>NC_134460.1:95379707-96641374 GCF_047948215.1 Lycorma delicatula
CCCATCTACAAAAGATATGTTCTGTTTTTTTTTTTTTTTTGTTTTGGGTTCTTAACTCTTTTAATTTTTATTAATACCAACAAAAGTCATTCAATATTTCGCCAGCTTTTATATATATATATATATATATATATATATGTGTGTGTGTGTGTGTGTGTGTGTGTGTGCAAGAGTGGGGGAGTCGGGGCGTATCCGATGATGCCATGGGAAATCCTTGAGGGGGGACAGAGGGCGCGGGGCAAAGGGTATGCACAAGGCTTTCCTGGAGCCAGGTAGGTCGCACCAGGAAGGGCAGTCTCCCCGCTGAGGGGTGACTTAAATAGTTGGTTGAACTGCTTCTATGATGCGGGGGGGACTCCGATGGGTTAAGTCCTACAGAACAATTTATAGGGGGGGTAGTCAATTGCCACGGCATCCTGGGGCGACTGATGTAATGCTTAACTGCGGTTCAGTTGCCCCAGGGTTGCTTAAAAAAAAGAAAACAGAAAAGAGAATATTGGTACTGCGAAGACATTCTTATCCATTTTTATTTTTATATTTTATTTATTTTTTTCATTTTAATATCGGAGCCCTTTACATCCTGTAAGTGTTCACAGTGTCGTTAATATATGTGAATGTCTAAATGTTTTGTGTTGTTTTGGTGTTGGAGTATAAATACTCTGAGGAAGACCTATTGAAATCAGTTCTGAGAACTGAGTTTACGCGAGACGTTGTGATGTGAGTTCCGCAAGGGGATTCTACGATGTGAATCTGCGAGATGAGAGTCTCTGGGATATGAGTTCTGCAAGATGTCAGTCTGCGAGGAGGACAGTAAAGGAACGAATTTTAAACTGAATTAAATTCTCGACGCGAGAAGAATTATGTACAAAGTATATATATCTTAAGGCGAACAAAACAATACTGTATCATTTAAATATTAAAATAATTTAAATTTATTAGTAACAATAAAAATCTTACTAATATGTATAATTAATAAAAAACAAAAAAAAAAAAACACAAGAATGGTCCAAAACAACTCCTATGAGGGACTCCACAATCAATTACATTTAAATTATAATCTACAAGATATATTTTGACTTTTCAGTTACGATTAACAATATTAAGTTATTTATAAAATTAGATAAAACACCGTAACTTTTACTAAATTGAATACATATATAAAATTAATATACTGAATAACAATCTCTCAGTACCATTTTCCAACTGGATTCCTTAAATTTAGAGCTTAATATTTAAATCATTTATCTAATACGGAACTACAGTTACGCCCGTAATATATTCAAAACTAATACGTCAATGCTAGTAATAATACCTTTAAACCATTATTACGACCTGGACGGTTTTACACATATTATTCCACTCCATATCATAGTTACATATACATTATAGTTATGATTATCAAAGTAATAATTATTATCCAAATAAATTTATTATCATTTAGTTAAAAGTGACACTATTTTTTAAACCCTGCCTCCGGAACCAGACTCCCAATAAAGCATGAAGGGAGGTGCCTTCGTCTCAAGCCGCCAGATGAGGGTAACGCCAGACCCATGCCGTTCCCGGACCCCATCACACAGCAATCGGGACTCATCCTTTGTATTTTGCCTCTAACGGGAACACCCCCGAAGGGACGGCTCCGCCGGGACACAATCTTTTAGCTTAGGGGCTCGAGAGTGCCCGCACTTCATCACCACAGAATACTCGTGCAAGCACGGGCGAACGGAAACTCCGTACAGAGCTGTCCTCACCCCCTCGCCACTTGAAATTTCATTTGCAGTATTCTCGACACAAAACCCGTCACAGTGTCGAAGTTCACCAAACTGCGTAACATCGTTCCAACGTCAACGACCGTTCCAAAGGGCAACTCGTGGTGGGCATCTCGGGCATCTACTCCCGATATTAAGGATTCGTTAAAAAATAGTAATTTACATTGCTTTCTTATCTTCTGGCGCCAAATCAGACTGTCGTACCTTACCCTTTTCTAGTCATTTTTTTCCGTTCGCTTTCTTCATTATATTTAATTAAAAAATTATTTTCTTTTTTAAGTTTAATTTATAACACACTTTTAACTTAAATTCTTTTCGATAACAATTTTTATTGGTATTTCCGTGTATTGACTATCTATATTTTTATTGGGGTAATCTCAATAGTCTCATCCACACTGTTGATTTATAAAATTTTATTATTAATTACTTAATAATAGTATTATTATTATAGGTGAAGATATACTAGAAGTATTACATACTAGAATCTTTTTTTTATTAAAATTTTATTTTTGTATTACCGGTTTACTTTTAGGTAGATTTCATTAGAAAGCTACCTATTAAAATGGGTACCATGATTAGACTTCAGGAACATTTTGCTGACATGATAACAACTTTTTTCATTTGCACTCATTATCGTATTGATTAAATTTGAAGCTTTTCTTAACTTTAAGATGGAAATCTTTTTTATCCCCTACTTGGCACCGGTGACATCTACCACCGCCTTCAAGCATGCCGAAAGGGATTTTTTTATATTTAAACGAAACAACATACGACCCTTACGGCAAGGGATGACCAAAATGTTGCTGGAATTTTAAGAAGATGGGGCTTGTCGTATGCTGAACATGTGAAACTTTATCATATCAAAAATTGTTACACTAAAATTTTAGGTAACGTTTAGAGGACTAACGACTTGTCTAAACATGTTTAGATAATCCAATATGAGGGGATATATGGATGGGGCTTACATATATATATATATATTTTACTTTCTTGTGGACACTATAACTACCGTAATTTTGCGCCAAGCACGTTCAAATTGTTCCTTAAAAGTAACTCGTCCCAAAATCTCGGTAGAGTTCGTTAACGGCCAAAATCGGACCATGGGGGTGGAATGGGGGCTTTTTCAACAAAAAAAAAATATCGTTATAACTTTCTTATTAGGTAAAGTAACGAATTCTTTTAAAATTCCTATTATTCTTTGGATAAGGGATTAAAATTTAAGTAAAGTTTTTTGATCAACCGTTGGCGAAGGGGTTGGAAAAAATTGGGTTTCAAAGACAAGAAAAATCATACCTCCCTTAATAGGTACAGTATCGAATCGGTTTAAAGAGGGTCGTTACTCCTCTAAACATTACCTAAAACTTTTTTCTGTAACAATTTTTGATATGACCAACCTTTACGACTAGGGATGACCAAAGTATTGCTGGAATTGTAAGAAGATGGGGCTTTTTGTATGCTAAACATGTGAAACGTTTGATCATATACAACCATTGTCATACTGAGTAAGTTTGAAGTTTTTTTTAACTTTAAGATGGAAATCTTTTTTATCTCCTACTTCTCTCTTTTTTTCTGTTTAGCCTCCGGTAAGATAATTCTTCAGAGGATGAATGAGGATGATATGTATGAGTGTAAATGAAGTGTAGTCTTGTACATTCTCAGTTCGACCATTCCTGAGATGTGTGGTTAATTGAAACCCAACCACCAAAGAACACCGGTATCCACGATCTAGTATTCAAATCCGTGTAAAATATCTGGATTTACTAGGACTTAAACGCTGGAACTCTCGACTTCCAAATCAGCTGATTTGGGAAGACGCGTTCACCACTAGACCAACCCGGTGGGTTTTTATCTCCTACTTAGCACCGGTGAAATCTACCTCCGCCTTCCGGTGTGCTGAAAGGATTTTTTTTATATTTAAATGAAACAACATATCCTACTCATATTATTATTGATTTTAAAGATTGAATTTGTAAAACTATTTTTCCAAAAGTAAAAATATTCCTTCTCTTTATTTTAATTTTTTCTTAACTTAACGATATGAGTTTTCAATGTGAGGAACTGTCCATTTTGCGGAACTGTCAATGTGTGTTAAGTGTCCATTAACTAAAAGGTATTTAAAGTTGAAATGATATTCATTTTGATTTGAAAAGTACAATATTTTGTATTTTTAATTTCCCTGCGAATATATCGGTAGAATAGCTCATTAGAAAGGAATGTATGGTGATTATATAAAAATTGGGGATCGGTTTTTTAAAAGTCTTTACTTTATAGGTTCCAACTGGTTAATCTACACAAAAAAAAGTATATATTTGTATGTATGTACGTATGTGAGTCGCTTTTGCCTTATACGTACATACTTACATACTTCAGGATTGATCAAACCGATTTTCTTCGAATTTGGCTCAAATATTTCCATAAATAGGGTATTTAGTCATATTAAAATGGTTTCCGAAATTCGTTAAAAATGATATTCAAAAAATTCAATTTCGATTTTCTTCAGGGGAATTGCAGAGTAGACTTTATTAAAGCAACTTTTTTCCTTCAAGAATATATAGATAATCCAAGAAATCAATCCCCCCCCCAACTCTTAAAACTGATATATTCGTTCTTTTGCTCAATCTGCTTTCAGTTAAAGCTTTTCAAAAATTGTGAAAGTTTATAATTCAGATATAGAAAAGTACAGTTTTTTTAATTTATTAGAGAAATTTTATTTTTTTTATTTTAGGCTTTAGTGAAAGGGGTGCTAGATTTTGAAAAAAAATATTTTTTTTTAAAACTTGTTAAGCTTAATCTGCAGAAGAATATTTTTAGAAAAACTTTCTTAAAATTTATTCCCCACCTCTAAAAGGTTTGAATTTCATATTATAACAGACTAAAGAACATTAAAAAGTAAAAATTAAAACATTACTTATGTGATTGTGTATTTTATTTTTGATACGTGTAAATTTAGTATTTTATATTTAACATTATAATGTCTTAAGAAAATATGGTTACAAAAAATGTTTTTTTTTTTTTTTTAATTTTGTTAATACATTTTTGTTATTGTTCTATACAAAGATGAAATTATTTTATTATAAAAATAAAATTCAGACTCTTAATGTTTGAAATGCATAGACAATAAAAAATTTGTACAAGGTATTTTATGATTTGACCGGCGTAGCCGGGAATACAGTTTTTGTATTCCGATTGCTTAAAGGAAAATATAACAACATTTGTAGTTTACAATAAACATATCAACCTAATTTAATAAATTGAATATAAAATATATAATATTATATAATGTGTTTTAATAATATTATTTATACGAGGTAATGTAATAAATATGATTAAAATAATTTATTATTTTAAAATAAAAAATAACATAATGAATGAACAAGTACAAAATATCATAAATTTGTTAAATAATGATTGTAATAGTGATAAATATCATTAAAACTATAATAATAAAAAGTATAAAATTGTATTTTAAATTTAAAAAAAAAATAGTGAAATAAATGAATGAATAAATCGTATTATCATTGTTTGAGAGAGGTAAAATTTGATTTATGCAACATACATTTATTAATCATTGGGCAATAGACTATTATTAAAGTTGATGTGCATTCATTACATTCCATTATGCACACTATACATTGCTGCACCCAGTGCATAGCAACAAGTGATGCAGATTGTTATTTTTATTATAGCTTGCTATTATTATAATAAAAATAATAATAATAATTATTATTATTGTTATATTTCAATATAATAAAGTCATTGTGTATTTTCTCTTTTTACTGTTAACTCATTAAGGAGAAAATACAATTATTTTTTTTTTATTACTATTACTTTTTATAATTTATATTAATTACTTAGAAAAGTTTTAATATATTCTACAGATTCTTACAGAGAATTGTATCCATCATATTGCAATTTTATTTGATCCATTCATGTAATGGTTTTTACTTTTGGCAGTTCCAATCAAATATATCGTTTTTAAACAGGTAAATAATGATAACCGTACAAACATTGTGGGGTTTGGACTTAGGATATTCGTCGAGAAATACAGAAAAAATAATGGGCAGTGGGTAAGTTTTGTTCATTTTTACGTATTTACAGGTATGTTTGTATGCTTGCAACTATTTGGTTTAATGACTGGGGATTGGCTGAAACAAAAAATGTTCAAATTTGGTTTGATGTTTTCTATGTTTTTTATCAAATTTTATTATCAATCCTATCTAATTGATGATAAAATTTGAAATCTTAGTCTGAAAGAAGAGGGAACCAAAGAAAAATGGAAATAAACTGAAATAAAGTCTCTCGTCATATCTCGATTCGAGCTGGATTTAATAAAGATTTTACTGTTACATGTTTTAAGCTGGTCTAAAAGATGATTTTTTTTTTTAGTCTAATTAAAATATTTCCAAAATTTAAATTCCTTCAAATTTTTTGTATTATTTATGAATTAATGAATTAGTTGTTCTAGTAAAAACTGCACTGAATTACTAATGTTTTGCTGACCAATATCCTTTTTTTTATATAGCGGGTAATGCAAAGCTATTTTAAAACTAAAAATATTTTTTTATAATTTCTGGTAAATCGTTGCAGATGCTAAACGTAAGCAAAAAAAAAAAAAATCGTATTTTATGCAAGACTTATTTTTTAATCAAAATTATGCAGACCATTTTTGAAAAATTCAACTATTAAATTTCCTTAAAGCAGTAAACAATAATTATACAAAAGAGAAAAGTAGTAGCTCTTTCGAGTTCAGTTTAGCCTTACTTCCAACTGATTGCAAGCTACAAATCTATATAAATAATAAAAATTATCCCGTTTACTTATCAAACATGAGATCTTTGTAACGTCTCAGGTTGTCTATAAATGTAATAAAGACCTATTCATAAATTTATCCGACATTTACTCCACACTGTTTCTTTAAATTTTAAAAATATAACAAAGGATAATTTTAAATGAGATTTTTCAGTGGGCATTCTAGACGGTAGTAAAGCCGAGTTAGTATTTAATTAATAAAGAATTCGTTTTTTTTTCGTTTTTTTGACAAATTTTGGTAATGAAATGAAAACGAGTTGTTGATAGAAAAAGTAATTTGTGAATGAAATCCGAGTCTCTTGATTTTTTATTATATAACAAAATATTAATCTTCAAACTCACCACGAAAATATCGCGAATAATATAGAGGCCAATATTCTAAATTATTAACGTCGATTACTTCTTACCATGAATTCAATCCTCAAAGTAGGTTGTCCAAAAGCATGTCTTTTTGTAATTTCCATATACGCTTTTTATCTCTTACCTTTTCTAAATAAAACTTTAAAATCATTTTTCCTCTTATTTTTCTTCCTATCATTCTTTAAACAATACTTCTCTTTTTACTTCCTTGTACGAAGTAAAAGAAATATTTGATCGCGAAAAATTTTAGTTTTCAGATTTAATCGAAAATATCCATTTTGATCATCCCTAAATCCATTTTCACTAGTTTCGGCGTGACGTCTGCACGTACTTACGTATATAACTGGCATAACTAAAAAACGATTAGCCGTAGGATGTTGAAATTTTGGATTTAGGATCGTTGTAACGTTTAGTTGTGCGGGTCTCCTTTTGACTGCAATCGACTGAACAAAAAGTGTCCAAAAAAAGCCGAAAATTCAATTTTTTTTTAAATTTTGCAGTTTTTCTTAATTGCAGTAATAAGCCCTCATTGAAAGCTTTTCAACGATTTATCATAAGTGGTAGTTATTTTCATTGATTCCAGAGTTATAACCAAATAAAAATTTAATTAATTAAATGTTTTGGTCTAACAAGGGGAAGGCACATCGGTTCGAGTCAAACTTCATTTCCTTTTTTTAACAATTTTTTTTTTTTTTTTAATTTAAATATATTGATGTATTAATAATTATTAACCTCTGATTGTAAAAAAAAAAAGTTTACGATGAATAATAATTCAATAAAAAAAATTTATGTAATTTTTATTTAAAAAAAATGTGAATATGTAATTTAATAGGCGTACAAGGAAGTCATGTTGTGTCTACATCAGATTTTTTTTCTTATCAAGAGTAGCTAAAGTTTGGAAGGACGTAAACTACATTAATTTCATTTAATATTAAATCAGATATCATTAAAAATTTCAGTAGCTACACTTAACTTAAGTAGCCAGAAATATCTTATTAAATGAACATCAGGTTCAAAAATAAAATTATAATATTACCAAAAATTTATAGAAAATAAAAATTTTAATACAATAAATCTAATTTTACATATAATATTCTTCCTGTGACAATTATTGACGTAATCTTAATTGTTAATGTTTTAAAATGTAGGGTAATTACGAAAAAATCGGAAGTTAAAATCAACTTAAAGCCGAATAAAAAGACTCCTCATATTCCATTCAATCTTTACTGAAGTACGTCAAGACATCTATTGATTTCTTCTTTTTTTAAGACGGGAGGATTCAAAGAAACTTTTTTCCATTGACACGTGTCACTTATTTGATCAAGACAAATCAAGTGACACCTAAATCATTAAAATCGGAGGAGCAGCTGGTTTTTTTCAGACGTCTATAAATTAAAAAAAAAAATCAGTTTAAATATGTTACCTCATCCTAATATATTTTATTAAGATATAACTGAAGACATGTGCCGACTTATTTAAAAATAAATAATTTTTACTATTAATTCATTGAAGGCATATAACGAAAACCACAAAACGGCTCCTTGAGGAAAATTTTTATTAAAAAATAAGTAATCCTTTTTTTGCTATTTACAACAAAAATAAGTGTTAGTTTTGATTCAAGATAAAAGAACACAAAAAAAATTTATTATTTTACAAATTATATTATTTTTGGGTAAAATATATTAATCGACAACAGTTTGCTTGTGTATGTATAAATTTACATCAAGCAAAAGATTTGTATTCGTTAATGAAGTCCAGCATTTAATTTATTATTTAAGTTTATTTTAAGAGAAGAAATTACATGGTATTGTAAAGGAAAGTAATTATTATCATTTCTTTTTGAAAAAGAATCTCTTTTAATACATTTCATTCACTATACATATTAGTTAGAATGTGGCTGGAATACAATCTGGATTCTGGACTCAATCCAGACGTTTCTAACAATCCCTTGAGAATCTTAGGGTGATAGAAAAGAAAAAGACAGAACTAGTCTTGTTTCGGGGCACATATATACTGGAGTAAGAGGGAAATAAGAAAGACGCAAGGATGACGCGCGGCGTCGGGTGAAAGGTTTTTATGTGGAATTCATTTGAGATCGGCCCTGCAAGATATTGGATTGTATGAGGAAGGAATAGCATACATCCAATAAGGACTAGCGCCGTTCTTCGTTGCTATAGAAACCGTACGAAACCCATTCCATCTATCCCTAACCTCATTTCACATTAGCACTGCTTCTCTTTACCTCCTGTCTATTCTTTTTTTTATTTTCTTCTTGCATTCTTATTTTTATTCTTATACTCATTTTTATCTTTCCTTTTCTCTGACTTCTTTTTATTCTTCCTTTTTACATACACGTCGTTTTCGGTGTCGTCAGCGCCTTGCCGTAGCTCTTTGCAAACACACACACACACACACGCACAAACACGAACTAGAAAATATAATAGTATATATCTGTACTATACATATATCGTATTCTACCCGACATAATCTATATTCTAGATCTTTTCTTCATCAACTGTGAACCTACAATGCTTGTATGAAAAACCCTATCCTATTTTCTATAATTCACTAAATTCATCCTTTATCAGAAGTATTAAATTGCATTCTATATTTAACGAAATACTTGATCAAAAGTCTCATACAATAATGATTTTACAAGTTGAAAAAGTAAAAAAAAAAAAAAAAAACAATAATAATTTTAATAAAAAAAGAGAACGAAAAACCACTCAGCTCATAGTCTGAACTAATTAACCACTTAGGGTTCTTAAGTTCTTACAAATACTCCCTTTTTTGTTGAAAAAAAGTTTAAAGTTGATTACAACTCCGGTTTCTTCACTCCTTTTACTTTCCATCACTCTCTCTTCCTCACTTATTCTACATTCTCTATTTCTCTCTCACTTTCTTAACTTTGCCATTTCATTTTATTTTTTTATCCCACCTTTTAATTTTGTACAACTTTTTTCCTCTTTTATAATATTGTTGAAGTTTCTTATACCATCATAATAACGAATAATATTATTGCTTCTTTAAAGGTTTTAATAGTTCAATTACCATTTTTAATTTATATAAAATGCCCAACACTTACTTTGTACGAGTAGTTAATAAAAGATTATTATTTTTCTAACATTAATTAAAATAATAAATAAACAGTATTTCAAAGTATATATTTTTTCTCTTCAACTTTTTTTATGTATAAAAATAATTGTTTATTTTTATAAAAATGGAGTAGTCGTTACAAGATATATGAAATACTTTTAATACAAAATACTTTACGTATTTTAACAGCTATAACCAAAATTAAGCTATTAAATACAATAATTTTTTCTACTTATTTAATCTAATTTCCTTCATCGAAAATCTTGTTTTGCAATTTTTGGCAATTTTTTTTTTACAATTTAGTAATAGAAAAATAGATTTAAAAATATTAAGACAATTTTAATAAGATATATTCTGTTGAATGTTTGGTCATACAAACAAAATAACTTTAGTAGCCAAAGAAGCCTTTTCGATCCTAAACGGTTTTATGTTGGTTTATTAGCTCATGTCCAAGACGTGACCCAAGAGACCTCAATTAGAATGGCTTTATGTACACCAGTATGATACTAATTATATACGTCAGGATTAATGTTAATTCATTGTAATTCTACCTAACTAAATTAAAAGCATAGAGATGTTACTGCACTTCATCAGATAGATTACAAGTTCTGGATAATCTAAAAGAGAAAATTAATTGAAAAAGAATATTAACAAAGTAAATAAATATTTTGTTAAAATTAATGATTTTTTTTTTTTAAACTGTTCAATTCTAGGATTAAAGGGAGAATATTTATATCCTTCCTTTTTGTTTGAAAATCACAATAATCACATTTGCTTTCTTCAAATCACAATAATCTGTAATTAGTGACTGTATATGAACTCTACAAATTAGCATTATATCTTTTTTAATCCAATAGACTTCATATCCTTGGGATTTAAGTAAGGAATTTATTTTATCTTATCAAAAAAATTGGTTATATATTTTGAATTGCAACAACTGAAAGGTCTTATTTAAAGGTAATTAATAATTTTTATATCCTCGTTTGTTATGTTTAGTATAACTGTAATAACGATACTGTAATGATCAAGATTTTTTATACCCAATTTAACGTTTTCATCACCTCTGAGTCTCAAAATTCTATAAAATTTGGTATGGCAGCATATACATAAGTAGACATTTTTTTTATTTTTTAAAAATTCTTACGAAAGAGAGCATCTTTGGAACAACTTTGAAACCCAAGCTTAAAATGTTGATCTAGGAGCAATTTGAAAAACTTTTCTATGAAAATTTAATAATCTATAAGTAATAATTAAAAAAAAATTGTATGATTTCCTTCACATCTTCACCATTCTTGATAAAAAAAAAATAAAAATTCGAGGTTTTAAAAATTTTCGACATTTTACAATAGAAATAAACATTATAATGGTGTATATACCAGTTATAAGCTAATGACAACTGAAGTCCTCATTTCAGCCTGGTCACGAGGTGGAATAATAATCTAAATTGTTTAAATCTACTTGTTTAATTAACTATTTTAGATTTTTTTTTTTCATTGAATAAGAAAATTATTAAATAAATAATAAAATGAATAAAGTACAAACGTTTAATATAATTATTATTTTTAAATTTATCACTGCGTAAAGTATTAAATATTAATATATTTACGAATTCCGTGAAAGTTAGAAAATATCGTTTTTAAGATTTTCTCGAAAATGATTACTTTCCCTCTCAGTCAGTTTTACATTATTAAAATGAATTACTTATAATTTTTATTACATTTAGTTTGATCAAAATTTATCGAAAAATATTTAAGAAAACAGAATTTTGGGTAAATAAATGATTATTTCAAGCATAATTATATTTATTATATGTATACAACAAGAGACAGAGAGATAGAGAGAGGAAAAAAATATATATATATTTTTCCTATTCTTATATATAATATATATTATATATATTCTTACCTGTATAAGAAGAATACATATTTTTAAGTAGGAGTGTATATTTAGCTAAATTAATTTTAATTACGTAATAATTTTCTTTTTTATAACGCTATACTGTAGGAGTGATTGGAAGACCCGGTTGTAATTTTTAAATTTATTATACTTGTACCCACCGGAATTATCTAGTGGTTAAACTCGCCGCCTCAAATCACTTATTTAGCAGCTGACTTTCGAAGTCAAGGATTCTGAGGTTCAAATATTAATAAAAGTTAGTTGCTTTTATAAGGATTTGAATACTAGACAGTGGATACCGTTGTAATTTTGTGGTTAGAATTCAGTTAACCACGCGTCACAGAAGTGATTGTCCTGAGTCTAAACAAGACTACACATCATTTGCATATCATACATATCCCTGCTTCATTGAGCCATAAGGGAAGTTGCTTGTTGTTCATAAGTTGAACAGATAGAAACGTACACATAAGGAAAAAAATTATAATTCTGCAAACATTAGACATTAAATAAAACTCCTACAATGGTTTACAGGTAGCCCCGGTTCTCCTACAAATCAATCTAAAGATTTAGTAGTTTTATAGATTCTGGCATCTTCATTATGGATCTAACGAGATCTGATTTGTATCCAAAGAATCAGATATGTGGAAGAGTAGGTCAATAAAAGGATGCTCTACTAAACGTTCTGTGTTGTGTTTTACTACAATACAAAAACAAAAACTTCACCCAAATGATAGATTATAGTCCCCTCCAAGCAGCAGGCACCCAATCTTATCATGCTCCCTCGAGAGATCGGAGTATATCCATCCAGGATTACAGCAATAAATTGCTATTAAGACAAAATTATTGTTTTTATTCAGTAATCAAATAGCATCCCGTAAAAAGCCTGGAATATTTTTATTTATTTAAAAACACTTGTACAGCAAGATACTTTGTTACAAATTTTAAGTATTTCTGTAGTTTTATTATTAAATTTGTAATTTCTTCTAGTTTGGTAAACTATATTGAATTTAAAATAAAAAACTACATCTGTGTGCCTTACACACCGTAACTAAAAATATTTTATTAATTTTTAATGTTCAGATGATTTGTAAATCTTTTTTTTAGTAATTAATATATATTACTTTCATAAAAATTGATGTTTAAATTTTATTAAGCCTGTAATGGTGTAAAACAGGTTATTATTTTATTTTTAACTGTATAATTCTAAGAAACCTTATATATATATTACATGTATTTTTTTTAAATACAAAGAACCGAATACCTGTAGAGTTGATATATTAGTAATAAACTTAATAATAATTGTGCTTCATTTGAACTTAATATCAGTAATTTAGCTAATTCACTAAGTTTTATTATTGTTTAATAACATGTCATCAAATGATTATTTAATGTTTTTTACGTGAAAAAAAATTTATCCAGGAACAGTAAAAAGTCTATTTACGTTTCAACAATACAAATAAAAAACGCCACTAAAGAAATTAATTTATGTAACTTGGGTTGCGTTAAATAAAAAATTAAATTAAATTAAATGGGCAATAAAAGAAATTATTAGTAATAAAACACATTTTGCTTTAATTATAACCTAAAACAAAATAAAAAAAATAAATAAAGTAAATCCTTTTATACCTTAATTACATTGAGTGCTTTAATTCCATTTTATAATAATATTAAAAATTTAATGTTGTTTATGTTATGACTACATAAATGTGTATAATTGTATCACGTAGTGTAAGGTTATGTCTATCAGTCATTTTTTTAAAATTCACTCTAATAAAAAAAATTGTATTTCTTCCAAATGCAGTAAAAAAAGTTTAATTAAATCTTTGGTTTTTAAAATGAAAATACAATATAGTAATAATGTTAGTATACTTAATTTATTTTAAAAATTGTAAGCAACAAATACTAGTGCAAAAATGATATTAAAATTTATATATAATAATAATTATTTTTGTAATTTTTTGCCGTACACCATCGAGGAGGGGTAGCGTCTTGGGTTTGAATTTTAGTAAAGCTTGATATTTTTCTCACGTTACAAAATTCATTTATCTTCCATCAATAACTGAAAGTGGCGTAAGCCTGTTTATATGTATATATATATATATATTTTTTTGTCTTCAGTCATTTGACTGGTTTGATGTAGCTCTCCTAGATTCCCTATCTAGTGCTAGTCGTTTCATTTCAGTATACCCCCTACATCCTATATTCCTAACAATTTGTTTTACATATTCCAAACGTTGCCTGCCTGCACAATTCTTTCCTTCTATCTGTCCATCTAATATTAAAACGACTATTCCAGGATGCCTTAATATGTTGCCTAAAAGTCTTCTCTTCTTTTTACTATATTTTTCCAAATGCTTCTTTCTTCATTGATTTGCCGCAACACCTCTTCATTTGTCACTTTATCCAACCATCTGATTTTTAACATTCTCTTCTAATCTTTTCTTCTCAGCTACGTTCAGATCATCCAAGTTTCACTTCCATTTAAAGCGACGCTCCAATCTTTTCCTGACATTTAAATTAATTTTTAATGTAAACAAATTATATATCTGACTGAAGGCTCGTTTCGCTTGTGCTATTCGGCATTTTATATCCCTCCTGCTTTGTCCATCTTTAGTAATTCTACTTCCCAAATAACAAAATTCTTGTACCTCCACATTCTTTCCTCTTCCTATTTTCACATTCAGTGGTCCCTCGTTATTTCTACTACATTTCATTACTTTCGTTTTGTTATTGTTTATTTTCATGCGGTAGTTCATCCATAGGGCTTCATCCATGCTGTTCATTGTTCCTTCTAAATCTTTTTTACTCTCTATTAAAATTACTATATGTATATGTATGTATGTATGTATATTTATGAATAGATATTATCATATAACTGCTTAACCTAAATGTATTATATCCTTTTCGTAGGAATACCGACACTTAAGTAAAAACAATCATCTATTTCTTATTTAGTGATTTAAATCTCAATTATAAATGTTATAGGAATATACCCGTAGATAAATTATAACAAGAAGATAATAATATTTCGATATATCTCTAGGAGAGAAAGACATTACAGCGGTATCTTTTAGTTTGTATTAAAAAATCTGATCTTTTACTAAACTTTTTATGACATAATACTGGCAAATGGCTAAAGTCTGGTGTTATGTATGCGTAGCACTGTAATCGTAATGGATGACCTGACATGAGATACAAAATCTGATAATGATATCACCATTCTCAACAACAGCTCTATCATATCATGTCAGAATTACTAAGGAGAACGAGGAGTGAAGTATTATTCTGTTTCTTTCTTCACCGAATCAAAATATACTGATGCGTATTAGCGTATTATGCTCATAAAAAATTAAGTGATATTCATCACTTAAGTTTTGTTTTTAAGTAGCATCTTTGCTCTGTTCAAAACGATTAGGATTGTAATGAATACATGTGTACAAAATACACTATAAGTTATCCGTTAACGTTCTACAATTTTTCTAAAGATTGTTGTTTGGTACAGAAGTTTCTTCTAAGCACCTCAGATTTGGATGCTTGTACACGCAGGAATACATTTCTGTATGTTTGTGATAGGCAATAAAAAATATGAAAAATAAAATTTGAATATTCCAGATTCATAAACAAGAATTGTAATTTTATTATTATTATTATTTTGAGTTTTGAACCAAGTTAATATTATTATTCCGTGATTATTTTTTAATAAAATTCTATTAGTTTTAATTTACTTTTTTGAAAATTTAAAATAACAGCCACATCAATAATAAAACTAGTTATTAATACGTATCTTCATTACAATGCATGTAAATATTATGTGTTGAAAAAAAATTAGAAACCGATTCATAAAATGACTTGAACATTAAAAATAAAAACTTTAATTACAATTTTCTTGCCTTAAATTGAATATTACTAAGAAATTATTAAATTGTAATGTAAAGATTTTCATAGTAATTGAACTTGCTTAATATAATTTGTATTTTTTTATTTATTTTAAAATAGATGTTTATTGTTAAACAACCCACTTCATAATTAGTGTTAATAAGTTAATAAAAGTTCATGAAGTTTATATAAAATATTTATTCAAACAAATTTGTCACTAATTTATTAATTTATATATATATATATATATATATATATATATATGTGAAACATTATATTCCTATTAAATAGTCTCACATCCGTCAATATATATAATCATTAAAATTGTAATAATAAATACAAAAATATTAATACTGTTATTTTTTATTTTTTATTTGACACAATAGATTTACAAAAACCCGGTAGGGGACGTGTCAAACTATAACTTTAATATCTTATGAAAACCATTAATCTCTTTAAATTCTAATGGAATTTTTATAGATTGCTTTGTAATTATTGTTACAATGAAAAGTTAAAACTAGAATAAGATAACATCAGTTATTTGGTAGAATGGCATTTATGTTACTGAGAAATAAACCATAACTTAACATAATTAAGTGAAGAATGAGCAAAAGTGAGGTAGGCAGTAATTCTTACCCGTAAATTGTAACATTTTAGGGGAGTTTAAACCAGGGCGTTGGTTTTTATGTGTAGTATATATATATATTCTTATATATTTTTTTTTATTTTGGAGCTGGCTGTAGAAAGAGAATCGCTGGCCATAAAACGCGGGCGAGAGAAATAAGAGCGAGCGTTGTGCTGCTAGAATATCCATCATTTGGAGGAAAATGTTTAGACACGGCAAAGGGTGGTTAGCGGATGGGGGGGAGGTTGAGGGCTAACGAGACCGTGTAATATATATAAGATGGGGGTTTCTGGGTGGGTTGCAGGGTAGATCTTGGGGGGGTTGAAGAGATAAGGGAGAAATATGCAGATGACGAGGTGAGAGAAGTGATTGATCGAGCCCGAGTCCAAACACACGCGTGTGTTGACTTTTCTTCGCGTTCTCTTCCCCATTACTTCTTCTTTTTCTTCTTCTTCTAGTACTTTTTTCCTTTTTTCTCTTTTTACTCGTTTCTTATATTCCGCTACAGATGACTAAGGGGCTACAACGTACAGCGCTTGCGCGCGACGTGTGTGCCGTTTGTATGTATGTATGTGTGTGTGTGTGTGTAAAGTGAACCGTACCCCCACACCTTTCTGGCAATTCGCCATTTTTGAAAAGGAGTTATCTCCCACCCCCTTTAACGGCCCCCATGCGTCCTCCCGACAACCCCCAACAGACACCTACCCGCAACCCGGTTCCCCCCTCGCAACCATCGCTTCCTTCCTTCAATGCTTTTGCAGATGTCTTCGATCGATTTTAATATATTTTAACAAAAAGAAAGTAATAATAATAATAAAAAAGAAAGTTTGTGTATTATAAACTTTAAAAACAACTTAGCTATATAACATAGTCATTAATATTATATAGGAAATCTGTATCGTAACTAAAACTATTGAAGTAACGCATTCTATTATAAATATTTCATTCATTAGAGTTTAATTATATTTTCCGTGTTGAATAACCTTTAAAAAAGAGTATTTAGTAATTTTTAAAATGTAAGATTAACGTGTTCTTTTCAAGAGCTCTTATAATTTGGATAATGATGAATAGCATCTTTAACATCTTACATAGTGGAAGATCTTCCATTTTTTAGTTTAATTCCCTGAATTGTTTTTTTCTTTTACATAAAAGTAGTATGTAAATTTTATCAGTAAATTATTTTATTTGATATTTTTTTGTAATTAATTAATAATGATTATTATATTAATGGTTTTTCGGAATATAAATTGATAAAAATTATTTTACATCATATTTATAAATTTATAAGTACATAAATAAATAAGAACTAATTATCTTATTTTTATTATCTCTATGTTTAGTACTCCATGTTGGCTGTTAGTTCTTTTGCAGGTAATATCTTTGCCATATCACTGTATGGAGAATTCATCGTTTAAGTTTTAAAATTCTTATTAAACTATAGTATCTAACAAAAAAATAATAAATAAATGAAAATAGACTAAAATTTCAAATTAAAATTACGAAAGTATCATAATCTTCAATCCTTTAATTTAGAGAAATATAAAAAAAGAAAATTGTTTTTTCATATAATTTCTTTGTCTCTATATCGATCTTGAGTGATCAGTATTTAAAAGGCCTGTAAGTGTTAAATATAACAATAAAACAAAGAGAAGTACAATATTCACCAGACAGTATTCTTATGATCCAACACATTCAACCTTTGTCAATCGCCTCATATTCTCACTGATATCCAGTAGATTAACAGCCAGGTGGTTTTCATGATAAGCTTAAGTTATATACTTTGAGCTTAACCCGGGAATTTCTTCACGAATATCCCTAGGTAATCGTGGATCTCCTTGTTCTTTGCAAACCATGATATCTTCGCACACCTGTGTTCCTCAGCACTTATCAATAAATAGATAAAAAAACTTGACCTATACGAGAAATTTTGTTTTAAATGAGAGATATTTGTTATTAGATAAATTATATATTAGCAAAATATTTTGATATTATTTATTTCTTTTAATTTATCGTCTAGTGTAATAACGAATAAATTATGTATTATTTAACCAAAAGATAAACAAAACGACAACAAAATTTTATTACTGGACAAGAGGTTAAATGTCAGTAGTTAATTTACTAAAAAAATTTATATATTTTTTTTTTTTTTTATGAATGTATTTAATATAAAAATTATAATACAATCAATTAAAAAAAACAGACAATGATAATGAGAAGACTGTCAATTCTAAATACATTTTTAACGATGCACACATATGTTATAACATTAAGTACATTAGATTCATTCCATTGTTCACATCTGATGTGGGCGTTTTATACTGAAGGCACTCCTTAGCATAGCGAAACGAAACATCTAAGCACCAAATAGACAGACACACCTTATATATATATATATATATATATATATATATATATATATATTAATCTAAATATGACCATACAGTGATTTCATAATGATAATAATAAAATCACGTTTTAAGTTATAAACTAGTGATTTTTATTGTCGGCACATGTTTATAAATATAAATAATTATTTTAACAGCTAGTTTAATAGTCTTAAAACTAATCACTAATAATATAACTTTGCAATATTTCTTTAAAAATTATACCTTTTAAAATGATTTATTACTTTTTATTTTTCAAATAAATGATGTTTATTAAGAGCTTTCATCTAATTGAGTTATGTATTAAAATAAAACAACTTATATTTTTGTAAGCTTAAGAAATAAAAATTGATGTTTAACTAAATCATACAAGCTCAATAAAAGTTGTCATTTGAATATCATTACTTAAAAAAAAAAAAAAATATTAGTCTTTTATTACATAACCAAACAATAATCAGCTTATTTATGTGACCAAACAAAAATAATTACATACTACGCGTAAAAAAAAAAAAAAATTGGCTTACTGGGGACCGCGCAACAAATTCTTGTTCATATGTTTCTAAGTCTGTTCTGCCTTCTTTCATTTTTGCCAGATGTTCGGCTTTTAGTTTTCTTAGCCTCCTGAAATTCCTTAAATTCAATTATCACTTTCCTACACTTGCTGCTATTTATCGTATCCATTTCTGAGAGTACAAGTTCGGTTGTTAAGTCTTTCTTGATTTCTTCTAACCAGGGCAGGGGTTGAAAGATTGTTTGGCAAATAATTTTAAAGATTTTTTTGGTGAGTTTCCATTTTTATCATCAGTCCTAAGGACATTATTAGCCTTCTTTCTCTTTTCTATTGTTACTGATTTAATATGTTAAAAGGTATTTTCATTAATTATTTTAATCCATTTGTCGCCACATGTTTTGGTTTCCCCTAGAATATTCCTTAGGATTACGATTCCTTTCTTTTAAAGTTCCACCATTAGTCCCTTGTTTTTGAGTCCCTTGTTTTAGTCCCTTGTTCTTGTCTCTGTTTATAGTGTCTCAGTTTTGCATTTTTAGAGATGCAGTTCTTGTTGCATATTTTCTGTGTTAAAATTTTTGCTCTTTTTAAATGACCTATTCTTAGTTTAGTTGCTTCCTTCTCTATTTCATTACCCTTTATTGTTTTTCCTATATATATTTTTTATGTAAAAAAAAATATTAAATGTATTAGTTTACATATATACCTCTAATTAGGATCCGCTAATTAGTATCTTGTTTATATATATATATATTATAATAATAATAATAATAATAATTGTGTGTGTGTGTGTGTGTGTGTGTGTGTGTGTGTGTGTGTGTGTGTGTGTGTGTTTGTGTGTGTTATTTTTACAGAAGAAAGTGAAACATTTTTTAAAAAATATGTTAAACTCTTTAAAGAAATTCTCGGTAGAAATGAATATATTTATTAAATAATGAAAGGTAAGGCGAAGGTGTTAAGTCGGTTTAATTTGTAATTTTAAGAAATTATATATTTAATAGATAAGTTAATGGGAGGTAGGAAAGTAAATAGGGGTATAAAGTTTTTATTTCATTATCGGCTGGCAAAGTAAACATATTTTAGCGAGTATTAAATAAAATCCAATCAGCAGAAAAGGATAATGGATAAGGAATAAATAGTAACAATAAAAATATAGACGGTAATAAAGAGATAACGTGCTTCATATGGAGAGAGAAGGAATAAAAAAATAAAATAAATGAATTTAGGTATCATAGAAGAAAATTAACTGTTAGGTATGTGTGAAAGAAGTGAAGATCAAGATTACATAGATAAAGAAGGAAGGCTTTTATGATAAAAACGGGAATATTTACAGTCAAGTGAGTAAAATCTTGATGGAGAGACTGATTAAGAGCGAGGTATTAAGTGCTACTTGCGGAGAGTTTTTAATGTATAATTTAAAAACATCGACCTCTGACAAAGTAGAATAAGAAGAAATTGATGGTATACGAACGTACAGAAAAATGAGAAGTTGCTGAATAGTCTAAATTATCTGCAGTACAGTTTACTTTAAGGTAAAAGTAATAAAAAATTTTCTTTGCACTAAATCAAGCATCGTCATAAACAGCTGTCGGAGGCGTTGATTATGGTGCCTTTGGATATAGTGTTAGTGTTTGAATTAGATTTTAAAGAATCAAAAGATATTTGTGATGTATTTTAAGTGTAAGTGTGTATGTGTGTGATTTAAATCTCGTCCTTTATTTTGCATTTAGCGTGTTTCGTTTGTATTATTCATATTCCTCAAGTATTTTTTATTACTTTAGCCTTTTCATTTAATGGTTTATGTGCAAAATTATTATCCTGATATTTGTATAATGAAATAGTTTGCGAAAGTTTATTTAGTGGTAAAAAGAAGTGATTTAATGTATTCTTTAAATCGTTTTGAAGAGTACCTGTTTATCCTTTATGCAATTTATCATAACCAGACAGAAAAACTAGTAAAACTCTACATGATTGTTAAGCTTAAGAAATTTGTTAGTTTGTAAGATTATGTTATAAAATCTCCTAGGCGGTAAGCTTCCATTTTTGGTATCTCCGCGGATTTTATATTTCTAGTGTTTCCACTTTATAGTTAGCTACGTATTTATATGAATAGATTATCTCGCGTGAGTGTTTATTATATCTATAAAGAATTTTTAATTTTTCAGATTAAAAGCTTAATTCAAAGCAAAAGATAGCTCAGAAATAGATAAAATTTTATTAATCTTTATTTAAAAATAAAGTATACCATCCTGACCCCCGAAAAGATAGACACCCGTCTTTTGACGATCCCAGTTGCCACAACACCGTCTCCGTTCTTAGCCCTGATCGGCTTTACCGGAGGTCTTCTTCAGACCCTCTAAACCTGAAAACACATCACAATCTTAATATTTTAACTATTTGCTTTTTGTAATTTAAATTTTATATACTCTACAGCTTATTCCGTAATTAATTAGCTGATTTTTTATATGATTCACCAATACTAATTTCTTCTCTTACAAATTATTTTTTAATTTCTTTGACTTGTCATTAAAAACTTTAATTTGTAATCCTGTTACTCCATTTAATTTTCAAAATTTTGTAATATCCTTTATAAAAAATCTGTATTCTTTCTCTTTCTTATTTTCCTGTTGACCATATTTCTCCGTCTGAAATTATTATGCTTCGTAAAAATTTCTGAAAAAAGACCTGTTTCTAATTTGCAAATTTTTTTAATAACATATCTGTTTTGCAAGTACGTATGCTTTGTTTGAACAAAATGTTACCTACTTTTGTCCAAAAGAAACAATGAACAAAAAATTGTTTTGTTTATTTAAAAAAAATGTATTTATTTCCTTTCCAGGAGTATAAAAAGTATCTCCAGTTCATACATTTCTTAGTTTTATATATCTAAATGTGTGTGTTTTGAAAGAGCGGGTATCAGTGGCTAATGGCAAGTAGCCTGATGGAAATTGGTAGCATATGAAAAAATGCCACGCCTGTCCGGGATTCGAATCCGGAACCTCCGCACAAAAAGCCGAGACGCTACCTATACAGCCACGGAGTTCGGCATATATATTTTCGGTTAAATACTTTTTATATTACATTATTTTTTTAAAATTTAAAACCCTGAATATTTGGAATATATATATTTTTTTGTTTTTGGTGGGAAAGGAGGGATATTTATATTGGGGAGGATGACTTGAAAGGTAGATTTTTACAATTTTTGGCACCATTACTGATAAAATATACACAATCATGAAATATTTTTTCGTAAAATTTTCATTAATCAAAGATTTTAGATCCAAAATTGGTGACTTAAGCTTTTATCTAATTTTTTTGACAGTGTTGCGGGTGGTGAATCCTATTGCCACTCGATAGGGTTAGAAAATAGGGGTAAATAAAAAACTTTTTTTTCTTACATTACTTATCTTCTAAAGTTTACCATTAAAGGTTTAACAAACTCTATCTATCTCGGAGATAATAATAGGTTATTTTTCGCGTGTATATATATATATATATATATATATATATATATATATATATATATATAAAAGTGACCATAACATTTACATTTGACTATAATATGTTTATATAGGTAAACAAATCAGAGATGTTAAAAAAAAAAATTTCCAATACATATACATTCAAACAACGGATTCAACGATATTTAATTACTCGTAATTCTCTAGATTTAATATTTAATATCTAACAATATATTAAGCAAGAAATTTAAAAACAATCGCAGAATTATTGAATTTTTTGTTTCCAAAATGTTTGTATCCGTAGTATTATTACTTTTAACTTAAAAATCTCATACAAATTAGATATTAAAACAAATAATATTAGATATTATTACAAATAATAAGAAAATCATTATTGTTTCTCCTATAATTATAATCGGGATATTCTATACTTTTAAATGTTGGAAAAAATATATTTGAATCATTTTTTCTTGTTATTCTTCCTCTATTTTCCACCCTATTTCTCTTTCAAACCTGCACCTCTTTCTTTCTTTTATATTTAAATAGAATGTAAATATGCGTATGCTTAAGTAAAAGAACAAGAAAAATAAATTATAAACTTTATATAGAACAATTAATAAAGTCTTTCTATTAAAATTTTGTAAAGTAATTAAAATATTAATCTTGAGAAAAAATTTCTTTGCTAGCTATGAGACCTAAGAAAAAGATTAATAAATAAAAAAAAAGAGAAAAAATATTTGGTAAAGTAGAACCGTAATACAGAAATTTATAACTCATTTCATTTATTATAGTTATATAATTTTATTATAATTATTATTTATTATAATTTTATTTAATTAGTTATTTAGTGTTACTTCTTTTCTAGGATATGTAAAATAAGATTACTTTACATAAAATCAGTAAGTTATATATTTTTTTTAAAAACTATTTTTTTTTTTTTTTTTATTAAAAGTTTGAATTGAGTTTTATTGTTTGTTTGTAAGGATAGATTTTTAACAAAAGATGAATGAGGTTAGGTAACTGAAGTGGAGGTTTTCTGTAGAGGTGGCGTTCTTAAAAGTTTTTATTTTACTATCTAAATGAGTTGTAAAAGAATGAAAAAAGTACGGTAAGTAGTGGTAGGCCTGTATAGTATCGTACGTAACAAAACTGTGAGTGTTGTAGTGCTTTGCTGCAATTTACATTTCCTAACTGGATTATCCCTAGAGAATAAATTATGGACACGACCTTATTAAGTTATTTGAGCTTCTCCGCAAAAAAAAAAACTTCCATTCTTACTACCACCTCACCACGTGCCGCCAAGTCTGCTTCTGTACTTCTCCTGCTTTGCTTCCTACAATTCGAACCCTTAATGACCCTTCTGAAACATAGGAAAAGACCTTCTTTATTGTAGAAATAATCACCACCCCTTTTACTCAACCATCTCTTCCACTTCTACACCGTAATACATACACCCTTTTGCTAACCCAGTCTTTACTGCTTTTAATACCCCGACATAAAAATGACGATATTAAAAATTGTTCACCGCACCACTTCACCACCGTCTTACTTTTATAATTTTTAGTGAATTGCTTAACTGCTTCTTAAATCCTTATTTTAAAATGAGCCGAATCTATTCTCTCCCTCATCCTATTATTACATCTTTATCTAGATTACTACTAAATAAAGCCATACAATTATACTGCATTTTTTCCCTCAATGATGTCTTGTTCTTTTGTTCAAAAAACCATTAACGTTTGTAAAATTTTTTGTTCCTAAACAATTTAATTATTGTTAACTATATAATTTTTTTTTAAAATACGTTCATAAAAATAAAATAATAGAATCTATGTTCATTTAAACAGCTCTTGTAACCTATTCTAGGTAAACTCTTGTGAGGAAATATACTTTCAAGATTGGTCAGCAATCTATACAACGTGTTGAAGATATTTTCGATCTTGGGGTTTACTTTGATTAAAAGTTAATTTTCAATAAGCTGTATGTAGGATAGTTTCTAAGTCCAGAAGGAACTTTGGTTTGCTTAATAGGGTCAGTCAGTATTTCCAGTATGCAAATACCTTCTTGCATTTATACACAATACTATGGTTAGACCTACTCTTGAAAATGTTGCTGGCATCTGGAATTATGGCAGGGATTATACCTGTAGTAGTATAGAAGCAGTACAGAAGCAACCATTCTATATGCTGCGTCTTCTTTACATCTCTTCCTTTGAGAACTGCAAGAATGAGTGCTGTTTTTGGAAGGTGCAGTCGCTCAAGGCCAGGCGCACTATGTAAAAGCCTGTATTTGACCATAAAACTGTTAAAGGGGTTATTGAGTATGATATATAATAAATATAACCATAGTGTTCCTTTAATTTGCTCTAGTAGGCACTATCTGTTTAAATGGTGTAGTGATAGCCAGTTGACCCCTTTAGCTAAATGTATTAGCAGGCTAAACGAGTGTGGCAGGGTGGTGAATGTATATCTCTGGAACATTTCATGTTCAGAGACATAATAGTATATGTAAATAGGATTTCTTATTGTCATCTCGTTTGTATTGTTAGTAACTTGCATGTTAATGTTTTATTATTTTTGTATTTTTGGTTTGCCGCGTTACAAAGTGTTTGTAGTACATTTTAGTTTCGTAACATAATTATATTCAATTAAATGTTCTGATATTCCTCCTGGTACATACGTTCCGTGATAGGACTAGTGCATACACCAAGGTTTTATTTACTATTCTATGCGGTTTCTTCACATTAGAGTAGGTCACTTAACTTCTCTGTTAGGTCTTTTTCATAGAAATTGGGATGGCTGAATGAGGAGATGTGGTGGAGGTCATCTAAGTTCATCTATATAAACAAAAAAAAATAATTATTGATATTGTATATCATGGCAGTTAATTATATATGTATTTTATTTTTTTCTTAGAATATTTGTTTGTTAAATCCAGTTAAAAGTAATATACTCGTACTTCAGATAATTTTCTTATACTTACAGAAACACCCAGGAAAAAAAATGAATAATGCTACAAGATTAATTTTTCTTAAAATAAAATAATAATAAATGTGTAATATATATATATGTATAATTTATAAAATATAATCAAGTGCTTATT
Organism: Lycorma delicatula; assembly: GCF_047948215.1. Taxonomy (NCBI): domain Eukaryota; kingdom Metazoa; phylum Arthropoda; class Insecta; order Hemiptera; family Fulgoridae; genus Lycorma; species Lycorma delicatula. The sequence continues at coordinate 95,405,588 of NC_134460.1, forward strand.
TTATTTTTATGTTATATGAACATTTTTATGGCTTACACAGGAGAGATTTATCATTTTGTTTTATGCTTGATCTTAACGTAATCTACCAAAGGATGATATCAATACGTAATAATAATGAAAGGTGACTTTTCTGTTGATGATAAACAGTTTATATATATATATTTTTTTTTTTTTTTTGCTTTGCCGATGAATATTAAACAGGAACGTACGGGGATCATGTCAAAAATTGGGTATCGGATCTTTTGCCAATCTTTGCGTTTTAGATGTCCATCTATATCAAAAATACATATGGACTTACGTGTGTGTCATACTGCCTTTGGTCTTATCTCAGGATTGACCAAACCGATTTTCTTCACATTTAGCTCAAAATTTCAATATTTGGGGCATTGATCATTTTCTTTTTTTTGAAAATTCATTAAAAGGGGTGATATCGCGGAAAACCCCAATTTCGTCTATCTTCAAAGATATTTTCGAGAAAATTATTAAAACAATTTGTTACCTGCAATACATGTGTATATATACGCGTATATAATATAAACGTATATAAACAATTTTTTTTTCAAAAAATCAACCTTTACCTCTTAAATTCGAAAATCTTTTGTTCTTTTTCTCTATTTTCCTTCAGTTTTAATTTTTCAAAAGTTTTTTGAAAGTTAATACTTGAGCGAGTCAAAAGTATGGAAACCCCTCTACTACTTTAAACCCATTCCAGATAGAATACTGTATACCTTATTTTCAGAATAAGGTATGGGTCATCTGCTTTACGTTTTGACGAGAAATAGAATTTTAACTCCTTCTTGTGAGGTGGCCCAGGGATTGTAACGCAAATATTTGAAATGGTAATACTCTTTGTGTAATAATCATTTTAAAAATCTCTTAAAAAAATTGTATAAATAAAAAGTTGGAGCGATGTCTAAACTCAACATGGCGGCGGGGTAAAATTTGGATTTTGAAAAAAATTACATCGATAGTTTAAGAAATTGTTATCGGAAATAAATAAATTTATAACAATTTTATTAAATGGTTATTATCGAATAAATTTATTTATATAAAATATATTTATTAAGAATAACGTTTGCTTAGTCATGTTCATTTCATTTTAATAAATGTTGGAAAGTCCTGCTTCTGTTGTTTGACAGTGTGCCACTCGGTTGTAAAAGGATGATACTGCATTATTCAGTGATTGATTCAATTCAAAAATTGTTGCAGATTGAAAGGTATAATTCCATTAAAATATATGTTTTTTTAATTATAATTTATTATCATATGAGCCTACCATACTGAAAATTTCCCACTACAGTAATAATACAAAAATTTTCCCTTTTCACATTATTTCAAGATAAAGACCATATTCTGTTAAAGTACGGGACATTAACCATCGCATTCAGTCCTCTACCCCTTACGTTGATTCTTCTTTTTTTTATATCATCTTTGTTGCAATGAAGCTTAGGAGGAAGACGGTATGAAATGGAAAGAGTAATTACTATATAAAAAAAGGAGGGTGCATATAAATGTGTAATGTAAGACATCATAGGAATGCATGGAATTTTTCGTGACTTCTTTTTCTTTATCAACCGACTCCCTCCTTTTACTCTCCATTACCTTATTCTTGTTCCTTCCTTCTTTCTTAAAGTAATTACCAAAATTAATATTTTTTAGTTTGAAATTAATGGTAGATTTAAATTAATGTTAAATATACAATCAGGGATTAATATTTCCGGTATAGAGAAACAAAATATCTCTATCGAAATATAATCTTTGATTAGTAAATTTCATTTTAAATATCATTTAAGTATGAGTTTATGCTGTATATATATATTTTTTCTTTTCTTTATTTATTTCTAAAGTAAATAAACATCACAATACCATATAACAATATCACAACAGAGTTTGTTACAGCTTATTACTCAATTTAATTATATGAATATATTATATGATAATAATAAAGGAAATTGGCTGATGTGTTTCCCATACAATATCCTTCAAATTATTCATTATTCACTAAAATAAAAATCTTACTAATCATTTTTACAGTTTTTGTTTTACTATTATTATCGTTATTTAAGAGAAGTGTAATTCTTATAACGAATTATCTAGTATTTTTTTAAACTATTAAGCAAATTTACGTCATTAGTGCTCTTAGTTCTTTTGTATACATTCTCAGGTATAAAAAAGCATACTCACAGTGTGTGCGTATACAAAAACGCGCGCGCGCACACACATACACAGAATTATTAAAAAAAAGAGTTTTAACTGTTTAACTTTATTATTACTTTTTAACGTATGAGCGTTTATTTATAATACATAATTTTTACAATTAACATGTATAATTATTAGGATTATACCTGATACATTAAATAATGATAAGTGACAGTGTTATTACTATCATTACGATAAATGATAAATTACTTTTAAGCTTAAGTGCTAAACGTGCCTATGTATTATAATGTGCCATTATATTTTTTCAAATGATAAGTACATAAACGTTTAGTCCATTAAGAAGTTCTGATTTTTTTTATTGTTATTATTTATCGTAATTTTTTTTTAAAAACGAGGTTAATAATTATTAATAAATCAATATATTTAAAAAAAAAAGTTAAAAAAAAGGAAATGAAGTCTGATGTGAACCGATGTGCGTTCTCCTTATATGATCCAAATATTTAATTAATTAAAATTTTATTTGGCTATAACTCTGGAATCAATGAAAATAAATACCACTTATGACAGATATATCGTTGAAAATTTCAAAATGGATTCAGGGATGGTCAAAATGGATATTTCCGTTGAAATCTAAAATTTTTCGCGATTACAATACGTACAAGGAAGTAACAATTGAAGAATTTTATACATGTTGAAAAAATCCCTGAAGTTATATTGTTTTCTTTTACTACTGTAAGATACACTATAATAAAAAAAAGAACGATTAAGCAGACAACTAAGCTTAGTTTCATAAAGATTTACAAAATAAATATTTTTTTACCGGTTTCCTATTGAGTAATTGATTTTTATAATTTTTAATTAACTTGTTCTTTCTATCATGACAGGTGCTAGCCATTTCATAACCTTATGTTTATTTTCAGTATTTTGTTTTATACTCCCCTTCGCTGTTAATATTTTTTTTTATATAAATTCTATTGAAATTTAAATCAATTTTGAAGTTTGTTTATAGCATACATTAAAACATTTTATTATAACAATTTTATTTACAACATAACGTAATTTATCCTACCTTTAAACTAATACTAATTTTTATATTTTAGCCACAGTATCAACTGAGCATTTTTTCCATCTGAAAGGGTTAATTTTCAAGAATTATTTATAATTTTGTTTAAGTGCATGTTAAAGTATTTAATTGACATAAAGTGTTGCAGTGTGTTAAAAAATTATAGATTGATTTTCTCTCCTTTAAAAAAAAATTATTAAATCGATGTTATTCCGTAAAATATTTTTTTTCATAGTTAATTATAATTAACTGTTATATGTTGTAAAATGTTTATTATAAAAATAAAAGAAATTATATTCTTTGTTTAAAAGATTAAATTTCCTTCGTTCTGTTGTTTGTTACACCATTAGATAGTTGAGTATGGAAATTACTTTTAACGATATTACTCGAGTAGGCCTGTTAATGTTTTTGATAAATATAAGTATTATATAAATGAATGTTAGTGTCAGGCATACAGTGGCGCCACCTGGCGTGCAGTAAAGTACTGAGGAGGGTCACATGTGTTATTGACGTAAGAGCCGCGCAGGCGCTTATATACAACAAGAGTAGAGAAGCAAAGGGATGAAAAAGGCGTTCTATTCTTTTCCGCCTTGTTTTTATCTGTTCTGTTCTTCTTCTCGCCCTTTTCTATCTTACCCGAGTACGTGTGTGCGTGTGTATGTATGTATGTGTGTGAACCCCGTGTGTCTGTTCTCTGCACAGTTCGGATTAATTTATTCCTGCTGATGGTACTACTACGGCTGCTGCTTTTTCTTCTCCCGCTCCTTTTTTCGCTATATATCCATCCCATCTCAGACTCTTTTTACCCCACACCACTTACACATACACATGAGTCGAATGAAAGACGTTCGTTTCCCCACAGCCATCTTTATTTTCTGGTCCCCTGCACAGCTCCCTCTTTACTCTCTTATTTTCCCCCGCCCGATCTAACCTAGCCGGGGTAGTAGCCTATATCGCGTTCCGCGTTCCGATGCGCAAGCAACTTCTTTCTATATTTTCTACATTATCGCTCCGAACCCCTCTCCTACACACACCGTCACTACATTATTTTATTATAAAAAAGAACTTAAAAGATAAAGACGGGCAAAATTCGTAATATATTTTATATAATTATCTATTCTATTAAACATATCAATTTAACTATTTATCGTTTATTTACTGTATTACAAATTTGTATAATGTCAAATTAACATTTTTTAAACATTTTCTTTGATATATAAAATGGTTTCTTTTATTTAAAAAGTTCCATTAACCGTTTTTTTAAATACGCGAATTTAAAAAATTCTGATCTCACAAAAAAGCCATATTTTTTATTAATTAAACACCATTGTTCATAATTTTAAAACTTTTGTAATTCAGTTTGTTAATGTTGAAAAATCATAACATTTGATTAAAAAATCATATTTTTTACTACAGCAAAACTAAATAATAATAATTAAGAAATCATAAAAATTTATAAGTAAAATTAAATACATTTTTATATTGATGGTAAACTTCAAAATTTTTTTTTTTATTTTATGATAAAAAATGAAATAAATTAAGCTTATTTTAAATTGTTTTTTTTTTTTTTAATAATTTAATGAGAAATATTTTTAAAAATTGTGAAATACTGAAAATTATGTATATTTTCTTGACTACTGTAAAGACAGTTTATTAAAATTACTGTAGTTTTTATATGAAGAATCTAAAAAAGATAAAAATAGCAACACTAATACGTAATATTATACAAAAAAACACACAAAAAAAGAAAAAGAAAATTGTTTTTTTAAAAACACTTTAGATATATCAAGTAACCTATTAATTTTATATTATATTACTGAATATATTTCTTTTTCTATCGACAAAAAATTTATTTATTTTTTAATTATATTTTTCCATCTACCGTTTAAAAATATTAACTTATATTTAAACATAATTTTTCAGTTATAATTATTTTATAATAAGAACAAAAGGGTATATGCAGAGAGAGCATTTTGAAATATTTCAAAAAAAAATTTGGTAAAAAACCGTATATTTATTTTAATATCCAATGAATTATTTTATACTTCTCATGACATTTGTGATATGATACAAAAATTTAATTTTTTGTAACTGAAACATAACTTTTTTACCGATTTTTCGAAGAAAAGTACAGTCGCAAGGCGGGAGGGGGATGAAAGTGGATCTTCTATACATTTTGATATATGAGGAGTTGGAAAATAATATTTACTTAAATTGGGTTTTCCTTATATATTAGACATAAGTATAAAATTTTATGATTCCAAAAATCTCCAAAACTACTAAATCAATTTCATTAAAATATAGATATGCTGTAGTAGTGTATTTGAAGTTGTGTATATGAAAACTGATGAAGATTGATTGAAAAAATTTGATCGGTGCAAGTTAGAAGCGTAATTCGTTATTATGCTACAAGTTTGAACGTTGACGTTTCTTTATCAGATGTTTCTGTAGTTAGCAATATTAAATCAAATTAAAATACTGAAGTATTAAAACCAAATTAAATGAACGAAAAGTCGATTTTGCGCAGAACTGTACAAGATTTTTTCTCCATTCAATTGTTATTTCAAGCAAAAATTTTTTCATTCTTCTGTGAAATAAAAAAAATGAAAAAAGATAAAATAGAAGATAGAAATAGATTTATATTTTTTTAAATTTTTAATATCTATTAAATCTCTTTTATCATGTAATATGACATGAATACAAAACACCTAAGAACATTCTTTAATAAATTTATGTCTTTATTTTGCACTAGTTAAATATACTATACAGAAAACCTATATTAAACGATAATTAAATTTTAAGTAAGTTTGATCACTTTTAAAAATATTTTTTTAAAAATAATCTTAAAAAAATAATCTCTAATAACAATAACAAATCTAATCTTCTGTTACTACTAGGTAATTCCTTTTATAAAACTAGTCTTATTTGTTTACCGATGAGTCCAAGTTTAACAAATCAAAAAAGTCCACGGAGATTTATATTATTCTGTAATCACTTTCTTGATAACCTATTTCATTAGATAATTGAGTTAGAAAAGAATTTATCCATTATCATTTACACGCCTGGTGTATAAAATGTTAAAAGTAATTCTATAAAACCGCCTATTATCTCTTATTCCTGGTTAAATCTTTTGTGTTTCGTCGTTTTATTGTTTTGGATTTCATTTTTTCCAGTTACCGACCGTTTTATTAATTATGGAAGCTTTAGTTTTTATTGCAATTACAAAAATAATCTGTATTCCTTATCTCTATTCTCATAAGCAATTCTTTTCCCATAAGCAATGTAAAAATGGATAACCACAAAGAATAATATTAAATAACAACTTAGAGAATATGTTCTGTATAATAATAAAGAAAGATTTTCATTGTGGATAGAGTGATATTTATAAATAAATAAAAAATAACGATAAAATATTTCCAGCTAGTGAGAGACATTAACTCTTCTAAGAAAAATGATTTTTCGATGATTAGTGTTATGAACATTTAAACATATTAAGTAATTTATAATATTTTGTGATCTTTAAGTGATTATTCTTGTACAAGTTAGTATTAAGTGATCTTGTACAAGTATTATTCTTGTAACGGTTAGTTTATCAGTTATTTTAATTATTTTCCGAATACTACTTCCTACATGTGATAACGGTTTAATTTAACTACCATAAACAGTTTTTTTTTTTTTAAATTTTATTTATCAAAATTAGCTTATACGTTTTTTAATTTTTTAATATTCATTCAAATATTCCGAAAATATGAGCTCCACTTTGATTGTCGTTTGACGAAGAAGTATCCGATGAAAAAGAAAGGAAGCTCTTAACACCAAGTATAAGAGTTTAAGGTGTTAGGTACGGACGCTCGCCTACAAACGGAAAAATTCGCTGTTCTACAAACTTTTGATATAGAAGATGATTCTAAAACCGGTTTGGACATACGGCACACAGGTATGGGGGTGTGATGAGTAAAATTAACGTTCAGATTATACAAAATGTTTAGACTAAGTTGGCGAGATCCATTGCAAGCACCGTGGTTCGCTCGGAATGAGGAAATTCACAACTACCTTGAATTGCCGTATGTTCAAAACAAACGGTTCTAATTAAAGACAGCGATTAGACAAACACATAAACTTTCTCGCAGTTAAACTCCTAGACAATAGTGAAGATGTTCAGCAACTGAAATGCCTATACGTGTTGGACTTGGGGTATTTGAATGACACTTGAAGGCATGTGATCAACATCTTTACTTCGCCTTAGTGAGAAGCCTATATATATATATATATATATACATGTAGTTTATTTATATATGTTCATTTTACTGAGTGCGTTCGCTAGAAACCTCTCATCAGGTGCAATGCGAATACTTATGATTCCTTACTCGGAACCGATTATACAATTATTTAAATTGATAATCGGTTCCGGTTGTTAAATTTAACCGATGATACAACTTGTGAAAAAAAATTCATTCCTAATTGAAGTAGTTATTATTTGAAGAAAGTAGTTATTATCTTTAAAAAAAGTAGGTTAATAATAGAAAAAATCGTTAATTAAAAATAGCCAAACTTGATGAGGAGAATGTGATAATATTAGTTATTAATTAATTAATAAGATATTTTATAATGTTTTTTGCCTTTACGGATGTAAAGTAGTATACAGCCATGTATGAATGAATGCACAAGTATTTTATTTTTATTTTCCTCAGTATTTTGAAGGTAAATTCCAGTAATAAAATGAAATATCACAGGTTAACGAAATACTTATTGGGAAATAATATAAGATCGCGTTTGAATTTTTAGCATTAATGTGAAGTACGATTATTCAGGTTCAAAGAATAAAATATAACGCAACTAAGATTGTCTGAATTCAATGGATCGTTGTGCTGGTTGCGTAACAGTGCCTTAAATCACAGATTTTTTGCGTGTAATAATAGTAACAATGTTGTGAGAGTTGTAATTTTCAATCTTAACGGTTTCTTCTTTTTTGAGATATTTTATTTCATTATTTTTTCGTTTCTCCATAAACCTCTAAGTTTTTCTTTTAGAATTAAAGAAATTCTTTTAGAAATTTTGGAGTTAAAGGGATAAAATTTAAGATTATTTTTATAAAAGTTTTTTAATTAATTTTTATATTTGTAACGGGTAGTTAATAAAAAAACATAAAATTGATATAAATTAAAACAAATTTAAATTAAAGAAAGGTATTTAATCATTCTATTAAAAAGTTTTTTTAAGCACTAATATTATTTTAATTAATTGACACTTTTTTTCAATTGAAGTTACTAATTAAATGTGTTAATTTTATTTAAATTCTTTTACCTATAAAGAAAGTAATTTTTATTAAATAATCTAAAATTTACTTTGAAAATAATTATTAAACAAATTATTTCAGGTTTTTTATCAATAATAGGAATAAAAAAATAATTTCGAATAATACAGTTTCTGTTTAATACTGTTCCCTTATAAACAAAACGTTTTTTAATTGATAACTATTTTAATAGGATATTAACAATTTTGTGTGATTTAGTTAAGGAAAAATATGATATCTTTCACTCACCAGCTGTAAAAAATGAGGTATTTCCAATTTTTTTTATATAGAATTAATTAATATAAACTACAATTGATACGCAAAAAGATAAAATACTTTAATGGTTGTAACAAGCAGAACAATTATATCCTATCCTTCTGTCCTGATGCTATCTCAATCGTATTTTAATATTACTTTAGTTATATATTTTATATTGCTGCATGTTCAGTGTAATTCAACTTGTTTTATTTAATATTTACCTGACGTTTTTTCTACCACATTATATATAAATTTTCAATAAAATTAAAAAATTTTTTTTTAACTTTATAACTTAAATCTCTATGAAATTAATGTGTATTTTTTCGAGCATACCGTCAATTAAATCTTTAGAAAATTACTATTACATTGATTTATATTACATTTAATTGATAACAAAAATCATTCAACAAATATAATAATTATTTTATTAAAAATATATTATTATTTTATTTTTTGAACAAAAATTGTTACAACGAGAATAAATTAAATCAAAGTTATTTTGTTATCTATTTGTGAAATGATAAAAGCTTAACATAAATAAATATCATTGTTCATCTTGAAAGAATTGGCAAAAGAACAAAGGGCAGCAGAAATTATATCTAATATAAAAAGATTTCTTAAGAGTTGAAGAAGTACAAGCGCTGTGCCTTTGCTCGGTACTGTTACTACAACAACAGGGCTATGTCAGGGCACGGGCCGGAGTTAGACTTGCAAAGGGTTGGTACACTGTAGAGAGGAGGGAAGGGAGTTTAAAGGAGAGAAGCCCTTTACTGATGATCATTATATTTTTCCGCTAGCTCTTCCCTTTTATTTTTTGCTCAATTTATTCTTTGAGAAGTGAGTGAGAAAAAGAGAAAGAAATAAAGTCATCAAAATACAAAGAATAGAATGAAAGCTTAACACTTATTACTAAATTCCAGTTGTATTATATATATATTTATACATTTTTAAGTAAATTCTTACTTCAGTTACATTTTGTTCATTTTTCTTCTTTTCTAAGTATTTATTTATTTATTTAGTTTTTACAATCGGTTGCCAAAAGGATTGCGCCATAAGTAAGATTATACGGCTAACGCGTCACGAGACCATCTAAAGATAACCAACCAAATACAGTATTGATAATATGCATCACCTCTCATGGCGCAAACGAAGCAATTGGTTAATAAAAACAAATTTAACAGATAATAAAGATAACAGATAACAAATAATTAAGTTACATAAAGGAGATAATAATAAAAAAGGTCATCGACGTAAAGTCAAAAATGTTGAAGACAGATAAAAATAGTACGGTTTATAAAAGTTTAACCTATTTTTAATATAATATCCACTGTATCATTCCACGGATTTCGCACTCCAATAATCATCCATGCCGTTAGACATCGCCGATGTCCATTAATATAGCCTCCTTAATCGTCTTATTTCCTCACCATTGTTAAGTAAATGCAATCAAATGATTCATATGATTGTCCAGTTTTGATATATATAGTCCCAACTGGTCCTCCGTATCTCTTCACTAACACATGACACTTCAAGATACCCGCGCTCCTCATCGTTTCTAGCAAACTATGGAGCCACTGATACCATCCTGAGAACTTTGTTTCGTAACCGTATTGTTTTGCACCATATCTCCATACTGGTTTCAGGAAAATACGCAACTATTTATTCGTCAAGGACAAATAAAACTGTCTACCAAGGAATCAGTACATTCGTGCAAATTTAGCATTCAGTTGCCTCCTCTTTTTCTGACGTGATCCTTCCAGGTTAATCGACGCTCTAGATATAGTTTATATATAGAGCTTAGCCCCTTTTGGTTGCAATCAACGGAACACTTTTGGAAACTTTTAGTCCAAAAAAGCTCAAAATAGAAAAAAAAATGGATTTGGAACTTTTTCTTAACTGCAGTAATAAGCCCTCATTGAGAGCTTTTCAATAATATGTCATAAGTGGTACTTATTTTCATTGGTTTCAAAGTTATATACAAATAAAATTTTAATTAGTAAAATATTTGGATCTTATAAGAAGAAGGCACATCGGTTTAAATCAGACTTCATCTCCATTTTTTTTAACTATTCTTTTTTTTTTTAATTTTAATGTATTGATTTATTAATAATTATTAACCTCTGATTGTAAAAAAAAATTATAATTCAATAATAACAATAAAAAAAAATGAAAATAAATCAGAAGTTATTAATGAAATAAAATTTTATGTACTTATTAAAAAACATGTGAATATGTAATTTAATAGGCGTACAAGGAAGTCATGTGGTATCCACACCAGATTTTTGCGTATATGTATCAAAAACAGACGTTTAGTCAAGATAAAGACTTTTAATCAAAACCCGTTAACGAAAACTATATTAAATAATAAAGAACATCAATGCTTTTTTTCTAAAATAGATACAGTACATATAACAGCGAAAAAAAATAAAATGCAAAGAGACTACATAAAAAGAAGAAGAAAAAGTCTGTAAATGAAGTTAAAATAGGTTCCTCACGCTTTATTCTTTTATAATTTTCTATACTTTTTACCTCGGTTTTGAAGGCCTTTTGAGTTTTTTCTTTCTTATTTTTTAGGTTATTTCTTTGTTATAACAGTAAAAAATCTTTTTTCATTGAGAATTTCATTCCTTGCATTTAATTTTCCCTTTTTCATCTTGTGACCTAGTCTTAAGTTCGTTTATTAAAAGAAAACCGGTCGAAAGAAAAGATAAAAAAAAATTAAAAAGAGGGTGAGTTTAAATGAAGGATGGTGTTATTGTAGTAGTAGAAATGGGGTGAATGTCGGTGGTGGTAGAGTTGGATTCTATCAATTAACTGTTCTGGGTTACTAAGGGATTGAAGAAAGGGTAGTACGGCGGAATTGTTGTTAAAGGAAGGGAGTTTTGCATTTAATTACCTGTAGAATAGAGAAAGGAAATAAGGAAAAAAGGAGCGGAAAATAGTAGTGGGCGAGCGGAGGGGAAAAGAGAGTCTTAATGTTGAGCGGGTCGGTGTCTCACTCGGTTTGTTAATTGTGTCAGTGGTCCAAGGGGCCAAGTCCAACCGACACAACCACCCCCCTTTATAAACTCACCCCCTCCTCTCATCAACCCCTACTGATGAGATTCCATAACCATCGTACCGTTTCTTCTACCACACCATCACTTTCACTTTACTTTCCTTTTTAACCCTCAATACTTTTTATACTTTATACTGTTCACTTTTCTTATTTCTTCCCCTTATTAGCGACTACAGCATATTGTAATTTAAAAAATTCCCATTAATGCCATTCAACTTCTTTTTTACTATTTTTTTTTCTTGTTACTTAATCCTTTCGTTTTAAATCACTTGTTTATTTCTAATAATTTTGCCTTTAAAGTTAAAGCTTTACATACGACATATTTTTAAATTAAGTAAATTTTCAGGTAGATCGTAACTTGTATTTTATTTAATAAACTACTGAAAAAAATTTTTACTTATAAATTTAATATAAATTGTTTTCTCTCCGTGGAAAACCCAATTACAGTTCAGTATTCCGTCATCAGTCTTTCCCATTCTCAGGACGGCATTTCCTGAAACAGTATTTTTATTTGTAGATCAAATATCACTGATAACATGCAATTTTTGAATAAATATCCTTTATCACAACAAACTATTCACATACACACTTACTGAAATTTTAAAATTAGATCACTCTGCAAGGATGTGAGAGAAGGGTCTAATGGTGGTTTTGTCCAGTAGTGATGGAAGGGACCTGTTTGACTCATAAACCATACTTTTTCTAATGCTCAAATGAATTATATCTAAATTCAAGGTAAGTAGGAGAATTACATTTTTTTAATAAAAAAAAAGTCTTCAAACAATAATTATTCTTATCATTTAAAAACATATTACCAAATAAATTGGGAGTGAAAATAATTTGTCGTTTTTTAACAATAAAAATTGTTTTTCGATAAAAATAGATGAGAAATTAAAACGTTTCCAAAACTTAACTAAAAAAAAAAGAATAAAAGTGAATTTAATAAAAGAATATAAATTCAATTTATATGAATTTATAAGTGAATAGGATTTCAATTGAGATATCACTCCTAAAACTAAGTTTTGAAAATAAATTTACAAATCTTATAGACTATGTACTACAATATCAGTAAATAATCTCCAATCAAAAATTTTGAAAAATTTTATGTTTAAAATTTATTAAGAATATTTTTTAATTAGTATAATAAATATTAAAAAAACTTACTCAAAATTGTGATTTATTTTTAAGAAATAAAGAATTAGATAAATCATTATCAGGTAAAGAGTAACAAGATAAAAACAATGGAGGGGTTAAAAGAAGAAACTATAAAATAAGGTTAAACAACATGAAAATTTAAAGCAATAAATACAGACAAAAGTATTATACTTAAAACAAACTGGAATTTAAAATACACACTTAATAAGTCAAACTTTTCGCGCGTTTTGTCATTATTTTATATTAATAATAGAGACAATACGTTACACATTGTTAGGTTTTGGAAATATGGTGATTTGTCTTTTTAATAGTAAGAATTAAATATTAATGAAGGCTATGTTTCAATATAATTATGCATAATGTTTTGTTATTTTTAATAAAATTTTCAATTATTTTATTGAGTTAAATTTTTTTTTTAATGTTTACCTACGAATAAAAGTTAAAATTTTTAACCTCGTATTTTAATAAATTTTTATTTAATTTGTGTATGGACGTAGTGGGCAATTGGTATTTGAGGATATTAGTAAATAAAATTGTGCGTAAAATAATAAAATAAATAAAATTCATACGTAAATAAAATTGTGCCTTTTTTAAAAATAAATTAAGTATTATATAATTACGTAATTTTTTTTTTTTGGATTATTTTAGTGTGTGATCAGTAAAATAATTTCCACAAAAATAAATTCGTAATTATGAAAATTTCTTAATAAAAAAATAAACATTAGCCTATATTAGAACATAATTTAAAACAATATGAATAAAAAAGGTATTATTTACATTTTAGTAAATTCGTGGCACTAACATCAAACATATAAAAATAATAAAATAAACATTACATTTTTTCCCTCAAATTTTATTTACAATCGGTTTAATTTGTATAGGAAACATAAGTAACTTTGATAAGAGAGGTTTCCATCGAAACCCATCAGGAAAAACATAAAAACATCATATACAGTTCATGTAAGAAAAGGACTTATTAAGTCCAAGAGCAGCACTACGAATAACAAATGCCAAAAACAGTACTACAAATGACATAATAAAACATAAAAAAATGAAAGGAGCAGTAAAACCAGCATAAAACTATCTCCCCCAAAAATATTAAGATGATGCACAACATTTGAGGCATGAAGATCCACCCCCAAGTATCACACAAAGTTTTCCAGGTCCAACAAATGGAGTCGTTTCAGCCGCCTAACATCCTTGCTATTGTCTAGAAGATTCACTGCCGGATAGTTCAATTGGTTGGTTAGCTTTAGTTAGTATATCGAACCGAAACTTTGAATTTTGAACCGAACGTACAGTAACCCCACTTACTCATGTAACTCCGTGTTCCTCACAAACCATGGCGCCTCCGTTGTTTCACACTAATTTTCTCTGGACTCGCTGAATAATTTCAGTGTTACTGGTGCTTGCTGTATCCTAAAGTTGAATGTCATAGGTCCAAATCGGCTTGAAAATAATTGTATACAGCAATCGCTTGTTATATAACGACAACTGCCACCTCCTGGCTAGCAACCAGTATAGCTCTTTAAACTTGACATTCAGTTTCTTCCTTTTTCCCCTCACATGAATCCTCAGACAACGATCCAGATGCAAACCGAGGTATTGTACACAGTTAGCATGCGTGATGTACACGTCATTCAGGTGAATCCGCGGGCAGTCACCACTCCTCATTACGAACGTCACATGACTCGATTGTGTTGGATTGGCAATTTTCCATTTAGCCACCACGCGTAAATTATCCAGAATTGTTGTCGACATTAATAATTGTTTCTTCCAAGCACCTGATGACAACATTAACAGCTCTATGTATCTGTTGAATAGTAAAATGACGGTTTCGGAAATCAAACTGATAGTCAGGAATAACATGTTCATGCCCTATAATAAATCACAGTCTCCGAAGTCCAAATATCCAAAGCAGAATAAGTCCAAATATCTTAGACGAAATAGGTAATAGCCTTATACAAAGATACATTGTGTACTGGTTTTGGTTGCGTTCCAGAAACCCTTTCCACAGTAAAACAGGAACCCAATGTTGCAAAGAACTCAAAAAATAAGTCATCTGTAATCATATGGTGCGAAGGTCAGGATCGATAATAACCTGAGAGGTCCAAACAGTCCAGGATCTCAATTGAAATTTCTTAAATGTGACCGGTACTAAACCCTGGTAGTTGATGATATCTAACCATATTCTGATGAACATCACAGTACCTTTATGCTTCCTACCAACTGGACAGTTAGTGGTGTTTATTGAATACCCTCAAAAACGCAAATAATTACGATCAGTGAAGGGCGTTTCAGAAATAAGGATAACATCTAACGATTCGGTATAGATCAATGTTTCCAATTTCTGTTGCCGACTAATAAGATCATTAATGTTCCACTTGGCAAGTCTGAGAAACCTAGCTCTCAGCAGATTTTAGTGATTACTGAGCAAGTCTATAATAGTTTCTGTAATTTATCATCTTCATCTCAATTGACTTGCACTCTACAGTCGCGACGTAAGACTGGGGAAGGATATTGGAGTGGGCGTCTAAATTCTTAAGCGCTCCTTGACTTAACGAAGGGAAATTGGTACTACCCAGATCAAAAGAAGTGGACCATTTATCCCGAGACTTGAACGGATTAGCATTTCTAGTAATATGTTGTACACTTTTCTTCTGATTTCTTTCCAGAATTTCTTTATAAACCAATCTTGAACTACAAAGGACGCAGGCATCCTTTGTAGTTAACAGGATGGTCTGAGTGGCAAAGCGCATAAGTAGCCGATCACCATCTTCCTTCCTAGGACAATCTCAGTCCTGTGGCCTTCCGCGCATTTGGCATAACGGTAAGGCCGGATACAATTCATACAATTGTTCTTTGTCTGACCATGTTGTCAATGCATGAAGTGATCTAATCCAGGACGTCTTCTGGCTGTCTGACCACAGTTGGCAATGTATTTCAAGTTAAACATCTCCTTGTTTTTTTCCTTAGGCTCAAAGTTGATAAAGAACGTTGACAAAAGTTTCTTTGTAACTCAATCACGGGCATTAATTTTGCTCTGGACCATGTTTCCATGCCCCCCAGTTTCTCTTTTGATGATTTCGACTGGAGTTCTCTCGTCTTTTCTCGTGAATGTATGACCAATACGGTTGTGTTCACTGGCCAGATCAATTATTCACTTGTTGACGTCAACGTCCCTTGAAATTGCATGCTGTTGTTTAGCACCAATGAACCTTATACAGTAGTCATTTTGGCAACAACCGTTTCTATTAGCTTGTAGAACAACATAACAGAAGTAATGTTGTAGAGAATAATCGGTGGGGGCTTAAGGTGTTATTCTGGCATGCCTCATCGTTAGTGTTCTCCAGTGGAAGGTCTCCTGAAACGACAAGACAAAGAAAAATAATTAGTGACATCATTAGAAGATCGTGGCAAGTTTGGCGTACGCAGCACCAGCACAGTCTGCCACAGTAGAGAAGTTCGCTGTGAATCTGTGATATCAACGACAGTAGCGCTTTTGTAGTCATCATCTAGACTGGTGATAATATTAGCTCCAATCAGTCTTCGAAGAAAATTTTCTATGATTCCTTTTCGAAGAGACCCCTGTTCACGCTTCCCATTAAATAGCAGATAAGAAGTTGGTGAACAATAAGCAACTTCCACTATGGCCCAATGAGATGAGTATGTTATGTATCACATGAAAATGAAGGGTAGTCATGTACAGACTTAGGCCCATCATTCCTGAAATGTGTGGTTAATTGAACCCCAAAGAGCTAAGTATACCGGTATCCACTGTCTAATATTCAATTCCATATAAACGTAATTAAAATTTAACTAGGATTTGAACCTTATAACCTTCGACTTCGAAAATCAGCTGTTAAACAAGTGATTTGCGACGATAATTTTACCATTAGACCCGTCTGGTGAACTAAATTATTACAAATAAATTTTTCAAAAAGATTCATTCCTAATTCTTATAACTTTTTTAAATAATCTCATATTTATCTTAGCAAGAAAATTATTATTTTGATAATACATTATACAGTCATATTAGAATGAAGATAGCACCACCATTGACTAGGCGGCCAAATTCCTAAGCGCCATGTATATATACTAAGAAGGTTTTGCACTAACTTTACTCTAGGGAAGGTTTTTTCCTTTCCATGTATATATACATTATGTCTTAATAAGTGTAAATTTATGTTTTTCTTTTACATAATTATAATTGGGTTTAATATATTTACTGAAATTATAATCCACAATCTGGGGATCTTACTTTACATTTACTATTATTTTTTAGACTTATCTGTTAGTAAATTTTCTCTACATTTTCTTGCTTTACGTATTTAAATTTAGTTAGCTTCGCTGATTAATTTATCATTAGCTAAAGTGATATCATCTCTAGTATATACTTGTTTTATATCCTTACATTAATTCAGGTGCTCTTCTAAACTTCTCCGTACGTCTTCATCCTCTAGAAGCATTCGCTACTTTTGAAGATTAATTTTACATCTTGAAACTTCGGTGCTCAATCTATTCAATGCTCTCCAAAAACAAGCAGATATTGCTGCTGTTGCAGTTCCTTTTCAGGTGGAATAAGAGCAGAATTAATCTCTATAGTATATTTCTGAGATCTATTATTTGTATTGCGGTATCTTCTTGTAGTGTTGTTACAGCCATCAATGTCTCTACAACAATGATATTTTATAAATAGTTTGTAATAGTTTTTTAATTAATAGGTGCATACAAGCCAACTATATACAATCACTACAATATCATTTGCTTTTGAATAAGCTGTACTTCAAAGTTTTATATTTGATCCGATATTTAAATATGTAATGCTTTTTACAGAGAGATTCTCTAGTTAAAACTGGTATTTCAAACTTTCTTTGTTATCATCATTAGAATTATTTTTCAATCATCCTGTTCTTTATTCTACATTATCATTATAACATGCAATAGTAAACATATGTATATTTTTTTGGGGGGTGGGGTCGGAATCGCGCTCAGGAAGGCTTTTTCTGAAATGAAAGATGGGTTTTGCTTATTAAATTTCTGGTACATCTCGTCACTGTTTTAAATACATTTTTTGGTGTTAATAATTTTATAAATATTTTTTTCCTTGTAGATCTCAAGAAAGATGTTTCTCATCTATTTTTACTACATTTTATAAATTTATTGTGATAGTTTTAAAATTTTAAAAACTCCTACCTTCTTGAAGTAATGTATCCTATCTCATAATTAAACCAACAAATATATTATTTACATTTACTTATTCAAAATAGTAACAACTAATATGTTCAAAATATATTTATTTTTTTTGTATGGTATGAATGGGCACTAATTATTTTGAATTTAAGAAAAAGTTTTTTTTTTCGTTCCGTGATTTATATCCGATCTTAATTTTATCCTAATTCTAAATTAGATTGAATTTTGTCTTTCTATCAGTTTTCCTAACGTGGTTTATTTAGATGAATATATATATATATATATATAATTATTATTATTAAATATAACCATTTTTAGAACCGGTTTTAAATCCTTCAGATAGATATCTTAAATGTTATTTAGAGTTAAAAATTAATTTCCTTTTTACATTTATTTAAAATGAAATTTAGCCACTAATATTAGAATGAACATACCTGACGGTTCAGTAAGTGAAACTTCCCATCTATATCATTAAATACTTTTCTTTATACTTTGGTTTATACTTTTCCCATAGTAGGATCTCTTAACATTAATTAAACTGGACTTTTAGTTAAAATCTCGGGAGGTTAAAAAATCAATTTAATTTGGTTTTAGATTAAATTGGTTTCAGAAACTGAAAAATAACTAAGCAAAATTAAATGTTATGATTAATTTAAAAATTATTGTTATTATTTAATTTTTTATAAGATTAATTATTATGCTAAATTTTTAATCATTCTTCCATATTTAAAACACTTAACATGCATTAAACATGCATTACAGATATTCTTTTAATTTACTACAAATAAACTCAAGAGATCTCTGTTAATTTTAATTAAATCATTAAAAGGATAATGAAAGCCAGTATTCATAAAGCTGATAGTAATTATTTTATTTTTCCTTATTACTCGTATGCAACTTTATCCTTATTTTAATCTTCTTTCTTATTAATTTTGAAATTATCAATATTTGTTTGCTAACTAAAGAGTTTTCGACGATAATTTGGTATAATCAGACAGAATCAGATAATCTGACCTGCCATGAAACATTTCGAAAATGACATAAGACCCTGAAAAATCAAAAACATAAAATTTTATACTCATAAAGGAAATTGATGAATGAAGTGTCTCTTCTTCATTGGCCAGAATGTATGGTTAATTATCCGTTTTCCACCGATAAACAAAGAAGCAGAGCTTCTACAAGCAGAGTCTAAATTCTATTTACCACGGGGCTTATTTACATAGAATTCATTATTACTATCAGAGAAAGCAACATATTTTGAGTCTAGAAAAATTGAAATGTATAAATCAGTTAGTGATTTCTCCTCATATTTATTAAACTTTTCTTGGAAATTGAATATAAATATAAATAGAGTATAGAGCATATTAGTCGGAAATTATGAGAAAATGCGTAACTATTACTCATGAGTAATTATATTTTATGTAGCATATTTTCGTAGGATCTTAATTTTTCCCCATTTCTTTAATAATTAAACAGAAATGAAAATAAGTAATCAAGTGGATCATAATTGGTGATAACAAGCTACAGTTCACGAATATTTACCTTAACTGTAAAAGATAACACATAAAATCAAATTTAAAGTTTAGTCTGATGAGTATAGCTTATAGCTTGGTAATTAATTAATGGTTATTGAATAACTAATAACATAGCCCACATAAAAATCATAATTTAATTAGAGATTAACGTATTTATGAGTCTATTTGCTCAGTAAAGGTGTAAAGAATCATAATAAAATTTTATTTTTAGTTAATTAAACCAAAATAACTAAAAAGCACGGGTTTAATAGGGACCATATATTCGTATATAAGGATGATTATTATTAACTGGAGTGGAAGTCATACATTATATATCATCCTACACACACGCGCACACGCGCGCGCATATATTGTAAATCAATTATTTTAAGGTATTAATTAATTGAATAATATTAAGTCGACGAGAGAAGGCATTTTATTTTCTCATTTAAGAATATCAAAAGATTTCACATCTATATCATTTTTTATTCACATAATTAATATCTTTTTTTTTCAATTATAGCTTATTTTAAAATTTCACCTTCATTTTATTCTATTATTACTACCATTACATTATATCTTGATAGCAATTATCTAAATTTTAAACGATGAGTTAAGTTAAGTGTAAAAGTCGGAGACGTGTTGTTATAGTGTATTCTTTTATAAGGGTAGTTCAGTATTTTGTTGGGATTGGGGGTGTACTGAAGGGTTGCTGGGATGCTGTGACGGCCGGCGCCATCTTGCTGTCTATTGATTCAGGGCGGGGCGTATGTGAATTTGCGTGCGTGAATGTTTGCGTGAGTGTAAATTGTTTGTTTGTATTTGTATGTGTGTGTGTGTGTGTGTGTGTGTGTGTGTGTGTGTGTGTGTGTGTTTTATGTAAAAGGTTATATTATGTCTGTATGTTTACGTTGTTACCTGTTAACTTTACTCAGGTGATATACCAGTTTATGCATATCTTCTTTTATGTTTATTTTTTTAAACGGATATAATTACTTGCGTATTTAATTTAATAATTTATGAGTTTCTGGTAATTTTAGATTTTAATATTTAATTATGAAACGTTATTTTTTTAATTTTAAAACTAATAAAAACTTTTCCACCGTAACATAATAAAAACATTTTACTATATTTCGTTATAAAATATAATTATTTTAGAATTAAGTAGTTTTAATTAATGATGGTCGTACTCAAATTTAAAATTACTGTTATTCATTTGAAATCAACTTCATAAATATGTACAAAAAATAGTGTGACATTATTTGTCGAAATAAATACTTAAAATATGATACTGAATGATGCTTATTATCTTCTAATACTTTGAAACACTTTTAACAAGAATAAAATACTTTCTGTTAGAAATTTGTAGCAAATATTGAAATCCCAAAAATTTACTGATATCATTATATCCCATCCTTCTAAATCTCATTTTTCAATAAGGTTTTTAATTATTAATTTTTAATGATGGTTGTACATTTTGTGATAATTTAAAAACAGATTTGATTTCAAAAAAATCAGTACTTTTCCTTGTGTGAAGTAATTTAATGACCCATACTCTCCTCCCATCCTTTAAAGCAAAATAAAAAAAAAACAACGAAAATTAATGTACTTGATAACTTAGGCGGTGTCTGATTCTCTGCTGAGAATTTGACACCGAATTTGATTTGCTGAGAATTTTCTCTGCTGAGTCTTTATTGTTTTGCGACTCTATTATTTTTATCTGCCTTTATCTTACTTTAATATTTTTGACTTTATTTAGATGACCTCAATGTTTTTTGGCTGTGTTATTTGTAGTCTGTTACCTTCATTATCTGTTATTTCGTTTTTCTTAACTAATTACTTCGTTTATACTAGTATATGAAAGATGATGCGTATTATTAATATTGTGTGTTCCGGGTCGGCTATCTTTGGATGGTCTCCTGACACGTTACTCGTAGCCAAAGATTTTACTTATGGTCGCAATCCTTTTGACGACCGATTGTAAAAAATAGATTCTTAAAAAAATTTAATAACTTAAATTAATAATTCCTCTTATCTAACAAAATTAAAATTTTATTAACCCACCAGGTTGGCCTAGTAATAAACTCGTCATCGTAAATCAGCCGATTTCTAAGTCGAGGGTCCTTAGTTTCAAATACTAGTAAAGGTAGTTGTTTTTATTCGGATTTGAATACTAGATTCTGGATGCCTGTTTTCTTTGGGGGTTGGGGTTCAATTAACCACATGTCTTAGAAATGCCCGGCCTGAGCCTATTCAAATCTACACATTTACCGGTACAATTACAGTTACACTTCAGTCGCTAACTACTTTAATTCTTGATGCGACTATAAATAAAAAAATGTATTAAAATTCCTATTTTTTTAATTCACCGTCACAATTCATTTCTATATTTTCGTTCATTCTATTTTATATATATATATATATATATATTAATAAACATTTCAATCATTGTCATTTCAATTATATTTTGTTCTGTTTCTTCTTCAGTAAAATTTGATTTTTATTGAACTTAGTTATTACATAACTATTTTTATAATTAAATTCTCTACAAGTTTTGTTAACAAATGTTACACACGTATTAGTCATTTAACAAAGTTATTATTTTTCAAACCTAAAAAAACTGTTTCAGACAAAAAAGTGTTATGTTTTACTTCGAATATCATGAAAACAACTGAAGATACCGTTCTGAAATCTATTTTATTCAAATTTTAGGTCAAAATCCATAGGAAACCATTAATTTTGCCTCTCAACTAACGTCCTAAAAATTTCAGTACGACCTCATTTCATCAGGAGAGCTGAATCCGAGCGAAATATTTCGCTAGCTGAAACTCGCTAACGAAGCGTTTCCAGACCTATGTTTATGTGAACTTTTCACATAGTAGTATTCTGATGAGAGGATACATCTATGAAGTATGTCAGTTTCGTCGTGGGACACTCTGTATATATATATATATATAATAAAACTTACGAAATCTCTTTTTTGTGCATTAAGTAAATAAAAATATCATTAGAATTTATTAGTTACAAAATGTTGAATTATTTTGTTTGTAAAATTCATTTATACTAATGAAAACTGCATATGGAATGGTTCTCTTTACGAAAATCGTCTAGGTTCACGGAAACAAGGTTTTAAATAATTTTCTTCAAAAAATTAATTTATGTTAATGGAAATGTTTTGCATAATTTTCAATACAATTTCATTTCACGAGTAATAAAAGCTTGTTGCGCTCATAATGATAGCGTTATTAATTCCATTTATATGTTACAACTGATGTTATTTACACTATTGCAAGAGTAATTTTGAACAAGTTTCCAAAATTTTATTGCACAATAATTTTGGCGTTCTAATGGATTCGGTCGTCTCTATTTGGTTGAGATAGTTTACAAATTTATGAACATAGATTATAATTTTGCACAATGCGATCCGTTCATTATATTTGGTTTTTTGGAAGCGCTATGTTTTTGTTATTCATGAAATTAAAAATATAAAGAAAATCTAATACCTTGTTTCCATGAACCTAAATGATGTATTATAAAGAAGGTCATCTCATATGTGGTTTTCATTACCATAGAAGAAAGATTAATTTGAAAAAAGAAAATAATGTCGTATTTTGTTTCTATTAAATCTAAGTGACATTTTCTCATTTTAGTGAATACGTTACTTAATAAATTTTAAACAAAAGAGTATTTAAAAAAACAAACTTAACTTTTTTTATTTTAAATTGTATTCACCATTTTTTGATAAGGATAAAATTATTCAATAAAAAAGTTGGTTAAAACCAAAATTTTGTGTTTAGTCACAGCATAATTCTAAAATCGATAAAAGTTACAACTTTTGCTATTAATAAAATTATTGAATCAAACGGTAATTTTTCAATAACGAATAAGAAAGAACCAAAATCGACAAGACATAATAATGAAAAAACTAGCAGTATTAAAAACGAAGAATTAAAAGAGCATGTGAGACGAGCAAACAACGCTAATGTAGATTAAAACATTCAAGATAACGTGTAACATTAAAAAGTAGCTTCAAACTCAAAATAGTCATGTAATGATAGATTAGATCATGATCGTTTGTGTTACTCAAAGGTAAGACTAGTAGAAATATCAGAACGTGAAGCTAGATTGAAATGCGATCGTTTTCATGATTTCAAATTAGCCTGGATGTTCTGTAAAGTTCAGTTCAGAGAAACTGTCAGGAGAGAAACTTTTCTCAACAAAAGAAAGAGATTATCAACATCAGGTTGAAGTTTAATATTGAACTTATATATATTATCCTAGAATTACACTACTAAACAGATCTACATTATTGACACCAGGGGACTTGATTATTGACCATGGAACTTTTATGCTGATATGGAGCCGACTTGAATGCACACCTTCGAGGAATCAAGCAAATCTCTTGATTCAAACACACATATACACACACACTCTCACTGTCTCTCACTCGCTCTCACCCTCCCTCTCTCTTTTTTCTTTCTTCTCCTTCTCAACTAACTTCGAATATATGCATTTGAAATTGTATATCTTTGAAACAACTAATTTTCTATTACAAAAAAATTTATTCGTTAACGTTTTGCTCACATTGCATTGTCATCCACAATTAATATGTACGTGAATTTAGAGCTTTAGGTTAAAGACCGATGGCAAAAGTTTGGTCATCTACCACCGATAAAACAACATGTACGAAGAGTGAGTTAAATGAAAGCATATGATATCTTAGTACCATTATTCCACTACCATCTTTTCTTTTCTTTTTTCTGTTTAGTCTCCGAAACCACCGTAAGGTATTACTTCAGAGGATGAATGAGGAACCCACCGTGTTGGTCTAGTGGTGAACGAGTCTTCCCAAATCAGCTAGCTGATTTGGAAGTCAAGAATTCCAGCGTTCAAGTCCTAGTAAAGTCAGTTATTTTTACACGGATTTAAATACTAGATCGTGGATACCGGTGTTCTTTGGTGGTTGGGTTTCAATTAATCACACATCTCAGGAATGGTCGAACTGAGACTGTACAAGACTACACTTCATTTACACTCACACATATCATCCTCATTCATTTTCTGAAGTATTATCTGAAAGGTAATTACCGGAGGCTAAACAGGAAAAAGAAAGAAAAGAGGATGAAGGAAGATGATATGTATGAATATAAAAGAAGTGTAGTTTTGTTCTCAGTCAACCATTCTTGAGATGTGTGGTTAATTAAAACTCAACCACCAAAGAACACCGGTATCCACGATAGAGTATTCAAATCCGTATAAAAGTAACTTTATCTTTACTAGATACCTTTGCCTTTGCCTTTACTAGGATTTGGAACTTTAGAACTCTCAACTTCGAAATCAGCTGATTTGCGATGACGAGAGTTCATCACTAGACAGCCCGATACCGACATATTATCAGCGTCTTCAGATAAAAGGTGACCTGCTCCTTTTTTTTTTTTAGAAATAAGATATCTAATATGTCTTTAGCCGTTATTAAGAAAATTAGTTTTATTAGTACTAATATAATCCAATATGTTTTTATTATGTCAAATAAAATAATTTTTCTCTTCTGTATAATAATCTAAATTAAAATCAATGCTGTATCAAGAGCAGCCGCAACCTTGTCTCCATTTCTATCAATAAAAAAGTTGTATACTACGTTTTTCTTTATTATTATTATTTATTTAATTTTTTTATTTTTTATTTTTACGGGCATCGACTACTAAGATCATTACCCCTCGTCACGTTCTTAAAAGGAAATTAGTATCACCATCATGATCGTCATATGTAAAGGGCCCTTACATTTTATTTAAAAGTACAAGCTACACAGAAAAATTAATCACAATAAGACAAAACAACACTTATGGGTTGTAAAGGGCCCCGTTATTAAAATTTGAGATAAGGTTCTCAAAAGACCATGAAATTAAAAATACAAGATATCAATACCATTTCCTTCTTCTATGTGTCTCGTTTATAGTTTGTTTAAGCACCCTCGGGGCGACAAGAACCGCCGTTGAGCAGTATATCAGTCGCGCCAGGGCGCCGCGGCAGTTGACTCCTCCTTATAAATAAATAGGCTACAGGCATGCACCACGCACACCCATAGCCTCGTGCCCTCAATCCACCCTTGAGGGTCCCCCATGCCATCATCGGAACACCCCGACTCACTGCTCTTGAATGCAGACGAGCCAGGGTAGCCTAGGCAAGAGGGCTACCTCCCATCACTACACGTGCCACGCTTCGAGACTTCCACATTTAAATGAAACTACCTCTTAGAGATTCTTTAACACAGCTTTAACATTTTTCACTTTATTATAGACTTCTAAGAAGTCCACTGGCGTGCAAATAAGCAACTATCTTTTCTTCATTTCCATTATCCAGATCAGCAGTAATATCATTTCTAAGACGGAACCTCTTTCTGAGGTCCTCATATATGGTACACTCTTCTATTAGATGCTTGACTGTCAGTGTTTTATTATAAACACCGCACATTGGTCTCTCTTCGCCGGTTAACAAATATGAATTTCTTAATCGCGTGTGACTGATTCTAAGTCTGGTCACAGTTACTTGTTCTCGGCGAGTCAACTTCACGTCGCTTTTCCATTTATATGTAGAAGTTTTAACTGGGTTTAATTTTGTATTTAAACTACTCCACTCAGTATTCAACTTGTTTTTAACTACGTTAGTTAGACAGTTTTTAACATCTGCCACTCTTACAGGAAATGCATCCAAATCATCGCAGACTGTTGCCTTTCTGGCAGCTTCGTCTGCGCTCTCATTACCTTAATACCAGCATGCCCTGGAGTCCATACAAATACGCATCGCTGTCCTCGTTGATTTAAAACGTATAAAATAGACAGAATGTTTGAAATTAGAATATCCTTAATGTTTTTGTTCCGAATTGCAACAAGTGCACTTAGAGAATCGGAACAAATTAGCACTCTCTCTCTTCGCAATAATGCTCTGTGAAGCGAAGAGCTTGCTGAATGGCAGTAAGTTTTACCGTATAAACACTGGCCATATCTGGCAATTTCCAACAATGGGCTTTTCCATTTACATATATGGAGCATCCAACACCATGTTCGGTTTTAGAACCGTCAGTATAAATTCTAATATGTTCTTCGTAACTACTGACGGTTGCCAAAAATTCCTGTTGGATGATCACTGCTGGCTTCTTTTTTATTTCTCCCAGAGAGAGATCCAACCTTGTATTTACCGCTGGCAAAAGCCATGGCGGTATTTCTCTTGTGGAAATTGCTATTGTATCTGGAATAGCAATTTCGTATTTTCTTCTTAATTCGTGGTACCTAATTCCGGCTGGTCTGGAATAGGTAACACGACGTTATTATTATTATTTGAACCTAAGAATTTTTTTTAAATCACTAAATATTTTTAAATGTTTATTCTTTTTTTGTTCTAAGCGATTACCAAAGTATAAAATCTGTGCTTATGCGATGGAAAATGGGATTTATTTTTTACTGCATGAAAAATTCCATATCTGATCAGTATTTGAATGCGGGTTCTTTTGGATGAAAGGCTGAAACGTTATTTACTACTCCAAGGAGATTAGCAATTAAAAATTTAAAACTAACTATTAAATAATTAAAACTATTTTTAAATATTTAACGTATAATTATGTGAATGCAGGATAAATATTTTTAATTAATTTACTTATTACGATTAATATCAATTGAATCACAGTATACGATTTAATGATAAAGTTTAGTTTTGTTTCAAACCGGTTCTATTATAAATATTTTAGAGGTCGTCGTCCTTGACTACTGAACAAAATTGTTGCGCTATGAACGGTTTTTTTAGCGGGTTCTTTTGTTTTTAGTCAAGTTATAAAATAATAACTTACATTTATACAGATTAACTCATTTAAAACAAAGTAATAAACTCGTATTTTTTCATTAAATATGAGTGATGGTCATGTCAGTGTTATAATCTAAGCTATTAAAATATAGTTTAGTTATTAAATAATGAAAAGACGAATCTTTTAGATAGTGTATAATTACAGAAAATTGTATATCGTTAATAATATTTAACAACATTTCATTAAATCTGTAAAAATGAAGAACTCTTTTTAATCTCTTATTTAATGAGAATATAAGACGGTGGGTGGTAGAACGTATTCCGTGTAAAATTAAAAAGTGAAAGAGGTACTAAGAGTAAATGAATAAAAAAGAGACGGAGAATAGTTAGTCTATCTATATACAAAGTTTGTCTCACCTGTACTATTTATTCTCCTTAATTATACATCAGAAATTCTTCCATTTGGTTCCTTCATGAATCCTTCTTTCATTCGGTACCATTCCCCCTGAAGCGTTCCCTAATCGGCTTACCCTGCAGTTGAAGGAAACAAATTGGTGATTCCATCCCAGAAGTCATTCCAGCTAAAAGAAAGGAAATGAACAACGATTCTGTCTTCTTAATTGAATTGCGTTTTTTTTTTATTCAATCTATTTTGTTGTTATTGCTCCTGTTATTGACATCGTTATTGTTGTTCTTCGTGTAATGAATCTTTGATTACTTGTATTTACATGGTTATAATTACGACCTTTTCTATTATAATTTTAAGAAGTAATTGTAATCTAAATTCTTAAGTTGTTATTTGATAAGATATTTTTTATTTATAAGCAATATTCTTTATTTTAAATATTATTTAATTTTATCTATCAAGGATTCTTCTAAAATTAAATTTAAACCTTTGGAAAACTTTATTATGTAAGTAATATTTTAATGAATATTGAAGAAAGGTAATTAAAGTTATTTGGCTGCTTTGCTCGACTGATTGATTGATTACTTTCTAGTAAAATATCGTTTAATTGAAAAAAATAATAACTCAAAACTCTTGGTCCAGTACAGTATTGTAATATTTATTATATGAATTGATTCTTTACAAAATATGAAGGCCGAATTTAAAAAAAAGAATGTTTTTTAACATGTTTACAAAAAATACATATGAAATAAAATCTAAAACAAGGTGGCCATTTCGATTAATAAACACTAATCATCAGTAGTTACTGAGGAATTAGAATTAACAAGGTTAATTAAAAGAAAAAAATCCGTTTCGGCACACCGGAACGCGGAGGTAGATTTCATCGGTGCTAAATAAGGGATAAAGGAGTTGGGGTACAACAATGAGAACTGGGAATGGTTCCGCAGGTTCGCCGGGGAGGTCCTGCGGGCCAAAGAGGATGAAGACAGAAGAATGGGAGTATAAACAGTAGGGTAGAGCGGACAGTCACTCCATGGAGGGCCTGTACGCCTTGGTGTGCGGGTACCTGAGAAGGGGGTGAACTCCAGGGGAGTTTGAGTTTGAGTTAAAATAAAAGACCAAGTCCCGGTCGGCGGGGTCGTCCCTGCGGGAGCCTAGGCTCTTTGTGGGGTCGGCGCTGTCGATTAGAGGCCAAAGGCGTAAAGACCGAGTCCCGGTTCCCTGCTGAGGCGCTGGGGGACGGCATAGCCGGACCTTGGCTCTAAAGCGGGGGATTACAGGCAGGCAATGTAAAACAAAAGATCCGAGACCGGGGAGGCCAACCTGCCGTGCCGGACGTATAGCCGGCGGGTGGGGGACGCCTCCTTTGAGAGTAAAAGGACACTCTCCCCGACTGAGTATACTTAATTGGATATCCGGTCGGGGAGAGTAGGGAAAAAAAAATAAGGGATAAAAGATATTTCCACCTTAAAGTTCAGAAAAACTTCAAATTTACTTAATACCACAACGGTTGCATGTGAAAAAGGTTTCACATGTTTAGCCTACGACAAGCTTCATCTTCTTACAATTTCAGCAATATTTTGGTCATCCCTTGCCGTAAGGGTTGGACATATCAAAAATTGATTCAGACAAAAGTTTTAGGTAATGTTTAGAGGACTAACGACATCTTAAAGCGATTCGATACTGTACCAATTAAGGGAGGAATGATTTTTTTGTCTTCGAAACCCCATTTTTTTCACCCCCTGGGCCAAGTTTTGATGATATCAAAAAACTTTACTTTACTTTACTTTTACTTAATAAGAAAGTTATAGCGATATTTTGTTTTTTCAAAATAGCTCCCCTCCCATTTCCAACCCCATGATCCGCTTTTGCCCATTAATTAACTCGACCGGTAGTCCGAAGGGTCGTTATATTTTATGTATCAATTTGAAAGTTATTGGCGCAAAATCAAGGCAGTTATCATGCCCACAAGAAAGTGAAATATATATATATATATATATATATATATATGTATAAAACTTTGAACTGACGGTGGTTTTGGGGTCTGGGGGATGTGGAACGCAAAGATATGTCGAAATTTTCCGGAAGTCGAATCATGGCACCCATTACAGGTAGCTTTCTTATGAAATCTACCTAAAAGGTTTAATTAATAAAATGAAAGTAACTATTAAATAAATTTAAAGTACCTATAATAGAAAACAAAAATCATTTCTAATTATGTTCATAAAAAAATTGTTTAATTTATTAAAAAAAGTTTTAAAATATCACTTACAAAAAGTCATTTAAATTGAAAACGGAAAGTTACCTCAAAAAAAAAAAATAAATAAACTCGCATTTAAAATTGCTTCAGGGAATAAGTAGGCAACGAAATTTAAAATACTATTCTTTTAGGTTTAAGATAAATTTTAAAAATTCCTTTATATTCTTGAATTGGAAATTAATAAAATATTCTCTAATTATAATTTTTTTTTATAAATAAAAATATAAGGTTCATTTTCAGCAACTACTATTTTTATAATGTTTATACTAGATCAGTGTTTTCTGGTTGCCGAATAGAGAAATATTTAACTGTTAAAAATATTAACTCTGAAATTCATAATTTTCAGAGAAAGTAGTTCATAAATAGTCGTAGTTTATTGGCGGCATAGGACTAAGGATGTAGGATTAAGTTTATAAAACATCCTAAAAGTACTAATAAAAAAAAAACTTCCACCCGTATTGTTATATTTTTAAATAAATTATTACTTATGTTTTATAACTATTTTAAGAATTTTCATAACGTCAGTATTTTTGATTTCTAATGGTTAATTTTATTAAAATTGTTTTAATTGATTCTTTAAATTAGTGTTTATATTGGACCAATGTTTATATTTTTAAATGGTTTGGAAAATGTAGATTATTTTATATTAAAGTAACAAACTTAATGTAAGTCATTATGTTGCGTTTATTGTAAAACGTAAATGTTTTGTGGTGTGTATGTGCGCGCGCGTGTGTGTGATTATTTTTTAGTAGAAAATTAGTAAAGTTTAAATTTACGATGTATTTTAGTTAGATATTTGTGTTTGTGAAATGTCCTGCCAGTTTGGCTGTTGTAAAATCGTTAAATATTTTTCATAAGAGTATAATCAAATTTTAAAATTTAATTTAAAATGTATACTGACATTTGTCAGTAATGTCCAAAAGTTTAAAAGTGAAACTTATTAAACTCAAAGTAGTCGTTTATTCTATGAAATGTGAGCATTATCGCAGTATTTTAAAATAATGTACATAACCTTACTGGCATTTCCTGTCGCTGCTTCAACCGCGCTATTTATGTATAGAATTCAAAAAGTGAAAATAGTTCTTTAGTAATTATGTGTGGATTGTTGCTTTTAGAGTTATCTCTATTCACAACTCGCCGGATAAAATAGATGAATTTGGATGGATAACAACTTTTCAGAAATCAAATATGTAAATAGGACATCATTCTCTTTAATTTATTATCAAACTAATTTGCTTTTATGTATATTACCATAATAATAAAACATTGATTTTTTATTTACAATGATATTAATTTTAGTAAATCAAATAACTGTTTGAAGATGTCGATATGACAGAAAGTGATCGATATAGACAATGACATTATACTCATATTTTTTTTGTGATTAATTTACCATTTACGCTTAAATTTTGTGCATGTGAACATGAAATGGACATTTTGTTACGTATGAAAAATGTCATGTCTGACCGGGATTCGAACCTGAGACTTCCGGATGAAGGGCCGAGACGCTACTACTTCGCCACAGAGATTGCCTAAAAGAAGTTCTACGTTGTTTATTAATACTTTTTTTAATTTATCTAGTAGTGAGATGGTGAGGTTTGAACTGTAGTAAACATTCCGGGAGAGGGGAATAATAAGAAAATTACAGTTAAAATTTTGTAATGATTGGTTCAGCACTTGTGGTTATCAGGAACAAATGAAACAAAAGTCATCTCATATATATATATACATATATATATATATATATGTATATATATATATACATATATATATATACATATATATATATATATATATATATATATATATATATATATATAAATTAACAGTTTAGAAATCTATGACGTGTAGAATATTAATATAATATTAAATATTTTCAAAATTAGCAGGCTTATCAGCATTTTACGAACAGTAATTATTTAAATGATAAACCATAAAGATTATAGACAATTTATCATGATTCACAAACCCCTCGCAAAAACAACAGCCATTTTCAAGAACAAACATTCCATGCCAGGTTTACTATAAAAAGTAAAAGTAACCAGTGAATTGGTTTTCCGTTACCTTCTCCGCTAAGCCAATTATACGATTGCATATCAGCATGACAAGTTCACACCGAACTGCGAGTAATATTATATTAATCCTACGAGAGACATCTACATTCAACTAACGTGACTGACTGTATAATAATAATTGACAGAATAGTTATTATTATAATCATTATTCTCAGAGAAAGCAAGTCTTTCTAGTGTATCTTGTACCTGAGGTGGTTTGTATGTATAAGTATACGTAAAACAGCTAGGATCGATTGTTTAAAAAAATAAATTAATGTATAGTGTTCTCTTAAAATAAAATGCATTATTCAGTATGGCGAATTAATTAATGATATCTAAATCTAAATTAATATTGTAGTATGATAAAATCAGAAAAAACTACTACCGCGATTATATTGATGTTATAATTAATATTGTAAAGATATGGCATACATGACGAAGTCTTTCTAAATTTATTATAAGAAAATCATTTTAGATAGGTCCTATAGGATAGGTAATTTATTACGCATGATTTATTTCATATATCGTGCCTTTACTACGCTTATAATAAAAAGAAAGGACTTACTTAAATTTATTTAATTTATTTCAATTCAGCAATTATGTCAGGTTCTATCTGGTTGTATACTCAAACTAACTTTGTTAATTAGCTTATTTATTTTTTTTTTAAATATAATGAGTTAATTATTTTATAAATTATGACTAATATCTTCATTTCTTTTACCATTTGCATAATAATTTAATATTTTTATTTTTATTGAGGAAATAATGTAACGTAAATAAAAATTAAATAATAATACATCATATTTCTTTTGCATCATTTAAACAGTTTTATCGAGATTTTCTTTATAGATGATGACTCAGATAAAAAGAATTAACAGAAAAAATCCTCCTTTTAATAAGCTATATAATAGCATGGATGGCTAAAATAATGAATTTTAATATGAAATATAAGAAGAAATAATGAAAACGATTCTCTAACAATTAGAGAATCTAATTGTTACACT
Source organism: Lycorma delicatula (assembly GCF_047948215.1). NCBI lineage: Eukaryota > Metazoa > Arthropoda > Insecta > Hemiptera > Fulgoridae > Lycorma > Lycorma delicatula. The sequence goes on from NC_134460.1 coordinate 95,438,800, forward strand.
AACAATTTAGTTCATGAATTGTAAACTACTAAACAGAACTGAAATGTAAGTATTTACTTTGTAGTCAAAATGTATTTTGTTTATTTTATAGAGTTCAGTTAATAATGAACAATATTAATTACTCCCTGTTAATATTAATTATTAATATAATTATAATATTATATTAATTAATGTTAGTATTTATATTTATTACCCTGTTCATACTCGGGTATGAACAGGATGGAAGCTTATGTGACCTTCTTCTGGAACGGTGGCAAGAGTGTTAGAATGCCTCACCGACTGGAACGTGAACTTGTCGGTTGGTTAGGAAGGTCAGGCCGTGGATCCTTAGCAGATTCGGTGAGGTTGACTACGAACTCACTCAGTTCCTGACGGGCCATGGCTCTTTCCGAAGCTACTTGTTCCAACAGAGAAGGGCCGATGACAAATCATGTGGGAATCGTGATGACGCACACGGTCTTTCACTGCCCGAGATGGGAGGTTCAAAGGAATACCCTACGCCACATGAGTGCATTAACACCATATAATATCATGCCGATGATGCTGTGGGACAAGAGGTCCTGGGACTCGATCTCCACCGTAGTCTGCAGCATTATTCGTATCAAGGAGGCTGAGGCGAGGATTGTAGGAAGACTATGAGAAGACCTAGGCAAAAAGAATTGTCGCTTCTAACCTAGGTGAAGAGCAGACCGGTGACTGAGTGGTGATAGACAAACGTCTGCGGAGCTGTGGTTCGTTTGCATTTGTACAGATGGGTCACAGTAACGATGCACGGGGACTCCTGATCCCCTGAGCTCAACGGCACCCTCCCCCCCACGGGGCTGAGTAAGCTTAATTGCGGGTCCGGCTCTGGAAGGGGAGTCGTGAAGTGAATGCTTGGTCGGTACCCACCGGATTGGTCTAATGGTGAACGCGTCTTCCTAAATCAGCTGATTTGGAAGTAGAGAGTTCCAGCGTTCAAGTTCTAGTAAACTTACTTATTTTTATACAGATTTGAATACTAGATCGTGGATACCGGTGTTCTTTAGTGGTTGGGTTTCAATTAACCACACATCTCAGGAATGGTCGACCCGAGACTGTACAAGACTACACTTCATTTACACTCATACATATCATCTTCATTCATCCTCTGAAGTATTATCTGTAAGGTAATTACCGGAGACTAAACAGGAAAAAGAAAGGAGGATCTTTAGTCGGTAGGGCGCAGGCATATATACGCACACTTATAACATCTTGCAGAACCTGTTGCGAGCCTGACACTCAGTGCGTAAATGGCATTCCTCAACTCACGTTAATAGAAAAAAAAAATAAATAAATAATTACAAAGATTGTTAATTACACGGATTTTTATTTCACATGAAGCCACATTTACTCAAAGTGGAATTTTTTATTCAAAAAACAGTCTCATATGGAGTTATGAAAATCCCTATGGCTCCATCGAAACTGGATACCAACACAGATATCATCAATGTTGGTAAGGTATTATAGGTAACAAATTATCGGAAACACTTTATTTTCAATGAGAATTTTTCAGTGTTTTATACTTGAAAGGATTTGCAAAATAATCTATTGGAAGATGTTCATTTGAAAACAAGAAGGAAGGTGATTTTTCAGCACCATTGGGAAACCACACTTTTATCTAGAAGTTAGAGAACGCTTAAACGGACTTCTTTCTACAAGTGGATTGGACGTGGTGGAACTACCAACTGGCCTAGAAAATCGGCTGATTTAATATTTTGGGCTACAACTTGTGGGGTTACTTTAAATCATTAGTGCATGAACATAAGTGTTACAAGAGAAGAGTTATTAGAATTCTCATTGCGGTACAATTATTGTTGAAATACGGAAAGCCACCACTAAAAACATTGTTTGTCGAACGGAAAATGTATCCACTGTGGCAGAGGATATTTTCAGCAGTTTATTTTTTTATTTGTAACTTGGTTTTATTTTTTATGTGCGTATTTATTATTTTTCTAATACATTTAATTCTTTTTATTTTATTTATTTTTTTTTGGTAATTTGAATATTTTGTTTCGTTTAATACCTATTTAAAATCTGCAGTATTTTGATATGTTTTGTTTTTAATAAACTTCAAAATTTTAAATATAGTCTATGGACTAAATTATGAATATAGTCTGTAGACTATATTCATACTGTTTTACTCAGAGTAAAATTCTTTACAAGGTTTGTTTAAAATTTTTATATGTTATTATTCATTTAACAAAGTTATTTTACGTTAATCATGAAATAGTGCTATTTTCGACCCCAATCTTTTATTTTTTATCCCAAATTATTCAAAAACCATTAAAAGTACAGTTCTGAAATCTATTTATTTTTTTTTCAACTTTTCACGTTAAATTTCTTATAAATCACAAAATTTACTCCATTAATTAGGTTCCCAAGAATTATAGTCTAGCTTAATTTTACTATTGGCGCGGAAATCAGAGCAAAATCATTTAAATTATATGCAGATATTAATTAAATAAAAAGACTAAAAAAATATCAACCAAAAGGCATTAATGAAACTTATTGGAGCATATAATTATTTACATGTTAAATGGAGATGCAGAAAATTAAATTGTTTCTTTTTTAATTTTGATTTTTAAATATTATTATTTAAAAATAATATAAAGTAATATTTTTTCTATAAAAATAATCTTTTACTTATATTTTTAAATAAATTAACGGGAAGATCTTTTTAATGGACATTCATTAACTTTTCAGAAAAATAAAAACAGAAGCATAAAAAAGGTTTTCCATATGCTAGTGTTGTGCTAACTTACTTATAAATGTTTTTCAATAGTTTCATTGTAGTGTATATGGTTGGTTTTCACAGTCATTGATTCGAACTGATGACTGGTCTTAGTCACGTTTCGGCTGGCGTCCTGTAAGAAATCATGACGATAACTTTTCTAGTTTACAATTTTTTTTTTTGAGTCATCAGTTTTTATCATCCTCTCCTGGAGCCAGATCCACAAACAAGCATGGACAAGCTCCAGGGGGTGCCATCGCCTCAAACTGCCTAACCGATAACTAATGTTCCCCCAAACAACCGGGACTCTATCTTTAATTAATCGCCATGACTCTACTGAGGGGACCTTGTAGAGATCCCTCCACCGGGACTCCGGTCTTGACGCTACGCCTAAAATGAGGAACCCAAAAGGGATCCCCCACCGGGACAACGGTCTTTCTTTGCCTCCCTCATCGAAGTTCGATCGGAACACGACAAGAGTCCTTGTCCAATCACTGACAACGGGACACCTAAGCGGCCTACTCCTCCTGGACAGGGCTACCCCAACCCAAGTCTTCTCCAAAACACAGGAAAAGCACCTCAATATTTAGTCTTGGTTCAAATAGTTTACAATTGTGTTGACTACTAATCACACGCCTCATAATATTTGTTTCTAAAATCACTATCTTCTGGAGGAGAGTTATCACATTATGATTGATATCCAGTTTAGTAAAGCAGTTCTTGAGATTTACAGGGATTTGCCCCATGGCATCTATCACTATTGATATTATCTTAACCTCATTTGATGCTACATATCTTTTATCTCGTCTGTGAATAGCAAATATCTTTCTCCCTTCTCGTTTTCTCGTTTTGTGAGATGTTTACCAATGTCACAGTTACATACTGTATATATATAACTGTGGTCATATCTGTTCTTAGCATTCTGTTCCAGTAAAGTTTGATACTTTCGGTTTTAATTATCGTTTCCGCCTTATATCCATAGTACGACTTCATTACATTTATTGCCCGGTTATTGTACAGAAGTAGTTAATGAATGACTCCTGCGATATAGTCGTGCCTCCTTATATATTCCTTTGGTGCTAGTACGAGACATGCACTTATTATGTGTTCTACATTTTCCACGAACCACCCGCACATCCGGCATTTCTCTGTAGCCAGTTCAGCATCTTTCAAGATGTGTTTCCTATATCTCCTTGTGGGAACTACCTGGTCGACTACTTGAATCGCCAGCATTAATCCCTCCATCTCCGAAAAAATACCGTCTCTATTCAGCCATATATAACTTCCCCTTTGGTCTATATATCCATTTTTCAAATTAGCTGGGAACCGTCCATGGAGCTCTTTACTTAACCAGATTTCGATTCTGGTATTCTCGGAAATTATTTTTATACATGGGTCGTACCGCATATTTTTCATGTTTATTGGTGTCAAAGCGTCATCTGCTCTCATAATAGCTTGATGCAGGCGACTATCCTCTGTTCTCTTGTAAAAAAATTTCTCAGCTTGCCAATTTGATTAAGCACAATTTTTTATATGCAAGTTCCCGCGGCCTCCCATTTTCCGCGATAGATGGAATCTCTCACCGGAGCTTCTAGGATAGTGTACCCTGAATTGTGTGGAAACGATCCTAACAATTAGATTCAACGCATCCAGTTTAGACTCAGTCCAGGCTAAAATTCCCAGATTCTATATCACAGGCACAGCGTAAGTATTCAGTGCTTTGATCTTATTGCGGGAATGGAGCTGAGTGTTCAGGAATTTTTTTTCTCTGGTCTGGAACTTATCTGTAATTTCTTCCTTTGTCTTGGATTGCTATATATCAGTAGCTTGTTAGTAACCTAGGTATTTATAAAATTCGCCTTGTTCCATTCCCTCTATGCGATGGCTTTCTTCTGCTGCAACCTCAAAACCCTCCTGATACTCCCATTTTCCTCTAACCATTTCACTTTTCCTGCACTTGTCAAATCCAAATGACATATTGACATCATTTACATTCTGTGACTGATTTTTTATTATTGTTATTATTACTATTAATCCGCCGGGTTAGTCTAGTTGTTAAACCCGTCATCGCAAAATCAGCTGATTTTCGAAACCGAGATTTTTAAGGTTCGAGTCCTTGTAAAGGCAGTTGCTTTTGTATGGATTTGAATACTAGACTTTGGATACCGGTGTTCTTTGGTGGTTGAGTTTCAATTAACCACACGTCTCAGGAGTGGTCGACTGAAGTTTGTTCCAGATTACATGTTTACACTTACATTGGACTAAATCTATAGCTACTTCAGGAACTGGCAAGCCGGTAGCGGTAACTTCGTTTGCCTATAGACACACATCCAGATCAGGCAGTAGCTGGAAAAATGGTTGGAGAAAACAATTATAATTATTATTTTAATGTGACTTTTGCTTTTAGTAAAGGTTGCACATATATATAAATATATATCGTTTTAAAGAAAATTCATGTGAATGAAGTTTTATTCTTTTTTGGAGGGGTTGTTTATTATATTTTGAACTATTAAGAAATGTTTTTTTTTTCTTTATCGATTTCTTATATCACAAAATTATTATAATACTCATGGGTTTTGGAGGGGGGGGGAGGTATTGTCATTTGACTGAATTGATTTTTTTTCGATTTTTTATGTTGTAAGGTAATTTTTTTTTAATTTAAAATATTTACGTCTCAGAAATTTATTTTACATAATCTCAAACTTTTAATTTTTAACTTCAACTCTTTCCTTTATTTTCCGGTTAACTAGGTTTTGATGGCCTTAAGTCAAATATATATTAGATTTGTCGAAGCAGAATAGTCTTTCTCATAAAAGCTTTCCAAGCTTGTACCAGTCTGCTTTTAATTTCTATCTTTCCTCGTCGGTGATTTTTAGTGACTAAATAACAAAATATTCTAACTTTTTTACAATATGTACTCCTGTCAGTTATTTAATTTTTCATAATCTTCCTTTCAGTCATATTTCATTATCTTTGTTTCTCTTTTATTTATTTTCATACTGGTTTTCTCTCTTAGAAAAAACTTATTAGGTTACGTATTTATTTAACATTATTTATGAGTTTTACCTGTAGAATAATGACATAACTGAATTTAACAACTTTAATTTTCTTCTTGGATTTTTACTTAAATTTCAAAGTTTTCTCTAAATTTCCATATTGTTTTTGTATATAAATTGAAAAGCAATGGTGACAAATTGCATCTTTTTCTTGATCTTTCTGTATGATAATTTGTCTTAATTTAAACTTTACTCTTATCGATATTATTTCTGAGATCGTAAATAACTAAATCTTCTCTCTCTTTACATCTAAATTAAATCATAATTAAAATGACGGCGTTTTGGGCATTAACAAGAAAACTTTAAAAAGCTATTTACACGATCATTAAAAATATTTCTCATAAATTTATTGGAGAAAAAAAAACTTATTTATTGTATTTTTATTAAATCTATTAAAAATAGTTAAATAAGATACCGTTAAGATATTTATTTATATTCAAGGTAATTTGAGATTTTACTATCATAAAACATATTTTAAACTTAATTATAGTTATTACAGTTGATCATTATTCTTTACAATTCTACTAGTCTTGAGAGAATAATATTAATCTAACCTTAATAACAAAACGACACCGATTGTTTGAAAGTTTTCATCCAGAAAAATTTATTAAGTGGTTTTGAAACAGATTCTTTCAACATCACTGTTATATTGAGAATTCTTCAAGAAAAAAAAATATGATGCACCATTATATTCGATTAGGTTAAACCAATTGAAGAACATTAACAAAAAAAATTCATATAAAACCTAATATTCACTTGCTAAGTAATAATTTTCCGCTGTATTAGTATATTGTTTCGTAACAGAAAGAGGTACATTAGTTTGTTGTTTTACAATGTCTGTCTCAATATTTTTTGTGATTGCAACACAAATAAAAACCTAAGGTACAACATGTACTGGTCAGAATTAATTTCTCGTAAGTACTCAGTTCCTTTGTGAATATGATTAATATGTCATTTGTAAGGCTGAAAATTACTTGCATTTCGGTGAGATTGGTTATAGTGAGATACGTAACCGAATATTTAGCTAGGTAAATAAGACAGAGGAAAAATCACTATCCACTTTTCTTAATAAGCTTGTCATTGCATACTTACTATTACGTTACTATTGCTAAGATTACTATTCGTTTTCGGAAGTGTCCAATAACTCAAATGAAGTCGCCTACAACCATTTTAGATTGGTAGTTAACATACTTAACAAAGTATATTTCTATATTCCATGCTAACTTAATAGATACATAGCAGATCAACAAATTTTATCAAAAAAATTAGAAAAACTTTCAATTAAGGATATATAATATATTTACACCGTTATTTCTCTTATATCCACATCTATTGTGTATTTGAGGAGTATTATTATGGTTATTATTAGACTTATAGATTTTAAAATTACCTACAGATTTAGTTAATAATTATGGAATAAATATTGATTATCTTTAGTAATTTAATATTAAATTGAATAAATAAGTAGGTACTTCATTAGAATCATGAAATCGAAAATAAAAGTTGCATAATATTAAACGTGTCACTGACAAATAAATATCAATTTCTTACTATTAGTACCTTATAAATCGCTTGACATGCATGTAGATATCAATTTTAGGTGCTAATTACTAACTTTTTAATTCGTTCAAACATAGGTTAAAAATTTCTCAGTGATATTGAAAATTTTATAAATAACAGGCTAAACTTTATGGTGTGGGGGAAATAAGTTATAAAATATTTCCTCTTATCTTTCTCCATTGATTCGAATCTGCTCATACTAACAGAATATCAAGCCCTCTGAAATTCAGGTGATAATCGGCTGTAAAAATGACATTTTTATTTCGTTCAATAAAGGAACTGGCTTCGTAATATACATCATTACTCTCAGAGAAACAATTCCATCGTCATTTCCTTTTTTAAATATTTTTTATCCATCACAGATATAAGAAAGAAAGGAGAGATAATTTAAAGCTATAAATTGGTGTACCACTTTCAATGGGAAGCAATATATTATACCTACATTGTATCTATTTAGAATGAAGAGGATAAGGGAAACATACAAAGTGTCTCTCGAAGAAACGGAGAAACGTTTAGGAAATGTTTGACTGGTAAAAATAATGAAAAAAGTTCATATAAACATGTGCCTAGAAACGCTTTTCTTTGAGTTACGGCGAGCGAAAGATTTCACCCGGATTTAAGCTCTTCTAATAAAAAAGCCCTGCTGTAATTTTTCAGATCAAAATTAAGGAGTAAAGTTGATAGATTTTTAAGTAATTTGAATTGGGAAATAGAATAAAAGAGATCGCAGAAATTTAACTCCAGTAGTTTTTAAGATAACTGACGTAAAGCACAAAATTTGTTCTCCTAAACGAATTTGTTTTTAAGTATTAAAATACAATAGCTTTATTAAATGATTAATAAATGTGAAAGATTAACTAAAAAAACTTATAGAGAATTTAATTCTGAGAAAATTTATATAAATACAGCCAATAAAAAGTGAATAAATTTTTTTTTAAATTTAATTTATATTGAAGTAAAACAAGACAAAAAATAGACAGAAAATCATATTCTTTCTATACTTAACAAACATTATTTTTAATATAGCAAAAAAAAAAATAAAATACATGAAATGATAAATAATAACAGCATAACAAATCTCAGTTACAATAATCGTTCGAAATTCGCTCTTTCACAATGTGTACAGAACTCTGCCGGACGTAAAATATTCCCGGTGGCTTTCCCTATCATTTCGTATAAATTTAATAAAATCTCAAATTTTAATAAAAAGAGTTTAAAAAGGATGTTAATTTTTTGTCTGATTATTTATCATTTTCATATGGTCCCAAATGAAGTAATCTAGTGGCGGTAAGTCAGGTGATCGTGGCGGCCAATTTATTGGTCCACCTTGTCCAATCCAGTTTAAGAAATTAGCGTTCAAGTGATTTCTAGCTACAAAAGAAAAATTTGGCGTGCACCATCGTGCTGGAAAATCATTTTCAATCTAGTTTGTAAAGGTACATTCTCCAAAAGAGCAGGCAAACTATTTTTCAAAAAATAAACGTAAGCATCTCCATTAAGGTTTTCATTGAAAATAAATGGTCCCAGAATTTTGTCATAGATAATTCCTCACCAAACATTAATGTAAAATCATTGTTAGAAACCAGTTTATACATTACTATTCGATTGTCTTTGCTCCATAAATGACTATTTTTAGAATTGAAGATTCCGTTTCTCGTAAAGGTGGCTTCATCAGTAAATATAATTGAATTTACCTTATCAGCGTTGTCTAGAAGCCTATGATAGAAGTTTAAACACTGGGGATAATCTGTTAGCCGCAAATTTTGAACCTTCTGCTGACGGAAATCAAAAAGAATTTTTACCGTAGGATGCATCACGCTTTTTTTTTGACAAACCAATGCAACATGTAATTCATCTTGTACTAATCCTACGCTGAATATGTTGACTCACATGATGTTCATCATTATCACGATGATTTTGTTGTTGTTCAACAGAAAATGAACATGTTGGAAATGACCTTTTCGTTCGTAAATTCTTATATACCGAAAAAAAATTTCGTATTTGGAATCCGCCTTCCTGGAAATTTCTCCTGATCTTCACGTCGAACAGATTCAGAATTTCCGTTATAAAATCCATAAATAAAAATTAATCGATATATTCCTTGTTAGAAAATTAAAACGGCGTTTTTACGATATAACACTAAATGTTCTTTATCTGAACGATAATTTATGACTATATTCAAATGAAGTACACATTCTGTCAGTATTGCCAACCTGTACAGTAAAATTAAAAAAAAAAATTTTTAAAGTAACATAGATTTTAATTTAGTTTTTACGCAATTTTAATTTCGTTTTAGCGGTGTAAATTATAGAATATGCACAATTAAAATATTGTTTTATGAATTTTGTATTTCTTTTAAAAATATTTTCAGTAATTTCATTTTTGTTTTTAAAAAGAAACACAAAGAATATCTTTCTATTTTTCGGCTGTTTTCCCTTCAATAAAAAAACGATTTTAAAGGTTTTTATTTACTTCTTATTGGCTGTATTTACGTTAATTTTCTCAGTAATTAAATTCTCTATAAGTATTTTTTCTAAATCTTCCACATTTTTTAGTAATTTATCAAAGCTATTGTACTAAATCCTAAAAAAAAAAAAACTAGTTTTAAGGCACCGAATTTTTTGTTTTACATCGGATATCTTAAAAAATACTGGAGCTATATAGTTCTGGAATCTATTTAATCTTATTTCCCAACTCAAATTAATAAGAAAAAACCAATATTACTTCTTAATTACGATCGCAAAAATTACAGTAGGGCTTCTTTTTATTAGAAGAGCTGAAATCCGGGCGAAATCTTTCGCCAGCCGTAACTCAAAAAGAAAGAATTTCCAGACCTACGTTTATATGAACTTTTTGCATTATTTTTACCAGTAAAATATATTCTGCAAGTTTCTCAGTTTCTTCGTGAGACACACTCTGTATGTAAAGAATGTGGACTATTAATTGGTAATTAATTTCAAAAAATGTGAGAAATTTTAATAAAATTATGTAGTAATATATAATCTACTTCATTTTTATTTTATTCCTGTTTATCCACGTTACAGAATTTCTTTGATTAATCCGAAGGAAGTTAAATGCGATGTAAAATTTTTAAATTTGTGTTAAAGTTAAAAACTATAAAATAGCATACTGAACTCCAGTTCTTTCATATTCATTATATACATGTATAAATCTATTAGTAAACAGAACGAAGAAAATAGTTCAATTTATATTAATTAGAAATAATTATTATTGCTCAGCGTATAGTTAAAAAAACCGTGTAAAATAAATTTACCCGTGTTTAGAAATATTTAAACATCAGAAAATAAACGAGAATAACTGATGAATACAATTTTATTGAATATGTTAGTAGAAGAAATTGAGAGTGATAGAGGCAGGCGTCGTTGAACATTTATGCTAAGTCACACTTTCATTTCAGGAACCTATGTTTTTTAATGGATTTTGACAATAAGTACACGGCCCGAAATATATGCACCAACGCAAACTGTATATTCTATCGGTAAGGTACTCTGCTTGCTTCTTGTTATATCTCTCCTGTTCTTTTTTCTTTCTTTTGTTCTCATTTTCCTTTTATCAGCCTTGCAATTTAATAGTATTTCGTTTTTTTCTTTAAAAAAAATGTGAACACAAACAATCTATTCAGTTTGTTAAGCAAAAAATAAACATGATAAAGAAAACAGTACATAACAACTGACTTTACTTTAAGAAAAGTAATTGGTTATTACGTTCGTTAGTTTATAGTAATGTACGTGTATTCTGACAGTTGATTAACATTTTTTGTTTTACTTATTAATTTATATTTTTTTCTGTTTCTAGAATATTTCATTACAAAAAAAAATGATTGTAAAATAAAGACACTATTTCATTGGTGATCGAAATATTTAGTTATCATTTTTCTGCAATGTACGTTTATGATTAAATTTATGAAACTAAACAATTATTCTTTCTTAATAAGCAGACAAATTTTATTCTCTTTTTTTTTAAATAAAAATGTGATGTGGACATCACATGACTTCCTTGTACGCCTATTAAATTAAATATACACATTTTTTGCTGCACTTCATTTAAACTTATTTCATTTGAAAGTGAGATACGATCCTCCAATTCTTTAATAAAGTGGACATTAAACAATTACTGAAATATTAGTTTTTATTAACATCAAATATTTATACAATTATTAATTATGAAATATTAGGACTGAATAAAAGTCCCTTTATTACTCGTATTACTAGATCAGTATTATTCGTATCTTCATAAGTTGCTGATTAACAAGAGTTTCAGATTTCTGGTGTGTCGTATAAAAAAAAAAAGTTAATAATAATTAAACAATTCCGTTTAGTGAACTCCTTGTATACTGGATATAAATGTTAATTTCGACCTTACGGTGTAAAATATTCAGTTTTTATTATTGGATTATTTGGTGAATAAACAAAAATGAAAAAGAGACAATCATACAGGAAAATAAATATAACGTGAAGAAATATATATCTAAAAAAACGACAAGAAGATGAATATGAAAAATAAGAAAATTTTAAGAACAAGAGAAGAATAAAACAGTTAAGAGAAGATGAAAATATAAAGAGTAAGAAAATATTAAAACCAAAGAAACAATAAAAAGGAAGAAAATGTGGCAAACCAAAAAAAAAAATAATAAACAGGAAGAAAATGTTGCAAAGAAAGAATAAAAATATTAAGAGAAGATGATAAATATAAAGAGCAAAAAAAATGTTAAGACCAAGGAAAGAATAAAAAGATTAAGAGAGGATGATGAATATAAAGAGAAAAAAAATTTAAAACTAGAAGACGTGTACAAAAATCAAGATCAGAATAATTATATCAAACCAAAGAGCGATTAAATGATTGCAACAAATAAACGAAATGATCAACCCCGACTTAGGGAGAATATTGTCCGACAATATCGGGGAGTAAGGAACTAAAAGATAAGAATTTTTTGCAATTTATTAAAGATCGGGCATGTATGCCTCAATATGATGTTCTTGTTGCCTCAATATGTTGTATATGTTGTTCTTCGGAGGATCTATTTTTCAGTTACATTCTGTAGATAACTTTAATGTAAATAAAATTAAACAGAAAATCCAGAATAACTAAATAAAATTAAAGAGAAAATCCAGAATAATTAAATAAAATTAAACAGAAATTAAACTAGAAAATCCAAAAATAATACGATTCTAAATTATAATTTTCAATTAATATTAAATAACCAGTGTTTAACCAAGTCTATTACACATACACATATGCAATAATGCCTCTTAAATTACATATACACAATTTTAAAAGTTAATAAAATTTAATTTCGCTAATAACTTCTGATTTTTTTTATTGATTTTTTTATTATTATTGAATAATTATTATTTACTGTATTTTTTTTTTACAATCACGGGTTAATAATTATTATTACTAAATCAATAAATTTATATTAAAAAAAAATAGATGAAGTCTGATTCGAACTGATGTGCCTTCACCTTCTAAGATCCAAATAATTATTATTTACTGTATTTTTTTTTTACAATCACGGGTTAATAATTATTATTACTAAATCAATAAATTTATATTAAAAAAAAATAGATGAAGTCTGATTCGAACTGATGTGCCTTCACCTTCTAAGATCCAAATATTTCATTAGGCTATAACTGTGGAACCAATGAAAATAACTTATGATACAACGTCGTTAAAAAGCTCTCAATGAGGGCTTATTACTGCAGTTAAGAAAAAGTTCAAAATCCAATTTTTTTTTTGATTTTGGGCTTTATTGGACACTTTTGGTTCAGTTGATTGCAATAAAAAAGGAAGTCCACAACTAGATGTTACAACAGTTCTAAATCCAAAATTTCAATTTACTACGGCTAATCGTTTTTAAGTAATGCGAGTTCCGTACGTACATACATACATACTTAGATACAGACGTCACGCCGAAACTAGTCAAAATGGATTCATGGATGATCAAAATGGATATTTCCGTTAAAATTTAAATACCGAAGTTTTTCACAGTCACAATACTTCCTTTAATTTGTACAAGAAAGTAAAAATTATTTAGCTAAATACAAAAATAAATATCAAAAAAAGTATAAATTGTAGTAAAATTAACGATGAACTATTTTAATCATCATTCAGTTAGATTCAGTTTACAAGCAAGGCAAAATAAATAATAATTTTTAAAAAATACTAGAAATCAAATACTATTAAAGACATCCTAAAATTCAACGAGAATTTTCTAATTTTTTTCTATAATTCATAAATTAGATACATCGGAAAGAAAAACAAAAGTATAAATTACAAAACACATTTTATGCTCTATAATCACTTCCCCCATTATATTAGGTCATTACATTAAATTAAGTTTTTAAGTCTGTGATGCCCAGTAGAATTATCGATGATATTCGAATAATTTTTTCTTTAGTTTTAAAATTAACTAGGAAAGCTAAAACTATTTCAATTACTAAATTTTAATGTTTACGTTTTTATACGAGTATATATCAAAATATAACTTCTACGTCTAAATAAACAAATAAAAGTAAAGGAATATCCAGCATCACCATTATACAGGTATTAGTAATTATTGTACAATATTGTTTATAAATAGAATTAATTCAAAATCAAATTTCCCGTTAATAATCCAGGTATCTACTGGTTTTTTTATTACTTGGAAAGGAATCGTCAACCGAAATTGAATAAAAAAGTCTAACAGATTTGTAATACTTTCCTGGCATTTATTCTTTATAGTCAAAAAATAATTATCTATGAAAAATGTTACCTAAGATTTATTTTTTGAGGAAGAGGTAATTTATGGTGACATTTATTTTAAAATTATCATTACATGTTTAAAAAAAGGTTTAAAGATTTTTTTTTTTAAATCAGTGTTTTTTCTGCTCTTTCACCTCCAAAATCACCTTCAAATAAATTTTTTTGATTTTTCTATGTTTATAATGTTAAGTAAAAGAAACTAAAAAAAAAAATCACTGAAAAATAAACAACCAATAAAAAATTACCTAATATTTACTTTTTGCTGAAAGGGGGTGAATTATGATGAATTTTATTGTAATATTATTACTAAAAGTTTATTATTATTTAAACTTTTAATAATATTAATAGTTTAAATAAACCCAAAATAGTTTTAAAAAATTCAAAAACGATATTTCTTAACTTTGATCGGCTTCCCCACCCGCAATATTGCCCCCAAAGATATTTTTTGTTCGTTTACACTAATACTATGCCTAGGAAGACATTAAAAAAAATCGTTCAAAAGATATACAATAAATAAAAAGATAGCCTTTTTCGATTTTTGTGGAAGGGAGTAATTTCGGCGAATTTTTTTTTTTTTTACATGGTACGATAAGCAAGCACGCATGTACTATTTTTAATATAAAGTGGGGTTATCTTTGTAAAATTTTGAGAAGATTGATCCCCTAAAACCGTTCCATCCTCTGGAGATATTGACCCAAAAACTTTACAAACAAATTTCCCCATACAGCCGAATCAGTGTACAAGGTTTGGACAAAATCGGTTATCCAGTCAAAAGTCTTTAAGCTTCAAACACATCAGCATATGTACATTTACGTACGTAAGAACATTACGCCCCACCACTTTTTTGTTTTTTGGAATCCCTGGGTTATGAAACGTTGAGAAATGGAAAAGACCCATATCCCATTTTTTGATTGATTACCATATTTTCCTTACAGCCAGCAAATGGTTGCATAACTTTCTCGGCTTTCCCATAACAATTTTAATTTAAAATATGCCATTGAGTTTTTACATATTAATGACTTTATTATTATTACCTAAAATCTTTCAAACAATTAATAAAATAAAAATAGTAAAATATGTATGCTTAAGACCGCACGGCCAAAGTGAAAACTTGTATGGGATCGCAATCGTTTCGAATTAATATATATTACAAGTAGCATATAACGTTTACATTCAATAGCCACTTTAACCTTTGACTCCTAGAACCAATTTGACGCACAATTTGAACGTGTGATTTCCACAATTATCCTCTGTTTGTAGTTAAATTTTCACGCTGAAAGAGTAGATTTACTGAAAAATACGTAGAAAACACGGGTTTGGAACCCCCCAAAATTATAACAAAGAAATTGGTTATTGAACCTCGCGTCTCTTTTCACGGGTTTATTCGAATACATTAAAGTCTACTTTCAATGATGAATGTGTATTCACATGTTGAAACAGTCGATTTATTGAAAAATTCATAGTAAAACATATGTTTTAACTGCAAACAGCACGATTAATGTTAAATTTATGATGACGATGCAGGTCATCATTACTTTCAGCGATATGTGTGTATATCATTGATCATGATTTAATATGTGCAACGATCATTATTTACGATTAAAACTTCAAAAGTAGTGTTGTTTTTTATAATCTTACAGCTACTCAGTTAACGCTGTAAATTTATAACAATGTTCTGCATCAATCAGTCATCATTACTTTCAGTAAAAGCGAGTATTGTGGATTTTTTATTTTTTATAGTTGTGTTACAAATAATTATTGACAGTTATTTTATTTATATTTTACAAAAAAAACGGGATTTCTCAGACATACGAGTATATTTCGTTAAATAAAAAAAGGGCGTATCTCGAAGACGGTCCATCCTAGGCATTTTTAACGCAATTTTGAACGGCTTAATCGGTACATTTCGATCACCCGGAAAGTTAGGTCCTAGACCCACGCGTCTAGCAGCCACCATTCTCGAGATACTAGCGCGTGCGAAATTCGCCCCCACAGAATTGTAGGACCAAAATATTTCATATAAATTAATTTTTAAAAATAAGCAGCAATCTTTCCCGACAATATTTTCAAGGTTAATGATTTTTTAATGCATATAAATTAGGTATTGAAAATCTTCACATATGTTATCCAAACTCAATAAAAAAATATTATAATATGTAACACTTAAACTGAATTAAATTTTTTTTTTTATTATTATGAGCGATAGAGAGGGAGAATTATTGTGAATCACCGGCAGTTTTTTCTCTCACACCCATCCTCTGCTACAACATATACTATACACTCCTGTATGCGTATATATATTCTCACTCTATGCCTTTTTCTCTATATATGCTTAGCATCTTGCGTTACGTTACACATTTTGATTACGAGTCAGAGATTTTTTTCCCATGTTCCCATGTAATTCGTATATATAAGAAATTCTGACACAATGCGCCTAAAAAAGTTTCACTTAAAAAAATATAAAACGATTTTGGAAATCGATTTAGAAAACAATTTTAGAAAATTTTTCTACAGAGTGAAACTTTAGGGGTTGAATCTTTAAAAGTTTTGGCGATATATAACTAGGTAGTAGGGGCATCAAATGTAGGAATATTTACTTTATTAAAAATTATTAATCCGTTGTTTGATTCTCTAAAAAGGAAACATTTTAATTATGTTTCATTCTTTAATATAAAATCTTTTTAATGATATTACAATTAGATTAATAAAATCTGAAATGTACAGTCTGACAATTTTGTGCCTGTTTTCACGCAAAGGTTTGTTGATCTACTATAACTTCAGCTGTTTACAAGTAACAGATTTGAACAAGTAATGTATTATTTTATTCAGAATAAAGGCTGAATATTTTACCTAATTAAACGCAGTTCGATTAAACTAAAGCCTAGGTTGTTTTATGCACTTACTAATGATTTAAATAATTATATTTAAAATAACAATGGCTGACACTTTAAAACTTTCAAAGGTAACAATAAACTAACTAATAAAGGTATCAATAAAAAATAATTTATTTATTTGTAGAATATATTGAGTACAGGTATATCAGATTTTATTAAAATATTTCAATCTGTTCTTAAGATATACATTTTTATTGAAAAAAACACAAAAGATCGACCGGAGGGATTATGAGGTAGATGTGGGGAAATTAAAAATTTTAAAAAACCCACGACGAAATTAAATTGGATAATTTAAGAGGATAATTAATTAGAAAACCTTAGAAATATTAAAAAGCCGTTTTGAAGAAACATATCTACTGCAGCGCCCTCTGGTGGCTTATAACCGTAAAACTAATCTATGAACTTGCTCTGAGATGATACCTATATAATCCAAAAAACCGCATCAAAATCGGCCCATCCGTTTTAGAGAAACACATCTCTAATGCAGAACCTCTGGTGGCCTATAACCGTAAAACATGTCTAAGAACCTGCTCTGAAGTGATACCTATGTAATGCAAAAAACCGCATCGAAATCGGTCCAGTAGTTTTTGAGGAAAATGGTAACAGACACGCACACACAAAAGCTCTCTTACCACAAAGGCATATACCGTCTCGGTTCCGTCGTGGGTAAAAATAAAGCGAAAAAGAGAATTTACCGACTTAAAATTTTTGTCTATTTTGATGTCCTGAATCAGTTCCTGAAATTTAGATTACACATCCCGGGATATTCTGTCGGAAAAAATGGGTAGCGTAATGCTCTCTTGCCCTGTGTAGTAAAAAAGATTAGGCTAAAGCTAGGATATATATTACATAAACGAATATTTGTGGTACACTTTTTGGTCAATGGGTTTTTAGATGAGGCACCCTTAAATCCGGTCAACTTAAAACTTTGGAATTCTAAATAACTTAATAAGTACTTTTATTGTATTGAAGTTCAATTTTCTACTACTACTAAACAAAAATTAAAATTCAAAACGCCTTAATCCCTTTCTTAATTTTGTCCAATTTAATACCACCAACGTCCCCTAACTATAGAACTTTTAACTTCATTCTTGAAGAATTTATGTTGAACCAGTCGAGATATTAATCAAAATACATTTCAACACAATACGTATGTACATAAATTTTTATAATTTTTTTTTTGAGATTTAGAACTAAGAAATTCTGAAAATTTATACACTTTCAAAATTCCGATACCCAAAATTTTGACTAATTGCTATACTTTCCCTTTGCAGCTGTGCTTCTGCAGCAGTAATAGAGCTATAAGTGGGAAAGTAAAACTTATACGAAGACGTATAAGTTGATATTATTAATTACGTTAAATTATAAAATTATGTTAAAATTTTATTCGTCTTACTTTTTATCCACTAAAACATATAAAAACACTCATTGGAATGAATTAAAATATGGTGAAAAGGATAACAATTATTTAAAATTTTGTCATCTAATTTTCATAGCTTGAACTTTTAAAAAATCCATACATGGTTGCAGAATATACTCGCAAATGTAATTTTGCTAAAAGGAGTGGGAAAATAAAATAAAAAACATCCAAGTTTTGTTAAATTCAAATGAGTTAATGTGAAAAAAAACAAGATACGTGTGAAACAATTGACAAATAATGGATAAATTGAAATAATAAGCCTTTGGTTTACCGCAAAAGATGAAACCCAAAGATAATAGAAATAGAATTGCTTATTATCAATTTATTAACAAAACTTAAATTATATATATTACCATGAAAGACCGAAATTAGAGAATGTCATCATTTTCCGGTGAATGTCGACACGTACCAAATACGTCGGTGAAAGACCGAAATATTTGCTTATATTATATATTCAGACCTTCGTCGGTATATGTCGACAAACACAGATAAGCTCTGGTGCGGGTCGAAATGATAACTCTTAATTAAAAAAAAAAAATCACCCAGCACCAGTCTGTATAGTAAATAAAATAGGTTACGAGAAACCTCCATAAAAAAACGAAGTTTATATTTAAGCCAAACTTAACCTACGCTTGCTTTGCTCGTTAACATCATCTAATTAACGTTAAATGTACGAACTATACATGTTAATCTCCAACACTGGAGTCGATTAATCAAATTCAGCATGCACTGATGGTAAAAACTGAAAAAAAAAAAAAATTTATCAAAAGATTGAACAGAGGGCAAACCATCTGATCATTTATTTGTATCGTTATCGTCCATCCTTGCAGTTAAAAATATTCTGAATATCCTGATTGGCCCTTTCAATTTATAAAATGCTGAAAATTTGATTAAATTTTTTTGTAAATTCGATGAATTTGATTAATCACCTCCAATGTTGGTGAATAACATATATAATTCGAATATTTAACGTTAAATAGACGAGGTTAGCGAGCAAAGCGAGCGTAGGTGTTATGTTTGGCTTAAATTTAAACTTCCTTTTTTTACGAGGATTTCTCGTAATCTATTTACATTAGAGATTGGTATTGGGTGATTTTTTTTAATTTCTAGTTATCGTTTCGACCCTCACCAGAACTTACGTTTTTCGAAATATACTGGCGAAGGTCCGAAAAATCAAATATTTCGGTCTTTCACCGATGAATTTGTTATGTATTGACATTTACCGTAGAGTATCGATATTTGCCAGATATCGGTCTTTCACGGTAATATAATTATATACAGCATACTTATATATAGAGCTCAGAAAGAAAATTTATATTGCTTGTTTGTCTTTGAAAATGAAAAAATAAATCTTTTTTATTTAATTTATATCTTTTTTTCTTTTTTTCCCTGTTTAGTCTCCAGAAATCCGTCAGGTATTACTTCAGAGGATGAATGAGGATGATATGCATGAAGTGAGTGTAGTTATGTTCAGTCTCAGATCCACCATTTCTGAGATGTATGGTTAATTGAAACCCAATCAACAAAGAACACCGGTATCCACGATCTAGCATTCAAATCCGTATAAATGTAACTGCCTTTACTAGGATTTGAACGTTGAAACTCTCAACTCCGAAATCAGCTGATTTACGAAGACGCGTTCACCATTAGACCAACCCAAAGAGTTAATTTAATTTATATCTGAAGAACAATTTACTCACATTTTGATAAGTTTCTGCAATGGTTAATAAAATTCAGTCTATTTGTTAAATTTCATTTATGGTATTCACGTACATACTCTTACAGAAAATGTTATCGAGGACTCAAATATTAACACAAAAATTATACTATAAAAATGTCATTTGCTTTTAGCCTTTTTTAGTATTGCAACTATATAGACCAAAGCCCAGTTACAGTCTTATAATTATTTTTTTGATAAAAAATAAGTTTATAGATTTAAAAATATGCAAATAGTAACTGGGATTCGAACCCAGCAGCTTCCGGATGAAAGATAGAGACCGCTACCATTCCATTAGGAAATCAGTAAAATGTAGCTTTAGTTAAAACCATCCTCAAATTCTATCAAATCAGTGCTAAAAGAATCATTCAAATCGGCTCAGCGGTTCTTAATTATAATTCAATAGCGGTACATTGATTAAGCTTTTTTTAATTTTTATTCCTGAATTTTTTTTCAAAATATCTGATCGAAAAATACATAACTCCTTTTAATAGGTTATTGTTTAATGGACTAAAAACCCTTTAAAAGGGGTTATAGATTTTTGCTATCAGAGATTTTGAAAAAAAAATCTGAAGAACTGTAAACAATGTACCGCTATACTACTCAAGTATTATTTACATAAAAATAAAGATATTAGATAAAATAATGTATAAATTATTAATAAAGAACTACATGTGGATTTAAATAAATTAAAAAATTATGAAAGAAATAACTTTAATGCACATTGTGCATTAATAAAAGAAAAATTAAGAAAAAAATAACATGTAATTTCTATGTATTTTGTACGAAGAACAGTTTACGTTGGTGTAGCACAGAGCGTACGATACAGTAAACAAGCGCATGTCATCAATAAGACGTCAGTTTGTTTAAATATCAGATTACCGTTCGGCGTGTAGCGCTGAGAGTCTCCTATCATTGCGCTTGCGCAAAACGTTGTTGCAACTGTACTCACGGACCTGTTTGAACAGGTAAGCCATCACTGCTGTTACGTGTAGTTTGGTTAAATTTGTTTAATTAGTGCGTTTCGTTGTATTGTTTTAATTTAATTTGTTTAAAACTGTAATATATAAAGAACAACTGATTTGTTTTAGTAATACACTCATAACAGATTCCAGTATCTACATTACTAAGGAAACAGGTAAGCCATCACTGCTGTTACGTGTAGTTAGGTTAAATTTCTTTAATTAGTGCGTTTCGTTGTATTGTTTTAATTTAATTTGTTTAAAACTGTAATATATAAAGAACAACTGATTTGTTTTAGTAATACACTCATAACAGATTCCAGTATCTACATTACTAAAGAAACAGCATCATATTTGGTGATAAGGTAAGGTAAAAAAGCTTCATAAATAACGGTTTTAAAAATTAAATGATTGTACATTTATTATTAACTACCATTGAGTAATTCAAACCAAATGTTATAATTACCCGGTAGTAGTTATACAAATTTTAATAGATCCCCTTCTCGGACCCAGGACCCGTTCTAGTCTTGTACTCCCTTCAATTTAAAAAAAAATGTAAAAGTTTATACACTCAAACGGTTTATTCCAACATGTATTCCATTTTCAAGAACAAATAAAAAATATGTAATAATAGGTTTTAAAATTCTTTGTTCCTTTGATATCCGTAGCAACTTAGCTCCCTAAAGTTAACAAAAATTAAAAATTTGAATATTCAACCCATTATTTTTTAAACTGCATTCTAAAATTATAAATAAGCAAAATTCTTATAATATTATAGACTTCTCTCCCCTAAAAATGTCATGTCTCCAGGATCTTTAGCCTTTAACAAACAAAAATTAAAACAATGCCACATTTCAAACATACTGTAACAAAACGTATTATTCTTGTAAGGTCTAACAATAGTTAATGAGTGCCTCGTAACTATCAAGACATTATATTATTCCCCGTTAATTAAACACGGTAAAATTGAAATATTGCAAATACTTTTTATTTGCAAAGGATTAGCCGTAGAGTGTTGAAATTTTGGATTTAGGACTGGTGTAACATCTAGTTGTGCTCATCCCCTTTTGATTGCAATCTACTAACCAAAAGTGGCCAAAGAAGTCCAATATACAAAAGAATCTGGATTTAGATCTTTTTTCTTAACTGCAGTAATCGGCCCTCATTGAGTGCTTTTCAACGATATATCATAAGTGGTACTTATTTTCATTGGTTCCAGAGTTGTAGCCAAATAAAATTTTAATTAATGAAATATTTGGATTGTTCGAGAGAAGGCACGTCAGTTCGAATCCGACTTCATTTCCTTTTTTTAACTTTTTTTTAATTTACATATATTGATTTATTAATAATTATTAATCTCTGATTGTGAAAAAAATTATAAATGTAATTTAATAGGCGTGCAAAGAAGTCATGTTGGGTCCACATCAGATTTTTTTATTTAGAAATGCTCTCCTGTTTACATTAAAACTAATTAAAATTTTACTTTTAATCTATTTGCTCTTCAAAATTTTATTTTTGGAAAAATATGTCATTACTTTAATTGTTGTGTGCTAGTATTAACTACAACCTGTATTACAATCAATCATAATTTTTAATTTAAAACTAATCTTATCTGTATAAAACAAATTAGTGTAACTTAAATTTATTCGTTTAATTTAGTTAAATTAGATTAATTAAAGCAAAACAAATTCGGTATTCCACTTCCATCAGTATGAAAATATGTTACAAACAATAAAACAATTCGTTTCACAGTAACTAACAACAAAAATCCGTTGACTAAAAGTACATAGTCCATTAAATTCTGTAGAACGGTATTTTTCTCCTAGCACTTAATTCATTTAAATTGACTTATTATATTCTGTTTACTTTTAATGTATCTTGAAACTGGGCTTCAACCCAGTTGGGATTTATTTACTTAAAAATGTAATTATGATATTTTTTTTTTAATTTTCATCGAAATTTATATTCGTAATTAGTTTGCTCTTGTTTTGATTGTAATAGTTTAAGGAAGTTAGGTATAATTAATTTTAATAAACCATTAGAGGATGTAATAATAGATTTTATCTATAAACTTTGTATAAAAAGTTGTTTTGTTAAATTCATCAACGTTCTGGTGAGTTCAAAAATACAGAAATATCGCTTAAAAAGTTAGGTGCGTACATGTTATTTATTTTACTAAATATTTTATGATTGGTTCAATTATTATAAAAATATAATGTAATTATTTTAAATAAAAATAATAATAGTAATAAATATCACAATTTTTAAAGTTTGGGGTTCTATAAAATCGAAGTAATTTTTACCGTTTTTCATTATAATTATTTTTAAAATAATTTTTTCTAATTCATTAGCGATTTATTAATGTAACGCAACTGCTCCGGTAAATGCGTACTCTTGAACAAACTCAGGCCGACCATTTCTGAGACGTGTAGTTAATTGAAACCCAACCACCAAAGAACACCGATATATTCAATCTAGTATTCAAATCCAAATAAAATTAACTAACTATCTTATTTAGGATTTGAACTTCAACTTCGAAATCAGCTGATTTACGACGACGAGTTTATCACTAGACCTACCCGTGGATTATTTCCATCTTAAAATTTTAAGTGTTGTGAAATTATAATTTAGGATGATTTGTCAGTCTTGAATTCATGAAATGTTTTTTAAATTTTACTTACTAAATAAACAAATTTAGGGCATAATTTTTATTTATTTCTCTTTATAAGGAAATAAGTAAAACTACTAAAGTGTAAAAAAAATTGCAGCTTATTATTGAAAAAGTGTAAAATTTTTAAGTTGTACATGCGAATATCGAGAAAGTTCAGAACATTTTTTTTGTGTAAGATATAACACATTAATTACATGAAAATAAATATGATTATTATTTTTATATTTTAACGTAATTTTTACATAGTGATAAGCAGCGTATTCTGCATTATTTTGTATTACATTTTATCATTATTTATTGATAAAAATATTAAAATCCGTAGCTTGTAGCCTTCATAAAAAAAAATCCTATTGTGACTCATATATGTTGTTAGTTTAATAAATGCTACACAATAAGTAACAACATCGATATTGAATAAAGATGAAACTATTCTATCTATCTAACGTAACAGGGTGAAATGAAAATACACCTGTCAAGTATTATTTTACGGCTGCAGGCAGACTTTTTGTTTGTTCGCGGTTTGATTTCTTATTTGTTATTGGCCGTAGGTCAGGTTTGTATTACATTGGAAAAATAAACACGATTGGTTATAATGAATAATAAATTGTAGTTAAAAACTATTTTGTAATTTTTTGGAAGTCAAGATACATAATTTTGATTAACACAGAATAAATATAATTACTACAAATTTTTTAATGTAATAACTTTTGTGTGCTATAAGGAAGTTGATTAAATAAAATAAAATAATAATAATGAATCATCCCCAACCCTTAAAAATCAGAGATATATCAACAAAAAATTTAAACAAGTTTTAAAACAATAAAATTGTATAATTTTGTTGTTAATTTTAAGGTAATCAGATTTTTTATTTTTGTAATTGTTATTATTCCATAAATTCAAGTATTTACACTCCATGAAAACAAATTGGAGTCAGTTTTTCTTTACAATTAATGTAAAGGTCTTTTGAAAGTCGATTTACTTAAAATTAACTTTGCACTGCTTGTAATATTATTTCATATACTACTTTTTTATGGGAACTAGAAAACTATTAAAATATAGTATACGTTTGCAAACCTTTTAGCATACTTCAATCCTTCCATAATTTATGAATTATCATTCCTACAGTTACCTGCCTTGAGGCAAGTACTTTCCACCAGCACCGTCTTAATTATCCCTAACTAAAATTTTAAGATCGTTTTTAATCTTTATTCTTCTTCAGCTTCTCATTTTTGCATCTTCTAAGGATCTTTCTAGTACTCTTTTGTACATTCAATCCTTTTCTTTTCACGGCACGACCAAGACAGCTAGCTCTAAATTGTTTAGTTAACATTCTCATTAATTCTCCTAATTACGTCAATTTTCTCCTTGTCTGCCCGTTTAATCTTCTCCATTCCTACATTTCTAAAGCTTTCAATCTTAATATTTTTTTAATATCCATGATTTATATCTGTACAGAAAGAAATATACTTAAAATATACCATTTTACAAGCATTCTTCAACTCTTAACCATTCTTTAATAATTAACTCTTGATATCTTACTACGTAACTGCTTCTTTTTATTACGTACTTCCTTAGTCGTTGTTAATCTTGTATTGTTTATTTTTAAATTTTGTTTTCGCTTTTCTGAATGGACTACCTGCGATTAACAAGCTTGTATCTAATAATATTTGCACTGTTTTACTTGTCCAAATCTTTCTTCTTTTATACAAAAATCTACCTTCTTATTGTCTCCTATCCTTCAACCTCTTATCCAAAAGATTATTTTAGTTTTGTTAAATTATTTTCGTTACGTACTACTCCTTCATATCATCTTCCAATTTTTAAATTATTTGTTGAATCTCCGCTTCGTCTTCTAATTATGCAGGTCATCTAGAAACCTTATGCAACTTATTTCTATCTCCTTCGCTGATCCTTTATATCATTCTAGATTATTTTTGATTATATATTGCATAAACGTTAAATAACGTTGGTGATAAGCCTTGCCTTACCACTCTTTTTAGGTTAAATCACTCGGTTTTATCATCCTTTGTGTTTTTATTCAGGTACAATTCTTTAACAATTTTTTTATCTTTCCGGGCTACTCTTTGTCCCATTTTTTAGAGTTAACTTTTGGCACCTTAATTCTTATTAGCCCAATCACATCTTTCGAATCCATCCTTCCCTGATTCCATATTGTTTTTTCTTTAATCGTTTCCTCAATTATTTTTTTATATTATTTAATTTTAAAATAAAAAAAAAATTGTTTGCTAAGTCTTCTGAGCATCATTCACAGAACAATATATGCTGAATGCAATATTTAGCTAATTGTTCTATACTATTTATTGAACATGGTTGCTCTAAGAAAATCTTTTAGCCACACCACACTTTTGAATTTTATTACATTTATTTACCATTTCTTATTACCCTTCATTAAAACACAGAATCACTTTTATTGGCATTTAATCTATTTCTACAGTTTTTTCATACCTTTTATTGATTAACTTCTAATTTTAGGATTATTGTTGATTTTTGTTTTATTTTGTCTTATGATATTAAATTTATTCCTTTATTTTTATTTATTTTTTTAACGTTTTAAATTATTTCTTCTTCCTTTTTGATAGCAACCTGTTTAACCATGGGAAGATTATTTTGCTTTTTGTTAGCTTGGTATAGTTTTTGTATTAATTCCTTCCACCTTACAAATAAATTTTTCTTCCTTATATAACACTTATCATTTACAACTGGTAATTCCTTTGGTACCTAACTCTACCTTCAATTAATGCATATTACTGTTTTTACTTCATTTATATGTTTATTATACTGTCCTACTACTTCTAAATCTTGTATATCTGCAAACAATTTCTTCTTCGGTTTTCAAAGTATTCTTTATTCATTATTCAATTTTCTATAGAGCACCTTACCGTTATCTCTCCTTTTGTATTTTCTGTTTTGCATTTTTTAATCATCTCTTATTACCTATGGCTACTTTATCTTTTTCACTTGATGGAACCAATTGTTCTGCTGCTATTTTTATGGTATCTCTCATATTCAACCGAAATTATTTGCATTTTTGCCTTTTGCATTTCGGCCTCATTAATTCTTGAGCTTACTTCTTTTTTATTCAACCTTCCTATTGTTATTTCTACCTTTCCTATTGTTATTTTTTCCAGATTCCATTTAGTTATTTTATTCTCTCTTTTTACTCTCATCAACATTACTTTTATTTCTGCTACCAAAACTATGTGATCACTACTTATATTGGCAACCTATGAGCAATTTTTTTTTTTTTTTATTGAATTTCTCAGTCATTCTTTTGTTACTATATATATCCAATTACTTACCTGTTTCTATCTTCTAGTAATTTCCATCTGTATTCTCTTTCCCCTTTTTTTTGCATTTGCAGTCCATTATTCCCACTAGTTATTGTTAAACATCCTTCCTTCCCCTACTATTGACTTTCAGTTTCACATTATTATTCTGAAAGAGTTTTTACCTTCCTCCTCCATAATTTTCTGTATCTATCATACATTAACTCAGCTTCAACATCCTCATCACCGACAACTAATTGGCTGTAAACTTATATTAAAAACAAATCCTGGATTTATTCCTATCCTAACAGCAATTATCTGATTATTAGTACTAATTGTTTTTTATGAGTGTTTTGCTGTTTATGCCATCTCTTCCTTTTTTATTTCCTTAATAAGAGATTTTTAATCTCATTATTATCCTTACTTTTCCTTCTCATCTCACTTCACTTACCCCAGTACTGTTGTGTATTCTCATCTGTTTTTTCCAAATTTTCTAATTTGCCAGTTGTAGAAGTGTTCTTACATTTTATGTACCTGTTCATATCTTTTTGCCATCTCTTTCTGATTCTTTTCTTGCAGCTGATTCCTATTTCTTCCAATTGATATATCTCTTTATATTATTTCCCTGAAAGATCTAACTGAGAAGCACTTTTAATGTCAGAATATCTAACAAAAGAAAAAATAATAATAATTAAAAATAAAATTATTTAATTAATATAAATACTATGCTTACATAAATATTCATAACATACTATTAGCGACACTAAATTTGTTTATATGACATTCTCTCATTCTTCCTTATAACTCCTACAAAAGTTAAAAATATATGGAAGTAAATCTATAATGATTTTGTTCTATCATTATAAAAATAATTTAATTATGTAGATATTTGGTCAAATAAAAGTATTGTTTAACTGCTCTCAGTAATTTGCATATTATCATACTTGCTATTTGAAATAATTTATGGGTATGTGCATTTTTTCAATTTTTTCTTGGTTTAAGAAAATAATTTTTTTTTGTGACTAAATACCATCCCATGACAAGTTATTAGAGCATGCCTACAAAAAAAATATGTAAATAATCAGTTGCTCATTCATTTACTAATCAAACTCAGTTTAACATTTGCGTTCATATTCAACTTGACTTGATGTGAGTAACTCCATTAAACAACTAATTAGTCAGAAAATATATCTTGAATCGATATTGAATAATTGGCTGTAAGTTTCATTGATTCAAGAATATGTAGATTTTTTAAACTAGTATAGATTCATACCACACCTTCTACTCATCCTTCTATGAGTACATTAAATAAATCTACATGACACTGGTCTAGTGGTGAACTTGTTATCGCAAATCAGCTAATTTTGAAGTAGAAGTTCTAAGGTTCAAATCCAAGTAATATTACTTTTATATGGATTTGAATACTAGATTGTGGGTACCGGTATTCTTTGGTGGATGGGTTACAATTAGTCACACATCTCAGAAATGGTCAACCAGAGACTGTACAAGACTATACTTCATTTACATTCATGCATATTATCCTCGTTCATCCTCTGAAGTAATACCTTATAGGAGTTTCGAAGGCTAAAAGAGGAAAAGAGAACATATGGCCCACCAGCCTAGTTCCATGAAAAAAATTACCTAAAAACTCTTTTTTGGGGTGATGGTAATTTATGATAAAGTTTTGCTGTATAATTATCATTATTAAATAAACTAAAAAAAGTTTTAAAAATTCATAAAATCTTTTTTTTAGCTCTTTTTCTCCCCCACCTTCAAAATTATCTTCTAATTTAATTATCTTTCTAATTTTTTTTTTTATCTTCTAATTTTTTTTAATGTTTACTATGTTAATCAAAAGAACTAGAATAAACTAAAATATGTACAACCAGTAAAAAGTTACCTAAGATTTATTTTTGGGGCTAGGGGTAAATTATGATGAAAGTTTTCTATAATATTATAATTACTAAAAGTTTATTATTAAAAGTTTAAATAAACCCAAAAATATTTTTAAAAATTCAAAAAATCAATATTTTTAAACTTTGATTGACCTCCTACCCCAATACTGCCCCAATGTATTATTATTATTTTTTTTTATCAGTTGCACTATTGCTATGCGTAGGAAGAAAAAAATTCCATTAAAAAATATGCATAACCCTATTGTATCATTACATGAATCTGCCCCAAAAGTATTCTCCTCAGCTATTTGTTTTCATTTAGCTTAGCTAAGATGTTTTCATTTCATACTTTATCAAGCACCTTAATTTTCATAATCCTCCTGCAGTATCATTTTCAAAGATCTCTATGTTTTTCCTTTAAATATTTTCAATGTTTCACTCCATTAGTGCACCTTCAAATGCTTCAATCCATATATAACACTAGTGGACTTCTCTTTTCATAAATACTTACCTAGCATGTGGCAATCTGTTTGTCTGCATTACTTCAACTACACTTTATAATTTTAGTTATTAAATAATAAAATTCTACAATTTTTGGTATATTGTGTTTTCCTTATTTTAATTTATTTATTCTCCTTTTTACCACATTTCATTACATGTGTTGTAGGTCTATTTATTTTTAAAATAGTTTTTTTTTTTCATTTTAGTAATAAAACTGTAACATTCATTATTATATCTAACTCATTTTTAGTTTCTGCTAAAAGAAGAATTTCATCAATGAATCAGAATGTATTAGTTTTGTTTTTGGAAAGTTATTCCACATTCAAGCTTTTCTTCAATTCATATAGCGCTTCTACAAAATAAGTTAAATAGTAATGGTAACAGACTTCATCCTAGAATCACTCATTTCAATGTTATTCCTACTTCAACCTTTACATTTATAATTGTTTCCTGATTCTTACATAAATTATAAAAATCTCTTCTTCTCTTGTACGGTTAAGATCCAATTTTCTTAAAACTTTCTATTCCAATCTGTATTATCAAATGGTTTCTCCAGCTCTACAAATGTTATGTAAATGACTTTGTTCTTCTTAATCCTACGTTTTGAATCAATTTGAGAGTCAGAATACTTATCTTGTATCCATGATATTTTTGAAACCGAACTAGTGTTTCTTTGAAATACCTTCTACCACAAATTTCATTCATCTGAAGCATATTCTGGGATGAATTTTTTTAAACATGAGACGTTAAACTGATGTTTCAATATCCTATTTAAATCATCTGCTACAGGTGACTGAGCATGACTCATGATGAAACTTTGATGACTGAGTGCTATTTAAATCATTATATGCTTTTCCTTTTTTTGGTGTGGTAACAGTCACACTATTTTAAAAATCTGATGTGGGCTCATAAATTTTGAATATTTATGAGTAAAGCTTATTTAGTGTTACTTCTCCCAGTCTGTATAGTAATTCACAGGTATATATTCAATTCCTACAGCTTTATTCTTGTTTAACTCTTTCAGAGTACTAATAAATTATGATTATAATAATTATTATAGTCTCCTCAGAAATCATCCCCAACTTCTCTATGCTAGTATTTTGTCAGATAATTTTTCTCCTCTTTACCCTTTCGTATTTCTACTACTTATTAGCTCCTTATTATTTTCTTCCATTCTTATTGCATTTTTCTTTCATTATTATTTTCTTTCCATTCTTCACACTGATAATAATACATTTTGATCTATTTCCCCAAAATATTTTCCTATTTTACTTCTGCTACAATCTATCAATCTATCTTTGCAATAATCATATTTTCTCTAATTAATTATATATCATCTTCAACCAGTCTTCCTTTGCTATTTTGCATTTGCTGTTGATTCCATTTCTTTTATCAGGACAATTTTTTTCTGCCTTTGTCATCTTTTACATTTTTATATTTTCCTTGGTCAGTTACTAGTTTAATTTATTTCTTGATTTCTGTCTACTTTTATTTATCTACCTAAGTGCTTCTTCTCTGGAATAATTATTTCTTTTTTTAATCATTTATTTTTAGTTGAATTATTTTAATTTTTTTACTTATACCAGTGACTTATTCAAGTTTTAACTTTAAATAATTTTCTTTTAGCCTGTTTGAATTCTGTTACATTGTTCTGTTTTTCTCGTAATTTTTAAACTTTAACCAATACTTCATCACTGCTAAAAAGTGGTCAGAATCATCATTTACTCCTGGATATGTTTTGCAGCCTAATATTTGATTATAAGTCTCTGTCTAACTACTACACTTGTATAATCTAACTTCTATCATTCTATGTCTCATATTATCACCAACCTTCTTCTTTTTTAAATTTTAATAGGATGTTTGCAAACACTAGTTTATTCTCAGTTTTAAAACTTAATTCTCTTTTTACTTCTTTGATTTATGTAAGCTAGATCAAGAAAGATCTACATTGGGTAGAGGATAACCTCGACAATCAATTTTACATTACATTGCCATCAGGACTGAGTCCCGGCTGTTTGGTGGGGTCCAGGAATGACATAGTTGGGCTTGGATATCCACCCTTGGGGTTAGAGGCAGGCAATGAAAAGATGCAATCGGCAGGCTGACCTGTCGGACTAGACTTATGACTAGCAGATGGGAAGGCCTGTTTGAGTAGAAAACCCCAAGGGGTTTTCTACTCAAACAGGCACAGCCCAAACTCAAAGCACAGCCCAAGGGCTGTGCTTTGCTTTATTGTGGATTTGGCCCAGGGAGTAGGGTGGGAAAAAAATCAATTTTACTTCTTGTTCCACTCCTATTATGGGATTTCAGTTTTCAATTACTATTAAATTTCGTATCCTTTTATCCATTTGATTACTTCATGTGTTTCATCATGTTTTTCTGCCTCTTCATTTTCGGCTGAAGATATTGGCATACAGATATAGTACCTACATGTCAACGTCTTGATCTCTGAATTTGTAATGACAAAAATATTTTTTTCACTTTATTGCTTGTAATAATGTACTCCTTATTACCAAATCTTAAGTTCAATTTCTTGATTTTGTGTTACTATTCTGTTATTAAACTATTCTTATTAAAAATTTTGTTTATTTTTCACTAATTCCTCAAGAAAAAAATCACCAGTTTATATATATAGGAATATATATACTTACCTTATTAATTTATTTCAAATTATCCTTCCAGAACTTTCATTTAAGTTGTTAATATTTCAAGTACCATTATTCAATGGTTCCTATATTTTTTCATTCTTTTCTTCTTGAGTAGTGCCCACTCAGAGATTCAACTAGAGGTCTATTTTACCTCCAGAATACATTTTGTCAATATTATGCCTTCATTAGAATTAATTAAAAGAAAAAAGATACAAGGAAAAAGAATTCCTCAGAATATGGTGCAGTAATTTTCCAATCTCAAACACCCAAACCCTATAATAAGTAAGGTTGTTGTAAGTAAGGTTGTAAGGTTGTTGTTCAGTCCATTCCAACCAACATTGAATTGGTTGACTGAAAGGACTTTCTCCCCTTTCAGGAGTTATTCCTTCATCTTGAGGTCTCAGCATATCTATCTGATATTGTAGCATCTACAACCATCTGCTTCTCATGTGAACTCTTGATTGTATGCTGCCTTATGTACTGGTGGCAAAAATCTGTAGTAATCTGTTTTAATACATTCTTATGTTATCAGTTTTTTGGTACCTTTTAGATGCATTACTCTCTCTTTGACAGTAGTTCATTTAACCAATGCTTGCACTCTTTGACATTGATTACTAATTCAAATCACTCTTTATTTAGAGCTAATCTTTATATTAATGTTTTTTCCCCTTTTCACAACCTTATAGACATATCAATGGTGTAATTGGCATTAGCTAGTCCCTGATCCATAGGGTAAGGATTTTTTTAATAAATATAAATTTATTTACATTATCATTCTTTTACCAGAAAGGACAGTATTCCTTTTATACCACTGCTTAAAGAAGAAAGTTTTATGTAAAAAAAAAAATGGTACATTTTATTTGGGTGCCATTAAAAGAAACAGAAGAAAAATACTAAATTTGTTTAAAGATGATAAATTATGTAGAAACAAATCTTTTAAAATAGTTATATAAATTTAAATATTTAAATATAAAATAAGATTTGATTTTTATATTTTTCATTAATCTTATCTTACGATTACAATTTCAGTGAAGCATTCCAAGTACTTCACACTTAAAACCAAAAGGATTTTTGTACATTTTTCTTTCTTTAGTAAACATACAATGAGGCATATGAAATTTAAACCTATCACTAGGATCAGATGCTTTAACTACACAACCCTGTTTGTGTATTTAGCATTTCATATTCTAAGTGAAAATGTTAATCAGAAATGTAGGTTTGCTGGCATTCCTACATATTGTACTGCTGGACAAAGTGCATATTATGTTTCTTCAGCAAAAAACTAGCTTGCTATCAATTTTACTATGTAGTCTTAGAGTTGATTTAATACTATTATTACTGTATTCTTCAATGAAAAATCGGTGAAATTTATGTAAGAATTTGATTCATCATAGTTTATAGACTTGCCCAGAGATTTATTCTTAGCTATAGTTTTAGTTATTTTCATGCTAATTCTGTATGCTGGTTTAGGCCCAATAAATTTTCTCCTAGACCGTTTTTTGGCAAAAAGATTTACTCCATTATTACTCACCATTCATAAGTATCTGCCCTCTACCGTAGTTCTATTCTTTTAAAGGAGGGGGTATAACTTGTATCTCTAAACCACTGACGTTTTTCTTCTTCTTTAGTGTAGCTATTTCCAGAATATCTGAGGTTCGACGAACAAAAACTACACCTCCAACCTTTTTCTTTGAAGGAACTGATTAAACCACTGTGATTATATTAACTAATGGGCTTACTCTTTAACAAGACTTTGATTTTTAAGAAGTTTCAGAACAGGAATTTTTAAGTTTAGAGAAGTGGGTATTTCTTTTACTTCTCAAAGTTATAAGTTATCATAATGACTCATTTTTTTGAAAATTATTAGTTCTAAAAAAATTGAAATTCACTACACTTTTAGGTCACATTTAGTACATTATTTTTCATCAGAACAGTGAGATTTTCCTGAAAAGTAAAAAATATATAACTTTTTTTTTAAGTTAAGAAAGTGAAACTTTTTAAGTTAAGAAAGTATTGAACAAAAATATATTTTATTTGGAGAGTTTTTAAGAATTCAAAGTAATTACAACTGGTAAAGAAATTAGATTTGAACCATGGTTTTGAAGAAATGGGTTTTTATAAAAATAAAGTTGTTTCAGGAAATAGTTTTAAAACGTGTAAATCAATAACTTCAAAATTATTATATAATACGAGTATTTAAAATTTAAGCATCATTATGTGGATTATCTGGGTTTTCCAGTTTTTTAAATTTATTTTTCATCATTTTCCTTAATATCTACCTTTCCTTTCAGTTCTTTGTCAGTATTTGCAGTTATCAGAATGTTATTTTCATTAATTGACTTCAACTCAGAAATCGTACATCTGGACCGATTCCTACTTTTTACAGATATGTTTACTTATGTTACCAACTGTAAAAGAAATTATCACTTGTCAGAGTTTACAAAGTTTATTTAACCGGCAGAGTAGACAGTTGCTAGGCAAGCGAATTGCTTCCTGCTAAAAATGATCGTCTTGTCATGGTACACTTCCCTCCACTGTACTGTTAGTATTGTCACCACACTATTTCTGATCCGCCTCTAGTACAACTACTGCGCATCCATGTTTACAATTTTTCAATAACCTGATTAGTAATAGTTTTGCATAATTTTAACTTTTAGCGTATTAAATCTAACAAAACTGTTTCCAGAACAGTTTTGTTTCATACAACAACTGAAGGACTCGTTTGAGTTTTCCGTCGTTAAATGAAGATACACTTTTAACAATTCTGGCTGGAATAGATATTTTGTATTTTTGTAACAGATTTTATTACTTTTAAAACTGGTTTAGGAAATGAATGCTTATGAAAATATGATGTACGATAAATTGTAACAATTAAAAAGACACCATGTGATGACATCTATTCGTAACCGTGGCCTTTCTTCATTTACTGACAAGAGTATGAAAATAATCTGATGTGATGTGTATGAAAATACAGATGACGTGATGTCATCTGTTGGTAACCATGGCCCTAAGGGTTCTTCATTTATTAACAGAGTATAAAAATACATTGCCCAAAATTATTTCAAATTTTTAAAAATTTCCTAATCCCTTCTAATTGCCTAACCGTAAAATTTTAAACATGTTAAGCATTGACCATCTTATCTTATTGGCTAAACAATTTTGCTCATCCTTTTGCAATATGATTTCCTTTTAAATATAAAAAATTAAAAGATTTATAGCTGCGCTGATTATGACAAAAATATATTTTTTAGCCAGACTTCGCAATTTCAGCTAAATAAATTTGTTTTTAACAATATATACGTACAGAGAAAAACAATCAAAAGAAACTTATTTCATAAAGATGTGAGGTTTACTTTTAAACAATTAAAAATTGATTAGGAAAGGAATTAATTAAATTAAAAAAAAATTAAAATTTATAAAATATGTAGTGGTTTACGTATTTTAAAATATGTGTACTTCTACGTACTTTAATTTTGAATAATTCGAATGGAATCTTTATGAACATTTTTATCCTGAAAATTCTATAGAATTTGAAAAAACTCTAAGTTATAAAGATAGAAAAATTTTTTACATTTCTTTCGGTATTCTATTTTAGAAATATCTGTAACTAAGGTTAGTATTGTATATAACACCGAATAAATTAGAAAGAGTGGTTTGTATCTATATTCTACCAGAGTTTTGTATTTTGTCGTAAAAAAAGAAATATTCTCACTTCAGTTCAAGTGCGGAGTGTCAAGCAAGGTCAGGATGAGTACCTCTGCTTCTGCATACCTGAAACGTGACGCCATCCTATCTATCAATTAGCAGTAATTACAGGGAAATATCTCTCTTCGCGCCAACGGCAAAGTCTGTCCTGTATTATTCTGCACACTTGACTTCACAACAAAGAATTTCTTTCTTCGCTTCGGTGTTATTACCACACCTAAATATTAATTTTTATATATTATTATTTTTAAATAAACTGGACAAATTAATTGATTTATGTATAGTTTCATGCTACTAACATTTTTAAAAACCTTTTCTGTCTTAATTACAATTAACTCTATTTTTTATTTATTTATTTATATTTTTTTGCTATTTATTAAGACACATGTAATTTCATAAACTACGTTGTCTGAAATTTTTTATTATAATATTTTTCCGAAAAACGTTACATTGTTTTTAACATTAAATAAA
This sequence comes from Lycorma delicatula, assembly GCF_047948215.1. Taxonomy (NCBI): domain Eukaryota; kingdom Metazoa; phylum Arthropoda; class Insecta; order Hemiptera; family Fulgoridae; genus Lycorma; species Lycorma delicatula. Next base: position 95,475,101 of record NC_134460.1, read on the forward strand.
ATCTGCTGTAGTTACATTAGATTTATTTGTCATTATATTTCCTTTAAATGAATCTTGCTTATTAAAATACGCGTCAAAGTGGATACAGATACATAAAAAAACAATAAATAATTGAATTATTCAAATTTTTAATTTATCAGAAGGAAAAATTAACTTCTTGGTTATTTAGATTAAAAAATAAAACCGGAATGATCCGTTTATTTAAATATTTATAATTCAGTTTTGCTATTTGCATGCTGATATTTCCTAATACATTTAATGTAAAACTTAAGATTATTCATGGAAATTTTAAAGTAATCTCGGAATAAATTTTATTCAGAAAAATATTTAATAGACATTGCTCAGTATATTTATACTCATATTTACCAATCACTGTCAAAAAAAATTAATTTCAAACATCAAAAGATTTTTTTTTATCCTTCCTTCCTTAGAACTAGATTATATTTTTATTTTTTAATAACTATATTAAACTTATTTTTTCTAATATTTCCATTGTACAGTAGCACCTAAAACGATTTTTTATTCACATTAATTTTATTGCGTTTCCGTTAAATCTACTATTCACAAACGTAGTAGTAAAAATAAATCAGTAGATGTTTCTTATCCCCATATACTTGCACATAAGTTATAATACGGTAAAAAAAATGTTTTTCCTAATTCCCTAATGCATTATTGGTCTGTTAAAATTATACTAATGAATTTATAATATCCTTCATTATGTTAGGTATGTTAACAGTTTAGCTATTTTTCAAACAAAATTAAATAGATAAAATGTTGGGAAATTTTTCATATATAATTTACCCTAAGGTAAATTACATTACATTATCGGGACACCTTGGAAAATTACATGTATATAGACTGAATAATTTATTTAGTTATTTTTTATACTTACATTTTCTCCGAATCACTCTCCTTGAAATGTTAATGTTGAATCAATTATTTCTTATGCGTCTGGCTTCTATTCTTTTATGCTAGTACGCTTTCATTCTTTTTGACATGAGTTTCTTTTTCTTTTATTCTTCTGTTTTGCCTTGGTTTCTCCTGGAATATTTGATTTTAATTATTTAAATATATATTTTTTTGCTTCTTTCTTTAATAGCTTTTTTGTTATACTTAATACTGCTAGATCTTGTTGAAGTAGTTTGAACCATTTGTTCTTTGATTTTCTAAAATTGAGAAATTCAAAGATTTGTTTTGTTAACCTTTTTTTATTCATTCTGAAGAGATGACTGTAGAAGCTACTGCTTCTTTTACCTCTTCTGTGCTCTGGATTCGACTGCGCGCTTTTCTAGTGCATTTCAAAAGATCCGTTCTCTTAGATATTTAAAATTAAACATTATTTTTATCATTGTTTCTGATTTTTCGGAGAATTTTTAATGTCGGTCATGATTTTAATTTGCATTGTATTTTATTTTATGTTGATTATTTTTTTAATTTCATTTTTTCATTACGTCATCATAACACATTTTTGGACATTTTACATCATTGTTGATACTCATAAAAAATACGATAATCCTAACATTGCAGTAGAATTCTATTTGGATTGCAAATAATCTAAAGGTATCCGTTAGATCTATAAAAAAATTTGATTTTTTACTATCTGAGTAAAAGTGCTTGTATATATCCATTAATCCCAGCAGATAAACCCACCAGGTTGGTCTAGTAGTGAACTCGTCATCCCAAATCAGCTGATTTCGAAGTCGAGAGTTCTAAAGTTCAAATCCTAGTAAAGGCAGTTAGAGTTACTTTTATACGAATTTGAATACTAGATCGGTGGATACCGGTGTTCTTTGGTAGTTGGGTTTAATTTAACCACACAACTCATGAATGGTCCTGAAACTGTACAAGACTACACTTCATTTACATTCATACATATCATCCTCATTCATCCTCTGATGGAAAAATGGCTAAACAGAAAAATAAAGAAAGAATCCCAGTAGGTAATTCAAATTTTATTTTAAAGATTGTTTTGGAGGATTAAAAGGAGATTCACCGTATACATCGAGTTTCGTTAGTTGAAAATTCTCATCAATTTAATTAACTTAAAATTGTCTTTCAGTTTAACTTTTTTCAACTATTTTTCTATCGTTTGTAATCTTTGTAATAAATAATTTTATTTGACGCTAGTCGCGTAAACAGGATAAATTGTATACGTATTTTCCTCTTAAATATATATTTTCCTACTACAGATACGCCTGTCGGTAATATATATTTTGTGCCTACCAGAATTGCAAACCGAGGATGACATTTAATTTTAATTGTTTGAGTTTATTTAATAGCATTTTTTTTTAAATTTTCTAATTTTTTCTGCAATTACTACTTTAAAACCTATGGCGTATTTTAATTTTCAGTTGAAAATTTGTAGTTTAAAAACCGAAATATTTTGCTGAAGGACCGGAATAAGATTATTCCAAAAAATCCCTTCATTTCTCCGAAAATAAAAATATTACTAGAATATATCTTACTCAAATTATTATTTTTCATCAGATAAAGCTTATGAATAAAAGACAAAAATCGTTTGCCAATCAACCAACCGCTTCAATTATTAATAAACTACGTAATTAAATGCGTATAAGATTAAGTGAATGGCTAAACGATGGTTACTATTCCAATGCATGGAATGGATTTATTACTTATACTTTTCACAGTACGCATTAAAATTATATAATTAATTGTTCGGTGCGATATTTCAGAAATATTCACATATTTAGTGCAGCTTTCTTAATTGAGCGTTTGTAGAAATTCACTTCCTTGTTTGTGTAATGAACGTACCAGTAATTTGTAAAATTTATGAATCACCGTAAAAGGATGTGTAATTAATTATCTATTTTTATACAAGGGAATTGTGGCCGAATATAACATCAAGGTGTCTTTTAGAAGTAAAATATAGCTAATTCGGACTGGTCGCGAACTACCAACCTCCCGCATGGATGCTCGTGTTTTAACCATTTTCGTCTCTATTACACATAATGACGACTTTTATAATAAAAAAAAATCTGTTTTTTATTTTAATAAAATATTAATTTATATTAATAATAAAGTACAGAAGAAAAACTATGTTATTTTAAGTTAAGCTTTTAATAATTTGATCAGTTTTTTCTTATTTTGTTTTTGATTCAAAATTCTAGATTTTTCGCCAATAATTATGGTTTATAAATGTTACGGTAAAAGTAGTTAGGTATATAAACCAATCCTTTTATCATAACTTGCAAGATAAATATAACAAGGTTAAATATACAATTAAGGTAGCGGAATGGTAGCGCCTCGGTCTTTCGTCCGAAGATCCCGGGTTCGAATCTCGGTCAGGCATGGGATTTTTCATACGCTGCAAAATTTCATTTGCATATCCCATCCACAAGCTTCAAACTTATGTGGTGATATCATCAATAGAAAAAAAAGATAATTATAATAAGCAAAATGTACAAGAAAAATAAAATTATAACATATTTTTTTCATAGATGCTTTTGAAGAATTCGTTAAAAATAAAGAATTTGATTTGTTAGACATATTAAAGCATTTAGAGCTAATAAAAGCCATATGCCGTAGAAGGAAGTGCAAAAGTAACTGATATCAAGAGATGAAGCATAAAAAATAATTAAAATGGTAAATATAATACTTGAATTATTTTTTCTTACCGAAGAATTTTATTATACGGTAATGGATAACTCATAAAATATCTTCTTAGATGAAAACTTCTCATGAGCAAACATGCGCTCATAAAAGAAAAAAATATATTCTTGAACGCACCAGCGCACGTTTCCTACAGTTGGCATTGTGAAAGAAAACAAGTAAACCCTATTAGTACATGAACAGAACATACGTTAGTCTAGTTGTCTTTTCTAAAAGAATAGCCGGAAATAGTCGACTTGTGTCTACAGTATTTTCTGTTGGACATTTCCGTCCTCTTAAGTTGTATACGTCTTTTCCTTTTAATATGTACTCCATAAGTGTTCCAGTACTTTAATATTCTGTACTTGAAACGCATTTTGTTATGCGATTTGTCTTGTATATTCATTGTTATCTTTATACAAATCTTTTTTTTTATACTTTCTTGTTATGCATTTGTAATGCATAATGTAATTTGACGTTAAACATATTTTAAATAAAAATATATTAAGTTATCGTAAAAAACTCGTAACTTTATTATTACCGTAAATAATTAATATTGTGGTAAATCCTCTTGTGTATATTTTTAAAGATTTTATGAAACATTGTGAATTTTATAAAGATTTTTTTTTATATATCCTTTAGATCAATAATAAAAAAAAAATAGCCAAAACGTTTTATCCATAAAATATTTATAGGCGCTTTTCAAAGCAGATTAACAGATTTTTTATGAATGAATCAATTACCAGAACGGATCTGTCTAATAATTATTTTTCTTCAAGTAAATAAGATTATAAACAAAAAAAAAAAAATTAAGTTATTTTATTTCGAGAAAAAAAGTTGTGCGACGTTATGCCTTCTAAACAACTTATCAAAGAGTAATTTATTACGTTTTTTCTCTTTTTTTTAATGCAATCCCAGATATTCTTTTCCTTTCACTTCAGTTTTTTTACATTAACTGTAATAAAATGTTTTGCTTTTTAATTTTTTCTTATTATTATACAAACGCTTTCGCTGCTGCGTAGCTAACAAGATTAAATTGTGGCAACAAACAATTCTGATCTAATTAATTCGTTTCTAAGGATAAAATAAATACTAAATTCATAATTTAACACATTCAAACTTTTTCCCTATAATGGAAACAAAGTATTTGTATTTCTTTGTCGTCTTTTGGACAATATAACTACTTTTAGAATATTTGAATCTATTTAAAGTCAGTTAGTTTTGAAATACGAATGAATATGCATGGATTGGAGCCTATGAGTATGGTAAACGAAAAAGGGTTGTTCCTTTACCACACGTACAAGTGTACGATATTATACAAGAAATTAGTGTTCTGATATATCTTATAAATACGTCATTTAGAATAATTATTTAATAAAAGAAGTTATTTTGGATGTAGAGTTATTTTAGTCTTAATTCATTGCAAAGGATAATAGAGCCCGCAAGATTATTTCATATTCATAAATAATTTTGCAATTTTAATTTAATTTAGACAATGCATGCTTTAGGGTGTATAAGTACTGATAATATATGATTTAAAAACAAAAGGAAGAAATCTGTCAGGTTGCTTAAAAAAATGAACAACTGTTTGGTTTGTTAATTATACATATGAAATGCAAAATTTAGTGCGTGAAAGTGTTAGGATATATGAGAAATATTTATTTATCTTTTCACAAAATAAAATTATATTTTGAAACATCAAACAATTACAATTTAATTAAGATATTTACTTAAGAATAATTAACTACTTATTAGGAAGGTGATGGTAAATTGTAAACTAATTATACTGATAAGAGTTTAGAGCTGAAACTTTATTTCGTTTTGAAAACTATTTACCTTGGGTTACCAATGTAACTTTATTTTGAAGTAATTAGTTGTGATTGGCGAAGAGCAAAGAAATTTAATAACCTTAGTAAAAACAAATCTAATCTACAGAATATTTAACGAACGTTTTTTTTTATTCACTTTTTCATTTTATATATATTTTATCACCCAAACAAATAATCGTTTCATTTATAGTCAAGTAACTTTTTATTTATTTTTCAATAACATTTAAATATTGCTTTATCTGTGTTAAAACTCTATATAATAAAATGAAAGATAAATGAAAAGTTTATTTACTTTCTTAACCTGATTTTAATGACTGTTAAAAAAACAAGATTTTGCGTTTAATTTAATTGGGAAAAAATAGGAAATTTAAAACTTAGTTCAAATGATTAATATGAACCATTTAAAATGTTATAAACTTAAAATACGTCAAGGACGTGGTATAACGGTAACATATATGCCTTCCATTTTGGAAAACTATTTGCTCGAATCCCGATCAGACTTGCCATTTTTCACTGGTTACAAAAATTCCTACAAAATCCATTTAGTATATTTGATGAATTAAATCAAATACAAAGCAAAAATAGGTACATATATATATAAATGTATATAATAACTTTTCCTCGTCTGCAACAAGTGTAATTGAAATGAAAGAAGATGACCAGTCGTGACTGCTATAAACTGCCGATTCACTCCTACCACATCCAAGTAGTCAGATGTGTAACAAAACAATAAATATCTGACCGAATGAAATTTAATGTCATACATACCTCTTCACTCCTACATTCAATATGCTATTTTTAGCATAATGTTAACCGATTTTTTTTCAGTATGAAATTTATTCACCCTTATATAAAATTAATTGTCTTCCACAGCTACTACCGAGTTGGATTTATGCAATATTATTTAATTGTCCAGCCAGTTTAAGTTACATCAAATGATAACTGCTCATGATTTCTATTTCAATTTTTAAGACTTTGGTTACTCTATTTTTTCTTTTGTTTTTAGTAAAATCATAAATTTAATATATATATACACATTAAAAATTTTTATATATAAGTTTTTATAATATTTTTTGTTTTTAAAAAAGTATTAAAAGAAAGTATTAATATATATAAAATTATATATGTTAATACTTTCTTTAACGATTTTGGATTTTAAATACTTTATTTTTAAAAAAATGATATTTTTGTGTAACTGTTTTAGCTTTGAGGAATATAACAGAACGAAATTTTTTTTAGAAATAGTATATATTAATTAATTTTTTTAATCATTTTAGTATAAATAGGGGCTGTCTCGTTCGCTGTTGATCTTAACGAATTACATTAGTTCACAGTGCATCTAGATTTTAAGAAAATGAGAACATACTTGCGGGCTAAAAAGTGCATTTCGATTACTTATTTCGAAATAAATGTTTAATATATCCATATCACTTAATAAAATCACAAAATATTGATGGGCATGTGAAGAGCAACCGATATGATTGACTTTTGTGATTAGACATTTAAAAAAGATTCTCTGTGATTGATCAGACTGAAGCTCTTTTCTGGTCATTGTTCGATAAATATAAGAAGCTAGTCAGATGTTTTTTTTTTTTTTTTTTTTTTTTTTTTTTTTTAATCAATCATCTGAATCGTATGTTACTTTTGTTTTTTCTAATCTTTTAATTTCAACATATTTACTAACATTCTCATCCTGTTGAGTCAATTAATTATATACATTGTAATCTTTGTCTTCATCTACGGATTTTACCCTCTGCACATCTTTCAATCACGAAAATAACTTAATATTTTAACATACATTCAACCGATTTAGTTCACTCCTTTACAAAATTTTGCCATAATTTTTTTTACTCCTTTTACTCTTATTCATTATATCTTTAATTTGAATTTTACCATTCCATTAAAGATTTATAATCTTCCTGTAACATAACTCTTCAATGTTACACGCACTCTTTTCTTTTGCTTTTCTTGTAGTCCATATTTCGATATACTGAAGTGTAATAGTTTTTTCTACACTTCAGAAAAATATATCTTTTTTCACTCTTTGATCCTCTCTTAATAAACCAGTAGACTTCTTTATTTTCATCAAGCTCTCTTTTCATTTGCCAATCTACTTCCTCATCTTACTTCGTCTGTAAAAAGAGAGGGTTACAATTCAGGTAACCGGAGCAATAGATTCAGGCGTATTAAAAAACATCGAGATTTTTTTATAAAAATCACACGAGTTAATTTTTCTCACGGAAATCGAGAAACACAAACGATTTCTGAATCACTTGATCTGAAAAAGTTTTGATTTTCAAATTTCGACTTTCTTCTGAATAATCTGATAACAAGTATTGATATCAGCAAAACTGCTACATCAATCCTGAACCTAGAATTGAAATTTTACAATTATCTCTGGCGTTTTGGTGTCTTGCAGTACACATGGTTTTTCTACCTTTCTTCATTAATTAATTTTAAAATAATGAATAATAAAAATGTTTGGAATCGTTTTGTAGATGAAAGATAATCAATTTTCAATAATAAAATTATCGTTAACGCGCGTAAATAAAATCTGAGCTGTTCATCTTCACAGATTTATGCATGCGTTGTGTATATGAATTGTCCATTAAGATTACATTATATTCTATAAACTGAGTATTTGAGAAAAAGTATCATTAATACTTTCTGCAACTTATTTCTCTTAATTTCTTGGTTTAATCAATTATAAATAAACAGCTAATGAACAAATTAAAAAAAACGTAGTAGTTTTGTAATTATAAATTCATTAAAATTATATTTTTAAAATTTTCAATTACAAATTTTATGTAATTTCATTTTTTTAATACTACTGGTTGAATAAAATAATTTAAGAAGAATACCTTTAAATTTCCTTTGAAACGGATGACAAACGCGAGTAACGTCCGTTCTGAGAATCAATTCTGTTAGATTATAGCTTATGAATGAGTCGTTTCCTTTTTCCTTTCAACATAGTTTATCGTAGTTATTATTTGTTATGTTCACTAAATTCCAGGTATGGTGAATGAAGTACCTCACGTTAAAAAAGTAAATCCAGTTTATTGTAAAACCTTTCCTTTACTTATTTGTTAATGAGATCAAAAGTTCAAAGAAAAGATAAATTTATTTTATTTAATGTTTTCATTGTTTTTATGTTGTTTATGGAGTACATAGCCCTATATTTTCTTTACTACGTGGATTGTACAATTACTCATCCTATTAGAATTTTAAAAGAGGAAGACAAAAGAAGACCTCCAAATAAAAAAGAAAAAAGAAAGAAAGTTGTACGCGTACATTAGATAACGTATGGCAAGTAGTACATACATACTCACAAATGGTTGTTTTTTATTCTTATAGCATCACTGTGACAGGTGTCACTGCACTCTTTCCTCGGTGCTTGCTTTAGTAGATAACTTGTATCTTAAAACACAGGCATCTGGCATCAATACATACATACATACACACACTAAACAACAGCAGACTATTTTAACAGATTATACACCAGACTCCACCTGCTATATAGGCCTATGCTGTGTTACCTCCCGCCTTTCACGACCCTTTCTTCCCTTTTATTTCCTTCCCTGATTTCTACTGTACTTCCTGTACCTATCACCTCTAAACCCACAGAACATTCTATTTCATCTCATCTGGCCTTCCTTCTTCCTTATTAAAACTTAAACTAAAACCTATGTATCTTTCCGACACAGCAGACATTAAATGGAAACGAGTTTCAACAAATTAAACCAATTATTTTTTTTTGTCTGTTCGTTCATTGACAGATAGATAGATAGATGAATAACCAGGTTTGTGGTTTTCCTATTCTGTTCTTTCAATGTCGTTGTTGTTTTTGTTGTTACTGCTGTTCTTGAAAATTAATTTCATTCAACGGTTTTATTTTTTGCTTCTAATAAAATAAAATAATAATAATAGTACGAAGTCTAGTCAGTAAAATAAATCGTTTATAATAATTTGTATTGTGCCCTTAGGCTGATCTTATTATAAATCTATTGCATCCTTACCACAAAATAACCTTAAAATACTTTTATCTGCCAATTTGTTTCGTTACATATGTTTTTTATTATAGGCTATTTTTTAGCACTTATAGACTATTTATTCTTATGTATTTTTAATTGAATAATAAATTGTTAAGAGTTTTGTCAACGACTTTTTATTTTATTTCTCTACTATGTTTTCTTTTATTCCTTATTGAAAAATATTTTTAGTACATTTTATTTATAATTATTATATTTTACAATAAACCTTTCAAGTCCTATTAGAATTTGTTTGTTTAATTTTATCTTATTCATTCTGAGATAAACAATTACTGAAACAGTGTCATTAATTGAACCCAAATGATTCAGATAATGATAAACAGATGTTCATACCCAATTAAAATGTAAGTGAATTTTAAACAAGTCCTGCAACAAAACAAGTGTTGTAAGAGGTGCCAATTAATTACTAATGATACCAATTGTTTGCTTTATCTACTTTCTTATTATAAATCCCTTCTTTCCAATATAACATCCCTAAACTTTCTAAAGTCATTAAGTTATGCTTTCTAGAATTCCATAATGATTCCCTAATTGATTTGTATGACAATTTGTAAATTTAAATTATTCGATTTAATTCTACCGGAACAAGTAAGTATCTGAGTAGACGTATTACCCTAGTAATGTGAAAATGTGTTACCTTAAAATGTGAATGTTGGGTGAAAATCATAATCGAGGTTTCTATAGAGTTAAATAGTAACTGGACAGGTCAGGTGTAGAACAACCACGTTTCATTATTAAACATTTTAACGCTACACTACCCTAAAATAAAATATTAATAAATTGATTTTGTTAAAGAGAATATTTCACGCTATTTTATTTCTTGGGAAAGTATATTGTGCACAGTGATTTAAGAAAAATATAAAAATTGTTAAAACCATGTTCTACTGGTGAAAATAAAGAAGAAAGTTCGTATAAACATAGGTTCAGAAACGCTTTGTTGGCGAGTATCGCCTAGCAAAAGATTTCTTCTGTGTCTTCGGTAAAATTAATCCGACTGTAATCTTGGGACCAAAATTTAGGGGTAAATTTATAATTTTATATGATATTTGATATGACAAATTGAAAAAATAGGTCTCAGAAATGTAGTTTCGAGAAATCTATTATAAAAACAAAAGATTGGAATCAAAAAACAAACATTTGGCCCAAAATAACTTTGTTAAATGGTAATAAACACATAAAAGTTTTATATAATTTGAAGAGAATTTAATTCCGAGTAGAATAGTAAGAATAAAGTCCATAGAAATCAAGTACAAACGTAAGAATTTCGAAGTTTATTTAAAACAAAACGTATCAAAATGTGGCAGATTTATACTAGGTGTTAAACGAAGTCATTAGTATATGAACAAAAATGTAACACAAGAAAAGAATTAGTTATTAGAAGTCTCTGTGCGGTACAATTAATACAAAACAATCCAAAACAACAATATTTAATTGTTTGGAAGTTGATGTTTGTTAATTTTCTAAAATGTTTATTTCATTTGTTTCATTTAACACGTAGTTAAAATCTACAACAATTTGATATATTTTGTTTTTAATAAACTTCTTACGTTTGTATTTAATCACAGCGAAATCATTCTCTAACTGATATTCGCTAAATAAGCGCTTCCAAATATAAATTTATATGTACTTTCTTTTTTATTTTCACCAGTATAACATGTTCTTAAAGGACACTCTTCGTGAATCACCCTGAGAAAGAGTTTTGAGGTTTATAGTAACTGTGAAAAGAAACAACTGCTATAAACAATATGATGAATTATTGCCAAAAAAGGAAAGATAGAAGAAAGAAATGATTAGGGAAAAAAGATGTATGATATATATATATATATATATATATATATATATATATCCTGTAACCTCATCTTGATAGTCTGGTAGAGTCTATCTTTCATTTACAAGGTTTTTAATTCGAATTTTGTTGAAGCATAATATTTTCACTATACATTCTTGTAGATTGTTAGCGACTATGGCATATGATCGTAAAAAATCCCGCCTTAGATAAATTCATATATTATTTAATTATTTATGAAAATAACATTTTATAATTTATATATACGAGTACTTGTTTGAATATTGTTTTTACAAAACTTTTAAATAAAATTGATGACCATTTATTTCACATAAATAAAAAATGATTACCTTTAATAAAATTAAAAAAAAAGTATATTTTTTCTATTTAATATCAGAAGCAAAAAATGAATACTCGTAGCTGCATAAACGTTTTAGAATGTCTTTCTTCATAACGTTATAACGAGCTAACTGATTTTTTTTTCATTTTCCCCTTTTCACTTACTTTAAATTCAACATCAAAGACCATATTTCTTCAAACTTTCATCTGATTTTTTTTTTTTTAATAATGATTCAGTTTTCTTTTTTAATTTCTTAAAAAAACTTTTTTTTTACTTTGTTCGTAGTTGATATATTATTAAAAGAGATTTTTATTGAATTTTATGTGATCGCATGTAAATTTTTTTATAAACTGTGTATTATATTTATACAAAAAGAATTCATTGTATTAATATTCTAACACAATATTTATATAAAACTATTTATTATGGAGTTAATGTTGGAGGTTGTATAAACTACCAATAAATTTCCTTTCTTTCTTGTGTGTGTGTGTGTTTGCGGGTATGCGCGTGCGCACGTTAACACAAGTTAATATAACAATAAAACATGTGTAATTTTGTCCATAAATCACATATATTAAGTGGCAATGACCGCATGATGTAATTGTGTGCAGCAATTGGGATTTTGAGAATGAGGTTTAATCTAGTATGTCCCATCTAAGGGCAAATTTTTTCAGCCTCTAAACAGGAAATAGATCCCTCAAACAGGTCTACAGAAACTCTCAACATCAACAAATAAAAAAAAATCAAACGCACAACTTTACGTATCATAATCCCCACAAAATTGATCCAGCTGGCATCTGTCCACAGAAAGATGCTATTACAGATAATGAAAATGATGAATAATTAGGAAGGGGCATGATTTAACGATAAAAGAAATAGGAAACAAGTAATCCAAAGGAGTACTTTAAGGACTTCGTCCGATAGTAGTGTCCATTCCGTCTGTAACCCATTCAGGGATCAGGATATCAGAGATTCTCAGCATTTAGGATAATAAGAATTTTAAATTTTGTTTTATTCTTGATTTAGAGACGAAATCATATGAAATTTTGTTTATAATTGCTTGATAGAACCCAACACAATTCTGTTGTAATTGCAATTTTTTAAGAAGTGTAATATAAAACCATTAATTATTATTTATTAAAAAATGTATTTAAAAATGTATTACGTATGAGTATTTTATCAACATAACGAGTGAATAATGAAATTACAAAAAAAATATATTTAGTTAGGAATTTATATCTTTAGTAAAAAGAAAATTCTATTTTTTTCTTAAAACTGTACAATTTTTATTTCATTTTTATATATTATTTTATATATTTTGAGATATATTCTTACCTTTAGTTTTCGCATTAATAAAAATTTGGTAAAATTATTTCAAAATTAGTATACATTAGCAGGAATTTTGTAAAACATTCTTGTCATAAATGTTTCAATAAGAAGAAAATAATGAGTTTATGATGCGACTCATTTATTTACTCATATCTATGAGTCTGGCTAGAGATTATGACATCAGAAGAGAAGAAGACCAGGTGCAACAAGATTATTCTTTTCTTTAGATTAATTTACTTTCTTTTGCTTTTTTTTGTTCGGTTTTAATATTTACTTCTTTTTCTTCTCTAGAATTTTTATCTTTTATAAGTATGTTTAACTGTAAATAAAGATTGTTGTGCTTGCGCGTGTACGTGCACGAGTTTGTGTGTGTGTGTGTGTGTGTGTGTGTGTGTGTATATATATATATTTGTACCTTTACGGAATTTGTATAAGCATCACAACCATTTCAATGTATGATTAAGCTTAGCTTAGTAGTATGAATTACACCAAATTCTTGTTTACTATATCATAAAAACTGTCCGTTCTGCAACAGACACATGATAAAATTTTTATGTAAAACTTAATTATTTAATTCAGTTTTTACTGTAGAATAGATCCGAAAAGATAGTTACAAGAAGTGGAAATCGGTGCCTTGACTGGAATCTTCACTGTAGTGACATCTAATCAATATTCTTTCTTCAAAAATTCCTTTTTTAGAATATTCTTGGAGTAATACTGTAGATTTTCATGCAAAATATTTCAGCTCTTAAAAAATTACTTCAAAACTGCATACCAAATTGGTCTACATCTAACAAATACAGTTCTTGTAAAACAATGGTAGGGTTACAGTAGCTCAGATCAAAACAATAGGGAAATTTTCAAAAATTATGTTGACAGGACTGAAAACTTCTACCTAATATGAGTCACATCCGTTTTAAGCACTGCATCAGTCTCTGTATTATTACTGTTCGAGGTAGATTCCAAGACGGCCGATTCAAATTCACAAAACCACCCGAATTCACATTTTTATAGAAATTAAATAATTTTTTGGGGGAAAGATAATGATTTTTTAGATCGCATAACTGGTGACGCAACTCGGATTCATTATTTTGAGCGAATCGAAGCATCAGGAATATGGAATAGAAACATCCGAATTTACTAGCCCAAAAAAAATTCAAAATTACTCCTCATCCGGTAAAATGATGCTAATGTCTTTTTGGGAATATGAAGGCCCAATTTATTGCAATCTTTTGGAACAAAAAATTACAATGAACAGCGAGTGCTATTGTGAATTACTAGAAAATAAATTGTAACCCACAATAAGGCGAAAAACTCCCAGTTCTCTTTCAAAAGTGGTAATTCTTTTGCATGAAAAAAACGATCAGCCCATATCATTTAAAAGACACAGGAAGCTATTCAAAAATCATATCAGGAGAAATTGATGCATCCAACTTACAGTCCCGATTTCTTACATCAGGGAACAAAATTTTCACAATACCGCTAACAAGGTTTTTTTTTGGTCCTCAAAGAGTTTTTTTTTTACGTGGCTCCGATTTAGGCCAATTTTTTAAATTTAGCCTTAACCCCCATATTAAATATAAAGGTTGTGCAGCTACCCGAGTTAGAGTTCATAAGTAAGTGTTTTGTTTGATGAGAAGTTTCTGTTTAGCAACCACATTAGGCAAGTAGCGGTGGACGCCGGCTCTATGATGCACAACCTTAGGACTGCTCGGAAGGATTACGGGCTGTTAGGCCGTCATTTGTACATGGTGTACTGAGGTGTCTTCGAAAGTATGACCTCTTATGCTGCGTCCGTTTGGCGCATAGGTTGGAAAGAACTCGAGCACTTATTCAAAATTTAAGGAATACCCAGCGCAGGTCCTTAAGTGTGTGTACTGGTGTGTTTAAAACAATCCCCAATGAGGCTACCACCGTATTGGGAATGCTCTTCCAATCGATTTAGTGGTGAAAGTTCGGGCAACCATGTGGAAATTGCGAAGAAGTAGGGAGGCCGAGGAATTTGGGATGCGGTTTTGAGCCCGGTCTGTACCGGAGTGGAACGGTTATCGCAATGCACCGGTTCTAAATTTCGAACAGTTGCCCATCTCCCGCCTGCGGAGGAGGCTTTACAGCCTCGCGATGGAAGCATTGCAGCAAGAATGGCACGCTACGACCGACTAAGGGTAGGTCCTTGTATAGATTTATAGAAGACTTGAGGGATGGTACGCCTCTAGTTCGTTTTAAGGACAACGGGAGCCCAAGTGCTCTCCAACCGCGAGCATTTGAATCAATATTTGTTTCGGTTCCACGTGGCAGCTGATGAGCTGTGCGGGGAGGATCAGTCGAACGAACACATGACTTCCCAGCTCTTGGGGAGGGGGGGTAGAACTCAGGCCACCCTGTAACTTAGAGGTCAAGGGAAAATTGGCCACTCATAAGCGGCGAGCCAATGTGGCGTGAGCCGCATTGTCGAACCGTGTGGGAGTTCCTTGATGCCGTTGCTTTGTTCAACCGACATCAGTAGTTTAAGGGATATAAGACTCCTACCGCTTGATGTAGGAAGCTACCCTCGAGAAACGGCTGGCCATCTGTCAAATGTAGCTCCATGCGCTATAATGTGGTGGACAGGTACTTGCTGGCATTCAACGACCTAGGCGTGGCAGCAAATTACTATCCTTGACGGAATAAATTTTAATTTATTAACAAGTCATATATTTTAGTATGTAGACGGGTTGCGCCTACCCATTTTAGTATTTTATGACAAATAAGCGGTGGGACACGCAAGCGAGTGGTGTAGGATACCACGCTTATTCCGCTCACGCACTTAGGTAAGCTCTAGGAGCTAATTAAGAAATTGGTCGCTAAACCGTTTTGAGGCACAATAGCCGTTTGTGGAACGGACAATCGGTCTTATCCTTTTGGGTGACCGAATGCGGTGCTGGTGAGAGAAAACCAGACAAATAAAATCTAGGCGGGGATTATGTTGAAAAATAGCGCTTTCATTGTGATTGAATTAATTAATTTTCTTCAGTCATTGGTCATTAGTAACGGTGAGCTTGTCATAGATTTATGTTGAGCTATGTTCAGTTAAATTTCACTAAGTATTTACTAGCTTGGACATTTACATTTTTACAATGAATACTAAAAGAAATTTTTAGTTTTATTATTTTTTAAATCGTATTAAAGAAACACTAATAATAATATGAAAAAATAGTTTGTAATATGTGAAAAAAATATTTTTAAATAATTTTTTGAATTTAGTTTCAAGAGGGTGTGTTTCCAGTTATTTTAGTAGAGTTGATTTTGCTGGTACTATTGGCTCAATGGTTATGGGATTTCAGTCAACAGATTTTTCACGCCTTCTTTTCCTCCTCTATTTATTTTATTTCCGTATTTTTCCTATCTTTCTGTTATATTCCGTTCCACTTTGTAGTGAAAATGAATCTACAACATTTGCGTGATAGCCGTATACCTTCTGATAAGATTCTCACCCCCTACCGTATTACTAGAATATTTCTACCCCGCCTATTCCTAATATAGGGTGAATTTGTATGGGGCGTTTGATATTTCTGTTGTTATATTATTGTACAATAGGTATCATTTTAGCCTTGCCTATTGATTGGGTCGGTTATATCTGTTCTCTCTCCTCCAGATGTCTTATAACATTAGCCCACCTTCAACTTCATCCCTCTTTCTCTTGCCGCTTACCTTCCTTCTCAAATGCAATTACTGTAGATGAAAAATGTTCAACTATAAACTAGGACTACATACACACACTTCCCATCGTAAAATAACTTTTTTTTCTAAATTTTCTTCACGCTTTCAATATGTAATGTAGAAAAAGTATTAGCCCAACTATAAATTATTGTAATTATGACGTCATTCAATTTAATATTTTTATTGATTGTCTTTAATAAAAGACTTCAATTGTTCTTTTTCTCTTCTTCTCATTCGTTGATGCTCTTACTTTCTGAACGTTCCATTTAATATTTTAACATCAATATACTTGTTAATCTGCTATATTAATAATCTGTAAGCTCATTAATCCTTGATTCTATCTTTACGTATATTAAAGCTCCAGTACTTTAATTACAAAATTAACCAAATTTTGAAGGTGTTTTTGACATGTATTAGGTATACCAACCAACCCACCGAGTTGGTGAATGCGTCTTCCCAAATCAGTTGATCTGGAAGTCGAGAGTTCCAGCGTTCTAGTAAAGTCCTAGTAAAGGCAGTTACTTTTATACAGATTTGAATACTAGATCGTGGATACCAGTGTTATTTGGTGGTTGGGTTTCAATTAACCTCACATCTTAAAAATGGTCGAATTGAGACTGAGCAAGACTTACACTTCATTTACACTCATTCATATATCCTCATACATCATCTGAAGTAATATCTGAACGGTAATTGCCGGAGGCTAAACAGGAAAAAAAGTATACTAGCCAAATAAGATGCTATTTAAAAATTCTCGTTTTTATATTAAAATATCTTTTCTAAACTTCATTAACCGGTATTACAACTTCTTCACTTATCGAAAAGCATAAAATCTTTTTTTTCTTTACTATATCACTATCTTACCATCCGTTCAAACGTATATCTCTAAAATATTGTATTAAGATATTTTTTTTTAAATTCTCTAATTTTTATTTAATATAATTGCAGATTTATTTTTTATATGAAGCTTTTTAATGCTTGCTTCAATCTAATTTTAATATCTTTGTTAGTTTAATTCTTTGTAGTTTTACTACATTTTAATTTAAAAATTATGTAAACGTATTTTATAGTGATTTTATCAGATCGCTAATTTTTAATAAGTTACTATAAATTTTAATAATTAAAGTATATTTATTTTAATTATTTACATGAATAATGTCATTTTAGATTAAATTTGTGAAGTAAAGTGTGATATTATATTATAAATAATAATTACAAATTTGATATTAATTTAATTATTTCTACGTTATTAAAATCTATTTTAAACAAACAAGTTATTTTATAAAAAAAAAAAAAAAAAAAAAACACAAATATACTGGAAAATAAAAAACAACTTGCTAACGAATTTTTTTAATTTGATAACTTTAACATATTTAATATTTTATTTAAGCAATACTTAAGTTTTATTAATTCTTTACGTTTCAAATTCGACTTCACTTACTTATATTTAGTATCGACATATTTGTGTATAGTATGATATGAATTATTCTAATTTTGTGTGATCTAGCATGATTAATGGACGTTAACAAATACGACCATTTTAACTCGCACAAGGTTTTTAAATATTTCAATTATTATTACTATTTTATTATCATTAATAAAATACTTTATATTAAATTGCTGAAGGTAAATATATTTAAAATCTTTAGTTAAATTAACGAAAACACTTGAGTTCGCGAACTTTTTTGCATGTATTTAGTATTACAACTTTCTGTATGGATTTCTGTAGCGCGTTCGGTAATTCCAAGAATATTTAATCCCTCCAGAACCTCCTTCAATATGACTCCGTTGTTAGACAACTCTAATTCCACTATAATCACTGATAACACACTCCATAAGCGCTTAAACTGAGTAGCCAATAGTCTTGAATTTCTCTTTATTTTCTTCTTCTTGTAGACGTAAGCTTGTTGTTGTTAGGGAAGGCGATTTCTATGAGGTACGTACACCTTTTCTCTATCAGTTAACGCTGTTAATAATCTGATCTGTTGCGGTTAATGGCTCTTATCAGTCAGGATTGCTCGATCGAAGTATAACTTAAAGAGATACTTCTTCAATATAGATGAAGAATACAGAATAAGAATATAGATACGGCTGTAATAAGGTTCACACAGACACAGGCACACACCTTTTTTATCTGTCCACAAGTGAATTATACGGGTAACTTGATTGTGCCATCTTAGGTAGTCAGCTTGAACAAGGAGTCTGCATCCTAATATTACACTGTCAATGGTTTCTGGTATCTGTTGACATACTCTGCACAGATCGTCAAGAAAAGTGGGATCATCTACAACTTAAGTCATTGTTACAATCACTTGGTTCTGTATATCAATAATAAATCCTTCCATCTTTGCATGTATTTTATGCACCCTCAACCAGCTGTTGAACGCTTTTCCGTTCACAAATTCTTGGTTTAGAGCGAAACAATGCCTACTATGGATTACTTACTTGCCCTCTGATCTATTCTGGCCGTGGATCAACCCAAGTAAACAATCATCAGAACTGTACAAATTCTATTATTATTTTCATTGAAAATGCTTTCATGTAAAGAGAAACACGTTTGAAGAATTGATTAAAAATAAAATATGTTACATGAAACCTTTTTTTTCAGTTTTTTAGAGGCATTGTATAAAAACTTTTTTTTTATATTTTTTCCAACTATGTGTATTGTAATGAATTACGTTTCATAACAGAGAGAGAATAAATAACTCTTTTCCGTTACACTATTTTCTTTATCTTTATTACGGTATTAACTCAAGTAAAATTCTTAAGGTGCAAAAGAAGCTCGCTAGGTGTGCCAATGAGCAACAGTCTTTAAACACTCTACGAAATCGCTTCAAGCTATGGAACTAATATGAGAGCGCATACTTAAGACAAAACAGTCGTAGTCAGAACTGCCTGTCAACCATCGCAGACTAGTCCTAGACAAGTAAATGTGTTTTGTTACAGATCAGTGTTAGAAAGTGCACATTACAAAATAAAACCTTTTTACCAGTCAGTCTTCCTTCAACCTCAGTTCTCCACCTTACTCTGAGTATAATGATACATTGAGTGCTCCAAGCCATTTTTTAAGCAGTTTTAATTATATATCTTCAAAGATATCCTTATGGGTACTAAGAAAATTATGAGGGACAACCCCCCCCCCCCATCCGTCCGTAGCCCTGATGGGCTTTAAGCCTAACCTTCACTACAACCGTTTCGTTGTGAAATAGATTCATGAATATCACAACAAAGTAATTTTAACTTAAGATTTTTTTCGTTAAAAGTGTGCGCTAACCCAGTGAAGAAAATATTACATCATTCAGAGATGATTTGTGTCTTATGTCAATTGTCTTACAAGGTTTTGGGGACTACATATAACTAATTTGTGAGCTTTTATCAATTTATAATTTTTTGTATTATAGATCACTTCAATTTCATTTTAAACAGAATTTGATTCCTAGTTATGAGTACAAGGAATGAATAATTTATAGAATTACAGCCTCAACGTTACATTAAATTTAAGTATTTACTTACCTTTACTTTATGTTTTTGGCCGCTGTGTGTGGGTTATTTTCGATTTATTATTTAGCGTTTTCTAAGACAGTCCTTCATCATCAGAGATAATGAAAATAAAAAGTTACAAAATAAAATGACCGGTATTAATGAAATTCAGTTGAAAACCATTGTAGTTGGAGTATCATAATAAGGATATATTATTTATGAAAGTATTTAATTGAAATTCTGTGAGACTGTAATGTATGATATTTCTTTTGTTACATTTTAATTTTATTACTTTGATGATGAAGGGCACTTTTGGAAAA
Organism: Lycorma delicatula; assembly: GCF_047948215.1. NCBI lineage: Eukaryota > Metazoa > Arthropoda > Insecta > Hemiptera > Fulgoridae > Lycorma > Lycorma delicatula. The sequence goes on from NC_134460.1 coordinate 95,495,542, forward strand.
CGTTAAGGTGATAAACAAAATTAAATAATAAACAGTAGTAAAAGAAGTTAAATAAAAATGAGAATTTTTCCGTCAACGATTGAAAAATGGAACTCAAGTAAGTTATTATTTAAGTATTTCTTCTAATTCATTCTTAGTTATAACAAAAAAGATAAATATCATCTGAAAATATTTTTATTTTATTTTCTGTATTTGAATTGTTAATCCTACCAGAAATTTCTTTAGTCCCTTTTACGACTTCTTCTTAGTGTAAATAAAAAGAAATGTGAATAAGCTTGTTTAACTAATTTTTATAATTAAGTTTTCTTTTCTTTTCGGTTTTCCAATCAAAATATGTCCAGTTATATAGAGTAAACATTAATTTTTAAACTCCCCTAAACGTGAATAAATAATCTTCTAATGGATACATAGTTAAAATTCTTTTCTTTATACGAACTCTGTACAGTCTCTCAAACCTCAGCAGGTAGAGCAGAAATAAGTTCTCCTGTTATTCAAAACAGATGTTTAATATTTCAAATTTCGTTTCGGCGCCAAATTATTGCAACCTAAGAAGACTGATTTTCTGACACTTTGCCCAAATTATATTTTCTTATTCGGTAAAAATAGAAAAAGGTCATTAAGGAAATCATGTAAATAACATATTCTTTTATTTTTTCATTGCTGCCAAAAGGTTATGCCCTTTTATATCTGTTTACTCTTCTTTTTTCTCCTTTGAGATAAATTGAAAACCTATATAAGTGTAAACAACAATTTTTTGTAAGCGTGAGATTTTTTTATTACTTCATGTAATTTACTGTAGCAGCATAGCAATCAATTTCATTCCATAAAAGCATAGATTATAACATACCCAGTAAAATAGTATCGCAAGTCAGATTTTCATGAAATTGAGATCATTATACAAAACAATTCAAAGATTTTTGCTCTTAAAAATACTGTCGTAACTAATATTTATCTTAACGAAATGTCGTTGCGAAATATTATTGAATTGAGTTTGTATTTTATTTTCAAGTTACAACTTTTCGACTGGATTTTTCTCAAAACAATCATTGTAAACTTACAAAATTATTTTACTGGGTTTGCGATATATATTTAATTTTTTTATTTTAACTAGCTGAACGTAGGTATGGAATCGATAAAAGAACAGTATTAAATCTGATCAATATAACTGGAAGATTATTTGATGATAATCTGATTATTTAATGGGATTTTTTTTAAAGTTGATACTTAATATATATATATATATATATATATATATATACATGAAATTAGAAGTGTTTTTTTAAATCATGAAAAAAAATGTGATTATTTACGATATCTTGTTAGGTTAATATTCTTAATCCATCCCCTGTTATCCTGTAAGGTAGACAACATCTGCATTCACTCTATTTCAATACCATAATCCTCTTTTTAATGTTCTTGTTATATAATATTAAATTAAATAAAATCAGTTTTTTCTTTTTGCCTCTTTTAATCTCATATCCGAAAAGCTAAAGGAGGCAATGATGATAACAGAAACATAATCTAATCTTTTCACCAAAAAAAAATTCCAATTTTAAAAAAAAAGATTAGAAAAATGAGATAAAAATTATAATACTGTCATATATTTCATATCTGTCTAATACTTTCATATCAATGATATGAAAATTAAAATATTTTATTATTGGATAAAGAACTAAATAAAGAATTTTTTTTTTCATAAATTATTTATGAATAATTCAATAATCTGGGAAATGTTCATTTTATTAAAAAAAATATCAAATAAGTTACAAAAACATTTTACGTCATACTAACCATACATGTTTAACTTAAAAATTAGCGTGGATTTGTAAATATTAGAAAATTCCAGATTTAAAATGTTACATTTATACATTGTACACAAGCATAACTTAAAGAAAGAAACTTTGTAAGTGATAATGAAAACAGAATATTTTCAAGGTTATTTATGTTAGTTAAAGTACTTGTTAGAGTAAAAATTGTTTACATTTATCTATCTATTTTAAATATATTTACTATATAGATCAGGTTATTTTACTTAAGTCTAAAAATAAACTTAAAAAAATATATAATTTTGTATTCTATTTTATTACAATTACTAAATATAAAATTTGCTTTAATTAAAAAATTGTTGGAATAATCTAGACTAAATCTTCTGTTCATCATTCAACTTCACCTATTTCTGACTTTTTTATTTACTATTTATAATATTCCAATTCGTTAATTGTTCATTCAACATTATTAAATCGGCTAGCTCTCGAGTTTCCATCATCCCGTTCTATCCCCTACTACGTCTACAATTTATAATATCGTATAATAAACTGTTATATATTGTAATTATATAATAGTAACATTGGATCTATATTTAATTAATTTTTATATTTATCATTCGTAACTAAAAATATTAATGTGCGTGTGTGTGTGTGTGTGTGTGTGTGTGTTTATATAAATAAGACTTAATAGGATTTTTTGAAAGCATAGGATAAATAGTATTTTTGATTTCTCAAAGTTAATTTAAAAAAAATAACAATCAATAGTTCATAGATACGTTAGCAACTAAGCATGCAAGTTCTATGAAATTCATGTTTTTGGGAAAATGGTAAAATCATTTTTTAGGGGAGTTAAATAGATAATCTTATGAAATATATATATATTTTATATATGCCATTTATCACAAAAAGTTATTTTGTTTATTAAAATTTACTGCAAACAATGGTTAGAGAAAAAAACGAGGAAGTGATGGCGTTAGAATTTAAATGGTTCGGCTAGGTCTCTGGATCAGTCAACCTTCTGCACGGAAAGGCATTTAACCTTTGTGCCACCACGAAACATTTTATATTCTAGTAAGAAATACGAAGGAAGAATATATATACCGAGTGTTTCTAAAATAGGCCGCCAAACATGTACAGTGGTTTTCTTATATTAATATAAAGAAAAAAGTACCTATAAACATGGGACCGGAAATGCTTTGTTTTCCCGCTAGCCGTCATTTTATTTTATTTTTTTTCACTAAATAATTTTTATCTCAGAATGGTTTGACTAATTACTTGAAAACACAATAATACTCATTAATATAAAGACCCCTTTTGAAAGATAAATATTTTGAAAAATACATGAAATAACAAGCTCACAGTAGGCACCTTAGACGTCCGCAAAGAGAAAGAAAAAAATTACAACAGATGCTTGAAATGACCCCCGTTTGAGGTAATAACAACACGCCTTTGCATCTACTGGCATACACGTTCAAAAATCCCAGGTTAATTCCTTATGACGTTATATGATCCATAGTTCTTCGTCGAAGAGTCATCATCATTAATAGGCGTAGAATAAACAAATATTACAAATGCCTCTACACATAAATATCAATACGATTCAAATCAGGCGATCTAGAAGGCCATGGTACCGGCCCTCCTCTTCGGATCCAATTCTGCCCGTACGTAATGTTATCTCAACCCCCGTACGTAATGTTAATGTTGTAGCTACCTCACAAGCAGTGTGTAGTATGTCGGTGCACTGTCGATTATACCACTGGAAAAAATTTAGCTTGGTAATCTGCAGATGTAAGTGCTTGAACTTGTTATATGTGTTACGGTTACAGCAACTGCTCGTGCAGCACTCTCCACGCTCTTGAATGTCGTACTTGCAGCATGTCTCCTAGCTGTCGAGTACTTACATGTGGATCTTCAACGCAATTTAAAATGTTTTCCTCTAGAGCATCTGTTCTTTGCCTTGATCTTCCTCGGTCCTCTGTTTTAATGAGTAGAATTTTAGTCACAGAAAGCTTTCGAAAAATTGAATCGAATGTGTTATATTCGGTTGTTGGTTAGGAAATGCTTCCAAATACAACCGCGCTGTTTCCTGGCCACTACCATTGGTTCCTCCGTACATAAAAATCAAATCCGCCGGCTTACGAAAAGAATATCGAATCATTTTAAATAATATTAAAAACAAAAACTGAGTAATTTTAACAAAGCAAATGTAAACAATAATAACAGCTCTAAATAATTTTAAAAAAATATCAGCTGATTAATAAAACTCTGATTTTTTTTTAATACTTTTATTTATAGTCGCGTCAACAATTAAAGTCAGTAGTGACTTTTTTTGTTTTACCTCCGGGTCCGTATTCAAACAATTTATTCCACAGAGGATGAGATGAATGTTTTGTAGCGTGTGTGAAAAATGCCATGCCTGACCGGGATTCGAACCCAGGACCTCCGGGTGAAAGGCCGAGACGCTACCACGGAGGCCGGCCAGTAGTGACTTAGCGTAATGTAACTGTACCGGTAAATTTGTAGTAATGAACAAACTTAGGTCGACTACTGAGACGTGTGGTTAATTGAAACCCAACAACAAAGAACACCGGTATCCACGATCTAGTATTCAAATCCGAATAAACGTAACTACCTTTATTAGGAACTTTGATTTTAATGCATCTCTTGTTTTTTTTATTTTTAACAACACATGATTGTAAAATCACGAATGAAGTTTTGTTGTGTGTTAGTTCGAACATCCTGTTATGCAAATGATTTACCTGTAACGTCGGTAACTTTGATATTTTATAAAGCAAGTAAAAAAAAAAAAAAACAAGTATGCTAGTTTTGTTTTTTTAAATTAAAAAAGAAAACGTTTTTGACTCTCATGGTTTTTTAATAAAATTGATCGTTTTCGCGTTATTTGGATTTAAACATTTTAAATAACCGCCATTTTGAAAAATGTTATTAGATGTTCATTTTTCTAACAATAGGTCCTTTATATTGGTACGTACCACGGTACGTACTAAATACGTTGAAATTTGGCATGCCAAATTTCAACGTATTTATTCAAACGATTCCGAGATAAAAATTATTTAGTGAATAAAACAAAATGGCGGCTAGGGGGAAAACAAAGCATTTCCGTTCCCATGTTTACAGAAACATTTTTCTTATTTTAATATAAGAAAACCACTGCAGCCAAGTTTGGCGACCTATTTTAGAAACAATCTGTATATTTAAATCAAACCGCTTCCAAATTCATATTGAAATTTTCTCATTCTATAAATATTTTTATTATTTTTTATTAGTTTAAATAAGATAATTTATTTTTTTTAATTTTTATTTATTTATTAGTATTACAAACATTATTACTTAGATTTTCCTTTAAAGTTATTTCAATCTAAATTTATTTATTGCATGACTGCCAAAAAATAGATTGTAATGTATTTAGGGTGTATGTATGTTTTTTTCACCGTAGCAGCTCAACAGCTGAACCGATTTAGATGTATGATACTGCGTTGACATCCTTACCTTACCGGTAGGGTCGTAGGCTATATAAATATGTGCATGTGTGTGTGTGTGTGTGTGTGTGTGTGTGTGTGTGTGTGTGTGTGTGTGTGTGTGTGTGTGTGTGTGTGTGTGTGTGTGTGTGTGTGTGTGTGTGTGTGTGTGTGTGTGTGCGTGGGTGTGTTTAAATAAATTAAAAAAATTATATTACATACAAATAAACACAATACGAAATTGTTACACGCATGCTCATTAATTATCCTATATTAAATAGCAATGTTTGAAACTCAAGCGCAAGTTGTTGCAAATGATGACTATTATGAGAATGAATGTGGCCATTTATTTAATAATATGTGAAGGTGAAACCGTTAACATTAGTTTAATACCAATTGACAACGATATATCAATGAACTCTATTTTTCCTGATGTTACCGACGACCGTCCGATACTTATGCGCATGTATCAGTTGAAGTATAAAGCAGCTCCTTCCATCAACGTTATGAGAGAATAAAGAGCAGAGGAATTGGCATGGATCAAACTGTTTTCAGACGGTAGGAATGGGTTCAGAGAATATCTGTCAATGCCAATTATTTCACTCGACTACTTCCAATCAAGGGTAATGAGTAACGAAAGGAGATTACAAACCAACGAGTATCCGTTTTACGCTCTCTAAACTGTGTAGTTACATAAATCTCAGCAAAATGTTTCTGTTTGTGGTCGCTTATACCAAAACGGAGTTGAGCCTAATAATTTTGTTCAAAACGTTCATCTTTTGACGTAATATTCGAGGGTATTGGTCATATTGACTAAAGCCTTCACGGATGTAACGGCAATGGTCCGAAATTTAGGTGCTCCGCACTTCTACATTACATAATCGTGTAATGATCTGCACTGGCCGGATATCCAATTTTTTTTTTTTTTTTTGGCAGCCATGTTTTTTAATTTTGAATAGATTTTAGGTTTTGAATTGACCAACGTTAACGAAACAAATTTCATCACGTTCTTTTGGGCTAATTTAATTACATGTTTTATATAACAGAAAACAAGTAAGAGTTCTTTTTAAAAAACATACATTTGCCATGCAATAAGTGCAAAATTTTATGTTTTTTCTTTTTTCATTCGGTGTAATTATAAAAAATAAAAATAAGATGTTAAAAATTAACAAACTCTTTGACTAAATATAAATCCTGTAACTACATTACAGTCGAATTTTTATCAAACTGTGTTAACATATAAATAAAAAGGATGGCGTCTTATATAAATTAGTGGTAGCGTCTCAGTCTTTGGGAGTTCAAGTTCTAGTAGAGAATTCCCATTTCCTAATTCTCATGTATAAGCTTCAAAGTTTCTCTAGTGAATTAATTCAACTGATATTGTATCTGTAATCGTACAGAGCGTCTTTGTTTTTGTAACGGCCTAATTTTTTAACAGGATAAAACTGTGGTAGAAACCACGATGAAATATCAGATAAATGATCTACATTTCAATCTTCGGCTCATAGTAACATTTTTAAATTATTAAATGTTATAAAAAACTCATTTTCAAATTAATAGAACTTGGTCTCCCAAAGGAATTATCAGAATCTTCTTTAATGGAAACTCAACAACAGAAACTCCCCGGACTAGTGCTAATTATTAGCTCCAAAACGTTCTTTTGGTACTTATGAATGTTTCTTTACTTTGAAAGTGAACCATTGATTACTTTTAAAAGTAAACCACTTGCCTAATGCCTTATTATTTCATTCAATAATTAATTTTTGCATTCAGAAATTTCTCTAAATTATTTTTTTTACTTAAATTTTCATAAAGATTGGTTTTTTCAGGGCCTGTCGCTTCGCTATGACTTCTTTACCAGGTAGGATTAAAAAAACATTTATTTTTTCAGAAAATTTTATCTGTATATTCAAATGATATTACAATTATTTCAAGTCGCAAGCGTTCCTAAAAATTCCTAAACTTGCAGCGTCACTTAACTTATGTTTTCGATTGGCTCACCAAATGGAAAATAACATTTATATACGTGACATGTATTCTTCTTTGTATCGAGATTTAACTATTAGACAATATGACTTTAGATAAAATCAGGTGAGAAGATATGTGAAAAAAGAGAAATTTTGAGAAAACCGGATGCAAATATGGGAGCTTTACCAGTTAAATACATTTTCAATAAATATATTCCTTTTACTTTCCCAGTTGAATAACATCCTTGTCAAGCAGCTTGACAAGGATACATTATGGTTACATTATAACCAAAATAATCGGTTACAATATGTTTAATGAATACACCAAACAGTTTTTCAAAGAATAAAATATTTCTGTAACTTTATAAACGAGGATGGTTATCTTTATTACTCTTAAAATTGTTGTTTTTAAACAAGAATTATTATCGAAAACCTTTTTTATTATACGGTTGCCAAATAAAAAAAACTTTAAACAACTTTTCTCTGCTGGTAAAAGTATCATTGATTAATTACACGGTACTTTAATTAACTATGTTCCGTGATATGTACGAAATGAAATAACCTAAACGACATGTCAATAAAATACGCATGAATTATAATGATAACATTTTATCGACGATTATACATGAAAATACAGAAGCCAATCCTAAAAACCAATTCTATTGCAGACTGCACTTTTTTAATATTTTTTCAATCCCTCATGACATCTGAAAAGTGCGTGGAATACCAACCATTAAATCACTAATTTTTAACTTTTTTCTGTGTATTTAAAAAATGATCGATTAAGAAATACTTAATTTTTTTAAAAATCTGTCATTGGGAATCTATTTCCAATTATTTTTTTTCATCTATTCTCAAAAGCTTATTGGTCAGTTGTATAATATTTTCATACGGGAGCAAAGAAGAAAAAATATAACAAATTGTGAAAATTAGAAAAAATAAATGTGTACTAATTTTTTATGACGGAAATCGCTAGCTAACTTGAAAATATTATACATGCTGAACAATATTTTCGATACATTTATTCAAACTATTAAAAAAGAAAATTAAAAATTATTAAAATCTAAAGTCAATATACAGTACATTGCTTATTTTAAAATAAAAAAATATTTATATTTTTGTTTAATTTTTTAACAAAATTTTTTTTGTTCAATCAATAAAGAATTTTCAGTGATGCAATTGAAATTATTTTTTGTTTATTAAATTATCTTCAGCCCGCCGGGCTGATCTAGTGGTTAACTCATCGTCGTAAATCAGTTGTTAAACGACTGATTTTCGAAGTCGAATTTTCAAAGGTTCACATCGTAGTAGAAGTTGGTTGCTTTTGTAGATTTAATATTAGACGTTTGATATCGATACATATCTTTATGTGCCATACATATGAATCAAGTAACATATGCCATACATACCATTCTCATTTCATTGATTCGTGGGGGAGGGGATTGCTTATTGTTCACTAATTGAACAGATTTGCAACGTACACATTAGAAAAAAAAAATGATCTTCAAGCCAATTTAAATAATTTTTTATTAATAAGCTTGTATTTATGATTATTTATAATAAATTATGTTTGTCCAACTTTTGCAATTGACTTTAATGAATAATATTATTCAAGAAGCCATAATAAATAAAACAATGAGAATTTTTGTAATTATCTTTTCAAACAGATCTGACTAGATGAGTTTCATACCCAACGGATTGGTCTAGTGGTGAACTCGTCTTTCCAAATTAGCTGATTTCGAAGTCGAAAGTTCTAAGGTTTAAATCCTAGTAAAGACAGTTACTTTAATACGGATTTGAATAGATCGTGGATCCCGGTGTTCTTTGATGCTTGTGTTTCAATTAACCACACATCTCAGGAATGGTCGGCCTGAAACTATACTACACTTCATTTACATTCGTACATATAATCCTCATTCATCCTTAGCAGTTGCGGAGCCTAAACAGAAAAAAGAGAAAGAGAGAGGCGTTTCAAACAAAAATCAACATATTATCTAGTACTACTCAAAGTATTTATCTTATTTTATACCTTTTCCATGAAAATAGTCGTTAGTCTATCCGTTCTGGAGTTGTTGAAATTAGGTTTATCAAATACTGACATATTACCTTCCTCCCTGTAATAGTTGAAGAGAGATAAAAAGTCTCCTTCCAAACTTTTAATTATTTTTATTACTAAGAAAATTAATACCATGAGAGCAATCTATATAAAAAAAAAGCTGTTCCTGATGATAATAAAAGTTGTGATGTTGATAATTAATAAAAAATTCATAAAACATTTATAAAACATTCTAGAAATTAGGACATTTTGAGCTGTAGAGGTTAGTCGAAATCTAAAAGTTTAGATTATTCATTGTTTTAGAACTCTATTAAATTGTTTTAAACATAAATTTTAAGTGAAATGCCATATTTTCTAGAGCATACTTCATTCTTTTAATTTTTTTTTTTAATAGTTGACTTTTATAACTCTTTTAATTGCGTGCGCGCATGCGTGATTTTTGTCTTGAAGAAAGTCATACTATTTTAATACTTTTACTTGTCTACTTACATAGTTACTACTTAAAGTAGTAAGGTATGTTTTATTCATACAGTATGCTATTAATATAAAAAGGAGAACACTACATTCTGTTTCCTGCCGCTGCAGTATCAGCAAAACACAATGCAAAGCCACTTGACTCTTTTCTTAAGCTCACGAGTCTGTTTTGTCACGTCTTCGTTGTATACCAGGGAAGAATATTTCACCCCTAAAAATAAATATAAATAATGTTTCCTTTCTCCCTCTATCTATGATACACCCTACATACTTCTGCTGTTACTGCTGCCGACTGACATTCACCCCAACAGGGATATGATTTCAAAAATGAAAAACCTAAGGGTAGAATATATTTCTTCTTTTCTTAATATTTTTTATAATGTCTGATCTATAATTTGTCTTGTAAAAACATTCAAATAAAAGTGAATAGAATACACAAATAAAAGTGAATATTCTTATACGAAAAAATAGTTATATATATATATATATTTTTTTTTTTTTATTCTACATGATTCGTTAAAAAATTGAAATTATCACATTTTTGAGATTAAATTAAAGAAATATATTTAGATATGAAATATAAACTATTGAAAATGAATGAGATACTAATTAAATTAAATTATATATATTTTTTAAGTTTAAATTGAGTGTTACACCAAAAAAAATTTTGTTGCAGCTTGATTTAAATATTCTTTCATTTTGTTTAACTCAACTGGAACAAGTTAAAAATTATTCTAATTTAGTTATTTATTTAATTATGACCTCCGACAAACATCTACATATTATATGTTTTAACAAGCAAGATGTGATTGATATATGAAGAAATGAAATGTGAAAAATAAATGTTTGGAGCATAAAAAATGAGTAAACATTTTTTTACGTTAACGACATTACAGTTAACTTATAATTATATTAAAGTAGATTACAACAATAATATATTTTTTTATGTGTATATATTATATACTAGCAGACTCGGCAATGCTTCGCTATTGCTAGATTTGAGTATATGTAGTTTAAATTAACACAATTGAAAGTTTGATAAAACTTTAACAAAATGAACATTACAGAACTCACAAAATTTAACATTTCTCTTTTACCCTTTTACTTTCCCCATTTTCCCTTATCCAATTTTCATTTTACCATATTCCCTTTCCCCCATTTCCCCTTTCCCTTTCCACCATTTATCCCTTACACCATTTCACTTTTCTGTCTCCATTTATCTTTCCCTTGTTTCCTTTTCTTCCTTCCTCTTTTCCCATTTTCTTTTTTCTTCTTCCCTCTCCATTTCCTTTTCCCCGTTTTTCGCTTTTTTCTTTTTTCCATTTTTCCCTATTTCCCTTTTCCGATTTTTCCCTTTCTCCCTTTTTCCTCGCGCGTAAATCGATCCAGTAGTTTTTTTAGTGTATAGCGAACACACATATCGGAAACATTGAAATGGAATCGTAAAAATTTAGTATAGCGTATGTTGTTTTTACGTCCAACAGATAGCGCTGTTTTTCAAAAAAAGCATGTTTTTACTTGTCACAGGTGTGACATCTTAGGTATATAAATAGTAGGTATATAAAAATACGCGCGTATTCGAATGCAACGTTGTCTCAAAATTTCAAAGCAATCGGTGAAGAACTTTCGGAGATTCAACATTATGAATAAACGAACATTTACATTTTTATTTATATAGATGAAGTATCAATTTATGTTTACGAGCCAGTTAACAAAGTTGAAAAGTATGATATAATATATGATACAACCAAAAATTTTATAAAAAATACAATAAAAATTGCAAAACTTTTAAATTCATAAAGAAAGGTTAAAATTATCAACTATTGATAAAACCAAAACCCAGTTTTATATTTTTACTTATAAAAAATCAATAATAACAAAAATAAAGACGTTTATTTTTCTAGAAAAGATTCGTCGTTATTATTAATGTTGAAATAATATAACTATAGAACAAACATATGGAATGCTTGTTTTTAGGGTTAGGTTTTCGTTATCTATGTCTCTGTGTGATAAAGGTTGAAAACTATTCCGCTTGATTACGATTCATTTAAAGAAACTATAACAAACTTTCAAGTCTGTAGATTAAAACTATAAAAGCATTACAAGTTACAGATAAAAACTATAAAACTCTAACAACAAAGATAATATTATTTCTTTTAATTTTTTTTTTCAATTTTTATTATCATCTAAGGAAAATACCTTCCAATAAAATTTTTTTAATTCTATTTCAAATCCCAATCGAGACTCGATACTTTTCGATATTTTTTCATCTTCTTTCCAAAATTTACAAATATTAATCGATATCACTGTTCTATTCCATATATTTTCATGAATATTTGTTAAATCGTTTCTAAGGTTTTTTGATACATCATATTTAAAGCCAAATGTACACCCAAAAACCATAATCTAAATTCAAACAGATTATATAAATTAAAGAAACTTAATTTGCACAAATTCATACATTCAGTTTTATAAACAAATTCTTTGTATTTTTGAAGTAGATGACTTCATTACGTATTGTAAGACTGCAAAACCCCACACCGTCCCACGAAGAGACCACAATTTCATTTAGTCAGCATATGCGACTCTCTCCGGAGATTGGTGAGGATTCCTCCCTCCAAATAACTAGAGCTCCGGTAGGCGCAATCCTGCTAGCCCATAGGTGCTGGTACCGAAAGTACATCAGCAGATGGACTGAAGGGGAATCACGCCGGGATTACTAGACTCAAAAGCTTAGTCTATCACGGCCAGAACCAGTTAATAAATTACACCATGGTCCATACGGATAGGAACGCAAATTACCGAATTCGTCCATAAATAAAAATAAAAATTTATAACAGCCACTAAATAACCGATGAAATCCGCCTGATAATAGAAAGATACAATAGCAAGGGACATTGTCCAGGCTCTGCGATCTGTAGGGAGAAATATTGAAACTCCCGCCATTCTTGCGTTCCGTTCCGTTCCGACTGCAAAAGAATATAAAAACTGAGGTGTAATGTATTTATCGACGATAGTAATTTACCTTTGTTGTGCTATAATAGCCGCAAAAGTAAAAACTAAGTCTATATATTCTTTTCTTTCATTAGTAATTCCACAAGAGTAATATTTTCTTATATATATTCTTTGTTATTTACCTCTTTTAATATTTCAATTTTAATATTTTATTATTAAAATTAGTATTTAAAAATCAATCTCTCTCCTATATAATATCTCAGTATTTCTTTCCGTACTGAGCTTGCTGTCTGACAGTTTATTCATTTTATTTTTTTAAGATAACTCTAAATTCCCTGCTGAGTTAAAGTATTGTATATATTTTTTTAAAGCAGACAACGGTACGTTAATTTGTTTTTTTATTCTTTCATGGATGTGATGTATGAAAAGCATTTGATATAAAAAAGACTCTAGTCGTACTTGTTTTCTTGGAAGTAATGATTTTTATTCTAAACCAAGTACCTGCAGTGAAATTATAGAATATCACCGATATTTCGTTGGGTTTGGCATACTGATGGTAATACGTAAATTTGGCTTAATGAAGAAAACAATGGGAAACCATTTCACTTCTTACATTACTTAGTAAGCCAGGCGAAGGATGCTTCTTATTTACGACGGCGGCTGTTTCATTTTTAGAAGCCATAGTTATGACTCGTTATCATGTTGCCTGTAACCGTTATGGTAATGACAGTTAACATTATATTACAAGAAACAAACTCTAGAACGAACGTTTGTAGATGTAGAAGTTGTAAAAGCAGTTACCTCTACAGCAGAAAAGAAAATATCTGATTATATACTTATACGTGGCGATGAATAAACAGTTATACTGTTTGTATATAAAATGCTATTTATAAATTATCATGAGTGTAATGTCATGATTTTAAGACGTGATGAAATTAAATAATTTCCTTGCGCGCGCGCGTGTGTGTGTTATGTATGTTTTATAAACACACGTTCAACAAATTTATAACAGTTTAACAAACCATCTTATTAAAAATTAAAAAAATAACAGAGGTTAGATGATATCATCAAAAATGATATCCTACAGTGAATAATAAAAAATAAAAAAATAAAGAATAAGAAAAAGAGAGATTGAATTTTATTTTATTTGAGAGGGGGCAAGTGCAGACAGAATCAAGGATATCTTATGTTAGTTAGGAGCTAATGAGAGAAGTTTCCAAAGGCAGGAAAATAACGAAATTGATAGCGTTTAGAGTGCAGTTGGCAGGGACTGCATTCCACTATACAAGATGTTAGGATGAAGGCATACAATAAGTCTAGTCGAGGTCATTAGGCCCAAACCAAGAGTGTCTAACAGTTCCCCCCTTTCTAGTCGTTTATTGAACTGCCCTGACAGTTCATAGCGTTGTTGCCACTCCTATGTCATTACCATCATCAAATTTTATTTTACTGTTAGAAATAGGTTTAAAAGATTTTTATGGCAAAATTAATGTATTTCTTTTATCTGTTACGCAGTTGAACAGTTACAGAAAAACTTACTATTATTTTTTATTATTTAAAATTTAAGTTTTGATAGCAATGCAAAAGTACCCTAGAAATAATTTTTTTTAAATACTCAATTTAACGTACCAGGTGGGCTAAGTCAAGTTTCCTCACTAGTAATAAGAAAACAGTTAAAAAATTAAAAAAAGGTGGTTTTTATTATGTATTTTCTACTCATAAGTATTTATAAAGTAAATTCCTACAGTGACTGGTATTTATAAAATCAACTGAGTTTTCAATCGACAGATTGAGGTGTTTTCTAGTCTTTTGGATTTGAAGAAGATATCATAACTCTGACGATTTCCGATAAAGAAAAATCGTAAGGAGTTAAATCATATGAGAGTGTGGAATCTATTTAAATATTCTTTTCGTTTTATCTATTCAGGATATGTTAGACTGACGTAGTCTCTGCTTGAAATGAGATGAAACAAAAATAACTGAACTACTATTAAATAGTAGTTATCTCAGGTGATTACGACCAACTGAAAAACCAAAATTTCTTGCCTGTTAATTGGCTGACTTTCACTCTTCCCCTCCATTAAGAATATATTTTAAGTCAAATTTTAGAATAACTCTGAGCAATTCTGTTTGACTTATGCTAAGGATAATAATTTTAATGATAAATACGCTCAACAATTTTTATTAACAATAGTTAATTGTTTTTAACAAATAGTCGAATCTTTGGTGCCCAAAAAAGATTGAGATAAAGTTTTTAACAACCAAGGTTTAAAAAAACGATAAAAAATCTAAAAATAAATGTTCCAGGAAATGAAAACCTACACTGTAGAGCACTACAGATAAAAACTGAAGAAGACAAACTAAGATGGTTTAGAAATTTAAAAGAATGCTAAATGAGTCACTAAAGAAATTTTTATTTAAAAATAGTTAGAAGGAACTTGTGGAAAACCAAGAAAGAGGTGATAGACTGGAAAGAAAAATAAATATTTGAAAAAGAGAATAGTGATGGAGAAAATTTCTAGGAGAAATAATGAAGAGACAGATTAAAATTAAAATTCGTTACCTGCAGCCTAATACAATAACTACTTAATTATTAGAAAGGATGATAATTTTTACGAATGGCTTGGGTTTCTATGAGATAATTTCTTTCTACACATATCCATGATATACCAACAATGAAACAATAATAGGTTTATGTAATATATATATAAAACATGAATGTTATATCTTAAAGAAGTAACTACTAGCAGAGTAACATAAAAATTGTAAAATAAAAAAAATAAAAATTTATACGTTGATTTTACAGTAATAATGCGTTTAAAATTTAAAAAAATTCCTTTCGACACGCCGGAAGCCGGAGGTTAAATAGGTGAAAAAATTATATTGTTAAGGTGTTAAGTAGGGGATAAAAATGATTTCCACCTTAAAGTTAAGAAAACTTCAAATTTACTTAATACGACAATGGTTGCATGTGAAAAAAAAGTTTCATGTTTAGCGTACGACAACCAATATTCCGTATTTCAGTTCCAGCAATATTGCCGTAAGGATTGGACATATTAAAAATTGTTTCAGAGAAAAGTTTTAGATAATGTTTAGAGGACTAACAACCACTTTAAACTGATTCGATAGCGTGCCTGTTAAGAGAGGTATGATTTTTTGTCTTCGAAACACCATTTTTTTTACCCCCTGGACCAATGGTGATCCAAAGAATAATTTTGGTATCACCAATTTGGTGATACCAAAAAACTTTACTTAGATACGTTTTAAGCCCTTATCCAAAGAATAGCAGGAACTTTAAACTAAGAAAGTTACAGCGATATTTTGTTTTTTTCGAAAAAGCCCCTTCATTTCCACCCGCATACTCCGATTTTGGCCGTTAACGAAATCGACCGATATTTTGGATCGTTGTATTTTATGTATCAATTTGAAACTGATTGGCGCAAAATTACGGCAGTTATCGTGTCCATAAAAAAGTGAAAAAAAAAAAAAAAAAAAAATATATATATATATATATAAACTTTAGAACTGACGGTGATTTTGGGATCTGGGGAATGTGAAACGCGAAGATATATCGAAATTTTCTGGAAGTCGAATCATGGTACCCATTACAATAGGTAGCTTTGTTACGAAATCTACCTAAAATACTAACGAAATATAGTATATATAGTATGTATATATTTACAAAGCTTTTATAAAATCTTTGTAGACTTTCGTTTTAACCTTCTCACTGCTTCCAACATGAATTTTTTGCTAAATTATTTTGGTAATATTAAAAATTCTTTTTTTTTAAATTGCGCTAAATGTTAAAAATTCTTTCTTATTTGATCGTTTAAATATACGGTTCACTACAAATAATAATTTTTTTTTTTTTAAATATCTAGAATGGCTTTCGGGTGGAAATAGCTAATTGATTTCAATGGTCTGATACAGCTAGTTGCCATAAATCGAAATTGGTTTAATCAGGGATTGGCTGAGGAGTAATAATTTAGATTATTTTCTGAGAAATTAATAGAATTGTTTAATCTTTTCAAGAGATAGGTAAAAAAAGAAAAAAATACGAGAAAAATGTTACCGAGATATATAAATGAGCTTTTAACATAGCTTTAAGTGGATCAGAGGTAAACTAATAAATATTTGTTTCTTTTTATTTTAATTTATTTTGATGATCCTGACCGGAAAAAATTGATAGATAATAAAATTAATTAATTAATTAAAGAAAATTATAAACTTTTTTCTCCAAGTCTTGTATTTTAAATTGTTTTGTTATGTGTTATTCTAAAAAGTAACAAATTGGTTAATCCCTAATTAATTTATAAGATTTTATTACAGTGTTAAAAGATCAAAAACCAGACTTGAAGAAGTAATTGATAAAGCGTATACCAAGAGATCAAACCTCGTTTTAAATCGACAACTTCATCATACATTCATGTGTATATGTTTGACCGAAAAAAAATTCAGCTAATCAAAATTCTGTATTGTAAATTTACAAAACAACCATCCACAACATTAGAACCGACGATGAAGTAAACATAAATAAACTAATTTTTTCGGCATGCCCTTTTTTTAGTTTTAATTTAAGTTTAACAATTATTTTTTACCCTGCCATAACAATCTTCAGTGTTGGTTTTTTCAAACTTTTTACGTCATTTGAATCTATTTATGGTAACATTTATTGGGGTTTTTTATTGTTACACAGCGGTAAATAAATTAGCAAATAAGAATGTGCTCAATAGCTGTCAACAAAAATTATACTTAAAAAATGAAATTAAGTAGTTAAAATCGATTTCTAAAAATATTCATCAGTAGATAAAGATGGGAAAAAGAAACTTATGATGTGTATTAAAATGAAAAAGGTTTTCGTATTTTTTATTATTTTATTAGCTCTTTATTTGTATTTTGTAGTTGTAAATAATAGATAAGTTTGTCAAACAATTCTGAATTTTCGGTTTTGCTAAAATTGCATCAGCCATTCTATAGTTTTATTTTTTCAAGTGCTTGTTCATTTATTACCACATTTAGGGTTAATTTTTTTATTGGATTTTTATATAATCCATGAAACTGTTCAGAGTTAAACTGATACATGTATACTTTTTTTCTCCTTCCCCTCCCACCAGGAACAGGATCGCAACTAAACATAAACTTGGCCTGTGGCCTGGATTCCAACACCTGAAGCAAATTCGTCGGATGTACGCCTACCACTAGACAGGCCACCCACCCAATCCGAACTCACCCATCTGACTGTAGTTTGTCCGCCAGGATTGGCGGTACTGCCAGTGTAATCACCTGAGTGGAACTGTATGCCAACTCCATTGACAGGACGTCAATAGTGGCCGATTCACCTACCACCTTGCTAAGCTTCCGAAGAAACTCGTCCTGTGACTTGAGGGCATACAAGTCCTTCATCAGGATATGGGTTTTTCTGCCGCCCCTACCAGCCAGGGCCGTAATAGCACCCTCGAACTTTTCGGCAATAACCTTGCTGAGTGGCCCGCCTCGTCACTGTCCGCCCGAACCCATACGTGAAGGTCCCTTGGCCCTGTCGGACGAAAAGTACTCCGGTTTCTCCTGGTGAAACTGCCCCTTTCACCGAGCGGAGAAGATCTGTAAAGGTCCGTCCCTTTGCTTTGGACCCGTGGGTCGCTTCTTACCTGCCAGTATCGATGATGGGGATGCTCATGTCAGATAAACGAGAAGGGGTTTCCCCATCCTTTTCCCTGCGTACTCTACGGACCTCCGTAAAACTTGTTCGACTCGCCCTTGTGGACCGCAAAAGCACACCCGCTGATCTTGTCCATTCTCTAACACCCATGGGATGGGCCTACAAATAGCAGAGGCCAACCCACCGTCCCCCACCGCAGAATTGATGACCGGAGCGTAATCAGTTCGCCCAAGTATGACCTCACAGCTGCTATTCTCTTCAGACAGGTCTGGAGTATTTGATTCCAAAAGGAGGACCTGGCCGGCTTCAACCTGCTAGCAGTGGCCAAGTCCCTAAGACACGGAACCTTCCAAAGGTTCCTTGTCTAAACTGTCAACTTCTTAGCCCAAACTGTCAGTACCCTCAACAAGGATGGAGGACCAGAAGATGTCCTTGGGCGAGTCCCTAAGGACTAACCATTCAAGATCGGCATCAGGAACCCATCTTCGACCGCCCGCCGCAGCTCCTCAAGCGTCCAAGTCGTAGCTCGTCCCAATCCCCCATCCGGAGTTTGAGTTGCCTCATCAGAGACAATTTGGTAAGCCTGTGTGGCTTCGTCCTTCACACTTGGTAGAATATGTTGTCGCCCCTGAAGTCTCTCTTCTAGCCGGCCTAAAAGAATTGAAACAGGAGAAATTCCCTCCTCATCGATCGGGACGTCGCCGTAAAGTCTGCCTGGACCTGACATATCAATTAATTATAATCCAAATATATATCAAGTAATACGTACACGTTATAAAAAAAATAATTTAAATAAAACTATTCTCATCACATTCGACTTAACAGACTACATAAGCAAAGTATCTAAATAAGACTAAATAAGTAAACAGAGATCTAAACTGTCTTTCATGAAATCAATACTGTGTAACCAAGTAAGCAGTACTTGGTTACGGTAGGTAAACACCAGTAAAAAAAAAAATGAACGAAGAAAACAAAACAGTAAACAACAGAAAACGAAAAACAATTAAATAACAACACAAAACCCTAGTAAAAACTTCAAAATACGAGCGAACGCATTCACAGCTGATGTGCCATCTCGATACATACATACTTTTTTTTTCTATGAGTTTAACCTCAGGGTCCACCGTTAGATATTGCTTCAGAGGGATGATATGACTGATTTTTAGCGTGTGTGTAGATGCCATGCCTAACCTGGATTCGAACTCGGGACCTCCAGATGAAAGGCCGAGACGCTACCACTCGCGCCACGGAGGCCGGCGATACATTCATACCTGTTTCTATATAAATACATGCGTGTGCACATATTCTTATTTAAAGGTTTGACAGATAGGTTATTTTACTTTAGTTGTATGGAAAGAAATAGATTAAAAAAGTGTTATTTACTTACTATTCTTTTGCTCTTGACTTTCATTATTCATATAAAAAAATAGATTTTCTTTAAAACCAACAAAAGTAGGAGTTACAACTTTTCCAATTACAGAATTTTTTTTTTTTAATTCCTTATTTTTTATAAATAATATATTCCTGGGAGGTCGTTTCCTGAAGAAAAGAATTTACTCGCCCACTAATTTATTCATATTTTATTATACACAGAGGTATATCATTTTTATCTTTTAGACAAATTTTTGTCAACCCTATTTGGAATAGGGTCGTGAATTTACTGTTTTGTCAATAAGTAACATTAACGCTACAAACCGGAGTTTGTAAAAAATAGTATTCTTATGAAAATTACTATTATTTTTTATTTTATTATTTATGCGAATAAGTCAACTTAGGACCACGCAAATATCACTAGCCTCTTTTTTTTTCCTTGCGTTTCTCATTCTTTCAGCATGGCTTCGCTTTTCCTCATCTGTCCACTTCCTTCCTGCATTCCTTTTCCCTGTCACAAGAATCTATGCATTGTAAATTATTCTTCGGAAATTATTTCTATCGTAACAATCCTCTTCTATCAAGCCAATCCTTAGGAGGTCCTCTTCCATCTGTTTAACGTAGTTCGACTTACGTTTCATGTTCCACAGCTTGTGAAAGATTTGTTTATTTAGCTTACCTGGATTCATTCTGATCATATGTCCCAAAAAAGTTAACCTCCTCTTCCATACCGCTGCTTCGAGGTCTTCTTGATTTTGTTAGATTTCAGTCTGTACCCTTCCTCCCTTCTCTCTGTACCCTCCTTGTTCCAAGAGTTTCAGATGAAGGATATTGTTATTAAGAATAATTTAGTATTATTTTATTATTGTTATTTTTTTCCTTTTCTTTGATTCATTTTACCAATCCTTGTTTATTTTTTACTAATCTGATCATCTAAAAATAAATTTGTACTTTGCTTATCGCACTTCTTTTTTCTTTTTTCTTTCTTTTTCCTGTTTAGCCTCCGGTAATTACCGTTCAGATAATATTTCAGAGGATGAATGAAGATGGTATGAGTGAAAATGAAGTGTAGTTTTGTACAATCTCAGTTCAACCATTCCTGAGATGTGTGGTTAATTTGAAACCCAACCACCAAAGAAAACCAGTATCCACGATCTAGTATTCAAATTCATGTAAAATTAACTGATTTTACTAGGTCTTAAACGCTGGAACTCTCGACTTCCAAATCAGCTGATTTAGGAAGACGTGTTCACCACTACACCAACCCGGTAGGTTGCATAGGGCACTTCTAAAAAATATTTGCAATATTCCAAACAATAAAGGATGAAAAATTGAACAATGCGAATTGCGTAAGAGCCTATAACACAAAGTTAATAAAAAAGTAAAATTGCTAAATTTATCTCATCGCATACAAAACTATAAAATGTAAAATAAAATTCCTGCGAATAAATACAAAAATAAAAAGTGGGGATACTATACATTTTTGTGTAACATTAACGATGAATTTTTTAATTTTTTATTTTTAGATGTCAGATTACATAATATTACATTTTCGAAATAATTAAAATGTGAAAAATCATATTTAATTTTATTAATTTAGTATAGAAGACGCATGTAAAATAATAGATTAATATTTTCAATCGATAATGAAAAATTAGTATAACAATACATTCAATTATATTCACTTCGGATAACAATTACGGATGAGAGTTATCATTATAAATGATTAATATTTTATTTTAACTGCACTTTGTTTTTCATTGACCTACAGCAAAGTGTATTTATTTAATAAGAAAATATCATTGTTATATATTAAAATTTAAATTAGTAAGGTATGTACTATTAGTAAATATTAACAAATAATGGTATTCGATTGTTCTATGCAAATCTTTCCATGTTCTTGTAAATTTTAACTATATTGTGTATTGTAAGCATTATAAATGAATACCAGTTTATTCATTTAAAAATTCAAATAATGTAATAGAAATGCTGGAACTACTCGTATATACATTTGTTTAAAATTAAATACGCAATCGGTGAGGTATGACTGTTTATATCTATTTCTCATAAAAATATATACTCTCAATAAAAAAAAAACAGATTTTAACATTTGGTAACGCTTCATGACTTAGTGCTGAACAAAATTAATAGAAATTTAAGTTCAATTAAATGTATCAAATGAGAAGTTATTTCATTTTTTAGTTTATAAACTTAAAAAAGACTACGTTGTTTGAAAATGAATTTATTTTTGTTATAGAAATTGTAGATTGGTAAATTTAGTATTATTTTTTGTTTGCAAATTAGATTACTCCTTATTAAAATTCTGATTTGAATGTCCCATTTTCTGAAACAATTCTTTGATTGATTTTTGCAATTTGTTAAAATATAGGGACTATTTTGATAAAGATGTATAATTTCGAATAATAACATTGAAGTATTTTTAAAAATATGATATTCTTTTATATTGCATGCAACTTATACAAATGAACCATATACTAGAGCCAGTTATCTTTCTACATCACAGCATTGTTTTTATGTTGCGTCGGGTCGGAAGAAAAACCAGGCGGGCAGGGGATATGTTTTTGTCCAGAGGCGCGAGCAACAGCTGTCTCAGTTCCCACACAGCTTTTTCTTAACCCTTCCTTCTCGGTTCACATCTACACCCCTCGTACACCCGCACTACATATTCATATCTTCTTCCCCACTCATCACCTACACATCATCGACTTCATCTCCTTTCATTTTCATATAAAATACCTCTTACGAAAGCGAAAACCACTCAGGTATACAATCAAATTTCATGATGAAACTTCAACCTTTTTTTAACCATTTTGGAACCCTCAAGAACATAATAATAAGTATTAACTGCACTTATATGAAACGAAAAGTACGATTACGTATTCAAAGAAAAAATCATTTATTAATCTTTTTTCAGGAAATGTTTTTTAGAATATATAATTTGAAACCATTTTTTCCATTTTATTTTAAAAGCCTATTTTTATTTTAGGTAATAATAGAAAATTTTAAGATAAGAGAAAATTTGGAAAAATTATCGAACTATCTCTCACAAAGTCGATCTCTTTCTCTTTTACAAACACGTGCGCGAGTATTTGCATAAATAATAAAAATCCATCAAAAAAAGGATAATGAGGATATAAATGTTAATATACCGCACAACTTATCCGAAGTCGAAGAATGTAATATCGTAAAAGTAAGAATAATATCAGAAGTAGATTTTCCAAATCGAGAAAGCAAATAATCAGAAAAATTCATTGGTGAAATACACAGGTTTAGGAATTAAAAATATCTGTGTTCAGTGTAGTACTTCATGAGAGCAAAAGGTAGTCAATAGGAAAATAATAAAAAAATAAAAAAGCGGTTTTATTAGGATTAATAAAAATTAGATAGAATGGTAAATTTCCAGCGCAACTGTATAGTATCTAATAACCTACCGCTTGAGGTAGATTTTATCAAGTGTTTAAGTACATGGAAAATACGCGTTAACCAAGTAAAATCGAACCATGTGACATTCACGTTCAGGAGAAGTAATTGCTCACAGGTCGACCTTGATGACATTGAAATTCCGCAAATTGAGAGCGTGAGGTACCTAGGTTTACACATCGACTGTCGACTAACGTGAAAAATTCATATAAGAGAGAAGAGAAGGCAATCTGAGGTAAGTTCAAGGAAATGTTCTGGTTGTTGGATAGAGGTTCTCAATTATCTTTGTCTAATAAGCTGCTGGTACACTCAACAATAATTTTAAAACCGATCTGGACCTATGGGATCCAACTTTGGGGTACTGTGAGGAAGTCCAATGTCGAGATCTTACAGCGGTTTAACTACGTAGATGTTTAACAAAGGGTCCTTGGATTTCAAATCAAAAAGTGAGATACACAAATATTTAGGTTTACGGTACACCCAGGAGGAAACACAACGTTGCAGTTCAAAGTACGAACTGCGACTTAACAACCGCATACATCACTTAGCCGTGAACTTTCCAAACAATAGCGATGACATCAGAAACCGACCGGGTTGGTCTAGTGGTGAACGCATCTTCCCAAATCAGCTGATTTGAAAGTCGAGAGTTCCAGCGTTAATGTTCTAGTAAAGGCAGTTATTTTTATACAGATTTGAATACTAGATCGTGGATACCGGTGTTCTTTGGTGGTTGGGTTTCAATTAACTACACATCTCAGGAATGGTCAAACTGAGACTATACAAGACTACACTTCATTTACACTCATACATATCATCCTAATTCATCCTCTGAAGTAAAACCTAAACGGTAATTCCCGGAGGCTAACGAGAAAAAAGAGAAGGGATGTCGTCAGAAGATTAAAACAACTACACGTTCTGGCCTTAGTAACGCTGTAGTGTCTTAAGTGTAACTTCAGCTAAACTTTGTCAAGTGGAATTCCATGTTCCGTATGGAATGTTAGGAGACATTCACTTGGGGGCCGTGGCTGCAGGACCAGCAGAAAAAAAAGAGACCTGTGCGTCTTCGTTATTAGGGATTGCGTAGGGTTGGGACAGCCCCATCCCGGAGTGGTGGGATGCTTAGGTGTCCCACCTTCGATCATTGGACGGGGACTCCCTTGGGACTTCTTATTGAAGGGGGGTAAAGTAAGATCGTATTCTTGGTGGGGGATCCCTTTGGGGTTTCTCATTACAGGCGAGGCGTGTAATTTAAGACCGTGTCCCGTCTGCCTAGAGGGGATCCTTAGGTCCTGCCAAGATAGTTTGAGGCGATGGCACTCCCTGGAGCTGTGTAAATGCTTAATTACGGGTCTGGCTCCAGGGGAGGGAAACAAAGGTGAACTCAAAAAAAAAAGTGTTACTGTAGTGTTGTGCATTATATCTTTGACTTTTATTTTTATTTTCAAATTTATTGCATATTACTTTATTTTTATTCCTTTTTTCATCGTTTTCTTGCTGTTGATAACTTCTTTTATTTTGCTTTCTCTTGTTCAAATTTTAGGTATTAAATGTTGTTCATAATTACTTATTGTATGTACTGCTTGCCATAAAAGTTCTTTGTCATACTAAAATGTAATTTTTTAGGAGTTTCGCTGGAAACTCCTTATCATGTAATTGTGAGTGTGATCTCAAATTTACTCAAGTTTAATACAAATTTAATCGATTGTAAATAAACTATGAAACAAAAAAAAAGATTAATAAATTAGAAAATGAAGAAATTTTAAGATGAATTTGAAAATCTTTTAAAATTTTTGGGTAAACTTGTAAAACGAAGACTAAGGTTGTTAGGTTATTTATTAAAGCAGCCAAAATTAGTGGATTTTGGTCTAAAAGGAAGAATATACGATATTATTATTGATGAAATCAATAATAATAATAACGACGATATTATTAATGAAATCTGAATATATAAACAGATTACTGAGGAAGTAAGTACTTTATTTTAGGCCAAGAAAGTATATGTAATTTAATGAAAGAATAAAGAGAAGTGAACTAAACGCGGTAAATGCCTCAAAATAAATTTGCTTAATCCAGCGACCAAAATGTATAAATATACAGAAATATTTGAGCAATTAATTGCAACATTCACCATTTATAGCTTTTTAGACTGTACAGCTATTTATTTATCAATCCAGTCAACGTCTTGAAGTTTACGAAATTTCATTTATTCTACAATACCCTGCTTCTATCTCCTTGGAATCCTCCTGAAGCTATCCAATTATACAATCTTTGAGCAGTTATTTTTATGACATTATATACGTTTTCCCATACTAACGCAATATACCTTTAATTGTGATATCCATAATTAAAGAATATATTTTTATTTCCTTTCTTATTACTTAATTTCTCAATTGTAAAAGCTCATATCAAATTCCAAAAGTACATAGCTTTCAATCTCCTAGGCATTCCCTTATTCCTGATTTATAGATATTAAAGATCGTTATTTCATAATAGAGAATTCAACTGCCTTACTTCGCTGCTCTCTTTTAATATTAATTTTCTTAACCATCACACCAGCATTCTTGACTAAAACCGATAGAAAGGTTAATATTTTTAAAAAAAAGTTGTATATTACTAGAAATGATGATAAAATTCCTTTTTAGATATAACTATATTATAACGAATATAAATAAACTTTTCTCTATGTAAAATTAACTCCAAGTTTTGCTACTTGCGTATGTATTCTTGTGATAGGGAAAAAACGAATAATATTTATGTATTTCTTTACACAGTTTTGAATTTTACGACGTTCCGTTATTTTTTATTTGTTTACGTATACAACATATACGAAAATTTTATAACTTCCTGACTTACTTGTGGTAAATGAAATGTTCCACTTAACCATCTAAAGATATTTTGTCCTCAACTGAATTATCTATAAAAATTTCTTTCTTTTATGTGTGCATGTGTATGTTTTGTTATATATGATCGTGCACATGTTATATGAATTATAATAAGATACGTTGAGAGCTAGTTACTTCTCATTTTACTTCAATTTTTTTTTTATGGTTACTTAATTCAAGTTTCATGTAGGAATTAATATAATTCCTTTTATGAAATATTTTATCTTTATTTTTTAATGAAATTTATTTACTTTATAACGGGATAAAACAGTAATATATAGTATATAAAATACATAAATATTTTTTATTAGTCATCTATTGCTACTTAATATGTTTTTTCTATAAAAAGATACTTAAATAAAACTTATTCAAAGAATCTTTGCATTTAGGTTGAGTTCAACCGGTAAATTTTATGAGTATTTGAAATGAAAAATTCTTATCTTAGTCTAAAATCTTAAATTGAAGTATACAAACCAATAAAAATTAATGAAATATTGTAAAAATAAAATAATAAATACTTACTAGTTAAACATGATATTTCTTGAACGGCTAAGTTAGCGTTCCTTAATATGATTTAAGCGTAAAGGAGGTAGAATTATTTTATAGTGGTAATAAACAAGGGTTTGGGTTGATACGGCTTTGAATATTTTTTTTTTAGGTTGGCTCTAATATAACATTTACGATCTTTTAATGTCTCCATCTAAAATTTGGGTAAAGACATCCATCAGGCTACAAAAATAATATTTTCTGTACCTGAGATCCGCTGGTTGACGGACTCGGGACTTGACTGCGATGAAGCAGACTGTAGGCCGACTCACGAGAGCCGCACAACCTGATGGCGACTCTGAACGGCGTGCAGCTCTGCTTGCGAACTATCGTCGAAAAAGTACCGAGTACTTTCATAAGATTAGGTCTTCTAAGCGAGATTCCTGGAGCTCTTTGGTGAAAGAGCAGGGAAATAAGGACCCATGGGGTGTAGTTTATAAAGTTCTCAGGCATAGAAGAAAAAAGACGTTCTTCTGTCGGCTCTCTCGACAAGGACGGCGTTGTAATAGATAAGGATCGTGTTCTCAGTCGATCGTGTTTTGATGAACGATCTACTTCGGGATGATACTGAGGTTGGTGAAACCTCGTCTCATCACCGAGTCCAAAGCAAAGAAGCAAGTTTTGGTTCTGAGATTCAGTCTTCTGAGATCACCGAGGCGGAGGTCCGTCAGGTAATCTGCAGTCTAGCTAGGAATAAAGCCTACCGGATATGATTGTATCACGGTGAAGCTCCTTGTTTGCATATTATCCATAATCATTGGTCCTCTTACTAGGGTTTTCAATAGAAAGCTCTTCGCTACATATTTTCCAGTTGGTTGGAAACGTGATGTATTGAAGTTCTTTTCAGAGGGGGTGACAAGGATCCCACCGTAAGATCATCTTACCGGCCTCTGACGCTCTTGCCTGTAATAGGTAAGGTCTTGGAGAAGGTCTTATACCTCCGATTAGATAGTAGGTTAACTTCCGTTCATTTGTTAAAGTATGACCAGTATGGTTTTCACCCGGACAAGGACAGAGAAGACGGAATTCTCAAAGTATAAGATAATATAGAAGTCAAGGGGAAAATTGGCCACTGACAAGCGGCAAGTCATTGTGGCGTGAACCGCATTGTCGGACCGTGTAGGAGTTCTTTGATGCGGTTGCTTTGTTCAACCGATATCAGCAGTTTGCCTAAGGGAAAAGAATCCTACCGCGCTGCTGCAGAAAGCTAACCGAGAGATATGGCTGGCTACCAGCCAGATTAAGGCTCCAAGCGCTTTAATGGTTGACAGGTACTTGCTGGCATTCAGCGGCTTAGGCGTGGCAGCAAATTGCTGTCTTTGACGAGATAAATTTAATTATTGGTAGTTATATATGTTTTAGTAGTTAACGTGGTGCGCCTATATATTTTATAATATATGACAAGTGGACTGTGGGAGACGCAAGCGAGTGGTGTATGATACCACGTTTATTCCGCTCACGCTTTTAGGTGAGCTAGTTAGGAAACTGATCGCTAAACTGTTTCGAGGATCAGTACCCGTTTGTGGCACAGACATGCGGTCTTATGCTTTAGGACGACCGAATGGGGTGGTAGCGGGAGAAATGCCAAGCAAACCAATGTGATAAAGTTAATGGCGCGCGAGACTCTGCGATGGAGCTGAGTGGGAGTAGGAGGTCTGTCCTTCTCTTCTTGAAGACCAGAGTCCGTAATGATTACAACTACAGACCGGAGTCCGTAGTTGTAATCAAATCAGGGGTTCGAACTATAAAGTTAAGTTCATCGAGGGAACTAGGAATAAATTCCGTTGTTGCGGACACCAGTTCTTGTGGTATGTCATTTATTGAATTTGCCTCGAATATTATGAGACATTTACTCACAGAAGCTCTGTTAAATGTAGAACTAAGCGCGGCGTTCGTGCTTCCGCGAACTCAGTTAGCTAGTTCAGAGAACAATGAAGTAGGACAGTCAAGATGTTCGAAAGAAGCCTACAGTGAAGGCAAAGGTTGAGTCATAATTCACTGATGTAAATATCTACCGAGGCATTTACATTGGAGGCCTGGCTTATTACTGTGAGATTTAAAGATTTAGAGGGTCAAAAGACGATTAGGACTAGGAAATGGGTGGGAGTGGTGTGGCAACCGGAATCGTCACAAGGCGGGTATCTTCCCCTACGGGGGTACTTGAGATCGACATCTTCAACATCCGGATCGGAAATGCCCGAAACTATATAAAATAAATCTTAACGTTAAAAAAGCCATAATAAAAAAATTAAATTACTAATTCCCGCTCCCCTGAAAATTTAATGATGAAAACGTGTTATTCTTTGTACTATCTATCCCATTTTTTCTTATGGCTGTGATACATACTAAGCATTTTAAACGCAGGAAGTATTAGTTGTGGTTGGTTTATTTGAAAATAATGAAGATCATTATGTAAAAGTACCTGTAATAAATAAAATATAGGTATCACTTGTAAAACTAAATATCATATTTAAATATATATATATTTGGTGTAATGTCATTTAGCAAAGAAGATGATATGTAAACAAGTATATTTATACTTGGTAATAAAAAAATTTAAGCTTCATTCCTTTATTGTATTAAAAAATATTACTTTTCTATTAGTTTTTTAATTATATTTTTCGAGTAAAATAAATTGAGAATTTCAGTTGATACTCAAGTTTACACACACAATTGTGTAAACTACAAATCAACTGGAAATTGTGTTTATCCTTCTAATTTATTACACAATTTTATGTAAATATTCAAAAAGTATAAATATTTGAGAATTCCAGTTTCATAAATATTCATTTATCGATTTAAATACAGCAATTTAAGTATAAGTTTCTAAAGAATACTTCTATGAAATAATGATATTAGTAATAATAAGTTATAATAAAAATAATATTAGTAATGGTAATGAACAGGCTAATGAAGCGGCTAAGAGAGCTTCGTTAAATGGACTTTGAGTAGATTTGGTTTGTCAAAACGACTTTGCAAGGAAAACCCGTAATAAACTAAATTCCCAGTAGAACAATACCCAGCAGATATATAAATGTATGTAATTATCAAAATTATTTCTTTACGATTCCTAAAAAAAAATTGCTTTATTTTATGTAACAAAATATTAAAGAATTATTCTATTATTTAAATTTTAAATTGTATAAAAAATTAATGCGTCCGAGTTATACTTTTACTTCTTTCTGTAGATATAAAATTCTATGGAATTATATTTTAAAAAAGTTTTAAAGCGTTAATTAAAATAAATTAGTAGTTTGTCGTTATATAAAACAGACGCTAACAAAAATGAAATACATTTCGAGTTTATTTTAAAGTTCAATTCTTTTGATATAGTTTGCATACAAATAGATTTTACTTTAATCGTATAGAAATCGGGAACTACGTACATTAAAAAAAGTACGTAGTATGATACGAAAAAGTAGGAATTTTCAGAGAAATTAGAAAAGGAGAATTTGTTTAATTATGAAAATTTGTTTAGTTTAGTTCTTTTTCACAAGATAAAAGTAATTACGAAAATCGTACACACCTTTATTTAGAATACAGAATAAAACCAATCACCAAATATTTCTCATAGTTTAGAGGTTATTACCGTATGAAAAGAAAATTATTACAATTCTTTTAAAATTATGTTCTGAATATATAACGGTAATATTTAGCTATTATGAATTCTAATTTTAATATTGAAATTGTTAACCTATCAATTAATAACAACTCTATTACTGCACTCTATTTACAAGGAGTATGACA
This sequence comes from Lycorma delicatula, assembly GCF_047948215.1. NCBI lineage: Eukaryota > Metazoa > Arthropoda > Insecta > Hemiptera > Fulgoridae > Lycorma > Lycorma delicatula. Next base: position 95,525,885 of record NC_134460.1, read on the forward strand.
AGCATCTGATATATTGATATATGAAAGATTTTTTATGCGATAAGACATCAAGGAAACAGTAGATGATTCCTTTCATCATTTTATCCTTTTCTTTTTCATTCTCTTTCTTTCCTTTCTGTTTTTGTATAATGTGGCTGTCTGCTTATGTGTGCATGTAACTACTACATAGTACGTACAAGTGAATTGTATGAGCTTATTGGCTTATTAACAATGTTAGACTATTGTCTTCTGGGCACAATGGGGATTTAACGAACAACCGGCGCCAACATATCATATTATTATGCTTTTGAGATGTTTTCTTCCTGTGTTACTTGTATATTATTAGGCCTAAATGAATTTCATTGTGTCATAGTACTATATATAACAGAATATATATTACTAACAAGTAACTAACACATCCGTGTTTCGTGAAGTACAAAATAATAATTACGTTTTATTGAAGGGGCAATAATAATCTATAGTCAGAGTAAATCTCAATACATTTATTACACTCAATTTATGATTAAAAGAAAAATATTAGTGGTATTTACAATTTAAGCTATTGCATTATCAAAAATCTTCGATATCTATTATACTATAGTATTAGTTACGAAAGAAAAATACTTATCTAGAGTTATACGTTACCAATCCCTTAATGGAAAAAGTGATTTTATATGATAAAGAAATCTTTCCTTCTACATTATTCTTAAGAATTTCAGTTAATTTAAAGAAAAACATAAGGAAAACGGAAAAACTAACCATACAATTGATCTCATTTTTTACTTATTCGTATCATATCGCAACGTCAGTGTTCCGTAACTTAATTAAATGATTACTTAAAAAAGTTACTATTTAAGTATATTTCAGAATAGATTATTATTTTTTGTTAAATATCTCTTTTTTTGTTTAACGTTTTCAACAGGAAATATCAACATGATTGCCGTTTAAAAAACTCTGATATGGACATCACATGATTTCCTTGTACGCCTATTAAATTACACATTCACAGTTTTGCTGTACGTCATTTAAACTTATTTCATTTGAAATTAAGATGCAATCTTCCAATTCTGTAATAAAGTGGACAGTTAAAAACCTGCTAAAACATTAGTTTTTATTAACATCAAATATTAATACAATTATTAATTCAACAATCTTACCTGAAATAATAGGTTAAAGAAAAAGTACCTTTATTACTCTTTAAATAAATGAAACTCTTAATGTTTCTAATACTATGCTTTTTAAATTATGATGTAACCCTCAATAAAATGAATACAAATACGAAATAGGAGGTTATTAAATTTTATGCGATATTTATTATCAAGTAGAGTGAAACAAATGTATAAATAAAAGTAATACGAGTCTAAAATTATAATTTTCAATTAATTATAATCAGATGTTCCGCCAAATCTGATGCAGACACTACATGAATTCTTTGTAAGCATATTAAATTATATATACACACATTTCTTTAAAATGAAAGTACATCAAATTTTATTTCATTAATAACATCTGATATTTATTCTTATTTTTTTAAAATTATTAATAAATTATTATTTATTGTAAAAGTGTTTTACCAAGGTTAATAAATAATTATTAATAAATAAATATATATTGAAATTAAAAAAAAAGTTACAAAAGAAAAGGAGATGAAGTCAGATTTGAACCGATGTGCCTTTCCCTTGTAAGATCCAAATATTTCATTAATTATAATTTTATTTCGCTATAACTCTGGAACCAATGAAAATAAGTACCACTTATGATATATCGTTGAAAAGCTGTCAATAAGGACTTATTACGACAGTTAAGAAAAAGTTCAAAATTCAATTTTTTTTTTGGATTTTGGGCTTTTTTGGACACTTTTGGTCTAGTCGATTGGAATCAAAAGCGAAGGTGCACAACTAGATGTTACAACACTCATAAATCCAAAATTTCAACATCCTACGGCTAATCGTTTTTGAGTTATATGAGATATATATATGTACATACGTACGCACATCTTACGTACGTACGTACAGACATCACGCCGATACTAGTCAAAATGGATTCAGTGATGGTCAACGAAGTAAAAATTGATTTCTATCTCAGGTAGAAATTAGGATTTTTTTTTACACTAAGTCAGAAAGAATAGAACACATTTTGTAAATCAGCGAATTAATTAATCCCAATTCTAGTGTAAATAGTGATTTATGGCGCGTACTAAAAAAATGTTACAGGTTATTTTAATTAAAAAATTTAAATATTTCTTTGCTGTGATATAATAAATTTAGACAAAAAATGTATTATTTTTACTTCCTTGTACCAAGCAAAGGAAGTATTGTGATCGCGAAAAATTTGGTTTTCAGATTTCAACGGAAATATCCATTTTGACCATCCCAGAATCCGTTTTGACTAGTTTCGGCGTGACGTCTGTACCTATGTATGTACGTACGTGTATGTGCGTATATATATCGCATGACTCAAAAACGATTAGCCGTAGGATGTTGAAATTTTGAATTTAGGACTATTGTAACATCTAGTTGTGTACCTCCCCTTTTGATTGCAATCGACAGGACCAAAGTGTCCAAAAAAGCCCAAAATCCAAATTTTTTTTGCATTTTGAACTTTTTCTTAATTGCAGTAATAAGACCTCATTGAGAGCTTTTCAACGACCTATCTTAAGTGGTACTTATTTTTATTTTTTACAGAGTTAAGCAAAATAAAATTGTAATTAATGAAATATTTGGATCTTATAATGAGAAGACACATTGGTTCAAATCCGACTTCATCTCCTTTTTTTTAATTTTAATATATATTAATTTATTAATAATTTTATTAACCTTTAATTGTAAAAAAACTTTTACAATAATTAATAATTCAATAGTATCAATAAAAAAAAATATATATCAGAAGTTATTAATGAAATAAAATGTTATGTACTTTTCATTTTAAAGAAATGCGTATATGTAATTACGTAGGCGTACAAGGAAGTCATATCGTGTTCACAACAGATTTTTTTTTAATGTTCATTTCATCTTTCATATATTTTTGCTGTTAGTTGTCACTCATTTTTTATTTAATTCTAAATTCAGCTCTACAACGAAAATAAAAATAAAGTAGACGACTTCCACGGCTGAGTAGGTAGTGTCTCGTCATTTCATGCAGAGGTCCCGGGTTCGAATCCTGATCAGGCTATTCATCTTTTCATTCACTACAATTCCACCGGGATAATGACCATAGCTGTTGATGCCCGCTCTTGAAACATAATGTTATTATCAGTTCTAATTAATTGTGGAAGGTTAGCCAATGGCAAAAATTATATTAAATGCATTAAACAACATGTTTCACTGTTTTCATGCACATCGGACATTACTGTCGAGGAGATATTTCCATTATATATATATATATATCGATCAATAAATATGTCGATTTAATACCAAATACATCCCTCAGATATTGAAGCTAGAAAAAATTGCTAGTTAGTCAGCTGTGATATGAACACTTATCAAGGTAAGACTAATAAAGATCGAAAAACTAATAGATGGAAGACTACATTCATAGACTTTCAGCAGCGTTGGCTTAGAGACGGAAATTTTATTTTCACCAATCCTTTTGCCTCATCTAGCAAAGAAAGATATTTGCCACCATTCATCATTTTTAAAAAAAAATTATTTAAAATATATACACATATGATGTGCTGTCAAAAAATAAGGAAGATTATGCAATACTGTATAAAAATCGGAATGTGTTTGCTCGTAAATGTATCATAATTGCATAAACAGACAAAATTCCAAAAGATCGAATTTAAATAGGAGCTTTCTTCGTACACTCAAACCTTTGTCCGTTTATTTAGAATATTTCCCAGGTTATATACCAAAATATGTAATCTATAATTAATACATGATTATTGTTGGTATATCACCCTCTCTTTTTTCTGTTTAGCCTCCGGAACCACCGTATGGTATTAATTCAGAGGATGAGTGAGGATATTATGTATGAATGTAAGTGAAGTGTAGTCTCATACAGTCTCAGGTCGACTATTCCTGAGATGTGTGGTTAATTGAAACTCAACTACCAAAGAACACCAGTATACACGATCTACAATTTAAATCCGTATAAAAGTAACTGCCTTTACTAGGATTTGGACCTTAGAACTCTCGACTTCAAAATCAGCTGATTGCGATGACGAGTCGCTAGACCAACCCGATGAGTTGCTGGTATATCACCAGGAACATGTGTACGCATTAGCCACGGCATTCATTAAGAACCCTGTAAAATACAAATCCGAGGTGTAAAGGTACTTATTTTTTTAGCCATATCTCTTTCTTAGTGCCACGTAGCGTTTGTATAACAATTTTTAAAAATATATTTTTGGTAGAATAAAATAAACATATCTATTATAAAATATTCTATAATTTTAGAGTATAAGAGCATATTAACTCTTTAATTAAAATAATATTCATGATAACTATATATTATAAATAAAATTAAGGCATTCCATAATTGTTTTTACGAGGGTTATTTTTTTTCAAGTTTCGATCGGTCGCGAAATAAAAACCAGCGCAAAAATCGGATGGACCTTTGCGCATATGTGTTGCGCAGCGTCTCTAGTATTGCCTTCAATCACGTCGCGTCACTTTGTTTAGTTCTGAACACGCAGCTAGCACGTAAACATGTCTACAACAATAGCATCTTCCGCCAAGTGTGAAGTGCGTGCGGTAATTCGATTTCTTTATGCTGAGGGGTGTAATGCAGCTGAAATTCATCGACGAATAAGTAATGTGTAGGGTGAAACTTCAATGAGTGACAGCAAAGTGCGACAATAGTGCAGGAACTTTAAAGCAGGACGTACAGATGTTCATGATGCAGGCGGTCAGGGAAGGAAGCTAGTGTCAACCGATAATCTCGTTCAGCGAGTGGATGAGGTAATTCGAGAAAATCATCGGTTCACAATTTCTGTATTGAATGATTCGTTTCCTGAAATTTCAAGGTCAGCTCTCTACACCACAGTGAGAGAGATTTCAGTACTGCAAACTGTGTGCGAGATGGGTTCCCAAGATGCTGTGCGACCATCGCAAAACAATGAGAATGGACGCCTTCCTAACGTTTCTCCAGCGCTGCCACAGGGAAGGAGAAGATTTTTTGAACAAAATTGTCACAGGGGACGTGACATGGGTCCATTTCGAAACAATCCCAACATTGGATGCATTCTCATTCTCCTAGTAAACCAAAGAAGTTCAAGCGAATCTTCTCCAACTTTCGGTTGGAGAAGGCTACTGTGTTCTGGGACCGGAATGGAGTTCTCTTGGTGGAATTCATGGAACGTGGCACGACCATCACTGCAGCCTCATACTGCGTGACTCTTCAACGTCTGCGAAGGGCAATTCAGAATTAGCAGAGAGGAATGTTGTCATCAGGCATTGTCTTTTGTTCCATGACAATGCTCGGCTGCACACTGCAGCTGTAACAAAGAAGCTCCTGCAGCTTTTTCGTTGGGAAGTGTTTGATCATCCACCATACAGCCCGGACTTAGCTCCATCCGATTTTTACCTCTTTGCTCACATGAAACGCTGGCTAGGAGGACAACATTTTGTCACAGACATCGAGCTGCAGACCAGCGTAGAAACATGCCGGAAAACACAGGCGGCTCCGTTCTATGACAAGGGTATTGGAAAGTTGGTACCACGCTACCGCAAATGTCTAAATCGGAGTGGCGACTATGTAGAGACATAGCGTAACTATGTAAGTACTTGTTACAAATAAAAAAAAAATTGTTTTCACTGTGGTTTTAATTTCGTGACCGATCGGATCTTTTTTTTATTTTTATTTTTATATTCCCACCTACTCCTCTGGAACGGATCTACAATCAAGTTTGACTCGCGCCAGAGGAGTGTCATTTACTCTAACTCGCCTCCCCGCCCGCCAGCTGGATGTCCGGCACGGCAGGTCAGTTCACCGGTTAGCTCTTTTATTTCGTAGGTGGAAATTCCACCTACGACAAGCCGTCATCAGCGAGCGGTTTCTTCTTGACGAGCTTCCTCATCTTTCTTCTTTACAACTGCGGTTATAAACGACGAGATCACATTAAAGTTATCCTCGTTAAGTAGCATTTTATCCACCACATTCTCCGTAGATAATGGCCCTATACGTCTTACACAGTGTTGCCTGCTTTCAGTCCAACGGTTACATTCAAATACTACATGTTCAGGGGAATCATATGCCCCACAGTAAGGACAGTTGTTGTTATCTACCCTTAGTCTTGCACATAAATAGGACCTGAACGACCCATGCCCTGTAAAAAATTGCGTTATCCAGTAATTTATGTCCCCGAACTTCCTTTCTATCCATGGTCGGATCAAAGGTATCAAACGATGTGTCCATCGTCCCGTGTTGGCTACATCCCAACGATGTTGCCAATTACGCAGCATCTCTTCATATGCTTCTTTAGAAGGTTGTCCACATGCTATACTCACTGGCATCTCCACCAGTTGTTTAAGCGGAGGAACTCCTGCAATTACGAGTACTGCCTCGGTGGAGACTGAAGAATATGCGCATATCACTCTTAAGCCCATGCGCCGTTGAATTCCTTCAAGGGCTCTTCTGTTCTTGTCGGCACGCAGAGCTCTTTCCCAGACTTGTATACCGTAAAGTAAGATGGAATTAACTACATGAGCGTAAATCTTACGCTTCGCAGTTCTGGATCCTGTCATATTACCGAGTAATCTGCTAAGATTTTTGACCGTGCATTCAGCTCGTTTACGTATTTCATTCACGTGTGCCGTAAAACTCCTCCTCTTGTCAAGCCAGATCCCTAAATATTTGGCTGAAGTCTGTTGCTGGACAAGATTACCCCCTACTCGAATTAGAATGTCAGATATTCTCCTACGACCTGTCATGACTACGTATTTTGTTTTACCATGCGAAAGTTTTAAGCCTTTAGTGGACATCCAGACTTCTGCCATTCGTATCGCTACGTTTGCCTTCTCCGATACCTCTACTTCAGTTTTTCCAGTAACAACCAAGGCTAGGTCGTCAGCAAAAGCCACTGGGAAAACACCCAGAGGATAACTCAGCCCGAGAATTCCGTCATAGACCAGATTCCAAAGGAGTGGCCCCAAGACAGAGCCTTGAGGCACTCCACACGTCACTTTGAAAAAAAAAAAAAAAAAAGACGCGTAGTAAATACATATGAGAAAAATATGCTAAACGTTTCATAAATTAAGGAATAAATTTGTTAGAAAGGAAAGATTATAATGAAGAAGGAAAAACGGAATTAGTACGAAAAAAGGACTAATATATTATTTCAGACAGGTTTACATGCATAAGTAGTCATTCATCTAATTTCGTCTTTTTTTTTCTGCACTTAAAAGTATTTCCTATTTATATTTATCAATGTACTGAACAGGAACTTACAACATGTATTTTACATTTTTTAAACTGAACTCAATACTTGTTTTATATATTATATAATTTTTATTTTGTATAAACTGATTAAATTTAAAATTACCAAAAACAAAACTGTAGATATTTCATCGCACTGCTGTTGTAATGGTTTTATTACCGGCTGGTCAGTACTAAATTTATTATGTGTTAAATATCTCACATGGATTGACAAACTGTTAAAGAAATAACGGTACGGATTTTCTATGTGTGTATCCCTAGAAAGCAAATTTCAATGAAAAACTTGGTTTCCTAAGTTCACTAACTTTATTAAATTTTATATTTTCTATTTGTAATGAATTAAGAACATTATAGTTAGCTTTCTCTTCCGAAAAAATAAACAAAAGACAATTTAAGTGTGTGACTGAATTTTTAATTTAAACAAATAAATATCCTTTAAATTGGGTAGTACTGAATCTAGAATTCTCCTGAGTGAATCGGATCTTGAAAAAAAATAGCTCTCGTATATGGATCTTTTCCACTATAGGACTGCAAGGCTTAAATGTTTTGATGGAAGTCAAATATTAAAATAATTTGAATAGGGGAAGAAATTACGGAATTTATAATTCCAGAATTATTAAAATTATTAAATAATTTCTCAACAATTAAAAAAAAATCAAATAAAAATAGATTAATTTTGTTTCTAGAGCAACGTTGTTAATAAATTCTCATTTCTCTAAAAGGAATTACAGATTATACACGTACAACTGCCTTTGTCACTGGAATGAATTTTAAGTTGATTTTACATAGGGTACCTCCGCTCCGATCCTGTTATTATGCCAAAAACACAACACAAACAAGTTAGGCGAAGTTGAGGGGAAGCGCATGCATCCCCTCAACTTTATCGTACGTTAGGACCGGGAAGGGTATCGCCTCATGGGAGGATCACCTAGGTTACAGAAGAAAAATTCGGCTTGTTCTCAAGGTCCAGGGGGGTTCCCGATGGGGGCCGAGGCCCCCATCGTGGGGAACCGCCCTATCAGATTAGGTAAGAATAGGTCAATGACACATGCCATTTTCATTCACATTTCCACTGTGTACACCAACACAGGGTCGCGAGACGGGCAAGTATCGAACAAAAGTTACACTTATGTGGTAGAATACACTAACACACAAGTAGGAATTCACACGTAGGGGCTTGCCTGTCAAATGACGTAGATATCAAGTGTATATTAGCAGGAAGGAGTGGACGTTCCCTCACAATAATATTAATTTATGTTTTGTTTCGAGAAACGAAAAGCAAAAACACAACATTTTTTAAAGAAAATAATAAATTTGTACTGATGTATTAATTGCATTTACAACGATAACTTTTAGAATAAGTGCTTTTCATTACCATTATTAAAAAAAAAATTAAAAAAAATATGTGGAAATAAATGAAATAAATCTATAGTAAAATTATTAAGTAAATTATAGGTAGAATTATTTCTTATTCACTAGATACAATAAAAATCTGAACATAAAAAATTATCTCCATTTATTCAAATAGTTCTATTTATTACTATAAACAATTACTCATGAAAAATACCTAGTTGATGTAGAATACATTTACGAATATAGTAGTATAATGTGTATTACGAGCAGCTTCCTCTCACAGCTAAGCTTATATTTTCGTCTAGCGTACTCTACAAATAACTATAGTACTAGGAATTATTTTTAAATTTACAGAACTGATCAAATTTGACGCACCTGAATAGCTTAAGAACTATTATGAAAGATACCTATGTTTGTAATATTGCACTAGGCTTTATGTAAATAACAATTATCATTTTAAACAGTATGTACGAGAGTCAAACATAAGCCGAATATATCCCCCTCAAATAGAACACGAACTTTGTCTTCAAGGCTCGTGTATGAGCATGAGGGAGCTGGCGCAAAGGGAAATGTAAGAAGAGACTGAAGATTCCAGCAGCCTCAGCTTCCGTATTTCTGATCAGCAGCGTCTTGTCAGAGCAAATTGTTATTACCGAGAATTATCTCGAGAATGAGGACTCAAATCTATGAAATTTTTACTAACCTTCTTGGTAGTTTGGGGATATGACGTCATGTAGCGAATTCTACAGCTGAATCAGCAAATTTAAAGAAGGGCAAGAAGCTCTAGAAAATTAAACGCAATAGGCGTTCAAGGTCAAGTGTGATAAATGACAATATCGATCGAACTGTGTGACCTTATTGAAGGTGATCGGAATTCTACGATTGATGAAATTACTTCGGAAATAAAAGTGCCCATTAACACAAAGCACCTAGAGTTCCACAATGTCTGTGACAGGTAGGTTTCAAGATTGAAATGGTGAGTTATGGGTAATTATACCACTCCCGAGTCGAAATCGGCTCGTACAGTTTCATAGGAATGGAGAGCCTTGCATCGTAAAGGCGAAAACGCATTCGTTAACTTATATTCCTTATGATTATATTTTTGGACCAGGAGGCCTATTGCACGTCGTGTTGTTTTCTACAACCGTTGCACTATAAGTGTTACGTACTAGTTCCGGCTCTAAGGTTTCTGTAAGCGACCTACAGAAACAAAAGCCCCGTCAGCCGATCGATCAGAAATGTGATTCTTTATCACAACGCCGAATTCATATAGCCGTTAGCAATCAGGATATGCTGGACGAAATTTACTGCGGAACCTTAAAGCATCGCCCGTAAGATCCAGATCCTCCTAAGATTAGTGTTTATTTGCGTTATTGAAAGAAGTAGTGAGAGGACATCGATTCTGGAACAACAACGAAATAGAAGAGTACGTGTGCAGTTGTATGGTGTATAATTTTTTTCACTATTCTGTGAGCAAAATACAGTTTTCTTATTATTTATATTTCTCATAATATTCCCTAAAAAACTAAGTACTTATTTTTTCTGGAAAAATTTACATAGTTCTTTCAAAGACAAGTTATCTATAACTTAAGTGTTATTCTGAGCAAGTGTTATTCTCTCTCAATCTCCCTCTCTCTCTGTGATTAGGAATTTGTGCCTTGTATACATCATTATTAATAAACACATTTCTTAGGGGAATTATTTTATCTAAAGGGAGAAGTCTTAAGATATAATATGAAAATAGACAGTAACGAAGCCTTACCTTCTGGCCTTCTGAAACGCTGCCAATTCCGCCGAAGATGCCGCTTCGAGACCGTTACTTCTGTCACTTCCCTCTGATAGATGTTGTCTCCGGCTGGTTGCAAATCATCAGGTGTAGACCAGGCGGTCAGTGAAGGAAGCGGGTGGATGAGGCAATTCGAGAAAATCGTCGGTTCACAATTTCTGTATTGAGTGATTCGTTTCCTAAAATTTCAAGGTCAGCTCTCTACACCATTGTGAGTAGGAGACTTCAGTACCGCAAACTGTGCGCGAGATGGGTTCCCAAGATGCTGTTCGACCATCACAAATCAATGAGAATGGACGCTTCCCTAACGTTTCTCCAGCGCTACCACAATGAAGGAGAAGATTTTTTGAACAAAATTGTCAAAGTGGACGAGACATATGTCCATTTCGAAACTGAAGAAACAAAAGAACAATCCAAACAGTGGATGCATTCTTATTCTCCCAGTAAACCAAAGAAGTTCAAGCGAACCGTCTCCAATAGAAAGTGTATGGCTAGTGGAAAGTGTCTGGGACCGGAATGGAGTTCTCTTGGTGGAATTCACGACCATCACTGCAGCCTCATACTGCGTTCCTCTTCAACGTCTACGAAGGGTAATTCAGAATAAGCGGAGAGGAATGTTGTCATCAGGCATGTTGTCTTTTGTTCCATGACAATGTTCGGCTGTACACTGCAGCTGTAACAAAGAAGCTCCTGCAGCGTTTTCGTTGGGAAGTGTTTGATCACCCACCATACAGCCCGGACTTTGCTCCATCCGATTTCACCTCTTTGCTCACATGAAACGCTGGCTAGGAGGACAACATTTTGTCACAGACATCGAGCTGCAGACCAGCGTAGAAACATGGCGGAAAACAAAGGCGGCTCCGTTCTATGACGAGGGTATTAGAAAGTTGGTACCACGCTACGACAAATGTCTAAATCGGAGTGGCGACTATGTAGAGAAATAGCGTAACTATGAAAAAAAAATTTATAAAATAAATTTTTTTTTATTTTCACTCTGGTTTTTATTTTGTAACCGATCGGACCTTGATAAAAAAACTCTCGTATTAATAGCTGATTTTAATTTAGTCATGATTTATTTTTTCTTTGATTGATACAAAACATTTAATCTTTTTGTTTTCTTTTTTTGAAGTAGATATTGAATTACAACAATACAACTCATGTCAATGCAAAGACATATCAATCAAAATTATAAGAAGTTATTGTTGTACATAAAAGTAACATATAAAGGGGTTGTACTAAAATAATTTTCTTTTTTAATACCAGATGGTTTATTTTTTTGTTCGGTAAATGAAATTACTTTAATACTTATAACGATATAAACGCTTACATCGATTCTTTTACGGAGAATTCTTTTAAGGTATTTATTTTAAAATGACTGCGGAACAGAAGTAGATTTTTATATTGTCTTTAGTTCTTTGATTAGAACATGGTTCAGTAATGGTAATGTTAGGGCACATTGTTCTCTTTTCTCAAGTGACATTGTTCCCCTCCCTAGATATATACCACCACACAGTAGTTCAATGTTTTTTCTCTCACGATCTTATTTTCTCTTTCCCTCACTGAGTCATACCGTTTATCTATCTCGCTCGCTCACTCATTCGGTCTTTCACTTTTCTCGGTAGCTCGCTTCATAGCCGGTTCACTCGCTCTTCAAGAGATGTGTTTTCGCAAGAGCCCTCTACCCTGGATACAATGTGCTTCCAGGAACGAAATGATTATTTTCCTCTATCCGTCTCACCCTTCTTTACGCGTCCTTCATCTTTCTTTATCCCCTTCTCTCTTTTGTTGAGAGCTCTGGAGACGGTTTTCATATTTTCTTGCACGTGTCGCTCTACCACTGTACGGGAACGGAGAGTGGTGGGTGATACTGTTCCCCCCTTTCAACTCTATTTTTTCACTCTCTTTCTTATTTTTTTATTCATCCCACTTTCGCCTGGATTTTTCTCTCTTTTTAGTGTAGGAATATGGTTACATTCTTATTTTTTCCCCTTTTACATCAAAAATTAAATTACATAGTTTTTTGTTGTTATTGATATTTTTACGTATCGTATTTTTCTTTCTATATTTTAAGCAAAGATTGGGTTACATCTCATATGTATATCACAATACTTAATAACTCTAAATTAAATATAAGCAGTGGTTTGCATGTCGGCATATCTCATACATATCATTTAAAAAAATACAGCATGCAGTTCCTCGTTTTATTGAAAAATGCATTACTTATGTATAGGATTTTTATATGCCTACCTATTACATAACAGGTATATAATGTGGTCAAAAGATTTTTAAATGGAAAATAATAATAAAAAATTTAATTAACCCCTCGAATAATTTTCTGTTTAATGTATTTAAGAATTTAAGATTACTATTTGAAAACAATTAGAGAATCCGAAAAGTGAAATCAGAAATTGTTTGGAAAGTTGTAAAATATACTTTTCGTTATTCTATATTCACTTTTCTATTTCTCCGGTCAGTAATTTTTACAATATTAATTAGTAATTTGAAGCGGTTTAAATTGAACAGTTATTATTAATTTTAATAATTTTGTGAAAATTGGTTGCTGATTTAAACATTTTTGCATTGATGTAATATTCTAATTTAAGAAACATATATGAAAATTTAATAAAATCTTTCTAAAAGAAATTCAGTTTTGAAATTTATCACTTTAAAAAAAATATTTGATGGGAATTTCTTTTTAATGGTTTTAATGATTTTGTTTTGGACCTGGATTAAAATTAGGTTATAGAACAATTTCAAAAGTACGCCAAAGGCGCCGCCTTACTTTTGATCAATTTTTACGCTTTTTTCTTGAATCTTAATTTATGAAAAGAAAAAAAATTTAATTTAATTTAACCTTATTATTAAACAACTCTAATTTAAAATTATTCTCATTAAACAAGAAATCTTTTGGAATATTATTTTTTTTATTTTTATTTATGGATAAGGATGTATTTTAAGCCTAGACACTGTAGGTCATTATAAATAGAGTAAAATAGAATAAAATACTTATAAAATAACAGGAAGTAGAAAATCATGTAATTTCTGATGGCGGGAATCTGTAAACCGGTTTTCATATTAAGGCTTCATGAACACTAATTAACATTTTAAAATTTTAAAGAAAAAAACAAGAATTTGATACTACATTATTAGTGTTTTTTGTTTTTTTAATTTTTTAATAGTAGTATTCTATTCTTGATATAGTATTTTTTAATTACTTTTTTCATTTTATAACAAGTGTCCAAACTGACCAAATATTTATTTTTTGGAAGGGAACCCTCAGTTAAAATCTTTAAAAAAAAGTAAGTTTTATCTATTTTAATTCTTATTCTTTGAATTCTTTTAATAAAATTCACGCACATTGTGTGAATTACATAATCATAAACTGAAAGATGAAAACTATTGACGTTTGATATTTAAAAAACGTTTCTGTTATATTGTTAACAGTTCTATTTCGTTCAATTTTCAGCATTTGGTTTTTTTATCAAATTAATAAAAATTAAAAATTATTTTTTTTTTAAATTAATGAAAGAAATAAAAACAAAACGCACCGGATTTGTCTAGTGGTAAACTCGTCGTTGTAAATCAGCTGATTTCGAAGTCGAAGTTGCAAATCCTAATAAAGGTAATTACTTTTACTCGAATTTGAAAACTAGATCGTGGATACCGGTGTTCTTTAGTGGTTGGGTTTCAATTAACCACACTTTTCAGGAATGGTCGGCCTGAGTTTGTTCAAGACTACACATTTACCGATACAGTTATAATACACTGATAAGTCACTAATGACTTTAACTGTTGATGCGACTATAAATAAAAGTTTAAAAAAATGAAATAATTGAATGAAAGAAAACTAAAAAATTCAGGAAGTTAATATCAAAAATCTACTTTTTTACTAAAGGGGAACGGCCACTGATAGTTGAAGTGATGCTAGATGAAGCAAATGAACGTCTTTTTGTTAAGGTTTTTTAAGGAGCATAAAGATTATATGAAAATACACATTTTAACATTTATTTTTTATCGTCGTAACTAATTACCTCATATAATTAAGTACCATAAATAACGCTAATTAGGAAAATTTAATTCAGTCGCGAATCTACAAAAATTCAATTACAACATTTTTAGTAGCTTAAGTAATTGATATTTTCAGAATAATTTACTGGATTTAAAAAAAATGATCTATTATTTTTATCTATAAAAAACTTATATCCTAGTCTGCTACTCAGTGTATTTCCATACGAAAATTCATTCTGTATTACATACTTGATTTATGTTTAAATTTTATTGCTCATCCTATAACAGTATTATATGAATAAAATTGTATTTAAAACCATCCTTAAATTTCAATAAAACCATTATTAAAAAAAATAAATAATCATTTAGTTCGACAGACGGTTTTTGATTTTAAGCGATCATCTTATGCTTTATTCACTGAAATTATTATTTTTTTTTTGGCGGGGGGGAGTTACGGGCATCGACTGTTGTGGTCAGCCCTTTTCTCAAACAAAAAAATAAAGATTATTTCCTCCCTCGTAAATAACTGGCAACCTAGTCAGGAGACTAGTTTTGTCAGATAGATCATCCAGAAATAAACTTGTCATAGGAAATTAAGAACCAAAAGAGCACAAGAGGGTAAGGGTTATATAAGGTCTTTACCATTTAAAAACGTACTTCCATGTTGTTGTCATATCTGTCAGAAACGGATGTAATAATCTCGCAATTCTTGATGGAAATGCTTAATGAAAATTCGTCAAAAAACTTCATTTGTACCATCAATGCCTAGGTTTATTTTAGGTCATTCTTTTTTCTTTTTTTTCCACATCTTCCTAACGGTCTCCATCTCTGTTTCCAGGGTGTCTGAGGTTTCGGAGATGAAATCGTCCAATCCTCAACTGTAGATCACGGAGTATGACTTGCTGTCGATATCAGATAATACCGACATACACAGATGGTGCGGTGAGTATTATTATTATTATTATGAGGAATTATTTTTTAATTTAATAAATCATATTTACATTTATTTTAATTATGTAGTTTATTTATATTTGAAATTCCCTTTTCATTGACTACTATGTGAAACCCCTTAAGATGACTTTCAAATAATTTTGCAATGGATTTAAGTAGGGAATAATAACTTGACAAAAATTGATTCTCTTTTTTGGAAAAACTTATGAATTTGATCGATTTTACAGCTAAAAATATTTAAAATTTTATATACTGTTGTTTTGATATTAAAATAATTAATAGATAGTTTATTATAGATGGGAAGAAGTGAAAAACTTTGGATAAGTGCAATTTTTCCAATAATTACGATTAAAAAAAAAAGTTGTATAGTCACAACTAGATTTCATGCTAGAAACTTTATTTCTAAAATATTTTTAGATGGTTAAAACTGAAATGTGTTTACCCTATTTTTACTTCCTTGTAAGAACTAAAGGAAGTATTGTGATCGCGAAAAATTTCAGTTTTCAGATTACAATGATGTCCATCCCTGAATCCATTTTGCCTAGTTTCGGCGTGACGTCTGTATCTCGCATAACTCAAAAATGATAAGCCAGAGGATGTTGAAATTTTGGATTTAGGACTATTCCAACATCTAGTTGTGCACCACTCCTTTGATTGTAATCAAATGTACCAAAAGTGTCCAAAAAAGCCCAAGAAAAAAAAATAATATGGATTTTTTTACTTTTTCTTAACTGCAGTAATAAGTCATCATTGAGGACTTTTTAACATTATATTATGATATATTGTTCCTATTTTCATTGGTTCCACAGTTATAGCCAAATAAAATTGTAATTAAAGAAATATTTGGATCTTATAAGGGTAAGGTACATCGGTTCAAATCCGACTTTTCGCCTTTTTTTATTTTATTTATTTTTTATTTAAATATATTGATTTATTAATAATCATTACTCTCTGATTGTAAAAAATCTTTTCCAACAAATAATAATTCAATAAAAAACATATCAGAAGTTATAAATGAAATAAAAATTTATGTACTTTTCATTTAAAAAAAAATTTGTATAAGTAATTTAATAGGCGTACCACGAAGTCATACAGTGTCCACATCAGATATTTTAAATAAGATTTATTTGTTTCATTGATTAAGAAATTCTCATATTATACAATAATTTTTTTTTTAATTTTAAAAATGAGCATTTCTCTTGCTAGAAAATTTTGAGTACCCTACGAAAGCTTTTTCTGGAAACAAATTTTATTGGCGAAAGAAAATTTAAAAAAAATTGATGTGGACACCATATGACTTCCTTGTACGTCTATTAAATTACATGTACACATTTTTTTTTTTACAATCAGAGGTTAATAATTATTAATAAATAAATATAATTAAATTTTTAAAAAAAGTTAAAAAAAAAGGAAATGTAGTCGGATTCGAACCGACGACCCTTCCCCTTGTACGATCCATATACTTCATTAATTAAAATTCTATTTGGCTGTAACTCTGGAACCAATGAAAATATCTATGACTTATGAAACACCGTTGAAGTGCTCTCATTGAGGGTTGATTATTGCAGTTAAGAAAAAGACCTTTTTTAGACACTTTTGGTTCAGTCGATTGCAATCAAAAGAAGAGATGCGCAACTAGATCTTACAACAGTCCTAAATCCAAAACTTCCTATATCCTACAGCTAATCGTTTTTGAATTGCGCGGAGTGCATACGCACAGCGTACGTATAGACGTCACGCCGGAACTAGTCAAAATGGATTCAAGGTTGGTCAAAATGAATATTTCCGTTAAAATCTGGAAACCGAATTTTTCGCGATCACAATACTTTAGGAAGAAAAAATTGTTTTTATTTAATCAGAATCAATCTATTTTTCATCACATTATATCTTTCGCTTCTCCGATATTTTTTAAAATTATGTTTTCGTACATGTTACCTAACATATTTTAAAATTAATATAACTTATTTATTTTTCATTTAATGAAAATGTGTTGTAATCAAAATTATATAAAATAAATTACTTCAAAAATAAGTTTTCTATTTATTTATTACTCTTTTTACTAATTGTATGATATAAAAATTTTATTTTAGCTTTAAAACATAAATATGGTATCCAAAACTTTTAATAATAATTTCTGTTTATTATAATTTATGATTTTTTTCAGAAAATTATTAAAATTTTTTCTTCATATTTTAAAAGATATATCTACTAGATATATGATTCTTACTATAAGAATTGTATAGTAATATTATGTGTATTTTAAGACCTGCATAGAAAAGTTTTCTTAAAAAAAAAGAAATTGCTAATTTTTAATAATTATCAATTAGAATAAGATACAAAAAAAAGAAGTGCAAACGTTGACTATAAAATGTAACATTATTGCCTATTGTTAGGAATTTTCTTGATTGTTAACAGGTTAAGTTTGATATGTGAAGGTTAAAATTGAATGTATGTACGTAATAACTTATTAAAGATTCAGTTGACAGATTCACCTTGACAGTTCTCAACAACTGAACCAATTGACTATTTTAGTCCTGAGTTACAGAGTACGTTTTATGAATTGTAATCTTCTTTAACGCAACACGATGTTATAGTTTTGTTTTTTTTAATTTATTACAAACCAAGAGATCTCATGAGATGCATCATGCATTTTTTATAATAGCACTTTTAAAAATGCATTTTCAGTTGAGTGATATGTTTGATTGCTGAAGGGCAAATGTAATTTAAGCGTTAAGAAAATAACAAAATATAGGATTAATAAAACTGGTTGACGTACATATGATCGTATTATTTTAAGTTTTAAGGCTGGAAATGAAAAGAGATGATCTAATATAAGTACTGAGTTAACCTTCATTTTACATCTTTGCTTCCCACACGTGCAGCACAATCTTTGTGTTGACAAGGGTATATACTGTATAAGCTGTACATATATTTTCTATCCCTTTCACAGTATAGATAGATACTGATGTGACATCACTGTTGGCTGTGTTCTGTCGATAAACCGATGTTCTTGTTTTATCTATAGATACTTATTAAAATAAATGCAACTTTTCTCTATGCCAATTTTTTTTATATATAGCGATTTTAAATTTAAGAAGGGAAAAGGGGAAGATTTTCAAGATTGTCATTACGTTAAAATATTATAATTTGATACCTTTATCTCTGGAAGTAAAATTAAGTATAAACAGTTTCATCTCCCAATTAATCTCGGCGAATAATAAGCAAATGGTCTATTAAGTAATTGAATTCGTTTTTTTAAACAGTTTTACATTAATTTTTTTCTTGGACATGAAAACTGTAGTCATCTAAAAATTAACTTAAATGTTTTTTTTAAATATATTTATGATTTGTTTTTTCTTGCATAAGCTTAATTTCTATTTTGTTAGTTTATCGCAACAAGGAATCCAATCAACTTTATATTAGATGCTTTATAAAAATAAATCATTAGTAGAAGAAACAAGACTTTGACTTTTGCTATATTCTCTTTCTTTTCTTCTTCCTATTTTCTTATTAACCAATTTTTTTCTACTCTTTACCTTTTGCCCTTTTTCTTTATTCTTTTCTTATTCTTCATTTTCTTTGTCTTCTTCTTTTCTTAGTTTTACTTTTCATGTTCTGTTTTTTTTTTGTTCTTCATATTCACTTTTCTATTTTTCTTTTCGTTTCGCTTTTAATATTTTGATTTTCCTCCTTTTTTTTCTTCTTTTTCTTTTATTTCTCGCCTGTCTTTCTATCTTCCTTTTTTAAGTACTTTCATTATTGTAAACATTTATCATGGTAAGTTTTCCTACTACCATTACGTTAGATTTTCTGTAACAGTAGTTTTCTCTTACCTTAACTGGAAAGAGTAGTTTCTTCTTTCTTCTAATCCTTCTACTTTCTTTTTTCTTTATCTTTTCTTCTTGTATTCCAGTTCTTTTTCATCTTCTTTCAGTTCGTTCATTCTTTTTCTTCTCCATTTTTTCTTCCTTTCTTCTATTGCTTCTATGTTTTATTCATTCGCCTTTCACTATAGTTTTTTGTTCTAAACAAATATTCGTAGATTGTCTTCTTTATATATAACATAATACTCTTTGACACCATATGCATAATTATAATCAATTTGGTTTTACCAAAAAATCATTCTACGAAATAGATTTAACAAAGATTAGAATTAATTGAACAATTATTAAAGTTTAGGTTTTACAACTAAGATCTTTTATAAAAAAAGAATCTTATATAAAAAAAGATCTTGTTCATCTCATCAAAGAACGCTAAGATATCATTAGATCGACGACAGAAAATGTAAGAAAACGAGTTGAAAAATGCACCGATATCAATGGTGGAATTTTCGAACATTTGTAGTAAATTAATGCAGTATAAACCACATCGAGTACTTTTTTCAAATAAATTAAAAGTATTTTAATTATTCAAAGGTTTAAATTTATTGTACTAAAGAAAGCTGTTTTTAATTTTAACAAATACATAACATTTTTTTGTTATGTTTTGTTTCGTTTTTAATAATAAAACTTGTATTTTTTTTGGTTTTTCATAGATTTTGTTACATCAACATTCTCATAATTAAATTCTCTACAAGTTTTTATAATAAAGTTTACAAATTTATTAGTCATTTATCGAAGTTATTGTACTTTAAACCTAAAAAACATGTTTTTAGACGCCGAATTTTTTTTGTTTTACGTTGAATATCTTGAAAGATACGGGAGATACATATTCTGAGACCTGTTTTATTCGATTTTTCGGATCAAATAACATAAGAAACCATCAAGTTTACCTCTTATATAACGTCTTAAAAATTTCAGCATGACCTCATTTCACCGGACGGAACCTTTCGCTAGCCGTAACTCGATAACAAAGCGTTTTCGGACATATGTTTGTATGAAATTTTTTCCGTATTTCAAACTATAGAATCAGCTCCCAAATTATTTCCCTTTCCTCCTGAAATCACTCTCTGTATATTAAATTCAATCTTCTTTTATTACCTCTTTTTTCATTTATTAAACGTAAATCCAAGTTTTAACGTACAAATACTTACATTTCCAGAATTTACATTACAGAATACTTTCTAATCATAATGGTTAATATATTTTATAAATGGTTATATTGGAGGTGTACTTAGGAATAAAAATAAAAGCTGGTATAAGAAAATCCCTTCTGTAGGACATTTGTGACTATTAAAGTACCTTAACAGAACATTATTGTGTTCAATATGAAATTAAAAAAAACTAATATTCAAAGATTTTTTTTAAAAATAATAAGCAATATGGAAAGTTTAATACATCATACGTTTCCATCATAAATTGGGAATTTTCTTTTGAGGAGATTCTTAATTAATGAACACTTCGTTTAAAGAAAAGAAAAGATCTAGTTACCAATCAAGATCTATTACGAATGAACAAGGATAAAGAACTTTAGATTTAGATAAAAAATAACCGCTAAAACGAGAGTTAAATGTAGCTGCGTAATATATACATAAATTCTGTATACATAAATTCTGTTTTTTAATCTGACTCTATATATATATATATATATATATAACATAATAAGTTAATGATAAATCTCGATAGTTACATATTAAAGTAGATAAACAAAAAAAAACGAAGTGGATTTTCTGTTAATATTTAAAAAAAATAAGTTTATCATAAATTCCAGTTTTAATCATTTTGTTTGAGAGTTGTCGAAAAGTATCTTATATTTACCTAATAATCAATTGAAGCTCATTTTGTATGAGCTATAAATGTTTTGAATGTGTTGTCCTGCTTATTCTCCATCTAACATCTATAAATAAAATAATAATAATAATAATAAATAAATAGAAAGATTATATCAGTCGATCTGATAATGAAGAAAAATAGCTGTGATTGACATCTGTTGTCAGTCTGGTAAATTAGAAAAATCCCACATAAGTTAACACTGCGGAGAAAATAAATGAAAATTTTATAACTCTGGCGAACTTCGAATGTTAAAAGGTAATTACATTAATATGAATCGGATGTAAATTAAAATAAAATAAAAATATTGATGTAATTATTTTATTGTATTGAATGACTTATATTTTCATTTTTACCTTTTTTTTACCGTTGGTTATAAACATAGATATCGTTAGTTTAAGTAAAACCGGAATAATTTAAAAAATACTAATTTTACAGGAAATTATAATATACTCGTATTTTGTATAATGTATACTTAACGAAATATTTTTTTTTTTTTTTTAATATAATTAGCGTACAGAAGAGTACCGAATTTACTGTAAACTTAGAACTATTCAAAAAAACATTTTAACCATAATTAGATGTAAATTTGCTGGCGGCCAAGCCAGTATAGAAATATTTTTAAATTAACTGTATTATCTCCTGTTACAGGCCTACATCTATAAACATATGTAAATGTACTCACACGTGTGTGTGTGTGTGTGTGTGTGTGTGTGTGTGTGTGTGTGTGTGTGTGTGTGTGTGTGTGTGTGTGTGTGTGTGTGTGTGTGTGTGTGTGTGTGTGTGTGTGTGTGTGTGTGTGTGTGTGTGTGTGCCTATGCATAGCATAATATACAGTCGCGCGCGTAATTATTACAGACTTTTATATATATACGATATTCATTCTCACGGATTAGCGGGCTTGGCTATTCGAGAAGTTTCCTACTATCGTCTGCGTATGTGTGTGTTTGTATAAGTATATGTATGCATGTACCAGCAGCACCAGCGGCAGTTGAACAGCTGTCTGCTGTGGCCGTCATTCGCGTCGACCCCTCCTCTAACCCCTTCTGTATATTTCACTCCCTCCAAACCCCCTTCCCGTTAAACAATTCCCCTTCCGACCACAGGCCAGTAAATATGCAAGATGGAACAAAAAATTCAAATTGATGAAGGAATATAAGGAGTTTTTATTTTGTCTAACCTTTCCACAAACATTATGAATGCTTTACCCCAAAAGAATAGTATTCATAGATTATCTATTTAAAAATAAATTATCCATCTCAATTAATCATATATTAAGCCTAGTGATTTACTTTATTGTATAAAAACGGAAATTTAAGTGAAAAAATAAAATTATATATATATATATATATATATAAGTATATTGAGAATTAGACATATGTAATATATATATACTTTGAAATACCTTGATAATAGCATCGTAGATTTACTGAAAGAAATCAGATTTAGTATCTGATTTCTTTCAGTACTTTGAACTAAATCAAATTTGATTTTAATTTATAATACTCCTTAAGAAATAAAATTAAGTATAATAGTAAATCCGTTAAAAAAATATATTAAACTAATAATTTACCTTTCTTGTAGTTTTGTAGATTTAAAAATTTCCTATCTATAAAATATTATTTAGATGTATTCTTCCGTTATATTATTTTCCTGGTTTCATAGGTCTAGACCTATACTACAACAAGGAACCGTTACTAATCAATCAAAAAACAGGGTATGGGTTTTTTCATTCTCAACGTTTCAGGACCCCGGAACCCAAAAAAAAGAGGGGGGTAATATAGTATTTGTACGTACGTTAGCGGGTTTGAAACTTAATAAATATTTTGACTGAATAAACCGATTTTTGATGAGAATTGTACAGAGGCTGATGTACATGGGTCAATTTGTTGGTAAAGTTTTGAGGTCAAATCTTCAAGGCGTGTGGTAGATAGTTTTTGGGGTCAACTTTTTTCAAAATTTTAATAACATAACCCAACTATATATTAAGCTCATTAAATGAGTACATGCTTATCTTAACATTTATAAAAAAAATTCTCCCTTAATTTTTCTTTTCCCAAAAATCAAAAAGTTAACTATTTATTTATTGCATACTTTTAACAGAGTTTTTTTAATGTCTTTCTAGGCATAGTAGGAGGGAAAGCGACCCCAAAAAAAAACTTAAGCCACAATATTCTGAGTTGGGGAGGCCGATCAAAGTTTAGATTTTTTCAGTCTTTCATTTTTTTTTTATTTATTTAAACTTTTAATATTATTAAAATATTTCCCCCAAAAAATCTATAATATTACCCCATCCCCCAAAAAAGAAATCTTAGGTAACTTTTTATTGGTTGTATATATTTTTAGTTTCTTCCACTTAGCATAGTAAACGTATAAAAATCAAAAAAAGTTTCGTGGAAGGTGATTTTTGCGGTGGGGGGAGAAGAAGAAAAAAAAATCGATTTTTTACTTTCCCGTCTAGATAGCATTATAGCTCTAGAAGGGAAAGTATTGTAATCGGTCCAGTTTGGACACATGCAGTTTTCACCGGATTTTGACGTTTTGATTCCTAAGGAACCTAAAAAACGGGATGGAAATTTTCCGAATTTAATGTTTGTATGTTCGTGAATTCGTTGTTGGCTTCTAAATCAACTCATATATCCATAACTACTCAACTGATTTTACCGAACTTGGTCAGATTACTTCTATATAAGGGGAATTGTTGCCATTGAATTTTCAACATAAAAGGTCAACAGCAATTTCACCCTCAGTATTCCAAGATTTCGCCTAATTAAGGTCGTATTTTTCTTAGGCATATTTATTAACAATTAAAAAATAACAAAATTTGCAAAAAAACTTTTCAAAATCGCACCCGCATCCCAAAAAAAAAAGCTCTAAACTATGCTATGTTGTGACGTCACAGGTTTGCGGTAGAATTAAATAGATGAATAATGTTTAAGTGTAAAAAAAAAAAAAAAAAAAATTAACTCAGTCTGGCTGAGTCTTGAACTCGATCGCCCGGTTAACTCGGTAGGTGGTGCGTTAAGTCTCGTGGCTACACCAGTTTGCCGAACGTACAAGCGAAATTTTTTTATGTAACTTGTGAAATTACATTAGTTTAGCTAGTGCCGACCGTCGCCGCTATTATTGCCACATCGCACGAATTAGATACGATAAGCGCGGGCGATTTAGTTAGAATCATTGAATTAAATAAACGAAAAAATATAATATTTAAATAAAATGATAAATAATTTAAATTAAGTTGTGTGCGGCTTTAGTTGCGTGACAGAAAAGTCCTGGAACTGTGTTGTCAGCTTTTTGAATTTTTAAAACTCTTTTTGGTTTATTTAAACATCGTATAATGATCATTTTGCAATAAACCTTCATCATAAACTTCCCTCATCCCGAAAAAGAAATGTTAGGTAACTTTTCTCATGTAAAATTATTTTTCCATTAAATAAGAATAAATAATCAATGCCATGAAAGTATTACTACAATTACATTGTTGTGAGTTTTTTATATTATTTTTGTTTATATGTAAAACGTATTGCAGTCAAATATTGAGTTTATACTTGCAAACCGCCACTTGGGTTGGTCAATAGCATCATCGTCGATTAACTGTTATGAAAGCTATTCTGTGAAGCTGGGGGTCATAGGATCAAGTACAAATAACTGTATAGTAACTTTAATTTGATTTTAAAACAAAATTTAACCAATTAACTCATTTCTTGAATTTCGATTAATAATATTGAATACTAGTTGGATTGTATGAAAAATGTCATTCTTTCAAAGTCGAGGGTTTCTGTTTTGTTTTATTTTTGTTGACATAAAAAGCTCTTTTCAGTGTTTAAGCATTTTTTTATAGAACATAAATTTTTCTGTTTTAATCTTTCAATCCGTTATCCTGTAATTGATTTATTTATTCTTCTGTTTGGTTGACAAATATTTTTTTACCAAAGATTCGTGATCTGTTCTCGTCTCCGAATTCAGAATTCCATGAATTTAAAGTAATGTAAAAATTTAATTTGCTTCGTATGCCTGTTTTGATGCACCAAACTCTTTAATTTCCTTCCGTTAATATCTAAGAAATCGTATTTCTTTTTCGGAAATACGACTTTTATCTTTATGGTAACTATTAAATTACACTTCCGTATAATCTTAAAGAATTTTTAACGTACCTTATTGTGCACTGTCTTTAGAATGGTTCAATAAATCTTTCAAATTGAATCTTCATCTATTTGTGAATCCTTTTAAGTTTTCCAAACCCAGAATTTTAACCTGATAGTTATTGTATTAACTTATTCTAAATTATCTTCCTATAATTCGAATACTACTTTCTTTATAATTATATTACAATATTCCATTTTATAAAATTATCATGTTTTCTTAAATTGTAAAATCTCTTTTTTTCTGCAACATTTTCTGGATTTCCATTAAAACTAATTGGATTTTTACACTCACAACTGCATTCTTACATGACACGAACACTTATTATTTTTATTAGGATTTCTCAGATTTTTGCTATAGGCCAAATTTCTGGGTTTTTTTCATAGATAAATTGAAAAGTTTATTATCTGTCCTGAAATACTTCCCATTTTTTTCTAATTATTATAGTTCATTAATATTTAAGGATGAATAATAGCATAAAAAATATTATTTATTCAAACCTATCATAAAATACTTATCATATATTCCTATGAACAATATATATAATTTTATATATTCCAGAACTTTATTTAAGTTTATGCAGTACAATGTTGATAATTAAGAAGAACTCGTTTTGTATAAAATTCCTTGAACTTCAATTTAATTAATTTTTATTTTTCACTGTAATTTTTCCTTTTTCATATAACCAGTTTATCCTGATATAGTTACAACTTAACTTACATTTTGTTGAACATAAGTATATATTAAACACATGTTACATATTTTTTATTTTACTTTATGCATTATTCAAGTCAAGATTTGTTTATTATTTAAGTCAAAAGACTGTTCCTATACTGACCAGTATATAATTTGAACGTAATATATTTATTGAATGCTAACAGTGTTTTAAAAATCCGATCTACATACTTGTTTTTAATTATTTAATTGTATAAATAATTTGTTTTTTCAAAATTATTTCTACTTTATTAATTTATTTTGTCGATATAAATCTTACTTCCGCATTAAATTTTCTTTTTATGATTCATGTGTAATACATATTATTTCCAGATTTTTTTTTTTTTTAAGTTGTTATAGTATTGTTTTTTTTTTAATGGTTTGTAATTGAGGTTTCGTGTTCTATAATTACTCGGTTGTTTTATTTTTTTATCATGTTTCTTCGCTTATTCCACTTTTCAAATTCTTCGCAAATAATACCAATTTTTCTTCTACTTTCATGTCATTTACTTCTTTTGTCTATTACATCTTTTCATTTTCCTTTTTTCCTATTCTTTTTACTTCTTCCAATTCTCTGATATTAAAATTTTGGAAATCTTATTTCTTTAGAGATTTTCTTTAAACAAAGCTCTTTTTTTAAATCGATTTGCATTTTAATTTTTTTGCAAAATTATTCAACAATATTTGTAATTTTTAGTTTATATATATATATATATATATATATATATATATATATAAACACACACACAACGCACGTGTGGAAAAAAAATTGCTTAAGGATTGTAGATGACATGGTTTTTTGAAAGTATGAAACTCGACGTAGGATACTCAACAGATGATTCCAAAATTAAAATCACTCTTACAGAATACAGAATGAAAATGAATATTAGAGAAATTACAGCAATAAGGATGGGAGAAAATAAGCCAATGTCAGCAAAAAGAGAAATATTGAATAAGTAAAACAGTACAGAATTTTACTTGGGTACTATTTTAACAGAAGATTGAAAAAGTAAAATTTAATAAAAATCAGAAATAACAATGACTAAAGAAACATCTAACGGAAAAAACTGTTATTACAATTGCAAGAGAGTTAGGCCTACATTGTAGAGGAAGCGTCTGGTGAAATGTTAGGTTAGGAGTACCCATATGAATGTGATACATGGACAACAAGAAAAGGAGAGAAAGGCAGCAGACACGTAGAATGTGGGTATGGAGAAGATTAAATGGACAAATTGACAGACATGCTATAAAATGAGGAAGTAATGAAATGAATAAATGAGATTACAAGCTCAGCAGAACAGTTCAGAATAGGAAAACCAACTTGTTATGAGAGGACCAACATATTATGAGAAGAAAAGGACTGATTAACACAGGGCTAAAAGGATAAATGGAAGGTCTATAGGTGAGAAATTGAAAAAATAATCGGAAAATTTTAATGTTATAGACGATCTAAAAGGGAATGGGAGCTGTTAGGAACTTTAAAGTTTAATTGGTAATAGAGAAGAATGTAAATTGACTTAATGCAAGGGAGTTACCTCAGAGTTGATAACCATATGATATTTATACACACACATATATATTAATATAAAAAGTTGATTATTTCTTTTACCTCTTTGTTTTTGTACTAAATTTAACAATTTCAGTTGATGGAATTAAATTTAAAATTGAATAGAAAACTGAATTGCTGGTTATAACTGAGTTTGGAAGATTCAGTTATTACGAAAAATTGTCTTTTTTTTATTGAACGCATAATGCGGAATCGTTCATAGCACCCGGATACAATACTACTATAATAAACAAACTATTTCAACAACAATACTAATATCACAGACATAAATTAAATAATAATAATAATATAAAACAAATAAAATTTACAATCAAAACGCTCAGTATCACAGACAAAATATAAAAATCTAAAATACATACAAAATACATTAACATAATTATTAGATATTCGAATACAGACGCACGGCCTTAAGAAACAGCAAGACATTTGATAACAAGGTCACATCGTTCCCTAAAATATTTCAGATGTTAGCTCGTAATTTAAATTTTCGGCGTAATACCGCAGACACAACCCACAAGGATGTGGTGTACGTTAGTCGGTATTTGGAGCAAATACAAACGGGTGCATCGTTCAGAGCCATGAGATGTCAATGAATGATTCCAGTGTACGCTATTCGTAAACAGCAAGTAATAACCTCCTCTCGATTATTCCTGCATGAAAAGCTTCACGGTAACATAGTGTTGTTTAATAGGAAAAGTTTATTGTTGATGGTAGCATTCCAATCACTTTACCACTTGTCACGAACTATTCTCTTCAGAAAACTGACAAGATCATCTGAAACAACGCGATTAGAAAAAGAAGGCTGCAAACAAGCCTCTTTTGCCAAACTACCAGCACGTTCATTGCCTGAAATTCCAATATGGCTGATGATCCAGCAGAGTCATCACTCAAATAATAGACTGAATCTCACAAGCAACAGAATGTCTGGAGTACAGGATACTAATCGCCTGCAAGGTACTCGTGGAATTTAACAGATAAGTGCGAGTTGAAATTTTGGACTAATTGTATTTAAGACCTTATGAATAACATTCAGCTGCGTGATGAAAGCATTGAGATGTTGACGATGCAAAAGTTATCTTATTTTGTTATCTTATATCGTAAACTCTCCCAGTATTCCAGGAACATTGGATATCATTAATTGATGATCTGTCAGTGAAGTAAATTTTTTATAAATAAGAAATTAAAAGTGAAAAGAATAAAAATAGGTTTATTGAAATCCCCCCCCCCCCGCCATTCGATTAAATATTTAGTAGTTTGCAATGCTGTAGACTATTTAAAGAATAAACTACTAATATTATACAAAAGAATATAATTAAAGATATTGAAATATAAAAAAATTAAGAAAATCTTACGCGTAACCGGTGAGGGATAAACTGACAATGGTGGATAATATCAGGATATGCCGCTTCAGGAGTGAAGGGAACCTTGTATTCATCCTCTTAGCAACAGTGGCTAGGGAGCAACAGTGGCTCCCTAGCCACTGTTGCTAAGAGGCTTGTCATCCAAGTCCCCTGACTTGGATTACACATAAACTTTCCTTCCAGCTAATCTTTCCTTCACAGCTATCTTCAAATGTACAGCAGCCACAAATTTGAAAATTTTATAAAAATCAACACAAATACATTATTTTGCATAATAGCAAGGAAATAATTGAAAAATTTCACAAAAGCTGGAAAAGATGTTCGTAACTCCGTCACAAACACACACTAACTGTCATATAATCGAATAAAAACAGGATATCCTTTTAATCGGGCAGTTAATTATTATTGATTGTATAATTAATAATTATATTGCCACATAATAATTTTTAAGTACAGCAGCAATTTTTCAGTTGGTGTTTTTCGGTTTCAAGGAAACTGAGCAAGCAGATACAAAAATTTTCACAAATTAACTGATTATGATACATTAAAATGGTAATACATGGAGATTATAATCTTCTGATTAGTCTTTACACACTTTTAGAGTACTTAGATGTGAATCTGGACCCTTCAGCATTATAGATCAATGTTATTTACAACTTATGAAAAGGTGATAAAATATTAATATTGCACTATTAGTAAGTTTTATTTGAATTATTTCAATAATATTTTTTTTTTTAATTAAACGTTTTGAAACTAACTTTTAATTCAAAAATAAATAAAAAATAATAATAAGGATTGTTAAAAATTTAAATAATTATGATTTAAATTTAAATAATTGATAATATTTAAAAAAATTAAATTCATAAATAAAAGAATAAAGATAATTTTGTAACTAAATAATTATAAGGCAGGATCTACAAAAACATGACTACGTATAAACAGTTAATATTCTGTAACGAATTGCTAGGTTATTTGTCAGTATCCTGATGTAACGAATTTAGTAAAGAGCCACTCACTCTCTTGATAGATCTAAATAAGAATCAATGAATCGGAACCGCGTAAAATGTGACACGCGAGTTATTCTATGGATTTCACACAGAATAATGACATGAAATAATAATATTGTTGTTGTTTACGCTAGTTTCTATTATATTGACGCTAGAACGTGTTAGTGGATGAGCGTACGCATGTTTGAGTTTTGTAGATGAGTATTATATAAGCCGTACAAATATGAAATTAAACTAATTTATTTTTTTAATAAAACGAAATTAAAACATGTAATTCTTGCTTTTCATAAAGCAATATTCTCATATAGATAGCTTTGTTTTATTTAATTCGAAAATTGTATAATTTAAAACGTTTTCTTGTAACTCCTTTCAAAATTTCTAAAATTACATCATACAATTTACAATTATAATATTCTACAATTCATTCATTAACATTCTATAATTATTTAAAAAAAATTCTACTCTTCTGTATTAGATAATTAAAATTATTACTGTTTCTCTATTTTTGGAAATGTATCCACAAAAAATGTCTTATATAAATTTTAAAAGCTAGACAACCATTATCCTAAATCAAAATTTGAATGTTTTCCTATTCCGAAACAAATGAATGTGTCCTTCAACTGCTCGTAAAATAGACATTAAGATACGAGTATGACAGAATTTTTTTCTCAAACGATTAAGTTAAGACTTTAAAATTACTTTAAAGTTAATGTATTAAGTTAAATCAGCGTAATTTTTTTATATGCTAATAAAATTGATTTGATGTGCCACTGAGACCCTTTTCGCCTCATTTCTTGAAGAAAGAAATGGGTTCCTTTGTTTTACAACAATTTAGGATAAAAATCGAATAATAAAAAAATCAAAAGAATAATATTCTAATATTTTTCCCGTTACAGAATGAGGCAGCCTTACCGGTTCCTCCATCACGTAGATAATACTGCTTACGAACGATAAATGAGCGTGTACCGTAGCTTTGCTGGGTTCACGTGCTCTAATTGCATCAGTTCGGATACCGATAAACACGATTTCGCAGCCCCCGATAGTACTAAATTTCATAAATGATGAATGCAGCGTTAACTGTCACGTGGGTTATCCCACGTGAGGACAGGCTATCCTGCTGCAGCTTGCATATTCATGAGTGCGGACGAAGTTTCAATATCTTACATTGTGGAATCCCCATCTATAATTAAAATTCAACACATAATCAGGATATCTACTAATGGAATGTGTAAATTAACCCTTCCCACATATGGTAAATCTTCGCCAAGAACATAGGATGTTTTATCTGGAACTAGCCATAGGCTACAATAGCGATCAGTTTAACCTTGTGCGGCCATCCGATCTTAATTGATTCATAACGCTAAGTAGAACTGTTCCGCTGGCTTAATCTAATATCATTTGGTAAATTGGTAAGCGAATTAGAGTCAGTTGGTGGAGAAGGCGGCCACCACTTCCGAAGTCAGGTTGATATAGGGAAAAACTCGTGAAAACTAGTACTCATCCAATGTTTGAAAGTTCTACCTTTCTTCTTGCCCTGAGCGATAAGAGACAGGTATATATGTTCACATCACAATCGGTTGAAATTGTTTTAATAACTGACAACTTCGACATATTTTAAAAACACTTAAGAAGTAATCTCTACTGTGGTACCAGAAACTCCAATTAGTGTTTACAAAGATTACTGCTCGGACACCCATCTACAGCCAGTCGCAAAGCTGGATCGCGGACTTCTTAAATCTTTCATCTACATGCGATTGGGTTCCAAGTTTTAGGATCAAAAGCTTTCTTTACACAGTGGACACCAGTTGGTGTCCATCAACACCAGTTGGATAAAAAACGAAAATTGAGCTTGAAATTTAATTCCATAATGTTCATCTCACAAAGTGCTCCTATCTTTGCAACCACAATTATACTGTCT
This sequence comes from Lycorma delicatula, assembly GCF_047948215.1. Classification (NCBI taxonomy): domain Eukaryota; kingdom Metazoa; phylum Arthropoda; class Insecta; order Hemiptera; family Fulgoridae; genus Lycorma; species Lycorma delicatula. The sequence goes on from NC_134460.1 coordinate 95,557,760, forward strand.
AATGTTGAACATGATCACTCGTCCATCCCCAGAGATACCAAAACTCACGATTTGAATATCAATGTCTTTACAATTCATTAATAAGTGTGATCTACAAGATAATGTTTATCCAACACCTACTGAAGGAGGCCGCTTTCAGTGGAGTTTCACCAGGTTTAGCCATTTGTGTTTTATCAATTGATAAATTAACCAGTCCTGAATTGATTAAAGATATGTATTTAATTTTAAGGTAGATATGTATAAAATAATTTAATGTGATAGAGAGAAGAATATAAGTTGTATGTTAAAGAGAAAAAAAAGTCAGTAGGATTATATGAAATCTTATTTACCACAGGCTATCAAGAGATAGTCTTGATAGATAGACAGATAGGTAGTCTTGGTAGATACCAGTATGGTAATTTACTATTGAACTTCATTTCTTCATAACGTTTAAACACAACACAAATTTGATTGTACTTCAGTAACTTATTATTATTATTTATTATACGAAAACTATTCTTTTCGATCCATAATTTTGGGTAATTTATAACAGTCATTTTGAAATATATTTATAATTTTTATTATAACTGTAAAACAAGTTCCTGAATATTAAAATTTAATTATAACTTTTTCCTATTACTTTTTTCCCCTCCCCTGGGACGGATCCTGCAGTTAAGTATTACACAGCCCAAGTGAGTGTGCTATACTCTAACGGTCCCCCGTCTCGGCCCGCCGGTCGGATCATACTTTGCGCCCGCCTCAAACCCGCAGAGTAGGATCCACTAAGTCCGGCTATACTGTCCCTGTGTCCCCACTCTTGAAGTTGGGATTCAGTCTTTATGCCAACGCCTCTAACGGGGACACCCCGAGTGGGGCATTACCGCCGGGTCCAGGTCTTCTTCGCTCGGGGAGTGCGAGAGTCTCCGTGTCTCATGGCTACCGCCCACTTGTGCAAGTACGAACAAACAACAGCCCCCGATCCTTCTCCTGAAAAAACCCTTGTTACAAACCCTGCGATGGTATCAAAATTCTTGGGGCTCCGCAACATAGCGGCGAAGATGTTCTCCATGCTGAGCGGTCCGGTAATCGCCGAGAAACCTAGGTGGTATTCATCCAACTGCAGGCACCAAAACACCACGTATTCCGGGGTATCCGGGTCGCCACAGTAAGGGCAGTAGGGGTTATCCGTCCTCCTCCTACCGCACAGGTAATTTCTTATTAATTAGACATTTTTTCTTACACAAAATTACGTAGAAGAAAATCATTTTCTTTTTCGGCTTTAACTGTGAATATATAGATGGGTTTCAGCTAACATTTGAAACGGAAGTCAAAGAACCTATTCGAGATATTACTGACATTTTCATATAAAAAGAAATCTATATAAATAATAGACAATCTTCCTTGTGCGAAGTAAAGGAAGTATTGTGATCGCAGAAAATCTCAGTTTTCAGATTTCAACGGAAATATCCATTTTGACTATCCCTGAATCCATTTTGACAACTTTCGACGTGACGTCTGTATGTGCGTACGTACGCCTGTATCTCGCATAATTCAAAAGCGATTAGCTGTAGAATATTGAAATTTTGAATTTAGAACTGCTGTAACATCTAGTTGTGCACCTCCCCTTTTTATTGCAATCGACTGGACCAAAAGTGTTCAAAAAGGCCAATATCCAAATTATTTTGGATTTTGTCATTTTTCTTAACTGCAGTAAGACGAAGTCCTCAATGAGAGGTTTTCAACGATATAATAATGGTACTTATTTTCATCGATTCCAGAGTTAGAGTCAAATGAAATTTTAATTAATGAAATATGTGGATCTTACAAGGAAAGCACATTGGTTCGAATCCGACTTGCATATATTTTTTTAATCTTTTTTTTCATTTAAATATATTGATTTATTAATAATTATTAACTTCTGATTGCAAAAAAAGTTTTACTATAAATAATAATTTAATAACAACAATAATATTTTTTTTTTAAATACGAAAAAAATCAGAAGCTATTAGAGAAATAAAACTTTATGAACTTTTCATTTTAATTCAAAAATGTTTACAGAGATTATTAATAAATCAAATTAAGTTAAAAAATATATATATGCATACGAAGTCAGATTCGAACCGATGTGTCCATGGTTACGGATCCGACACGTTCTCACACCACATAACTACTTCAGCGACAAGAAACAAACTTTTCTTTTTTTTTTTGGTTGTTTGATCACATCACCACAATAAGCTCGAAGCCTGGGCGTGGGATATGGAAATGTATCGTATGAAAAAGTGCCATGCCTTGACGCAAAAGGCCCAGAAGCTACCACTCGCGCCACGGAGGCCAACGCCTAATTATTATAAAAATTATTAGTGTAAAATGGTGATACGGACACTACAAAAAAATGTGATGCAATGGTGTCCACCACAATGTAATTGTGTAACTGTCCACTTTATTAAAGAATTGGAGGATCGTATATCACTTTCAAATGAAAGAAGTTGAAATGAAGTGTAGCCAAAAATGTGCATATGTAATTTAATAGATGTACAAGAAAGTTATGTGGCGTCCACATCAGATTTTTTATGATTTATATAGTTGTGATATTTGTGATGCCAGGGGTCATAAGAAGAAAGAAAGAAAATTAAAAGTGAATTAATATTGTACAATTTATTGTTTTCGTAATATTATCGTTTCATTGGTTTCGTAAGTTAGAATAAGTTAAAATAAACAAAAAAAAAAAAAACGTAAATATTGAATTGATATTGTACATTTTATTATTTTTGTAATATAATTTGTCAGATACAATACAAGATTTATTTAATTCAAACATTCAAATTTAGCAACAGCGAAAGGTGTAATAATAATAAATAAATAGAAAATAATTTTTATACGTTACGTAGTCTAAAAATATAGTTCTGGTTTACCATTTCGGGATCTACTAGAATTTTACATATTTATAATAAATTTAATTACGATATTAATACTAAAATTTGCTAAAATAGTAAGTAATTGATAAAATAAAAAATATATCTTATTAAATATTTGTACATCATTTCTAAAATTTCCGTTCGTACGCAAACTTCGTTTTATTTAAATTAAGTATAATTATTTTTTTGGGACGCTGTATAATTTTTACTAATTTAGCTTATTTATTTTTATTTCGTTTCTAGAACGCTAGCTTTCAGTTAAAAAAAAAAAATAATAAATAAAAAATTAAGTGAAATAAAGTGTAATTGAATTAAATTATAAAGCACACAGTGGAACATTAAATGGGTCATTCATTTCATTTGTTCGAAACTTGACTGGAGTATGTTAAATTGACGCGTCTGCTATTCTACGACATGAGATAGACGGTTACGATTGTTAACAGTTAAATTATTTGGAATTATTAAAGAGTGCTTTAACATTATTTTATACAATTTATTTCATTATTATCTAGTACAGCTGCTACTAACATTATTACCGCATTATTACTTAAAGCCTACTGCTACTGTTGGTCGCTACTGCGTCCTTCAAAAGTAATACATCATACTTTACTCGTTTACTCTTCATCCTTCACTCTTTCTCTCTCTCTCTTATCTCGTTTTTATCTTTTTTTTTCATCAATTTATTCTCTTCCCGCCAACATAAATGAACGCATACCTACATACCCATAGATGAATAGGGTAGAAATAAAATAAGCCTGTGTGAAATTTTTTAATTTCCTTCAAAGTTTTCTTTTACACTTCAAGCGGAAATTGTACCCTTAAGTTGATTTTAATGATTATCTAGTTGAGGAGAATTTTAGCGAAATTTTACAAACGATGTAGATTAAAACAATTAAAATTTTAGAAATGTTATAGGATTTTTTTTAAATTTTAAATGTGGTTCCGTCATCTTCAATTAATTTTTTTCTCATTTACTTGCTAGGAATTTATTTAATAAATAATTTAATTTAATAAAGAACTTTTTCAGATTTAGTTGTTCGAAACAAGCAGTGTTTTTGCCTAGTAATAAATAAGAATGATAACCTATGTTTCCTACGTAATTTATCTATATATTAATTAATAAAATAAATATCGAATTATCAAATTATACATGCTGTTAATATTTTATGTTAAAAATTTGATTTTTTTCTGAAATAAATAAAGACCAGAACACTTGTAGTTATCGGCTCATAAAGGCAGTGATAAATAAATTATTGCGGATAAGCCTTTACTTTCACATAGATACTATTTTGAGTTAAATATGATTTTAGATAATCGATTTAAATATAGGCATTAAATGATTTATTATAGTAATTTTATTAAAATTAATTTTTTTAATAGGAATCTTATTAGAAACGAAGTTCTGATTTTAATTTGTACCGGATTAATAATATTGAAATCCCTTTAATATTATTTTTCTCTAAATGGTTTCCAAACCCCCAGTGTTTCTGTTTAAGAATCTCCTGTCAAATCAACGAGTCCCATCATGTCATTGTTACGCTTATAAGAAATGACAAACCCATTCATGTTCAATGCAACCCCATTTTCTTTATTAATATTTTATAGGGAATAAAAAAGGAAGTAATGCTTTGTATTTACATTTATTTTCATATTTAAAAAAAAAAATCTTAATCAAAAAATATACTTTTTTTATATTTATTAAATAAAATGGGTTATCAATATATTTTTTCTATTCTTCTAAATAATATTATTTTTTTAATTTATAAATCTATTAAATACTACCATAAAAAGTATCTAAAATATGGAATCACTATAATTAAAATTTATTTAAAATTGTTTAGTTTTAAAAACAATCTTTTTACGTGATATGATATCTAAAACCTTAAAAATTACTGAGAATAGTACATAAATTTACCTATTAATTCATTCTTTAAGACCGATTAAAATTATATATATAACTTTTTGACTAATTCTCTTTTTCTTTTTGCTTAAGTTAAACTTTATGACTATGTAACAATAAATAGCCCCTCCGACCAATACTTATTAAATAATAGTTTATATGATTCGATTAAAATTAAAACAAATCAAAAAAATAGTAAAAAATAATAAATTTTGCGCTGATTATAAAAATTTTAAATTTTAAGAATTTAAAAAATATAATTTTTTAATTTTTAAGACAGTTTTTTAATTTGATTTTATTACTTAATTTTTTTATTTTTTTTATTTCATTTTGGCTATTAGAGATCGCATTAAAAAGCAGCTTTAATTTAAATTTTGTTTCCTTTTCTGTCAGTACTTTTTTCTTTTAATAACTTCATCGTTATCTTTTTGGAAAATTTTTCCTCCACTTTTCCTGTTGTTTTTTTCCTAAAAACTCTTTGAATTTTTTATTTTTTCTGATGTATTTCAGCTCTAATTTATTCTTTTTTTTATATTTAATTTCTTTAAATCTTTATCGATAGTTTGAATCCAGTTATTTTTACTTTTTAAAAGTTTATTTTAATTAACATTTTTAGATTTAAAAAAAATTAATTATTACTTGGACTATAAAAAAGCTGAACTACATTTATTATAATTTCTTGGCATTGGTTATTTTTATAAAATAATAATATATGAATACAAGAAAAATGTTTAAACAAATAAAAAAAATCAATTATTTAACTTTGATCAGTTCCCCTACCCCAAAATAACGCCCCCTAAGTATTTTTTGGGGCCACTTGCACAACTACTATACTTAGAAAGAAATAAAAAAGATTCGGTTAAAAAATAAATAAAATATAGATTTTTAATTATTGGGGAAGAAGGAGAATTTGAGGGCAATTTTTTTTTGAAATGTAAGGTACGTACTTACATACCTTGCGTACATACTTATGTACGCATGTACTGAGCTTAATATAAAGTTTCGCAAAGTTTTAGTGGTGGTGAAACGGGTGGTGCGGGGAGGTGGAGAGTTTAAGGTGACCTCACTCCATCCAGCGTACGGTGATACGCAAAATGCTTCATTATCAACTCGTATGGCATAGCGAGGAAACTCACAGGCCAGAGGATTAAGATTGGTTGGGTCCAATGTAGGGGCTTGTGTCATGAACGCTGAGGATCGCTGCTTTAGGTTTTGGGTCCTGAGGCACATGTCGGCTGCCTGCACATGATCCGATCGATCAAGAATTTGTTTCGACTATAGGCAGCCGGGCTACAGGCGAACCCAGTGTTAGAACAAGACGAAGTGCATGATTTGTGATAAGCAGGGTTGCAGAATCGAGTTTTGTACAACCCTTCGAGGAAGTATTTCCAAATTATTACGAGCAGGAGTAGGAGGTTACTGTACATATCCTGGAACGTGGCCTTGCGCCAATCCATGGACGTCATCATTCTGTCGAAGCTTCCTGCATCGGTTACATCCAGTGAGATATGGCTAGTAGATCAATCCTAATTTCACAGCTGTGTGAGAATACATAACGATGATACTACAGCACAAAGGCAGGGATGATGAGGTTGTGAGGTGGTGATGCACAGCCTCTTGTAGAGTCGTCGCACGTCCGGGCTTATCGAGATGGACAGCGACGATGAGATACAGGGTGACTCCGTCACCCTGAAGCTGTTAAGACCGAGACCCGGCTGAGGCCCCGTCGGGAGCCAGGGTAGAGGCAGGAGGCTGTTAAAAGATCGAGATCCAGTGTGGACCCCCTTTGTGGGATACTCACGTTGGAGGCAAAATATCAAGATTGAGTTCCGGCCCCTAGGGTGGGGTTCAGGAACGACATAGTCGGGTCTGGATACTTTGCCCTAGGAGTTAAGAGGCAGGTACTGAGACGATCCGTTAGAGAGGACAATCCCCTGGGCTGTGCTTATGCTTCACGGTGAATCCAGTCCAGGGGGATAGGGAAATAAGATAAACATATTATATATATATATATATATATATATATAAAGTGGGGTTATGTTTTCAAAATTGTCAGAAAATTGATCCCAAAGAAAATTACTACTTACCCTACCCCTGGAGATATAGACTCCAAAGTTTACCCGTTACTCGAATCTCTGTGCCAAATTTCATCAAAATCAAGTCAAAAATTATTAAGTTTTAAAGTCACCAACACACGTATATATGTACGTACGTGTAATGCGTACAATGAAAATAAAAGCTTGTGTTGAAGTTGGAGGCTACATTACTATCTAACCTGAAAACATTTAATCGACATCTAATAGAACAATAGTAATCTTTGTACTTTTATTTATGCACGTTTAATTTATTTACAGTTTCCATGTTTTATTAATTATAATTCATTATTATATAATAAGTACAAATAATTCATCAAATAAAGATTACAAAAACAAGAATTAAAATTTACCTGTATTTTAATCTAAAAAAATTTTAACTATTGCTTGAATGTATATTGAATCCTTAATAACACTAAATTATTGGATTTTACAATTTTTATTGTCCAATTCTTTTTTTGTATAATATTAGAATTCTTTTTTATTTAGAATTTTCAAGTGCTTTTTTGTACGATTTTTTGTTCTTGATTATGCTATTATTATTATTATTATTATTAAAATTTACTTAAAATTCTATTATGCGTCTAGTTCCTGTTTAAGTTCATCATCTTCTCTGTCTTAATCGCAACAGCCACTTTCACTAGCACTGTCTAATGAATGATAAATTTATCCAAAATTTCATCTTCTCGTACTCAGTTTCAGCTCTTTTATTCATGTTCGCAATATGGTTTCCAGGCATTCTTATTTATTTTTTCTCATACCATAGCACGCCATACCATCTCAATCGGATTTAAATCGCGATGGTAAGGTGCAAGTCGCAGTACCTGATGCTGGTGTTTTTTTCATAGTTCATCAAAATGGTACTTTATTTTTTTGAATTTCTATGTGATTTAATTATGTCATATAATTGTGGTTTTAACATTGCTTTATTAAACGGAAAATTTCTCTTTCCTAACCATTTAATAATGCCACTGTTCTTATCATTTGAATTCCGAGGTTCCAAAAGTGAATTTGTACGGCGCATTATCGATTACATCAATGACTGGGGGAGAAGACCAGGAATTAATTTTTCAGATGCCCACTTCATGAATTTGTTGTTAACGCTATCGTGATAGTCACCGCTTTTTGAAATCGTTTTCCAAGTTAACCAACGCGTTCGGAATGAAACCCATTTCTCCTCCAGCATGGATTGTGATTAACCGACCACCTTTATTAATCGGCACGTTTACTCCTCCTCCATTGTCATCCGATCACCGTTTTTGTCGTTGAATGGGATTTAAAATATACGATTCGTCCAAATAAGAAGAATTTTTTTTTCTACAATCCTTCTTTTCCTTAAATATTCTATCCTCTTCCATCCACAGAATGTCTTCTTTCCCAACTAAACGTTTCCTATTATTTTCAGTTTAACACCGCTTAAATCCTAACGCTTTCTTTAGTTACTAGTGTACTTCTAGAACATTTAAATTGAATATTCTTTTGAAGTTCTTCACGTAATTTGTTTAACGTAGGCAGTTCCTCATTTTTTTGCGTGAAACTCATTAACTATTCGTTTTACTACGTCTCGATCAAAACTGTCTAATTGATATATTGGTTTTAAAAGTTGTCTATATTATTTTGGTGTACTGAAAAAACAGGACTGAAATTTAGATTTAAAAAGATCCTGCTTTTCTTTTCTGAGTTTTTCAACTTGTAATCTTGAAACCCCTCTCACAAACTGCAGCTCTATAGGTTCTTTCTTCTCATTTTTGAATGCGTAATAATTTATTGTCATCTAATTTTTCTAATGTTATAGCTTCTTTTTTTATAACATTTATCCATTGTTAACTGTTTCACGAGCTTGACTACGGGTCTTTTTATTCTCTTCATAAACAACGCGTACTAAAAATATTATCTTGAATTTGTTCAGATCTTCCACCCAAAAACCGCCCACCATCCACCTTCCCTCCGACCACTAACCACCCACCCACCAACCGCTACTGTCCGCCAACCACCCACTATCCCCCCAAAAAGAAAGAAAAAATGAAGAAAGAGAATTTCCTTTCTGAAGAAAAGAAAAGAGAAAAACAAGGGACTGGAGGATGGTTGTTAGGCGGAGTGTAGTTAATACACATTAGACATATAGTAAACGCCACACATTACAGAAGGAATAATTATGCCATTTGTGCCGGGTCAAGCCAAGAATTGAACTAATCAGTAATTGAAAATGAAAAGTAAGCATTAGCATTGAATATTAATCAACAATGAGATACTAAAATTTAGCTATTCTATGAATACGTATAAATGACTAAGCTATTAATAAATTATTATAATATTTAGGGTATAGGCTTAGTATTTAATGATGTCTATTACTATAAATATCATTACTGTATTATTACTATATACTTTATTACTATAATCATCAATATTAATAACCATTTCAAGTGCATATAAATATAACTTAAATGAAATATTTTGATAACCTTTATTCGTATTAAGTGGTCATTCATTTTATGGCTCGCTTGATAGAGGGAGTGTAATAATAATCTATTAATACAAGTATAAACTATTCGTTTTTTTACTGCATACAGTAAGAAATATTCAGAAGTACGCTAAATATATTTTAAGAAATTATTGTCGGAAATCAAACAAAATAATAACAAATTTTAATTGTGGAAAGAATTTTTGCTATTTATTAAAATAGTTAAACACACTGTATTGCGGAACACTCGGTTTCTGAACGAGCCTAATGTTACAAAAAAAGAGTAATATAATGCTCTGCATAGCGACTGTCTGCCGGATACAAGCAAGCTTTAATTTTTATCGTACGCACTGTACAAGATGACAATGAGTCAAAATATTTATGTGTTTTTCAATAAATTACCTCCAATTTTTTCTTGAAATTAGATTCAATGTAAGAAAAGACATCAGTCCACGTATCATTACGCTAAATTATCATTGGAATGATGACCGTAAAAAACAGATTTCTTTAATATGTAGATAATATAAATTTTCGTTTTTAAAACTCTTTCATCTAAGTTAGATAAAAAAGTAAAACGAAATCACTAAAGGAAATATTTCTACAATAAAAAAAATCATCAAGATTGGTTCATTTGGTGAAGGATAAAGCCAGACCATAAAAAATTTTAAAAGGGTGAAACAATTAAGAACTTGCTTTTATTTTTGTAGTAGTTTTAAAAAAGTATTTAAGTATTTTTCCTTTTGTAACCAAAAAGAAAAAAAGTCAGTAAAGTATTTATATTAAGCTGGGAAAAATAGATTTACTAAAATTTAAACAATATCTTATAAACATGTTTTACTACAATCCATTTTCTTTATAAATTCAAAAAATCCAGTTTTTTTTATGAATCCAGTAATGAATTTAGTTTTATAGTATTTGTAAATAAATGATATGTTTTTAAGTACGTATTTATTTTACATTAAAATAAATATATAGGAAAGTAATAGTATTTTATAAGTTTAAAATATACACGTAATTTGTTAGCATATTTTTTATTAATTTATTTATTTAGTTACGTATATTTTATGTAAATATCTTTTTTTCTATACTTTACTGTAGAAAATTGGTTGATTAATTACCCATTTTTTAAAAATCTATCTTATATTCTGTTTCACAATCATCAGAATGTGTGTTTCAATTTAAAATTATGCTTAAAATAAGTTACCGAAATATCTTATTTTTTTCTATAAAATAACTACATGAAAAACGTTATTAAAAAAAAATTAAATTACTTTTTTTTACTTCCATATTCATTGTTATTATATCATTACTGTATAATACAAGTATTATAATTTAGAATTGTAATGGTCGGTTTTAGTCTATAACAGCCACTTTGTTAAGTTATAGAAGATTCTGAATTAAATTGTTGATTTTATAACAATATACTATAATGTCTATGAGCTCGTGACCTGTTTCACTCTATAAAGATTAGTATTGACATGTAAACGATTCTCAAACCAATATAACTTAATTTTACTCCATAACACGAATAAATAGAGCCTAAAATTCGATAACGAAATTAGACACCATAATTACAAAGATCTTCTCTCTATATATATAATAAAACATATTATATGTTATTATCAGCAAAATTTATTCCAATAAAAAAAAAAAAACAGTGTAAGTATAATTTGTTTTATATATAACAGTAAGGACTTACTGACTATTGCTTTATAATAAATTATTAATTTCATAATTAATAAAACAGATATAAAGTTTCCAAAGTACTAAAAGGATTCAACCAACGTTGCTTTCTGAAAGAGTAATGATGTTGTTTACTATATGAATGTATAAAAGATGTGACCCTTGTAAACATAATTATACTTTTATTTAGTGAGATTACTGTAGTGATATATATATTGTATATAATATTCTCTACCAGCTTCCCACTAAATTTAATAAACCTTCTCAGGGAATTCTATAATTTTATTGTAACCAAATTTTTTATTTAGCTCAACAAAGATAACTTAAAAAATAACTTCTATTTTCCCCTTAAATGCATATTTTGAAGTACTTTTACGTCAACTCTTTTATTTATACCACAAATAAAAAAAGCTAATCTATTATATTAAAATTTTATAATTTTATAGATGAAAAATTAAATTGGCTGTATTTAGTAGTTATTCACTTCAGTACTCATAAAAATTACAAATACTCCCTTCCGTTTTTTTTTTTTGTCTGTCTATAAGAAATTAATTTTTATGGGCTGGGAAAAATGTCAACCCTGACTAGAACTGACATAAAAAAACGCAGCCATTCATCAATAGAAGTCTGAATTTTAAATTAAAATAATACCAATCGGAAATTCCGTAAGATTAGCACTTTTTTTCTCTATCCTATCTTCTATTATTATACTAGCAGTATTTGTTTTCTTTTGTTGTATGCGTTTTTATCCACATATAAAAAATACATAGTTTATCACACGAAATACTCGTATATCTTCGTTGTACTATGTTAAAAACCAACCTATAAGATACACAGTTTTTATTGTTCAAAAATCTTATTAAATTTTAATAAATTTAAATTTAATCTTAATTTAATTTTTAATCTTACTAAATTTTATTTTATAATTTTTATATCTCTTGTAAAATTTCGATTATAGCTTTGATTTCATATTATTCACAATTGAAAATTATACATTCTACCACAATTTACAGTACAGAGATATTTTTGAGTAATATTTAAAGAATGTATCATTTTTAAGATTATTTAGATCTTTCGGTCATTACATTTCAGCTACCGTATTGCTTTTTACAAGAATCAATAATTAAAGAGTATAAAAATTGACCAAGCAGGCTCAAATAATTTAATCCTGATATAGAACAAATTCGTAATTGTTACAAAATAATCAAACCGTTTCTAGGACTGCATATCCAAACAAAAAGATGAAGTTCAGAAAATTTTAAAAGCTACATCAATTTCAGATAGATAATTATAAATCATCCCTTTATCATAAAATGGTAAGAAAATTCTGAAAACAAAAAAATTGCAATAACTTGAGACCAAATTTATCTACTGGGATGGACAATAGCTTATAACACTTGGAAAATCAAGTCGCTAATAATGAGGCCTCATCCAAAATTTTGGGTGAAGTCACAAAGCAGCCTTATTTATAATTCTTAATGCAAACTATTAATTTAAAATTATATTTGTATTTTGGGGATAAAAAAGGAAAACATTAGGGTTAGAGCTGTCTTAAAAAATCAATACTCAAGAAACAGCTAAAAACGTTCAGGATTTTGAAGCTTTTCGTTGTAAACGTTTTTGTTGCTGTTAGTACGCTAAATTCATGAACATTATTTAGTTACAATTGGCAAAAAAATTTTCAAAAATCATCTGTAATGAAACATATATCATGTAACATTTTCGCTGCAGACCGTAGGCCCGCCTTTTTCCTTTTGAATATAGAAGAAACAGGTATAACTAAACTATTAAATTTACATTTTTGGAATTACGAAGCTGAATTATTCTTATAACTTTTACCTACTTATTCCAGATACATTTTAATCATTAACTGATTAGAGCATTTTGTATAGTTGAGTACATACATATATTTATATAAATATATAGATTTATATTTCTAAGAAACCCATGGATATAATATTTAAAAAAAGTAAATTATATATAATTTTGTAGTCGAAATTTCTTTCCGTTAGACTGAATGATCATGTCAAGGTAGGACAAAATGATCCATTTTCCAGATAGATAATATTAAAATTAAACAATACTACTCGAAAAAGGAATTACAATACCAGTTTTCATAATTATTCTCTAAATTATTATTAACAAATTGCTTTAAAACGTCTATGATGATCAATTTATAATGTAGTTAGAGTTTGATAATTTCCTTCATCATCTAATTCTAGCATGACAGTTTTCTTAGTCAGTTGTTTAATTTGCAAAATTTTTTATTAACTGTCAATTCCATTCTATTTAATTATTCCTGGATAAGTATCGCAAAATTATAAGAGGGTTAGGAGTCAATTATTTGTACATAACTTTGATTTTGGTGGATTTTATTTCTTGTCATGATCTATCAATAGGAAGCACCATACACTGTTTCTTTTTAAGATGAGAATACATTCGTTTGGTACTTATGATCTTGGAGTTTTATTTATAACTTGTCTGGGGATTTTGTTTCCAATATGGTTGAGGCTCTTAATGGATAATGCCGAATTTCTTCAAATCAATTTTTAGATGAAGAAAAAACTTATTATAAATAATACATATAAGAAAATAGGAAGATAATTACGAATGATTTACAGAGATGAACGTATGAAATTATTGAATAGAATCTTGCCGGGAATTGAGCGAATTATTAAAATTTCGTACCAAGCATGCTTATTATTTCATTTAGTGGAGAAGTTGACGGTTATTAATGCAGTTCTCGTTTTTTATATTCTAGCGGGAAAATTATACATACTAATTTTTCTTAATAATAATAATAGTAATAATAAAACAGTGTTATAATTACCATAACGAATTTATGCAACTATTTTCTTATTCATTTTGTTTTAGATAAGTAAACCATCTGTTTCTGCATATATTCTCTATTATTCGAGTTACATAGATATATCATATAACAGGAAAAAATTTGACTTATTAATAATATAATAAAATGTCATTATACGCAATATTGTGTTACCTTCGTTTAATATAATATATACATGTAGCTTGCTCTTTAATAATTTAACCATATAATAAGTAGATCTTGTCATACTATAACAACAAAAATGTTTAACCTTGAAAATGACATTAAACGAACACAATATGTAGATTAAATATGTGTTTTGTAATAAAAATGAAATTGGTATGTGTATAATAGCAGAACCTAATGACCATAAACATTAATATATCCAGTTCATTAATAATTAAATAAGGGTGGCCCATAATTATGTATATGATGATGTTTCATAGATTGTAGTAAAGAAACTAGCAATTTTATTAACAGCATATTTTTTTTTTTTTTTTTTTTTTTAACCTCCGCATCCACCGTTAGGCATTCTTCAGAGGATGAGATGAATGATTTGTAGCGTGTGTGAAAATGCCATGCCTGAGCGGGATGGCATAAACAGCATATTGGAACATTAACATAAAGGCAGTACAAGTTATTAATATCTCCATTCACCATATCGTGGTCTACCAATGCACATCCAAATTGATACATGCTTGAAGACATAGAGCAGCGTTGTCACAAGCAGCTCAATAGAGCCGTACTAATATCCTGTGAAACTCTTCTCTGATAGCCGCCCGAAGCAGGCCAATTTACGTTTGCGATGTTGATACATTTAGTTTTTTAAAATCCCATAAGAAAAAGTCCGGTGATGTTAAATCGGGAGACCATGTTGGTCACTCCACTTTGTAGCTGGTGGACTTTGAATCTCTCCTGTGGCTGAGGTTGCACAGTGGTTGTTGCATCGTGGTTTATGCTGACGATGGGCTTCTACTGGTTAAGGAAGCTCGCGGAGGGAGGTTGAACTCCGAGCCACTCGGGCTTGCAGGATGCTTGAGCTGTGAGGTCAACACAAGATGACGTTTAGCCCGAAAAAGACCATGATGATGCTCCTCAAAGGCGTTTGGCAGTGGGTTAGGGTGTCGGTGTTTCGATGGCAGGCCAGCATATAAAGTATGTTCAGGTTCAGAAGTATCTCTGGGTGTTTGTTGATGACAAACTGCAGTTTAAGAAGCACCTTCTCTCCGTCGCGGAGAGGGTCTGCAATGCCTTCTTCGGTATTCGACGTGTGGTCAGTCCTGATTGGGGGTCGTAACTTTAAGACCATGTGCATCCTGTATAAAGGTGTGTGCGAGGCTATTATGCTATACGCGCCTGTTTGGGTGGATAGACTAAAAAATAAAAGTTATCGGGACATATTATTAAGGGCTCAACGCCTAATATTGTTAACGGTAACGGGTGGTTACCGCACTATTTCACAGGAGGCAGTCTTGGTGATTGCAGGTATGAAACCGATAGACTTGATTGCGTCTGTGAAGCAGCAGCAGTATGTTGCTAAGAAGTCCGGAGAGTTGACTTCGGATAAAGTTCGAGAAATTGAACAACATGGCAATGTTGTTCATTAATAATTAGTGTGCCACTAATAAATATGTGACGCAATTTCTTCCGGCCATGGTGCTTTTAGTGACAGACTGGAGAAATTCGGCTTGGTAGATTCTGGAACGTGTCCTCAGTTGCGGACAATTGGTCGACACTTACCATGTTCTATGTGAGTGCTCAAAGTACTAGTTAAGGAGTATGGAGAACATCTGTTGGCTTGTCTTATCGGGTCGGCGTTGGATCTCCGTGTAAACTGGAGGAGCCAGGCCGAATGGACAATAGTGGAGAGTTTTATAGTGTACTTTGCAAAGAAAAGGATGCTAAGGGGATCTAGAGTACTGCATGGTTTTCTCTTGTATACTGTTTTTGTTCATGTTTTATTTTATAAATCATGTTTTTATTGTTGTTTTTGTCCTTTTTTTCAATGCTAACTGTGTTATTGTTCCGTGTAATATTTTGATGTTTCGTGTTCTGTGTTGAACTCACTTTTACCTTCTACGGATAGGTGGTTCAATTCCTTTGATTAGTTAGGTCCTTTCAGTCTTACTTAAGACTCGGTGAGATGTGTTTTGATTTGAGTTCATTAAATAGTAGTACACAGATGGGAATGTCACTGGCATTCGTATCGGTGGCATCCTGGCCGAGGCGGATTGGAATATGTCAAAAGCCGAGGTTTCAAAGATGACCTCCGAGAAAGCCCATAAGGGCTCGGAACGGAGGAGATGGCGGCGGGTGTCTTCCCCTACGGGATCAGGACATGGGCCTCTCCATAGGGCCATGTCAACCTATCCGTTTTTGCGGGAATGTTTTGTTCAACCACCCTCGCACTGGTAAGGCATATGGACGCTGCTAGATCTTTCTATCACCACAGATCATTAATGTTCGGTAATGCAAATAATAAAAGATACATAATGTCTGTAATTAATCTCAGGTAACTTTCTCAGTTACAGTTTCATCATAAAAGAATGGGCCAGTCAACTCATCATAAGAGACACTGCTTCATATCATGATACCAGGACTTTTGTCATGAATACTGATGATTAAATTAGAGTTTTCTTGGCGCCAGTTCCTACAGCATTCTTAGGCACACGTCTGCAAACTGCAGCGTCTATCAGGATCATCGTCGTTAAGAACATGTATCAAACGAGGATGATGGCTTTAATTTTAGGTCCTTCATTATTCTCTACAGTATTGTGCATGAAATTTTCAGCTCTCTGGACATACATCTTTGTGATTTTGGCTTCCCATGGAACAATTCAAGGGCATTCAACATATGAGCTGCGTTATCTTCGATACGTGCACTCTTTCTTACCCTCTCCATTCGCTTGTAATATACTACCACTGGTGACAAAATTCTTGTTTATTCTTGTGATTGCTAGCCCAGGGGGGGGGGGGGGGGGGTTACCTCCAAACTCGACTGACATCCTTCGTTTCACCTCCACGTAATCGTTTGTTGCAGAATACAAACGCACACAACATACGCGCTGCTCCAGGGACAACCGGTCCGCCATTCAGTATGGCAAACGTTAACGGCTCCTGAGTCCAGTCACCGTTATCCCTCACTCACTGACTATACAGCGAACCCGTCTCGAAACTTTTTTGTTCAGTATTTTAAATACTGAAATCAGTGAAATTCATAATACGAGTCATATTATGTCAACATAAATATGGGCCAGCGCTGATGTTCTCTAAAAACATCTTTGATGGTATCTGTGATCTTTTATAGTGTAATCATGTGGGAAAAATATCTAATAATGATCAATTAATGGAAAGATTCGCATGACAAACCGACTTAAGGAAATATATATTTATAAATTATAAAATTATCTCCCCAAAAATATTCATTTCATAAAAGTATAATTTTATTTGGAATTAATAATGTGTTACGTGGAAATATAACACGAAATGAATTTATAGTTAAAAGAAAAACTTAATTTAAAAATATACATCAAGTAATAATTAATGAAACGTAACAAAGAGGAAAATAATGAAGAATTAATATAAGATATGATGAACCAGAACTTGATGAATCTCATAATTAGTAAAAAAAATTATAAATGAAGTAAAAATTACTGTAAAAGAAAATTACAAAATAGATTTTATTTTTTTTTTTTAGTTATAAATAAATTGTTAGTATCCAACGTAGACTTAATAAAAATGAGTTGAAAATAAATTACGTGGGGTGTTATAACGAATAAATAAGATAAACGTGAAGAATAATATAAGTGAATACACTTATTATTTTCTAGTTTTGTCAATCGTCAAAATAACTTACAGTAATATTAAACATTTTATGCAAAGACATATATAAAAAGAATTAGGTAGGCGGTCTGCATTTATTTCCTAAGGGATACGTTGATTTTACCATTAGAAGGAAGTTAAAAAAAATTGCCTGTTAGCTGTAAAAAAAATTCGCCTCCTAAACAATATTATATAAAACCGGATTATTCTAAATATATAAAACTGCAATAGAAAGATGTATAACAAAAGATTAATCGTAAATATTAACCGATTATTCTTTAATACATTGATTTGTATAATTCCATACCCTGAGGGCTACTTTTATTATGATAGAAATTTATTTAAAAAACATTTAGTTCCTTACGTTCTTGATACTTTTTTTGCACATATAATTAATTTACTACAAAAGCATTAAGAGTATGAAAAATGCCATATCTGGACAAAATTTGAACCCTAGATGAAAATCTGATACGTTTTTCGCCATGGAGATTTGCATTATGGTGATTTAATTTACCAAAAGAAATTGAATGTAAAAACTTTTGTGGTTAAGCAAATACTGTCTGGATTTTGCTAAAAATTTTATTGTGTAATCACAATCGCCGTCCCCCTTCAATGAATTGGGGGACATTCCGGTTCTGGCCCCAAAAAGCAACACAACGGTTTCATGATCTTCCTACACTTCTTCCTGCAAAGCGGTAAAACGTTACTACTTTAGAAAGACTAGAATCGTCCATTCTCTCTAAATGTTTTTGTAGCGCTCGTTTGATTGCATTCTTAAATTATGTACCGAATCAACGTTTAGTTCCCTTCTTATACCACCGACTTCTCTTTTACAAACAATCTCTAAGAAGTTGAAGAACCTCCCGTTTGGTTGCTTGAACTCTTAATTCATTCTTTTTAGAATCTACAATTCACTTTCTTTTGTTAGTATGGGCACTAACAAATTTCACTTTAAATGTTGTTTTTCCTATGTTGAATTCGACTGATAAAACAAAGATTTCCTGAAATTTGTTGGTATTCAAATTCACGTCTTGAATTTGTTTACTTTTTTTTATCTTCCCGGATGTCAAAAAATTCTACTTACAACGGGTGAGAGTGTTTCGTGAATAAATCTGAGACTATTATTTTATAGGTGGTTCATTAATTTCTGGAAAGTGAGGAAAATTTTTTCAATAGATTTTTGAACTGATCAATGTAAAATCATTGATCGATAAGGTGTTATTCTTACATTAGGCAAAACTGATTCGATCTTTCAAGAAATTCTACGTGAGTTGGGCACTCCTGCCTTAATGAAACTTGAAAGTATTTTGTAGATGAATTATTTTTGTATTCCATTTCGTTTCTTACTTTTTCCGTTTATGACCTCCGGAACCACCGTAAGGTATTATTTCAGAGGATGAATGAGGATGATATGTATGAATGTAAATGAATTGTAGTCTCGTACAGTTTTAGGTCAACCATTTTTTAAATGTGTGGTTAACTGGAACCCAGCCACCGAAGAACACCGGTATCCACGATCTATTATTCAAATCTAAAATTAGCTGCCTTTACTAGAATTTTAACCTTAGAATACTCAACTTCGAAGTCAACTGTATGGATATAACATCACATTTCACCAGCAACCCTTCTTTCCTTAACATTGATCCTTTTCCACATTTTTGGCTCAATAGTTTTCACACACTTTTTGCTTGTAGATTAGTTTAGTTGAAAAAATATATACTAATACCGGTAAATATTGACATGTTTTTGGACGATTTGTTACATTTTTAACACTGAATTATATCTTTTAATTCTTAACAATATTCTTTCATTTTAGATATATTTCTAAAATTTATATTGATACATGTGTATATTATGTATATATGATTACATAGTAGTTTTTTGTCCCCACCGGGCTGTTCTAGTGGTTAAACTCATCGCAAATCAGCTGATTTCGAAGTCGAGAGTTCTAAGGTTCAAATCCTAGTAAAGGCAGTTACTTTTATACGGATTTGAATACTAGATCGTGGACACCGGTCTTCTTTGGTGGTTGGGTTTCAATTAACCACACATCTCAGGAACGGCCGACTTGAGACTGTACAAGACTACATTTCATTTAAATTCATACATATTATCCTCATTCATTCTCTGAAGATACCTTACGGTGGTTCCGGAGGCTAAACAAAAGAGAGAAAGAGTACTTTTTTCGGTGCTTTTTTTTTGCCGCAGTGTTTAATTTACGATCGGTTCCAATTTACCGGAACCATAAGTAAATTTGAATACAAAAAGGAAAGACATGCATAGAGGGGTTCCCACTGAAATCCCTCAAAGAATTGCATAAACATGTATACATACAGTATACATAAATATATAATATATATAAACAATAAGATGAGTCCAAAGAAGATTGATCGAAGTCCAATGTTCAGAACATAAAAGTCAAAGTAACAGTGAACCAAATCATAGAACCAAGAAAAGTAAGTGGCGAAACGAAATGAAGAATTTTGATGATACACAACTCTCTAGACTAGCTGATTCATCTCAAATCTCGGAGAACTTATAGTTCTAATACATGCAGTCGCTTTTAGCAACTAACGTCCTCGCTGATATTCAGGAAGTTAACCGTGAGCCAGTCAAATATTTGTTCAGTCTCATTTATACCTTGTACCTAATCGCCGAATCTCCTCTCAAACAGTTAGTAATCCTGATAATCGTATATTTCAGTGTTTTTAGCAAACCACCCTGCTTCTGTTATATTTCTCAGTAATTTGTTCTGGTATCTGTTATCAGTGATTGGTTCTGGTATGGTTTGTTCTGGCTGTAGTTCTTTGATATTACTCTTACTTGACGTATCCCATAGTTGGATTCCATGGGTCTAAATCGATTTCAAAACAACTGCGTACAGTAATAGTTTGTTAGATAATGACAGTTGGGACCTCCTGCCAAAACACCTGTACATGTCTCAGAACTTAATGTTAAACTCCGTCTTTTTCTCCCTGACATGAATCATCAACATGAATTATTTTTTGGTGTTTTCTTTGTTTTTATGATCTGAACTTTATCTATTTTCCTTTGACTTATCTTTGTATTTACTTATTTATGTTTATTATACATTTATGTATACTGTATAAGATATGAAAACCCTGACATGAATTCTGGGGAATAATAAATAATACTAGTAGTAGTAAATATAACAAGTAATATTATTTTATATTTTCTTCTTTATATCAAAAGAAGTCTACTAATCTTTCAAATAATTTATACCTACTTAAATAAACTTTTACTGTTTTAGTATATAATTAAACACCTTTATAAAATAAATGTATCTGTACGCCTGGTAAGAGTAAATACTTTTTCGGTTATATGCTTAGATTTGTCTCCCTTTTATTTTCTTTCTTTGACAAATGTTTTCTCTTTCTAAATGTTTTTGCTCTTATGCATATGTTTAAAATATTTCTATATTCCGGAAGGATAGGATTATTTTCATTTTTATGGTAGTAAATAAGGGATTGGATTTTTTAAGGCATGGGATTTCACGTAGGCTTCTAGTTTGGGGGAATATTAGATTGTATATATATATATATATATATATATATATAGTGATGAGTTTGTTACTTGGGTTGGGTTATTGTATACGTATGGATGGCGTGAGAGTTCCAACATAAGACAAGATAAGATAATGGGGTGTCTTAGAATGAAGGAGAGAGGCGAGTCGAGGCAAATACGAGGCGAGGGTCTCAACTAAACTCTGATATTCTGGTGCAGGCAAATGGGATGAATAAAGATGAAATATAGATAAGTCCAAGGGTAGGAGGCGAAAGGGAGGTTTAAAGGGTAGGTCGGAAGGGGGTGCACATTACAATTCTTCCATCGCGACTGTTAATATCCGTATCAGACCCCCGTGTTCCGTTCCGAGCAATACAACTCAACGCAACACAAGGAAAATTCGACTCTTCTTACAGTCTCTCACTCGATTCTTATTCTAATCAAAAAAACCTTGCGACTTAGTCTATATAACGAGAGACATCCGTTTAGGGCCTTTTTGTTGCGTTTTTTTTCTCTGCAATGTTACTGCTTTTCATGAAATGAAATCTATTCTTTCTTCTATTTATGATTACAACGTTTTAACATCGGATCAATTACTGAACTAACTTAAAATGATGATATGATCGTTTATGAAAATTGTTACGAAATAAAAAATAACAATTTACATTATTTATTCTATTATTCCGTTTTAAACTTCTGTAGTCTTCTTATTTCTTCTTTACTTCGCTAAAAATCGAAATATATAATGAAATTATTTATATTTTACACTTAATAATTTTTTTATTTTAGTAGAATATTTAAATTATATCTCTGAGATGAATAAAAATACCCTATAATTACAAATATTATATCCCACGTACCAGTTTTTTGTTTTTGTTTTTTTTAGAAATTGGCCTAGATTAGTGAATAAAATTATTAATCTGTTAATAATATAGTATAGTATTGCATATAATATATTGCTTTATATGCAATATACAAAATGCATCTCTATCTTCCAATAAAAATCAGGGTGCCTGTAACTGGGTATTGACTTAGTTACGAAGAAGAATAAATAGACAATATGGTCCTTTTTCATTATCATATTGTCCTGAATTGCATATAAAGATTATTATCTGATTTGATAAAACTGGATTTACTAATAAACGCAAAACTTTATCTCTTGATAAATTGGTTTTGATTTTCCTTTCTTCATTAATTCCTTTATTGTTGTTATTATTATTTTTTAAATTTATACATCTTAAGTGCCATTTTTTGTTTTTGTAAAATTAACGACATTATAAAGATACTTCTTTTTATTTTCATTTCTTTTACATCGGTTTTACGCGTTTATATTTTAATGAGAAAAACGTATTTATAGTTTTTATTAAAACAGGATATTATAAGGAACTTGGAAAATTAAAATCAGCTGAACGTGGGTGGATACCAAAGTGCAAAGTGTGTTGTTGCGTGTCTTCACTTTATAAATGAAGGAGATAGGTTATAACTCCTACCTATATACATTAAGGAGATAAGTAGGCGCCTATCTTCTCCAATCGGCATTATACCTCCTCTTGATGTTAATTCTTGTATCCGAGAACAAAAATATGCATTTTTTTTTTTTTTTATTTTAACTGAACTGTCTTATGAAGAAAAAGTAATAATTTTTCAATATATTTAAATGTAAATTACGATAAAGTTATTTTTTCTTCAAAAATTAATTAAAAAATATAAAAATGAAAATTACAAATTTGTAGAAATTTTTTTCGTTTAAAAAATGTCATGCCTGTCGGGATTCGAACCCGGGACCTCCGGATGAAAGGCCGAGACGCGACCACTCCACTACTAAGATGGATATTTTGAACTCATTACAAGTATATAAATTACTATAAAATAACAAAGTTATACAAAAAGAATGATAATATACTAAATATGTGTTTATCAGAAGAAAAAAATTATCATGAAACGTCTTTAAAATTTAAAAAAAAACTTGAAGCGCGTTTCAATTATTTAACTATCATCATCAGTAAATTAAGGAGAACTAATAAAGATAAATTTAAATATAAAAAATAGTTAACAAACAAAAAGAATATGAAATGCATATTAAAAGTAACGCAATAGTAAAGTATTAAAATAAACACCTATAAAATATTAAAAAAAGAATATTTATACCCTTCTTTATTAAAAAAAAAAAATAATAATAATAATACACTTCTTTAAATTAATTTGGCATATTACCGCTTCAGGTAAGTCCAAGTCGAACTTTAAAATCACCATTGAATTAACGTCTCGGTAGGTAGACCTTTGGTAAAACATCTTTTTGTTAATTTGCTGTCAAAAGGAAGATTTAAAATATAAAATCAAGATTTTATAGAGGAAGATTAAGATTGAAATTTTTCTTTTTTATAGGACGTCAGTCGAAATATGGAAAGAAAATATGACGCTATTCTCCGATATTTTCTGTTCTATGATAATCTTTAAACCTCAAAAGTTTTACTACATCCTACCTTATCAGTTATCTATTTCGTATATTTCTATTTTTATCGTCCTTTACAGTTTTTGTTTTCTACGTGTTACTGCATCATTAAATCTATTTAAACCTGAATGTATTAAGTGACGATACACCTGATTTATTGATAATTTGCATCTACATTTTACCACAAATTTCTCTCTTTTCTCTTAAAACTTCTTTATTTCGAATTTTATCATCCCACCTCATTTTCAACATTCTTCTGTATATTTCAAAATTGTATATAATTACAATCTATTTCCTTAAGGTGTTTCCTGTTGACCATGTTTTACTAATATAAGTTGATACATGCCACAAAAATATTTAAAAGAATTTATTTTTAATTCTTAGATTATCTAAATATTAGTAGACTTATATTTTCCTGATAACTCTTTTTGTTTGATTTTGATATCGGCATTTTTTTATTTATCCTTTATAATTCTTTATTACACAACATAAATAACAAAATTCTTCTACTTCTGTTATATTGTATTTCTCTATTTTAATATTTAATTCTTTCTTTAATTGAATATATGAAAGATGAATAGGATATATGAAAAGAAACTGAGATTTGAAAACGAATAATTGAGAATGTAGGATATGATAAATGTGTTGAGGTTGAAAGGTTAACACAAAAAAAGAAACAGAAAAAATCAAATCATTTTATCGCCAAAAAATTACTTTGTTTTAAGTTTTGTATTTTTTTAAACATATGAATTAATATAGCAGCTTACAAAAAGTCTTGTACGTAGGAATGTGAAGGTGGAAATTTGAAGCGTATGAAAAATAATATGC
The DNA here is from genome assembly GCF_047948215.1 of Lycorma delicatula. NCBI lineage: Eukaryota > Metazoa > Arthropoda > Insecta > Hemiptera > Fulgoridae > Lycorma > Lycorma delicatula. Next base: position 95,582,245 of record NC_134460.1, read on the forward strand.
CTGACCGGGATTCGAACCCGGGACCTCCAGATGAATGGCCGAGACGCTACAGTCTGCCGAGTAATATTATATTAACTGATTTATATTAACTGATTCTGTTATATCTACCGGCGAAAAGTGAATCTCGTCTCATATTTTACTACGGACGGTTATTGAGAATTTTTCTTTTCAATATTATTTAATTTTGGTGATAATGATGTAAATAAAGAAGATTTGGCGTAATAATACTAAAAATTAATTTATCATAGTATAAGTTAATATGTTATTATTTCAAAATTTATAATTATCTTCTTTTTCAAGGATATTTCTGATAGCCAAACTATTGAATAACGTTGCATATTAACTCACGGAAGACAATATTTATAAATAAATATATAGTTTTTTGTCTTAAACAATACATATTGACGAATAAATAACTATTAATACATTTTACCCGAAAAGAATAATATTACTTAATCATATTTACATAAATTAATTCAACATTAATTGATTTAAATTAATGATTTATTATTATTTATGCTAATAGCTCACTGCTTAATTGGTATTAAGCATTCTATTCGGTTTTATATCAAAGATTAAAAAAAAACAATTATTTTTTCCGTTAAATATTTTCGTGGTTTTTACGTTTAAGCTGTATAAATAAAACGATTGAAAAAAAACAACATAAAATGAATTACAAGAAAAAAAATGGATAGGTTATTTATTGCTTGGGTGAATTAAGTTAATTTACGTGTTATCTACCAATACAAACACAATAGAATTAACGTTTATACGCACATATCCACTCACTAGCATTATACATATATATAAGATTATTCCAACCAGCCAGTATCAGAAACAAGTTGCTCAGAGGCCCGCGGCACACCCCTAGGCTGTGGATGTGTGACTTGGCAACATTGCAACTAACACATTCTTGCATCAATCATACATACCACAAGGACCATTGCCGGGCCCGCCACAGAACACAACACACGTTGGATGCTGGCAGCGCGTCCGCCTATTCGAGTCTTAGTTTAAATATGAACGCCACACTCGACGCAACAGCTAAAATTAAAAACATTAATAATTCCATCCTTCTGCATATCAATTATAATATAATATAAAGAAATTAAACAACATTTCTATCGTACTATGAATGATGTAAAAGTTATATACAAAGAAATTCGATTTATTTTAAAACTAGCCGGTTATAATATTCCTATATATTTACTTTTAGTTTAGTTTACATTCAGTTTTCCAAACGCACATATGAAAGCTATTTAGATGATGTATCTTTCCCAATCAGTCTAAGGGCATTACAAGTTGTAAGTGAAGTAAGCACAGGATATTAAAAAAAAATTGTACGCTAAGAAGTTTTTTCATTTAACTGATTAAAATCTTCCAAAACTTCTACTTATGTGCTTTTTTCTTACTTTAATCTCTGATTAATTAGCAGTATAATTTTACTACCACATTAATGAAAGCCTTTTTTTCATGCAACATACCAACGTCATGTATGATGAAAAGAAACTTTTTGTTTCTTTTCGTCATTAAATTTTACAATATGAACTCCTCTAACCACATGTTTCTTGTACCAATCAAAGATAGAAATTAATGGTATAATTAAGAAGTTTTTATGATCATGCAACATAAAAATTGTTATACGATTTGGAGAGATTTAAAATTAAAATAAAAAATAAGAAAAGAAGGAGCAGTAAGAGAATGACATGCAGGAATTTTTAGGTAGACTTAAAAATTTAAAAGGTTATTTGTTCACTAAAATAATTAATTAAATAAATGATATTCTTCTACCAATGACTGTTTAGTTACAATCTAACCAACACGTTGTTACTAACTACAGTAATTATCATTATACACGCTAACGAGATAATGTTATTTTTATGAAGTTATATAAGTCAGAACGTGTGTGTTTATGTACGCGTACGTATCAACCGATATCATTTAAAACTCAAAAACTGCTGGGCTAGTTTTAATTATTCTTTTACCATTGTATTTAAGGTTTATTTTAACCTTGAGAACGGATATTTAGGCGTTAATTTATTCGGATTTCTCCTTTATGCATAGTAAAGATTAGACAGTGTATCGGTTTTACAGCGAAATGATTTGTGCAAAAATATTTGTGTCTTTTCTAATGCTTTTCTAGAATTATGAATGACATAATCTGTTAAACGAATCTTAAGGAATACCGAAAGTTCAAGGTACTTTAACTAAGTGCAGTAATTTACACGATTCATATCTCAGACGTGTCTACTATGAAATATGTCTACATGTAATATGAAATATTTATCAGTAGACAATCCCTCGTACCAAAAAAAGACGATTTTTTAGATTTACTCGTTAACGATGCATTTTACAATTAACTAACTGATAAAAATTAAACCAGCTCTTATTTTGGTATTTTTTATTTTTTTTATTTTACACACAATATATATATAATATATTTTACCAAAAAATTCAAAAACTTTGAAAATTAAAGCATATAGAATTTTTATAACTTTCATAAAAACTCTTTGAATTTTGAAAATTCAGGCTGTTTGTTCTTTTCTCCATCTCGCAAGTACTGTCTGTTCATGATTTATCTCCGCTTTCATTAAACTTTATTAAGTGATTTCTGGGGAACAAAAACTGAACCAAATGAAATCTTAAACAAAAATACTATTTTCTTCCTCGTTATAGATAATTTTTGATGCTCAGGAAAATAGTGGATATAATGCATTTTATTTATAATAAAGCGTTTGAGGATGAAACATTAATTAATAAATAAAAACTTTATTTACCATAATTAATAAATTTATAAATAAGTAAGTTACGAAGCTCTGTAATCATATCGAACAACATGTATTGAATTCAATTGCATCAATAAATAATGAAACACCAACTATATGTTCAACTGGGGAAGTAAATCAGCTTTTAACTGACTTTAAATGGTTTAAAAAAAGAGGATTTTTGTAGTTCAACCCGTACGGATTTTTATGAGTTATATACTTATTCGCGAATAATGTACCAATTTTGACCGTCCATTATTTTATTTTTTTAGAAGAAATATTTCAATGATTTTGTTGAAAGTTCACGTAGTTAAAATCAGTGGAATTCCTTTTAAATTTAAAACTAAATGATCATGTAGTCATTTTAATAATATTTGTTTATCATCCTTGCTAAGAGATGGATTTTTTTTACGTAGTGGTTGATATATTGTGATATTCAAAGTGTTTTCATGAAAAACATCAAGAAATTTAGTTGGAAAACAAGACGTAAAAAAATAATATACATATTTCCAAATTGATAGCCTTACCTCAAGCTCGATAGTAATTCCTCCAGCCAAATAATTAATAATAGTCGTTTAACAGTATTCCTTTTTTATTTTCATTAAAGAAAAGGTTTTCTCGGTTTGATTTTCTGATAAACGGCTTCTTTTCATATTTTTGTTGGATTATTCACATTTTAAATAGAAAGTAATTTAAAAAAAATTAAAAATAAAACTTTTTTATATAAATACAAAAACCGCTTATAAAAAAAAAAATATTGCATTAAAAATTAAATAGTATTTTCTCAATTCTTATTCAAATTTTGTTTGATTGGAAATCGGCGCTAAATTAAAAATTAGATTAAATAGTATTTTTATTAACTTTTTTTTTAATAAAAATAATAACACCTACTTCCTTAGGAAGTGTCTCAGAACTTCGAAGAATAAGCTTATTCGATAAAAATTAACCTTCTTAAACAAAATTTCTTTCAGGGTTTTTTTTTTAATTTGATTTAATATTACTAACAGTAGATACAGCAGATAAAGAAACGTCAACGTTTAAAATTACACCATCATACAAACCAACTTGCCTCGCTCAAATTTGTTTGACATTTAATTTAGCATAACTCAAGAACGACTCAACAGTTCTTCATAAAACTTTTACATGCACAACTCCAGATATACAACTACAGTGTATCTATATTTCAATTAAATTTATCTAGTAGTTATGGAGATTTTCGAGCCACAACATTGATAACATAACACTATATACAAATATAAACCAAACTGATCCACCTAAGTACAGAGATACACATTTAATAACACTATAATTACCTTATTTTTTCATATCTTTACATAAGATAACTTAAAAACGGTAAGTGCATCTTATTTAATGGATATTTCTGTACAAAGGTAGATCAGTTTGGTTTATATTTGGTTATTAGTACAGAGGAATATGGATCTTGAAAAGTTTAACTGTAGAAAAACCCTATATACGTATACACTGAATGTCCCCCGAAGAACGAAGAAACCTTTAGGACATGTTCTGCTAGTAAAAATAATGAATGAAAAACTTTCATACATAGGTCTGGAAAAGCTTTGTTTTCAAGTTACGGCTAGCGAACGATTTAATCCGAATTTCAGCTCTTTTAATAAAAACAGGCCCTACTGTAGTTTTTGGGACCCCAATAAATGTGTAAAGTTTCTTATGTAATTTGGATTGAAAAATTGGATCAGCTCCCAGAACTGTAATTCCATTAGTTTTTAAGATATCCCACGTAAAATACAAAATTCGGTGTGGAAAAACAAGTTTTTTTTAGGTTTGTAATACAATAACTTTGTTAAATGACTAATAAATACGGAAGATTTAGCAACAACGCTTGTATGGAATTTAATTCTCACAAAAATTATTGTAAATACATCCAATAAAAATAAATAAAAACTTTTGAAAATCGGATTTTTATTGAAGTAAAACAGACGAAAAATAAATAGAAAATTGTATTATTCTTTATGTACCTAATAAACATTCATTTTAAACCATTATTTTAAGAATTTTTAAAAATATTTTTTGGTGTATCATTAACAAACGTATCAGTAACCTACGGAAAGAATATCTTTATTATTTCCGCCTGCAGAAGGTTCAAAACTTGCGGCCAACAGATAACCCTCAGCGGTCAAATATCTGTTATTAGCTTTTAGACAACGCAGATAAGGTAAATTCAATTTTATTTACTGATAAAACCAGTTTTATGAGAAACGGAGCTTCAATTCTAAAAATAGTCATTTATGGAGCGAAGACAATGCACATGGTATTGTGAAAACTGGTTTCCAACATAGATTTCACATTAATGCGTGGTGTGCCATTATTTAAGACAAAACTTTGGGATCATTGGTTTTCAATGAAAATCTTACGGAAGATGCATCCGTTGATTTCTTGAAAAATAATTTGCCGGCTTTTTTAGAGGATGTATCTTTACAAATAAGATTGCAAATGATTTTCCAGCACGACGGTGTAACGCCATATTTTTCTTTAGTGGCTAGAAATCACTTGAATGCTAATTTTTTAAACTGGATTGGATCGTGGTGGACCAATCTATTGGCCACCACCATCACCTGACTTAACTTCACTATACTACTTCGGCGCAACATGAAAACGATAGTATACCGGTAAAATGTTAATACTACAGAAGAGTTACTCATTAAAATACAAAATGCTATTGAATTTATACGAAACGACCCTGAGATGATACGGAAAGCCACTCGAAATATTTTACGTCTGTCAGAGTACTGAGTACATTATGAAGAAGGGAATTTCGAACAATTACTGTAACTGAAGTCTTTTATTCTGTTACCATTTACCATTTCATGTTTTTTTTTTTTTTTTTTCAATCATAATATATATTTATTAGAAATAATCTTTATTAGGTATAGAAAAAATAATACAATTTTATGTCTATTTTTCGTCTGTTCTGCTTCAATAAAAAATTCAATAAAATTAATTACTCCTTAATTTGGGTCACAAAAATTACAGTACGGCTTATTTTTATTAGAAGATTTGAAATTCGGGAGAAATATTTTGATAGCTGTAACTCGAAAACAAAGCATTTCCAAACCTATGTTTATATAAACTCTTTCATTATTTTCATAAATAGAACATATCCTGAAAGTTTCTTCTTTTCTTCGTGGAACATCTGTATATACATAATGATTCCAAATTGCACGGCAATTTACAGGGAGATGACGCTATAGCAAAATTATAGAAAAAAAGTTCATATAAACATAGATCATAAACCAGTTCGTTAGTGAGTTTCACCTCGTGAAACATTTAGCTCTGCCTTCTGCTCCTTCTATGAAATTAAGCCGTACTAAGATTGTTGGGGTACAAATCAACGGGTAATTTTGGAGTATCCTTATGGTTTATGATTTAATAAAATGAATAAAAGTGGTCCCAGACCTCAATCTTACTTCGGTTTTAAGAAAAACGGAGTAAAACACAAAAATTGTTTGTCTCTGTTTTGAAAAGATAATTGAATTCGAAGCGTTGAAATGCTTTCGGAATTAAATTCCATCTTCAGGAACTCTCATATTCGACCTATTTGTAATAATAATTAAAACTTCTCATGTAAATTATAAAAAATTGTGGTATTTGCTTAAAACGTAACGGTTGATTGCCATATGTTATAAAATTATGTCAACGTAGACAATCAAATTGAGAGGACCATTGTGAGAGTTCCTGAAGATGGAATTTAATTCCGAAAGCGCTTGAACGCTTCAAATTCAATTGTTGGTAAGCGGTTTTTTAGTATAATCACTTTAATTATACGTATACTTATACCAACGGGTCATGCTTTACAAAATTATTATACACTTTTTTTAGGTTTGGAATTAAAACAAATTTATTAATTTACAAATAAACAAAGAAAAACTTTTAGTTTGTAGAGAATTTAATTCTAAGAAAATTTATTCAAATAATTATTAAAATTAAACAAAAATTTGTGAAGTTCATCTTTAATTAGAAACAAAACACACACTGGTTTAGAAAAGCGACACGATTTACAACAGAACAATTTTCATCAATGTTTGAACAACACCATGTAAATGAAAACAAACGGAAAACTTGCCAGTAACAAAAAAAAATTAATAAAAAATAGATTTAAAAAAGTAAAAAACCATTCTTTTTGTTTTTTTTCGAAAAACTATAAAATATAAAATTAGTTACTTGACAAAGCTGCAAACAGTTGCTCAATATGGCCGTCGTTCTGTTCAGTGCATAGTTCAGCTCTGCGAATCCATGCTAGCCGGACACATCTAACAGCATCATTATTTCCTAGTAGTAGTTCCAGCTTCTGTTATACGATTTCTCAATTCTTCTTATGTGTCAATACGTGCGGAATAGACTAACGACTTCATACAACCCCAAAAGAAAAAAAATCTACAGGTATGAGATTGAGTGGCCATATTACTGGTCCATTTCCACCAATTCATTGCTCACTAAATGATTCATCAAATCACGACAGTAGTGAGCAGTTGCATCATTGACCAACCACATATGCATTGTGTCTGCAAATTGAATATCTTCCAAGAGTTTGTTTGATTTTGTTAGTATTCAGATTTGTTTGCAAAATATGCAAACAATATATATATATCGGCTCTCCATTGAGCCTTGGGCGGTAAGAAAAAAGGGCCTACAAGATTATGACCAAGAAGACCACACCATACATTAAACGACAAAGTGAATTGGAAATGAGTTGTAGCAGTCTCATGGGGATTTTTTCCTCCTGGAGTGTTTCGATAATTTGCTGTCGTTTCTTGTAAAACAGGATTAATCAGTAATTAAAATATTACCTAAGAAATCGAGATGATGTTCACACTTTCTTATTAACCATCGACAGAATTCCATCCGTTTATCAAAATCAAGTGGTAACAAATCTTGTACACGTGTTGTACGGAATGGGTATAATCGTTGCTTCCGTAACATTCGCCACACACTTGATTGAGAAACAGGAAAGCGATGTGACAACCTTCTAATGCCTGAGGTGAAAGATACTTGTACCGCATTCAATACTGCTTCTTCAACGTTGGCATTTCTCATAAAACGTTCATGACCTGCATCGAATCGTTGTGGTTTAGCATACCTGCTTCTCGAACTCGCCTCTCGAAAGCCTCAAATGTTTTACGGTCCAGTACTCTTCGATCCGATAATTTTCCTGGTATCACGTACAGCAGTTAATCCATTTTTATTTACTTTGACATTGATTAACTGGTCCGTCAACTCTTCAAATGAAAACAAATGTTTAGTATCACCGATTTTGAAAGACTGACCGAACAATAACAGCACAAACACCGCTCATTTGAATATTCAAATGCTAGATATTAAATTTAGTTGTTGATCAGCTGTTATTGCCAACCTATGAAAAAATAAAAATGTTTAATATATTTTAGAAGGTTGTCTTTTTAATTTATTTTTATAACTTTTTACATTTGTATGTAACTTTTTCTGTTTAAATTCGTATTACTTTTTCGATACAGTTTGTGTTTTGTTTTTTAATAAAGTTTAACATCTCAAATTTGTATTTAATTTTAATAGATGTTATTTACAATAATTTTCTCAGAATTAAATTCTCTACATTGTTAGCAAGAAAGTTTTATTTATGTGTTGGTAAATTAACATCGTTTATTCTAAATCAAAGAAAGTATACTTTTCGACAAAAATTTTAAATATTTTACACGTTTATCTTGAATGCTAAGTAAGATTGAGGTTTGGGACCACTTTTATTCAGTCTCTTAGATCAATAACCAAAAATAAGCTCCAAAATTACCCCTCAATTTGTACTCCAAGAATTTTATTACAGTTTAATTTCAGAGACGGAGCAGAAAGCAGGGTTAAATGGTTCGCGAGCCGAAACTCGCTAATGGTCCGTTTTGTGACCTATGTTTATATGAACTTTTTTTTCGTATTTTTGGCTACAGAATCATCTCCCTAGAGATGCCGTGTAATTTGGAACTTTTCTGTGTATAAGGAAATCCCAATTTAAGTGTATGGTATTTTCGTACTCCTTGTACCACAAAACGTAAATAAATTTCATTTTTATCCCCCACTCTTACCATGTGACCGAATGCAAACCTTACTTTTCTTCGTTTTTAAAATTATTTTCAAGTTTATATGATTTGTTTTCTTTTTTAACTAAAAAAAACTTTCTAAAAAAATAGATAATTGAATGCTAATACAATGTAAATAGCCTATTAACTATGAAATAACATGTAAAAAATGAAATAATTATTTTTACAAATATTCTTTTAAATTTCTTTTTTTTGTCGACATTGTTGTGTAATATTTAAAGAATAATTTTTTTTAATGTAATAATTTGTAGAATATAAAAGAATGCATTAAAAGTAAATTGGTTAATTAGATTCCATTTTTTTATTTTATTTTGTTTAATTTTTGGAGGAAACGTTTTACAGTGACTTGTAATAAATTATTATTATTCAGGTTTAGCTAATTTTAGATAATCTGTTATTATTTCGTTAACTATAATATATAAAATCAGTAAAGTAACAAAACTGCAATATTTGTCTTTTTTCATTTAGTTTTATAACATTGTAAATTTCATACATCCCTTAAAGTTCATTGATTTTTGTAGGTTCTGGCGAGTTAATAAAAAAAGTATTCATGTAACACCTACAAGCGCAAGCGCACCCACACACACACACACACAAAAGGATTTGCATAAATAATAAACCTTGCTCACATTAAGAAATTTTTAATAAGTATTCCTAATTGCATAGGTGTTTTTAATAGAAATTAATTCAACCAACCGTTTAGTAGTTGATGTTGCTACGAGATTATTATGTTATTACGTGATGTTATTAGGTTGTAATTTTATTACGGGAATATGCCTCTCTATATTACATCCACGATATGTGCCGTCGTGTACTGCTGTACATATGTACAGCTAATCGCTGACTAATAACTTACTGCTGAATTAAGAAAAAAGGTTGATGGTATTAGGTTTAAGATACAAGATGTGCCAGCCAGGTTTGATGTTGAACCTCGGCCTACAACCGACGCACACACACACACACACACACACGTATGTGCTGGGTCGGTTGTTTGGTTGTTAGGACTGGACCGGTATATAGGAATGTCGAAGGACCGGCCTACATATAACGTTTGTCCTGTTTTTTTCTTTCTCTTTCGTTTTATTTATTTTTTTTCTTCCACCACACCGCAGAGAGCGCCGACCTCTCGTTATTTTTTCTTCTTCTTTTTTGCCTCCCAATCGACCTGCCTTGCCTCTTAAGACCGAACGATAGCCTCTCATTCACCTGCTTAAACTCCTTCTGGTTGATTCTATACTTCAATTAAAAATAAAAAGGAATAAAAACAAGCCACCTCTGTTAGCACAGTTGCTTCTTATAAACTACTGTTACCACCTTGTATATTTCCTAGATGTTTATTCGTCTGTCTGTCTGCATAAGCAATTTCCATAAAGTTTTATGTATTATCTAACTGTATTATTGGAATTCATTCAATTATTAAATGGCATGCTCCTTTATAACGTACTATTATTATTTCTTTTTTATTACTGTTTTGATTTGTAATAGCTTTTTATGATTTAACGGCGTTGATGCTATATCAATTGCATTGGTTTTACCATCCAGCGGTATAAGTACGTTCCGGTTCTCTGTCTTTAATATGACTAATGAGTATTATTATTAAAACTTTGTGAGAGGTTTTATGTATGAGTGTTTAAAAATAATAAGGTAGAATAAATTGTTATTTATTAAAATTGTTAGAATTATTAGAATTGTTATTCTTAATTTTTAAGAAAATTTTTTGGATATTACATAATTCAAATTAAATGTTTAAAAATTATATAATCTCTCCTGACCTTAAGGTAATCATAAATAAAACTTTTTATTTTTTAATGAAATATTGAAGAAAGAAATTTGAAATGTCCATAATTGAAGCAATGACTTGAAGTTACATTTTAATAAATCTATAAATGATAGCTGCACGTGATTTAAAAAATGAAGGGAGGATTAATATTAAAATCTATCAAAATTTTACGTAAATTCATTTGGTTTTAGATATTTCAAGTACTTTAACCTAAGCTTGCCGTTGAATTATTATCAGTATTATCGATGGTTAAATAATGAGTAATTAGTTGGGCTAATTAATAAATATCAATTTAAAAAAAAAACAATGTACTTTTATACTTATTGAATTTAATAAAAAAAGTTTTATTAAACTTTATTATCCTTTTTAACTTATTTTAATAAGTTATATGAAAATAATATACAATTACAAATTATAAAAATGTTTTTAATTTATGAAATTATCTCGAAAGATTATCAAATTTAAAAGTAGATTGGATTACATTTCCAAATAGAAGAGATCTAGACAGGAATTGAATTATACTGTATAAGGAAAATACGGAAATTTCCATGTTTATCCAAATGTAAATCATATACTGAACTTAGAGCAAGCACCATAAATATTTAATCGTAAAAAAGATTTGGATACTGCAATTTTTATTTTAAAATATTTATAATTAATTAAATTACTTAAGTTTTAAAAAAGAAACAGATTTTTCAGAATATTTACACTATTAATTCAGGTTACACACCTTAATCGTAGCTTTTATTAGTTAGTTATTAAACATAAAATCTATACGAGCTTTTGAAGAAAACATACTTTAATTGATTTTACTTATTATATATAACAAATTTTCTATGATTTATTAATTGAAAATAAGACTGCAGAATTTTATGTATTAACAACATTATTGATTTACGTCTAACTGCAATCTCAAAGCAATAATTTATATAATATATAATGCAATTTTAAAAATCTCTATGGATAAAAACAATTTGTTTGTAAAATTATATATTTTCTAATAAGGCTGTTTATTATGATGAGTATGTTATTTTTGAAAAATTGTCCTTCGATATATTACTAAAAGCTGTATAATTGTCATCTTTACTATTGTTCATTCCTTGCCTTGATTACACAAATACAATGTAAGACAAAAGCATCTTTGATGTGTCTTGTAAGGAAATCCAGTTTGAAACAGACAGTTTGGTGTAAGAACACCACGAAGTGAACATTGCTGGGTAGAATTATTTCTCCCAAATTACAGTCGATAATGTTGCAGTATAAATTCATTAAATATTCAATCAAATATCAAAATTCTTATGAAAGGTCAAAAATTTTAAAAATAATTTTAGAATTTTTAATTTGATTAGTAAACGTATCAATTAAACGGGATGACAATATGGATCAAGCCAAGATAAATAATTACTTATAATAGCCGGATAAAACGTTTTTTTTTCTTTTTGTCTTAATCTTCTATAAATTATGAATTAATGTTACAGCACACTTTAGTTTTATAGAAGCAGGCCTAAAATTAAACAAATCATGAAGAATATTTATGACAGATAAATAGTTATTTCACATCAGTGTAATATAATACAGGCTATTAACAACTGTAATATATATATATATATATATATATATATATATATATTTTTTTTTTTTTTTGTAAATCTAATTACATACATATCACTTTTGTAATAAAAGATCCATCGAAAAAAATTTTGTTGTTAATAATAAATTAAATAGTCTGATTTGTGTGAAATAACATCCGCTAAAATGTTTACATTATCTAGTTTTAATTTTTGTTTAAAGATTTTAATAAAAATTTGATAACGGTAATTGTTTATTAACAAAGATAAATATCACATAATAAAACTAAAATTAACTTTAAACAGTTCTAAATAATTTAAATATCTTGTAATATTGTTTTATTAAACATTAATTTAAAGAAATATTTAACTAATTAAGTGGCATATTGATGAAATATTATAAATTAAAGATAAATATTTCTTATGGAAAAAGGTCTATTTTTTTCCACAAAGGGTGTGCGTTCTGATGTCTGTTGGTATGATTTTTTTTACTGCCGACCATCTCTCAACGTCTAGACAACCCCCAGACTTTTAGACCTCTGGCCTTAGGTCTATGAACGACAGACATAAAACCTAACCTTTCTTTTTCTTTCTTTCTTTTTTGCCCTTCTCTTTTCATCCACACAATAACAATCCCGGAAATCTTTTGTCTACCCTTCCATTAATTTTTTTTTATTTCGCTTTGTATTTATGAAAATAGACTCGCATCAATTTGTAGAATAAAATTAGTTTCTGTAAACTAGGGAAAAATTGGTGTATAACATAAATTTATTAGTAGAAATTGCCAATATATATATAAAATAATTTGTACCTCGTATAAATCTTAGTGTATTTAATCGATTTAATGACGTTACCAGAGTTATTATAATTCATTTTTGTTTGTTTTCTTTGTTAAATGTTTTAATAGATCCATTTTTATAAAAGTTTCAGCTTGTCAATTTCTAGAGGAAATTTTATTTAAAGAATTTTTTCTCGAGTTTACCACTGCGCTATGTTTTTTAACTTATTATTTTTATAGGTGTTTCATGAATACGCACTTAAAATTTATTCAAAGCAAAAATTCTCAATCTCTATTCTCAATCTCAAAACATCTCTGTCTCTGTTTAAAGTATTCTTTAAAAATTTGTTAAAATTACAGCAGAAGTTGATTTGAATTTTCTTTAACTTAATTTTCATCCAATAAATAATAGTAAATAAATTTTGAAAACTTTCACATAAATTAAGTTTCAGTAAATCTAACAGGAATTCATAGAAAATAAGGCTTTTTAGATGTCCTGTTTAAAATGACTAAAAATTTACTAGCTATTTTCATGTGATGAAAGAAATGAAATAGAAAAATGTAAAGATGTGAGGCAAGTTAAATCCCCTCTGCCAACTACACATTTTTTTTTGAGCAATTTATTTTTACAATTGGTCACCAAAAGAATTGCAAACATAAGTAAAATTTTTGGCTAAGAGTAACGAGTCAGGAGACCATCCAAACTTAGGACACCTTAAATATAATATCAATAAAAAGCATCAAATCTCACGACACAAACAAAGTCATTTAACAAAGACAAAGATAACAGATAATATATAATAGTCACAAAACATTCATCAAGTAAAAGAAGTCATTCAAGTATAGTCACAAACATTATAGTCCGATAGGAAGATAAAAAAATATAGTCGCAAAACAATAAAGATAGCAAATTCTCCGTAGAGAATCACACTGCCAAGTCAAGAGCCAACCATCAGCTTCAACATAAGTCAAATTCCAGTAAAGATTCTTAAAGTTTAAACTATTTCTAACATAATAATCACTGTATCATTCCATGGGACATGCACTCCAACGATCATCCATGTTCCAAAGATCAACGAGGTGCAGTAGATCTAGCATCCTCAATCGTCTTTCTTCCTCACGATTGTCAAGTAGATTCAACGCCCGATTATTCACATCCTTCTCCAGCTTTGATATGTAGTCCCTACTTATTTCCTAATCTCCTCCCAAACACCTTAAGATACCCGTGCACCTCATCGTTCCTAGCGAACTATGGGTCTCCTGATATATCATCCTGAACACTTTGTTTTGAAACCATTTGATGATTTCAATATTACTGTTACAAGTAGTCCCCCGTACTTGTGTACCATACTTCCAACTTATAGTTTTAGGAAAACTGCAACAATTTATTCGTCAAAAACATATTAGGTCTTCTGCTAAGGAGCTAGCATATTTGTGCAAGTTTAGCATTCAGTTGTCTCCTCTTCTCTGTGACGTGATCCTAGATCAATCGACGATTTGATATAACTTGAGGTAGCGTACCGTATCCGCGTCAGGGATGAGAGTATTGGACATTTGAACCGGAGGGCAACTACTCTTTCTCATGGTAAATGTCAGATGACTCAATTTGGCAGGATTTACTTTCATTCTCCATCTACGTAACCATTTGTTGATAAGATCGAGTAAAACTTGTAGTTTGCCGGAGACAAGGTCGGGTTCACCATTTACCGCCAAAATCGCTAGTTGTCTGAGAAGGACGCAATTATGACATCTTCAGTATGGAAAGTTCTGCAGTGTATATCAAATATAGAATCGGATCTAAAACAGAACCTTACGAAACTAATAATGGATTGACTATGCAAATAATCCATCCAATTCTTGGTTATATTTGACTTGATAATACCGCCCATCTACGTAACACAAGATAGACCAGTTGAGGTAGACTTGACTTTAATCTCAAAAGGAGACGGGGAAGCCAAAATTTGTCGAATGCTTGTTGAACGTCTAGGAAGGCTGCCGAACAGTATTCCTTTCTTTTTTTCACCCACTGGTCACATTAGCAATTCTGTCAGCCTGCTAGATGGATGAATAGCCGCCTCTGAAGCCAAACTGGTTATCAGAAATAACGATAACTCTCTCTAAGAATAGCTATAATCTTTGAACGAATAGCCTTTCAAAGACTTTAAAAGAATAAGAAACAAATTTATTGCCCTGTACGAATACACGTCAATTGCGGATTTATTCAGCTTACTCGGTAACCTGCGATACCATCCATTCGAAGGGAACTATGTGGTCCGAAGTATTGCATTGAACCGTATGGGTTATTTAAAACAGTCTCGAAGATGATAACATACACAATATTTTACCAGTCGCCAAATCCTTCCTCAAGTACTCTACCAATATTTTGCGATACTTCTGCGGTCTTGAATGAATGTCAATGGGAAGCATAGAAGAAGCGGGTATCCAGGGGCTCAAAGATTCCTTCAACATCTTCGGAATCTTATGGCTTGAACACAATGCATAGGTGTTCGATAAATCAGTTCTACCTTTTGACTGCCGGTGCAAGCCAATCCATTAAACAACATTTTATGGGGAGACGGCACCGGTGGCTTTTTGAAACTCCTCGTAGTCCTTCACAACGAATGTTCACCTCTACTCAGCAGTCATATGCCACACAAAATCAGTATGGAGAATGAATTTTTTTTGCACTGTTCAATGAATAGAACTGATATGTTCACGGGTTGCATTAGTTTGAATGTAGGGATCATTAGAAAATAGTTTTTTTTTTGCCAATTCGTGGCAACCTATGTTTTTAACCGAGAATTTGATGCATTATTTTTGAGCAATTACAATTTAATTTCAACTATAAATCATAGTTCTTTGAATTTTGAATAAACAGTCTTCTCAACTAGTCTGTTTTCGTTGGATTGAGGGTAATTTTTTTTTTTTTTTTTTTTAATACAGTACGATAAATTACATCGTTATTTTTTAGTGATATAATTTTATTTTACATATTATTTCAATTGAATACGTACCATTTCTACGGGATTTAAATTATTATAAGTTTTATAATTAATACAGAGCAACTTTTGATTTTTCATATACCACATATTTTTGCTGTTAAATTTTTTTTCTCTTATGAGGTATAAAATTCTTTTTTTTTAGGTTATCTTCAGATTGTTTATGTTTTGTATTTTTTAAATTACTCTTTAACCTTCAATTATCTATAATATTTGCTGATATCAGGTCTTTTTTTGTTTAACTCCGTTAAACCTTTTAAATGTAAATCTCATTTAAATTGAACTTTCTGGCAATTATGATTGGTTTAATTACTTTTCTCATAATAATAAAAGAATATAGTTATTTCGTTTATTTGCACAACTTAGCATTTTTCTTGACAGCTGAAATATAACTAGTTCTCATCTTCCATTGTTTTATAAGCGCATTTTAATTTTATATATTTTTCCGCTTATCTTTTGTTCGTTTTCTTTGTATTATGGCAGTTTCTACGAAAAAGATTGAAATTTACACTCATGACAGAATTTAAAAAAAATAATAATACACACCAATGCCCAATTATGAGAAGTAAAACTTCCTTTAAGTAAAATAGTATTGATAATATCGCAACACATAAGATATATCGATACATTACAAAATTATACCGCCAAATACAAATGTCAAAAACTAGAGACATTAAAATATGAACCGTAAATAAAATGGTTTAAGAAAAAACGAATTTGCTCGTAAAAATAGAAAATATGCTGGTGGAAACGAATATGGTAAAAACGGAAATGCTGGTATATTATTTTTAATTCTGAAAAATGTATAAAGTACAAATTAATTATCAATATCGTTTTTTTCTTATTTGTTTCATACTGAAATAATAAACACAGGAACTGTGTTTAAATATTGATTTCCTGTTTTTTTTAATATCCGGAAAACAAAGATGATGCTATACATTATTACTATGGTGTTTTTTGTCAGTTTTAGAAGAAAAGAAACCAAACAAATCGACTATACTGCAGGGCTTCAATGGTAAGAATTTAGTTCCACACTACAATTTGTTTATGGTTAGTTTATATTCACACGTAGTGTTAAAAGTATTAGATTTACAAATATCTTGTATAAATTATTAATCATTTTATTTACGTAATTAATAAATTATTTTATTATAATTACATTAAATTAATTTTTTTCTAAAAATGAGTTCTAAAAGAAAGTAAACTTTTTGTTACAGAAATTTTAGTCAAGAAATTGTATTAATATATTACAAATAGATAAACCCCTATCTAATAAGAATTAGAACCCATGTCTAATTTTTAAATTAGAAAATTAAAAAGTAGCAAGTCTATATATTCCTTATAATGTATAGGTGGGTTGTATTACAGGTCCTAATTAAAATAAAGATACAGTTATATTTAATTAAATAGATTTTCATTCCGTTTAACTAGATATTTCTTTAATTATTGAATACAATTAACAGAAATTTTAGAATCCCTGAGATTGAAAGAGTCCGTCTGTCAAACTGTATTCGGGTAATATTAAATAAAAGATGCTAATTCCAAAATTACAATAATCTAACACGATTTAAAATTTCAATCCAGTAATATTCATTTCAGATAAATACAATAGTAATTAAAGCATTGTTTAAAATATAATAATTTGTACTTAGTTATGTTTATGGATTTAATGTTCATTACTTATTCTGGTATTTAAATCAGTTTTTTATTTTGAAGTTTCGGAGAATAATAGTATTTAATATCAATAACAATGTTCTATATAATTTAATAGCTTACAAGGAAAAGTAAGTATAGATTTAAGGTGCTACAGACGTAAAAAATAAAAAGACCTATCAAAACTAAAAACATAAATAACATAGGTAAAGTTTATTATGGTTTTTAACCGTTTCTTTTGTAGGGGAAAAATAGAGAAGTTATTATTGCCCATTTTGAAACGTAATCGGTTACTATATTTGAAACCTGTCTTTTAAAATGCAACGTAGCGGTATTATGATTATATTTCTGTATACATGCTATTTCGTTTAAATAGGTTATTAAAGAGAAAAAGAGAGAAAATATTATAATATCCGTAGCTTAAAAAAAAATTAATCGTAATACAAATACGATACAAATACAAATACAAATAATTTTGTTTTTTTTTCAAATTTAAAAAAAAAAAACAAAAAAAAAAAATCAATCAGTTAATTTGTATATAAGGAGATTTTTTTTGAATTTCGAAATAGTAAAACGAGTTTTAAAACATAACAGATACAATTATAATTAATATAAAATACATATTTAAACAATTAATTAGATTTTAGATTTAACATTTTTTTAATAAATTAATCAGGTTTACTCTGGAGTATATTGAATACATAAGAGGTTATCAGGCCGTCTATTCCAAACCTATAAAATATTTTCAGGTTTTCAACATCTCGGTTGAATTCATGATTGAAAAAAGACAAATAAGAAAAAAATTGGTATTCAGCAAACATTTTCCTACATTTCTATAGTATTGTATGCTAATGTTGTTCTATATTTATTTTAGTAAAATTTTTGCCATGATTGAGTGAATAGACCTTCTGCACCACCATTCATGGTATTCAAGTTAAATACATCAATCTGAAATATTTTTAGATATAATCATTTTCAGATCGACTTTTTATATAAAAACAAAGGAAATTTGTAGAAGTAATAAAAATGTTATAATCTATAAAAATGTTAAATTCAATTAAAATATAAGTATTTTAAAATATGTCTCTTATTAATGAAATTTGTAGAAGTAATAAAAATGTTATAATCTATAAAAATGTTAAATTCAATTAAAATATAAGTATTTTAAAATATGTCTCTTATTAATGAAACATTCGGTTATTTTATTTTTTAAAAAAATTAACGTCAGTGTATTTGAATTATATAATTATAGCAAGCAGATGAAATTCCATATTTGTAAATTTATTTTTTACGATTAGTTTGATCAGTTGAAAAAAGAAAGACTTAAAATTTTTGAGTCAGAATAAATATGACATAAATATTATATTGACCGTTATTTTAAGAGAAAGCATTACATAAACAGTTTTAAAATGTTTTAACTTTTTGTTTCATGATTTTTAGTGTTAACATTTTATTATAAATTAATCAGATACTGTAAAGTAAAATTAATATATAATAATTTCTGTTTTTTCCTTTATGTTTATTTATAAATACTAAAGCAGATTAATATGTTACCTATTTCCGATTTTATATAAAATTACCGCAATTATTGATTTTTTAATTATTTTATTTGGACATTTGCAATTATAAGTAAAGTAATTCTATAATAGCCTGTTTTTGTGGGGGGGGGGGAGAGATAATGTTAGAAAAATAGGAAGAAAAATAGACAGAAAATGTTAATAGTTTTTCTTTACCTAATAAACATTATTCTTAATATAGAAAAACAAAAAAATAAAATAAAATACATGAAATGATAAACATAACAGAATAGCAAGCCAGTAATTGTTTGAAATTCCCGCCTTCACAATGCACACAGCAATCTGCCCTACGTAAAATATTTCTTGTGTGGGTGGCTTTCCCTATCACCTCAGGATCGCTTCATATAAATTCAATAGCATTTCGTATTTTAATGAGTAACTCTTCTTTAGTATTAACTTTTTACCAGTATCGTTTTCATGTAGCCCTAAATGAAGTAATCAAGTGGCGTTAACTCAGGTGATCGTGGCGGCCAATCGATTAGTTCACTATGTCCAATTCAGTTTAAGAAATTAGCATTCAAGTGATTTCTAGCTACTAAAGAAAAATATGGCGTTGCACCATAGTGGTGGGAAATCACTTGCGATCTAGTTTGTAAAGTTACATCCTCCAAAAGAGCCGGAAAATTATTTTTCTAGAAATGAATGTACGCATCCCCGTAAGGTTTTTATTGGAAACAAATGGTCCACCAATTTTGTCATAAATAATGATTGTGGTTGACCAATCAATTGACCACCACAATTAAACGCTACTAAATTACTTCTTTTGGGGCTGTATGAAAATGATAGTATACTAAAAAAAAATTAATACTAAAGAAGAGTTACTCATTAAAATACGAAATGTTAATGAATTTATACGAAACGATCCTGAGGTGATAGGAAAAGCCACCGGAAGCATTCTACGTGAAAAGCACAGTTCTGTGTACATTGTGAAGAAGGGAATTTCGAACAATTAAAATGAGGTTTGTTGTTCTGTTATCATTTATCATTTCATGTATTTTATTCTTTTGTTTTGCTATATTAAGAATAATATTTATTAGGTGTAGAAAAAAAAAACGATTTCCTGTCTTTTTATCTCTGTTTTACTTCAGTAAAAAGTCGATTTTTTAAAGGTTTTATTTACATTTTATTTGTTGTATCTGCATTAATATTTTTAGAATTAAACTCTGTACAAGTTTTGTTGCTAAATCTTTCGTATTTATTGGTCATTTACAAAGCTATTGTAGTACAAACCTAAAAAAAAAACTTGTTTTTCGATACTGAATTTTTAGTTTATCAACTTGTTTTTCGAAACCGAATTTTATGTTTTACATTTGATATATTAAAAACTACTGGAGTTACAGTTCTGTGACCTGTTTTATCCTATTTTCGAACTAAAATTACATAAGAAACCAATTACTTTACTCCTTAATTTGGGTCTCAGAAATTGCAGGAGAGCTTCGTTATATTAGAAGAGCTGAAATCCGGGTGAAATCTTTCGCTAACCGTAACTCGAAAACAATGCGTTTTCAGACCTACTTTATTTCATTATTTTCACCAGTAGAACACGTCCTGAAAGTTTCTCTGTTTCTTCGTGGAGCACCGTATACAAGGTGCGTTCAAAAAAATCCTTCATTAATGAACTATATATAGAATGCGGTTTGAAATAAAAAAGCTTGTGTTTGAAGAGCTTTTAGAAGTGGTTTTTAAACACTCAATCCTTATATTTAGCTCATATCTTTAAAACTAATTGATATTAGAAAAATGATATATTAGTTTTGTTAAACGTTCCATACACTCACATTATTTTTTTCTTAATTACTATTGTATGAATCAATTTTTACTTTCCTCGAATCATAGCTCTAGAACTATGCTGCAAGTAGAGAAATATGGTAATCTGTTAAAAAAATGGGGTATGGGCTTTTCGGGAGACGTCGTGCATTTATCGACGTTTCGTGGCCTAGCGACCCCCCCCCCAAAAAAAAAAAATGGAGGTATTTTTCGTACGTACGTATGTACCTGTGTTGGCGTGTTTGAAGCTTAACAACTTTTGACGGGATAAATCGATTTTGATCAAGTGAGTCATGTATATGTGGCAATTAGTTGGTAAAAGTTTGCAGTTGGTGGGGCAGATAGTTTCTTTTGGATCAGTTTTCTCAAAATTTTACAAACATACTTTGTAAAATTCACTTTTTAAATTAAGCTCAGTACATCCATACGTAATTATCTTACAATTTAAGAAAATAATTTGCCTACAAATTCTCTCCTTCCCCAAAAATCGTAAAAGAAGCTATATTTTTATTTATTGCATATTTTTTTAACGAACCTTTTTTATGCCTTTCTAAGTATAGTAGTAGTGCAAGTGACTCAAAAGGAATATACTTTTGAAGAAATGTTTAGGATGGGGATCCGATCAAAGTTTTTAAATATCGATAATTTGAATTTTTCAAATTTTTTTAGTTTATTTACTTTTAATAATAATATTACGATAAAATTTCATTGTAATTCACCCCCGCTCACCCTTCCAAAAAAAAATCATAGATAATTATTTTTCTACTATATAAGAATAAATAACCTAAACTAGGGAAATATAACAACTTTTTGTTCGTTTTTTTTTTATAGTGCCTGAAATAGTCATCTATTCCTGAGTAATATAATAGTTTCAGTATTCCTAACGTTCTTAATGGTCGATTTTAATACTGAAGAGATTTTTTTAAAAGAAAAATTCCATTTCACTTTTCAGTAAAGAGAGGAGTTTTTTTGACTTGCCCATGTATATTAATGTATTATAATAATATATACATAGTTTAATAATTTCGATTAATATTAAATGTAAATTTTTACGAGAAATTACCATTAAACTATTGGTAATCTCGATTGTCTGTATGATAAAAAGGAGCACTAGCTTTATTTAATATATAAACTGTTTCAATACAGTGTTTTCCTTTTTTTTTGATTTCGTTTGAAAAAAATAGTAAATTAACTTTTATTCTGAAAGTCATCAAAAGTTATATATTTTATCCTAGAAAGCTGAAAAACAGTTATTTTTAAAAATCCAATTGAAATTATCCTAAATTTTTAATTTAGAGTTATAAGATTATTTATTTATTTTTATTTTGATAAACATTGATTAGTTTAGAACAGAGCAAGAAAAAAAAATTGGTTACCTAACACAACTTCAAAACACGAGCTTTTAGTTAATTTTTATCTCAAGAAATCTTTTTTTGTTTAGAACAGAACAAGAAAAAAAAATTTTTTTGACTTAAATCAACATAAGTAGTAGTGATATTCCTTTTGTACAAAAATATAATCCTACTCTACTTATCTATAAATATATTATTTATATATATTAATTAATTATTAATTATTTTCTATTTATTACATTCTTATGTTTGAATTTTTTATGTTAAAAAGCGTTTTACTTATGACAATGAATATGTTAATTTTCGAAGTTTAAATTTATTACAGCGTGACAATACCCAACAATCAGTTTATTCTAGCTTAATCATATGCAAAAAAAGATATAACATTTTATTTAACATTTATCTTCTATTTTGATGAATAAAATACGAGCGTTTTTATTATAGTAATTTTTTTTCTGTAAATGACATTTATTTAGCATTTTATGTAAAATGGTAAATTACAGCTACATAACAGTTCGTTATTTATTTGATCTACCAAGTATTTTCTTTTGTAATTTCGAAGCAATGAATCATTTTAATTTTGAGTTAATAAATTAGTTTTTGTACTTTTCTTACATAAACTAGTAGGGTATATATGAAAAATCATTTTATTAATTTATACCTATAGTGTTTATGAATAATTTCTGCAGGTAAGTCTCTGTATTCAAACCTATGTATGAACTTTCTTATCTATTTAGAAAGATCCCTACAAGTGATTTAGGCCAAATGCAATTCTGATAAATGTTGTATTTTTTAATGCTTCAGTATGTGTAATATATATATACACATACAGAATTTTAAAGACTGTACTAATAGAGTGAATAAAAGTATAAAGCATATGATTATGAGTTCACATGAAAGCAAACTCATTCAAACTAATTGAGAAACTAATTCCCACCATTAATATTATGATTATTCATTCTTGCTTATCTATTTCGGTACTTATCTACGTTTTTTTTTTGTAAATTAAGAATAATGCCAAAGTTTTCTTCTGACGTTTAGCTAAGATGCAAAAGATTTTTTTTTTTTTAGCTCCTATTACGTACCTTATCAATCTAATTTTAATTTGGAACGTAACTTTTGTTCACTGGACTCCCTTTTCTAGTATTATACATTTCCGTTTTTGATAAGAGTAGTTTCGAAGGTTAATAGTATCGTAAATATATCTATTCAGTGAACAGTATACCTACTTATATTTTTTTTATAATAAAATTTATGCTCTAACAAAAATTTATTAAAATTTAATTTAATACAGTAAAAATTATAAACGAGGAAAAAAGGAATTTCCCTAATTGTTTAACTAGTACGAAAAATAATCTTACTGCATTAATGATATCGTAAATATTTTTTCTAGAATTTGATGTTTAACTTCCATTGTTAATTTCAATTTTTTCGTCTTTTTTTTTATCAGTTTTTGTCAGAAGAAAAAACTATTAAAATATACCAGAAACGAAGTAAAATTAAGTAGTTGATAATTCACTAAAAAAGGGTCGATGATCAATTTGAGGTAAACATTAGGTTTAAATAAGTTTTAAAATCTACAGATATAAGTATTTAATATGTAGACACTGAGAAATTACAAATGGTGGGTGATTATTTCGGGAAATTGCTGAGAAACCACATACTCGCTTCTGTTAGGAGAGGTATCCTGGCGACATTAACTTCCCTCCATCAACCCTTGACTAAGAAAAATAACCGTCTTTTTTTGTAATGGAAAACTTTACAGAAAAATATTCCGTATAATAGCATGGAATTCTACAGCGAAATTTCATAAAATCAAAAAAAAAAAAATATTCAGACGCATCGTTTAATCGATATTGAAAAAGCTTCGGGCAGAAATAGTAGACATGATGTTGAGTGATTAGTATTCATTAACTTCTAAAATGTTTATTTTTCTTTACTTTTATTATTAAAAATCTGATGTGGACACCACGTGACTTTCTTGTACGCCTATTAAATTACATATACGCATTTAATGATGCACTTCATTTAAACTTATTTCATTTGAAAGTGAGATAAGATCCTCAATTCTTTAATAAAATGGACAGTTACACAATTGCATTGTAGTGAACATCATTGCATCACATCTTTTTGTGGTTCCGTATCACCATTTTATACTAATTTATATAATAATTTTGTTTCACGTCGCTGAAGTAGTTATGTGGTGTGAGAACGTGTCGGATTCGTAACTTAGACAATCGGTTCGAATCTGACTTCATATACATATATATATATTTTTTAACTTAATTTGATTTATTAATAATTATTAACCTTTGTAAACATTTTTGAATTAAAATGAGAAGTAGATAAAATTGTATTTCACTTATAACTTCTGATTTTTTTTTAATTTTGTTTTTTTTTAATAATTATTTATTGTAAAAGTTCTTTTACAATCAGAGGTCAATAATTTTTAATAGATCAATATATTTAAATTAAAAATAAAAAATTAAAGAAGAATACGTGTATATAAAGTCGGATTCTTTCCGATGTACCTTTCCATGGTAAGATCCAAATGTTTCATTAATTACAATTTTATTTGGCTATAACACAATGAAAATAAGTAGCAGTTATGATAAATATATCATTGAAAAGCACTCAATTAGTGCTTATTACTGCGGTAAAGAAAAAGTCCAAAATCCCATATTTTGGATTCTGGGCTTTATTGGACACTTTTGATCCAGTAGATTGCAATCAAAAGGGGAGGTACACAACTAGATGTTACAACAGTCCTAAATCCAAAATTTCAACATTCTACGACTAATCGTTTTTGAGTTATGTGAGATACATAAGTACGTACAGATATCGCGCCGAAACTAGTCAAAATGGATTCAGTAATGGTCAGAATGAATAGTTCCGATGAAATCTGAAAACCGAAATTTTTCGCGACCACAATACATCCTTTACTTTGTACAATGAAATAAAAATAAATTGTTGATAGGTTTGGTTCATTCGCTTAATCTCATCAATGAGTGCGGGAGCCGAGTCCCTGCTCCCGGAGTGGGGACCCAGGGACGACATAGCCGAGCCTGGTGGATCCTACTCTGGGGGTATGAGGCGGGCGCAAAGTGAGATCCGACCGGCTGGCCGGGACTTGGAGGCCCGTTAGAAGAAAGGACACTCCCCTGGGCTGTAATACTTAACTGCAGGATCCGGCCCTGGGAGAAGAAGAAAAATGAAAAAAAAAATATTTTGAGTCCTTGGAGTAAAATCACTGGTTTTAGACGTCCTTCTGAACTTCTCTATAATTAAGAACTAAGGAAAAGTTTTTCTGATCGGTACTTAGTAGTAATCACATAGGTGAAAATTAAAATTAAGGCCTACATAAAGTAAATAAGGAAAATTCTAGGAAAGAACGCATCACTTATTTTCTATCGCCCACTAAATTCTTTTTTTTTTGAAAATCATAATGTTTCGATTTTTCTAGAGGATGAATTTAAGCCTTTTCTTGATTTTCCCATTACAATTGAAATTCCTTCTTATCGACTTTTCTTATAATTTTTAGATCTTCCATATAATTAAATAATATTTTTAGTAAAATCTGAATTTTTTTTATTATTTTTTTTGCCAAATAATATTCAGTTATTAACGTTAAAATTATTGTAAAAGAACTTTTTTAAACAATCAAATCAAAATAATAATTAAAATTTCAGTAATTACTCGAATAATTAGAATTTACCAATAACAGGTACAACTAATTAACATGTTATGAACACCTTACTGTAAATTTTGCTTGAATTATAAGGCATGTGAAATAATTATACAATACCATATACTTTTCTATGCGTATAGTCTACACGTACTTACATCAAAGCTTTGTTGTTTTATTGCTAGCTATTTGTACATGATCGTTAGCGTGTGTCTGCCATATATATATACACACACATACGTATAATGTCTATTATGGAATAGAGGTTATTGTGTACACAATACTATCAATGTTGACTCGTGCATGACGGATGCCACAACTGTACTGTGCGTCCCTTTGTGTAAACGCTAAGTGTTGTATTTCATCCAGATATACTATACTTCTGCATTGTGACTCAATTCACTTACATTATGCTTCGCTTGAAAGATCAATTCAATGTATACTATAAACAACGTAGGCCTCTGTGTTATATTGAATCTGTTAGTAAATTTGTGATCCGATTAAGATATACTAAATTCATTAAATACTAGTTTACAGTGTTTCTTCCAACGAATATAATAATTATTCAGTCTGATACAAGTATTTTAATAAAACGTGTAATAGAGTTTCATCCTGCTACATCAGTCATCCTTTAAGTACTTCCAGGATTTAGTATTTTTCAAAATATTAATTAATGAAAAAATTATTTTACTTCATTATTTTCCGCTCTATGCGGTCTCTTCCTTTCAAGGGAACTGGAAGATTCGAGAGTGAGTGGACAAGAGAAAGATACAGCCTGCGGCTGAACTGAAGTTACACAGTATTGTTATATTATTGTAGTTAGGAATTGATTAATTTTGAATTACAATAATAATAATACATTTATGCCTTCGAACCTCTGACCGGATCAATAATTAAAAATTATCAAATCTATAATACAGTTGTTGCATCGCAAGCATTTATTATAACTTGCTTTATAGTAATGCCAATTATAATTGGTATTACTTCTTTGCATCCGTGATTCCTTTGTATGGATGAGTACATCTCAGATTTGGGGAAGGAACCTTGTTCCATCCCCCAAACAGGCAGTGTGGTAATTGAGTTTATAACTTTATATTTTTTTCAATGCATTTTAAGCTAAATAACTCGCTTCATAATAAAGATGAAAAATCAAGGGTGATATTGTCTTAATTCCCCAGATTTCTGTCAATTATGCTAATTATTTTATAATTTAGATTTCTTAAAAAAAAAAGAAGAAAATTATGGGTAACTATATTTTTTTACCACTTTTTATCAAAACATGATTTTACGTCCTTGTTAAATACAAAAAAATAATTCTAAAAATATGTATTAATCACTGCTTAAAAAAATAATGCTCAGTTGCAGCTGTTTTTGACCAACAACTGGACGTCCGTTTGATCCAACAAATAGACGTCACTTGAAAAAGTGACATATATATACCATCAGGTTTGATATTTTTAATAAACTGGATACTGGATAACATTATTTTTTTTTTAAATGTAAAAATACTATTAACTATTACTTATTGCAAGTAGTAAATACTGCATAACTAGCAAATAACACAGTCTAGAAGATAAGAAAGCGGTTAAATTATTTTCTTTCTTTTTTTTTGTAGCATTTTTGTCTGGCCAATACCTGGAAAACGTTTGGTCCAAAGACGTCCAAACTGGGTTAGATTAATGAGAAAACATTTAATTATTTAAGAATTTAAAAGGTCACGTTTTAGTTTTTTTCTGCTTTTTACAAAAAAGTAAAGACATTGGGATAAAAATCGTTGAAACAGGGAAGTTTTATTTATCTATTTTTAAGTTTTTTTAGCTTGAATTTCAGTAATGAAATGTAATTACATAAGTTAACAGGAAAATTAGCTGAACACGTTTTTAAGTTTTTTGACCGTTGGCAATGTTACGACGCGAGTTGTATAGTTATTAAGCATTTAAAACAATAAATTTTGAACTTTTTTATGATATATGTAGTATAATTATAGTAGGTATTTTTTTGATTTACGTATTTTTTTGTACTATGATAATACTTATTACTTGAACGTATTTTTTTATTTACGTTGTCCATCGATATGGACGTAACTACTGTTAATGTAAAACATATTTTTCAGGCATCTTTTAATAGACTAGGAACCGAAAGATGTAAAATCCTTCTACATCCTTTTATATGGTCACTAAAAAAAAAAAACTGAATGTGTAAAGGAAATTATGTCAATTACATTTAATTTTTGTGATCATAAATATTTCTTGAGTCTATGAATGAAATAATAAGAGATACTGTATTTATTAGTAACACAAATATAAATACTTGGAATAATTTTATCAGGTTGTTTAATTTAGGATAATTTTTTATACGTTTTCTTTTCCTTATATGTAAAGATTTTCTTGTAAATTATTATATTTATTCTCGGTACAGTATTAAATAAAATACACAGTTATTATCAATTGTATTCATATAAGTGTAAATAAAATTTAAAGATAATGATAAAAATTATGATGATTATGAAGAACTTCCAGCTTTAACTTCAACTCCAGGGCGTCTGGTCTGTCTATCCTGGAGGCCGAGTCGGGTCAAATCGACCGCGGCCACAATCCTTTTCTCTCTTCCTTTTTTTTTCATTCTCCTTCAGGCCCTAACTAGTTCCTCACTTGTTCGGTCGGTCGGTCGGTATAGCCTATCTCTCTGCTCTTCATTGCCTTTCTTTATCATAACATATATCTATCTTTTTCTTTCTTTCTGTCTCAATCTGTATTTTTCTCTTTCTATCATGATGGTTCTTCAACTCCGTCCTTCCACCATCCTTCTTAACTGGTTTTCTTCGCTTTAACCAAATCCGGTGAGTTGTTCATCCTCCAGGTATAGACGAAGGAGCTAACTCTTGCTACAGCTTCTACTATAACGCATTATTGTTGCTTTGCAATCCGTTCGTTTAAACGTATATACGCCATTTTTACCGGTTCGGTTATTCATTAAGTTATAAAATTAATACGTATATAAAATTTTATTATAAATTATTTTTTAAATGCTCATTATATTTTTATTAAATTATTAATTGATCGAATATAAAAAATAATGTTTGGTCATCTATAAAATTTTTTTTACCCTACAGGTAAATATAAATTTGAGGTCACATAAGATGAAAGTTTATATGCAGTTTAACTGCATATAGACAGACCTGTAGACATCACTAATAACCTGGTAATACAATAAAAATAACTTTACCTAACGTATTATAAAATAACTACACGATAATAACAATTAATGATATATTGGTAAAAAATTGTAATTGAAGATGGGTATTACCATATATTCATTGTATCTCTTTTAAGATAATTTTTATTACACACAATTCTCCCTAAATTACAGGGACGAGTATATAACGTATTATTGTTTTGTTTGTTTTTTTTCCGGTCAGAAAAGGATTTATTATTTTGTTATTTTACACCATATATTCTATTTATTATAATTTTGTTGATTAAATCATTTGAATTAAAATAGGTACTACTCGGCAGTAGTTTTTCTTAATAGTAGTGATGTTCACTAAAGAGCCTGTCTTTCGAATGAACTGAATGAAAATAGTGTATGAAACTATTATACATTTCGATAGGTTTTACATTGGTATTTTGCAACAATAGTACATTCAGAACAGTTAAGAAGCTAGTAAAATCTAGTACTCTATTCGCTTTTTCTTATAAGCTTAACATAATATACTAATTGTTATTGAATATAACTTAAATATTTTAAATGTAACTTATATCTCGCGTCCTACAATCATTGCTAGATTATGGCACCTGGCATAAAAATAAAATTAAAGCATAGGTACAAATTTTTATTTTCGAAATATTTTAACGTTTTTTTTTTTAGTAAATACATAAAAGCTACGTCAGTAATTTTTGTTTTCAAGTAGCGAATAAGATTGTAAACAAAAATAAAAAGTTATTCTAAACAATTGCTGAAAGGGTTTGGAAAAAATTATTTAAAAAACCGTTTATAGAATTTTATTTTAAATCTTAATCTATAAACCATTTAGATAGTTAAACAATCATCATTAGCAAATGTTAAGAAAAAGAATGTATAAAAAAGAGTTCATATATAAATAAAGAAAGAAGAAATAATAACAAAAAATATTAATTGACAAATTAATATTAAAGGTCGGATTTCCCAGCCTTTCATCCGGGGTGACGGGTTTGAATCTCGATCACACATGGTCGGGATTTCATATGTTACAAAATTCCATTTCTGTAATCTCACTTAAAAGCTCTCTATAATCTTCTGTGGTAAATTTAATTCAACAAGCAAAAAAAAAATTAAATAAATAAAAGTACTTAAGAGATATTGTAATACTTTTAATGAAATTTTTAGGATATGAGTAAACACAACATATTTCACTATGTAAACATTTTCCTTATTTTAGATTTATAATTTGATTATTTATATTGTAGATTTTTCAAAAAATAATTTACATTTTTCAATCAGTTGGTTGAAAGCCACATAACTTTCAACCAACTTCTTGTCATTTTCATTTCATAAACTATTCTAAACTAAAGAAATGATTCAAAAAGCGTTTGATAAACGCTTTTCAATCGCTTTGATAAATCGCTAAAGATAATTGCGATTTATCTTCATTTAGACAAATTAATCATTTCATCGTTAACATAGTGGGTCATTTTTGTGAAAATTTTTTCGTTCAGGTTTATTTTAAATCTGGTCCTCCAATAAGTTTTTCTTTTAATCGGTAAAATTTTTAATACGATTAAAAGAACAGAAATTAGTAATTATTTTTCCTTTCCACATTTTTTCTTTCCCGTCTAGATAGCGCTATAGCAGAGCTGTAGCTCTAGATGGGAAAGTATTGTAATGGCCCAAATTTGGGCATATACGATTTTCACTGGATCTTGACGGTTTGAAACCTTTTTTTTCCTACTCCCCGGGCCGGACAGTTTAGTAAAACTCAGCCCAGGGGAATGACCTTTACTCTAAAGAGCATCCCCACCTACCGGCGGTAAGTCCGGCATGGCAGGTCAGCCCCCCAGTTGGATCTTTCATGCTTTATTACCCCCTCTAATAGGGTAGTCCATTACTGGACTCCCCCAACTGGAATCGGGTCTTTTCGTTTGTATCCCCTAACCTACTCTTCCTTGGAGTCCTCAATCGATCATCGGAACTGGTACACCTCGGCATGTCGGCTCTCCCGATTGGGGCTATTCATCCAATCCTGCATTAACACCTTCTTCTTCTACCTTCCGTATCTTTGCATCGAAGCATCTCCCTGGAGTACTCCTCCACTTTCCTCCAGTTACTCTGCGATATCAGCAAATACGGGACAATATCCTCCGGCTCCAGATTTGCAATACCAGCCCGACTATACTGTTCAATCCATTCCTCACACTTCAAGAGGATTTGCTCAACCGAGTCCCGTTCAGAACCTAACGAACCTAAAAAAACCGAGAGGAAATTTTCCGAATGTTAATGTTCGTAGTACGTGTGTGTTCGGTGTTGGCCTCTAAATCACCTTATATCTCTGGAACTACTGGACCGATTTTTACCAAACTTGATCAGATTATTTCTATATATGGAGCAGTCATGCCATTAAACTTTCAACTTAAAAAGTCAAGGGTGTGAGGATGTAGAGCAAAGTCATCCTCAGTATCTCGATATTTCGCCTAATTAAGGTTATATTCTTCTTAGGCATATTTGTTAACAATTAAAATACAATAATATTTGAATAAAAGAGCAAAATCGTACTCCCACTCCAAAAAGTTGTGTTGTAGTCGTCTGCTATGGTGTGACGTCACAGGTGAGTAGTAAAACTAAATAAATGAATAATATTTAAAATTTAAAAAGTAAGACGGTCTGGCTGGGTCTCGCACTCGATCGCCAGTTTGACTCAGTAGTTGGTGCGTTAAGCCTCGCGGCTACACCAGTTTGCCGACAGCACAAGCGAAATTTGTTTTATGTAGGTTGTGAAATTGCATTAGTTTAGTTAGTGCCAATCGTCGCTGCTAGTACTGCCACACCAACGCGAATTAAATACGGTATGCGATCGCACTTTAGCTAGAATTATTAAATTAAATAAACGAAAAAATATATTTAAATAAAATTATAAATATTTTTAATTATTTTGGTTATGTAAGCCGTGCATCACAAACAACCCACAGTTGTAGGACTTTTCTAGCACTGTGGATTGTTGAGAAGTCGTCCGAGACTTTCCCGGGAAAGTCCTACAACTGTGTTGTCAGCTTTTATTCTTTAATGAACAAAGTATCCACGTATTTATCTAAGGACTTTTTTTTAATTTTCTGAGCTTGAAATCTAAAAATTACATTATGTAATACAAGAAGATTTTTTGTAGAAGAAATAATTTCCTTATTATCCAAATCCGTGGCATAATAGAAGGTAAACATTGGAACGCTGTGTTTCTTTATAATTAAGTTTAATGTGTATATTTAGATCATAATATTTTAGTCAAATATTACGGATTTAATAATAAAGTAAAACGTTTGGATAAAGATTTTTAGAAAAGGACATCTTTGACATCTTCAGTTATTATGATATGTTATATTGGTGAGAATAATAATACGTTCAACACAGAATCACAGATTGACTCGATTCTCCCCAATATAAATAAATAAAAATAACCTGTGAGAGGGATATGCTACACAGTAGTTTTTATATTGAATAACAATAAATAAAGGGACAAGTATCGAACACATAACCTATAAGGGTAGAAGTTGAGTGGTATACAGATAAAACTTTTGTTAGAAATCATAATAAAGATGTGATCTGTACAAATCGGTTTTTGAATCTCCTCTATCCATAGATGAATAAACTTCTAAACCACCACTGAACTGTTATATACGTATTGCCTGTCTGTTATTGTTGTTTGAAATACTTCTAACCTACAAGCCTATAGTATAGTTATCATCTTTTTTTTAAATGAGAAAACCTTTTATTTATTTACACAACAAAATAGTATTATTTTGAACTCTTATACAGTCCCTTTTTTTGCACAACTATATAACCACAGGTTTAGAAAAAAAAAAGTTTACTTTACGAATCTATATTTACGTTACAGTGATAAATGTATATGTGATAAATAGCTTAAACTTATACAATAGTTTAAATCATACCCTGTCAATCAGATTTGACTTCCAGTTCCGTTTCATTTAACCTTTTATTCACTTTTATCTTGAAACAGACTCAAATCCTTTTAAAAATTCTTATTATTTCCAATATAACTATTTTATCAAGACCGTTAACTTAAATTAAACTCTTCTTTAAGGCAGTATCCTTTTAAATATATATATGTTGTGTAAAGATTTTTTCTTTTTTTTTAAGTTTAATAGTTTAACACTGATCTATTTTATTTATTACAGCATTTTTCTTTTTTTATTATAGATGAGTTTTACATTTCTTTGACCGTTTTCAACATTATGTTAACAGTAAATAGGTTGTAGAATTTAAAATTTGTAAGAACTATAAACTTTTTTCCTGAAAATGTATTTCTTGTTATTTTGAAATTCAGATTTGATAATCAGATTTTCCTGAAATAAAAAAAAAAACAATACATTTATTGGAGCAATATTTACTTCTATAAGTCATCCCAACTTAATACAATAAGTCTAAAAAATTATAGTATTCTAAAAAAAAAGTGGATGGTCTGATACCCCTTATCCGACTTGAGTCGAAAATCATGCAAACTCTGAACTTTGTATATATATATATATATATATATATATGATTCTGGATATATATATATATATATATCCAGTCCGGAACAAAGCCGGCAAAGGAGTTGCAAAATTTTACCGGCTTTTGTCTTTACAGATTTTAGTGTAACGTTTGTTTTTTCTAAAATTTTAATAATAATTAAATTTCATTTTTTCATTAAATTATACTATCATGTTATTAAATGTTCCATTACTTTTTGCTTTTAAAGTATTTTACTTTGTTAGAATCATAGTTTTACAGCTATGCTGCAAGAAGGAAAGTATGGTAATCGGTCAAAAAATTGGTTTTATGAACCCCCAAAAACCATTAAAAAAATGTGGGGGTTATATATCAAAAAAGTTGTACATACGTACAAAAATTACCGTATGTTCGTATTTACGTAAGTTAACTGGAAAACCGAAGGGAATGGAATATACTTGCTGGGTTCCTTAGATTCTTAACCCTGCGAAGGATGGTTGAGCGGGTTTGATGCTGTTATAGATAAAATAGCAACTCAGGGGGCTAGGGGCCCGACTGATTGCTTACATCGTCAAAGTTGACGTTTTGGCATCGAGCCCCGGTTAGCTTAGATATTCCGCTGTTAGAATGACATGGATGTGTGGAGAACTCTATAATGGGACCTCGCTTCCGAAACCGGACCAGTGCAGAGAGAGATAGGGTATGTTTTCACTAAAGGCTTATTAAATTTGAAAATTTATTTCTTAATCTTTAAATAAATCAAAAGAACTTTGAGTAAAGTGAATTGTAGGACAAAATTGTCGTTGTTGCGATCAACAACACTTGTTTTGCTGGTATGAGGATAGTACTTTTGGTGTTTAAAGACTCAATCGAGTAATGATCTGAGTACATAGTTTAAACGAAATTAGATATAGGAAGAGTTTTGTGTTGAACTTTTTAGGGGAAACTTTGTTAGGTGTTAGAGGAAGGCGCGGGGATCGCGCTTCTGCAAATCGGTTAATATGGTAGTTGAGGGTTGTAAATTACGGTAGTTGGAAGAAGGCATAAGAAGGCATAGTAGGTTGTGTAAATACACTGATGGAAATGTCTGCCGAGGTATTTGCATCGGTGGAATCCTGACAAACCCCAAATTGATGACTGTGTTTTTTTATCAAGTTTAGAGGGTCTAAAAGACGACCTCCAGTAAAGCCAATCAGGGCTAGGAACGGACTGGGATCGTCACAAGACGAGTGTCTTCCCCTACCGGAGTCAGGATGGTAAATTTTTGGGGTCAACATCTCCAAGCGGTGGGGAGGTTTGGGGATCAACTTTATCAGAATTTTGCAAACATAACCCCACTTTATATTAAACTCAATACATGCGTGCCATTTAAACAAAATTTGCCTCAAAATTTCCCGTTCTCCAAAAATAGAAAACGTTTTGTTTTTATTTATTGTATATTTTTAACCGAGTTTGTTTTAGTGTCTTCCTAGACATAGTAGTAGTTCAAGCAACTTCACCGGGTTGGTCTAGTGGTGAACGCGTCTTCCCGAATCACCTGTTTTGGAAGTCGAGAGTTCCAGCGTTCAAGTCGTAGTAAAGTCAATTATTTTTATACCGATTGAATACTAGATCGAGGATACCGGTGTTCTTTGGTGGGTTGGGTTTCAATTAATCACACATCTCAGGAATAGTCGAACTGAGACTGTGCAAGACTACACTTCATTTACACTCGTACATATCATTCTCATTCATCCTCTGAAGTAATATCTGAACGATAATTCCCGGAGACCAAGCAGGAAAAAAGAAGCAGCCCCCCCCCCCGAAAACAATATGTTAGAGGCAATACTGTGGTGGAAGAGAACAAAGTTTAAAAATATCAATTTTTTTATAATTTTCAAATTTTTTGGGGTTTGTTTAAGCTTTTAATAATATTAAAAATTTAAATAATAAACTTTTAGTAGTAATATTAGAATAAAATTTCATCATAATTCACCTTCCACTCTCAAAAAGAAATCTTGATAGCGTTTTCCTGGTTGTGTATTTTTTCAGTGCAAGTATTTTTAGTTTCATTTAACTTAATAAACTTACAAAAATAAAAACATTTTCTTGGAAGGTGATTTTGAAGGTGGGGAGCAGAAAAAAATACCGATTTTTTTTGTAATTTTTAAACCTTTTTTTTTAAATTTATTTTAACATATAATAACAATTTTCAAATAAAAATTCATCATAAATTAACCTCACCTCAAAAAAATAAGTCTTAGGTAACTTTTTTATGTATTATTATTTTTCCACTATATAAGAATAAATGCTAGAAAGTATTACAACTTTGTTGTCAGATTTTTTTTATTTCGGTCGAGTAAATATATATCTCCAGTTTGTTAGTAACTTATTACCTCAGAGACGAATGATATAGTATGCCTTACAGTAATTTCACGGATATATGACTCTTAACTAGCTTCGACATATTTCTGGCATAGTATGTAATAATAAATACAAGTTATTAATTTAAGACGACCGGTTCATTTGTTTTCATACTATTTCTGTAAATGTTTATCGTAATTAATTAGTAAATTATACGTAATAATTATATTTGTTCTATGTACAGCCATTACATATATTGTCTAATTAATTTACTAATTTTTTCTGATGATGTACATGAAATTAGATAAGGTTTATAGTAACAGGTGTTTTGTAAATAATTACAGTTAATCGAACTAATCCTGGAAACGAAAGAGAAAAAGGAATATTTTTCTTTTTGCAGTAAATTAAAGATGACTATTATGTATAATCGACATAAAACATATTTCAATCATTTCGGTTATATAAAATCCATTAATGGCCTTCATGTTACTCAAGGATAGAAATAACTTCCAGGCGCGCGTGAATTCACTCGCTTCTCTCTCAACTTACTCTTTCTTTTTATCTCTTATACAGAAAAACATACGTACACACACCATAAGATTGAATCAGAGAACATATGTATATGTAGAAAAGTAAATAAAAAATTAACAGACATGTGGTTTAGGTTTTGAAAAAAGTAATATATAAAACACATGACAGTTTTTTAATTTTTTTATTTGTAACAATTTTTATCTATAGTTAGTTCACTACTTTTTTCATGATGTAGCTATCTACTTATAATCATAAAACAGAACTTAATTCAATAATCTTTAACTTAGTAACATTTTAATTACAACAAAACCGGTTGTTTTTCTTATACCAAAAAATAATAAAACAAGAGAGTTATTTTTTATTAACTTTTTTTAATTTTATTTTTTTAAAATTAATTAGGAAGCAAATAATTCTGATGGCTGTATTTTTTATTTAACGTACACGTTATTATGTATCATATAAGATAATGCATATTAGTTAAAAATCAATTAAGTCGTACATTTTACATAAGAAGTTGTAGCAGTCTGATTAAGAATTTTGATAAAAACAACTTGGCTTAATGAAGATGTTCTGGACGGATTAAGCAGTATTAATAAGATAAATTTGAAAATTAAATAATGAAAAAAGATTTCTTATAATGTTTCGTTTCTAGCTTTGATTTTTCTTTAAACAGAAATATTCAGCAAAATGGTTGCTATTTCCCGCCAGGGTGATAAGAAAACATAAAAAGAGCACTGAACAAGACGTGACTGTTGGCCGAATTTGTACTTAAATAATAGTTTTTTTTTGTACTAAAGCTATTTTAAAATTGAAATACTTTTAACCTAAAGATGTTAATGCCGGTCTTCATGGCGCGAGTGGTAGCGTCTCTGCCTTTTTTTCGGAGGTCCCGGTTTCGAATCCCGGTCAGGCGTAGCATTTTCACACACGCTACACTCATTCATCTCATCTTCTGAAGAATTTTTGTCCATACACTAACGCTTTCATGTAGCCCCACAAAAAGAAATCCAAGGGATTTCAGGTGGCCATATTGATTGATCTAGATACAGATTGATCTAGGTGGCCATAGTTGAGGTTCACCTCTACCAATCCAGCGGTTAGGAATTCATTTTTATTCAGATAATGAATAACATAACAGGACCGTAAAAATGTACTGGTGTGCCATCATGTTGGAAATATATATCAGTTCTTGTACTAAGTGCAACATTCTCTAAAAGTATTGATCGCTCATCTTTACCTATGAGTCTACCGTTGAAAATGTGACGTCCGATAAGAAAATTACCTATTTCTAGATTTAATCCAGACATTTAATGACAAACGGAACTGGAAATTAGTTTTAATGGATTCACGAGGATTTTTATCTTTCCAAAAATGTTTGTTTTGTGTATAGTTTATCCCATTTTACAAAAATTTTGCTTCCAATCTAAATAATATCAGCGATGGAAGCATGTTGTTTGGTAGAAACCATTGACTAATTTATCCGCAGATTGTTCACATTCTTCAAGATATTGAACTGGTTGAAGATGATATGGATAGAGGAGACCTTCACTGTGTAATGTCCGCCATATACTGTTGCACGAAAACCCCAAACGTGCAGATAATATACGAGTACTAGTAGTTGGACTTAAAATCTGATCATTCACATTTATTTCCTTTTCAGATGTTACATTAAATGTTCCGTTTTCCAATACGTGCCAGTGAGTATTTTCAAATACTAGCCGGTTAGGAATGTTTCTATTGGGATATCTCCGACGATATTCTTTAACGGCTCGTGCAGCATTGCCGTTAGAAAAATCACAGATGAAATGAACATACTCCTGATTTGTGAGCTTGTAAATTACGGCGTTTCTCTTTTACTGCAGAACAAATACTTACCAATTAATATCAATAGCTTTTAAAATCAGTGCAAATGAAATATTTAAATAGACATATGTAAATCACAAATGCACACTTCACAAATTAAATAAAATCCTATATTGAAAATTAACTTCTCAATATCAAATACAGCACATATAACAACAATATGTCTGAAGATTTTGTTTGTAGATCTTAGCTTTCTGGGAGATTAAACACAGAATACTAATACTGTACAACGTTACAGCGTCCTAGTGGGGGATTAAAGCACTAATAAATTAAGAAATAACATTATAATACTGCAGGCAGAAAAATACGTATTGACGTAATTTTTCTGTTATTGTTTCGCATGAAAGTACAACTAAATTGCTGTTGTAGGATATTGTTGGCAGATAATTTACATCACTTTTCTCAGAAATAAATTCTCTATCAATTTAACCAATAATTTTTATTTGTTTGACAATTTAACAAAGTTATTTTACGCCAAATCTAAAAAAAAAAAACTGTGTTTCTCAATTTCTTCTTTATTACACCCTATTTCGTAAAAAAATAATGGTAATACAGGTTGGAGACCCATTTTTAAAAATTTTTCAGATCATAAACCAATAAATTTGCCTCGTAATTTTTTTTCCTAAAATTTCAGTAGGGCTTCATTTCAACAGAGAAGCAGAAATCGAGGCCGTAACTAGCTAGCCCTAACTAACTTTACTAGCCGTAACTAGCTAACGAAGCATTTTTGGACCCATGTTTATGTACTTTTTTATTATTTTAATGAGTGAAATACGCCTATGAAGTTTAGCAGAATCTACCCGGAAACTCTGTACATCATATTATTTTTTCCTTTTCATCAATATAATTTTCTCAGTTTAATTTAATTATATCAGTAAATTGGCAAATTTCTTCATTTTCAAACTGTTTGTCTTTAAAGTTTTGTAGTACAAGTTCATTCTTAATTTAATTAATAATGCTTGTTAAGATTATTTTATTTTAAGAAGGGATAAGTTACAGGGTAATATGAACGTAATTGTTCCTTCAACAAAGTGACATATTTTAAGAACGTATACTTGTATTTAGGATCATACTTTTATAATTTGGTCTAAACGTTTTTATATCTTCAGGTCTGAAATTAAAATTAGTAAAAATATTTTTGTTAGCTTTTTAAGAACCTAACATTGCTTTTTGTAATATATCTTACTCGTATTTTACCTCCACCGTCATTTTGACCCCACGGTTATTTGGGTTTTGGACTCACTAACGATAAATTTTCCCACTTTCTTCTCACAGTTGTCATATTTTCATTATTTGATTCCAGAATCTCTATTTTTCTCTTACCAATTGTCTTTCTACACACTCCAGAAAGCAAATCCCCTTCGTTTCCTCTCTACATGCTCAGCACAGTGAAGTTTTTTTTGTCTTCAGTCATTTGACTGGTTTGATGCAGCTCTCCAAGAATCCCTATATAATGCTAGTCGTTTCATTTCGGTATACCCCCTACATCCTACATACCTAACCACATGACTTCCTCGTATGCCTATTAAATTACATATTTTTTTAAAATGAAGATTACACTAAATTTTATTCCATTAATAACTTCTGATATTTTTTAATTTTTTTTTTATTATTGTTATTATTGAATTATTATTTATTGTAAAAGATTTTTTACAATCAGAGGTTAATGGTTATTAATAAATCAATATATTTAAATTAAAAAAAAAAAAATAAAGGAAATGAAGTCTAATTCGAACCGATGTACCTTCCCCTTGTAAGATCCAAATATTTCATTAATTAAACTTTTATTTGGCTATAACTCTGGAACTAATGAAAATAAGTACCACTTATGATACACCGCTGAAAAGCTCACAATAAGGTCTTATTACTACAGTTAAGAAATAGTCAAAAATTCAAATATTTTTTTAAATTTGGGCTTTTTTGGACAGTTTTGGTTCAGTCGATTGCAATTAAAAGCGGAGATGCATAACTAGATTTTCGAATAATCCTAAATCCAAAATTTCAACTTCCTACGGCTAATCGTTTTTTGAGTTAAACGAGGTACGTTCAGACGTCACGCCGAACTAGTCAAAATTGATTCAGGGATGGTTAAAACGGATATTTCCATTAAATATGGAAACCGAAATTTTTCGCGATCACAATACTTTCTTTACTTCGTACAAGGAAGTAAAAAACATCAAAACATGTGATTGCACCATCTGATAAAATGTAGACGAAATATACGTTTCCTTGCTGTCGGAGAAGTTAGAAATGGCCGTTTCATTTTGTGTGATGAGAAAAAGTAAGAAAATGTAAACGTATTAATTAATGAATATTTAATAGTGAAAATATATTTCATATACAGAAAAATGTATAAAAAGCGGTATTACAGATTATCATGTTAGTGTGTGTTTTTTTTAGTGAACAAAAAGTCGTGTCTTTTCATAAGAGGATTAACCATTACTGTAATTAACCCGTTTGTCGTTTTATTGTGTTTCTTTTTTTAATTTTCGTGTTT
Organism: Lycorma delicatula; assembly: GCF_047948215.1. NCBI lineage: Eukaryota > Metazoa > Arthropoda > Insecta > Hemiptera > Fulgoridae > Lycorma > Lycorma delicatula. The sequence continues at coordinate 95,623,193 of NC_134460.1, forward strand.
GAGTTTTTGGCGGAGATTCACTTGACTACAAAACGGAGCAATCTTGATATTTTTTTCTTTCTCCACCTGTTCCATTCTTTTATTGGTCATAAAATCTGCAGTATTTTATTCTCCAAAGTAGTAAGTCTTTTCTGGTGATTTTGCTCACTATCCTGATTCAGCTATCTAAACAAAATAACTGTTGAATCGGCGACATGTAAATTCTTAATTTTGTACTTTTGGTTGTTATTTTCGAGGACAGCAGTTAATTCAGGGCAACAATCCTCTTCTTTGTACATCTATTCGATGCTGAATTTCTTTCTTCCTCTTATTATCACTATCTGGGTTTCATGTTTATACATGAAACCCAGGTTCTTAAAAATCTATAACCCTTTGTTCTAACTTAATTCTATTTTTTTTTTTAGACAATGTTTGGTTCCAATTTTTCCAAAATATTTTGGTGTTGTTTCTTCTATTTATTTAAATTAAATAATTACGTATTTATTTAATTTGTTTTCTATCTATTTATATACGGTTTTGAATGAAAGTTTTATGAATATTGTGCTGTAATTTTTTGCCTTTTAAATAAGAAATTTATTGATACATGATGACTTATAGTATGATGTTTTGTACGTAAATTTTTGAATTTGTGGTTGTGTTAATACAACCGCAACATTCATGTTTATAAATGATGAAATATATTTATGTTTATAAATGTATAACCTTTTGAAAGAATAGAACCCAGATTTTACTCGTTATTGTAGAAAAGTTTCAAGTTTTTATAAACTATACACAGTTGTATTTTCTCTCTTTCAAGCTTCGTAGTCTAAATAAACATGTATAAATACATCCATTACAGTTATTAACCAAGAGATAAATAATTCCCATTATATATATGTTTTGTAGTTAATTATAAGTAATTGTGTCAGTACTAACGATACAAATTTATTTAGACTTTAATATATATATATATATATATATATATATATATATATATATATATATATATATATATATATATATATTCTTTTGTGCTTTTTAAATGAATTTTGTACGTTGTTTATGGAAGGAACAATAATGATTTAAAATTTTTTTAAATAATTAGAATGAAAAATTTTTAAAAAATTACCGTTTTTTCAGTAATCCTTTTACCAGATTTTTTAATCTATAAGATTAAAAATATCTAAAAATTAATATCAGAAAAAAGAACGACATATTCGTATTTTGCATCATTTTAATATATTCTAAAGATGTTTTTCTCGTCATATCAAGGCATATTATAAATTGATAGATATAAATAATAACAGTACTATATCACTGTACCATTAACCATTAAGTATTTTACACTTATCCAATGACCCATGACCCAGGTTAACAACAGGTTAAAACTCAAGAAAGATATAGCAAAAAATATACATAAATCTATGATAGAATAAATATATATTTCCTACGTCTAACGATCGAGTAGATGAATGCGGTAAAAAATAAAGGAAGTGTGAATAAGTGTACTTACGTGAGAGATCAAACAAACCTCCCTGTCAGGTTATTGTACTGAATCCAACCGTTAACACAGTCACCTTTCTCTCGTAAATCATTACAACTTTATTCTCCTTCTTTTTATTCAGCTTCTTTTTTATTTTATGATTTATGCCTCTATTATGATGCCTATGGATTCATTACTCCTTTAAAATATCATAGCTCATATCTTTTACTAATATGTGCGTTTGAACATTTATATTTGTAAACTCATGCGTGTGAGTGAACGTACGTATGTTGTTATTTATATTGATAGGCGTGACTTTAACAGAAGAAGAGGAAATAAATAATGAAAGACATAGGAGATTGAAAAAGAATGACAAGGCAGTATTTTTGTATTTACTAATATAAAAAAATATAAAATCCTTTAATTGTATAGTTATATTTTTAATTAAATTGAAAAGTAGTGGGCTGATTTTTTTTTTTGTAGAAAAGAATTTACCAGTAATTCCTAAAGTTTTGGATAATATAAGCTAAATATTCATTCTTGATTTAAAAAAGGAAAACTTCGTAAATAATTAAATATATAAAGAACAATCCATCAAAAATAATTAACTAGAAATATTTTATTGTTTGTAACAAGAAAAACTCTGTCGCATGATAAGTAATTAAATAATCATTGTAAAGTAACGGGTATTTCAAAAAAGACGCAAACCTTAAAATTTTTTAACGCATGGATAAATTTTACATTATCTAGTGTTTTATTCTGTATTCAAGGTTAGCCACATGTGATAGTTGAAATAATCTTATAATGCACTACTGTCATTTCAGTTTACATTCTTTAGTATTGTGTCCGCAAGGAAGTTTTCTATTGACAAAGCCTGTGTTCTTAAATTTATTTTACAAAAACGAAACTTACAAACGTGTGAAAAAAGAGTTTCAGTTAAATCAATTAAACCCACCTGGTTGGTCTAGTGGTGAACGCGTCTTCCCAAATCAGCTGATTTGGAAATCGAAAGTTCCAGCGTTCTAGTAAACCCAGTTATTTTTACACGGATTTGAATACTAGGTCGTGGATACCGGTGTTCTTTGGTGGTTGGGTCTCAATTAATCACACATCTCAGGAATGGTCGAACTGAGAATGTACAAGATTACACTTCATTTACACTCATACATATCATCCTCTGAAGTATTATCTGAACGGTAGTTACCGGAGGCTAAACAGGAAAAAAAGAGAGTTAATTCAATTAACCCAGCCTTAACTACCCAGTAAGTATTATAATATCATGTTTGATACATGTCTTGCAACCAGAAGTGAGTAGAATCAAAAGGGCCCTCCTGTTCGATCTTAATGTTAATTGCAGAAGAATATAATAATAAAGTTCTGGAAAGCTTGAAATATCTTTAACTCGATATCTTGAAAGTTACTTTTTGGAAAATTCATTTTCACAAATCGGATTATCAGCAATTATTGCTTTCATAAAGGCTTGTCCAACAGGGTATATAAAAATGTAATTGTATGATTCCCACTTTGAAATCGTTCATGAATTTAAATAATCAGGCCATGGAAAATATTCTTACTATTTTAGCTGGTTTGCTAATGAAAATAAGGATTGAGCCTTTGTTTATTTTAGGGATTACATATGGTTACTTCCGAATTATTATGTGGGCAGGCTGTATAGGCAAATGTAGAAAATAAAATTGTTTTAATAATTTGCATTATAATATTTAACAAACAATATATTGTTACTTCAAAGATATACAGATCATAAAACATCATCTGATTGTTTATAATTCGGTTTTCCTTTATCGACTTTTAGAAAATGTTGTTTTTAAGACAAAGCCCGATGCACGTAATAAACTGAAAATAACGATAAAAACGAGATCTGAAACATTCATAAACGAACATTAAGAAAACTGACTGAAAATATTAGGAAACTGAAAAATATTTAATCCTCACAGTAAGAAAAATCATTTTTAATATATGTTGTGAAATTAAAAATATTAGTTATCTGTGTATTTCTGTAATCTGAATTTTGTGTCGTAAAAGGAATTTCAAGTTAAGATTATAGAAATTCGGGATTGGTATTTTTGAAACTGCTATATTTTAATAATTCTAAAACTAAAGATTCTTTAATTTATTTGCTTCATAAATAAATTGTCAATAATAATATTAATAATAATAATAATAATAATAGTAATTGACATTTGTATTTCAAAGTATTTTTCTCTGTAACTCTGCAGAGTATAGTCATGAAATGTTTACCGGAAAATGATGAATCTAAAGTTTTTATATACTTTACTCTACTTTTAAAGCGATTAAAATATTTCTTAAGATATTTTCTTTAAGAAACACCAAGAGGCACAACAACGTGGCAAAAATCGTACACACAGAACTCTGCAACAGATACAAGTTAAGAGTTTCAAGATATGCCCTACTACACTTACGAACCAGCCTCCTTTGAAAACAACAATGCAAATATTCTCTGGAACCAAGGAATTGTAACAGCAAAACCCATTAACTGTAATAAGCCAGATAGAGTGATAGCTGACAAAAGGGAAAAAGTAACTTCGTAATAGACGTGGCCATTCCATCAAGTAACAACTTCAACATTAAACACAATGAGAAGCTGCAGAAATATACAGATCTTGCTTTTGAAACTAAGTAAATGTGGAATCAAAAAAAGGTTTAAATAATCCCAATAATTATATCTGCGGAGGAAATAGTACCATCTACTTTGCACAACAGTCTTGAAAGACTGAAGATCCAGTGGAAGACTCACGCGCTAATGCAACGGAGCGTGATAATTGACACCTGCCATGTTGCCTGGAAGGCATGTCATCAACAGCAGCAAGCCTAATCTCGTTGGTAGAAATTACTCCGAATGTAAAGAATGTCATCGGAAAAAAGCTGTGAAAATGTGAAATAATAATTGTAATTATTATTAAATAATAATAAATTGTCATAATCAATTTATTTTTATATTTTTTTATAAATTTTATCAATTTTCTATGGTCTTATTTTTTTTTATGTACTATAAATAATGTAGATGGACCACTAAATATAAAAATATGAAGAGAAAAGATTACGGAGGTAGAAGAATTTTGTTAATTGGGAATTAGAATTACTAAAGTTGAACGAAGTAGGAGTGATATAAAATGCCGAATAGCACACGCAAAACGAGCTTTCAGTCAAAAATATAATTTGCTTACAGCAAAAATGAATTTAAACGTCAGGAAAACATTTTTGAAAATACATAGTGTAGTTGCATATGTAAGTAAAACTTGGACGATCGGAGTACATGAGAAGAAAAGATTAGAAGCTTTTGAAATGTGGTGCTATAGGAAAATGTTAAAAATCAAACAAATGAAAATGTTGCGGCAAATTGATGAAGAGAGAAGCATTTTGAAATATGTAGTTAAAGAAGAGATGGACTTATAGGCCACATATTAAGGCATCCTGGAATAGTTGCTTTAATATTGGAGGGTCATGTAGATGGCAAAATTGTGCAGGTAGGCAACATTTGGAATATGTAAAACGAATTGTTAGGGATGCAGGTTGTAAGGAGAAACGACTGGCACTAGATAGAGAATATTGGAGAGCTGCATCAAACCAGTCAAATGACTGAAGACAAAAAAATGATGGACTATTTTTGTATATATGGAATTAATGAAATAGCATAATTTATCAATAGGTCTATTCAGTTTACCAGTTTTTATTTTAAATATAATTTGGAATAAATCTTGTCTAAATTATAGTTGTTTTAGGCCAGAAGGATTCACAGTAGTATATAATTCCAATTACCAAATGTAAAATAGTTCAAAGCCATGAGAAAAAAATTCCTATAGTTGTAAAGAATTTGCTGGTTTTTTTTCATAAATTCTCGACGACATAGTTACAAAGATGAAAAACAAGTTTCAATATTGAAGAAAAAATTATTAAATTAAAGTACCAAAATTAAGAAAATTATGAACAACAACATAGCTTTCTAATTATGGAGTTATTTATTACTCATAATAGGTTCAGCGCTTAACAATTTTTGATAAAGTTAGTTGATTTTTTTATATTAGTTACATTCTATGTAGTAATAAAAAAAAATCACGTTGAATCGGTTTTCTTCAGCTTATTTTTATTTTTTAATAAAAAAAAAAAATACAAAATACTTTTAATAAAACGATTATATGATGGCAACCATTTTAAAATCTTTTAAAAATAGGATGACAGTAACATTTGTATGTCAAAGTATTTTTGTCTGTAACTCTGCAGAGTATAGTCATGAAATAGTTTACCGGAAAATGATGAGTCTAAAGTTTTTATATATTTTACTCTTCTACTTTTAAAGTGATTAAAATGTTTCTAAAACATTCCACTGTAGAACGAACGGCATTCTTTTAAAGATTCGTAAAGTCGGTCGATAAATAAGTGTCATAATAAATTGACTGCACTCAACCTGACTCTGTCAGTTGTGGTGTTTGTTGTTGTTGGTATTCCTTACTTTAGCCAATTTTATTATATTTTACTGATTACAGATAGTTATTATTTATTTAATAAACATGCTAGTTTTTTCTTTCATTGTAGTGTTATTAAATTGTTATATATTTTTTTAAATTTTATAACGAATTAATTCATATAATTATTAAACTTTTAAACTTAAATATATTCTTAAATAGTTTAGTAATAATGAATGATTTTTGGGTCTTTTCTGTTATTTCCCCACTTTTTTTTTATCCAATTCACTCATATTTGCATGAAGTTTAATTACCAATATCAATTTTGGTGGAGAAACGCATTTTTAATTGTAGAAATCAACGTAAAATTATAATCTAACCAAATAATCTACGCTCGCTTCGCTCGCTAACCTTGACTAATAACCAATAATGTTTTGATTATTTAAATAATAAATAATTGCAATTAATAGTTACTGAAAGACCTAACACAAAAATATAAGCATTCTTTATTAATCTCTATACAAAAGAAATAAGAAAACAAAGTTTTAGTAACTGGTGAAAAAACCTTCGCAAATAATTCAGTATGAATGATTCCTGTCCTGATTGAACCAAATCAAGTTCCCAAAATCAAGTGAATATCATATTTTAAGCATTTTCCAAACGATTCATAATGAAAAATATTAAAAATATTGGGGAGGAATAACAGAAAAGTAACGGATTTTTCAACATTTGTAGGGAAAAATAAAATTTTATATGTACTTTCACCGGTATAGAATCGAATATTCTCCTTTCGTCTAAAATACTGTAATTTTAAAATAAAATTAAACCACAGAATCTTAATAAATTTATCTTTGAAAATTTGTTTAAAACTCTTATATAAAACGTCTTTAAACCTTGTTTAAATTTGTCTTTGAAAACTTCATTAAATAGTGGTAATTTTCAACGAATTTATTACAGCAATAAAAGTATAAAAATTCATATGAATATATTTTTTTTTAATATTATCGTCTACTTCTTGTGTGAATAAATAAACAAACAAATATTTATTCTGATCGGTAAATAATAATGTTTATTTAGTCACTTTCGATGACTAGATAGACCTGATATTCTACTGGTAAAAGAAGGAAACAACCACACCATTTGTTTGGATGGATTTTTCTGTCCAGACTATGGAAAGAATGATAAAAACTATACTGAGGTGGTATAAAAAAATAAATATTAAAAAAATGTGTTCATATTAATGATTAAAAATAATTAATACTTGAAATAATAATAAATTAAATAAATTTATTAGGTTTAAGAACACTTACAGTTACCGATGGATGATAATAACGTGTAACGTGTGAAAAATTCTACTGTGACCGGGATTCAAACCCGGGACCTCCGGATAAAAGGCCGGAGGGTATAATATGCGGTGATAGCCAACAAATGAAATAAGTACAAAACAAAAAACAATTTAAAAGGTATTAATGAGAATTATTTGAATAAGTATTATTCATACATAAATTGGAACTGTAGAAGATTATATCTTCTTTAAGGTTGAGCAAATTATCAAAAATTTGAATTTTATCGACATATTTCTTGGATTTAAATTTAATAATCGTAAGCAATAGGGAATAAAATTTTTCCCAAAAATCTAAGGAATTCATACTAAAATAAAATATTTCCATGCCAAACCTGTAAAGGTGACTGAAAAATTAAACTATTTACCGTTACGTTTTTCACTGAGCTGAATATATTTTTTCAAATCAGCATGCCAAGCCTACTGAAATGAAAATGACATTTATCCCTAAAAGTGAGAAATTTATTCTGTTCATCTTCGGTAACCGGTTGTATAATGAAAATTGCTATTCAATCATGATAACATATGGACTTCTTTATTATGTAAATGGTTTTGTAAGACCCCCTAGCCGCTTCTTATTACTCTTGAAGCTTATATTTGAGAACATATATTTTTCTGTCTTAATCTTATTAAAAATATTAAACAAATAACGTAAAACTAATAACCTAAATATGTAAAACGTATTTTATTATTCTGTTTATTTTCAATATATATATATTCGAATGAACGTACAAACATAGCAATTTTTACAATAAATTAACAATATTATATCAACAATACTATTAACGATATTACTGTTACAAATTTTGGTTTTCCTTGTTATATATTCGCCAGGAGATCAAAATGACGAAAAGACAGTCTGATGGTTCTTTATCGCTGCTCATTTAGTTTGTAACCACGTGTAGGCAGTAGCAGTTACTTTTATACGGACTTTAATACTAGATCGTAGATACTGGTGTTCTTTGGTGGTTGGGTTTCAACTAACCACACGTCTCAGGAATGGTCGACCTGAGATTGTACAAAACTACACTTCATTTACATTCACATATATCATCTTCTAAAGTAATACCTTGCGGTGGTTACGGAGGCTAAAACAAAAAAAAGAAGGAGCACATGTAACATTCTGTTACGGACGCGAACAGCTTTGCCACCCACTTTTTTAATGTGTATATTCAACTAATGCAATCTGTTCAACTAGTGTACAATAAGCAATCCTCCGCCTCCTCTCGACCAATTAGATGAGGATGATCTGTTTAACATATAAATGAGGTTAGTCTTGTACAGACTCATGTCGATCATTCCTGAGACGTGCAGTTAATTTTAACCCACCCACCAAAGAACACCGGTATCCACTGTCAAGTAAAATCCGTACAGTCCAAATTCGTATAAAAGCAACTAACTTTTATTAGAACTTGAACTTTAAAAAAACTTTAAAAATCAGCTGTTAAACAGCTGATTTCCTACGATGAGTTAACCGCTAGATTAGCCCGGTGGGCTTATTTTAAACTTAAATTTAATTATTCATTGTGAGTAATATTTAAATAATCATACGTTTATTAGACTGTGAATTATAGTATGATACTATTTATTTATGTAACCGGCAAATTACATAGAAGGAATTAACTGATCAACTCTAATTTGAATCAAGAATTGTACAATTATTTTCAAAGAAAGTATCACTGATTACTGATAGATAAGTGATAAAAATCACTTATAATTAAGATGTTTTACATGCGACACATTCATAAGAAAGACTCTGGTAGATATTAATATAGTATAAAGCAGCAAGTAATTGTACCCCGTTGTATGTGAAACTATTCATTAAACATACAACCTCCACTCAATAAGTGATTTCTTTTTTTTATAAACACTCATTTTAATCCGGATTTATTTTTTAATCTTCGATATGGAATATAAAACAACAAAGTCGATAAGAATAAAAATTGAACCGTAATAAATTTTAAGATAGATAAGTTTTTAGATAGATTTCTACTCAGAAAGCTATTTCCTTCCTTCTTTAGCAGTAATTAAACCGTTGCAAATCACTTAATGATATTTGGATTTCCATGTGATTAAATAAAATTTGTAGACTAATATGCTGTTAAATAGCATATACGTAAATGCAATATGACTAACGCACATTGTAACATGAAGTATCAACAGTATTTTGCCTACACCTTGGCGTTTATTTCCCATCATGGAATAGTAAATCTTTTAGCTACTTGTCAGTCAAGAGGTTTTCTAAGTATATTTAATGTAATATCAATAAGTGATATTAAAAATTAATTTTCATTTAATGTTTCTCTAGATCCTTATTAGTTTTTTCTTCACATTACTAGAATGATATTTTAAAAAAAAAAAATCTGTTTTTTTCTTGGAAATTTACCATATTAATTTGCCTTTCCTTGAGTGATTATCTCTCTCACTCTCTCTCTCTCTCTCTGCGCGCGCGTGTATGTAATACAACATATATCAATATTAAGCTAATTAATACCTGTAGTACTTTTTTTATGTTTCGTTACCTAATATGTAAATGAATATGTTTATAAAGGTTTTTTGACTTGTTGGCTAATGTTAGTGTGCAAATAATTATGTTTCTCTTTTAATACATATAGTCTATCTGCATAAATAACAATCAATCTATACTGTATAATTAATTTTGTATTTAATTATAAGCAACAAAGCGTATTATTTATATAAAAATGCTTAATTTTTTTTTTTACCGGATATATTCATTAAAAATAATCGCTTTTATTCCGGAAGTGATATTTTCAATCGATTTAAAATAATCACTGCTGCATTATATATCAGATATATGAGAATTGGCGATAAAAATATACCATGGATTTATTTATACCGTGCAGTAACTTTATTATATAAGTTTATATTAAACTACTAATTACTGTTTCATTAAAATATGTCATGCTTTACACATTTTATTTCTTTCGTGGAGTATTACTATATTATCATTAGTTACCACAGTTTAAATGTTATAACAGGTAAAAATCATTATTGATTATGCTTATGACCAGAACATTCCCATAAACACTTATTCGGTTACCTACCTTTGCAAGTCAAAAGGTTAAATTTTCTGACATTTAATAATTTATTATCTCAGGCGGCTGAAAACTTTTATACGTTAATCAAAACCTTACATCAAATAATAAACTAGTTGTCGACAGCTTCTCTTTCACGGATTTTTGTTTTGTACCCAGAGTAAATTTTCAAAAGAAACATAAGATTTTTATTAAAGTTGTTGTTTTATGGGCATATTGGCAAATTGGTCTATTTACTTTGACAAAAATTTTGATCTTGTCAGATTGTAATTGTTGACTTTATTCTGGGAATATTTGTAAACTGTAAACTTTGTTGACCAACTATGTTTAGAGTTCGTGGATGATGTGTTTTTCTTCACGAGCAGGAAACATCACAAAAAATCTATTTGAACTACATTATTATTATTATTATTTGAACTTCATTATTCGTTGTAAACTACATTAGCTATTTTCTTTAAGGTGCGAGAATGAACTGAGTTAGGTGAGTTCAATCTGGAACAGACCTCATAAGCTGTCCATGAGAGAAACAATCTACTCGTAGGTCAATTCTCGCCACCTTCAGAGTCTGTCTTTGGCACTTGTCTATCCCAAGCGACTTGTTACCCTTGGTTTCGACAACATAGTAGGATAAACACAGCTTTAACGGAAACTTAAGTCTTTTAAATTCAAAAAGATGTGCTGATAGCAAAAAAGATATTGGCTAAATAAACACCGATTCCCCTTGGCGTAACCGGTTAGCCCTTTATCCTTAAATATACTTCTGTGCAGGGCTTTTATTCGTAATCTGGTGCCACTGCATAATTTTTCTAGGTGAACACCGAGTAAGTAGAAACTAAACCTTGCGTTCACTCAAAAATAAGTTGAGGGTCAAAGAAACAATAAAACAATATTTCGCATTGAATTTGAACGATAAAACAATGGAAAATTTAGACCTGATTAATCTCCTGAAATACGATCTTTATTTATTAAATATTGTTATGATTTAAATATTGTTTGATCTACCTTCTTAACCCCTAATTTTAGATATTTGAAAAATGATGAAGCATGCATCTTTTTCTTTTCAAACAAACGTCTAAACATAGTTTTCCCAACTGTAACACCTTCATACCGTTTTATAAAACCTTTCCCTCTTTACCACTCCCAAATCTGATTTTTGAAAGGGCCTACATACCAATTTTCACGACTATAACATCTTTGGTTCCTGAGATATACATTTTTCATGATACAACTTTTCACCATCTTATGGATGGAGTTTCCCAAAATTATTCTTATTAGGTTTCTATGCTATAAAATTCCAGAATGCTGCTTTGTTCACTCCAGAATTTTTCTACCTAGTTTAAGTGGTATGAAATGTGCGTTGATGAGTCAGTCAGGACGCTGTTTTATTTATATAAATTTTACTCTGTACAATGTATACGAGAAATTCACCTTTGAAATATATACAAAAAAGAGAATAATTAAAAGAAAATATCATACTTGCACAGCGGAATATAAATATTATATAATGAAGAAAAAGGAACTGAAATCTGTCGATCTGTTCGGTTTTGCACAACACTGAGCCTAACCAGTGTATTACTTTTTTCTATGCATTCATATTCCTAGCATATATTTTTTATGCAAATCCTACTAGCAATTTTACAAAATAAAAACTGATGATAATTTAAAATTTATAATCAGTTGATAAATCTAAAGACTTTATTGATTCACCTAAAATAATTTGTGATAAACTGACTAGTTTTTCAGCTGTTTCAAGCAGTCGTCAACTCCCTGTTCTAATTTAGTCCCCGTGTGGAGAAAAGAAGCTTGTCATATTTTAATAATTTGTTCAGTGGTAATAATTATTACTGGCATTCGTTATTCAATGTTTTCGGTATAAGATTTACACCATTATCACGAACAAAATGTTTTAAAATTAAGGACTTTAAATTTTGGTCGTTACATTATTCATCTGCTAACCTAAATTATTCTTACTTTTCTTACCTTTGTAATCGAACAAAGACGGAGTCCAGTTCCATGTATAGAACTAAATTTAAAAAGAACGTAACTTGGCTCTACAACAAACTTTTCAATTATATGTAAACAGCGTATGGTGCCACGACTCCACAGTAACTTTAGTGAACGTTATAACCATCTCTAAGAGAGAAACGTTACTTTCATCCGACGATGAGATTTTTCTAGAAGTAAAAGTTCTTATAGATTAGTTTGGGTAAAAGGGTTGTATTTTCAAATTTGGGATGACCTTTTTTCTGTACGGGTCTTTCTTTTCCTGTTTAGCCTCCGGGAATTACCGTTCAGGTATTACTTCAGAGGATGAATGAGGTTGATATATATGAGTGTAAATGAAGTGTAGTCTTGTACAGTCTCATTTCGACCATTCCTGAGATGTGTGGTTAATTGAAACCCAACCACCAAAGAACACCGGTATCCACGATCTAGTATTCAAATCCATATAAAAGTAACTGCCTTTTTCTATGGCTTCTATCAATTCAAGCTCGTTTTTACCTGAACGACTGGGGAAATAAGCAGAAGTGTCGATGTATGAAAAACCAATAACGAAAACAACACTTTCGTTGTGGTATACACTTTCATCATCTGGCATTATTGCTAGATGACGAAATTAAAAATCTTTATATAACCTAAAATGTAATTAATTCTTAATAACATAAATTGCAAGCCGATCGAGGAAACGCTACAATCGTTATTGCAACGCATCACACAAATATGGTTACAACATTTTAAGGCAAGAATTAGTTAGATTTTTACAAATGATCTGGTTCCAACAAGATAATGCTAACGTCATAGTGCTCGTGTGTTTTATAAAAACCCTTTCCGAACCATACCATATCCAAAAATGGGGACATTGTTTACTCGGCTAAAACTACTGATCTATTGCACGCGACTTTTTTCTTTGGGATTTGCTCAAGAGCAAGTATATATATCAAGAACATCTATATACAGAGCGACCGCAAACGATAGTTTTAATCTAGAAGATAAAAACTTCAAGAAGTTTTGCACATTAAACTTTTCATGTTATGGTGAGTAATGGAAAATTTTCGATTAAGATTAGAAGAGTGCGTAGATGCAATGGTGTCCCCCACCGGTCAAGCTTATTTAAAAAAAATAATAAAATGGCATTTAATTTTTAAAAAAATTAAAATTGCATGTCTTAATTAACAATAAACTATGGAAATGATCAAGCTAAAATAAAGAATTATTTAAATGCAGTAGTTTAAATTTTCCCACTTCACTGATGTACTTTCTATACTGTGATGTCATACTCATATTTAAGACATTTTAATAAAAAAATTCATGAAAATTAGAAGTAAAATTATTTTTTTATTTTTAATTTATAATAATAAATTATTATTTAATATATAATTTATATAATTATTATATATATATATATATTTAATTATATTTATTGTATATTTTTATTGTTTATTTTATATATATCTATTTATATCCTACATTCTATACAACAATATCTACCTTAGTCTAACCAATTTCTTTATTTATAAATTTCCTGTGCAGTCGTTTTTTTTAAGACGAAAATTTCACATCATTATAATTCTTATGAAAGAGATATCTCAAACGGTCAGCGTTGTTTTGTAGACCTATTCGAATTTTAATTTTTTAAACTAAAAGTAGAACTTCCTTTTAAAAATACGTAAGAAATTGGATTCTTTAATCTGTTCTTAAATTTCGACATTTTAAAACCACAGCCAAAGTCAGGATTAGTAAGGTGTTTCTTTTTATTTGGCAACAACTTTAAATTGTTTTAAAAAATATTGTAAAAGTATTATTTCTTAATTTTTATGCCGTTTTTCGAAGTATGAAAAATCACTCTTTGTCTCAGGAGTAAGAGAATATTCAGTTTATTTTAAAGTACTTATTTATAATTAAATATTCAAAAATATTTTTTTTTTTTAATTGAAGTTTTAAAAATATCTTATTATTCCTCGAGACCGTTTACCACAATTATCAATGAATTTATATGAATTTTAATTACTTTTTTATTGATTTAAAAAACCAATCTGGAGGATTTTATTACGTCTCTTTTGATAAAAGATTATTAAATAAATAATTAAATTGATAATAATGATATAAATACTTAAATTTTAATTTGAAAAAGTTCAACAACATCATTGCCAGTTTTTTTATAATTTTTATTTATGCCAGAAAAAAACAACAGAATACTCTAAAATAAGTTACACTACGTATAACCTGTATTATATAAAAGTAGGAAAAAACACAAATTATCGTTGAATTGTGGGCTACGTTTGAAATTGCATACTAATTCATACAATCAAAGACTGAAACTTTATTTCTCCTTTTTTTCTTCCCCCTCGTCATTTCTCCTTTGTTCACCTTCTTCCTTTCAGTCACATATATAATTGTTTCTTTTATTTATCTTGTAACTTCCGTTCTCATGCATTTGTCCTGTCTTTATTTATTTTTTATATTTTCTTTTTTGTGTTAATGCTAATATTGTCTGCTCAATTATATCAGTGTGTACTATATTGTATAATTACAACTTTACAATTACGTACAATACTATGCTTGTTACAATATATACTCGTAGAAACTATTTTACATAGTACAATTGTAAAGTAAACTTTAGAACGTAGTTTAGAATGTAGATCTTTCTGTGTAACTTACTCTATACAAATTCCTTCTCGCTAAATTAATTATTCCTTTCATCTGTACCACATTTTAGTTTATTTAATTATACAACTCTTGTTCACAACTAAAGACGAAACATTTCTCTTGTGAGATACAAGAAAAATATTTTTTTTTCTTTTTACTTTAAAAATTAAAACATAACAAAACACATAATCATATTTCTTAGTTATTTTTTAATACTGGAGGATTAATTTTTATTTTTAACACGTTTTTTATTTTTTTTTATTTGCATATCAAAATTTTCATAAAACAAATTTACTTCTTTGAAAAGTGGGATGTCTAATAATTTTTCTTATTAATTTTTTCTTACCAAGACAACAAATTATTTTTTTATTATTTATTAACTACATTATAAAGTATCTAACAACAAAGGTGTTGTATTTTTTTGGATTAGTTATTTATTTAATCTTATATAGTGAAAAAATAATGATACATGAAAAAATTTTAAAAATCATTACTTTCGGAAAGGATGGAAAAATCATAAATTTTCTATTAATTTGTATAATCAATAAACAATAAATAGGAATCGAATAGAAATCATTCTTCTGAATAAATCAGCAATTTTAAAACAGTTTTGAAACAGATAATTCTATACATTTGTAATATTTTATACGTTTGAACAACTTTACTACTTGAATGGAAAAAACTAAAAAAACTTTCATTGAAAAATGTGCAATAATAAAAAATGACGTAAGACTTCTTTTTTTTGGGTGGGATGAATTTTGATGAAATTTTATTGTAATATTATTAAAATATTAAACAAACTAACAAATTTTTTTAGTTCATAAATCGATATTTTAAACTTTGTTCGGCTCCTCCATCCCCAAAGGTTTTTATTTTAGGCCATTTGCACTACTGCTATGCTTAGTAAAACAAAAAAAATAGTTTAAAAATATGCTAAAAATAAAATATTTTTGGGAAAGGGAGAGAATTTGGGGAAATTTTTTTTTAAAGATGGTAAGGTAAACACGTACACATGTACTGAGCTTAATGTAAAGTGAGGGTCTGTTTGAAACATTTTGAAAAAGATTGAGCCCAAGAAACTATTTACTTCATCCCCTAGAGATATTCACTCCAAACAAAAACCAACAAATTTCGTTATATACAAGGGTGTCAGATTTCATCAAAATCGGTTTATCCAATCAAAGGTTATTAAGCTTCAACACTCGTACAAACGTACGTACGTAGTACGAACATTACCTCTCCATTTTTTTTCTTTTGGGGTCCGTGGTCATGAAACTTCGAAAAATGCAAAAAACTCATACCCCATTTTTTGACTGATTACCATACTTTCCTTCTTGCAGCACACTCTACAGCTATGATATCTGTAAAGTAAAAAATATGACCAAACAGCTATTTTTCAACTTCTAGCCGGCCATCTTCCGGACAACTTGTAGCCGGATAATTTCATTTATTTATTAAGTACCTAAAGATATAGGCTTACAGGCTAAGTCCAAATGAAAAGCTTTATTCACAAAAACAATATTACAAACAATGATTTTCAATAAAAAGGGGAAAATAGTAAAATTAAATCATAACTTTTTTCTTGATGATATCATCACATATTTGATTTATGAGTGGGGTAAGGAAATGGAGTTTTGTAGCGTATGAAAAATGTCATGCCTGACCGGGATAAGAACTTGGGATTTTCTGGTGAAAAGCCGAGATGCTACAACTTCGCCACGGTGATCAACGAAATTATATTATTGAATGAATATAAATTACAAAAATGTTTATTATGATATAAAAATTATTAAATTAATTTTACTAATTTATTAAAAGAAGATAAATGAAATTATTAAGAGAAACGAGAAGAAAAAAAAGAGATATTGGAATGGAGAGCTACTAAGTACTAATTTAAATCATTCTACAAAAGCAAGTTTTATTTGCAAAGAATATAATATCCTTTATCTACAAAGTATATCTGTAAATTTTTAAATTTTCTGTTTAAATTATTAAAATCAAATGAAATTCATTTTTTATATCATTATTTTAATTTTGTTTTTTATTTTTTTTTATTTATTATAATTGATTTTTTTAAATTTTGGTGAGATTTCTTTATAACTCTTTATAGTTTTTTTCTAACTTTGTATTTCAACACTTATAAAACTGTATTTACGTTTTCAGACATTTTCACAAGATTAAATATGTGGCATACTTCGTTGTTTAGCTTGAACTGATAATAATCTTTATGTTAGTTCCTACTTAAAAAAAAAAAAAAGGAATAAATTCAGGTCACTTTTATCCCTTCAGGATAGTAATTGTGTAGGTCTTGAGGCTTCTGTATCAATAATATATTGAAGTACCATTTAAAGACTACGTGCTTCTAGTCAGATTTGGCTTCCTAGAAGCAAATTAATACAGTGATTTGTTGTTTTCTTTTTTCCGTTCATTTGGCTTCATTACACGTAATGAAAAAACATGTTTTCATGTTATGAACAGGTAATTTGTTATATGATTAGTCGGTGTTTTATCTTTTATCGGGATAAGTCTAATAATATATTTCAGCATTTTTATGCTTCTGGCATATCAGAATGGCTTCATCAATTTTCATGAAATTAATATAACAAATTATTTGTTTCAGTTTTTTAAATGAAAATTGATGTAAGATGATTTTAAGAAAATTAACTTGTGAATAAACTAACAACACTATTATATATATATAGGATTCAGAATATCATAATTCGTGAAACTTATTAAGTATAATATCAAATAAAGATATTTGAAAAGAAAAATCAAACGTATCTGTTGTAGGATTCTTTAAAATTACCATGCATGAAATCTCGTTTAACATTGTACAAATTTATTTTATCATTTATTGAGAAGATAAATCACATAAATATTAGTGAAAATAATAAAAATATATTTAATAAATGATCATTTAATAAATCAATATATTTTGGAAATTTATATGTATGAATTAATTAATATAAATTTACATTTAATCATCTGAGATTGTTAAAAATAAATATTCTAAAATGATACTCAATAAAGGAAAAGAAAAACACAAACTCTGTTAGGTGCCAAAAAATAATTTTTTTTTTATAGATAATTGTGGCACATCGATTCCCAAAATAAAGCATACCATGCCAGGCTTAATAAACAAGATAATATATTAAGTTGCTTTACGCTGTCTTTAAATATTTGAATATAATGCATTAATTCATTAGTATGCCAAACCCTCAGAAATACAAAAATAATATTTACATAAATAATATTTTTGACAACCAATTTTATAAGAGATACTTTTCCTCTAATTACAACAAGATTTGTGTAAAAATAAAAAGCTATGGCAAACGGTAATGGTAATGAATTTGAGAACAATAATATGTTAAAAAACCGTTGATAGAAATTTGTGATTTAAAATTTTAACATGAAAGTCATTTCGTAATGAATTCCTTTCATTTGTTAAATAATCCAATTACATAAACTGTATTAATCTTTAAAAATGATTTGATTATTGATTTAAAGGAATTTCTTTTTTGTGAATATAGTTCAAATTCTTGGCCTATGTCTAATTTAGAGTAAAACTGGTTATAATTTATTGATTGCATACTAATAACCTGCATATCCCTGTTTTTGTTTTCGGGATGGCCTATCGCTTAAATGCCTGAAATTATGTGATCTCCGATTACATCATCAGAAACCTTATGATTTTTTCGTCCTCTTTTATCATAATAAAATATTTTACAAACTTTAAATGTTTCTTCTAAGTCCTCTATTTTTATTGTTACCACCAAACAAACAGTAATGAAATTCGACAAGCTATAAAAAATTGTTCTTCAAGAAATTTTCCTTAGAGTAATTTGATTAGACCTGTATCTAAAATTTTAAATGCCAACTAAACATTTATGTTTTTTCCGAAACTTTTAATCAATTCTACGAATATGCCACTATCCGTTGCAATGGAAACTTTTTAATTTCTATTTATAAAACCGGAAAAACTTCACATCACGTTTTTCCTTTTATATTTTTTAAGTTTTCTTCCTTTAATTTCAAAGGTATTTCAACGTTTAGCACGAATACTACCGATCCTTAATACAAATAACATTATACAATATCACCAACTTTGCATTCAACTGTCCTACAATTACATGTGTCGTTAATATGCTATGAACCAGTTTGGAAAAAAGTAATTCTTTAAATTCTACTGAAGTCAAAATTTAGTAAAGTAAAATAGTAAATTCTATTCTTAAATAGTAGTAATTTGAGTAAAGTTCTTCAAATTTAGTATGTTAATATGCTATTAACCGGTTTGGAAAAAAGTATTTCACCTTATCAGGATTCCTTGACTTTGATTAGTCTGGCACAAAGGATTACTAGATAACAGTTTTTGCTGTATTCGTGTTTTTTTATTTTGAAATCATTTCTAATAAAACTGATTTTTTTAATTAGACTTGGTATTATGTTTCGAGATATAAAATGTATCTAGGCAGGAGTTCCACAAGAGTATATTCTTTCGCCCATTCTAACTCAATTTATGTATCGGACTTTTCTGTTATTCGGAATAATACAATAGCAATTTACGCCGACAAAATTGCAATTATGTCTCAACATCGTTCTAGTAATCGTCTTCTTTATACTTACATCATTTGTACTATATTATGAAGTTCATTTTTGTTATTTTTTTTTTTTATACACTGTAATTTAATTTTTATTGTCAAAGTATTTGATTTTAGGCGCAATGTGACACTGTTTTTTATACAGCTTTTACGTCTAATTTTGATATACTCATGGTAAAAGGCCATTGAATACACGAGTACAAAATATACCTTGATGTGAATTTTCATGAATAATTCTTAATGATAGATAATTCATACACCTCCAGGATATCTAATGTAGCATTATTCAGTCAGAACCTGTAGGTAGTTTCGTAACTTGTTCGTTGTATTTAACTGTCATATCCTAGGTTCGCCGAGTCAGAATTTATTGTTAATAAGAACCAGGAAGAAACGAGATACAACTAAGAAACAGATGGCGTTAAAATTTAATTAGTATGGCTAAGCATCGATGTTGTAGACTTTTCATTTTTAAAGCTGATTGATTAAATCCAATACTAATATCTAAATCCTGTAAGAGGAGTATTTTTTCTATTATACTAGCCCATATGTATTAATTATAAGCTAACAATAATAATAATTTAATATATTAACTTTCTTCGATTTTATTAATTTTTACACCAAAAACGCATTTGTCCTATTATAAAAAGATATATTTCTACTGAAATTATAACTAAATATATTTTACGATATTGTTGAAATTGATTACTCACCGCACAGCCGTTTGGAAAAGAACAACCGGTTGAATGATACAAATGTACATTCTTTTTATGAAACATTTGTCTCGTATAGAACATGTCACGGTACCAGTTTTTCAGTTTATATCTCTTGATTCTAACACATATACACGCTACGTGAGAACTCAAGCATACAAACAGTGAAACGTACATAAAAGAGAACGTAGAAGTTCTATCTACAAACCTGTCTGAAATATTCTTGAGATTTTTACATTTTTTTGAAAATGACTTCCAATAAATTCGAATTACTCTTTTGTTAGTGTTATTTTATTAACGTAAATAGTATGTATTTTGCACAAATTGTATATTAATTTATAAAATAATAAGTAGTAACACCTAATTCAAGTAAATATCCCCTGGGGTGAGTAATATTTGATTGCTGAGCTGGCCCACGGGAGCATAGAACAAAAAAAAAATTCAAAAGTAAATATATGGAAAAATATATTACTATTATTATTATTATTATTATTATTATTATTATTATTATTATTATTATTATTATTATTATTATTATTATAAAACTAGGAACGAGGATATAGAATGCAACTCGAAAATTTTGTGGTAAGGTAGAACGTAGAATTAAGGTTCCTCGTTCAAACCGTCCCGGAATCATATTAAAGAATTTTGCTTAAAGAAAGAATGATTCTTAGCCGACAACAGTTTGAGATGTACAACATAAATAGAAAACATGTAATTATTTGCTACTATTTTCAATTTATGTACTTCATTTTAACATTATAAATAAATACGTAAATCTTACCATATTATGCGTATTTTCTCTCCTGAACATTGTTCATTTTCCTAAAGTATTTGCATTTTATACTCAAATTATATAAAATATTTACCCTTTATAAATTTTTTAAGTACTTTACTTACCATAATTTGATTTATTATAAGACAAAATGTAGTTTTATGTGTTTGGAGAAATAAAAGAGAATAGAAACACAACTTGATTTCTGTAACAAGAAAAAAAAAACATGCTAACAACAAAAAAAAAGCATGCATGAAGTGAATTTATGGTTTTTGTTTTATCAGTAGGAATCGAATTTTTTCCATCTGGATAGAAAGCCTCTTTTTCAGTGCAATGCTCCGATGATAGGATCATGCATTGCCTTTGGGTGGCCTCATTTTTTATCATCTTGTTACTTTCCAAGAATCATTTATCCATTCTTATTTTACCTTCATATTAGACTCAGTAATATTTAGAATATTTCTTTTGATGATATTGTGAAAAATATAACTTTAATTGTTGAAAATAATAAATACAAATGTTATAAAAAATATAATACAAAAATGAAAACCACAAGTAAAATTTGTGTAATATCATACTCTCCGACTTCATTTTAGTAATGCAAATAGAGGTTAATGTCTTTTAAAGGTTAAAATCTTTTGATGTTATTTTTTTTTTTTTTAGTTTTAGAATTTTCTAATTTAAATTATCATAGATAATTACTTAAATTTTAAGTCACTCTCACTATAAATTATGTTTTCTGTAAGATATGTAAAAAATACAATATTTTACTCTCTAATAATAGTAGAATTTTTACTTAATATTAAAATATATTTTTTCAAAAGTTTCTTCAGTTAAGGCTTTTGTAAAAGTAATTTGAAACCTCTTCTCATCTATTATTTTGGATTACTGAGTTTGCGCTGCATTTGAAACTAGTATAAACAGTTTTATAGGTTTACATATAAACGTGCATGGTTTGTATCAAGGCTGACAACTTCCAAGAAAGTCGTTGAAGATCTAGAATAGCGTACAATCATGTTTTTGTTTTTTTTATTTTCAAGTTAGAAATATTTTTATAATCAGTTCATTAACAAATATATATATATGTTTAATTTCCATAAATAAGAAATAAAAGTAGACTTAAATGATAATATATGTTCAAAAACAGGAATAATGATTGTTGTTGTTATTATTATTATTATTATTATTATTATTATTATTATTATTATTATTCTACATCACATGTTTTACATTTGTAATCCACAGATAAATTATTTAACCTTTAGAATTACTTTCTATTTTTATAGATATTATTGATATTAAAATACTAATGCTTTATTCTTTGGATGAAAATGAAGAAAATTAATTTACCAATTATGGTAAGCTGTTTATAATAAACTGGTCGGTCCTGTAAATAATGTGATGACCCACGATAATCACCAACGACCTTCAGTTGCCAATACTCGCTTATCCTATAAATTAGACTGACTTTAATCCTCTACATGGTAGTGTCAGTAGAGTAGTAATCTACTGATTATACCAATACGTAAGAAATAATTGTAAAAATATTTCATATTTTTAATAAACATTATTTTCTTATACAATTTTACCTAAATGACCCTACTTATTATTTTTATCGAAATTAACTATTGAATTTTTCTCTAGTATTAGTGGAAGATAAATAAGTTAGTTACACCTTTCTGAACAGAACAGATTAGACTAAATATGCAACATAGCATTCATTTATTTACATAAAACTTAAAATACGGAGGAAAGGCAGAAAGCCTAGTCCGTGAAGGATGATAAAACAGAATGATCTACCAATGAAATAGTTACCAGATAAAACAACCTTTCATGGGATAATCTCAAAAATAACTTCCTGCGAGCAGGAATTCATTCTCTCACAATATTTTAGAGAATCATGACATTTTTACCTAGTATAACACAAGAAAATTACTAACTTTTAATACTAATTTGTTTAAATTTGCGTTACAAGAGAAACTGAATTTTACTTCACGTAATAAAGAGCAAATTTAATACAGGGTAGGGATCTTAAAGTATCTTTTTAAAGCTAACTTGCTCTTACACAAAATTATGTGCCGTGTAGAAGTATCCAACGAAGTAAAAAAAAAACCGTTTAGAAGCAGTTCCACGACGAATATCTTAAATGAAAATAATTCTCATTTAGTCTTATTTGGCTTAAAGAATAATAAATAAAGATATATAATCAATTCTAAATCTAATATTTGAGTTTTTATGTCAATGACACTTTTTGGTTAGAAAAAATTATCTCAAATGATATATTTTCTCTTAATTATTTTTCCATACTTCAAAAATAAATAAATACATATTATGTAAGTGTTAGAATTGATTAGTTTTTATTTTATGGTAGAACAATTTGTACTAGTATTTTTTCGTATTTAATGGTATATTAAGATAAATAAATCTGTTAAACCAATTTTTTTTTCAATTTGTTTTAATAAATGGTCTTATACTTACCTTTGGAGAAATAAACTATTAAATTCAATATCAAGCTGTTTTATAACTGATTTTATTATACAAGAATTCTGGAATGTAGATATTAGCTCTAATAAATATCTTACACACACCATTTATAATAAAATTGTGTATACTAAATTACTTTTTCTTACCTAGTACATTCAAGACCGATTAACAAAACTTTTGTCTAAGCTTTTATAACAGCTTATTTTGGTGGTATTAAACTTGTCAAATAATCTTGGACATTATTTTCATATCGTATATTTGTAATAAATATTCAGTGTTTTAAGCATAAAATGTACAGCGTACTAAGCATTTTACGCAGTAATATAAAATTTATAATCTCCGAACAGGATTGTGAGTCATAATGACTGCAAGCGTATAAAGTATTCAGATTAATATATTTTGGGTAATGTTGCCTTAGTGCATTGTTTTGTAACAAAATATTAGTTATATAAGTGGTAGAAGAAATAAAGACTATTTATTTTCTTAAATGAAACTACCACTTGTAGTGTACCATAATATTTTACTTATTTCCCCATAAACAGGCTGATCACTTACAACTCTTGGACCTTTTCTGTTATTTGACTGCTAATGAAGAATGCAAATTTATACATTATTAAGAATATTATTTTGTTACTTTATTTATTTTAACATAAATATGTAGATAAAAATTTAATAATGTACCTCTTTTACATTTGTTACTTATAATTTAAAACTCCAATGGCAAGTACGCTGGAAAATCAGCTTGTACTTGCTCGTAAACGTTCATCTATTATATTGCATAAGTATGAACCCATTATGGTTTATCTGTTTCACAGTTTTTCATGTTCGAGTGTTTCTCTTGACGGCAGTTACCTGAGTGGGACACCCGTTTAAGGACTTATGGTTGACTCTAAGGTAATTCTGTATCTGCATGCTCCTCATAATACCGACAGGGATTTAATTACAGGTAACTGATTTGCATTTCTATTCTTAATGTATATAAGAATCTTCTTTTTTTCGATTCAGTACTAATTGTTGGAGAAAAATCAGGACCTGCCTGATTTTTCCTTGAACAGAAAACACAACCGTTGATTTCGACTGTCAAACCTAGATTACCTATTTTTATGGGATCTCTTATAAAATTAGCCGCACATATCAGTTGACTGATACATTCTATTAAATTTCTAATTTGTATTTGAAAAAATTTCGGTTACTAATCCTTTAGTCTTAGCCTATTAATAAATAAAAAAATTATTTTTCAGAAATTCAACTTTTACCAGTTTATAACAGTGCTGTTAATTGTTTATATTCAGGACATTCCCGTTTGCCACAGCAGTAAATTATAATTTCATTTCTTGCTGCAGATGCGAGCATTATGTAAGGTTCTTTGTTTTGCAGCTACAGTGTAGCTGCAATAAGTTCATAAAGTTGAATTGCATCTGCCAAATGATGAAACTTCATTGTTCACTACTGCAGTATAAAATGATAAATTTAAAATAACAACTCGTTAGTTTAATCTAATAAGAAAGATAAGCAAATTATTACCTACCCACCATATCAAGTTATGACTCACCCCATCATGTTATGTTGTAACAAATAAAATGTCTTTATTACATCCTTTCACTGGTAGGTAGCTAATGGAAGAGACATGTTTAGATAAATTATGTGCGTTAAAATAAATAATATTAAAATGGTAGAAAAATAATTGAAGAGATTCCAGTAATTTAATGATGATTTATTTTGTCGCGTTTGAAAAAATTCGAAGATAAATTGCTACATTAATTTTTGTTATAATTACTGAACGAAATTTTGAATAATTTTTCTCGTCGTTTGTACCAACACAATAGTTAGTGGTTGGAGGCGTTTACACCATAGATTTTGCCTTAGCTGTTTAGCCACGCCTACTTTTAGTAAGTAGGCGTAGCTTCTTAGTCAGTATTGCTTTAACTAATAAAATTATGTTATTACATTTTTACTTATTCTCCGATTGGTTCTGATATGTAGACCGCCGTATTTTTGTTTAGTTTGATCAGCTCTTACTTATATTCAAGAGAATATAAAAATAAAATAATAAAAGTAAATTTGAGAAGTTACAATCCGAAATAGCTGGGTACAGTTTATTGTTTTTTCAATTAAGTTTAACTAATCATTTATTCACGTGTATTTCTTCTTCAAAAGTTGCGTATTTTAATAACGTAAACAAAACTATTTCTTTTAGAATGATTACTGTAATTTAATTTTAATTTTTATTTCTATATGTAATATTAATAATAGGTTATTTATTAATTTTCAGGGAATTCTAAAATCTTTAATATGCACTATTTTACTCAATACAGACCCTGTAATACTCCTATAATATTCAGAGTTGAACTCTGTAAATAATTGAAGGGCTGGGCTTGCTTAAAAAGTAATTGTAAGGCAGTGTATTCGTAATATCTCGTTCAACTGTCTTCACTTCATCGCACAAAGCAGTAAGTGCATCTTACAGATACTTCAATACTCTTTTCGAGAACTAATTTCATCAGTAAGCGCAGCAGATGAAATTAGATGGACGATGATAGGGATGGATATTGTTATTATTACACACTACGAAGAAGTTGGTTCCCTCCCACCAAAATCTAGAGTTCAAATCTGAAAAATATGAGATTAAATCATTGCATACAGAATAAAGTAGCAATAATGTGGTAATGTTAGACTCACACATTTTGCTTAATTTCTAAAGTTTTATTTTTATATTAACTAAAGAAAAATTTATTCTACAAGTTTATTTTTTTGTTTTACTTTTATTATAAGATATTATAATTCATCATATATTGCAATAAATTATTTATCGTTTATATTTCTCAGTTGGTGTAAACGGTGGTGAGTTTACATTTTTTTATTTATTTTTTGTTCACATCGTAAACATTGTGAAAATGAAAAACATGTCTAAAATTGCACTTTTTAATTTTGTATTCTCTCTCCGTCTACTACAATAATTATTTGTGATAGATCAATTAACTAAATTAATTTATTTTAATAGTAAACGATTCAGTTTCAAAAATATTTGATAAATTTTTTTTGTTTTTGCAATGCAATTAACAGAATTACTGTTAGTAATATTAACAGTATTATTATCAGTTATGTTTGGTTATCAATTTATAACTGATAACATTTCAAGTAAAGTAAATTTATTCTTTCTTACTTGGATATTATCATTCACGTAAATTTAATTTTTTTTTTTCAAATTAATTAGCTATAGTTTTCTACATAGCTAGATAATATTACTTGCACATTCTAGAAATAAAAACCTGCTATAGAATAATTTATAAAGTTAATTATAAAGCAGTAATCTATGATAATAAATCTGCGTCTGCTGAGCTATAATACATTACATTAAGGCAAACAGCGCGTTCCTAAGATACTTTTCATACATTTCTGATTCTATCTTTGAAATTTACAACAATAATTTTCTATATATATATATATGAAACAGAAAGAACGTACGTGCATTTGAATACATACATGGACGATGTAATACTCTGTAAATTTTTTAAATATGCTACATCATAGTTACAATGCGTTTTGAAATTTTATGAGTATCACTTAACATAGTCTTCACGTTATAAATAAATTTATAACGCTGTATTTATTACCGTGTAATGATAATTTTATTGGTGTTTATTTGTAATAGGATTTTTTTTAAAACAATTCCAGTAATATCTAAAAACTTATATAATTATAAATTATTATATAGTGTTGGTAGCGTCTCGGCCTTTCATCCGGAGTTCCCGGATTCGAATCCCGGTCAGGCATGGCGTTATAAAATTTCCATTTCATATTCCCATGTAAAAACTTCGAAGTTTATATGGTGAATTAATTGCTAAAATAAAATAAAAAATAATAGATTTGAAATTTTTTGTAATTGAAAAATTTGAATAGTTCAACATAGTTATTTTCATAGATATGAAATCTCCTTTATTTTCTTTTTCTTGAGTCTGTTCTACTTATACTAGATCACTGGTACAGATAAATCATCTTTCTATAAGCCATAAAAAATATTATTATTCTAAGTCCTATTGCAAATCTACTGAGAAGCATATTACAAAAATTTGATTGACGTATAAAGTTTGCTAGCTATAATCAATAAAAAAATGATTTTTTTTTAATGCTGCGGTAGAAGTTTCAAAACTAGTAAGCAATTTTCTTTGAGTAAAGACATACATTATATCTTATTTACATTTCTTACATTTATCACAAGAATATTATCTCTGATTTTTTCCCCAAATAATTATTACCTTCCTGTTTTTTTATCATACTTCAATCTCTTACGTACATCATCATTATCCTAAGCGAAAATTTTAAAAATGTTCACTTAATCTATCAGATATTCTTAATCATATGTATAATAACTTATTACGTTAAATTATTATTTTATTCTTTCTTTATAAAATTTATGACCTTGACCTATTAGATAGTCTGATAAATAATTTAAGAAGTGAAGCTTTTAGTTTCATTCGAAAATTAATTTTATTTTTACAAGTAATACATAATAGTAGATTAATATTCAGAACAAAAATACCTCCATAATTTAAGTGATCAAATTAATTTTTATAAAATTAATTTTTTTATAAAAATTCCTATACTGTTCGAAACTAATTGATATATTGATATAAATAGAAGCTATTTTCTATTGTGCAACTTGCAATATGGATTCAGGTTTTCATTACATAAAAAAAAAAAAAAATGTTGTAAGATTGGGATAAGGTAGATCAGCAATGTAGACCAAAAATAGAACCGGTCCCAGAACTGAACTCTGAGGAACTTCTGAATTATTGTCGAAAATATTTAGATATCATCACTTCTAGTTCAGAAGGAAATATACTAAAAATGTTTTAATGAGTTAATCTCAAATTTATAGTTTATAATGTTTAGGAAATTTAAGGAAATGCTATTATAAAATTATATTTATGAGCCTACATATCTCTATATCACGATTAAGCAGCAAACAGTTTTTACAAAAAATGATGGAAATCTGTCTTCAACCGGGAGCCATATTATCTGCTAGAAATTTTTTTATTAATTCAATCAGTAAATTTCGATTACCGATTCTTTTAAATTTGGGATAAAATCAAAACAACCGAAATAAACCATTGAAGGCAAAGTTACAATTGCGTACTTGCGTACTTTTGCAAAGTTACTCGCATAATTTCGTGGAATATGAACCCTTGCATTTCTTATTCTTACTTATTTGTCGCCCATATTAACCAATTAAGGTGAATATTGGTGTCAGTCAATGGATTAATAAAATTAAATCAGTATTGACTTGTAAATGCTTATAACTGTCTGACTCTTGTTCTTCCGTTGATATGCTTCCAAATCGTCGGAAAAAATGAAATAGAACTCGATCTTTTTTTTTGTTTATTATTTATCAGTAATACCATGGTCGGTTGAGTTCTTTTTAGAACTCAAAAAAAAAAAAAAATACTAGCTTTCACTTTCTGCCTTATTCTGTCTTATTAAGTGGAATTGCTGCTGACTTATCGAAAATATATGTATCAATATATTTCAGTCTGCCATCGTAATTATACCAAAATTAACTACTAATAGAAGAACTCAACAAAAATAAATTCCTTGAATCTGGTAAAATATAGAATATATTAAAAACATGCTCGTTTTTCATACATGTACTAATTTACTTTTTTTTCATTTAAGTTAAAAAATGACAATAAATCACTCAAATTTTTATTTAACTTATATTTTTTAATTTTTGATTTAATATCAATTTCATTAAACTCATAATTAAGTGTATATTGATCGCCGGGGAAAATCTTTTATGTATTTTTATTCTTTAAAAAAAAAATTTTTTTTAAATGTTAATCTTTCTTTTAATTTTAAAAGTTGAGATAATACAGTAATAAATAAATGAGAATTACTGCGGTATATGTTATTTGATAATCAATATGCGATATCAGTAAATTGTCAGAAAAGTTTTGTAATTGACCTGTCACAAAGCGTATGATGCAAGCATGGTGATGGAAAATCCACAAAAACTTCGGATTATTCAAATATAATTTTAAAAAAGTTATTTTTATATTTCACTGAATTTCCACTACAATCAGTAAAGTATATAGACACGTAACGATTGAAATAAACTTTTTAATTTTCTTATAAATAATTATAATTATTTATTTTTTTTTTTTTGAGGTTTTTTAGGGGCATCGACTACATAATTATAATTATAATTATTAATCGAGATTATATGAAGGAAACTGTGGTTAATTTTAATTAAGTAATTTGAGTAGTATGAAAGACGAAAATTCAATTTCGGGAGTATGAGTTTTTTTTTTGTTGTAAAAATAAACTTATTACTGTTTGGATAGAATAGAGCAAGGCTTTTTTTAATCGTTACGGTCTCTGTAATGTGGAATCTACTTTTTAAATTTTAAATATTTAAAATTTCGTTCATTATTTTGAAATACTTTTAATGAATAATAATTTTATGAAATTTTTCAAGTTGAAGAACCTATTTAGAGATTTACGAATATTTATTTTATTTTAAATTTAGTTTAATTCTGTCGTTAATTTATTTTTAAAGATTTACCGCTGTTTTTTTTTTCTTTTTTCATTTGACGTATGGAAATAAGAATAAGAAATATATTAAAACCATACTTGAACAATTCACTGCTCATATATTCCAACGCCAACAAGAGAGTAACAGCAGT
Organism: Lycorma delicatula; assembly: GCF_047948215.1. Lineage (NCBI taxonomy): Eukaryota > Metazoa > Arthropoda > Insecta > Hemiptera > Fulgoridae > Lycorma > Lycorma delicatula. Next base: position 95,653,392 of record NC_134460.1, read on the forward strand.
TTTAGTTTATCTTATAAAGTGATCCCTATCTCTGATCTCTAGCGCGTGACTGATGCAGTAATCCTCGGATAATCTATGATCCGCCTTACTTCCTACGTTCCCTTCTTTTTTCCTGCTTCGCTTTTCTTATCTGCCTTCTATCCCTCGTGTTACCTACACCTTCAGCTTTATTTTTCTAACAACAAAACCACATATGGATTGAATAAAACTTTGACTGTAAGGGATCTATTCACCATACATTCAACCTATCTAGAGTCTATCCTCTCAACGTTAAATCACGTATCTTATAATGGTATACCTGAATTTTATTTTATTTATATATATATATATATATATATAAAGATATTTTATTCTCGTATATATATATATATATATATATATATATAGTATATATGTGCACGTGCGTGTGTGAGTGTGTGAATATGTGAGTTGTGTTACTTTATTAATTAGCTATTTTAATGTACATTTCTTTAGATTTAATTTTAAATTAAATTATTTCAAATTACTCTAAAGATTAATTTTTAAATATATTCAAGTTTATTTCAAACGTTATATGTATTTTTTTACAATTACTTAGCCATTATCTAAGAACAAACATTAAAAAGTAATGAGGAAAGTTAACATGAATGGAAGTTATATTAAAACAACTCAGAATAGGAATACGAATCTTCCTCAGTCTGGAAAATATCATTAAATGAAATGAATTAATTTAAATATTGCTACAAGGATCAGTTGAAGACGTAAAGAAGACAAACGGGAAAATATTTTTTTTTAAATATAAACGATTTAAAAAGAAATTTGAATTACCAGGAACTTAAAAATTTAGTTGTGAATGAGGCGTATGAAAACAGGAATGCTTCTAAGAACTTGTCTCAAGGCAGATAACTATATGACAATGATGATGATTCTGCTGTGTTGGAATTGATTTCAAATTTGACAATTTACTTTAAAATGATATTCTCACAAGTGGGAACAAGTACAACCTCAATCCGGTAAATTTTACTTTTCCGTTAATTGATATCCTAACAAGTAAAATATGACTGTAATAATAATTAGTAATAGTAATATATTTTTTAAATAGTAATAACTTATTAAGATAAGATTATTATTAGTTTTAGGAAGAATTGAATACTTGGATAGCCGGCTCATAGCCCTCTTTATTATAATGACATCCTGAAGGCAACATATGTTTGAGGATCGAATCTAGGTTTTCTAGAATCAATGAGAATTTCTTATTGCAATTGATTGGAGATTGAACTTACTATTTACCAATTACCTGTTTAGGATTAAAAATAATATTGGCTATTGCCACCATTCGACATTGCTACCAACTGAACGAATTAAAAATCAATTGAAATGAGATAATAATTATGGGGGGTATAAGTAATTTAGGTAGGAGGGAAGTCGATCTTTGTAAGGAGAAATATTAGGGAGAAAGAAATTTCTTCTATGAGTGAACCGAAGTGGAAAAAGAAAATGTAGAGGGAGACAAAATATAACTTAATCTGATAGATGAAGGAAAAGAGCAAACGGTAATTTTCAAGCATATTTTGTAACTTTAACAAGATGATTGAAAATTATCAACTAATAAACTATAACCTTTTAGGTCAACCAGATATTTTCAATTTTATTTAATTACGTGTAAAAGTAAGAGGGGAATGTTTGTTACCTTGGTTACATGGCAACAACTCATTCCATAACATAATTGTTAAAGTTATCACAACCCCTTGTTACTCATACCAGATATTTTCATCATCAAATTTCTCCTTTACAATGTCTTTATGCTCCATTAAATCATTTCATTAACTTCATTTTTTATTTTTAATATAGCTTCTCCTTATCATTAATATTTGATGTAAATAATAAAATTTTAATCTCGTTCTTTAAAAATTTAAACGAATTATTGTTAAAATATTAGTAATCTTTACTTTTTTCAATATTGAAGTATAATAAAATTACGAGCTCATGAATTAACTTATTAATTTTTTTTTTGATAAAAATATTTTTTAATTTAAGTAATCCTTTATTTTATTACGTTACAGAATAATTACAAACGTCATTTATTAGTAAATATTAAAAAAAAAACCATATATAAATTCCTTGAACGATAGCTCATCTCAAATTTATAAACAGTGATGAAAAGAATCAAGGAAAAATGGGATGGGATAGAAAATAATGTTTATTATTATTATTTTATATGTTTACTTTAATAATCTAACTAGGATTTCAAATGAAGGAATAATATTTTGTAAAACTGGATGGCAATTTTTGTATTTATTTATGCAGTGTATTTTGTCTATTCATGCACGCACGCGTGTCTGGCTTGTTTTCATTTACTTTGTGTACTACATTTAACTTATGTTGTTCTTTCTTCGAGCAGTAATGTAAAATAGGCGATTAGTATTGTTTCATGTTCATAATTTATTTAGAGGAATTATTTCTCCATTCTTCTTAACCGCTAACCCACCGGGTTTGGTCTAGTGGTTAACTCGTCATCGCAAATCAGCTGATTTCGAAGTCGAGAGTTCTAAGATTCAAATCTTAGTAAAGGCAGTTACTCTTATACGGATTTGAATATTAGATCGTGGAATATTAGATCGTTGAATATTAGATCTTTGATGGTTGGGTTTCAATTTACTACACGTCTCAGGAATGGTCGACGTGAGACTATACAAGGATGCACTTCATTTACATTGATACATATCATCCTCATTCATCCTCTGAAGTGTTACCTTAAGGTGGTTCCGGAGACTAAACAGATAAAAAGAGAGGTCTCATTAACCATTATCTCTTTCTCCTGTCACAAATACAGAAAAAGTGTTTGCACGAAGGTAAGTAAAAATGTAAACCGATATTTTTAACAAAATCATTGTTTTCATTTGCACTTATAAATAAAGTATGATATTTTTCAACGTAACTTTCTCCTGCTTCTAAGCGTTTAATCAATTGTATAAAACCTTTTTGGTCTGATGCGTAGACAATTTTGCACTGCTTCTATGATCTCTATCAGAACAAAATTTATTTCCTCGTAATTATTCTTTCAGAGAGGCCAAAAAGATGAAAATCACTTAGAGCAAAGTCATGACTGTAAGGTAGCACAAAACCTCAGATCGTGAAGGTCAAAGGATTATTATTTTTTTCACCGTATGAAGTATTATTCTGAAAAAAATCACAATCTTTTGAAAGTTTACCTCGTCTTTTGGACTACATTTTTACCTTCAGTGATCACAATAGTTTTCACCATTTATCATTTCAACTTTAGGTATGATATAAATAAAAATTGAACATTTCCTTCACTAGAATTATTATCATCAACTTTCCTGAATACATGTAAGTCAATGCAGAGAGAGATTAAATCTTGTTTTAAAGCCATCAATAAAATTATAATTATTATTTCCACTTAACATCTTTCTCTGTTTTGCTGTTGCATTCTATGAATAATCTAATCCCTTCTAAACTGAGAAATTTCTTCTTTGTTTGATGCAAACGGAAATAAAGTTCTGATTTTAAACGGTTATTTTTTAATTAAAAAATATTTCCAATTAACAGATCATATGACTTATAGCAGAATAGTCGATATTGCTGGACATGTGATTGGGGAGGAAAAAAAACTTTTTTTTACTTTTTAACTTTCCCCCACATTACTTTTTATTATTATTAAGGAAATGACAGTTTTATGAATTTGGGATTCCAATTCGATATTCTTAAGAGAAGAATAATTTTTTTATTTTTTTGTCCATAAAAGTTGGTGGTAATATTAATTTAAATATTTTTAACAACAAATCAAATTTTCTAATAAATATTTTCAAATAACCTGTTTAAATAAAATATTTTCTTAATTACTATCTTCGGTAATTGGTTCTGTTGTTCTCAGGTTGGCGTAAACTAATGTTAGCGGTCGCGGTTTTCTGAGTTAGAGACGAATTTAGAATGCGGTCAATCACCTTACTGAATTCGAATTGTGTTTTATTATTTAGTACATCGTTTAACAGATGTTTATATATTTTTTCAAGTATGTTCAAAAAGTTATTTTTTACGAGTTTTTGCTCATACACAAATTATTCTTATCACGGCTGTTGTAAATAAGGAGGGAATTTTTTATATTTGTGTTTGTTATATGGTTGACAAATAATGACTGATGGCTGTTTAAGTGTGTTCTTTTAAAACTCCTACAGAACATAGTATTAACACTTGCCAACCATGTGACAAACAAAGATATATCATCATTAATAATAACCTTGAAATTCTACACACACACACACACACACACACACACAAACACACACACACACACACACACACACAAAACAAAAATAAGTAAAACTTAACACCAATAAACGTTATGAAATACATAATCATACAATATTATATTAAATTAATAGATAAACCAAATCATACAAACGTTTCGACCACTATCTAAATTTATGTTTACTCAGTTCTAAGCTAGCAGTAACATCAATTGAAGCCAGGGTAAACCAGGATAATCCACCGGGTTGATCTAGCGGTGAACTTATCATCGCAAATCAGCTGATATCAAAGTCGAGCGTTCTAATGTACAAATCCTAGTAAAGGCAGTTTTTATACGGATTTGAATACTAAGTTGTGGATACCGGTGTTCTTTCGTGATTTGGGTTTCAATTAACCACACATCTCAGGAAGTGTCAATGAATACACGTTATATTTACATTCATACAAATCATCCTCATTCATTATCTGAAGTAATACCTTACGGTGGTTCCGGAGGTTAGACAGAAAAGAAAGAAAGGGTAAGCCAGCTTACCCACAGATTGGTCTGATCATGAACTCGTCATCGCGTATCACCTGATTTCGAAATTGAGAGTTCTGCGGTTCAAATTCTAGTCGAGACAATTAGTTACTTTTACACGGAAAAGTATTATTATACTTTTATTTGAATATTAGATCGTGGATACTGGTGTTCTTTGGTGGTTGGGTTTTCAATTAACCACACATCTCAGGAATGGTCGACCTGAGACTGTACAAGATTATACTTCATTTACATTCATACATATCATCTTCATTCATCCTCTGTAGTAATGCCTTACGGTGGTTCCGGAGGCTGAGCAGAAAAGAAGAATGGTAAGCCAGCTGAAATCAGAAATAGCAATATCATTCACTGAAAATAGCGACAAAGAAGATTGAAAATGTTTTGAATTAATTAACAAAAAGAAAAAAAAGAAATTTTTTTTATAAAACTTGATTCTGTTGGCCATTGCCAGCGCTTGTATTTTAATTTATGTGTAATAATCTTAACAAATAGGTTACTGAGTATTATATATAAAGAAGAATATTACTTCTACCTTCTATGTACTCGTAACATCATGTAAAACTAGTAATACCTATTTATAAACCACATTTTCATTTATCTTTTCTTTGAAATAAAGTACAAATAATTGAAGAATTAATAGTTTACAGGAAAAAAATAGATAGTTATTCAACAAAATTTTAAACAATGTTAGTAACATACAAATAACGATAAAATTACAAAAATTAGCTGTTAAACGGTAATAACACAATTTTTAAATATTTACGTATTGTAATCTATGTTTTAATTATTTTGTAATGTACAATTTTAATGTGTACAAACTGTATAGTGCATGCATACGATTTTTTAAAAACATTGTACTTTTAGTTTTATGATTTGGATAGGTGTCATAACCCTACCGGTAAAAGTTAAAAAAAAAGTTAATTACTTTCTACGTAATTTAAATATTAATATAACTTGATAGCACCTGCCTGATATCATGTAATTAGACTGGTAATACGAAAATAAAAACTTAATCTAATTTCCATTCGCATATAACTTAACTGGAAATAAAATTCAAAGATTTTTTTTTTAAATCTAGATTTATGAATTATTTTAGCTTAATTGATAGCATATTCAGAAACAAAGTTTATTGTTATGTAAACGTACAGTAAATCTGATGAATTTTAAAATAAACCCAGAGAATAAAAACAAATCGATGAATTGATATATTTCTGAACTGAAGTACAATATTTGAGAATTATTAAATTATCTTATTGGAATGCTTCCAAACATTTATATTCAATAAAATTTGAATTTAATTTTTCAATATAAATTTACAGGACAGATTTAGAAATTTTTTAATTTCATTTATCTCAAATTTCTATTATTATTTTTTTTCTTTTTTTTCAGTATTTCATTGCAAGTGTTATGGAAATATAATTAAGGGGGAAAAAATCATGTTTTATTGTACATAGATATTACTGAGTACACAGAAAGAACTAATTTTCAGTTATTTTTAAAAATTACAAACAAAACTATTTTAGAATGGCAAATGTATACAGAGAAAACAGAAAAAAAAGTTAAAAATTTTATAATCAACCAACCATATATCCCTATTTATCCTTCCAAGAGTTTAATGCAAATTTACAGCAAAAAAAAATTAAAATTTAACCTACACGTATAAATTATTATCTTTTAAGTATCAACCGGAATATAATAGTATTAACCGATCACTAGCAGAAAATCCCAATTCGATAGTGCATAATCTCATGGTGGTCAGGGTTGTAATTGTTACATTATTATACATCGGTATAATAATTATATCGATATATTATAAATCCATTATTATAAATCGCATATATATCAACATATATGCAAAATATTTATTAATAGTATATATTTTTTTTATTTATGTGATTGTTTTTTTTCATAAAATAATCAACTATAGCCAAAAAGTAGGAGTCGGAATGTACCGATCACTAGCGGAAAATCCCGATTCGTAGCATCAATTTCTAAAGTTAAATTTCTAATTTAACTTTCGTTATATTAATTTTCATCATTCAAAAAAAAAAAATATTTTTATACAAGAGATAATCAATTTTGGGCACCTAATAATCCCATTCCTAGACGCTGCCTGCTAGGGCACCCGCCCGGGGGGGGGGGGGGGGGCTAGCTGCGGCGGGCGTGTCTCGACACGCCTTTGCAGCTAGTATATATATATATATATATTTTTAATATTCAGAATTTTATAATAAAAGTAAAACATAAGCTTAAAAAAGTGTGATACGTATCATAACCAATATTATTAGTAAACCTCAAATCATAACGTCACCTATAAAAGTAGGAAAGCAATTCTCAAACATAAGTATCCCATGTCAAACGTAGTTAAGGAAAGAATAATAAGTCCTGTCGGATTTTTCGGTAAGCAGAAGATAATGTTTGTTACATAAAACATGGCAAGCCCACCGAATTACAGGTAAAATTCAACTAAACAAATGGTACCTTTCTTTATTCACTACAAGAGCTAGTATAATGAATATCATTATTATCAATAAAGAAATGTTTTTATTTCATGATAAGAAATGAAATTTAATTTTAAATTTTGGTCAGTAATAATATTTATTGGAACAAATCGGAGTGTTTGTGTATTCTTTTTCCTTCCTTTTAAAGAATTACTCAATTAATATTTAATTTTAAAATTTATTACATTTTTCTTGGTATTAATAAAATGTAATAAGAAAGTTTGTAAGAGGAAAATTGATTAAAATTAAAATGATCTCCTTCATTGCGTGTTTTGTAACGATTTTGATATTTTGTTAAAATTGCACATAAAAGTGGTGGAAGAAAAATAACATTCACGTATTCACATGAAAATCGCTCGTTTCGTATTGAACGAAAGGAAAATATAATACTCGTATTATATATTATTTTATATTTTTAATTTTAAATCAATTTTAGTTTTCCAAGATTTTCAGACCTTCTTGTTGTCTATTCTCTGAGATTGTTGTGTAATCTTTGGTCCTCTCAGATTTTCAACTTCTCTTTTTTTTCTGTTTATACTTTATAAATTTACTATTCTAAAATATCTTTGTAATTTGAAAAATAATTGAAAATTCAATTTTGGAAACTGAGTAATATCTGTGTTAAATAAAATCTTTATTTCTCTGCCGTAATTATGTTTTTCTAGTATTTTTTATCCACATAAAAAATTATTTATTAACGTAATATAAATTATAATTTAAAAAAAGTTACAAAATATCTACCTATAAAAAAATTAAAAATAATTTCAAATTCATAAGTGTTATTAGATAATTGTTTATTAAAATTAAGTAATTATTATTTTTTTGATCAATGTTCATTATTACAATTTTTTTTAAGCAAGTCATTGGATTTCTGTTTGAGATCTTGCTAAAATAAAATGAGTAATTCTTAAATACATGAAAATATGGATATAATATTTTCTTCAAAAGTAATACATTTTCATTTTTAAAAAGTCAAGTAAATGAATTAATTAGCATCATTAATGCAACCAGTTATGTCTTTTAATCTTGAAATACCACATACACCGATGTACCATGTGCATACATGTAAAATGCGCATCCAGGTTTGGAAAATGAAAAAAGGAAAAAGAACTATTTTTTTTGCATTTTATTAATAAAATCAATCGCAGAAGACTGTTGTAACAAAATTTGTTGTTTTCATAAAATCATTTCTCAATCTATTCTGTAAATATTAATTAAAAGCATAAAAATTATAGTAGGTGTTTACTTTAATTACTGTAATCAGTGTTCAAGTTTCCGTCATCCATAGAATTGCAAATATCTTTATTATCACTTAACCACAAATAATCTCCTTTATTTCCATCGAGAGCATTTGAAATATAACAAAAATAGAAAGATATAAAATATGCCAATAAAATAAAATATATTTTGTATTGATGTAATTTGACTTAATCAAGAATTTCTTTTTGTTGTTTTATTTATTTATTTTTTTCATTTTGAAGTTTTAAATTAAGGTAGATAAGCTCTTTTTTTATATAATTTATAATTTTCTAGAACGATTATTTAATCAAATCATCCAGTATTTCTGATCAAGCTACAATAATCCACTTACAACTCTGTATCAAAGACTGCTTCTAAATTTTACCAGATGATGTAGTATCATGTTGGCCATATAGTTTGTGTAGTGTTTTTGAAGTTTGGTTTTAAATAGTAGGTTTACGTAGATATAGATAGGTTGAAAAATACATGTCATTCCACCAGAAATAATATTCTGATCAAATTTTCCAATAATATCTTTGCTTTATATCTTCGGTTGTATGATCATTTCTAAAATAGTCCATTACAAATATGGAAGGTTTTCGTAATAAAACACCTACTCGACGCTCCCAGACGCATTAATTCAGTTCAGTAATAATTCATTATTCATCCATACCTTTTCTTGTACTAGTACCATAATAAAGGTTGGAAAATGTTTCATCTTTCGGTAGATATTTTCTTTTAAAACTTACATACAGGAGTAATTTTTCCCCGTTTCAAATTATTTTTAGCATCACCGAACAACGTAATTTTTCGTAACAGCCAGTTCGTATCTGAACACTCTTTGTACCTACCCTTTCAATTGCTCTTGTCGATAGCATTTCAAAAGTCACCGGTGTCTGGATTTCATTCCCAATTAGATATAAGGAATAACTATTCCTTTCTCGTAAATTTATTACATATGTTTGAAACTTTGTCAGTTTATTTTCGTTTACTTCTGGTAGCTGCCGTGCTATTATCACGCTTCTCCGAATAGGAAAATTATATTCGCAAAGAAATCGACTTACCCTGTTAAGAATAGCTTTAAATTCATCTCTACCGATATTTAATTCAGTAGGTGAATTTCAGGATTCTCATCTGACACGTTTCTGTTTAAATCGCGTATTATTTTTAATTGGCTACGAGAAATTAGTTTTCTTTCTGTAACCACTCATGAATTCAAGACTGTCCTGTATTAAAGTTTCTGTGTATAGGTTGGCTTTCATGCCCCATTGTGTAAGCAATAACATGTAATCGTCTTGCAACAGTGAATGAACGCAGCCTCATTTTTTCTATATTTCTATTGTATCCAAATTTTTACGTAGTGACTGATCATTGTTAATAAAAATATTATCTCATAAAAAAAATTATATTAAAACTGTTAATAAAACTGATCAATAAAAACTGATCTTAAAATGACTACAAATTGATCGATAAAATGTTTGCGTATGAAATAAGAATGGCCTGTGTAAATTGCAATAAATAAAAAATTGCAAAGGACAGCTTCAGATAAGTCTGGCGCCACGTTGTAGATAAGAGTTTAATTTTCTAATACAGATAATCTTTATACCAAGATTTTTTGTTTATCTAAATCATTTTATTTCACTAGATGTAGTTTTGTATTTAAAACAAAGCAGTTTTTTTACGGATTTATTAATATATATATATATATATATATATATATATATATATATATATATATATATATATACACACACACACACACGCAAGCGCGCGTTTAATGATTGCCTCATTATCAATGTGAAACCTTAAATCCATGTACGACGAGCAGGATTTTTTTGTAACCATCATTCCGAACAAAATGGTGCATATGGTACATAAAACGTATACGTTCTGTTTGCCGGCCTTTTTTGTTATCGTTTTTGCACAATTATCGTATATTAGTTTGCGATACATCTATTACATCAAGTTCGGTTATTGGAAATCGACACAGATGTTTCAACTTTTGAATCTAGTAAATTTATATTTTTAAATTACTATGTACACTTTGGGAAAAATGTTCAGTGAGATGTGATTATATTTTGATTTAAATCTACACTTAATTATTAGGTAAATGTTAAAGAATTATTATTTGTTATCTCTTGTTATTTTTTGTAAATATTAATGATTTTTTTTTACTGATTTCCTAAACATACAATTTTTTTTGTCAACTTACTTTGGTTTTTTTTATTCATATCTCTTTATCAAAATCATTTAGTCTCAACATATTTATTTCATCCTAAATTTTTAGAGATTATTTTCTTTTTATATTATCTTTGTTGCCTTACAGTTTTCACCTTCTACTCTTCGTCCCATTACTGATTTATCATACAGTGGATATCTTCACATTAGTGCAACCTAATTTCTATAATAGTAACATTTCTTCATGTTTATTTTTTTGCAATTCGTTTTAGCGCTTCTAATTCTAAACTCTGATATAATAAATTTTAAATGATAAATCCATTTACTATCTTCATATTAATATATTTAAAAAATTATTTCTAATTCCAAAATATATGACAGAAACTAATTTTTTCTGCTTGCTTGTTTTCTCTTCCTGGTAGAGCTAAAATGATTCTAATTTCTTCATTATGCTACCCATCCTTTGTAATTTTACTATCGATAGAACATAATTTTTAAACGCTTTCCCCAGAGTTTATGCAGCTTATCTCACTTTATATTTATTCCGGAATTTTTCATATCGCGCATTTCACCGACCGCAATTGTCTTTCGTTTTGTGTATCAATAGAAATAAATGTGTCATTTAACAGGTGGGCATTTTACAGATTGCAGAGTTAGGACTGAACCGTAAAAACAGCCCGGCCTTCTCTAACTACATCAAATCCTTATCTTCCATATACTTTAACGCACTGCTTATCTGAATCCATTGCAGCCAACCGTTATTTCATTTTCCGGTTCGGATTTGTGTTTTATTCAGTGTAAACCGTGTTCTGCAATTTTAATTTCTTTAAAAAAAATGAATTAATGATTTTGACGCTAACATTTTTACAACTGAAGTGAAGAGAAAAGCAATTGAGGATTCCTCTTCGAAAACAACTGAATATTAAAGACAGAAATCAATGGATAGTATCTTCCCCTATTTACCCTGACAGTCATTGACGGTTATTTTATCCCCACGATTAAATTAGTAGATTAAATGATAACTGAAGACACGTTTATCGTAAAAATAAAGTGTCTTAATTTTATTTGTATAGATTATTCTTGGTCTATACTAACATTTCTTCCGAAGAAAATCCTAAATCCTACTAAACATTTAGCTTTGCGTAAATAGCTTCTTGAAATTTAACCACCCTTTAATCAAAAGATACAGTTAACATCAGAATATAATGAAAAATTTCTTCTCATCGTCTTGTAATTTTTCATAAAACTTTAAAATACTATGAATCTAGCAGAATTTACTGTAGAACAGTCCATCTTTGGTGTATTTTCGCTGACAAATGGTGATAAATAAAATAACGTACGGATACATTTTGTTACATCTGTACCCGCTAAAAATGATATTATATTACAAATCATACAATTACAGTACAGATAACTATTGTTTACCTCTATTAAAATTCTCAGCCGACATGTCCCGGATAATACAGAACGCCTGCACAAAAGTTGTCTTATTTTACTCGCCTCTATCTTGTGTTTAGTCGTATTTAATTATACTTCTATTGTAGATGTTTATTCTTTTAATTTAATTTATTTCTCTCAGTAAATCGTATAACTTCTACTTTATCCTCTAACTACTGTTTCTTTTTTTTTTTATTTATTATCGAATTTTAAAGTCTTTGATTTTTCTTCTTTGTTTATTGCTACTTCCCTTTTAACTTTTTTATTTCTTTAAATACTGTTTAGTTATAAAAGTTGAAAAACAAAACGGATAAAATATACACTCGTAACATATTAGCTTGCCTTAACTAGTAACAACTGTCATAATAACAACCAGATTCTTTCTCGGCATATCGGTGATATATTTCCTAAAACTATATATACACCATTTCATTTTATTTGTTTTTTTTTATTTCATAGACAATTACTTTATTAGTATTATTTGGAAGTCGTGAAATTTCATAGATTTTATTTGGTTTTTTTTACAAATAATCAATAATTTTATGGATTTTAGGCTAATATTCGTTTAGATTAGTTCAAAGTTGTAGGTACGTAATGAATTTGCATATACTCATGTTTATGTTCTACAGATAAATAATAATAGCGTGAAAAAAGTTTTTATATTATACTTGTATATACTCAAGTGTATATGTATAAAATACACGCGTACAAATGTGTGTATGTGCGTGCGCATATATGAATACACACACACACACACACACACACACACACACACACACACACACACACACATCTCTCTCTCTCTCTCTCTCTCTCTCTCTCTCTCTCTCTCTCTCTCTCTCTCTCTCTCTCGCTCTCTCTCTCTCTCTGTCTGTGTGTGTGTGTGTGTGTGTGTGTGTGTGTGTGTGTGTGTGTGTGTGTGTGTGTGTTTGTGTGTGTACTGTTTATATAAAGTTAAGTTATAATTTATTCCTTGTATCTCAAATTGTATAATATATAGACAGCATAGTACATTTTATTCCCTAATGGGGTAAGGGGGCAACATAGACAACAGATAATTGTGATAACCTTTCTGCATGAAACTACAAATTCATCATTAATCATTTAACACTGCAAGAGTTTCACTTCCACATATAAATAGACTCCTTATTATATTTATGAAAAATATAAAAACCCAGATAAATCTATTTTTTATCTTATACAAAAAAATAAATAACAGAATAGTAAGAAAACATTACCAAAATAATTAACAACTAATGATAAACAATTTTATTTTTAAATAACATTAGGTTTATTATATAAAGGATATAAAATCTGTGAAGGTTAATGTAGTAATATATACAAATTATAGTTAAAGGAAAGTAAACCTATGTATAGTATTATGTAAAATTCATGAAATAATAATATTATCAAGATTTCATAGAACCCTGCTAAGTTTGATTACTTATAACAATATCCAGTAAAAGTAATATCAAATAAAATTTCTAGATCACAAGGTATCATTTATTGTAATTAATATTAACAACTATGTCCCATTTTCTATATTTTTGTTAAAATGGATATACTGGTGTGAGATGGGTAAAAAACGTTGAAGCTGTTGGTATGAAGCTAGAGTGGGGAGGACTGTTTATTGCCTGCACATTTGAGTATTGCCAGTCTGTTGAGCATTGGTGTTTGAACAAGGTTGCGTAATCGTATGTTGTTATTTGTTAAAATATGGGTAACCGTTGAAGCAAGTGTATTCGTCAAGGAAACCTATTTAGAAACGAAATTTCTCTTGTGGGTTGGCAAAAGTTCAGGGAGCAATATGAAAAGGAAGCATCAGTGAAAAGTGTTATTCAGAAGTTAGTTAAAAGATTTCATGAAACAGGTTCGGTGTTAGATCAGAATCGTGCCCGACTTGGATCAGTTTTAACGACGTAGGTCGTAAGGAACATTAAAGCGGCAGTTAAAGGTATTCATCTTTGCGGAAACTAAGCCGGGAAAAGAATATTTCACTAGGTTTAGCCCACACTGCAGTGAGGAGAATGCTGAAATGTAATCCGCATCGAATGCAGATTTTACGAGCTGACTATGCTCGTTATGCTAAAAGGATTTATACTGTCAGTGGTTTAAGAATTTCATTAGACATCATTAGCATTTTAGATCAAATATTTTTCACAGATGAAGCGTGAGTATCACATTGTGGGTATGATAATAGACAGAACTAGCGGAACTGGGTACTGAAAACCCGCATTTCTTTTTAATCTTCCCTGCACTCACAAAAGATAGGTGTATATGGAGTGCGGTTTGAAGGCGACAAATAACAGGACCCTAGTTTTTTTGAAAAAAAAATGTGATTGCTGCCGTCTATCAAGAAATTATCCAACAGTTCATAACCTTACTCCAAGAGGATGACCGACACTACTGATTTCAAAACGATAGAGCCACATGCCGTACAGCTTTCTCTTCTACGGAGATGCTACAGGATTTTTTCGGTAGAAGAATCATTTCTGAAGAATTGGGGCCATCAAAATCCGTTGATCTGCCTAGTCCCGACTTCTTTCTGTGGGGTTACTTAAAAATAATTGTTTATTGAAGCAATCCTCACACCCTTGGATGAATTTAACAGAAATATTACCAATGCCATCCAGAAAATAGGGGAAATAGGCAGGCTACAGTTAACATGAGTTGCCAGGAACATGATCAAACGTGTTCAAGTGGATAGAAGTGGGTAGACATAATTTTTAACACCTTCAGTGTTTACCAATAAGCTATAAACTATTAAATAGACTAAGTGATGGGACTTCTTTTAAGTTGAACACACAAAGAGAGGGGGAAGAGAGAGAAAGAGTTTAAAAAAGATTATGTTGAATTTTAAGCGAAATATCTTTTTTTTTACGACTTCTCGGTGGAAAGTATGATATTCCTTTCGGTCACACAGTAGAATTGAGGGGTAAAATTGAATTTTCTTTATATTTTTAGGTACGAGGAGAACGAAAATACCATTCAGTTAAAATTTAATTTCCTTTTATGTATATATATATATATAATTAACTGAAATTTAAATATGCTCTAGTAATGTATCTAAAGTTGTGCATGTGAAAATTTGATGAAGATTAGTTTAATCGTTGTTCAGTTACATTCAATTTTTAAGGTCGACAACAAACAACATGACCTTAATTTGAGGTTATGTTGACTTTGTATTTGTGTATTTTTTCATATGCGCTCGGAATGGGTCACAGTGGTGAGTTGAAACTTAATGCTTATGTGTAGGGTCTACTCGTTATTTTTAATTATTTCATCAAATTACAGTCATAATAATTAAATTTTCTTATCAGAAAGTATATTTTAATATTGAATTAAAAAAAAATATATACCTCTTTTAGTATTTCATTTAATTTATATTTTGTAAATTTCTGGCGTAAAAAATTATGCAAAATAGTTATATAGAATATATTATACAAACTAAAATAACGAAGTTAGTCTTTTTTCTGAAAAAAATTTTTTTTTTCATATAATCATGAATTCAAACGAGTCAAGTTTGTTAAAAGATGACAATATTGATTATGAAGTTCGACATGAATTACTTTTTTCTAGTAATATAACATTATAAATTCAGATTAATAATAATCGATAAAATCTAATACTTAATAAAGAATTTAAAAATGTAATTTTTAAATTTCGATAATATTGAAATCATTTTAATACCTATTAAATAAATTTATTACAAGGAATACACAATAATCTAATAAATACATTCACGTGTTTATATGAGATTCTTGCTGTACACACATTAACATCAGATACGTTAATTCTTTCCGTTGGTAGGAAAAAAGTAGTGTGGGATTGGTTGGGAGCGGTGTTGTACGGAGGCTGGACCAGGTTGCCAAAAAGTGGTTTGCCGTTCAAGGCCAGGGACTTCAACAACCAGTTTTACACAACAATTATTTAACAATACAAGATACACAACTTAAAACAATACTAATACTAATAATAGTAGAATTATTATCTCATACGTACCGCATTCTGTCGCGCTCTATTAACAGAAAAATGAAACATCTCATTTAGTTCTACTACTACATATTTATTTGTATTAGCAACATGTTTTCAATCTACGTATTTAAAATAAATAAATATTCTTAATTATCCACTTTAACCAATCCACATGTTGAAAAATAAAAAGTAATGTATGACTATTGCGACAACTGTTTCTTGTTCTGTTTTACCTGCAGATTTATATCACGTTTATTAACAACGAGAAATAAAAGATAATGTAATGTTAGATTATCTCATAATATGTAACATATCACATTTATTACATTTAGTTACCTTGTAATACATTTATATCTTTATTTACTGCAACACTATGCATATTCTTTACAACAAGGAAGGAGGAAATTCAGCTGATCTAAAAGTGGGGTTTAGAGTTCATTCAAAATTAGTCTAAATTTTAGGCCAAGATTTTTTCTTTTGACATACTACTCTTTATTTTAGTATTAAAAAATATTTGCTTCCTGATCTACACTACATTGTTATATAGTTGATTTTTTAACAATTTTTATTTCTATTTCCAATTATTTGTTCATTATGGCACTTCATGTTTTTTTGTTTTCGTTACGACCACTACGAATCACATTTGCAGTTTTGATTTCTTCTTTTCCCAAAAGGTTTTCGTTCTTTTGTTCTGTTGTTGTCGCCTTTCTTCCGTCCATCTATTTGGGTTTATACCCTTCTTTTTCTTTCTCTCTGAAAACTTATAGATTCTCGAATCACTTTTCTAAATTTATCTCTGTCGTTACATAGATCCTCAGAAATATTTTTAAATCTGTTTCTACTTCTTTAAACCAATTGGTCTTTGTGGTTTTTGTAGAAATTAAACATTTGTTTGCCAATCTTTGGTTGTTCATTCTGCATAAATTTCCATAAAAGTGTAATCTTCTTTTCCGGATTAAGTCTCTTACTTTTTCTGTATGTTTTTAAATTTCTTTTTTCACTTTTCACCTTTTTTATTACTATAGATGAGTATATATGTATTTTTTTAATTATCATTGCCTTGATTGGATTGATTCCTTCCGTTCTGTACTATTCATTTAACCTCAACGTATTTACTACATCCTAAATTCTCGGTTTTATGTGTTCCAATTCCTTACATCTTCCTCTACTGTTTTTACCTTCTACATAACGACGTATTACAAAATTAATTAAAACTGGATGTCTTTATGGATTCCCGCTAGCAAATTTGTCTTTATAATATTCTACCAAAAAATTTCCCTCTTCTAATCAGTTTAATTCCACCTTTAAAGAATTTCGAATTTTTCGTGCCACCTAATTTTGAACATGTTATTTTAACATTGCATTTCATTTTACTTTTGTTTTTCGTGTTGTCTATGTTTCAGTACTGTAAGAAAACATAGAATGTTATATAATTTATACTAATATTTTTAATAATATCTGTTGAATTCTTAGATCTATAATTTATACCAGCAGATTTCTTCTTTTTTTTTATGAAACATGTACATGCTTTTATCAATCTGATTTTAATGTCTTTGTTAGTTTGCTCATTCTTTTTAATTTTCTTTATCCATCCTTCTTTCCGTCATATTTTATTACTTTTGTTTTATTCTTCCTTATTTTCAGACTGAAGCTCTAATCTATAACATTCAGTATTGCTACTAAACGTCTTTGATTTTATCACAAGAACAATGTCATCAACATGGTCCTCTATTACAAATATGTACTTGGAAATTAAATAAAAGCAACCAGAAATGTTAGATTCTATGATTATTCTAAATAATCCCAATTAAAAGGATTTATAACAATATTTTTTTTTTGTTCCCTTTAGGAAAATACAAGGATCTTATCGTTAATATTCCTTGATTGATAAAATGTTAAATTTCTTATAACTTAATGGTGTATATGTAGGTTTTCATCGGATTTCAAACAGGGATATAGGATTTAATGATTTATCAGGTTGAAATTTATTTCCTCGTTTCATATTCTAGGGTAAGGAATAGGAAACAGTAGACTTTCCATTCATTATTGTCTACGTTTGTGTACTAGGGCCAAGAGCAACCATCTTAGCCAGCATCTTTCTCCGGTTAAAATTAATGATTGTTTTGTCTGTTGAAGAGTTCTATCGAAAAACTAGATCGTTTAATATACTGATCTGTTACCTAAACTCTTAGGCCATAACCACCCAAAGCTATTCCTTATATTTTTTATCTTTTTAATCTTTGTTTTCTTTATATCCTTCATCATTCTATTGTCCTTCAAGGTGTCTTCTACTGGCCATCTACCAGCCAATAATTCAACCCCATAAAACTAACACAGTTGTATAACACTCTGAAAATCCTTTCCTGTAGAAGAAATCAAAGATTATATTATTTGTTATTCCTGAAACTCCTTTCTGATTAGATTTTCTTTCAGACATATTTTAGTTAATTCAATTTTTGCTTAACTTTATATTCTATTATCATTTATAACGGAATTAAATTTATATTTGAACCATAATTGTTTGATAAAATATAGAATTTTTTGTACTTACATATTAGCCTGTCAACCAATAAATTGCAAACTATTGAGTTATTGTTAATATCACACCCGATATAATCATTATATTACCATTTATATTTATTTATTTTATAAATATAATTTAACCACACTTAACCTACGCTCGCTTCGCTCGCTAACCTTGATTAATTAAAACAATAATGTTTTGAGTATTTAAATCATAAATTCAGTAATTATTGCAATTATTTATTATTTAAATAATCAAACATTACTGTTAATTAGTCGAGGTTAGCGAGTGAAGCGAGCGTAAATTAAGTGTGGTTAATTTATAACTATAATTATAAGCAATAATTCTTATATTTTTAATATGTAAAATTTGTTAATTATCCCGTAACTTTGAAGTATTTTCAAAGTTGCTACCTGTTGTTTACAGTAAAAAAATACTGTTCGTTTCTCTTTTGGATGTATTGTATAATTTTTTGAAAATTAGTTATTAGTGTTGCTAAGGAGAAAATGAGGTTGTAATTTTTTTTACGATTTTCATTTATTTCACATTCTACGTTAAATTACGTCATTAAGAATAGGTCAAAAGTCATAATAATAAAAAAGAAATTAAAAATAAGATCTAACATTAATAAATTATGATCGTTCTACTTTTATGGAAAATGGGAAAATTTCAAAAAATATCCTAATTTACGTTCTGTTTAAAAATCCATTATACTCTGAGAATAATATTCGTTATTAAATACTTGACAGAACGTGTTATCATTTATATTGTATGGTATATCACCCTATTAGGCACTGTTGGCTGTAATATGAGGAATTTAAACTTTTTTTATCGTTACCGCATCTTTTGAGATATATTATAAAATTTTTGTGACGTAGGATTATAATAAAAATTTAGGAAATTCGGTTATCTAAGGTATGTTTCAATTAATTTTATCCTGACTAAAAATAAATCGTGTGAAACTCCAAAAATATTTATTTTATTTTAAATTATATTCTCTCGATAAAGAAAAAAAACGTGGTTATGTAAATTCTTCGTGTTGATTTTTTTTTTTCATTATTTATTATAGTTTGTTTTTCAACCAGTTTTTCAAGAATGGGTATATTACATGTGAATGAACTCTGCAATAAACGAAGCCTGAAATTGTTTTTTTTTTTAAGATAATAGTTTTTGTGTAGTTTTTAAAAGCATTTTATTGTATTTTATTATTTGTCGCTGTAATCTACTATAAGTTAAAAAAGAAAAAAAAATGATATTAAAGTACCCTGCTTCAATTTAATTTACTTCCACCTTAATTTTAAAAGGTACAAATTCTTTTACACGATTCTTAACAACTCTTTATCCAGTGAAATTAATATTGAGAAATTTTTAATTGTAAAATTATATGTTTATCTTCGGGTGATATTCTTTCTTTGAATGTAGAAGTGGTTTTTCCGTTAGATTTCATTTATTTAAATAAGATGCACAATTACGATATTTTAATTAAGTAATCGTTATATTTATATATTGTACCCTACTAAGAAGAGATAATATAAACAAATGTATTTTTGCTTGATAGAAGGATATTATTAATTTGTTGTTTTACACTATTTAACTCAACATTTCTTATGGCTATTGAACCATATCAGATGGTTCATATTAGATACACTAATCAGAGTAGCTTTCTCTGAGAGTAAAAATGTTCATTATTCAGCTAGTTCTTATAGTGGACAGAGTGAAGTTGTCATTTGTAAAGTTGAAGAACTCTTGCACTTCTTACCGATTTTCAGATGTATGTTTAATTCCATCACAAAAATAATTGGAAACCGTTTCACTACTTATTTTTCTTCTTAAGCTTAATAAGGGATGTTTTGATATCTTGATAATGAATACACCAATCTCCAAAGTGATGTATATCTTATGTCAGGTCATCTATAATCTCACTGGTAATAGTACCTTAGATACATACATTTAAAATATAATGAACAGGGAAATTTTTATTATAGCATTGACTGGTTTGAATGTAATGTAATCAATCCATTTTTTTAGCTTAATCTTTTAACGTCAATATATTTATCTCATTCTAGGAGATGTTTTGCTATAAAATCTTTCTATTTTCTGTAATGTACTTATTTGATATAAATAAAGTTTATATGTATATATTACAGTTTTATTTTCCTTTACAATTTTCATGTTCTACAACAGATTTACGCTCTCATCTTTTTTTATACTCATCTTATCTCTTTTCATTATTTTCCTCCAAATTTATCTTACTCTCTTTTTCGCTTAAGAACCGTTTTTAATTCTGAATTTTATTGATCGACATAATTTTTAAGTTTATTCAATTCTATTATATGTCAAAGCCTTCTATTTTTCTCTCTATTATTTTCTTTGCTAATGTTTCACTACCATGAAATATTACATTAATTTTATCATAATTTGGTATAGTTTTTAGATTCATTTTTGATAACAGTTTTTTTTATTTTTGCATACAAGCTTTTCTTGCTTCCGTCAGTACGATTTTGATCTTTATGTTAGTCAGTCTATCTTTTGTAATTTTATTCCCTGGGTAGCAAAACACAGTAACTTCTGGTATATATTGAATTCCTATCTTAATATTTAATTCCTCATTATTAAATGACTGCCAGAAAAGGAGTGTAATGTATTTAGGGTGTATATATATATATATGTGTGTGTGTGTGTGTGTGTTTCTGTGTTTAAATAGATTAAAAAATTTAAAATAAAATATAAAAAATGGTCATCTGCACCTTCTTTAATTATCGTATAATAAAAAGCAATATTTGTCAGCAATGTTTTCTTTTTGGCAGTCGTGTTTTTAAATTTTTAATATTTATCTCTTGTTTTTTTTTTGTCAAACTTCATAAACTTGTTTACGTTTATGTATTTTAAAATCGAATAAATAATTCCTTCCAATTAACTCGTGACATTCAAAATTTCTAATCTCTTTTTTTTATTCTGCCAAAAGAATTTTCTTTGGTGGATCTAAAAATGTTTAATTACTTCACTTTTTCCTTCTGTATAACTACTCCATAATAAGAGCGCTAATGTTTATATTTACATTTCTTATTTTTATTTGATGATGTAATTTTTCTGTTGTTTAATTAATGTAATAAATTTCTAGAATTGAAGAAATAAATTAACAGAATTTTAATATTTATAAATTAATTTTTTTTAAAGTAAACATATAAAATTAATCTTTATTTAATATTTGTTACTTTGCGTTGTAAATCTCTGTTGATACATTTTATTTCCTTTGCTAAATGTAAGAATCTAAAACACGTGGATTCTGTTGCATTACGAACACACATATTAATACAATATGCATGTATATTATATGGGAGGTGGTATGTTGGCTCGGAAACAAGGAAATATCTTGGCGTACAAGGTCAACACCAGGCTACTAGCCAATTCAACACCCCTTCTCCCCTTTTAAACCATAAATACACTTATATATTATCTATAAGTTATATACTTTATATCTCTCTAATAGCATTCTCCTTTAAAAAAACAAATCTTATGAAGTTTAACCTTGAATTTTAAATGACAATTAATGACAGCGTATGCCCATAACAACAAAGATTGCTTTCAAAAGCTCACCTACTACAACACCAAGTTAACAAAAGTTGTTTTACATAAATAATCATATTTTTAAGTTAGTAGATCATGTATTATTAGTTTTCTATTGTACATATTTAGATATAAACAATTGAACCTATTACATAATTAGATTTTATAATGGTGTGTGTTTTTTATAAGGTAATGTAAATGTATTTTAATTTTGAACGCATTAAAATATAAAAGACAATATTATCGATTATAAACATTTTGTGACGTTCATGTTTTATTAAAAAATAAATATTTATATTCCAAAATTAACAATTGAAATATTTTCTACTATTAATTAATATTTTTTTAATTTTACTGGACGATATAATTTCTGTTTAAAAAAGAAAATATTCACATTATAAAAATAGTGGTAATAAACTTTTAAACTGCTTAGGATAACGTTATTAAGTGGTATTTAATCAAAAACGTTTTTTTACAAGATAAGGCGTGTCATTGTTAAAAAATTTTATATTGTACAGTTGTCTATACCGAGATTGTTTATCATCATTTAAACCAATCCCCGAGTTATGCACACACAAAAGATTGTTGTTGCTATGTTAATTTCGGTGTATACATTATTATTTTAATTTATTACTATTTAATTTTGTTTATTTTGTAAAGTAAATTGGTCCATCTTAATCAAGTTCTTTTAACAATATGTTTCACCAATGTTCTGTGGTTGCGTATAGTAGAAAATCGTGGATTTGGTAATATTTTATTTAAATTGTACGTGATAAATTAGATTTTTTTTTTATATGGGATTATTTATTTGAAAATCTTGTTTTATACAGTGTCCCAGGAAGAAAAGGAGAAACTTTCAGGATATGTTCTACTGGTGAAAATAATTAAACAGGTTTATATAAACATAGGTATGGAAACGCTTTATTATCGAGTTACGGCTAAAGATTTCGCCCAGATTTCAGCTCTTCTAATAAAAAGTAGCCTACTGTAATTTTTAAGTTTCAAATTAAGGAATAAAGTTGGTAAATTTGCGCTAGGAAATTGGATAAATAATAGGTTTCAGAGGTGTAACTACAGCAGTTTTTAACATAACCGACGTAAAACACAAAGTTTGGTGTCGAAAAACAAGTTTTTTAGGGTTGTAGTACAATAGATTTGTTAAATGACTAATAAATGCAGAAAATTAAATAAAAAAATTTGTAGGAAATTTAATTCTGAGAAAAGTAATGTAAATATAACTAATAAAACCTTTTGATAATTGGTTTTTTATTGAAGCAAAACAGACAAAAAATAGAAAGAAAATCGTGTTATTCTTTCTGTACCTATTTTTTCTTTATATTTTTCGTCTGTTTTGTTTCAATAAAAAACCAATTATCAAAAGGCTTTACTTTTTATTGGCTGCATTTGCATTAATATTCTCAAAATAAAATTACAAATTTTGTTTGAATATTCCACATTTACTAGTCATTTAACACCTAAAAAAACTTGTTTTTCTACACAGAATTTTATGTTTTACGTCGGATATCTTAAAAACTGCAAGTGTTACAAGTTTTGGATTTATTTTATCTTATTTCCCAGCTAAAGTTACATAAGAAACCACCAACTTTACTCCTTAATTTAGGTCCAAAAATTTACAGTAGGGATTCTTTTTATTAGAAGAGCTGAAATCTTGGCGAAATATTTCACTAGCCGTAACTCAAAAACTAAGTGTTTCAAAACGTATGTTTATATGAACTTTTTTCATTATATTTAGTAGTAGAACATGTCCTGAAAGTTTCTCTTTTCTTTGTGGGACAACTGTAAAATATAATTTTAATATCCGGAAACAATTAGTAGGTTTCTATTACTTAATTGTACATAAAAATATAATTCAGTAATATTATACATCTTTCGAATTTAAAAATCTAAACAAGAAAAAAATAAAAATTATAATATAAAGTGTTTTTCTACTGCTTAATATACTAAAATAATTTCTTGATCCATCAAACATCATTGGTAATGATTCCGTATTGTTTTGAATTCTAACAAGTACAAATGAAAAAAATGTGATATTCAAAACAAAACAGTTACATAAGACAAGGCTAAATAATTTTTTTAAAAGTATTACTGATAAAAATTCAACTTAATTCAAATTACTCTTACTGTTTCATTAAAAGTTTTAATTATTTTTTAATTACTTTCTAATATATATATATATATATATATATATATATATATATATATATATATATATATAAATGCCGATCTTTCCTGGTGTCAGCTTTTTGTTTAGACGACCCGGGTTCGAATCCCAGCCAGGTATATAGCATTTTTCATTCTATACAAATATCCATTTTCATATTCCCATGCACATGCTCCTTTGTAAGTTTCAGTTTTCAATTCATCAGTCAAAAAAAAAAAAATTAAATTTAAAATTAATTATTGAGCTCGTCTAATGAGTGATCTGGTTAAATGTTTTATAGTTGGTTATAATACTACCATATAACAGAATCCTAAGAATGCTTAAGGGTTTTACTTAAAAAATAAGTCTGTGTTTGTTCTCAAATGATTTTAGTATTTGAAAAAAAATTTTAATTAGCATTTATTTATTAAGATAGACAAAACTGTTGATCACTAATATTTTGCTTTCATTTTACGGGATCCTGATTTAAGAAATTGTTGTTGGGGATAATATTCCTTTCTACATTATAGTTGAAAAAAAATTTACTCTCCTTTGATTGATATTTTTCCATATTCATGGGAGCTTTTTGAAAATCGTCTCCTCGTAATTATTCACTCTTTCCTTTATATCTTTGTTTCTTTTCTTTGGTGAGTCCTTTGCATTTAGGAACCTACTTCAGATTTTATGTCCTCAATATTGTGTGGTTTCATGGGAATACATATAAAGTTGATCAGAAAAATTGTGTGATTTTATGTGGTTAACTATGTAAAGATGTTCAGGAACTCTTTTTCCGATCCATTCGTTGTACAAAAAAGACAAACCTCAATCTGAGATACTTATCGGCTGCAGCCGGACTTACTATTCCTTCCTCCTCTCCAAATACTTTCGAATTTATGACTTGAACTTTTACTATTCAGTTTATTGTAATAATATAAATAGCACTGAAATTCTATAAATAAAATTTTAATGCAATTTATATGCAACATTGTTGCACTACATTTAAAGGTAAAAGTGGTATTGCCAAAAAAAAATTCTGTATTTTTACAAAATTTTTATAAAATATTACTACTGATTTTATGAATCTACGTCCCTAATTTTGTACTAAATTTAACATATTGAGATAGACAATGAATTGTATTAATAATGTGGAAAATAAAATAAACTACAATGCGGAATTATTGATTGAGAAACTGATTATAGAAGGTTTAGTCAAAATCAAAAATAATTTTTTTAAATATTTTTATTTATAGACGCATCAACAATTAATGACATGTAAGTCATTAATTTAACAGTACCGGAAAATGTATAATCTTGAATAAACTCAGGCCGACCATTCCTGAGATGGAATGGTTAATCCAACCACCAAAGAACACCGGTGTCCACGATCGATTTACGACGACGAATTTACGATTAGACCAATCTTGTGTGTTACTTAAAAAAATACTTTGCAATAGGGTGCAAGGAAAATAATAACAAAAAAAAATGAGTATCACAGATTTACGCAATATTAAATATTTAATACAGTACTGAGGGAAAGGCTCAAAACTATATATTAGTTGCGAGAAAAATTGTACAGTAGCTCATACAGTCACAGAGAAAAAGATTATACTTAAATCAGAAGTAAAACTAGAAAAAGTGATTATTTTGGGCGTAGCCGAAGAAGACATCTGAAAATTGTTATGTTATAACGAATAAACAGCGGTAAAAGTATAGGGAAGATCAATTGTTCAGTCAATTAGCAAAGGTTGCTTAACGATAGAAACTTCCCCCCTAATTTTTACTTTTTTACATTTTTACTTCATCCTTTTTTAAGAAAGATTGCTGCAGCATATTTGAAACTGAAAATTTTATGAAAAGTCGTTATTCAAGATCATTCCATCTAATCTTTCGGTAAAATGTTTTAAAACTGAAAAACATTTTTTGGCCGTTTCAAAAACTCGAAAAAAGACGGAACTGTGAAAAGATTGAGCCTCATATACCTTGGCCAGTAATTACTTTTATTTTTCACAATCAATAACAATGTGCTCGACATACGAGTGTATTATTTGCACCAGGCCCATCTGTATTCTATTAACCATTTTCTTTTTAGATCGTTTGGAATTTTTACTATTTTCCTACCTCTTTTTCCACCTTCTTCTTATCTTTTTAGTACTGTTTTAATCAATCTTTCTCCTTTCATTATTTGTAACATCTATTTCACTTTTCTATTCTGTATTTTCCTTTAACCTTCTATTCTCATTCATCATAACTGTTAAATAAATTTTCTCTATTTTCCTTCATACCCAAATTGTATATGCCTTCAGATATTCCTTACTTCTTTTCCCTGTTATCCATTTTTAAAATCCACTCTGTATACACTTACCACTCTATAAATTTAACACTCTATAGAACGCTTCTTAAATCGAATTCCATCTTTCTGAATACAATTAATAAATGATTAAATGCTATCGTAATCATTGCTATTCAAGGTTTTTATTTCTTTTTTACTTCGAATCCTATTTATCATGCAACCAAAATACATTTTGATTTTTTTAAATTTTCCCTTGTGTAGTTAAAATATTCATTGGTTTATTGTTTTGCACTCATTTTTATTTTTATGAAGTTCCTTATAATTTTATTAATTTTGTTTTAGATAAATATGGGTTAAATCAATAGCTGATCAAATAAATGAATAAAAATTCAGATAAGAGGGGTAGAGTGTGTAAATATTGTACTATTTTAACTTAAGTTACAATAATTTTTAGTACTAAA
Source organism: Lycorma delicatula (assembly GCF_047948215.1). Taxonomy (NCBI): domain Eukaryota; kingdom Metazoa; phylum Arthropoda; class Insecta; order Hemiptera; family Fulgoridae; genus Lycorma; species Lycorma delicatula. The sequence continues at coordinate 95,680,511 of NC_134460.1, forward strand.
TTTTTCTTATTATAAAATTAATTGCGCTCCAATTATTGTGCATAAATTAAAAAAAAAAAATGTTGATTATTGACTGGCGGGTCATTCAGTTTTTAATATAGGTCTTAGTAATTTCCATCATTAATGTTGGTTTCGAAACAAAATTTCTTTAATCAATAATATCAATTATGCTTGCGGATAGAACAATTAAATAATATTTATTTAATTTTCTTACTGTTTTTACACCAATAAAAATATTTCTTTATATTCATGAGTTGTAAATTTAATATTGTATATAGATATTATACTTTCTGTTTAATTTTAATTAATAGTTCAAATTAAATGTAAATACATATTACAGAAACATATACCGCGTAAAAATTGCATTAATATTTCAAACTAAAAAAATAGTAAGTAATATTATTTAAGTTTAGAGATTTACTATATAATGTTACGTACTGTATTAATCAGTTTAATTTTATATTTTATAAATGTGTATACAATTTAAACTGTATTATTTAATTTTATTTTTAACAAAGGTTTCATCTAATATATTCTTGTTAAGACAAATGTTTAATCTTTTTTCTTTCAGGTCGGACTCACGCTTTGTGAGGAAATATTTTTAGAATCTGAGCCCAGAAGTTCTTCCCCCTCTTTTCTACCTCTTCCCTCATATTCCCTAACGAAAATAAAACCCCGATCATTTTAGACGAATTTCGAATCTGGCACTGTGAAACAACATTTCTCATTGTTCTTTGTCTTCCAATTTTGTTCTTCCATCGTTCTTATTCTATTCTTTTTTGCCTTTTTAGCTTCTGTCTTCGACCTTTGAAGTCTTCTTTATACAATTATAACAAGTCAGCCAAACTCTTTTTTTTCTTATTTTTAATAGTAATAATAGTCGTGATATAATAATAATAACACAATTTACAGGCCTACATGTTACTTTATTTTTTATTTTTTTTTTATTTTAAATTGCAATACAGATTCGCCTACTCACTAGTTTCCAGCCTTTTTCAATAAAGCTTCCTTCTTCTTTAGGTTATTGTTAGAGGATACTTCCCACCCAATTTGCAAGTTGTGATCATAACAAGCTCTATAAATAAGTTAAACTTAGATCTTTAATTTTTATACAGTATTATTCCATCATAAAATTACATTCATGAATCTACTTGTACATATTTTTTTTATAACTATAGAGTTTAATAAATAATAAATTAAAAAATTACAGTAGTGGAACATCTCGAAGCTTATAAATAAAGTATTTAAAAATTCATGCTAGGGAAAAATTTTCAATCAAATTTATATTTTATTGCTTAAAAATTCTGTTGAAATTTCTCCATGGAGGAAATCTGTAAGTTATTTTATAAAGTTAAGGATAAACTTTCCGATTCCTTAATCCTAACAAGAAAACATTACTTAATAATGCCTGAATGGTTTATGATTGAAATATAATTATTTTATTCTAATCTCTTTTAATAAATAATTTAGTAGATTGATCTTGACAGCAGTTATTTTACTTTGTTTAATTATCGGTAACTTATTTTATTTTTAATAAATCATCTTTCTTTTAGAACTTTTATAAAAACCGTTGTTTCTTCAGAAAAGATAATTTAACAAATTAAATTTATAGAAATGTGTATTTGTTATTAAAATCACTGAAATAAAATGAATTATTCTGTTGTTATATTGATACCATTACTTTTATTACCGTAATCTGTACTATGAACTTGAACAACATAAATATAATATTTCTCTGAGCCAATTATCATTTTCAGATTTCCTTATCGATTGATTATATTTATATTGCTGTTGTTTATTATTTATATTATTTACAACGTAAAGGATTTAAATAATAATGCTATTAATTTTTATTATTAACTTGTTTTCTATATTTGAAAGTATCAGTTTGATTTCCTTAACACGTGTTCGATGTAATTAGATTTTTATTTACAAAAAACTAACTTTTTTATTTTATAAAAATTGAAAAGATGTATATAACCTTCAATGTTTCTGAAAGCTGTTTTTATGTTTTTATTTTACGTTCATATGTAGAACTTAAACTGTCCTCTATTTTGTGAGCATCTGCTTTATTACAAATGTATAATAACTTTAATTTTTAATTATTCACATCTAATTTTTTATTGTCTTTGAAAATTTTTTTTTTTTTTTTTAATAACATTGTAAAGAAATATTTCTCTCTGCGAAAGTACTAAACGAAGATAATAAATAATAACCAATTTTACAAATTAATTTTAATAAAAAATTTCTATTTCTTTTACCGACTTTTCGAATAAAAGAACGGTATTACGTTTGGTCGCACAGTGGGGTTGGGAGTGAAAATTCAATTTTATATATATATAAAATTGTTGTGTGTAGGCCTGTATGTAACATTTGTAGCTCGAAAATCTCCAAAATTACCTATCAGTTTCATTGAAATTTTTAATTGAGGAGTATTTTATCTGAAGTTGTGCATATAAAAATGATGAAAATTTGTGAAATGGTTCTTAAGTTACACTCAATTTATGGTTTACAACCGACAACATAATCTAAATTTGAGATTATAATGTCTGTATTCGTGTGTTTCTCACACGCATTTATGCAATGAGTCACAGTGGTGAGTGAGTTTAAACATGATGCTTGTGTAGGGTCTACTCGTTAATTTGATGGGTGTAGTGCGATGTTCTCTAAAAATTAGCGCGTTTCTGGCTGCGAAATAGTGAGGGCATCGAAAACGAAAAGTCGGTCTTCTTGAGCAGAACTGTGAAAAGTTCTTTTAATTTCATCTCTTGCAGTTAATATCAATTTTTAATACATTTAATTATTTTTTGTAACTATTTTTTATTTAGTTTTATTTAAAATTCTCATGAAAGTATACTTGATTTTCTGACAAAAGAAAATATAGAAAATTTTTTTTCGGGGTTTAGTCAACAGTATCAATAATCTTTTATTTGAAAATAGAAATTTTATTATAAATAATTTTTAATAGACCTTGGCGTAATTCAAGGCAGTCAATAACCAGGCATGGATAGACGTTAGATAGATATCGAAAGTCTTCATAATTATATTTCAGTATAGTTTAAGAGTATTTAAACTTAATAGATGACATGATATGAAACGATAGTATAGAAAACGGCACTCTCAAGAACAAATGGGTAATTCTACGCCAGGCTTCTGGGGAAACTGGGGAGTGAAGTTGGTTTCCCGTTGCCTTCTCCATCTAGTCAAATATATTATTGTGTACCAGCATGCTATATCGATTGAAATACAGTTAACATTTATATGGTAAACGTACTAAGATTCTAATGTAACTATCATGGCATTCGATAGGTTTGCCTTTTACTTCCCATTTTTCATCATTGTAAAAAAAGTTATCAAACTGGGAAATTTTATTTATTAGATAAAAAATTCTATTTAATCTGACACTTCAAATCGTATGGATTAGAAAGCCAAATAATCCCGTACAAATCTTTCCTGAAAACCAGGTCATATATATACTTCATTTAAAATCCATATATTATTAATATTGTCTCCTAAAGAAATTATGTAAGACTCAAAATGGTATTGTTAATAATTTCTTATTTGGTACCAACATCAAAAATTTTTACAACGAACTTCTTTTATTAAAAATGAGCTGTACAATTGTCAGTCAGATTACAAAACATTTTTGTGGTTTTTTTTTTTAAAAAACTTCACCTTGCCTTAACGTTAAATTTTTATACGTTTTTGTTGAAATCCATTCTAAGGAAAATAGTAATTATCAAATTATCAATTAAAATGTAATACAGATAAAATAAAAAAAATATATAAAAAAAGAGGTTGTGCATTTCTTAAAAATTCTTCATGTGGAAAATTCTTGAAAATTTATCTTTGTTGTAATTCCACCGAGTATAACTTAAATGTAATAATTGTAATTAATAATAATTAAAAAAACTACGTTTAAAAGAAACAGATAGGCAGATAGAAATTAAACGACGTAACAATTCAATAAATATATATATATATATATATATATATTCAATAAAATATATATACAAATGTATTTTTAATTTTTTTTTAAATGTTTAGAACAGTATTTTGTTAAATTACTCTTACTTGCCAGGATATTTCGGCATCCCTCTAGTATAAAGATGGAAGAAAATCGCTGTAGACTGCTTTATAACATCAACTGTGATTTAATGTTTTTAAATAACCAGTATTAAATTAATAGGTAGCAATTTGAAGCCGTTACTGCATACCAAACTGTCTGTTCTATACTACATCATTCTCAAACTGATTTGCTCTAAACCGTATTTAAATATTAATGTTTCACTTTTATTTTTCGATCGTTCATAAATTTTTATTTGTTCCTATAAATATATTACAACTTGTGGTTTTGTATTTTATAATACAATAGGTATTGGATAAAATTTGTTAAATGAATTTTCATCCAAATTTTAGGTATATGTATAAAATAGGCTGATTTTATCTTTCAAGGAAAATGTGTTTTTTTTTGTTTTTTTTTTATTAAGTGCTGTTTGTAATAAATTATTACTATTATTAAAAATCTAATAACAGAAATGCATAGAAACGTCTCTCTAAAAAAATTCTTCATGTTACAGATAGATTATTCTTGTCTAAAGTAGGTAAAGCAGAGAAAAGGTGTTGAAAATTATAAGACTTCCATACCTGAAGCAAAACATATGGGTTTTCCAAAATATATTTCTCTAAATAAAAAATTTAATATATTTTTACAAGTTTTATATACTACTTTTAGGTGCATTTATACTTTTAAAAGTAAAACAATGGTAAATATTAGAAACCAATTAAGGGGTCGGAAAAATTGGAGTAGTTCAAGCACTTAACCCACCGGGTTGGTCTAGTGGTGAACGCGTCTTCCGAAATCAACCGATTTGGTAGTCGAGAGTTCCAGCGTTCAAGTCCTAGTAAAGTCAGTTATTTTTACACGGATTTGAATACTAGACCGTGGATACCGGTGTTCTTTAGTGGTTGGGTTTCAATTAACCGCACATCTCAGAAATGGTCGAACTGAGACTGTACAAGACAACACTTCATTTACACTCATACATATCATCCTCATTCAGCCTCTGAAGAAACACCTGAACGGTAATTCCCGGAGGCTAAACATGGGAAAAAACCATAATATTTTCATCATAAAAAGTTTATTTTAGTTTGATAGCTGTGACATCAACGTTGAGATATGCATTTTTTACATGAACTTCAAAACCTCACTGGTAAAACAGAAATTCGAATCCTATCAACAGTAATTTGCCTCTCTTTAATTCTTCAATACAAAACAGGGTGGTTTAATATTGATAAAGACGAGATTATATTGTACAGTACATTTCATTACTTCTATTCTTCAAAATCACATTTGAAGATATTGAAATTCACAACGTTGAATCTAAAACTGGTTGACATGTTATGTAGGCAGTTAATGTTTTAACGGTTTTGCCGGAGATGGTGTCGAAAGCAAATCGTTTAAGAATGTGCTTAGTACGAAATAGAAAATAAATGTTACGTCTTTTTGAATGTGATGTTTTTCTTAAGTGCTTTTACAACTAACTTGAGATGAAAACTATTAGGAAAGTTTCGGATTTTCCTATAAGTTGAGGGTAATGCAAAAATTGAGTTTCTTTTTTAAGAGGGGGTTTAGGCAAAAATCGGCCTGAACTAGCTTAGGAAGTTAGCATAACCCTTGGCAAAGCAATATTCAAACAATGGAATTATGAGAAAATTACTAAAAGATAAAGAATCCAATTCTCAGTTAAACTTTGTAGATTTCTAATTAAAAAATCCTATAAATTTTTTTTTGTGTTATTAGATTTAAGCCTTCGTTAAAATACGTAGAACTTGAACCGCTCCTAGATATTTAAAGAACCCTAGACCAAAGACTTCGTTCTTCTCTTTTCAATCGCAAAATTCTTTATTTTTCATTTAATCTTCACCACTTTGCCGCCACCTTTACCACCTTCACCTTCGCCACCTTTACCACTATGCTTAAAATCATTTTTAATATATAAACAGTCTTATCACATTCTCCTTTTACAACAATAATTGTATGATCCTACAAACGTTCTCATTTTGTCCCTAGTCTGTTCAAATAAAATATCAACACACGACACCTTCATCCTAAAAAAATACCTATTTTTACTTCCCCGTTGATTTATCCATCCAACTCTTCTTATTGGCTACCACTGATCAATTGTAGAGTATCACTGTTTAATTATGGAGTTTTATATATAAAACTTGATATTTTTCATGCTTTAATATTTATTCAACTATCAAGAGAAAAGCGGCATTTTTTCCAATAGATGATTGAAATTAAATTCAGTTTCTTTATCTTTCTTAATCTTTCTTTAAGTTTCTTAATCTATTATGATATTTATTATCTCGATAATAAATACAGTGTATGTAATGCATTTATTCACAACAAATACATATTAATTTTCTTTCCCTAAAATTAAGGTTATCATTATATAGTTCTTGGGTGTGGATTGTGATGATATCAATTTTTGAAGTAATTGTCTTTATAATAATACATCTGGCTCAACGAAGAAATAACACTTCAATACGAAACCACTTGTCATCATTATGCCATTCCCAAGAGTATTTAATTAAATTTAGTGTCCAAATCATGTACAACCTGGTTATAATATCTAACAGATATAAAAAAAATCCAGTACTAATTATAGCACTTACCAAAACTTTCTGGTATATTCTCTTTCCTAAATAATAAATTCGATTCCTCTAATATTCTTGCTTTCTTTTTTGCTTGAATTTATTTACACAATATGTTACTTATTTTAATCACTTAGGTATCCTTTTCATTTTAAATAAATCAGAATCTTTTCTTCAAAATTGAAACTTTATTATGAATTAGTTTTTTGTGTTATACATATCAAAACTAGATAAAAAACCTGGATGCATATGAAAAATTAACTATTTGCTATTTTATCGCTTGTTAGAATGAAGTAATCGCTTTCCTTCCAAATAAACCAAAGTAGAGAACTGAAGTGGTATAGACTATATTGTAACTTAACCTTTATTACTTTTAGTCTTTAGTTATTTATTTTGCTTTAAATATATAAATAAAAGCTTTTTACGAATTCGTAAAAATTTTCTTTATTTTTTTCTAATTTGTATTATTTCTTTCTGATCTAATGATAACAATTAAAATACACATCTGACTATTTTTTTAAAAGATTCTTGAGTGTTTTTTTTTTCATTATTATTTTATTCATTACTACGTATTATTATTTATTTTTGGTAAGTTCCTTTCAACTCATAATCAGCAAAAATGCCCTCACGCTTAATTATGTAAGTTAAAAAATTAGAGAGAATAGTATTTATTTTTTTATTCTGAAAACAAAGGAATTTAGTAAATAATTTTATAAAAAAATGGCTTTGATATTTTGATAACAAAATTAATATATGTTTTGAATATTTAAAATTTACCAAACTTAAATGATGAAACAGTTATTCAAGAAAAATGATTGTTATCAGCTTCATAATAGGAAATTTAAGATAAACTATGAGTATTTCTGAAATTACTTAATTTTGTCTGTTACTTGCCGACAATATATTATGGCTCAGTATTAAATTGTGTATGTCATTGTAAAGTTAATATAAATGTCAGAGTACAACTTCACTGTTCATGCCGAATATTTTTCTTCTTGTCTTTTTTATTATTAAGTGATTAATTATCTTATACCGTATATAAAGTCGAAAGTTTGTTTGTCTACCTGTTTATTCTCGAAACGCAAGAGAACCAACCAACCGTTGCTGCAAATGCAAATTGTATCCTGCAAATTTGCAGGATAGATTCGTACAAGACATATACAACCCAATAAAGAATAAACGGAATTAGATGAACAATCGGCAATCATAATAAAATAAGCCGCAAAAGCAGAGCAACATAAAAAAGAACCATAAATAAATCCAACAAAATTGAAGCTAAAAGGAAACAAAATAGCAAAGAAACAAACTTCCAGGAAAGGAAAGGTTTTAAGTTCAGACCGAGACTATAGTCCAATTGGGGGTGAAGTTGTCAATTAAACAAGAAATAAATTAAAAGAGAATTTCTGTCACCATAGCAACAGAAATAAGTAGTGAATCTTTCGTCGTCAAAGGTCTGCGTACAATAGTAACCATAATTACTACTACTCTTCCTTTTGTAATTTTGTTTCTTTTTCAGGTTTCTATAAAGTCTGAATTCTTTAATTGTTATTAATCAGTATTATTCTCACAACCATGAGAGTAGCGAACCCTTATTCTCACCACCATGAAAGTAACGAACACTGCGGGGGTTGTGGTTAGACGGGAGTGAAGCGAGCACTGTGACCCTGAGGTTAGTCCCGTGGTTACCAGAGAATCGTGGGAGTCCCGGGGTCGGCCCTGGCTCGCTTGCGCTGACCTGGGCAAATCCACGATGAAGCTGGAGGTTTTACCGAGGAAGGCTGAGGGGATGGATATCTGTGCCCAGCAAGTGCTACATCACCAAACATTCTGACGACTTATGGGGACTGCAGGTAAAGGCTTGGGCCTAAGAACTGCAGAGGTGGAGGACTACCAGAATAGTCGTGGTGGGCGTTTACTTAAAAATTAAATATTAAAGTCCGGGGACCGACCCTGGGGAGCCCTTGGGTAGGCCCGGCTCGCCTGCGCTGACCTGGACCACGGAGATCCAGGGGAAGGAGTTCCAGCCAGCAAGTTATTATATATAATGATGAAAGAGTTACTTATCTTTTAAAGTAGAATGAATATTTTACCTCGCTTGTATTCTCAATAAACACTCTTTAAATATATAAATCTTTAGAATCATTAGATGAGAAATAGCCTACTATATTTTACTTACTTGTTTGTTGTAAAATGAAACGTGGAAAAACTATTCTATCCTTTTCTAATTTTTTTTTTACTTTCTCAATATTTTGTGGCCTCTTAATCCAATAATAATTTTTTTGTGATTTAACCTATACATTTATATTTAAATCGTTGTTTACCAAACAAATTATTTAATAAACAAAATTTAATTAAAAATAAATTATTTATTTATTTTTTTTTTAACTTAATTATCTTTTATATCATTCAAAATAGTCAGCTACAGAATTAAATCATCTATATAATACATTATCTCTTGGTAGAGTGAGTACATTAATTTTTGTTCTACACTACCTATCTCAGTCTTTCTAATAGATATGATACATATACAGTATATGTGGTCACAAATGGTTCTAGGCAGAATTGCTTTCCTTTGAAGTAATGATTCTCACAATTTATAGGTTGTTATGAACATAGTAAAGATGTTACTTGTGCAGCTTATTATTTCTCCTGAATTTTAATAGTCTTGAATACCGATTAGTAATAGTATATTTGCCTGAACAAAGAAGGCAAAGAGGAAAGTATTCCTTGGTATGCTTATTATTTCGAAAATTGTTTAAGAAATGATTAATATCTCCTGTCAGTTCGCTTACAATCTATCTGGTAATGATAGTTAACATTTATACTCGTCGAAGTTCTTGAGTCCTTTTTAATTATTTTTAGTTAAGAAAAGAAAAGAAAAGAGTTAAGAAAATTTTTAGTTAGAAAATAATTTTAGTTAAGAATTTTATAAACTATGAAAGTTTTACCTCCGGTTAAATGAATAATTTTAATATTTTTCTTCATTAATTGCCTTTTAAATTAAGAAATAATAAGGAAATAAGAAAACAAGTAAGATCGCAAAAGAAACAGCTATTTTCAACTTTATGACAGGATTAGAATTCATGCTCTATTCAATTGCCAAAAAATTTCATCTATATTGTTATCAGTGTTTTCTTTTTTTATTCAAAAATAAAACTTATGTCTTTAGAAATGAAATACGATATGATCATATTATTCTGTAAATTCTCACGCACGCGTGCGTGTGTTTCAATATTTATGGTTTTATATGAATTGATAATCTGCTATATAGAAAAATAATGTACAAATAATAATGTTATTGCTAAATGAAAAAAAAATTATATATACTGAGAAAGATTTAGTCTATGTTTGGTGTTATCTTGGAGGGAATTATAATAACTCTTACGTCATTAATTTACTTTATCAGTGACCTGAGTAACTTGTGTGACTGATGACTCTTTCACCTTAAAAATGCAAGATAACTTAATATATTTAATGAACGTAATAATAACAATAATAATAGTTTTAAATTAGTTTAATAAATCTTGCGTCTGGTTAATGTTAAAATACTCTTTACAGCTCACTATTGAACGTTTCGGACAGAATATTTCAAATTTTAGATCTGAAACACGGCATTTAGGAATTAAAAATAAAATGTAATAATACATATTTAAATAATCATCGAAAAGTTTTTAAAAGAAATTTCTAAATAGGCTAATTGAGAATTCGTAATCTTAAGTTTATAGATATTATAGATAAATTTGGATTAATTATTTTATTTCAGTTTTAAACGTATCGTCTAATTTCCCCGATCAGTAATATTTCTTTCTTCTGTACCGCAGGTTGAAAATTTCTGTAAATTGTACCTGATATATTTAAAAATGTTTGTTGTAAAAATGTTTGTTGTTACTTAGATTTCAAATGTTTATTGTTTAATGGAAAACGAACTGGTATAAAAAAATATGGTTAATCGCTTTTTAATCTATAAAAGAAAACTGCAATAATTACATTAACAATCTTTATATTCTTACATTCAAACTCAAAAGAAATGTTCAATGACTTAATATCATGAGGTTTTTATATTTCAATTAGGTTTGCAAGTAACAATGTTTCTATGTCAGCAACTGAGAAAGACATTGCCCAATAGCTTTGAAAAAAAAATTTTTTTTTTGTATAAATTAGATCTTTTTTTCCTTGTTTAACCTCCGGGACCACCGTTAGGTATTGCTTCAGAGGATGAGATGAATGATTTGTAGCGTGTGTGAAAAATGCCATGCCTGACCGGGGAACCTCCGGTTGAAAGGCCGAGACACAACCACTCGCGCCACGGAGGCCGGCAGGAAATTAGATTTAGAAACAGTATTTGGAAAATTTTATCGTTTTAGAAAAAAATTATTAATAAAATAAAGTGTTTTTTTTTTTAATGTTTAATTGAAAATTTAAGGGCAATAATTGCACCAAAAACTACAAAAGGGGTTATGTCTAATATATTTAGGAAGTTGTAGAAGTTTAACTGAAATCCATCTCAAATAAGACAATTGACCTTGAATAATTTTCTGAATGAATGAATATATGTTTTTATTTCCGGTTTATATCCAAGAATTAAAACTTGTTTAACTATTACCAACTTCTTTAGTAATAAATCCCAGTCTATACTAAAAAAAAAAAATGGAAATGCTGTTATTGTCTATTGCTAATGTAATTCACAAATCTTTCATACTAATGCATTTTCTCAAATCACACATCTTATTGTCTTCTGTAAATAAATGTCAAGAATTAATTGAAAAAAATTACCGGGCAATTTTTTTTTTTGTGTTTCAAATTTTCTAAATTATTTTAAAAACTTATATAAAAATAGATTTTTAAATTTTCATAAAACATTTAATCTATTAGAAAACCTTCAGCGTGTTTTATTTATTTATTTTTTTATTTTTGAGAGTAGAGTTTCTACTGACATATAAATGTATATTTACCAGCAAATAATTTAAAAAATTAACTCTTAAATAATTTACATTACAAAATTTATTCTTTTTATTTATTTATTTTCAGAGAGTAAAACAGTGATTTACTTTTTAATAATGTGATTTAATATCTGTATTATATTACTGAAATTTTTAGATAATTAATTCAGTTTTCTTGATTCGGCGCCCGTATGTCATCTATTGTTTAAGTAACGATTGCATCTGTTTCTTCACACTATCATGGATAATCAGATCCATGATTTATGGATCTGATCATATAACAACACATGGATGTGTTGTTAATTAGAACACAACAGAATGATGATAGAATAAGGAAAGATTAGCGTTTTTTTATTTGTATATATATATATATATATATATATATATATATAGTAATTGGTTCGGCCAAATCTTAATTAATCTCCCGCACAGAAATTAAGGATCTAACCATCTTACTGTTAGTTAAATCTATATCTTCCTGACTGCAAATCAGCGATTGAAATTATATTTTTCAATAAAAATACTGATCTAAAATATTGATTTTCTCTTTAAGTTGTAATACTAGGGTGACAAACTTGTATCCGTGGTAACTTAATAGTAGTTATATTTATCTTCTTAAAATCTCAGATTATTCATTGTTACTAATTCGGAGGTGATCATACTGAATCTATATCCAAAGATTATTACTTAATAGAACTAGAAATTTCCAATTCAGTTATTTGAAAGAATCATTAATTAAATTAAATTTTCAAGCTAAACTTAAGTAGAGATAAAACTATTGCAATGTGATTCTTAAGTAAATAAAATTAATAATTGCTCGGATAGTATTTTCATTTATCGTAATAACAGTATTTACGTTATTATGTGAGATTTTTTTATAACTGCAGTGTTGGCCTTAAAAGAAGCCCTCTCAATGCGTAGTTTATACTAAATGCAAATTTTTGTTAAAGTGCATATACTGATGTGAGATGGGTAAAATAATCTGGAAGATGTTGTTACGACTGGAGCTGGAGTAGGAAGAACTGTTTACTGACTGCACATTTGAGTTTTTCCAGTCTGTGTTGAGCATTGCTTTTTGGTTACGGTAATTGTGTGTTGTAGTTTTTTAAAATTCGGTTAACTGTTGAAGACCGTATATTCGAGATGGAAACTTATTTAGAGACGAAATTTCATATTGTGTGACGGCGAAAGTTCAGGAATATGAAAACGAAGCACCAGTGAAAGGTTTTCGTGAAACAGATTCGGAAAACAGACCAGAAATGTGTCCGACTCGATTCAGTTTTAACGAAGCAGGTCGTACAAGACATTAAAGCGGCATTTACAAGATCTTTTCATAAATCTTTGCCGAGACCAAGTCGGGAAAAGAAAATTTCACTAGGTTCAGCTCACATTGCATTGAGGAGAATGCTGAAATGCTATCCGTATCGAATACAGCTTTTTCATGAGCTAATAATGCTGTTTATGCTAAAAGAATTCACTATTGTCAGTGGTTCAAGAACTTTATTAGAGGCAACATCAGCATTTTAGATCAAATTTTTTTTCAAAGATAAAACGTGGTTTCACCTTGCTGGATATGTTAATAGTCAGAACTGGATCTAGAGTACTCAAAACCCGTACATTTTTTTGAATCTCCCCTACGCTCACAAATCTATGGATGTTGCTGTCTACCAAGAAATGATCCAGCAATTTATAAACTTACTGCAGGAGGATGAGCGCGACTACTGGTTGCAACAGAACAGCGCCCACTTGCCGTACAGCTCTACTATGGTCATGCTGCACGATTTTTTTGGTAGAAAAATCATTACTAAGGGATTTTAGCCACCAAAATCCCCTTATCTGACTAGTCCAGACTTTTTTCTATGGATTATTTAAAAAAGATTATTTATAGGATCAATCCGCACACCTTGTAGGAATTAAAAACAAACAATACCAATGCTATCCAGGAAATAGACAGCGTACAACTAACAAGAGTAGCCAACAACATGGTCAAACGTGTTGACAAGTGCATAGAAGTGGATAGATATCATTTTAAACATCTTTTGTAACTTATGCGAGTGTTTTCCAATAAACTATTACATATAGACTAAACTAAGTGACTGTGCCTATATATTTTATAATGTTGGAATGTAGTATTATAGTATACCTTGAGGTTCCTTTAGAAAGTCAGGACGAGTTTTCAGGAAACACAAATTTGCTGTCAGTTAATTATTTAGTGCCCTTAGATTACAGTCGTTTTTATTAAATTAAAAATTGTAACTTTTCGTTTTATTTACATTTACGATTGTATTATTGAGGAAAAAAAGGTATTTACTCATAAGAAGTATAAGTATTCACCTTTATTGAAAAAAAAAAAAAAAAAAAAAAAAAAAAAAAACAGAATTACTAGACGCATATATTATAGTAATTTAGCTTTCCCTATTTCTGTTTTTTACCTAATTATTAATTTTGTATTTTGTGGGACTACTCTAAAAAACGTTTGCCCACGGATTTCCTTGATCCATCTGGGAAAATACTGGGGATCAAGTATTATTATTTTTATCCATGTGATATTACACCTATTAATTCTTGACATGATATGTAATTATATTTGTTATAAATTTGGGAAAAAAAATTTGCTTTATTTATTTATCTACTCAATTTTTTTTTTTTTTTTTTAATTACAACACACATCGTTTCGTTACGCTATCAACTAACTTTCTACGATGGTTTTTTTTTTTTTTTTAATTTTGACATAAAAGAAAAGACCTTTATATTTTGTGGTTCAGAATAAACAGAAACTATAATCTCAGTAATTAACAAGACATCCATTTAATATCCTCTTTTGAGCGGAGATAACGTCTGTAATACACTGTTTTACACGGGGATGTGTGTTATCTCTTTTGATTTATAGTGCTACACCAGCTTTTCTATGACTATGATGGATTTAAAGTATCTGAGTTGTAAGTAGGGCTAGTCAGAGTTGCTTTCTCTGAGAGTATTAATGTTCATTATACAACTCATAGTCCGTATAATGAAGCCCTCCAGGATGGTTTAGTGGTTAACTCGTCACTGCAAATCAGCTGATTTCGAAGTCGAGAGTTCTAAGATTCAAATCCATTATCCATTCATATCCATTGAATAATAGATCATGGATACCTGTGTTCTTTGGTGGTTTTATTATTATTTTTTTTTTTTGATGGGTGAAATGGAGGAATCCCATTTGTTGGTGGCATCAGTGTCGGACTCGCTAAGCGGTTACGCAAGATGTTATTAGAGGTGCGTATGTGTGCCTGCGCCCTACCGACTACTCCTACATCACCAATTCCCCTCTCGAAGCCGGACCCGCAATTAAGCATTAACATAGCCCAAGTCTTTTAAAGCCGTTGTTTGTTGATCGCATCTCATCCTTTTTCAGAGTAAGATCACCATGCCCGACAAAGTCGTGCTCAGTGACCCCACCCTAGAATCCGGGTCTCGGTCGTTCAGCGCCTGCCACAATCGGAAGCAACCCTAAAGTCGCCTCCGTCGGAACTCGGTCTTTGGTGGTTGGGTTTCAATTAACCACACATCTCATGAATGGTCGACCTGAGATTGTACAAAACTATACTTAGTTTACATTCATAAATATCACCGTCATTCATCCTCTGAAGTAATACCTTACGGTGATTCCGAAGGCTGAACAGAAAAAGAGAGTCTATATAATGAGTCATCATTAATAATAATAATAAATAATTTATATACGAAGTTATAGATTCCTTTGTCCCTACGGTAAAAGTAAGAAATTTGTCGTTTGCAGGACAGAATATCTTCTCCATTTTGGAGAGCTTGATATGGTGTTATACATAATTTATTGAGTTTAGTGAAGAAGGTAACAGGAAACCACTTCACTCGTCACTTTCCCTTGCAATCTTACTGGACGAGGGACTACATTTATGAATGTACCATTTTAAAAATAATTCCACCTCGTGTTCGTTACTTACAACTTTTAAATTATGGTACCCAAAACTAAATCCAAATCATTGAATGAAAATACAAGAGTCGTTAATTATACCACAAAAAAACTCAAGGAATATTCTTCTATTTTTCCTTTTTTTTATTATTTTAAAATTAATTTTAGTTTTATGTAATGCGTTTATGTACCACAAACTAAATGTTTTTTTTTTCATAAAAATATTAAAAGCATGTGCACTTGAACACTAATTGGCTAATAATTTAGTTTTTATGTTGCCTGGACAAAGGGTACTTAAAATGATGTAAAAATAAAATGATTGTGTAATAATTTGTTATAAAACGTACAAAACTATTTGGTATCCAATTTAAAAAAAAAATTATTGTGACATTTTAAAAACGTATGTGTATTTTGATTTCAATAAAAAATGTTAATAACCTAATATTTTTTTTAAACCAGTCGTTATGTAAGATTACTCTGCTGTATTTAAATAAAAATTAAAACATGGTTTTTTTCAGATTTATTATTTTTTTTTAAATAAATAATCTGATCATATATTATAAAATATGTAAATGAACGAGGAAATAAAAGACCATTCTTTTTCTAGTTTTTGGTAAAGAGACTTTAGTTTTTAAGGTAAATAATTTGAAAGGCTGTTTTTACTTCTTTTTTCTCTTTTAATCCTACACAAAATATTAAATCTTACGTTTAAGGTAAAAATCTCTTAAAATAATACCTGTTTATATGATTTAAAAAAAAAGGATAAAAAAGTTTTTTTTTAAATTGCTTTTTCGTGTAGTTTTACAAATATTTCCTAGATACATAATACTTCGGATTATTATTACATAAAAATCTCAGAAATGTTCACAATTATTTTTTATTCTACTGTCTAATCCTGGAAAATTTAAATTATTTTTTTATATTTTTGTGAGAAGTTAAAATTCTCAGCAATAAATAATGAAATAAAACATTCTGAAAAAATATTTTAAATAAATACGTTAAAAACATAAAGCTTTATCAGTTTTAAACATACTATCGATTCCCAGAGTGGTAAATTTAATTAGAATTTTTCAAGGAAATATTTCAGGGAACTCCTTACATCAGTTATAATATTAATAAATATACATTTTTTTGACATAAAAAATAAAAATGATGAATGTAATGTACACGAAAGTGCGAGATAGTTATAAATAAATTGACATCTCTTTTCTGTTCAATAATTCATATTTTTTTTATCTAGACCAAATGTTCCTCCGAGAAACTACTTGTAGAAAATATATATATTAGCTTTTTCTATCGCTAAAATTTAAACGCATTTAATTTTATACCATTTGTTATACGAAAATTATAAAAGCTTAATGTATAATAAATAATTTATTTGTAACATATTTACAAAAAATATTAACGATTACACAATAAAATACTAACTCATTAAAACGAACGCGACGTTACTTTAAATATTTATTTTTAATTTATTCTACATGTATCAAATTTACCCGTTATTCTTTACCAAGTCAATTATAAGGAATAGAGTGCCGGCCTCCGTTGCGCGAGTGGTAGCGTTTCCCCCTTTCATCCGGAGGTCCCGGGTTCGAATCCCGGTCAGGTATGGCATTTTCACACACGCTACAAATCATTCATCTCATCCTCTGAAGAATGCCTAACGGTGGATCCGGAGGTTAAAAAAAAACTATAAGGAAGAAACTATTAAAAAACCGTATGGACAGGAGGTAAAAATATGTTTTAAATTGGTACCAAAAATATAGTGTCTATTTGGTTCTTCCCTTTACATGAAAGAAACTAACTTGATGGTTTGCTAATTAAATTTTTGGGAAAGCTACCCGTATATTAAAACAATGGAAGAAATCGATTGGGAAAAGGCGTGTTGTTACTGGCTTTCTCAGATTATATAACCGATTATCTATTAGTTTCGGGGGAAATAATTATATAAATGGCGTATACAGTAGAACTTTTATAAAATTTGCTATATTTTTTATTAATTAATAGCAGACCCGGCAATGCTTCGCTATTGCTAGATTTGATATACTCTCTCTCCCTCACTATCTCTCTCTCTCTCTCTATATATATATATAGATAGAGAGAGAGAGAGAGTTTAAATTAACACAATTGGAAATTTGATAAAAAAATTAAAAACTGAACATTACGGAACTTCACAAATTTTACCTTTCACTTATTTACCTTTCACTTATTCTCCTTCCCCTTTTCCCTTTCAACCCTTCTCCCTCCCGCTCTACTAGTTTCCTTTTTACCCTTTTCTCTTTTCACCTTTTCTCCTTTTCCCGTTTTCCATTTTCCCTTTTGCGCGCAAATCGGTCCATTATTAGTTTTTTGGTCTTTAGCGAACACACATAGGAACATGCCTTATATATATATATATATATAATAAAAAAGTCTGTTTGTATATTAGTTTGTTTCGTAAATATCTCGACACCGGCCCTACCTAGCGGGTATAGTTTTTGCAAAAATATTTCTTTTCACGAAACTAATATTAATATTCTGAATATGAACCAAATCGTTGCATAAATATAATTTTTCTAAATATCTCGAACTCCAGCGCCGTCTAGCGGGTCCATTTTTTGCACAGGTAATTCTTTCCATGTAAGTAACACGTATTCTGAATATGAGGCAAATAGGACCATAAATACATTTTTTGAATTATCTCAACACCAACGCCACTTAGCGGGTCCAAATAAATTCAGAAACCTTCGCGAGCGTTTGCACAACTCACTAAAGTTTCATCGCAATCGGATGAATGGTATAGGAAGGCATAAGAGACATACAGACAGACAAACATTCATTTTTATATATTTAGATTTATAAAATAATCATTCAGAAAATGTTTTGTGATTTTTATTACACTGATATTAGTGAATTATGATTTATTATTTTTATCTTTTTTCAACGATTTTAATTTTTTTTTATTAATAGTAGTGAAAATTTTCTGCGAGTATATTTTCCTAACGAAAATTAAAATTTTTAACTAACTATATTTAGTGAATTTAGGGACTACATTTATATAACTGGGATTTTTTAAGCTGATATGTGGAAGTTAACGGCAAATTAGTTAAAAGAGAATAGGGCGGGAATGTTTCTTGTACAATTCAGAAGGAAGATGTGATATTTTTAGAAAAATTTACCATTCTATATGAAATTAAGAAAGTTTTTTCTGATATAATGGTGTTAGGTGTTATATAGATTTCTATTGGTCCATTAATTTGTTAAAATGTACCGTGGTATGCGTATAATAGTTGGAGATTTCGAAATGTTTTGTTGAGCGAATTTAATATTGAATAATTTATCATTTATAATATTAAATTTATATTTCACGTACGAGTTTTACTTTTGGCTCGAAGTTTTTTTTTGTAGAAAAAAAAACACAATAAGGGACGAGTTAATTTATTATACTGAGTGGGTACAGGTCACCAACCTGGCAGACGACCACTGATCATGCCCAATTATGGATTTAGTTATTCCTGTTTTCTTCAATTTTTTTAGATATTTTTTTATATTGATTTAAACTTAAGATGTAACACTGCAAATAAATAATTATCCAATTGAATATTATCCAATAAAATTCATTTTATTATTATTATTACAACTTTTGTTTATTATCACCTGGATAATGACCTTCAGTTGGATTAGAAAGATCTTGTTTTCTAACGAAAACCTAAATAAATTTGGTTGAGGTTAAAAAACAACAAATATTTTAAAATTTGAATTGGATTAATTGATATCGTTGTGTAGATTGTACGATTCTATACAGCAACTGTGTGTTTATCTTGATAGGTTATAATAATAGCTTATCGTAGTTTTTATTGGCCAGAAACCTTTACGATTTAGGCACCTTATTTTTGTAAAAAATTTGTTAAAAATTAACTTTGCATTACATTATGTAATGGATTTTATAATGTATAATCTAATAATTTCCTCATATTTGTTTACGCGAGTGCTACCTAGTCCGAATTTAATTATGAAAACTAAATTTCTGTTTAAGTTTATAGAATCACTCATTTCGGGTTGTTTGTGCTAGTTTTAACTATCTCTTGTACTTGGTTTCTTCTGTAAAAATTATGTATAAGTTATATTAATATATTTTCTATAAAATTAAGAATAAATATTCGTGAAAACTAATTAAAAATATTCTGGATATACAATAAATAATTAAAATATAAACCCACTTACCAACAATCTTTTAATGCGTCCTAGCGCTTTCGGAAACGAATTCCATTTTCAGAAGCTCAAATTTTTTTATTATTAAATAAAACTTTGTCGTCATGAGTAGAATTATTGTGTAAAATATGTAAAGGTGATAACGTTAAGTCGACGCAATTTTAACACATGACGACCACCTTCATATATTTTACACACTTTACACAATAATTCTACTCATGACTAAAAAGTCATAGTTATTAATAATAATAATAAAAAAAGTTATGTTCCTGAAGATGGAATTTGTTTCCGAAAGCGCTAGGACACATTAAAAGATTATTGGTAAGTGGGTTTATATTTTAATTATTTATTGTATAATCATACTAAAGGACCATGTTGATAAAATTATTATTCTGGATATAATCTTATTGCCTGTCCATGTAAGAAAATGAAACAGAATGTGCCCAGCTAAATTGGAAATATTTTAACCGCGGTATCAACAAATATGGGACACGTTTCTGTGATATTTATTAATACAATTTTTGCTTGAAGTTAAAAACTTGAAATATCCTTTAAGAAATATGGTCCAGTTTGTTTTTAATGAGTGACAAGTGGAAAGAGTTATTATTGTATTTTACGTAAAAAAAAAAAACTAATGAAAAAATGCTAAGAGTAGAAGTCGTTTTTTATATCTGTCGCCTAAGCTATTGTGACAATAACGAAATTGTATTTAAAACCTAGTCCAGTTATTATCATATGAAGAATAATTTATGCCATTATCGACTAAATTGTGTTGATAAGTAAGTATTACTTATTTACTTCATATTTATTTACTTGTATTTTGTGGAATAATTCAGTTTAATAACGTTAAATTGATGATTGCTTATGTATATTCTAAACATCATTGTGTGTAATACATGCTATGCTTTTGATAACATACTTCATTAAAAAGTCAAAGACCCAAAACAATTTTTTTTTTTTGCTAAGAATTATTACTATTGTTAGGCGATAATTGTTATCTTTTTGTGACTATTTCTTATGAACGCTTGTAGAACAATAAGTTCTTTGTTGCTAAGTAACGATATTGCATCATATTAATAAAAAAAAATTGTAGCCATATAAATATTATTACAATGTATTTTTGTGGAGTACTACAATGATATAAATATTATTAGACATAAAAATTAGATAATAATTAATCAAATTTTTTCACTTGTATTAATTTTTACTTTCCTAGAAAAGTCAAAAGAGTTTGAAACAGTGATAATTTTATTTTTATATATTTTTTAAATATATTTTTTTATTACGATCCATTTTTTTAAATTTTAATAAATTATAAAACACTGCTATTTGAATTGATGAGACTATAATAGTTTTTTTTTCAACAGTTTTGAATAAAAGAAAACCCTGTTTCACAAATTTCTATCACGATGGTAAAAAACTGTAGGGTAGGATCACTGTTTCTTTTATCTGAGTATATCTTCTGATACACCATAACACATTGAACCGTTGCACCTCTTGTTTCCTGTAACGAGTAATGGGTAGGCAAGTATACTTAAAATAGATTACTTAGCCAACAATATACTTGAATTTTTGTCTAAAAAGATAACATGAGATACTATTTATAAGTACGATTTAATCATCTTTATACATAAAAGGCGTTTCCTTTCCTGAGTAGTTCGAAATATGTTTCCTGTATTTTGGAAAAAAATTGGACTACCTGGAACGTTATCTTTTATTTACTCTTTTATCAGATAGAAAACTTTAAAAAAATCTGATGAGGACTCCACATGGTTTTCTTGTATGCCTTTTACATTACATGAACTCATTTTTAAAAGTACATGAAATTTTATTTCACTAATAACTTATGATTTTTTTTCTTTTTTGTTATTATTTAAATATTATTGACTGTAAAACTTTTTTTAGAATCAGAAGTTAATAATTGTTAATAAAACAATATATTTAAATTAAAAAAAAGTTAAAAAAAAAATAAATAGAAATGAAACTGGATTTGAACCGATGTGCCTTCTCCTTCAAAGATCCAAATATTACATTAATTAAACATTTGTTTGGCTATAACTCTGGAACCAATGAAAATAAGTACCACATGATATATCGTTGAAAACCTCTCAATGAGAGCCTATTACTACAGTTAAGAAAATGTCCAAATGTTTTGGATCCAAAAACCAAATGTTTTGGATTTTGGACTTTTTTTGGAAACATTTGGCCCAGTCAATTGAAATCAAAAGGAGCGGTGCACAGTTATATGTTACAGCAGTCCTAAATAAAAAATTTCAACATTCCACGACTAATCGTTTTTTAATTATGCGTGATGCAATCGTACAGACGTCACGTTGAAACTAGTCAAAATGGACTCAAGGATGGTCAAAATGGATATTTCCGTTGTAATCTATAAACTGAAATTTTTCGCGATTACAATACTTCCTTGTATGAAGTACAAGGAATATTAATCAAATTTTGTTATATTTCATAATTTTATTTTTTTTATGAAATGAATTAAATTATTTTGAAAATTAATTTATATCGCGAATTACTGTACTTCGGACTCAGATTTATAATAAAAAAAATAAAGGTGCGCGCGCGCGAACACACACCCACATATGTATATATATATATATATATATATATATAGACAGATTCCCACAGATATATAAAGCCAAGTCCAAACTTCATTACCTATGATTGCACCTGGGATTATAAAAAAAAGTTATTGAATTCCTGTATTCCAAATATTGAAATTTATTTTTTTTTTTTTTTTGTTTTCTTGTTAAAATTTTAAGGTAAATTATATTAGATTTAAAAAACAATTGATTTTACATTGAAAAGAGTAAATTAATATTTAAATATATTTTTATCCTAGTAGTTCGTATTTTTTTTCTATTTATACAAGTATAACTTACACACAATAGAATAACGTATTTTTCATTTTATCTTGGTTGAAATATATACATATCCATTTACAAGCGAGAGAAGATGTCCACAGTAGGGGGCAGCTTAAGCCGTACTCTAACCAACCCTACAAAATTTATTTTACTTCCTTCGAACATCACTTTCCAGTTCAGTTTTCGCTTACAATAAGCTGGTTACAGAAATATTCCTTGGCATTTAGCCAGTTACATAACTAAATTTCATTACCATGTAACAGAAAGAACAGAAATTTATCCTATAGTTAATGACAACAGAATTTCCAATTCCTATAGTAAAATAACAATCCCATAATTTCATGGTAATTATTAATTAGTTACAATTAATTAATTCCATGGTAATTAATTATTATTTAGTGCTTTCTCATAAACATTTCATCTATCTTTAAACATGATAAAAATTTCTGAAATTAATCAGTTTTAAATATGTTCCCGAAAAAAAACTCCGCTGCTTTAAAACTTAAATAATCAAATACCGTTGAAATTTGAATATTTTTCTAATACAAGACATCACCTTAATCACATAAGTTCCCGAGCTTACTCACTGTAGTCTTTCCGCAAATTCTTTACCTATTTGAAACCAAAATATCAAGACAAAAGACCAATAATAAAAGACAAAAGGATAAAAGACCGGCTCACTTCGATTACCCGACCGATTAGCCAGGCATTCACCTGGGCTGACCTGGGGGCCTCATGGGGCCACTGGGCCTACCCCAGGACCACAAAGTCTGCTTTATTCGCCATTCCCTCAGAATTCCCGTTCCCGTCAATCCCATTCCCGTTCTGAAATGGCCAGAATTCCCGCCATTCTCGTTTAGCCAGAGGGCTCCGTTCCCTGGACCCACGTAGTGTTTGTTACACTCATGACTGTGAGAATAAAACTGATAAATAACAATTGAAGTAAAAAAAGGTTTTATAGAAACCTTTAAAGGTAAAAGGTAAAGTTAAGGTTTTATAAAAACCTGAAAATAAGATTTAATTACAATAGACACAATAGTTGTCACTATGGTAACTAAAGAACACACACATTTAACTTATTTCTGTTGTCGTAGTGACAAAAATATAATTATAAAAGGAATAATCTTTTTTGCTTTCGTTAGCGAATATCTTTAATTCAAAACTTCACCCTCAAGGAGGGTAGAACCTTGATTTACTGCTTAAAATCTTCCCCGGGATAACAGGAATATATCCTATAAATCTGAAAGCAATCGGTTGATTGGTTCTCGTGTAATGCGTTAACAAACAAACAAACAAACTTTCTGCTTTATGTATACGATATTATAAGTATTTATAGTTCTCTGTTAGATGTTTTTATAATTTTATCAGAATCAGTTCCATCTATTTCTCCGCAGCTTCCAATATAATTGATTGTTTATAATTTTGTTACTACAAATCTTAGTAAATAGTAATGAGTATTAAAACAACCAATTACTTACCCACTTATACTTTATAAAATTACTCGTTTTTTTTTTTATATATAATTCTTTTTAAAGGAAATTTTTCAATACTTATAAAAAAGAAAAATCGACTCATTTAAAAAGTTCTATTTAGGCTACAAGAAACATATGTTCTTATCATTATACGTATAATTTTGAAGATATTTTGGAACTCTTATACTAATTTACATGAAAAGTAAAATTTAATCTTTCCACTTTAATTATTCATAATTTCTATTATTTTCTTCCTAAAATTATGAAGGATACCCATGTTTTTATTTAGAACATTTTTTTTAATGGGAATATATTCCTGGAAAACGCATTTCTGATTTGTTTAAAGTATAAAATGAAATATAATAAATCTTCAGGTTACATTAGAAAAAAATAACAGTGGATGTTTTAAAAGTGAGTCTTAAAAAAAACAGAATTATATCCTATCGTAACAATTATTTTATCTTTAGAAAAATCTGATTTCCTTCCTTTTTCCAAATACGCTACAGTGAATTGTGTGTAATTCAGTATTATCAATCTTCATTATTTAAATCGTCATAGATTTTCCGATAATATTTATTATAATTTATAATCATAATTTAAAAAAAATGTAAACAATTATTTTTTAGGAAATTAAAAAAAAACAAATTAATAATAAAATAATATCAAATATATTTATTCGTAATCGAAACTGAAAATTTGCAGTGAAATTAAAATAAATAACTTGAAAGTTACAAAGAATAAAGACATCATAATTGAAAGTAAGTTACCAAATACGTAACAGAAATAGTGATAAAACTTATAAGTAGAAATAAAGACCACTCGTGTACATAAAGTTTATATATCTTTAAATATTTTCTTCTTAGAGGGCTATGATTTCATCCAAAGCAGTTTAAGTTTTATAAATATATTTGGCTTTTTTCTATCGTTAGAGGGATTTCGAAATATAATTTTTACCTCATTATGAAAATAATTCAGATCTTGGAAACGAACCCGGGATATTCAATTTAATAATCATTATACGATTGTATAATAAAAAAGAAGTTAGTTTCTTTTAGAAGTTAAAAAATTTATAGGAAAAAATTACATTACTTTTTTTTTACGAACGTTTTAGTTTTTTTTTTTTTCTGAGAAGGTATATTTCTTGGGTTTTTTGATTAAATTTTATATTTCAAGGATAATCTTAGCTTAATTGAATATTGCAAAATAAGATTTTCGTTTAGTTTAAAAATTTCAGAGTAGCGTTTGAAATTGTGGTTCATACAGTGTCGGGGCACAACCAGCCACAATATCATAGTAATTACCGGACTTCCCACAGAGGGGCTTGACTGCTAGCAACAAACAGTACACACACACACATACATACACACAGCAAGTCGGAGAAGCGGGTCATCAACCCCTGCTAGGAGGCAGCATTATACACACACATACATATACAAGCAGCCTGTGGCTCACTCACTATTAATATCAGCTACAACACGTACACAATACGCGCGCGCACATGTACTGTACATATATCCGCAGACTCCTGCCTTCAGATTTACACATACGTACGTTTATAATTCCGTTAACATACACACGCACGTGTGTCAAAATACAAAAATGTAAGCATGCAGTACATAAAAGTTTATGGATAGATTTGGAATTTTAAAAGTACTGAAATTTTTATGCAGCGATGAACAAAATTCAGAAAATTAACATATTTTTTTTACTGGAAATGCAAGATGAATTTTAGTATTGAATCGTAGTAAAATGCCAAAAATAATTGAAAAAGAGAGGAAAGCCAAGAATTTTCGATAGTCCTATATTGATACTCCATTTTCTTAGCAGATACGCGTTATTATATTTTACAATAATAATTTTATCCTAATTTATATTACCATATGATCAGATACCACATCTTTCATACTAGATCGATTTTATTTTACATCATAAAAATAATAGGACGATTTTTATACGGCATCCTCTTGTCAATAAAAACAAATAAAACTGAATAAATCAGTATCAAAAAATCAATTAAATAAACAGTTTTATCTATGCAATATGTTAATAGACCGTAAAATTTCTGACTTTGAATTATATTCTATTAAATTATGTAATAAGTAAATCTGAACTTTACAATAAAATATTAAAAACCACATAAATTTTATATATAAACCCAGTAATAAATTATATTTTCAAAACAGTAAATTAAGAAAGATAACATAATTATGGGTTGTGGGTATTGAATATGGGCCACGATACATCCCTACCTGCTTTACAATTTATTGTACTATTGAGTGTTTTTAATCATTGTTTAAACTATTTTTTTTTTTTTTTATTTTGATTTCTGCAATACTTAGTTAAATTGGATACCGAATAAAAGAAACTATACGTATGTAATTCGCCCTAACCATTATGGAAGTAGGCAACCCGAAATAAGATAAAAATCTTCTGAAATTGGCGTAACTATTGTCCAGATAACAAGCATGTTTTACTAGGCGTACTAAAAAGAGTGATAAATTAAGTGGTTTCCCCATTCCTTCAATAAGCGGAATTTGCGAATAATTCACATCGTCCACCAAATCTATCAAAATTCAGATGATTTCAGCAGAATATTATATTTCATTATTTTTACCATGGGGATTGGCTAAATCTCAGCACATCATTATTCTCAGAGAAAGTAACTCTTGTATCTAAATAAGAAAAAGAAAGGAAGGGGTGTTAAATGTATTGTTTACGTGATGGTTCTCCTTTTCTATTTAGCTTTATAATATTTATTTGGCATTCCTCAATTTTTTGAAATTTGTATACATTTTTTTATTATAAATATAGTATTAGAAAAATCTATAGTGTACTGCTGTATATTTGAAAAAAGGAGGTAAAAATATATTCCTATATTAATTTTAAATCGTATAAGCACTATTTAAAAATTAATTACTTTAGAACGCCCAAATATTTGGAGCATCCATTATAGAATTTAATATTTTTTTCCTTGACTTATCTGGAACAAAATTTCTACTACAATATTATTGCTTGCGACGTATGAGAGTATCATATTATCGCACTTATGAGGTGAAATTTTTGCTAATTACAGAAAGTGATAGCCATAACGCTATGAAGTTTGAAAAAGTTACAAATATTTATTCAAAACTAAAATGAGAGTGACAAATAAGATATATATTAAATGTACACAAAGATAATTTTTTTTTAAATTTTATAATTACGGAACGAGTTAAATTTGTCACATAAGATACACTCTAAAATTATAAAAATACTAGTATGTTAAGTTTAGAAATCAGAATTTATAAAATATTTTCATTCAAATTTTTTATCATTATACTGGACGCCAGGTCAAGTTAAACAATCAGTTTTTGAAGTTGCAATCGAACAAGTATGGCATTCATTCATTTGTAGTCCTGGTAAATCAGCGGGATGCGCCAACTTAAAATTAAATATTCCTAGGGTTTCAGTATGGAGAGTATTGCATAATCGATTGTCATTTAAATCCTAAAAATTACAACTTATACAAGCTTTGAGTGAAGGTGATAAAGAAAATCGAACTGAGTTATGTGTAAACAAATTAAATAAAGTTGAGACTGAAGATATCTTAATAAAATTGAGTTCAGTGACGAAGCAACCTTCCACACCAGCGGTAAATTATCTATGTAATAATGTTCGGATGAATACACGTCACACAATCTAATATCTAGGGACTTGCCTAAGGTAAATGTTTTACGGTCCTTTCTTTTTTTCCGAGTCAACTACAGGGCGTCCCATATAAAACGCAACCCATCAATCACTCATCCATGAAATTTCAAAAATCAAGCTTACTCCCCTACTCGTTACTGAAATGGACTCGTCCAACATCTGGACATCGCGGCGACGCAGTAGAACACTACCGATAGTAATAACAATGCAATCATAACGTTCAATGTATTGCTAGAGACAAGATAGTGTTTTCGCTAGATGAACGTGTTTTCATTGTTGAGTCGTACTTCAGTACGAAACAGTGGTTGCAGTGCAAGATTTGTTTCGCCAGATAAACCAGCTCCTAACAAAACATCAGTATTAAGGTTAGTTGCAAAATTTAGAGAGACCGGTTCTGTTAATAACAAGGAACACAAAAGATCTGCGGCAGTGTTGAATACAGATACAGTCACTGAAATCAAAGGCCGATTACTCGCCTCGCCAAATAAATCGATCAGACGTTTGTCTGCTGAAATTAATTTGTCTAAATCAACTGTTCATCGGGCGACCAAAATTACAATTACGACCTTATCGCATTAAAACGGTTCATCGACTTCTTGAGCCCGACAAAGAAAAACGGCTACAATATTGTCAACGGTTCCGTCGATTTCTGCGTGAGGGAATTAATGTTATGGATTCGTTATTTTTCACAGATGAAGCACAGTTTCATTTGAATGGCTACGTAAACAGCCAAAACAGTAGAATTTTGAGTGCTGAAAATCCCCACGTTTATCACGAAAAGCAATTACACCCGCAGAAGTTGGGGGTGTGGTGCGCGATATCGCCGAAGAAAATAATCGGTCCTATTTTTTTCGAGTACACCATTATTGCAGAACGATATTAGGATATTTTATTTCAGTTCATTGCACTCTTGGAAGAGGAAGACAGACACTGCTGGCTAAAACATGACGGTGCGACATCGCACTACGCAGGTTCAACTTCTGATTTCGTTGAGGAATTCTTTGGTAATCGTGTTATCGGTCGAGGCTTGTGGCCACCAAGATCTCCAGATTTGACTGCGGCGGATTTTTTTTTATGGGGTTACCTCAAAGAAAAAGCCTACAGCAACAAACCACGAACACTTGAACAATTGAAAGTCAATATTGAACAAGCTGTATTAAATATCCAGCCATAAACTTTGAAAAAAGTTGCAAGAAACGCTGTAAAAAGAATTTAAGCTTGTATTCAAGAAGATGGCGGCCACTTCCAACATTTACTTTAAATGTAAGGTAATGGATGGTAATAATAAAAATTACATTTACCATTTTACACATGCCTTTTTATTATTTCAATACCTACCAATATAAGGTTGGGTTGCGTTTTATTTGGGACACCCTGTTTAACTGGCATATCGTATTTGGATATGCTTGAACATTATCTAATTCCACAATTACAATATGATACGAGCATAGAATCCATTTTTCAGAAAGATTGCGCGTCACCATATTATCGAGCAGTTGTCGCGTATCTTAATTGCAAAGTGCCGAATTGGATTAGACGTGGTAGCACAATTTCCTGCCACCACGGTCGCCTGTTTTAATTCCAATGAACTTCTCTGTATGGGGTTACGTTAAAGACATAGGAGTTTGTTCCTCCGCTTACAGAAAATGTCGACGAGCTGCGTACCGGATAATACAAACACCTGCCACCATAGATCAAGACATTCTTCATTGGATTTGGCAAGAAATTAATCAGAGATGGGACATTTGCCGGGTTACAAATGGTAGTCGTATTGAAGATTTATAAATTAAACTTGAAGATAAGTACATGTTCAAGTGTTCAGTGTTATATCAAGAATTTTTGTAGTTTATTTACGTTTTTTATTGTTAAAGGTTTCTTCTGTATAACTAATTTAGATATACTCTGTGTATAGTTACAACCAAAACAAAAGTTACAATCAGTTCAAAATGATTTTTTGTGAATAGTATATTTATTTTAGCAAAATAATCAACAAAAAGTAAAGGTTATTATTATTATTAAATAGTTTGTTTCTTTTTATTTATTTTGAAGGCTTATGTATCAGAAATAAGAAGCAATGGTTGTCTTGCTATTTTTTTTTTTTTTTTTTGTGAGCTAAAAACGCCTAGGCATTACCATCGCCCGGAATTTTATTAATAAAAGGGTAAAATAACTCCAAAATAATAAAACTTATAAGGTGTAAAATTAATATTAATCGTATAATAAAAATTTATTAAAAAAAAAGTTAAGAAAGTAAAATAAAACTCAAAACTAATATCGCAGACGAAGTCTTTAAAATATAAAAGTTAAAATAATAGAATAAAGAAACTATATAAAACTTACCTAATTCCATCTTACTATTATTCACTAAAGTTTGGAGAGGGTAAGGAAATAGATGCGTAGTAGTTCTACTCAGGGTAACTGGAGCATTGATGGCATTGCTATCAGTGCAGTTGAGGGGATAGTGAATTAGTATATACTGCGACTAACACTGTATTAGTTGCAGTTTCCACAGAGAGAAAAAACGAACCCACAGGGTTTGTCTAGTGGTGAACGTGTCTTCCCAAATTAGTTGATTTGGAAGTCAAGAGTTCCAACGTTCAAGTCCTACTAAAGTCAGATATTTTTACACGGATTTGAATATTAGATCGTGGATACCGGTGTTCTTTGGTGGTTGACTATTAACCACACATCTCAGGAATGGTCGAACTGAAACTGTACAAGACCTACACTTCATTTACACTCATACATATCATCTTCGTTCATCCTCTGAAGTATTATCTGAACGGTAATTACCGGAGGCTAAACCGGAAAAATAAAATAAAAGAAAGGTAGAAAAAAACCAGTCGCCGATCCAGCAATTCATCCATCCCATCCCACGCGTTAAATTTTGATTAGTAGTACTTAATAGTTTTATTAATATATATTGTATACTCATACAATATTACTCGTACAACTAAAGAGCATTAAAAAACTGGTTTCTTAACTTGTTATTTTACTATTTTTATCCATATGGCTTTTTTAACTGTTCTTTTGAAAGTATATTGATGTTCAATGTATGTTGTGTTTTAAATTATTATGAGTTTTTTAGTTCTTAATAAACTAGGGAGTACTCAATTTTTTAAAATAGGTCATCATTGAAACTATATGGTAAGAGCGCTTTTACAACATAAATTGTTGTCCTTCAGTGTAAATATTTTGTATTTCTATAGTGTAACTATACTACTTTTTGTACTACTTTTTGGTAGTAGGGGATCAGAATTTAATATTGATAAAAAATTGTTACTTCTTTCTTGAGATACAATTAGTAAAATGTTTAAAATATTACTTTTCGAACGTATGAGATTAAAGGAAAATTATATGCAATGAAAATTTTGCTATTGTGGATAAACTCTTTTTTTATTTTATTTTTTGTTGGATTAATATCAATGATACGGGAATAACTGAAGAAAAGGGATAAAGTTTCACAATAATATTAGATTTTTTTTTCTCAATAACAATTATAATTACAATCGGCTCTCCTGCGGAGCCATAAGGAAGTTTCCTGATAAAAGCACGTGATAAGAAGGTCCTTAAGGAACTCCCAAAATAAACAATACACAATAAACAGTTGTAAGCAA
Source organism: Lycorma delicatula (assembly GCF_047948215.1). NCBI lineage: Eukaryota > Metazoa > Arthropoda > Insecta > Hemiptera > Fulgoridae > Lycorma > Lycorma delicatula. The sequence continues at coordinate 95,711,888 of NC_134460.1, forward strand.
ACGTAAAGTCAAATATGAAATTTCAAGCTCAGTCATAAATCACAAACCAATAATTTCAGCACCATATAGTCCACAAAACAAACATTAATAACAAAGAAAAAATAAAAAGAAAGAGAAGTAACAAGAAATTAGATCCAACACCACTAAAATTGACGGTGATTCCAAACCGTTACGCAGACCCTAAGTCGAGTACATGGGTTCGTTTCTACTGTCGGACGTCTCTGCTGTTTTCGAGTAGAATTGCAAAGTGGTTTACATGATTCTCAAGCCTCTGTAGGTATTTGACATTGCGCTGCCGTGCAATCTTACCAACCGATGGGAGCTCCAGATAATCCTGAATCTCATCATTCCGCGTGAACCACGGAACTTCGGCAATTACCCTCGCTACTTGGTTCTGAAATCGTTGTATAATTTCCACATTACTAGTAGTACTAGCCGTTCCCCACAATTCTACACCGTACTTCCAGATTGGGCGCAGGATAGCCTTATAAATTAAGATCTAGTTGGATAACATGAGGCCTGAGTTCCTCCGTAACAGCCAATGAAGTTCCTTATACCTCGCGTTTAGCTGTTTCCACTTCATCCTCACGTGAAACTTCCAGGTCAAATTCCGATCCAGGTGTAGTCCCAGTAACCGCACAGTCTACGTTTGCGAACTAGCCGTTCCCCACAATTCCACACCGTACGTCCAGATTGGGCGCAGGATAGTCTTGTAAATTAAGATCTTATTTGACAATGTGAGGCCTGATTTTTTCCGTAGCAGCCAATGAAGTTCCCTGTAGCTTGTGTTTAGGGAATATACACCTAATAATATTAGGTGTACGCAAAAACCTTCAATCACCTGATACATATACAGTCTAAATGGATATTTTGCTTAATGTTTCCGGATAACAAATAACCTTTTTATTTATAATTAAAATAATCAATTAAGTTTTAAAAAAATAACTTAAATCAATTATTTTTTTCCTCGATAACAGGAGAAACTTTTAATCTGCAAATCACTTAATTAAAAATCGTATTAGTTGAAGTACACTTTTTTCAACGGGTTTTTTCTGTAGTTTAGATCTTCAGACTTCGATTTATTACGAGATATTATAATTGTGTTGTTTAAACATTAATTTCTTTCCGATTCTTATTAAAATGAAATTTTTTATTTCATAAAAATTAAATCGTTTTGGATGTATGGGATTCAGCTTTGGGGAACGACTAGTGACGTAACAAGATATTGAGGAAATTGACTCATCAGGAATTCCGAAATACATGAATACCTGACTGTGTATGTTCGGGATGAGATTGTAAATCCGCTTGCTTTAAACTTGTTAGACTACGATTTTTTTTTTCGATGAAATATATTTAGTCGGAGAAATACCATTTACGTATCCCACACAAGTGGAGGAGTGTCGGACTTGCACGGGTTCGGCTAGATGTTGTTAGGAGCCTATGTGTGCTCGTACCCTTGTCTCACCAATCTTCCCCTCAAACTATGTTGATGACATTAGACGACTGAAAAGTGTTCACGTGCTGGATCTTAGTGATGGTTGTTGAAGAAATTTTATTTTCTTGTTTTATTCGGTACTTTTTGTACCTTTCTCATTGACCTATTCCTGTTATTATTTTTGTTTTCCTTGTTGCTAACTGTTTATTGTTGCTAATGATAGTAACAAATAGTGATATTAACTGTTTGTCATATTCTTCCTTTGTATTTATTTCGTCAGCCCTTAATTTTGTCAGCCTTTTAATTTGTCTCTGTTGAATTTTTCAATCGTTCCTTTATCTAGCTGTGCAATATGTACATGAAAATCTTCTATTTGATAAAAAAACATCGCGTTCGAACTGAATGCGTTGGACACAAGTGGTCAATAATTGGACGGGTACTAGAACCCAGTGTTGATAGTGCTTTTGACATAATGAGTGTTTGCTGGATCTTAGTTCTTACTATAAGTATATTTATTAACACGGTCGTTAATTGTTATTACAATCATTTACTGTTTGTTTTCATGGAGGATCATCACTGGATGGCCCTCTCTCACGTACTATTTTAATATATTATATATTTACGGATTTATTAGGAGAAACCGATTGTAAATTTTAGTTCTACAGCAAAAAAAAAAAAAAGAATTATACATATTATGCTTTTAAAAGAGAACATTTTTTTACAGAAAATATTGAAATTTTTGCTTAGATTCTAATGTATTCACCAAAAACCGAAAAAAATGATGTTTTTTTTTCAATTATATATGGTTTTTCTAGTACAGTCTGTTAAGATATTGGTAGAATTCAGAAGTATTCAACCTTAATATTTTAATTGTACTTTACTTAATTCAATCTCTTTTCTTTTTTTTGCTCGAACGCTTTTTTATACACAATATTGGCTGCTTTACCATCTGTTACTATTGTTTTTCTAATAGCATTTGTGAATTCAAAACGTCGCTTTGTTCAACCTTTCCTTTTACGTATAATAAGATAAAAAAAACTAAGGAAGACAGTATAGGAAATTCTTGGATGTATTTTACACTAAATAAATGACACTTTATTAGTGGTACTGTTGGAGGGATACTTTAATGACATGATTCATACCAAAGAATCCAACAGATTGGTGTCCTTCAGAACCAGGACTTACAAATTACATTCCATTATTGAACAATTTAAAATTAAAACGTAATAACTCCCTGACTGCCATCTTTTCTTTTTTTATATCAGAAGCTTCCAGATCGAGAAATTTCAGAGGTGTATTCTAGGGGCACTGGCATAGTTATTGAAAACGTGGAAGGGAAAGACAGCCAATTATTGGTTTTTGTATATGTATTAATAATAGAAGAAACTATTTAAAAGAAAATAATAATGTTTACAGAATTTACGTATTGTCGCTAAAATGGCGACCATTTAGTTAAGAAACTAAATTCTGAATCGACATCTGATATTATTTAATATCTTACCTTATTTATATCAATTAATCAACATATTTTTTTCCTTTAAGTAAATTAAATTATTTCCTTCATTAATGGAAAGTTTTACGTGATGTTCTTTGCCTTCAGAGAAATAAATTCTTTGGAGTTTTCTCTTCCAATAAGTTTTTCTGTGTCCTTTATATTTAACCCAGTGGTTGCATGATATATGTATATATATATTCTAATAGTTAGACAAATAAAAAATAAATAGATGTGTTGTACACATACAAACCTTGGATTTCAAGTACGAAATGGGAAGCAATGTCGACTCAAAATTTGATTGAATATAATAAAATGTCGGAGAAAAATACTATGTATAGCACACAAACACACTTTATATATTATTTACAGGTTTAAAAAAATTATTGGTTTTTTTTAGGCAGCTTAAAAATTGTTAATCTGTTTTTGCCAAAGTATTTCATCTCAGTCGAAATTAATATATAGAGTTTCATATTATATTCATTTTCATTTTTAGTGTCTTTCTAGACTATTTAACGTGGTAGATTATAAATTTATATACACGATCACACGTGCAGTGCGTGTGTGTGTGTGTGTGTGTGTGTGAGAGAGAGAGAGTTAAAACAGTAGTTGGAAAAACGTACACAATTTTACTGTAATAAGTTAAATAAACCCATAAATTTCTAAATATTTTTGTTTTATCAAACTCTTTTGAATTGGTGAAAGTTGTCAGAAATGTATTTTAAATAATATAATAATGCATTCTACTTTAATCAGAAAAACGTATTTCATCTAGTACTTGGCATCAGAATTAAAAAAACAGCATGTAATCTTTACAGTAAATATAAAATACTTTATCCTTTAAGTCTGTACGATGTGAATCATAATTATTAATTTTTGTGTAAAGTATTGTCTGCCTGTTATTACTATAACCATGATAGTATCATCCAAACGCATCCGAAATTATTGATGGAGTAGTTTTTCACTTAAATCAAATTTTCTGTTTTACTTCTTGGTAAAACTTTTTCACTCAGGTCATTCAAATATGAAAGTGGTTTCCGGTTCTACAATTGAGTCTTTGATATCGGGTGTATTATAATCATCATAACTGTCAAAGAGAGCAATTCTGAGTGGTGCACTTGAACTAGAAGTGTTTACATATGACTTATGTAATATAATTCCGTTAAGAAATTGGGAAATGAACTTCCTACTATCGCAAAAGAATGTCTTATATAAAAGGTAATCTACTCAATAAGAAAGTTATTTTAATACCATTTGAATATATTTTAACATAAACAAGGATTTAACATTATAATAATGGTATACTCACATTATTCAAGTTCATCACTGACGGTCAATTAATCAATCCAGTTTTATTTTTGTAAAACCTCATAAATATTGAATTAACCTTTTTTTTCTTTTCAAGAAAAAGATAAATATATGAAGAAATATTAATTAAATAAAAATATGTTTAAGTAATAAATTTGTCTAGGAAATGACTTACTATGACGCAAATCTGATCAAGATAACTTATCGGTTATAGTAAAGTTCATCAAAAATGATGATGAAGTCCATTCACGTGGGAATGTTTTATTTACCGGAAATAAGTTCTAAAACACCACTTACTATGTTTAGAGGTTCATAACCTAACGGTTTTTCTGAGTATGATGATTCAAGTTAAAAATAAATTCAACTACCATTCGACTTATGGATTGAAAGCTGTTATACGATATTTAACGGGTTTTGCCGTACGTATTACAGATTAATAAACAAAAATAGAATTTATTTTATCATCGACATTTTTTATTAACATGCTTCGGAAAAAATCAGATTATTATAATATAGTGAAAAATTCTATACTTCTCATTAAAAAGTAACAAATAGTACACAGTTCTTTTAAAAAAAAATCAATAGTTATTTTAAATTACTTAAGCATCTATAAGTCTTTGAGTACGCAAGGAATGAGTTTAAATTGTAGTATCTTTGAAAAATCTTTTGCATAGAATTCTTAAACAGCTTTAAAAATTGATTAATGTCTAAATATCTGCCTGATTTTGGTACTGATTATTCAAAAACCTTTATTTTTATTTATTATTTTTTTGTGCAAATACTACATAAAGCAAATTACATTCACACAAATCTCCAATTTTTGTGATACATCTTTAACAGATAATCCTTTCTATTCATGAAATTGGAATTCGAAGATCAGATGTTATTTTGTAAGTGGGCATATCAAACTAATTGCTGTTTCTATTAAGTGATTAAATTTCTAACGCAATCCATCCCTTCAAAAAACCAATGCCTCAAAATAATAATACTTCTAACACCTAGAAATAGATAATAGATAGAGATAGAAAAGAACGCTGCCTCTTTAAATAATCGATTATTTTCTATCGATTTTTTGTCTAGAAATTGCTTTACTGAAATACGTGGATTGGGATACGAAAAATTTTCTTGTCTTTAAAATTTTAAATTTTATCCGCAATACGAAAGAAAATGAATCGACGATTACCTGATATATCAATGTCGTTAGGAAAGTTCTTGACCTGACGGAGATGGCGCAAGTATGATCAAATGACTATAACAAATGTCGTAGTCGTTTGATCATACTTGCGCCATCTCCGTCAGGTCAAGAACTTTCCTAACGACACTGATAGAAAAAAATACGGATAGAAAAATAACGGCATAAAAATATAAAAAAATTGAAGATCAAGCTATTATAAAGCACTTTGTTTTTTATAATAATTAACGTAGTCAAACATATAAAAAAAGTTAGTTTCCATTACAAAGGATTTTTTCCCTTCGGTTTTGAGCATAAAAAAGTGTCCTGTTGATTTTAAATGTATATCTACTCAAAATGATGAAATCTTGGGACGCCCAAATCCTCTTCGACCTGCGAAATCGTAAAAAAATCTGCAATGCCATATTAAATGATCTCCGACTGAATGTATGCACACTTTTTAACATTGGTGATATATTCGATTAACCTTGTCCATTACATTCACACTATTTTTTTAGTATGAAAAACCTTTTGGCTCGATGAGTACCAGGTAGGTTAACAGTCCATCGTAAATGGTTTCGAAGACAAAGATTCACTTTAAATGATGAGGTAAAAGCTGAGACAATCGGTTATTTTGTAGAGTTATATAAATCCCATTGTACTCAGATTATTAAAAGATGGAAAAATAATTGTTTATTAGAAGTGCAAGATGACTTTGTTGAAAAATTGAAAAAAAAATTCTGAAAAATTTCTTGTCAGACCGAGAACTTTCTTAAACGACTCTGATTGTCATATCAGTTGATAATTAAAACAAATTAATAAATCGATCAACCTAACTCAATTCATTCATGTAGAAATATTATCTAGGTATATATTTCAGTATGACAGCGATATAACTATCACAAACCTATAAATATAATTATTCGTTTTATTTATTATATTACTTTTTAATTTATTATTCACTTTTTCAAGATTCAAATACATAAATATCTACAAATTATAATTTTTTTGTATTCTCTGAACTAGTAATAATATGTAAGAATTCGTAGTAGTTCTTAAGCACCATTAAAGAGACATTCTATTATGATGTCATAGCTTAATTAATTCATACTTTCTTCTGACTATTATATGTATTAATGCACGTCTAATCTAGGGAGCGTTTATTTTGCTTTAGGTATTTTTGTACTGTCTTGTTTTAAAATGTCTTTTCATTCTAAATTGATACTTCTCTTGCTAAAAATGTTTAACTTTTTAAAGTAAGAAGAATGTTTAATAATTCTAGGCAATCCAGATATTTAAATTTCTTGATGAACGTATAATAAAACCAATTTTGGGTGATTCGAAATTCGTCGGTTTTCTAGAGAAATTGGTGCGAGTATGTTTGTGTCAGTAGTAGAACATTTTTAATATTTTTTAATATTTTGTTAGAAGTTTGTACTGAAAACTCAATGCAGCAGCCCTTCCGAAAATAAATATTTCTTAGGTAACATGTTATTTACTTGAGAAATAAATTAAGAAAAGTACAATTTTCTCAATAATTTCGTAAATACCTTCTCCAGAAGTTTATAATACCAATAAATATGCAGTTTTTCATATAAATATACTTTAAAAAATCTATTTAAAAACCATTTTTGACAAATTTAATTTGATATTTATAAAACAACAATGTACTCTTTTTACATAAAAAATTAATTTAAACGTCAGGAAAATATTTTTGAAAGTATACGTTTGGAGCGTAGCTTTATATGGAAGTGAAACTTGGACGATCGGAAGAAACGATTACCTGTTTCCTGAGAAGAAAAGATTAGAAGCTTTTAAAATGCGGTGCTATAGGAGAATGTTAAAAATCAGATTGATGGATAAAGTGACAAATGAAAAGGTGTTGCGGCAAATCGATGAATAAAGAAAATGTTTTAATGATCTCTTTTAACGATCCTCTAGAAATTATACGAAATAAAATGTTATAAATAAAAATAAATAAATTTAAATTATATCAAAATTGTCCAAACCTTTTTTTGGAATATTTACTTTTGAAGATTTATTATTTTTACTCCATAGATGTTTGTTAAAATTTTTAGAACTGTAGGTTATTTTTCTAATTCTTTATAACCTTCATATCATATCCGGATTTGGAGCAGTTTCTAGTCCAGTAATGTATTCTTTCATTCAATGAAATTCCTAGAATGGGTAAATTTGTTCATTTAAAAATTTGTACTCAGGCTGTTCTTTTATTTATGGAGAAAAATTTTCTTTTTTCTTTTATATTTAGTTTCTTACTTAGCTCAAATTTTTCTCCTAAGGAATTGTAACTGGGACAGGCTGTAAGGGCCTTCATCTGTATTTTTCGTGTTATCTTGGTACTGGGAGGTACCTTATGAGTTCATTCTAGAACCGATGGCTTTATAATAAGCTTGATGTTTTAGGTTCACATGTAGGATGAATATGGGTATACAAATAAAAAAAGTAATCTTTGTTATTACTAGTAATAGAATTATTTTTAAAACACTAATTTCAGAAAAAGGCAGTTTTAGGATGATTTTGTATCTTCATTGTGCATTTTATGGATAGACTGTATTAAAAAGTAAGCATAAATTAATGAAATACGAACCATTGTTTTAGATTGTTTTCTTTATTTTTTAAGTTATTTAAATGAATTTTTAAGTGGAAGCTCAAATTATGCCAAATAAATATTTTAAATTACCCTCCTCATAAGTATTTTCTAAAATTATTGTTGATTATCAAAGTATTTAAATTTGAAACGTTTCCTTTGTTTAATAATTTTGAAAAATTACCTGAAGGTACATAAATTTAGTAATATGTAGAAAAATTTAGTACGCCTCATAAATTTAATAAACAAAATAAATTTTGTCATATTATAAAATTCATATGCAACTTTTTTTTTTTTAGAAATTTAGCTTTCATATTTTGCAAAACATTGGTTTTACCGACCACTTAAAAAATAGCCATTTTTGCATGTGATTTAAGAATTCTTTTTCATTTCAAAGAAAAAAAAACAAAGATAAATAGGTACTGCTGTAGAATAATTGTAATAATCGATGATTTAAAATACAGTTGCTATTATTATAATTTACAATCAACTGGTACCAGCATACAGTAACGAATATTAATATAATATATTACTTTTAAGTACAGTTCTGGTATCATAAATAAATTGCATTTTACGAACTATGCAAAGGATAGATATATATATATAGTATGAGAGTGAACAGAGAACTGTAATAAGTCCAGTTTAAATCCTCTGTAATTCCTTCATATATACTTTATACTTAAACCTATTCAGATAGGGTGATGTATCTTCTTGTATCTCACGTTCTACTGACTTTAGACAGTATAGCAGTTGTTCTTTTTTTATATATTTATTGTTACTATTACCGCAGTTGAAATAATATGCACAGCGATATTTAATTACTCGTGTTATAAAACAAACTCAAACATTAAATATATGTATATAAAAAAAAATCCTATAGGTTACGCTTAGGCATTCTAACTTGTATTGCGTTATTAAAATTTATATAATATGTACTCATGCAATTATATTTTTTCTATAAAAGGAAATAATAATTTTCATTTTTTTTTCAACATTTAATTAAGATAAACATCTATAAGATTAACAATTTATATATTAAAATTAATAATATTTTTTATAATAATTATTAATATTTTAGTGTAATTAATTATGTAACTTATGTCAGTTAATTATAAGAACCTAGAATTTATTCATAAGAAGGTCATCCAGAAAATAAAGAGCTTAATAAATTTAAAACATAATATTAATTAAATAAAATTTATTTATTCCTTAACAAAAATACCTTTTGTTTATTTTTATACGTAGTTAAAACTGAAATTAAAAAATAATAACATGGGATCACATTATGTGTTTTTTTCAAATCGTGGTTTGGTCAACTATTCAATGACAAATTTTTTAACTAATTATTACTTACAAAAAAATGTCGTTTAAATTTTTTTTTAAATTAAAAAAGAAATGAAAATCACCTGGGTAAAACTGTACAATGGATACTAAAATACTTTGAAGTCAAACTTTGAAACAGGTCTCTTGAATTGAAATTAATGCGGCCATAAAAATTATCATGAAATCAAAACCGCTTTTTTGTCAATCACTTATTTTTCGCAACAATGCGGTTAAATTTTCAGTATTAGACTATAAATTTATTGTTTTTCCACTTTCCATGATGAATTCAACGCATAAGAGGAATTTTCGGTCTCAGGGGAAAAATGTTAACCAGATTGAATGAATGTTTGCTTGATTTTCTTTCTAGTTTTGAAATAAGTTTGATTGATCCCACTCAGACATCCTTGTTGGTATGTACTTTTAGTATTTTTATGAAGGTTCATGTTTTATCAAGAGTAACAGTAAGAAATTTATCACCATTTCAATCGAGAAATGTCAAGGCTCATGTAAAATGACATTTTACTTAATATAATTTACCATGATCTGCTTGAAATATTTTAATAAATTATTTGTGATTATTATACGGGTATCATTAATTCATAAATTTTTACGTATGACTTATATTACATTTTACAAAGCATAAATCGTACATAATCACAGAAAATAAAGCGTAAAATGTATATTTAATTTCTGAGGAATTTTATTTGTATTGCATATTTTTAAACTAGTTGATCCAAAATGTATCATCCTCCAAGAAATGCCCTGATTTCCCGAATTTTGTAGACAGGAAGGGCGGTCGATATTTTGAGGATGTCTTGCGCTACTCCCAAACTAAAAATAACGGCTCACTAAAATTAGTGGGGGTGCTGCTCCAGAAAAGTTTAGCCTTTGTTTTAAAATTGTGTAAAAGGAAACAAACATGTATAAAAAGAAAATGTATATAAAAACTTGATAATATCCTAAAAGAACAAATTCAAACATATTTTACTTACTTTAACTTAAATTGTTACAGTTCAAGCTTGATATTTAATTCATTTAAAAATAAAATCCATTCTTGTTTTGAAAAAAAAAAGAATAATAGAATAGCTGAAAGCAGGATAATAATCTAATTGTACACTTTATTTACATTCAAGAATATGATACACGCGGTTTTTAAACACAACACACGCGGAGTAAAAATAACCTTCCACCAGCACGCCAGGATTGGCACTGCGGGAGCGACAGTGCTTTCTATCTCTCAGCCTCACGTGCAGCTTCCTATGTGCGCATGCGCACAACAGCCAAACACCACGCCGCTGGAACTGTGAAGTGCACAGTTCCATACGAAGATTTTTGTATCATTTTCATAAACTGGAGGATGGCTACTAACATTAACCTTAAGGATTGATTATATATTGAACAAGTATAAAGAAAGAATTAAATAAAGAAGGACTCTTTATATTAAATGTTATCGATAATATCAAATGGAAATAGGGCGTGCTGCAGTTGCACAGTGTCTATACAAGAGTCGCCACGGCAATTAAAATAATCTGTATTGTGCTATAGCATCTCTGTGGTATCAAATGTTTTCTCACTGTCTACCTCTCTTTTTTATCCTTTTCATCTTCTTCCAATTTTCAGTCTTGCTGATGTTGATCGATTGTGGTAGGAGCACGCTAACAATAAGTCAGATTTACATATCCAATAAACTTTATGTACATAAAAACAACTCCTTAGTAAACCCTACGGTCTGAATGACTGCTTGTGAACATAACGGGACTGTTTCTCATCCATTTCTTGCTCAGTAAGTTTAAAGATTAAAGATTAAAACTTTATTGTCTTCAAAAATACAAATATCACTAAATTTTTCTACGATGTCATTCATATATAATGAGGATCTCGTAAGTCAAAAATATTTATTTATATGATGTTATTATTCCAAAAATGATGATTGATTGTGACGAATACAATAGAAGAAAATATTGAAAGTATTATTTATATTAGTTTATTATTTTGTTTTTCAAGGAATTCTTCTTTAAATTTTCTGGTATTGATGTGAAAATTCCAAAACCAATCTGATTCCTGTAATTACCGACTTCTTTATCCAACTCTTTACTTTTATTCTATTATTTCACCTTATATTATAAGAAAATTTAGAAATTTACTTGTTCATAGATTTCTGATTATAAATATATATCTGGGAATTAAGACGCTGATTAAATTGCAAAATAAAGGATGTAACTTAATATTTTAATCCAGCATTATTTGTTGAATACGTCTTATACTTTTCCAAGTAATATATCTTAATCTAAAATAAATTTTCTGTAATTTAAAGGAATCAAGAAAACCGTAATTAACAAAACAAAGTGTAAGAAAATACTTTGAAGAAATATCTATACTGAGACCCGATTTTGCCTAAAAAATTAAATATTCTTTTCTTCAGAATGATAACAGAATAGGTAAGGACCAACAAAAAATTAAAAAGGTTTACTCCCTGACTGCACAGTATAGTGCAAGGACATTAATGCGTGATAATAAATTAAGAATGAACAATACTTATTTTGTCATTTTTTTCGAGTAACTTCATGGTTCTGTGTTCAGTAGTCGTATATAACATTATTTTGAATGTAAATAACTACAGTTTAAATAATAGAAGTTCTCTATGCTAAACTCACCAAACAGAAGGGTGAAAACATAAATTCTACCATTAGAAGAAAGTTTATTTTAAAAATATCAGATTTCGGCTCAATAAAATGGCTGTTATATTTATATTAATATTAGTGTAACGCTTAAGAAAAGAAAAAAATTATATATACCGATAATAATTTTTATACTTTTCAATTTTATTATAATAATATAAACTAAAAGATGCTATAGGGTAAGATCATCAGGTGCTGGTAAAGAATTAAGTTAAAATAATAGAATGAACATCATTTGCGAGCAAAAACGTTTGTCAAGAGATACAAAGAGAGTAAGGAATAAAGAAAAATGTAGATAGAAAGAAAGAGAGAGAGGGAAATATATAAGATTGTGAAGTGATCATTAAGAAGCAACGTCCAATTATAGGAATATCTGAGCCACTCCGGTAGCCCCCTCCCCTCAACCTCCTGACAGCTGCTTCTGTGTTGTTTGCTGCTCTCTTGCACGCCTTTTTTTTATTGTTTCATTCTAATTCAATTAGGTGCATCTATTTCATTTTTTATTTCATTTTGTTTTCTGTTAGGTGCTCTAAGAAAAAGAAATTTTTATTACCAATTCAGTGGAGCGAAAAAATACAAGAAATCGAAACGTATTTTGTTTTTTTTTTTGATTGGAAAATAATAATAAAGTATTGTGTGAAAACAAAATTAATTGTTTCACAACTTCTCTCTGTTCTACGTAGTATCTGTTATTATTGTATTATTTTTAGATTACTAGAAATAAACAATAGGTTAAAATATGATGATAGATAAAAATAACTATGATGGAATGAATTTCAAGATTAACATTACAAGAGTAATTGTTTAATAATAGCCATTTCAGTACGTTAAAATCTATTAACAGATAAGAAATTTTAATAATACTAATAATCAGTGATCCTTCCTCTCTTCTTGTCTGAGAGCTGGTGACCCGATTCCCGCTGACAATTTCCTGCCATAGCTCACGGTCCTCTGCCATTTCAATCACAGTGCCAATAATAATAATAGATACTTTTATCGAATACCAGTGCCACTACTTGTTCTCTTGAAATCGGTGGCGTTTTCCAACCACTATTTAAACTGCGAAGAAGAAAATGAGGAAAAAAGACAAGGAGAAAATTAAAGGTAGAAAAGAATAAAATTATTGCAAATATGAATCAGAAGGAGATTGGAAAAAGTAAGCGAAAAGCCTATAATCAGGAAATAGGAATTTCTGCAGAGAGCTGTTTGATATTGGTTAATACTGAAAAACATGTGAGGAAAAAACTAGATCACCAGATTAGAAAAAACTACTACTTCTTACGTGCTACTGCATTATTTCAACATAAAGATTAAATTAAATTATTATTTTTTTATTTTTTTTACTATCTGACTGCTTCATGGCGACTTCCTGCGATCAGGTTTCCCTTATTGCAACGAATATCTTCCACAGGAAATAGACAGGAAAATATCTTAAATATTTTTTATTAAATATTTTTTTTTTTATTTAAATAGACAGGAATATCTTTCATCAGGAAATAGACATTTTTGCAGAGAGCTGTTTGATAATGGTGAATTTTAAAAAAACATGTGAAGAAAAAACTAGATTACCTTGGAGTTCAGGTTAGAAAAAAGCGATTGTCTGTCGAGAATAACAACTGATGGAATAGTAAGTGGAAGAGAGTTATATAATAAACAGAATACGTACTTAGGACAAAAAAAATCATTGGAAGATACGATGTTTTTACCGAAATGAGTCATGAGTGAATAAATCACAAAGAAACTGTTTCATCGAACAGGTGGAATGAGAGAGAGTAAAAATTTTGAATTTCACAATAATCCTATTTTTATTAATAGAAGGGATTTAACTAAAGGGCTTAATTTTTATTATATAAAAGGCATAGAACCTTTTCTATCGATAAATATTTTGCTCCTTTCTGAAGAAAATTACCCTCTGAATAAAACATGAGAAAAAGTTGAATATCAATATTTTATTTTTACTTCCTTGTAGGAGTAAAGGAAGTATTGTAATCGCGAAAAACGTCGGTTTTCAGATTTCAACGGAAATATCTATTTTGTCTACCCCTGAATGATGTTGACTAGTTTCAGTGTGACGTCTGTACGTATGTATTTATCTCGCATAACTCAAAAACGATTAACCGGAGAATGTTGAAATTTTGGATTTAGGACTGTTGTAACATCTAGTTGTGCACCTCCCCTTTGTATTGCAATCGATTGAACCAAAAATGTCCAAAAGAGCTCAAAATCAAAAAAATTTGGATTTTGTACTTTTTCTTAACTACAGTAATAAGCCCTCATTGAGAGCTTTTCAACGATATATCGTATGTGGTACTTATTTTCGTTGGTTTCAGAGTTATAGTCAAAATAAATTTTAATTAATGAAATATTTGGATCTTATAAGAAGAAGGAACATATGATCGAATCAGATTTCATTTCCTTTTTTTTTTATTTTTATTTTTATTTAAATATATTGATTTATTAGTAATTATTAACCTCCGATTAAAAAAGAATATGAAAAAATCAGAAGTTATTACTGAAATAAAATTTGTTTATTTTTCATTTAATTCAAAATTTTTTACAGAGGTTAATAATTATTAATAAATCAAAATAATTAAATTAAAAAAAAAGTTTAAAAAAATATATGTACATGAAGTCGGATTCCAATCGATGTGTATAATGGTTTCGAATCCGACACGTCCTCATTTACACCAGAAAACTGCTGCTGGAGCAACGTGAAACAAAATTACTAAATAAATTAATATAAAATGCTGATACGAGCACCACAAAAATTAGATGCAATGTGGTGTCCACCACAATGCAATTATATACATGTCCACTTTATTAAAGAATTGGAGAATCGTATGTCACTTTCAAGTGAAATAAGTTTAAATAAAGTCCAACCAAAAATTTTTATATGTAATTTAATAGGCGTAAAAGAAGTCATATGGTGTCCACATGAGATTTTTTACTATTTTAATCAGAAGAGTTACTGGTGGTAATATATTTAGAAATTGGTGATGATTCCATTCCTGTTGTCAAAAGTCAGTTTCCAGACTTTCATGATATAAATTCTTTTATAATCAGCCTTCGTTATTTATTTATATACTATTATTTTTGTTATCTCGAATCGGTAAAGTTAGAGTAATTAATGAGTTAATATAATAAAAATAAATCTCTAAACTGCGAAGAAATTCTTTTAAATTAGTTCATTATGTCCTCGTTAATTTACGACTTTATTCTTTACGCGGTAGAATTATACGTAGTAATTGTTTGTTATATAATTTGGTGAAGATTATTCAACAGGGGTACATAAATATCTAGAATTAAAATTTATACGTCAATTAGCTAATCCCGACGTTTACAAAGAAGCAGTAAGCCATGTTACTCCTACAGTTAGTTGTCCAGATAAAATACTATGAGAAAGATTTTCATTTAAGCTAGCAAAAAAAAAAAAATAAATAAATAAATAAATGGAATATCAAGACTAAAAATAATTATTTATTATTATATTAAATAAAATTTCGAAGAAGAGCAAGAATTTTATGCTATAAACAATGATTTAAATAATTATAAAAATTTAATTATAACGACTTATCTGAGAGAAAAATTTATAAATAATTTACAAAATAGTTGAATTGTTAAAAACAGTACATGAAAAAATATTTATTAGGCAAATAAAACGCTGAAAAATTAATTGTATTACAAATTAAATTGCTAGAAATTTTAGAAAATAGACGTTTTATATCTGTAGTACAAATAATATTTTTTTTAGAATTGGTCATCTCTGGACCGCGCGAATAAACTTTATTTTTCCTTTAATTTAAGGCCGTTAATTTAATCTTCTGCCGTTTGTGTTAAAATGTTTCTTAATCTTTCTCTGTGTTCTCTGATTCTCCTGTAAAACACTGTAAAACATTGTTCACCACTTGTTAATTGTCGATCATGTTTTTAAATCTTCTCGAAATTTCCTCGTTTGATCTTAAAATATTTTTATTATTTTCTCTCTTTTGGCCAATATTTTTCTTTGAGTTTTTTTTCTTTTTCAAAGTATTCTCTAATCTTCCTTGATTATTTAATGTTAAAGTTTCTACCGCGTAAAGAATTTCAGGTTTTGTAATCAAACTGTAATCTGATTCTTTTTTTGTAAGAAATACATTTTTTATTTAAAAATTTTCTAAACTAATTTTATTTAATCTAATTTTTCTGGATTGCTTTGCGTAGATGTTTGAATTTTTCACGACTTTAACATTTCTGAATTTTGTTTGCTTTTCTTTCGGTTATTTTTTTAGATTTGTCATCATTCCCATTTTTTCAAATGAAATTTTCAGTCCAATTCTTTCGGCGATTTCCTTCAAATTTTTGATTTGCTTTTGTGCTGGTATAAAAATGTTTTATTAAAGCAATAAGATTTATTTTTTAAACATTCACACTATTTTCTACTATGTCTAACGAGTTTTGAGGGATTGGGTTTGTTACAAACTAAAAGGATTAC
The DNA here is from genome assembly GCF_047948215.1 of Lycorma delicatula. NCBI lineage: Eukaryota > Metazoa > Arthropoda > Insecta > Hemiptera > Fulgoridae > Lycorma > Lycorma delicatula. Next base: position 95,728,374 of record NC_134460.1, read on the forward strand.
TCCGGTAATTTATTAAAACTGAATAAATATTACTCAATAACTTTATCCATTTATAATTAATGAAATATAAACGTGTAAATCAACATTTAATTTGAAAAAAAAAGGATTAGAATCAGAAGAAATTAACGTATAAAGAAGGAATTATAATATTATATTTTCTATTGATAATATAGAAACATTTCAATGCAGTGAATATATATATATATATATATATATATATATATATATTCACTATATATATATATATATTCACTGCATTGAAATGTATATATATATATATATAAACTTTTTGAATTTATGTAAATAATAAAGGTATGTTGATATTATTTCCGAGAAAGATGGAATTAAATCCTTTGGTTGAAACTTTTAATAAAATAAAATTTACAGATCTTAGCATCCATAGATAATAAATATTGTTAAAAAAAGGATTGTTTTAATTGCTGATAAAAATTAAAACCACAATTCAAATATGTTCTATTATCCCAAATATAAACCATTTGATTTAATTAAAACCAATCAGGGTACATTCTATAAGTTGCATTGTTTTCCTTAAATAGAATATTTAGGCAATTTTAATGTTTAGCAAAGAAGAAGAATATAAAGAATAAATTGTTTTGTAAGTGATTTACATCTTTAGTTCCCTCAATGACAAAAAAATAAAAAATAAAAAACATAAATTAAATAATTTAATTTTTTTTTTAAACTTACTTTATACTTTTAACCATTAGAAATTCTTTAGAAAATCTCAGAAAAGTGATTAAGGCAGAATATTTATTTAAAATTACTTTCTCTAATGTTTATCCTGTTTTTGCTAAATAGTTTTCAAATCGTAGGGATCCTAAGTAATTTACAAGAGAGTAGAAAATCTATAATTTAAGTTTATTCTATTAAATATGACAAAGGCGTTGTACCATGCCTTGATATATAAAATTTAATCATGTATTTTAATTTTTTAGTTAAATCAATCATCTTCTTCTGTAAGGCAGTATGAATAAATGGATGCTTCTCTTTGAAAGGAAAATTTTTAGTATTTGTCTTTAAATTCCCCGTAGCCTAATGTAGGAGTTTATAATAGTTGTATCGAGCTACGAATTGAATTTAAGGAGATTGGAAATAAATTTTCCAGTATGCTAATATCGCTTAAATCTAAACCGGACTGAATGTGTGATTTCTTGTATCGAGGCTACATATTCTTTTTTTAAATACAATTAACGTCCGTTTGAAATGTGTGAATAAAATTTCACATAAAAATCTTATAATACCTTTTAAATTACCTATAAATAAATTTCTATCAACATATTTATAGTAATTCTTGTATTAAAATGTAAGATCTAGAGTATTTAAATTATTGCTGCTTAATAAATATTTATGTGGTTTAAATTCTAGTTACATTATGAAAATCACTGTAAAATTCATCATAATAAATTAACGGCATAAAATCTAATTATATGATCGGGTATTGCCTGCAATTTTTTTAATAAATGGCTACTTAAATTGATTTTTTTTTTTATGCTTTCCAGAAAATAATTGTTGATATATATTTTCCTGTTTCTTAATTTTTGTCTATCGGAATCACTGCCAAAATCAATTACCGTCCATCTGTACCCTCCAGTAAAACCCTTCAAAAACAGAAGGTAACCGGAATTTTCAAAAGGTTGGTGGCTTCCCCTTAGGGGGTCAGGATGTTCACTTGTACTGCACAAAGCTATCAAATTGTACCCACTTTTAATCTTCCAAAACTTCGTTGTTGGTATAATAAGAAAATATCGAAACATTTTTTAATTTAAAAAATTTAACTCTCATCTTTTGATTTAAAATAATTTAATATCTTAGAATAAATCAAAATTTTCGTTGTCTCCAGTTATATCCTACAAATAAAAAAATATATAAAATAAAATAAATATCACTTCATATACAATAAAGTAGATTGATCTAAACTAAAAATAGAACTTACACAAAAAATTTAAATATTGTAAAACATTGAAAACTCCAAAAAAAGTACAATGCATTTTTCATATTAGTATTTTTATAAAAAAAAACCTACTTATCCCAATTACTGTATAAAAATATACTTTTTCAAAAAATATTTTTAAAAGTGAGTTATTCTTACCATAGAAAAATTATATTGTATGTATAATAGCAACGGTAGAATCTGTCGTATATTAATTATTATATTTGCTACGGAATTTTTTAATACTTATTTTATTTTAGGATGAATGCTTAATTTATAAAAATGAGCCGAGTTACTAGCTCAAATAATATTTTATGAGGTGAAAAAAATGTAAATAATGTTATTTGTCTTAAAGACTTCACTTTTTTTTAAATTATGTTAGTTTATCAATAAATAAAAATGTTACAAATAAATAAAACGTTTGAGATAAATTGTTGTTTAAAATGCTATTTTAAATTTTGCTTGAGTGTGTACAGCTGACCTTCCCGGTGATACGGCGGTATTAGCAGTTGACGATGACCGGATTGTAGCCTAGGAGAAGCTTCAATCGGCGTTGGATGCAATCCAACGCTGACTGAAGCGAAATCTACCTACGTTATCTTTACGACTGAGAGAGTAGACTGCCCTCCAGTTTATTTGGATAACAACAAAATTCCTCATACAGCTAATGTGAGTAACCTTGGCTTACACCTAGATTGATTTATGAATTAGAGAGATCAAGATCAAGAGAGAGAGATCAATTAGATCAACTAGAGAAGAAGAAACAGATTGACCAGAAATTCAAGTGGATGTATTGGCTAATGGGTTGTTCTTAGTTGTCTCTCTCTCTCTTTCTCTCTCTCTCTCTCTCTCTCTAAAAGGTCCTTCTATATAAGACCTTCTTGAAACCGATGTGGACATACGGGATTCAGCTCTGAGGGAACGATTCGTGGTAGCTATATTATACTGATCCAAAGTTTTAGAACAAGATATGGAGGAAAGTAACCCAAACGCCTTGATTCGTCAGGAATTCTAAAATACGTGAATGCCTAGGGATCCCCGTATGTTCTGGCTAAATAGACGTTTAAATCCCCTTGCATTGAAGAACCTGATAGACAACGGTGAGGACATCAGATGACTGAAAAGGATTCAGTACTGGACCTTACTGATGGTCGTTGAAGATACTCTATTTTCCTGTTTTGATCCCGTAGTATTTCTATTTTTTTTTTTTTAATGCTTATTTTTGTTTTTAAGGACATTACTGTTTATCGCTGTTTTCATCTGTTTTTACCTCTACTTATCTAATTATTACTTTATATTAAATCTTATTTTGAAAAAATTATTACTTATTTGATACTATTTTACAGTACTAAAATTAACATGAAATAAAAACAATTAATATTTAATCAAATTGAACGTAAAGTGGACATGAAAACAGACACAAAATTACATCAATTTTCTGCCATAACTCGGCTATTTGTTATCCAATATCCAAAAATAAAATGTCATTTTGTTCAAAATAAAAGGCTTAATATTTTATAACATAATATAAATTTTGATAAAACTAATATTTACGGAGATATAACTGATTGAAAACATGACCACCATTTTGTAATTTGCGAAGGTATTTAAGTCCTGATGTTTTGATAACTTTAAAACTGTATTACCAAGATGCTTACCAACTATTAATGTGATTCCTCTATCCGAACTTGAGATATAAATTTTTAAATAAAAATAACGAAATGGCTGACAGGAGGAAAACGAAGAAGAAATTACCATTTTTCCTAAGGATATTTTTTGTTTAATTGATTCAAGTAGAAACCGAAAAAGTATAGCCAGCCAACCATTTTAGAAACCCTTTGTACATATATATATTTCACTTTCTAGTGGACACGATAACTGCCGTAACTTTGCGCCAATCACTTTCAAAGTGATACATAAAATATAATGATGCAAAATCTCGGTCGAGTTCGTTAATGGGCAAAATCAGACCGTGGAAATGGTTGAGGGGGGCAAAATCAGAAAAATGAACCCCCCCCATTTCCATGCGAGGGGGGGCTTTTTCGAAACAACGAAATATCACTATAACGTTATTATTAAATAAAATATTGAATTCATTTAAAGTTCCTACTATTCTTTGGATAAGGGCCTAAAACTTATCTGAGTAAAGTTTTTTGATAATACCAACCACTGGCCCAGGGGTGGAAGAAATGGGATTTCAAAGGCAAAAAAATTCATACCCCCTTTAATAGGCACATTATCGAATCGGGTTAAAGTGGTCGTTAGTTCTCTAAACATTACCTAAAACGTTTGTCTGTAATAATTTTCAATATGACCAACTCTTACGGCAACAGATGACCAAATATTGCTGGAATTGTAAGAAAACGAGGCTTGTCGTACGCTAAACATGTGCAACTTTATGTAACTTTATGCAACTTTCACATGTAACTGTTGTCATACTGCGTAAATTTGAAGTTTTTCTTAACTTTAAGATGGAAATCTTTTTCATCCTCTACTTAGCACCGGTGAAATCTGCTTCTGCCTTCCGGCGCGCCAAAACGGATTTTTTATTGTTATTACTGAATTATTATTTATTGTAAAAATTATTTTACAATCAGAGGTTATTAATAAACCAATATAATTAAATTTAAAAGAAAAATTGGAGATGAAGTGAGATTCGAACCTACGTGCCTTTCCCTTCATTAATTAAAATTTTATTTGGCTACAACTCTAGAATCAATGAAAATAATTACCACTTTCGATATATCGTTGAAAAGCTCTCAATGAGGACTTATTATCGTAGTTAAGAAAAAGTTCAAAATCCAAATAAATTTGGATTTTGAGCTTTTTTGGGATACTTTTGGTTGTCAATTGCAATCAAAAGGGAAGATGCACAACTAGATGTTACAACAGTCCTAAATCTAAAATATTAACAACATCGTTGTTGAGTTATTGCTAATCGTTTTTGAGTTATGCTAGATACATATGTATGTACGTACGTACGTACATACAGATGTCACGCCAAAACTAGTCAAAGAGGACAGGAATGGTCAATATGGATATTTCCGTTAAAATCTGAAAACCGAAATTTTTTGCGTTCACAATACTTCCTTTACCTCGTACAAAGAAGTAAAAATGTATAAACTTTACAACTAATTTGAAGTACTTAGTGAATGTAATCCAATATTGTAAAATTATTACAAATAACTTTTCTTTTTTTTTAAATTGCAAATTTTCAAAACCAGTTTACAAAATTAGCCATTTTTCCTAAAACATTGTTAGAAAAAAATAAAGATCGCTGCTCTCAGATGCAAAACTAACGATTTAAATAGTTAAAAAAAAAAACTCTATTGTAAAAATTCTATCAGTATTAAATACTTCTCATAACTTTTGTTACTTTTACATATTAGGGATAACAACATCAAAACCAATCAAATTTCGATATCAATGAGATACGCTATCGATAAAAAGTTTAACAGGCAAAAATTTACATATTTACAGGGCGTTTCATAATGTTCTTAGGAAATACAAAAATTCAGTACAAAAAAAGTATTTCACTTACCTAAATGAAAGTTGTACGAGGTGATGCAGGGACTCAAACAGTTTTTGTTAAATCTATAAATGTTCAATGATGTGCTCCTCTGGTGACACGGCACACATCAACACGAAAGTCTAGCTCTTGTCAAACTCGTTGTTACATGTCATTTTTCATAGAGTTGATTGCATTGATTATCCGATTCTTTAGCTCAGCGATATTGTGCGGCATTGGTGGGATAAACACATTGTCTTTCACGTAATCCCACAGAAAAAAATCACATGGCGTGAGGTCTGGTGATCTTGGTGGCCACAGTATAATGTGTTGGTCTTCTTCAGACGCACGTTCTATCCAGCGCCGAGTTAATGTTGTGTTAAGGTACTGTCGAACCTCATTATGAAAATGGGCAGGATAACTATCTTGCTGTAAAATGAAGTCGTTGAGTAGTTGAGGCATAAGCCATAATTGTAACATATCCAGGTTTAACATGCCGGTTAAAAACGTTTACTTTCGGAGAATACCGAATGTGTTCCAAATAAGCGTGTGAGTTTTCAGTTACCTAAACTCGCACGTTATGACGGTTTACTTTACCGCTAATATGGAAAGTAGCTTCATCGCTGAAAATTATCTTGTTTAGAAAACCTTCATCTAACAACATTTTTTCCTGTTACTGTAAACAAAAATCGAGCTTACGTGTTTTATCTCCATCAGAAAGACGCTGGATTAATTGAAATTGGTACGGTTTGCATAATAAACGTTTACGGAGAACTCTCCACACTGTTGTTTTCGTAATTCCTAATTCTCTGCCTGCAGCCGCAGTCGATTTTGATGTGCTGCGAATGAAACTTGCACGCACACGTTCAACATTGACTTCTGAGGTTGATGGACGACCAGTTGATTTTCGCTTGCACAAGCAACCAATTTCACTGAATTGTTTATACCATGCACGAATTGAATTGTAACTTGGTGGCTCCTTATGAAATTTCAACCGAAACGCACGTTGTACAGAAATTACTGACTTTGACAAGTGAAATTCTAACACAGAAAACGACTTCTCGCTTCCCGTGGCAGCCATTTTCTCTACTGTCGACGCCTAGCAAGCAAATGGTTTACTAACTGCCTAGTATATGTGGAAAAAACTATTTGAAGTACTCTTTTCTATAGTACTTGTTTTATTCTTATTAGTGAAATAGTTTTTTGTTAATGAATTTTCGAGACTCCGAAGAACATTATGAAACGCCCTGTATTATATCCATATAACATTATGAGCAAATAGATAAAGCATTATTAATCATCGTTGTTTAATTTTTTTTTGTTTCCTTTTTTAAGTTACTTAACCAAATGGGTTTAATTTTTAAAAGAATTTATTCCTCAAAAAATATTAGCTTAATGTTTATATTTAAATAATAAATTTCTCTTAAAATTTGCTTATATTAAAAGTTTAACAGACTTTATTTTATACTGGAATAAGTATTAAAATAGAACATTTATACGGCACAGATTTTCCACAAAGTTTCTTTTATATCTCCATAACCAAATCAAAGCACCTGCATTTTTATCGGATATTAAATGAAAATCCTTTTTTAGTTTCACCTTTTCAATACTTTTAATAATTTCTCCGCATCACCTCCTAATTCATATTTGGCCAATCTAATTCAAGTTTAACTAATTTCTTAATCATACATACAACTACACTACGTATTTTACATGAACTAAAACTAAATTAAAAAAAAAAATGTAATAGTGATCCACATATCTGTCTATTTAAGGATTTATCGATTGTCATAATTAAATTTTATTTTTTTAATTCTCTAAATCTGTCTAATTCGCTAAATTATATTATTAATAAATTTAAGCCTGCGCACTTTTTCATGAGCGTGTTATTCCGCATCGATTACCCGAGGATAATTCTTTTACTTCCTAATAATTTCTAACTTAATTTGATTTTTTAATAATTTTCATGTCAATTATTTATAATTAGCTTTAATATTTTATTTTGTAATTTAATTTGCGTAAATAGACATTTAATAAGAAATTAATAAAAATAGTTTAAAGTTTCAAAAATGTTGCTAAAATTTATTAAAATAATAAATGTATAAATATGTAAAATACTAAATATAATTTTACTAAATGTTAAAATATTTTTGTTCTTTTTGTTTTACATTTAAGCAAATTTTTGTCAGAAAAAATTATTTCTGTATAATAAAGTATATACACATCAAATTTAATGAACTCGCCAAACTTAATAGCTCAAATGAATATAAAAATTAATTGATTTATAATGGATAAAATATAAAGAATCAGTAAATTTCAATTAATGGTTACTAATTTAGGTTAAATATACTGATACTAATGAAGTTATAGAAATTAGATGAAAAAGTTATAATTGTTTTTTAATACTTTTATTTGTAGTTGCATCAATAACTAAAATCATTAGCGACTTATCAGTGTAATGTAACTAATTGTACCGGTAAACGTCTTGAATAAACTCAGACGACCATTCCTGAGACGTATGACTAGTTGAAACCCAATTACCAAAGAATACCGGTATCTAAGAATTCAAATCCGAATAAAGCAACAACTACCTTTACTAGGATTTGAACCTGAGAATTCCCGACTTCAAAATCAGCTGATTTACGATGACATTAAATTTTCTTATATAATAGATATTTAAAATTAACTGAAGAACCAAAATTTAAATTTTAGATTTATAAAATAATACAGGTACATATTTGTACCTGTATGTTACTTTTATACACGAAAGAATATTTTTTTTTTCGAATCGGCTTTATTTACAATCGGTTTCCTAAATACATTTCGAAAACGTAAGTAAATAGAATGAGAAAATTTGACAAGAATGAAGACCATCCAATGACGCCCCTTATCGGATACAAACATTATATAAATATCAAATCTCAAAAAGAGAACTTCATGGAATTATAACTGTTATAGAACAGTTGATAGCGTAACTAAAATAATAACACTCTTAATTCCTGACAACCAACATCAGAATCTTAGAAGTCAGAATAAATGCAATGACAATAGTTAATTTTCTCAGAATCTATAATAGTAATAATGACAATAGATACACAGAGCAGCAATAATCCTGATAGGTATATGGAACACAAGGCTGCACAACACTGTATAACATTAATTATTTCGTGGACAATAATCGAGATAGTGTATGACGTACGATTTGTATTACAAAGAACAATTCATGTCTTGAATGTCGTCACGAGTCACTGAAGTTAAGCACGTGAAGCCTTTACAGCCGTCTAACATTTCCATGCTTTCCAACAAGTTTACAACTAAATGGTTATCATGCGTATTAAGTCATGACACGTAATTCCTGCTCAATCTCCAAATTTCCTCCAGAAATTAAGAAATGTGTAGATAGTCGTGAACCATGGTGCCTTTCGTTATAACCAACAGCATTTTGTTTTGGAAATCGTTGAATCACCTAAATGTTACTCACACAACTCGGTCCCAATAGTTGTGTACCGTAACAAATATATATATATTTCCAAATTTTTTTCATTATTACTTTTTTATACTTGCGTTATATATTGTTTCTTCCCCCAGAATAAAAATTGATTGAGACAGTTGGAGATTCACCTTTTTGAACAAAGCCATATTTGTTGTGTCTATATTGGTTTTAGGAATACCTTGTATATCAATCACTTATTTAGTAAAGACAAATTAGAATTCCTACCCTGAAATAATTGTAAACGCATAAACCTCATTTAGTTGTTATTTTTTTCTTCTACATGATACCTCCAGGTTAAACGACAATCAAGGTGCGCATATCTAGGTATCGAACTGTGCTCACATCAGGGAAAAGAGTATTGACTATATGTACTCGAGGGCAATCGCCTCCTCTCTTAGTGAATATCACGTGGATTCGGCTTAACTGGGGATCTACCAACATAGCAATCCGTCGATGAGATCCAAGGTAGACTTTAGCTTCTGGGGGCTAGGGCCGCGTCGCTATCAATCGCTAATATTGCTGTATCGTCCGCAAAGGACGATACCATATATATGTATTTCCAAATTTTTTTCATTAATTTTTTATATTTGCGTTATATATTGTTTCCTCCCCCAGACTAAAAATTGATTGAGACAGTTGGAAATTCACGTTTTTGAACAAAGCCAACTTTCAAAAAGTATGATTAAAAAAATAAATTTTGGGGATGATTAAGCACATATCGTAAAATAAAATACACCAGCTCTTCCAAAGAATTTCTTCTTATGAATATGTTTTTAATTATCTACAAAGATATATAATAAACGTATCTCGAGAGGATATTCCCAAAGTAATTACATAGATTAATATAAATCTTTACAATAATTTTGTTAAGCATGTTCCGTTGCTGTAAGTATATAATTAAAGTTAATATACAAAAACCGCTTATCAATAATTGACTTCAGAGTTCCTGAAGGTGGAATTTAATTCCGAAAGCGCTTGAACGCTAAATTGTTGGTAAGCAGTTTTTTTGTATATTAACTTTAATTACAAATCTTTACGTTAATTATGACTGTAGTGATTTAAAGTAACTCTAATACCTAATCAAAAATTATTTTGACACAAAACCCCTTGCGTTATACGATTTTAAAAACGTTTATCATAGATTCCATCATCGGTTTCAACCAATCCAAATCCGTCTTTTTTCGAACTACGGAAACCTGTTAATTGTGAAATTAGCAAATCTTTATTCAGAAAATAAATTTAATTGAATAGGAATTCTACTAAAAGTTACAATTATAAATTTTCTATTTGTATGACAGTAGAAATTTACAAGTATTGGGTGAAGCTTTCTTGATGCAAAGCTTGTTGGTAGCTGCATTAGTTGTTGACTTAATAACTATTCAACTCGTTATATCCGTAGATCTTTGAGCCAGAACAGACTGCCAATTATAAATCAACAGAAGGATTACCAGCATCGAGTAATTGTATCGAGTTAAAAAAATAACTTGTTCGGCCGGTCCTCGAAACGTCAACTTCCTACATAGGAGGCAGACGATAACTATTTGCGTTATTTCACTTCACTCTTAACTTAATGAATAATAAAGGCAATGGATGAAGTTCTTTAAATGATCTAACACGATGAATAATTTTATTTAAAAAAATATTGGACTCGTAAAAACTACATTTCAATAAAAAATTTTGAAAACTATTGTATTTCACGATATAAAGTAAACCTGTGTAAATTCATCATTCGAAATGAGTATATAATATCATTAACATAAAATAAAAATATCAAATTTATTTTTAAGGAATTAGACTAGCTTCAACTATGATGTAATAAAGTAATAACTGACTAGACTAGTTATGAGTAAGACCACATTTCTTTTTTTATTAAAGTTATCCCTTCTAAACTATGTAGGTTTTAATTACAATTGGCTTAGATTTTTGGAAATACTGCGGGTATATCATATTTCCAAATTGTGGTTAAAAAAAATACTATGAAGCGTAACATACAAGTTTGGTAGCACTAATGGTAAACTAACATAGTAACTGAAATAATCTTTTGTTCATTAATATCATTGTAAAATTGTAAAATGATCCGGTAACCAAGTAGAATTTTTAAAACTAGACTATGCTACTACGGTTTTAAGTATTTCTAGTTTCAATTTCATTTTATCTTATTATTTATTTTTGTAGTAATAAGTGATTTTCTTTTTTAGGTTGCAATTATAGAAAATGACTATGTAATATCATAACTACTCTGTACTTTAAATGAGATCGACCGTTTTGTATTATTACTCATTGTCAGTTCTGCCCTCTGTTGACAATGATAACGATGAATTACATCGGTAATCTGAAATTGATTCTAGTTTATTTAAAATTAATGAATATACATGTTTTGTTCATACAAAACAAAATTCTGTTTGACAAAAAGGCTGTTTTCCTTGTTTAGCTTCCGGGAATTACTTCGGGTATTACTTCAGAGGCTGAACGTGGATGATACGTATGGGTGTAAGTGAAGTGTAGTCTTGTACAATCTCAGGTCGACCGTTTCTGAGATGTGTGGTTAATTGAAACTCAACCAGCAAAGGAACACTGGTATCCACGATCTAGTATTCAAATCCGTATAAAAGTAACTGCCTTTACTAGGATTTGAACGTTGGAACTCTCGACTTCGAAATCAGCTGATTTTCGAAGACGCGTTCACCATTAGACCCAGCCTGGTGGGTCTTAACAGTACTTATTTTTTATTAAACGATCTATTCTACGTAGTATTTAAAAATGACAAAGAAAATAATACTCTATTGATAAAGAAGGGATTACAAAGTTGCATAACTTTACGTAGTAGTCGGGGTAAGATAATGTGAAATCAGTTTTATGTTTCCTAGCACGTGCTACGCAGATCTCTCATTTAGTACGATTTAGTCAATTATTAAAAATATTACTACCTGAAAAATTTCGCTTTAAAATGGTAATATTTTATGTTTACGCTTTACCGCTCATATAATAAAGCAAAAGTCTTGATAAATTTTCGTCTCAATCATTCTAAAATTTCAGTAAAAACATTGGTAATAGAAGGATTTAGATCGATCCAGGGGTTTCCATGTTTAATTGTACGTACGTAGGAATAAGTAGGACTAAATATCGATATATGCAAACATATATACGGAGAGTCTGATTTATATTTATTGTTGATGGGGTTATGTTTTATTTTGTATCATGTTTTATCAATTTTATTTCAGATCGTTCGTGAGTAATTTTTTATAAATATTGTATGTATAAATGTATATTTTAATGAATAGACTTGAGTGCAAACATTTTATTATGTGACGGTTTTACAATTTTGTAAGCAAATGCATTTATGTGCTTGTTTAATAAGCTATTCGTATTTGAACCGGTAGGTTAACACATAATAGATCTCTTATATACATAATGGACTAGTGGTTCGTTTATAAACTATAAATGAAATTTATATTCCTGTACAACAATAATAATTAAGCTTGTTTGTTTAATTAAAAATATTATAATCAATATCGAATTAATAGATAAATCAATGCAATAATAATTACGCCCCAAAGCTAATTGACATAATTATAGGCTCTACTAATTGTTGGAATGAACTGGCATCACATCAAGTAAATTTATTTCTATACAAACAGCAGCGCAACCATAATCTCGCCTTAAGCTTGTCACAAGTTAAATTTATTTTTACATTAGAAATTTAATTTAAATTTCACTTTATTGTTTGTATTACATTTCTTATATAGCTATCATTTTATGTAATTTATTCATCTAATTTAAATATGACCTGTTTTCTTTTAACTTATTTATATTTGCTTTATATATGCCATAGCGGTGTATTATTATTATTGTTTCTTATAGTTGTTTGTTTTCTATTTTACCTTATCCTTTTTATAAATTATTTATAATCAGATTAATAAATTCATTTTATAAATATATTAATTTAATTATTTTCCAACTTGTACCAATATATTGGTATGGGACACGTTCTCAACACGAGTTTTCTTATATTAGCATTGAATATTAACGATAAAAGTGTCCTTATTTTTGGAAAATTAGTTGAAAACTGATTATATTTCTTTAGATACAAAAACAAACGGATAAAGTTAACAACAGGAAATGTGGTCAAAAGTCGGTTTAAGAAGCGATACATTGCTTATACACTGTTAAAAATTAACTGGATTTTTTCAAAGATTCAGCATAAGTATTTTGTATTGCTTTATCATATTGTCATATTTATTAAACACTGATAGATATTGTTATAAGGAAATAACAATATACAGTATTGTCTCATACATGTGGTTTTACCTCCATGGTTTACACAGTGTCCCACGAAGAAACCGATAAATTTCAAGACATGTTCTACTAGTAAAAATATTTAAATAGTTCATTTAAACATGTTTCCAGACACCTATGTGTATGGAAACACTTTGTTTTCGAGGAACGATTAGAGAAAGATTTCAGCCCTTATAATAAAAATAAGCCCAAATTAAGGAGTAAAGTTGGTGGTTTCTTATGTAGTTTGAACTGTAAAAGGATAAAATAAGTCCTAGAACTGTAACTTTAGTAGTTTTTAAGATATCCGACGTAAAACACAAAATACAGTGTCGAAAAACAAGTTGTTTTTAGGTTTGTAGTACAATAGCTTTGTTAAATGATAATAAACGCAAAATATTTAGAACAAACCCTGTAGATAATTTAATTCTGAGAAAATTAATCTAAATACAGCCAATAAAAATTAAATAAAAACTTTTAAAATTCGGTTTTTTATTAAAGCAAAACAGGTGAAAAATAGATATAAAAAAAATCGTATTATTCTTTTTGTTCCTAATAAAAATTCTTTTTAAAGGATTTTTTTTTTAGTATTCTTCGGTGTATCAGCATTTACGAACAAAAGGGTCATTTCCGGCGTGTTCGTTTTCTGTTGAACATCAAGTAAATCATCGTGTTAATGATGAACATCGTATGATTCAGCATACTCAGCGTAGCCCAGTCACTAGTAAAAGGCGAATTTCATGTCGCACTGTTTTTCATCTAGATAGAGAACATCTTTATCCTTTCCGGCTGCAGAAGGTTCAAAATTTGCGACAAACAGATTACCCCTAGAAGTCTATTTTGCGTGTGTTTTGCTTTAGAAAAAAAACGAATTTTAAAAGTTTTTATTTTACTAACACACTGAATTTTGTGTTTTACGTCAGATATCTTAAAAACTACTGTATTAACAGTTCTGAGACCTGTTTTATTCTATTTCCCAGCTCAAATTACATAATAGAGAATCAATTTTACCCCTTAATTTGGATCTCAAAAATTTCAGTATGGTCTCTTTTTATTAGAAGCGCGATAAATCTTTCGCTAACCGTAACTCAAAAACAAAGCGTTTTCAGATCTATGTTTACATGAACATTGATTTTCATTATTTTTACCAGTAGAACATGTCCTGAAAGTTTCTTCATTTCTTCGTGGTACACTCTGTGTAATAGAAAATAGTTTTATTACTGCATTTATTTAATTTCAGTAGTATGGAGTATTAATATTTTTCCTTGTGTCGAAAATATGTCGTTATGATGAAGGTTCATTTCATCCGGATTTAAATAGTAGGTCGTGGATACCAGTGTTCACTGGTGATTGGGTTTCAGTTAACCATAGGTCACAGGTATGGTCGACCTGAGTCTTACAAGACTACACTCACTCACAAACGATCAAGGGTCGGGGCTGCCTACAGGCTCCGAATAATTCAGAAAGCTGCATGAGATATTAGAGACTTCCGGAATATTCATAAGATAATAATAATAATTACTAAAAACTAAATTAAGTAGACATTTAAAAGAACGTATTCAAAACTGACTTTAATACTTTTTAAACTTTTTTGTAAAAATTCAACTTTTAAATTCGACGGCAAAGTAAGTGTTACAAAGATGATAAAATTGTTTTTCATTTATCGTTGACTTCTCATAATCGAATTTTAAAGAACTAAAGGTATTATTTTTTGCTTTTTAGTGCGATTTATTTTTTTAATTTTATTTTCTTATCAATTCTAAAAATATATTTACAAGCTTTTTAAGTAATTAAATGTAAAAATTAAATTTATTTGACTTCATCATGTATTTATTACATTTTTTCTTTAAGAATATTTATTACGGGAAGGATTTAAATCTTTTTACGATTTTATCCCTACCACATTAACTTAAATGGGAGTTGGCTTCCTCGCGGATGCGTACTATAAGGAGGGAAGGAAATAAATAAGTAGTAAGGGAACTGATAAAATCAAGCAAGGATGGCGTCGGAGGCCATGTGAATATGAACGTCGTGTGCGTATAAAGGTCTATAATATATGAATGTGTACTTATGTGGGAGGGTGGACAGAGTTAGAGCGTCCCGACGCCCCGCCTTTTCATTCATACATGACGGTTTGCGACGTTCTTACTTCCCTGTTTCTAAACACCCTCGCATGATGGCCTTGCAACGGGGTCGTAAGACGAATACGGGTGGATACATAGTCGTTGACGACATGTGCTGTACTTCATCTTGTAACAACAGCAGGGGTGGTTGTTAGGGGTGTATGGGTGTATTGTGCGTATGGGTCGCCAGTCTGTTGAATGAATTATGGCCACATTACTGGGGGGAGAGCATAACGATTTTTAAATCAACAAAACATTTGGTTGTCTCAGTATTTTTGTCAGGACCTTCTAATATTGTTTTCTTACCAGTTTTGTTTTAAAAAAAATTCTATAAAGCTGTATTATATTTTATAAATAAATAACGTTATTTTGTTATGTTTATATATAAAATGCTACTTATATTAATAAAGTTAAAATAGCTAAAATTTGAAAGAAAACACATTAATTTGAAAAGTTATGATAATTTATTACATTTATGATAAAAAAATTAATCATTAACCAGTCGATTAACTTAATGAGGTGCGATCAGATTGAGCGCCTCAGGATAATTCTAATTCGGGACACAACACTTTCGTTTCTACATATTTAGAATAACACATTATTATTGTTACTCAAATTAGCAAAGTTCGTTTGTATTACTGAATAATTTTCAAATCATATGAATAGAAATTTTTCAGTGGAATTTTCCTACCGATTAAATTTTTAAATTTTCTTGTTATTATGACCGTGTAGTTCGGACTATTTATTTTCTGTTCCAAAATCATTTACTTCTTGCCTATTTTAATTTAGAACTCCCTTAATTATTGATTGTTTTGGAAATCATATCTATAATAAAACATCTATCTTTTTAAGTACCTAAACAGTGCGATCAATTATATGATAATTTATACTATAATCTTTATAGATCTAAATAATTATGTATTCAGTTAAGAAGAAATGAAGCCTGTCTGTAAAAAAAAAAAATAAATGAATATGATGAAAAAATTATCTCTTTATCAAATACTGGACTAAAATTCATATTATACATTTCATCAACTCTAAGCTCATGTAGTTTTGAGAGATGAATTAATTACATACAATAATTTGATCTATTTATAGGCACTCTTCCTACATGTAAACCTGTCTCTACATGAGTTATTCCGCATAGTTAAAAAATATATCTCAAAAAGAAAATTTCTTTTCTCTTTTATAGTTTTAGTATAATCGTAATGTTTCTGCCTGCAGAACTATTCTGTATAAGAAAATAGAAACTTGTTTTTTTCTTTATATCATTAAGTAACAGCCGTTAACGTTTGTACGAGTATAAGGCAATCCAAAAAAATGCCATGAAAATTACAAAGAATAGAAAGGATCGCATGCCAGGTTTAGTTAAGAAAGTGAAGCGGTTTCTCATACCGTTTTTTCATTGAGCTAAATATATTGATGCATATCATTTAGCAAAGCTCTCATAAATGAACGTGATAGTCAGCAATACAAAGGATATCGTGATTTTGTTCAACAAAGGAAATAATGTACTTCAGGGTAAACTCTGAATTTAACATTGCTTGAAAGCCAGTGCTCTACTTATATGTTTCATAATCATACGACAGGTAGACTGTATGATAAGCTTATATTTTCTTAGATTTATCTAACCCCATTATAAGAACAAGAAAAAAAAGTTGCTCAGAATGGAATCAAGATAGAAATTGTTGGAGTTTTAGTAGTCTTTAAAGTTATGCTTCTTTCATGATCTTAAATGTATTAAATATTTAATGTATATAATTTTATTTTTATATATTGAAATAAAAAATCTAATTAAAGAAATAGTGTTATGTAGATTATGTTAACAAAATTCTTGCTGTTTGTAAGAAATTATGTTTCTATATTGTGTTTACGATAGTTCAAATTTCAAAGTACGTGAATTTTTATGAAATCACGAATATTTCAAAAAATTATACGTCTTTCGAACACTGCAAACTTTGTTATTGAAGTAGTTTTCGTCTTAATATCTAATAAGAAATATCCTTTAGAAAAAAAGTACAATGTTGAAAATATGGAATGAAAGTGTTTTTTTTACGTTATATAAATTATCATATTTTAAACTGAAAAAGGTAGTATAAGTAGAAAATCGTTATACTACAACACTAATTCTCTCGTATCCAGTAAGTTTTTCATCATAATATCTGGATAATTTGCTTAAAAAAACAAAATAGTTTTAAAAATGTTCTCATTTTACAAAAAAAAAAACAACTGATTTTTTTTTAAGTTGAAGAATCATTTTTTCCATGTTTTTATAATCTTTTTTAACATATGACTGCTTTTTAACCAATTTTTAATTCAATTCACTTTAAAAAAAGAACCGCAAATTAAACAAGAATTCATAAAAGTGAATTGAATCATACGTGTTGTATTATAAAATTAAAAAAAATTCAAATAATGTTTCTAAAGTAAAATTAAGAAATAAAAAGTTATTCTTGAATATATTTTACAGAATATGTTTCAAAACATTACTTTATATCCACAAAGTTTCTTTCTTAATGATGCGGATACAGAGAAAATTGTAATTCGGGCAACACGTTTTGTATATAATTTAGTTGAACCTTTCTTATAAAACTCATTAGTCTATTTAAATTTTAAATAAGGAAAAATTTGTGAATGGAAATATGTGTGAAAAATGGTTCAGTGTTGTTTATAGTTTCATGAATCCAAATCGGCTACTAGTGTTCGGAGATAATTCATAACTAAATTTCGCCAGCAATCGCCTCAAAGACAGTCTGTTATTCCATGATACGATCGTTTCATTGAAGTTTCTGTATCACATAGGACGCCAGGTAAGGGTAGACCTTCAGTTTCTGAAGCGACAATCGAAGATGTTCGGCAGACATTTAGACACGACAAACACGTAGTCCAGGTAAATCAACGGGACAAGCCATCTTAGAATTGAATATTCCTAAGTTACAGAATGGAGGTTATTGTGAATCGACTGTCATTTAAACCCTACAAATTACAACTCATACAAACTTTGAGCGAAGGTGAAGAAAAACGAACTGAGTTTTATGTAAACATATTAAAGAAAATTGAGACGAAGATCTTAATAAAATTGTGTTTAGTGACAAAGCAACCTTCCATACTAGAATTCATTTTATATCAAGATAACGCACCACCACATTACCATCATCATGCAGTTGTGCGTATCTCAACTGCAAAGTGCCGACTTGGATTAGACGTGGAGGAATAATTTCCTGGACACCATGATCGCTTTAACTACAATGATTTATCTCTTTGGGGTTACGTTAAAGACAAAGTGTTTGTTCCTTCGCGTCCAGGAAATTTCGACGAGCTGCGGCAAGGGATAACAAACAGTTGCCACCATAGACAAAGACATGCTTCACAGAATTTGGCAGGAAACTAATTACAGTTGGGACATCTGCCGTGTTACAACAGCTAGATATATTGAACATTTGCAAATGAAACTTGAGGATATACTGTATTCAGTGCTGTATCAAACAATTCTGTAACTTATTTCATTATTAAAGATTACTTTTGTATAACTAATTTAGAAATATCCCATTATCTTACTCATTTTTTTTTTATGCGAATATTCCCACTTAGGACCACGCAAATATCACTTCTTTTCTCTACTTCCATGCGTTTCTCATGTTTTCGGCACGATATAATTTTTGCTTACCTGTCTATTTTCTTTTTTGTGCCACAATAACTTTAGTAATGTAGATTATTCTTTGGACGTTATCTCTATCGCCACAGTCCTCTTCTTTCAAGCCTACTCTTTGGAGATCCTCTTCCTTTTTTTTTAGGTAATTTGATTTACTTTTCATTTTGCACAGCTTGTCAAATACTTTTGGGTCCATCCTGATCATATATCCCAATTAATTTAACTTTGTTTCCCTTACCGCCGTTTCTAGGTATTTTTGATTTTGGTAGATCTTATTACATTTCAATCTGCATTTTCCTCTATTGCCTTAGAACAACAGATTTTCCTTATCAACCTTCTTTTGAGCTTCTTTTCAAAGTTGGTTAGTTGTAATGTTTTAGTGCATATAAAATTACTTGTCTTACTACAGTTGTATAACGTCTTAATTTCGTGATCTTGGAAAGATTCTTCTTATTGTAGATGTCTTTGATGATAAATCTAAGCTTCTCCAGTTTTAATACTCTATTTTTACTTTGACGCTTTATCTATTCCTGTTATTCTAATCTATCCTAGGTACGTAAACTGATTAGTAACATTTATCTTTCCGTATTTTTTCGCTATATTCTTTTGCGTGAATCATTTGATGTTCGTCATAAATTCCATCTTGGTAAAGTGTACATGGTGACCTGATTTTAGGGATGTTCCTGTTAACTGTTCTGTTCATCCTATGGTACCTTCCTTCGATTCTGCTGAATGCGCCTGGTCGTCAGCAAAGGCTTATCTTATTTTGACGTTTTGATTTTTTGATCGGATCTTCGCACCCATATAATTCATCTGCCAAAAGGTTTTCATTATTTAGTCGAAAACCAAGTTGAATAGGATAGGGATTATAGAATAGGGATTATAATAGAATAGGATAGGATGGCTTGTTTCTCCCGTAAATTAATCTTTAGAAATTGTGTTTGTGATAGGGAGTTTAATGAGATTCAAAATATTCTCTCAAAGTTTTAAAAACGTCTTTCTGTCTACAGAATCATTTTTTTTATCTTCAGTCATTTGACTGATTTGATGCAGCTCTCCAAGCTTCCCTGTCTAGAAACATACACTTTCTGAAAGTCAGTGAAAAATATGAAGATAGGTTTGTTCCTCAATATGTATTTTTTTTGTAATCAACTTCAAACTTTTTATTTGTTATGGTATGATCGTTTCTTTCGAAAGCCTTCTTGATTTTCTCCAATTTTTTACCTGTTCGTGGTTCTACTAATCTACTCACTAGTATCAACAATAATTTATAAGACACTGGCAACAATGAAATACCTCTATAGTTTTTGACATCCATCTTGAGTTTTTTTTGTGCAATAGGTGTATTAGAACTGTGTTCAATTCTTCCGTATTTACTCCTCTTCCCAACTTTTCTGAAAATTTTTCTCCTTATTTATAATTTGTATTTTTATTTTATAAAACTGATACAATTTTATTTTTATATTTTATTCTATATAATCTACCATAAGATATTCGTTATAAATTATCATCCCATTGTAATCTGAGGCAGTCCCTTGTAATATGTTGGTCATCATTCTCCTCTATTCGCAGCTAAATTCTTGATCCTCATATCTCATATTTCCTTGTAGATCGTGTATAATTTACACTCTTTTTCATCTTCTATTAATCCTTCTAGTACTTTTTAATTAATCCTTCTGTCATGATATGTAGAGTACATTTCGAGAGAAAGCTGGTCTGCGAGTTATTTTTTCTATTCTGAATAAGCTTTTATTTTCATTTTGTCTGTTTATTCTATCTTCTCAACGTTATACAGACGGATGCAAAAGTAGTTATAAAGTTATAATAGTTATTACTTTATTTATTATTTGTTACTTAATTATTACTTACTTACTTAATTAGTAAGTTACTTAATTACTTACATATTAGTATTTTTCAGATAGTCATAGCTGGTAATTTAACCGTTGACCAGTTGGATATTTAAGTGGAAGTGGACAAACAATATTATTTATTATACCCCCTCGGTATATTATTATATATTTTTTTTGTCTTCAGTCATTTGACTGGTTTGATGCAGCTCTCCAACATTACCCTTTCCAGTGCTAGTCATTTCATTTCGGTATACCCCCTACATCCTACATACATCCCTAACAATTTGTTTTACGTAATCCAACCGTTGCCTTTCTGCACAATTTTTTCCTTCTATCTGTCCCTCCAATATTAAAACGACTATTCCAGGATGGCTTAATATGTGACCTATAAGTCTGTCTCTTCTTTTAACTATATTTTTCAAAATGCTTCTTTCTTCATCTATTTGCCGCAACACCTTTTCATTTGTCACACTATCAACCCATCTGAGTTTTAACATTCTCCTAAAGTACCATATTTCAAAAGGTTTTCTAATCTTTTTTTTTCAGGTACTCCTATCGTCCTTTATATGAAAGTTTCACACTTCCATATAAAGCTACACTCCAAACGTATACTTTCAAAAATCTTTTCCTGACGTTTAAATTAATTTTTGATGTAAGCAAATTATATTTCTGATTGAAGGCTCGTTTTGCCAGTGCTATTCGGCATTTTATATTGCTCCTGCTTCGTCCATCTTTAGTAATTCTACTTCCCAAATAACAAAATTCGTCTACCTCCATATTATTATATTATACATCTGAAATTAAATAAAATAAGAAACCTTTGAATCTAAAAAAAATCACTATTTTTTTTACCTCTATAAGGGATTAAACATATAACTTATTTACTTTTAATAGGATTTAATTTAATATTGAAGGGTTTTTTAATGTATTGTTTAACAATTTTTTTAATTTGATAATATAAAAATAATAAGAGTTTTTATATTGGATAAAAGTTTCGTTTTTAGTTATATAAAAGAAAATTATTTCTGTAAGTAGAAATATTACTTACGTATAATTGTTTATAAAGTACAGATGACAATAATTAACTGGGAAGAGGTTGATTTAGAAGTATTAATAATTAAACCCATTCAAAAATAAAAGAGTGAACAGTAATGATAAATAAGTGAATGTTCATCGAACTTAGGTAAGTCAGTGGTTTATATTATAGACTTTTTTTTATTTAAATACATATATATCTGTATGATCGAGTTGTGCTTTCAAGAAAACGTGCAAAGGAAGAAAAAATCCTGTTTTAAAAAAACAAGACTAATCGAAATGATGAAATTTTAAAATAAAATATTTTTATTCTCATTTGCGTTTATTCAAGTCTCTATGTTGTGATATATAACTTAAATTCCAGTAAAAATATGTTTTCAGTCACACGTTTCATTACTTCACATTTTAATTTCATAGAAATGGATTTAAAAATAAAATATATTGCATAGTTAAATTTTGCGGAAATTTATATTTTTATTAATAGCCTGTTTAAAAACATGAATTATATTTACGGTAAATTTTCCCTTAAAATTTTAAGTTTTCAAATAATTAATTTGGTAAGCGCCATATTAATTACTAATAAAAAAGTACAGTTTAACTTTTATATTATTTTTCTTTTAATTAACATATCTGAAACTTCCTTCATTTTTCTTATTTATTTATTTTATTGAATAAATAAAAAGACTGAAATGAAATTTATTTCAATGTAAATAAATTTTATTGAATTAAAATTTGAAAATAAAATAAAATATTTTATAGAAAAAATTGTATTTAATTCTGTACATAATTTGTTATAGAAATGTATGTCTAAACAACTTTTTAAAAAAGTTTATGCAACATATAATTACTGAAAAAATTAATGAAAAATGATAATAATTTTAGCTACTGCAAACACATTACAAAAACAAATGTATATATTTATAAAACATGTACTAAAAACATGTACTGGCTGATAGGACACAGATCTCGGCTTTCAGTAGAAAGTAAATTATTGATTTATAAATAAATTTTGAAGCCTGTTTGGACTTACGGGCTTAAATTGTGGGGTAGAGCATTCAACTCCAGTATTCACATACTTGAACGCTACCAGACAAAAACATTGGGAAAAATGCTAAACTTATCCTGGTACATAAGCAATAGCCTGATATACATAATGATCCTAAGTTGTGAACCGTTCGGCAGAAAATCTCTCTGGTCAGCCTACGGTATCAAAATCGTTTGGATCGGCACCCAAATTATTTGGCGGTCAATTTATTGGATAACACGATCAATAATTTTTCAAGATTGTTAAGGAACAATATTCTTGGTTTGCCTTACCGTTTCAATTAGGTGACGTGACTTCTGGTGTGGCTGTACAGAGTGCTCTTCTATTGTTGTTATCGTTAAGACACCAGCCTCTGGGTCTGTGACTATTTAATGTTAGTTTAAAATAGATCTTATTTACTTATTGTTCAATTATCTTGCTGAATAAATTGTAAAGTTGCTGTGTCGTTAAGATAAAAAAAATACATATATTTATCAAAAATTATTAATATAGTGTTAACTTCTACATGAGCTTTAATAAGTTTACATTTTACTTTCACGGCGAATATACCTAGAATAGCTCCATTTTTTCAAATTTTATTCAAAAATTTTTTTATACTGGGCATTAATCATTTTAACTGTTATTTCAAAATTAATTAAGAGGGTGGAGGATATCGCAAAAAACAATTTCGAGTTTCTTCAGAAGCGTTTTAGAGAAAACTTTATTAAAGAAAATTTGATATCTACAATGCATTAAGGATCCAAAAATTGTTTTCAAAAAATCAATCGCTATCTCTTAAAACTAAAATATGTGATTTTTGTTCTTTTGCTCTATCTTCCTTCAGTTTATATATTTTGAAAGTTTATACTTCATATACAGAACTATCAAGAATTTCTACAATTTTTTAAAATTATTAACCCGGAACGTAAATTTCAGAAAAGGGTTTTTGGAATTTCTTTTTCTTATTTTAGCTTCTATTGAAGGGGTGTTAGATTTAGAGAACATCTTACTTAATCAAATTTGTTAAGTTAAATCTGTTATACATGAATATTTTTAGTAAAGTTTCTCTTAAAATTTATTCCGCACCTCTAAAAAAAAAATATTCTGGGTTTTTGGCTCTACATTTTTCATTATTATTTTAAAAAAAATCTTTTTCTTTTAATTTTTCTTCATTACTTAAAGGGATTTTAAAATTAAAGTAGTTTTGGCACTTATATTACATTACAGGACCGAAAATGAGAAGCTATTTTTTTTTTCATTATTTTCATAATAGCTATACTTTATTTTTTCAATATTTTGAAACAATTCACTTTTAAATCCTTTTCCAATCAAAAACAAAAATAAATTTTTTTCCGTGAAACTAGCACCGCTGTTTTCATTTTCCATTAAAAAAAGAATGCTTAATTTTTATTTTTTTATAAAACATGAGAGAAAATGCTTTTCTTTTTTTGATAAAATTGAAGCTCTGAATCAACTAAAATAAAAATTTTCATATAAATTACGCATTTTTCAAGAATGTTTTTTAATAATGAAATAATACCCGAATTAGACTAATATATATATTAAACGATTGAATCCATGTTCTCAAAATATATAGATTATCTGAAAATATATAAAAACGAATAAATAACTAAATGGTTGTATAGATTAAATAGCGAATAAAACCCCTTGAAAATAGTTTTAAATATTAGAATTTAAAATTTAGTTGTTAATAATAAAAATTTTTCGGTTTAATAATAAGAAAATGAATATTATTTTGCTTGATCATATTTTTGTATGATATAAAAAATATCAAAACTGTGTTTGAAGAATTAAAGATGAAAGAAATATTATCTTATAACTATCGAAAATACTTGTCTAAACGTTTTTCAAGAACTAGTCATGGTCAATCCTAGTGATAGGTTTTCCTCCTTTTTTACGCTACCCCCCCCCCACCCTAGCCGGATCCGCAACTAAACATAAACTCGGCTCCGAGGGGTGCCGTAGCCTCTAACTACGTCATCGGGAACAAAGTTCTCCTCAGATAGCTGGGACTTGGTCTTTTAAGCGCCATGCTTCTAATAAGGGGACCCCAAAGGATCCCCCACCGGGACTAGGTCTTACTTTCCCCCTAACGGTACTGCAAGGGAGTTCCAACCCGATCATCGTAAGCGGGAGACCGAGGCCACTACCCCTCCTGGATGGGCCGTGCCTCAGAGATACCATGATATTCCTATGAAGAAGAAGTGGTAAGTTTGAGTGGTTTAAATTTGACTATTACCTTTCAACTAGTATTTCTTTACAGTTATTTTTATTTATTTTTTGGATTACAGTGGAATCCTTTTTTCACTTTTATATATATATATATGTTTGACTACTATTTATAGATACAGAATATCCTAATAAACTTAGGATCAACAATATAACTTAGGAGCTTTGTCCTAAGTTATAACTTAAATATAACTTAGGACAAAAATATGGAACAAATTTGAAATAATTCTACTTTCAAAAACAAAGAATTTTTTTATATTGCAATAAATTAGAATTTTAATCATTAAAAATCATAATTACGTATATATATATTTATTGATTATGATTTTTAATGTTTAAAATTCTAATCTATTGCAATATTAAAAATTCTTTGTTTTTGAAAGTAGAATAATTTCAAATTAGTTACATATTTTTGTGATCCTAAGTTTATAAGGATATTCTTTTTGTGTAAATAGTAGTCGAACTTAACAAATTAGATATTGTGTCGATAATATTATTTATTAACCCATACACCCATATGAGAATTTACAATGTAATAATTTTCTATTTTATTTCCGCGGTATAACAGGAAAACTTTTATTAACTGTAAATATATTAACACTTTCTTTTTTTAATATTAATGATGAAGTTTACAAATGTCAAGATGGAATTTAAATCGGGAATAATCGAATGGGAAAGAGTATCCTAGATCATTTTACCAACTCCTTACCACCAACTCTTCAGTAATTTGTCTTTTCTTGTTATTAAATATCTATACAGTATAGTGTAAGGAAGATTATAGGAAATATAAAACGCGTGGAATTATGAGAATATTATTCCATTATCGACATGAGCAGTTTTCTTTTACTTCTATCACCAAAATAAAGCGATATAAAAATTAATTACAGAGATTTTTTTGAACATCAAAAATAAAGTCCACAACTTTTTGGTAAAAATGCAACAATTAGTAATAAATACATAATAAAGATTAAAAAAAAATTTTTTTTCATTCATCCACATCAAAAGTAGTAAATAACATACATGACATGTCTGAAGTTGCATAATTATAACTCTACTGTAGGTTACCTATTTTAATTAAAACTCTGTGATTCAGAAACTTTTTTTATTTTTTCTAATTTAACAGATTAATTAATAAGGTCGTTTATCATTAAATGTAAACTATACATTGTCGATTTTATGTGGAAAATTTTAATGTACCTCATACACAATCTTTATGAAAATTAATCTTTATAAAGCAGACGATTTTTTATCTTGAAAAAGATTTTTTCCTTATAATCAATAACATTGATCCCATATTAATAATACAGGTATTATATAAATTTTATTGGAGAGGGATTTCGAATCCTATTCCCGTGCACGCTGTCGGAAACAGATTCTATTCAAATTTAATCAAGAAGGAGCTCGTCACAGCGCTTTATGGAACGACCTACGGTATAATATGAAGTAATAATAATAAAAAAAAAAAGAAAACGGAGCACAAGGGTGTATACGTGATACAGGCCTGCAGGAATAAGCGAAGGGTTTGATTGCTATTAATGTGACCCTTATAACTCGACAGAAATAAAACAAAAAACTTTTTTTTTAACCTTATCTAACACCTTTTTACCCCTTTCATTATGTTAACCAGTTTTTTTTTACTTTATTTCCAACTTTTTTTTTAGTGTCTATTCCTGTACTAATCTACCCTATTTTTTTTCATTGTTCTACAATTCATCTCACTTATTTGTCCCATGCAGCGTGAATTTGATTCCAGCACATGTCCTTTTTTTTTTCTTTGACGCAGATGTCATTTGAAATTCATACAATCGTTTGATTGAATTTGTATTATGAGATGCATGAATAATTATATACATTTTTTTATCTACCGCTTATAATAAAAAATTGTATAAAAAATATGTTTATAAAAAATCAGTATGGGTACGATTGAATATATTTACCATTAAATTCTTAGGAAAAAACGGTACAGTAATCACTAAAATTGCTGTTTTTAATAGTCAAAGTTTGATTTTATATTTTTTTAATTTTTCATAAAACAGTAAAGACTTTATAATTCATGAAAATAATTTGTAATGTGAAATCTGAATTTAAATTCAATTCTTTTTTTTTAAATTCAGTTTTAAGGATTTTTTAAGATCTTTCGATTTTTTTTTTAAATCATTGTTCACCTCTTTATCTTTTTAAAAGAAAATAATTAATATTTTTTTATTATTTTGTAAAAAAATCCATCTCATTCTTGTATGATAATCATAGTTGAACTATTAGAGGATAAAATTATCGTAACATGTCTGTTGATAGTTAGTTTTATAATATCTGTTCGTGTTGCTTAACACTAAATCTTTATTCAGATACGTGCTTTATTGTTAAAGAGTATTTTAATAAATTTTCAAAAATTTCATACTCTTTGATAGAAAGTAGCGTAATGAAACCCTGCATTTATTAAATCTCTTTTTAAATAAATTTCATGAATTATATTTTGTGAAATTATTCTAGTTTAATAAAATAGAATAAAATAAGTGAACTCTAGTTTGAATTGTAGTTAAAAAAATAATGTCAAGAAAAAAGTAAAATATTTTCTCCAACCAAACAGAACAATTGAGGTCGCATGTTAAAGTTTTAAAAGATTGCAAGATAGATGTCGTATGTGTTAAGTGTAGTAACTATAAATAATGTTTGACACCTTACAAGACTAATAAAAGTTGTATAGCCGATCAGTGTAGCAAACATTCCGTACTAGGCTAAGAAAATTGAGAAATGAAGCATCGATTTCTCTTACCATTCTTCACTAAGCCAAATGGCTCTTACGCTTCTGCATGCTCAGCCTACTTTTCTTTCTTTTTCCTGTTTAGCCTCCGGTAACTACCGTTCAAATAATACTTCAGAAGATGAATGAGGATGATATGTATGAGTGTAAATGAAGTGTAGTCTTGTACATTCTCAGTTCGACCATTCCTGAGATATGTGGTTAATTGAAACCCAACCACCACCAAAGAACACCCGTATCCGCGATCTAGTATTCAAATCCGTATAAAAATAACTGGCTTTACTAGGACTTGATCGCTGGAACTCTTGACTTCCAAATCAGTTGATTTGGGAAGACGTGTTCACCACTAGACTAATCCGGTGGGTTGCATGCTAAGTCCACTGGAATGTAGGAAATGTTTTCTCTCCAAATGAAAATTTAATTCTTTTCAACATAAAACTAGCCGGATAAGAAACTTCACTACTTTTAGTAAAAGTAACTTAGACGAATATTCTTATCTCTCAGGTAATTTGCATGACGTAAAAACTCAGGCAGGTAATGTAAAATAACGAATTAATGTATTCTTTGTTTCATGAAACAATGCATTGTATATTTGGCGAAAACATACATTAGTAATTCAAAACTTTGACACTTTTAAAGATGCAAGAACAAAAATTATATTTATATTTGATATAAATATACTTATTGAATATACAGAGTTATTGCTTCATAAAATCTGAAATTATTGGCAAGTTATATTTCGAAAGAATAAGTACTGTATAAAATATCAAAACTTTGAAGTCAAATTAAATAAACGTGTACCTGTAAATCAACAAAAACTAAAAAATAATAATAGTACAGTTTATTTGCATTATATTGACATTTATATGAGCTGATTGGTTATTAAAAATCATTGTTAATAAAAATGTTAATCTTGAATAGTAGCAGAAATCTGGTTGTTAATGGAATATGAGATAAATTATCCAGTTGCATACAAATACAGTTTCAAAGTCAGTCCCAATTCTGGGAATGTATAAAAATCTTCATTATGTTTATCTACTTCTTCTTTCTCTCTTTGGAAGGGTTGGTGAGTTGCATGATTATTCGATGGGTTTTCTCTACCAAGTTAACTGTAATTTTGTAATATGACCGTCGCCTTTTGCTGTCATTCAGAAACATTGTTTCTTGTACCTTCTCTTCTTTCATTCTCCTCAACCATTTATTCAAGCAATAAGATGTACCAGGATGAATGATAAAATAAGTGGCCTATCCAGCTGGGTTGGTCAATAGGGAGATAAAGAAGTACTCCATCGCTTTTGATCACTTCTATAAAAGTTTGGTTTTGTTCTATCTTCCTAATAATTTCGTCATTTATAAGGATGTACGTGAAACAAAACAATATTCTCATAAAATTTGTTGACTTGTCATGACAAGATCTGTAGAATATATAAAACAATCTTCGAAAGATTTGACACCGTAGAAACTCGAGGACAATGTAGATCTCTATTTTTATGGATGACTGTAGTAAATAAGATTATATAAGAAAAAAAGAGAACCCAACTGGACAAAACGAAATCCAGGTATCTGACGATTAGAAGTTCTGTTAGGAGAGTTGAACCTAAATGGATAAAAAGCAAAGGTGGGAATAAAATAGAAGAAAAAAGCAAAGCGTTCAAAATGTTCAAAGTGATTAAAGTGTTCATTGAAGTTTTTTTCTTATCTAAATTATAATTTAATACATAAATTTCTCAATAATTTTTCTGCTGGTTATTCCAAAGAATATACTGCACGTCAATGGAGTTAAAAAACCTTTCTTTTTTTCTAAATACTTTCAAAATGCGATTTCAGTTATTTTTTGTACTTCCAAAATAAAACTTTGTTTTTGGGGGGCTTACCCTTACTAAAGTTTGATGTTAGATTTTATAATTTTTTTATTAATAATTTCTATGAGGTAGCCAATTTTGAAGAAGTTATCCTAACCAACGAAAATTGTATTTTTTTTAAAAAAAAGCTAAAATAAATTAAAAAAGATTCTTAACATATTAAAGAAACAACCATTAACATTATCATTGTTGTAGTAATGGGTATGAAGAAGAGAAACTGGAGTTGTGAAACATAAAAACTTAAAATTTAAGAAGAAAAAATATTTGCCGAATAAAGAAGTAGCTGAACTAAATGTAGAGAAGAATATTTTTTCATCAAGAAATAATCATAGGAAGAAAAATAATTGAAAAAAATATATAAAAAGAGAAAAACATAAAACATACTAACAAATATGGGAAAAAGAGAAGCTCCTTTACATCGAAATGAAAGACGAAACCAAGAGATGCCTGGAGAAAATAGTTGATGGCAACCTGTCCTTAAAGTGTCCAAAGCTGGTGATGAGTTATTTCTTGTCTCCAAATTTCAGGAAGAAAAAAAATACGCAACTTTTTTTGGAAAGAGTCCTGTAGCAATTTACATAAGCTGTAAACTTTTGTGACGTTCTTGTCCTGCTGAGCGTAATATTTGTTTTTTTTTTTGTTTTTTTTAGTTTATTAAAATCAGTTTGGTGGTAAAAATACTGTGTATACAAACATTATTTTTTTTTTAAATAATAAATAAATTTAATTCTTTATTATATCTAAATTAAAATATTATTAAAATATGGTAGATGTAGATTATTATGTTTCGTAATTCACTGGACTAGTTAATATTACTAATAGGAAACAACAACAACAATAATAATAAAATAAAATGAATTAGTAGAAAATTATTAAAAATTAGAATAATCGTATTTAATTTGTAAAGTGTCTTAGTCTAGAAAATTCGAAATTTTTGTCATAATTTTACGTAAATTCATAATACGGTTTTAAAATACGTTATAAAGTCGTTCTGGTTTATTTTTATGGTTATTTCCTGTGTTTTATTTATTGAAATAAAACGACGGTTGGAAAATTTTCAACTGTATTGAAATTCGGTTGAAAATTTTCCAACCGTTGTCGTCTCTAGATACCAGTACTTACGTGTCAGCGGAAAGAAACCTAGTTTTGAGTTTCAAAAAATAATTTTTTACGGATGTGTTTTCAATCTTTGTTTTGCTTCACATTTCTTTAATTCTTTTTTCGAAATTATTCCAAAAATTTAAATCGTAAAAAACAAAATTATTTACCTGGAAAGAAATACAAAAATTTTATTCTTATAAAAATTATTTATGTTAGAATAAATTTTATCCACAAATATATTAGAAAAAATATTTCAATGCTGGGTCAACAACTTTCAAAAATGATTCACAAATTGACACATTTTGGAAGCTGATTTACTTAATCATATAAGTAATAACTTAATCTAGACTGATATAAATGAAAGAATCGTAGAAAGATCGAAAAGTTAATTGTGTTAAACTGTATTATTAAAAAAAAATCATACATAAGTTAAATAATAGAAATATGTTGTTAGACATTTTCAAATTTCTGCTTTTCTGATAGAGCTGAAACATGAATTCAAAAAAAAAATAGATAATGGTTACCCATTTCTGAACGCAATCGTATGACGAGGATGTGGGAACAAATAAAGGATAGAAATCCAGTTAAAATGTGAAAATATATTGATAAATGAGACAGCCAGATATTTTTTCATTCAAGCTATTCCTTATATGTAAACTGCAAACGAATGCATGACCAAAAAGAATATGGGTGGATGAACTCCATAATGAAATCAAAAATATTTAGTTGTACTAAATTTTAATTTTATAAACAGGAGGAAGGGGGATAAAAACAGGAACACAAGAAGGAATAGTTTGAGGACGGCGCATAAACTTCAGAATCTGTGATCATTGTAAACTATGTAGAAATTTTTATTAAAATAATTCTTCTTTTAAATATTTTCTTCCTTAAAATTCCTTTTCTCAATCAGTCAGCTTAGCTCAAAATACGAGATTTGGTATTTTCCTTACTGTTATCGTTTTTAAATGCATACTGAACCAGTAATTTTATAAATCCCGCTGCTAATAATTTTTTATTTAATTTTTATCAAAAGGGGATTGTTTTGTACTTCTATACATTTTTGTTAAGATACAGGAAAGTTTTCAATCATTGATAAGTTCATTTTTTAATATTGATTAGTTTGAATTTTCTTGAGTGGAAGTAGACTGCGCGCGCGCGCACTCACACAGACATAGTCACATATTAATTTCCCGTGTAGATAGCGGTTAAGTAGAGCTATAGCTCTAGAAGGGAAAATATTGTAATCGGTCGAATTTGGGCATCTGCGGTTTTCACCGGATCTTGACGTTTTGATAACTAAGATATTCAAAAAACCGGATGGAAATTTTCTGGATGTTAATTTTCGTACGTACCTGTGTTCGGTGTTGGCCTCTAAATCACCTTATATCTCCAGAACTACTGGACCGATTTTGACCAAACTTATCAGATTATTTCTATACATGGGGCATTGATGCCGTTAAATTTTCAACTTTAAAGGTCAAGTGGGCCTCAGTATCTTGAGATTTCGCCTAATTAAGGTCATATTTTTCTTAGGCACATTTGTTAATTAAAAAATAATAATATTTGCAAAAAACATTTTTGCAAATTCGCACCCTACCCCCCAAAAATGTTGTTGTAATCGTCGCTACATTGTGACGTCACAGGTGAGCGGTAGAATTAAATAAATGAATAATATTTAAAGTGCAAAAAGTAACTCGGTTTGGCTGGATCTTGAAATCGATCGCCCGGGTGGCTTGGTACCTGATGCGTTAAGAGTCGCGGTTACACAGTCGCGGTGCCGACCGTAGAAGCGAAATTTATTGTATGTAAGTTGTGAAATTACATTAGTTTAGTTAGTGCCGACTTTCGCCGCTAGTACTGCTACACCCACGCGAATTATTATGCGCGAATTATATATATATATATATATATATATATATATATATATATATTTAAATAAAATTATAAAAATTTAAAATAAAGTTGTGTGCGTGTGCAAGGGAGGGTAAGCCGTGCATCAGAAACAACTCACAGTTGTCAGCTTTTATGTAAAGATAATTTGAGATAATAAGCTTATTTTTTCTTTTAATTTTGATTTAAATGGTAAGACATTATGAAAAAGAGTTCAATATCACATTTAATGTAACATAATAGAAATAGGCATAAAGAGTGCTTAACGGGGAATCAACTAGAGATTAACCCACAGATTGAAACCCAGAAAAAATGTTGACGTAATTTGAAAATTCATGCACCAATCAATCTTTTTTCCATCTAAGTTTTCCATTTTATTATTAAAAATAGTTCATTTGATGCTTAATCTTTATTTTAAAATTCAA
Organism: Lycorma delicatula; assembly: GCF_047948215.1. Lineage (NCBI taxonomy): Eukaryota > Metazoa > Arthropoda > Insecta > Hemiptera > Fulgoridae > Lycorma > Lycorma delicatula. The sequence continues at coordinate 95,761,574 of NC_134460.1, forward strand.
CAGTTAACTAATTAAATTAAAGTTAATCAATTTATTTAATCAAACACAAATTAAACATCGTATTCTTAGTACCTATTTTCCTTCTCTTTGACTTCCCTTTTATTCTTTTTCTTATATTTCAATCTTTCTCACTTTTATAATCTACCATCGCGGTATTTTTACTATTATTTACCACAATACTTATTAGTTATTTGTTATAATTAATAATTATTTACTGCGATTAATTAATTGTATACTAATTATACTGGTATAATTAAACATTTAATTCCAGAAGTGCTAAATTTTATCGGTTTAACGTTACATCTTTACAAACATGCAAATCTGAAAATTCGTTTTTCCTTTTCATAAAAATTGGAAACTTGTTGGGTACAAAAATTTAGATTAAAATTTCTTTTAACAGATGATATTAATTTGCATAATATAACAATAATAAAATTAGAAACAACAAATTGTTTTGCTGAAACAATAAAAAACGAAACCAATAAAAACCATGCAATAATTTAAAAGTTAAATATACCCATCAACTAAGCAATATACGATTAGTCAAGATTTTGGTACAAAGATTTCTTGACAAGATGCAATCTTCCTCTATCTTGACAGTGGAAAAAGGGGGGTTCTGTCAGCCTTCACTTCAAATGTCAGATTAGCCCCTCCACTTTCCCCATTATATTTCTTCTTCTTATTCTTAGTTGCTTGCTTGCTTCCTTCACTTCTCTTCTATCTTTTTCTCACTCTTTCATTATTTCTCTCTCACTTTTGTATTACCGCTGTACTGGAACTACTGTTTTACCGCAAAGCTTATCAGTGCAGTGGTACCCTGATTACGTCTCAACAGCAACCCTTCAAAGTACTGGTTTTGTTCATTTGTTTTGTGTTGTGATTGAATAAATAATAAAAATGAATTGGATAGAAAATTTAAAAACTATAAGATATAAAATAAATCTTTTTTAAAAAATGAAACCAATATTATTTCAAATTTGTAGTACGGTTATTTTAACTCTGATACATTTTTTTTAAAGTTCGTTTTATTTTAAAATGTATTAGTTATATTTAAAATACGTTTAGACCTTCAATAAACACTAGCCCTACGGGAAAAAGCGTAAAAAAACGTAAATTTTTTATTTAAAAAAATTTAATTTGCCGATCTCCGTGGCGGAGGGGTATCGTCTCGGCTTTTTATCCTGAGGTTCCGGATTCGATTCCAGTTCAGGCATAACATTTTTCTTATGCTACAAATTTCAATTTTCATACTCCTACGTACAAGATTATGTGTAAGCTTTTGTGGGTGAATTAATTCATAACATAAAAACTGCTATCGAGCCTTAGTTACGACTCTGTGGAATGTGAAAATCGTTATTATATTTTAACATAAATTTTCCAAGTATTTTTTTTTAATTTTTGTATGAATTTGAATATTTGATTACAGAATATCATCAGGTTACATAATATTACAATATAGCAATACAGTAATAATCAATGAGGATTTTATATTTAAAAATTTTTCGCAGATAAAATAAAACATATCGATAAAAACTATAAACTCCATTCTTTTTTGTAGTTTTTTTCATAATTTGAATTCACCTAATAATCTAAATTATTTTTTTTAAAAATATTTATGTAAACATTAACATAAATTACACTTTTAAAATGTTCTACAAACGATTGATTTTTCAACAAATTTAAACCATTGCCATTAAATGAAATCCAAGGTGAGGTTTTATTTTGAAAAAAGTATTTTTTTAAATAATAAGTTTTTCGTTGGAATGCTATGATGATACTCCTGAATCTCTCTGTCTTTTTGACAGAAACATTAGTTGAACCGCTCAACGAAGAACATTGAAAAAATTCTGAGATACAGGGAAAATAGGTCTAATCAAAAAAAAACTTCTAGTTTTCAAAAGAAAAAGAGCAGTGATCTTCATATCCTACCCTACTAAACGGTATTTGTATGTATATCTGTGCGGCCCCCTTAGCTTAGCACCGGAGTGTACCGATCACTAGCGGAAAATCACGATTCGTTAGTGCATGTCTCGTGGTGATCAGGTGTATACTTGTTATATTATTATATATTGATATACCGTATATATATATATATATATATATAATTAAATATATCTATCAAAGCTTGTTGTCAAATCCATTCTGAGATACCGTCCTAAAATAATTTCTTATCATTCAGTGCCTTTACTTTAAGAGTAATGTTTTAAAAATTTTTTTACACATTTTTTATTTATTTACGTAATTGTTTTCCTTCATAAAATAATGAACTTCCAAAAAGTAGGCACCGGAATCACTAGCGGAAAATCCCGATTATTTAGTATCAATTTCTAGAGTTAAATTTCTAATTTAACTTTCATTATATCAATTTTCATCATTTAAAAAAAAAAAAATTTACTCAAGAGGTAATCAACTTTGGACACTTAATAATCCCATTCTGAGACGCCACCCGCCAGGGCAACCCACCCGGAGGACCTAGCTGTGGAGGTGTGCCCTAGGCACGCCCTACAGCTAGTATATATATATATGTAATAAACCCGCCAGGAGTGGTCGACTTGATTATGTTCTAGACTGCATGTTTACCGGAACATTTACACTTGCATTGCACTACATCTGCATTTACGTTAGTCTTGGCAAGCCGATAGCAATAATTTGATTTGCATAAACACATGAAGCAAAAAAAGATTAATTAATTTTCTTTAACGAATATCTGTAAAATATTTAATTATAGCACTATAATAAGTTACTATTATTCTCTATTTTGTAATTTAGTTATTTTTTCAAGTATTTATGAATTCTGTACACTTTTTTCTTCACCGTTTTCTCTTTATTATTTTTTTTTTTTTGTAGATAACGTCCCTTTTATTTTTCATTTTTCTTCTTCCGCATATTCTTCCATTATTAATTTTCCATCTATGTAGTCTTTCCTTCGGAGTATAATATGGAAGGCATTATTATTATTATTCTTTTTCCTTCTATGCAGTTTTTCAATATTTCATTAAACCCTTTAAGAAGAGATTGACTTTAGGACGATAATCAAGTACCGCTAAGCGTAGCCATAGTATGAAGTTATAAATTAGGTTTCGTGATGGTTTTATCACAACCATGAGAATAACGAACGCATCGGGGGTTCAAGCTAATATATATATATATATATATTATATATATATATATATATATATATATATATATATATATATAAACTGTACTTTACATTAAATAAAAATCTATAAGTTGTAATTTAATTAATTGTAATGTATGTATACATTAAATTAAATGCATAAATTTCAATGTATATACTATATACATTGAAATTTTTATTCATTTTTTACATATAAAGTTGTAAATACATTACAGCCAAACGTTACAAGAGTAGAAAGAGAGAATACTTCGTAGATATAATATTAAAAAAACATACACACATACATGCACACAAAGAAATGTTTGAAAACAAATGATTGTCATAAAGCAGAGCTGTAGTAAGTAGTGACAACCCTTAAGGCTGTCATGTATTGTGTATGTATATATATATATATATATAAATTCAGCGTAATGTATATATACAGAATACCCTGTTTTACTGCAGTAATTGGGATGCTGTGATGTTGGCTAGACAGAAGGGTGGTTGTAGGTAAAGAGAAACAGATAGGGAGGGTGTTTAGGTTAGAATGAGGTGTGCTGTGGCCGTTGCTTTTACTGTAGCTGTTGTCTTGCAAATAATTGACAAGAGGGTAGGTTTGCTTGTACACTGTTATATTTCATGATTTTAAGGGTTGTTTTGTTTTATTATGTATATATGTTTTTATATGCCGTATTTTGTGTACACGTATAAGTTATTATAATGTGTAATAAAATTAAATGTAACTGATACAGAGATTTATGATATAGCATGATATTTTAATGTTTCGTTTTTTATTTTCCTATTAGTTTCGGTTTTAGATTATATGTAAACATTTCATTGTAATAGTATTAATATATTTAATATACAGATAATCGATTATATGAATTTTAATAATAATCGATCATATCAAATTTTAAGTATCTAAATAACAAAAGAGTTATTATGCATTTTAAAAAGCAAGGAATTTAATAATTAAGTAAGATTAATTAAATAAAAATATATTGTTGCTAATAAAATGAATAGAAATTTAAAAAAATCACACGCAAGTAAGGTTTCTTGATGAACGTAAATAAATCTGATGTGCCTGAAATGTTCATATAATGAACTAGGATGATGAGAGCCAACATAATCAGATAATGATTTCAGCCACCGGATGAAAAAAAATATCGAAGTGGACATACTTAATAATCTACTCCATAAGCAGTAGAATAAACTTAAAATCACACGAATATCAAGGAAGAGATAAATTTAAAAAAATCTACATCTTTTTTACGAATCCCTTAGCCATCTATCGAAAACCCATAATCAGGAAAGAAAGAATAAATAATTCGTGACCAAATGGATCACGAGAATTAGACGATTTACTAACCAAAGATTTGAAAAAGGCCATAAAATCAGCTAAATAACTGTAAATAATAAGTACCTTTTCACACCGCAATCTTCAGAAGTTCGGAAATCATTACCAAGATTAAAAAAATTATATTACAGATTAAAGAATTCAAGTTGATCAACTCATGTATATTCTATGACAAATAACGTTTTTTCTAGTCTTCTAGATACTAAAAAGCCTCCCCAAGAAAAATCTTGACACTGATCATGAAAATATCAATTGAATAGTTTTAATGGATGGAATTATTAAACCGAACTACTTAATATTTTCCTGGATGTCCACTGAAAGATAATAAAAGCGATGATTTGGTTATTTCTAAAAGACAAAAATAAGTAATGATTTTTTTCTCCCCATTTATAAAGAATTATTTCAATTGAATACTTATTAAAATAAATTTAAATTATCATATTTATTTTGATTATGTTTAACAGATTTATATTATCAAGTTACTCTACCTATTTCTTGTATAGTGTAGAATAACAATTTAAGTTTTTAAAAAAAGAGTTATACTGTTAGAAGTGATAAATCATTATCATTAGTGGTTTTTATTACATAGTCTCAACATACGTGTTCTAATATCGAACTATAAAATACCTTTCTACTCTCGTACACGATTTTTTCCCTTCTTTTTATTTCTTCTTTTAATTTAGAATAAAAATTTGATTGGTCCCAGTTTTGTATAGTTTTTATATAAATTTTGTTTTATTTCTGTTAATTCTGAAAAAAAGTGTAATATTGCGTACCGTGTAGAACGGTATGCAATTACACGTAATTAAAAGAATATGCAATTGGCTCGGTACGCGGACTTTCAAGTTTCTATATTTTTAGAATAAAGGATGTTAAAGGATAGTATTTCTCTTACTGCTGATTATTCATCATTGGTTTGGGTGACAAACAAATATATTAAGCTAAAATAAAAGTATAAATCTCAAACTTCCATATACCTTTGTTTTTAATCTCTTCCTTGTTGGAGATATTTATTTGCATTAGTATCAAAGCATACAATTTTTTTTTTTTTAATATATAGTACATATAACTTTTGATAGAAAGAGATTGGCTTAGAAAAAATAATCATTCCTCATTTATATATATATGATATCATTCATAAACTAATTACTTATATCTAGTTACATTCAGTTTGAAAGATGTAATGTATGAAAATTTCCAAACCTGACAGCATTTTTGTATTTAGATTGAAAGAAAGCCAGCTGTTAAAGGAGTACAGCTAAGTACCATTTATCTTTTTGATTTATTTAATATTTTTTGATCTCTTTGAAATTTTCCATATATTTTTCTTCTCCTTTTTTGTGGCAGTTGTCATATCCTCGATTTCTAATCTGTTGATTACATGCTAAAATATCTTCCGTCCTCAGGATTAAGTTTTACAAAGATTCTAAGCTGAGCAAAATTCTGTCAATACAATTAATATTTTCTCAGCAATTTCAAATAATATGAGTATACTTAATATTGAATCTTTTCAATTGATATTTTATTTGATTATCTGTCCCATTAAAAATCTAATCGCATCCCTGTATATTATTAATGTTATTTTAAAGGAAATTTATTTTCACTTTTGTAAGATCTAATTAATATTATCTTGTTGTTATTATTACAAGGACTTAACAGTCTACATCCGGTTTATTTCTGTAGTTCACATTATGTTAAAACAAACTGATTATAAGTGAACATTATCGTATTTTACTTATTTAATCGTCCAATTGGTTTATCAATAAACTAATAATCAAGGATAAAGATCTAATGAACGTATTTATTTTCTATAAATTTTTAAAATATCATAACAGCATTATGCGATTTCACACATGAGTTATTACTATAATATATTTAATAGTTAATTTTTTAATGAGATATACAAAAACTGGGAAAATATTTATTTTATATAAAAAAATGAAATTATTTAATCGTCAGTTTAACCCCTAACCTAATCAATAAGGTTAGGGGTTAAAAACAATCATATTTTCTTGACAGCTAATTCTTACATTTTATTAGTTGTTTTAATAATAATAATTTAGTATTTAAGTATGAAATAGAAAGAGATAAAATATCAGCTAGACATGTCGTACAGTTTGTTTATATCACAGTCTTCTAACATTAGAAATGTGGAAAACGTAGCAGATAATCAGAGAAGGAGAAGAAAATTATGTGGAATAAAAGGAAGAAGGGTATATATATATATAGTATGTATCGATATTTGCATAAAAAGCTTTAATCGACGTTCGATAACAACGACCACGAGCATGAGTATAGCGGCAATTTCCATACTGGAGCCAGAACACATTACTTGAAGGAAAAACCATCAGAACCACCTCCAAGAATCATAAATTATTATTTAAGAGTAGGAGGAGTCTCATCTATCAAGAAACTGAACCTCCCCCTCCTTACGGCTTCCCATCACCGGTTTTTTTTCCACCCAAAACGTACATACCCTGCACCCTATATTATATATCTATACTATAACACTCTGCTTCACTACATCCCTCTCTATTGCTATCAGTAATGCTTTAACGTTAACTCTTGATGGAACACAGCAGGGTTGCTTTTTTACTGGGAAATTTTTAACGTTGAAGCACCTTATATAGCACATAATTTGTAAGAGATATGCTTTTGATATAATTTAATTTTTTTTATAATAAAAGGTTGCGTTCACAAATTTTTATAATCAATAAGTTACATGTAGTTACTCGTACTTAATTAGCATTCCAGTTTTAAACTAACTAAAAATAATAAAATTAAATCATTCTTCTTTTATCTATGTTAATTTTTTTTTTTTTTTTTTATTGTATAAAACTTAATTTTCAACCAGCTTTCACAATCTCTTTATGATATCACGATAACGTTTATTTTTCTTTGTTTTTGGTAAATCCTTAATTTTATTTTATTAGTTTTATCTCATTCAACCAAAACTTTAGTGAATTTTTAAAATTTATTTCAAGTTCTTTTGCCTGCTCCAAATTCTCTTTCAGAGTCAAAATGTAGTGATTATTGATCCTAGTGCAGCTGTTTATCGTATATTTCAGTAGGGCATGTAATATTTTGCTGAGGCCATGCTTCTTCAGTTGAAAGAATTGATAACGCAATTTTATAATTAAAACATTTATCCATTATCGTAAAAGTAAGAAAATTTATTTCATCACCATTCTATTTTTTTTTTTTTTGTTTGTTTACATTGTGTAATAAATTCATATTTTTATACCATCTTTTATTTATTTATTTTTTTTTTTTATATAGACTTAAAATACACTCGTATAGAATAAATTGAGAAGTATATTAATGTTTAAATTCGTAATGTAAAATTTAATTCGTTGTATTCAAGTTTATACAAAATGATATTAAGTATGGAAATGTCTTCATATTTCAAAACTAAAGGATACAAGAGGTAAAAACCAGAGCCGATGTTACATAGTTACAAAATTACTATTTTATGGTGTTTGAAATTTTTGTCCACCATTTTAGATCCGACATGTTGAATCAGAATTTTTTTTTTTTTTTAATTGGTAGGTGAACATATGATGTATGATGTTAATGTAATATTTTACGAGAAAAAAGATAGCGAAACTGTTTCTCGATAAATGCCTTCGGAAGATTGTTATCCAACATAACATTAGATATGTTTCAAATTTTATTATTATATTGTATTAATAATTAAATATAATCAGTTGACCTAACAATTTAATTTTTAGTAATGTTGCAAATCCTTAATTATTGTGTATTGATTTTATTGTTATTTATTAATCTGAAAGGTTTTATAATTAATGTTTGGACCATTAATTACAATATTAATTTTTTAAGTTTGTTATTAGATTTAATTCTGAAGATAATACGAAATAAAAAAGTTTACCACAGAGCGTTTTAAATCGTTTTAATATAACCGCGATTTTTCTTTTTTTGCAAATTTTAATGCTTGCAACTCAAAAACTAACAATTAAAATCATGTATCATATTTCCACATTCCTACAAAAAAAAATTGATTCAATATGGCGGATCCAAAATGGTAGACAAAACTTACAAACACACCATAAAGTAATAATTTTATAACTATGTAGATCTGCACGTGTTTCTACCTCCTAGTATCCCTCAGTTTTAAAATATGAACCCTTTTCTATATTTTAAAATCGCCCTATATATAATGTCGTATTTACGGTAAATTTGTTTTAAATCCTGTACATTTTTTGGGTATTACTAGTCTTATATTATTTTAGCAAGAAAGAATCTCAGATTAATCAAGTTAAACAACACAACAAACTAGTTTGTTGTGTTGTTTAACAACACAACACTTAGTTTCTTTATTTTTAAGAACATGTAAACGTGTCTACTCAAATAAAAATAAAAATTTACGTATACAGATTAATTCACGAAGAATTTAACAACTTTCAGCATATGTTCTACTGATAAAAATAAAGAAGAAAGTTCATATAGAAAGTTCATATAGTTCTTCGCTTACGAAGAAACTTCGTAAGCGATTGTCGGCTAACGAAAGATTTCCCCCATATTTCTGCACCTTCGATGAAATTAAGTAAAAATTGGGACCCAAATAAAAGGGGTAAATTTAATGATTTTTTTTATAAAATATAATCTGAATACTTAGAAGAATAAGTACAAGTGTTGTATTTTTAACAATTTTCTATAAATCCATGGTAAAAGACAAAATTTTAAGGTAAAAAAATACAATATTTTATCTTTGGTGTAAAATAACTTTGTTAATGAGGTAATAAATATATAAAAGTTTTAAACAGAATCCGAAGAGAATTTGATTCTGAGTAAAATGATACGAATCAAGTACACATAAACTAAATACAGACGTAAGAATTTCGAAGTAAACTAAAAACAAAACATACTAAAATGCATTAGATTTTTTTCTTCCTTAACATTTACAATCAGCTCGTTAAGTGGAACCATAAATAAACGTTTGATAATAAGCACATAATATGAGGTTCTTAAGGAACTTCCGTAATAAATCAATCCATAACAAAAGTTGTCAGTAAGTATTGTACTTAAAGTTCATTAGTAAAAGAATAAATATATATCTTCATATGCCTTCATTTCGTAGTCCATAAAAACAATAAAGAAATAAGTAATGAATAAAAACAAACAAATAATCAACCGATAACGAGTCTATATATACATAACAATGTGGAAATTGACAAGAATAAAAGAATTTGCTGCTATAAACAGAAAAGTAAAGAAGTAAAGAAAAATAATATCACTAGATTTGGCGATAGTGATTGCAAACTGTTATTCAGCTGTCCCGAAGTCAAGCAGTGGAGACGTTTCAACCTTCGGACGTCTCCGCTGTTATCAAGCAGATTGATCGCTAAATGGTTGATATGATTTTCTTGATATTTAACACTGTGCTGTCTCAAAACCTCACGAATCGTCGAAAGCTCCAGATATTCGTTAATATCATATTTTCTTTTGAACAATGGCGCCTCTTCTATTGCTCTCGTTACCTTGTTTTGGAAGCGTTTTGTGATATCTACGTTACTGTGATTTGTTCACAACTTCACACCATAAGTTCAGATTGGTCGTAGGATAGCTATGTTAATCAGAACAGTAGATATGATCGTAGGATAGCTATGAACTTTATTGGACAATGTAAGGAGTGAGTTTCTCCGCAGCAGCCATGCAGTTCCCTATACTTCAGGTTCAGTTGTTTTCTCTTAACTCTCACGTGATACTTCCAAGTCAGACACCGATCTAAGTGCATTCCGAGGTACCTCACACTCTCTGTTTGAGGGATCAAGATACCGTCTACGTTTACACTGGGACAGTCACCCTTTCTCATGGCATCGATTTACCCTGATTAACTTTAATCCTTCATTTTTTTTTGCCATGCGCAGACAAGGTCCAATGCCGTTTGTAACTCCCAAGAGAGTACTTCAGGCAAAATGAGACAAAACGGAAATGAAATCTGGGAAAAGTTAATAGAATCTTTATTAACGGCAAGAATGCAGTGTATTTTTCTAAGATGTAATTCTTTTATTTAGTAATATTGAAAATTTTGTTCTGTTTAATTACTAGCTAAAACCTGCCACATTTAGTTATGCTTTGTTTGCTGCAAATTAAAAAAATCATTACAATTTTGGTTAAATGAAGAACAATTTTATTTAATATTTGAAAATAACTACATTCTTTAAGAATCTACCCTTGTATACTGCATTACGTTTTCGTAAAATCCCACAGATTCTACAATAACCCAACAGAAAAACAATTAAAACACAGTTATGTTCTTAGATACCACAATAATATATCTGAATTTTTAATCCCTTAACTAATAAATATAAAAAACATGTTTCCAAGAACGTATAATAAAAAAAACGGCAGAGATTTACAGATCGAGTGCAGGTCTATCCGATATGGAATGGCGTAACTTTTCTAGAACCACTCGAATCATAGCAGGGACAGTATATAATATAGCCTGTAACGTCAAGTGTATCACATTAACCGATGAATCCATTAGTTGTCAATTCAGGTTTTTTTAAGTTAATTGATAAAAGGATTTAATCAAATAAAAAAATGGATGGAACTAAAAACTGAATAATACTAATTTCCCGCTAAATTAAAAAAAAGTTTTTTATGATAAACTCTGTGAAAAAAAAATTCAACCATATAAAAAAATCGAAATATTGATATTTTTTGAGCTCCTTTATTATTAAAATTTATTTTGTTACTTCTAGGACACAAAATAATGATTTTATTCTAGGAAATATTTTGTAATGGTGATTCCTAACCCCCAGCCAGAGAAGAATTTTTCTTTTAAATAAGTTCATTTTCAAAAGATGCTGTTTCTTTGATATTAAAATCATCATGTAACCGTAAAGGACAAACAGTTCCTATAGTTTATAAATTTTTAGGAATTAAGAGGATGAAGATTTTCTTTTTCCTATTATTTTTTAAATAAAATTTGTTTTGTACCTGAAAAACTAGTATCAAATAACAGGGAATATCTTAATTACATAAGTAGGCGTATATTAATGCAAATAGGTATATTATAATGCAAATTTAGTAACCAAACGCGTGAATATTAAGATAGCTTATTAAACAGTTAACATCGTTCTTTTGTAACAACAACAAAAAAAAAGTACAATAACATAACACGACGTATGGGAATATTTTATTAATTTTAGTTAAAGGGGATGAACCGCAAAAGTAAAACAGGAAATACGAGTTAAGTGCACACATGATGGTAGTTATAACAATTAAATATTTTTGACAATGTAAACTATATACGTGCGTATTATATAATAATAATAATAATAATAGCGATAATATAATAGAGTATTAGAGTAGATAATATCTTCCGTTAAAACTATACTGAAATGTTATAGGCCAGTCCACTATAAAACCTTTTTTATACATACAAAATTTGTTAAAAAAAATACTGCTATATTCCATTCATAGCCTCTTGGCATGCGATATACTGTGATTAAACTGTTAAAAGTAAGCTAAACTTAAATTTCTTTAAAAGGTTACTAGCCAAATGTTTTTAATGACCTTTTAGTGTTGAATAATTTATCCGACTAAATGAGTATTGTTGGGAAGAATTCAGCATAGAAAAATAATAATGTATCTGTGTAAGTTTTTGTGCGGGTATATTATGTTTAGATAAAGAAGAGGGGTTAGTTTTAAGTAGGAATGAAAAATGAGAAAAAAGATATTATCTGTATAATAATTATGATGTACCTACTAGAAATTATGAGATCATTTCCTGTTACAAGCTCACTTATTCGTTGTTTTTTTTTTGTTTTGTTTTGTGGATGAATATTCAACACTTTACATAAACATTACCAAAATAATGTGCGGCTATCCGTGTTTTATTTTTAATATACAAGGGTAAACTAATAAAAGTTTGTAAAATTACCACTCGAGCGTATCAATAGTAAATGTTTGAAACTAAATTTGTTAATAGTAGTTTAATTTTTACGTTTCAACTAACCCAACGGCTATTCATCATTAATACAGTATCCTATTTTAAAATGCTTTTTAATTATAATTTATAAAATAAACCGATTAGGTTGTTTTTCTCGTTTTATTATTATTTAATACTACTGATAAACTTCTTAATTTATAATTATAAATATTTATTAGTAATATATTTCATATGATGTAAAACAGACGTTTATTAAAACTTTTTTTTTTTATTAAGACATAATTTTTTATGTAACTTATACTTCATTACATATCTAACTTACATAATTAGAATAGCTTATTCCATTGTTTTATATACAGCTCTTATTTTTTTCATGGTAAAGTGATCAGGGTTGTGTAATTATGTGTAAAAAAATTAGGAAAAATATTTGTTGTTTAATTTTTAACTACAAAAAAACATTATAACGTTATTTATGCTCTCTTGTTACAATTATCATTATCTTTTCCAGTAATCTTTAGTTCTGCCTTCCATTCTGACATCAGCTGATGTAAAGTTTTACTTTCCGGGAAAATATAGCGAGAATATTAAAATATAGCTATCTAGCCGGAGAAATATATATATATTTGTATTAAAGGGGAAAGTTTGGTGTTCATGTCTAAAATGGGATATCGGTTTTTTTTTGCAAATCTTTACGTTTTAAGGTCCAAATAGTTCATCTAGATTAAAATATCATATGTACAAAGAAAGTAAATATGTGAGTACATTTGTTCTTATGTGTGTCGTGTTGCTTTTGGCCTTATATCTCAGGATTGACCAAAGCGATTTTCTTAAATTTTGGCTCAAATATTTATGTATATAGAGCATTGATCATATTCATTCTTTCAAGATTAGTTCAGGGAGTAGGAATATCGCGAAAAAGCCAGTTTATATTTTCTTCAGAGACATTTCAGAGAAAATTTTATTACAGCAAATTTATAACCTTCAGTGTATAAATAATCCAAATAATTCAGTGTATAAATAATATATATATTATTATATATAATAAAAAATCCAACACTTCTTAAAATTGGAATATAATTTTTTTGTTCTTTTGCTCTATCATTGATAGATGATGTATTTACTTTATATATAAATCTATCATTAATGTTTTTTAAATTACAAAACCCAAAATTTAAATGCAGAGAAGTTAATATTTTTTTTCTTATTTTATTTTTTATTGAAGTGGGTTTTAGATTCAAGAAAATTTTATTTAAGCATATTTGTTAAAGTTAACCTATATATAAATACTTTTATAAAACGTTTTCTTAAAAATTACACCCAACTCAAAAAAATATATATATTTTTTTTTTTGGTTTTAGGTTTAACTTTATTAAATTTTATTATTAAAAGACGTTTGTATATTTTTTTTCATCACCTTATTTATTTTTTATTTTGTTTAATTTATTTATTTTCATTAAAGATCACTTCTTTATAAAAAAAAATTATAGAACCGGCCGCCGTGGTGCAAGTGGTAGCGTTTCAGCCTTTCATCTGGAGATCCTGGATTCGAATCCCGGTCAGACATGGTATTTTTCATACCCTACAAATTTCCATTTTGGGCTAAATACCGCAGTAGGTGATGTTCGCACATCTCATAAAACAAATTGTAAAAAAACTGGTCCCAAAATGTTTTATAAAAATTTGGGTATCAAAAAAGAGTTTTCTAATCGTGTTAATACATATTTATTTTCATTTTATAAAAAGATGAAATTATTTTATTACAAAAATAAAATTCAGACGCTAATTTTTGAATGATGAAAAAGCTTAAAAATATTAATGACTTGACTGGCGAAGCCGAAAAGTAACCAGTAATTTGCCATCGTTTTTACTTTTTATTATTATTTTATATATATATATATATATAAATTATGGTAATATTATAATGTGGTTAAAAATGTAAGAGATTTGATTCAAACAGAGGTAAGTCTTAAATAGAAGACATACTCTTGTATTTAAGACCTTGTACTAAAATATATTTTCTGTAGTTTTATCCATGGGAGTTGACAATAAAAATAATATAAAACTAGATTTGAGTTGTGACTGTTTATCTTGGATATTTTTTGTGTGTAATTATATATTCTATAATGTTCTAGTGAGTTATAATTCCAAGGACACAATCTTTTTTTGTGAATAGGATATCAAAAATATTGTATATATTGTAATTAGCTTTTATTGATGAGGTGGTTGAAAATCTCGACTTCATAGTAATGTTACGAAGGCTTTCCTTTATTTTTCATACATCTGACATCAATTTTGTTTTACTATAATACACAAAAAGCACCTAAATTTTTATAATACTCACTCACTTCTACCCAAAATAAATAAAAAGAAAAAGAAAAACTACATCGTATTAATTTAAATAAACAAAGATTCTGTCTTTAAGAAATTGGATAAAAACAACTTTCATTTTAAAAAAATATGACACAAAACATTATCAGGATACCAGAATATCCAAAAGACATTTGTTAAATTTTTCTCTTATTGTTCAATATTCTACTTAGGAAAAACGGAACATAACATCAAAAATGGTATAAGAAAAAGGAATACATACACCAAAAAATTGTTTCCAATAAATACAATTTTAAAATAATTATTTATAAATATTATAAATAAAAAAATATAAAAAAAATTGTTAATTTAAAAAATTTGTTTTTAAAGTTAAAAAAATTATTTTATTATTTATAATTATTTTATTATAAAATAATCAAATGTACAGTGTCAACAATGATATTCCTACTGAGTTTAATTTAAAATTCATTTGATTTGAATTAAAATTCAAATCTGATATGACTTTTCCCCTCGTTACATAAAGATGTTTTTCTAACTCAAAAGAAAAAACACCCACAATAACATTAATTGTTTTCTGTTTGGAAATCAGCATTACCAGTCACTGAAAATGGTGTAAAATCGACTTGAAACGTTATGCCATAAGTTTTATATTAAAAAAAAGTCATATTAAAATACATATTTAAACATATTTTCATAACTTTTACTGTTCCTCAACATGAACAAAATGATAGCACAAAAATTTAACACGCATCAAGAGTAGGATTTGTATTTAAGATAGACGTTATTTATCAGATTCACTGTTTATTTGATTACTTAATTTTGATTTAAAAAAATATATTTATCAGCATTTAAATTTATCTTTAATTTTAATATCTAAGCAAACAAATAGATTGCTCGTTAATAATCCTTTGTGAAGAAAATTCATTTAAAAATAAAAAATTATGTAAACTTCATATATGCTTTTATATTTTTGTTTTTAAATCATTCAGTTGATTTATGTAGTGTCCGTTTTATTACTGTCACTGCATTTCAGTTTATAGATAACTTCCATTTCTTGTGTAATATATTTTCTATATTTAATACTCGGTTTTCTTTGTATTTTTTTCTTACTTTTTCATTTAATAATAGTATTTTTTTATTCTTTTGAGACCTAAAAAAAAAACTGTAGTCAGATTTTTTATTTTTTTTACAGATTTCTTAGAGTATTTAAATTCTAGAAAGAAAATTCTTTATTTAAACTTCATTCACACTAAATTATATATATATATTAATTTAAAAAATATTTTAATTCTTCAAATTCCTATTTAAATTTATTCAGTGAATAAAAATTATACATAAACAAAAATCGTGACTTTTATGTTTTGCAGTATAAACCTTTAAAAAATAATATTAAGTTTTAGTACACTACATCTGGTTTTCTTACAAACCTGTTTGAATTGAATTTCATTTCATTATTTATTTGAACGTGAAATTTTTTATAAAAAAATTTATTTCTTTTGAAGGTTTGACATAACACCTAAAAAATATCCCAAATCGATTTGGGGTATTTTTTTTTAATTAAAAAGCGTTTGTGAAATTGTATGGATAAAATTATATAGCCAACCAGTAAGACGTACGTACGGAAATGAATAACAGTGAAGTGAGAATAATGTAACATCTCCTTCAAAGTGATTGATAACTCTGTCATAAGTACTGTAGTTAGTGTAGTTAGCAACCACTAAATATTCTACCTTTCATATAACACTTGTATTAATATTAAATAATGGAATATCTTATTGTAATAGATATAGATTTTTTTATTATATAAAGTTAATCGTTTAAGACGCTGTGATATATTCGCTTCCCCAATTTTTCTTTATTTTTAAAGTTAATTTCTCTGTTATGCTATAATTTTCACCAGTCTAAACATGTGCCATATTGATTTTATAGTATCAAGTTTGTTTGGTAAAAGTACGGTTTACTTCGTAAACTTCGTAAAAAAAACTCTCTGTCGCAATAAATGCATCATAAGGGCGGATTTCCGGTTTTAATCAAGAAAGAAAGGATGTTCACTACTGTAATGATTTTTGAAAATTGCTAGACGCCAAATCTAGTTAGTATGGAAGGTATAAGATAGGTTCAAATTTCAAATTCACAAGAATTTGGACGGTTGGCTGCGATGTATGTGGTCGAAAATTATCATGTTACTGAATTATAGAACACAACACAAACATACACACACCTCTTACGATTTTCTAGCTTCTCTTTGTATCTCACAGAATTTACGGTTGATACAGCTTAAAAAAAGCCATAATAGTGTTGTGTGCGTGCGCGCGCGCGCGCGTCTGTAATGTCTCTCCAAATTTATTTATTACTATTATTTTTGCTTCCATTATTTAATGTTCACTTTATGCATTAAGTCCCGTGCCCTATGGGTCATCGGAAGAAAAGGGTATTATTATGGGAAATAGTTCTAGAGATTAAAATAAGAAATAAAGAAATTATATAAACATTAACACGTAACTGCTTTATTCTCTCTACTTAGTTAGCGAAATATTTAATATTAATATTTTATTGTAATTTTTTCTCTAGATTAAAATGAAGATGTATTAAAATTTTTGGAGACAATTTAATAGCTTTTTTTTGGCCAGTAAAATCTAATAAAACATGTTTCAGAACTACGTCTCGAAGTAATTCGTAGAATATTGTTGTATTGTCTAAAAATTAGTCAAAAAAGATACTATTTTTAGATGTATTTTAGTTAAATTATCAATAAAATAATAAAAATTTAAAGAGATTTTAATTCTAAGCAAATCAATCTAAGTTAAAGTAAATAGAATTAATAGAAATTAAAAGAAATTCCTTCAATATTAAATAGATACACATTTTGAATATCTGATACAATCGGTGAATTCATATTTTTTACGTAAAAAAAATTTTGGAAACATGGTTATTTATTAACCTATTACTATTAGACAAAAAGAAACAGGTGCCTAAACTGAAACTCAGTAATCGTTATCTAAGCCTTTTCCCACTTCACGTATACCATGATAATATGTTATTCATAAATTAATCTCTGCTAATTTTTTTTTTTTTTTTTTTATCTTTGCGGAAGAGATCAACAAATATAATGATGGATATTTTACATTAAAATGTCAGTTTTTAAATAAAATAACATAAATAAACAGATTGCTATTTAAATTTGATAGAAAACGGCACGAATTCATCCTACCGTGGGATAATCCCTAATTTATTTAATTAAGTTAAATATTCGAAAGTTCTATTTTATTAGTCTCCAAATTAGCGTTTCCAAAACAGTTTATAGTTACCATAAAATCTTAACTAATATTCTTATATCAGTTATTTGTTTGATCATTTATTTTTACTTATTTCATGAATAAGTCGTAAAACATCTTTTTTCAGCGAAGGAAGAAATGGAAACCATTAAAATTATTATGAAATAAATATTCCAACCGGAAAAAATTCAATCGTAACAATGATGATTTTTAACTTCCACCTGCTGTAAAACTTAAAAATAATATAAAAATTGTCAGGTTATGGTATCTGATTTCAAAATCGTTTTATGTAGACTGTACTTAAATTATTTAATTTTCATTACTTTTATTTATAAAGATGGTTTAAACAATTTTAATGAAAAAATTGAATTCAGTTTATTTTACTATAATAGTTTTGTAACTTATGTCATAATGTTTTTATTCGATTTCGCGGATATCTGTAGTGTATCCATTTTTTTGCTTATTCATTTATTTATATTTTATTAGAAAGATAGTTTTAAAAACGTGATGTAAAAGTGTTTTATATTGAATTATTATTTTTCTTCTTCCCTGGGCCGGATCCTGCAGTTACGTATTACACAGCCCAGGGAAGTGTCCTTTACTCTAACGGGCCTCCACGTCTCGACCTGCCGGTCGGATCCCACATAGCGCCCGCCTCAAACCTTCAGAGTAGGATCCACCAGCCCCGGCTATGCCGTCGCTGGATTCCCACGTCGGCTCCCGGGATTCCCCCGGGAGCCGAGACTCGGTCTTTATGCCAATGCCTCTAACGGGAACACCCCGATTGGGGCGAGGATGCCCCAATCGGGGCATCCTCGCCCGGTCTTTTTTCGCTCGGGGGTCTCCGATCCTTCTCCTGAAGAATCGTCGCCACGAAACCTGCGATGGTATCAAAACTCTTGGGGCTCCGCAACATGGTGGCGATGATGTTCTCCACACTGAGGGGTCCGGTAATCGCCGAGAAAGCTAGGCAGTAATCAACCCACTGCGGATACCAGAACACCACGTGTTTTGGGGTATCCGGGTCGCCGCAGTAAGGGCAGTAGGGGTCATCCGCCCTCTTCCTACCACACAGGTAGACGCGGAAGACCCCACGGCCGGTCAGGAATTGCATGAGCCAGTAGTTCAGCTCACCACCAAGCCTCCGACTTTGTATTTGAATTGGTGTTACTTTTAAACGGATTTGAATACTAGATCGTGGATACCGTGTTCTTTGGTGTTTGGGTTTCAATTAACCCACACATCTTCGGAAATGTCGACCTGAGACTACACAAGACTAAACTTCACTTACACTCATATATACCATCCTCATTCATCCTCTGAATTATTGTTTGCAAGTTTTTGTTAATCATGCTATATTAATGGATGGTTACAGTCATAATTTTCTTTTTACAAAAGTCAAGCAATATTAATGATCGTGTACATTGTCTTTTATTATTTAATATATTGATAAACTGTTGTAGATAACTGGTTGTAACTTGTATGATTTTAATATACAATAAAAAATATCTAGAATAAAATAATTTTATCACTGTCCAAATTAATATGGTATGAAAATGTAGCGTGAACTTTTTTTTTAAAATGTTATAATTCTTAAAAATTTTATTTATACATCAAATTAGTTTTTATTTTTGTAAAATTTTACTTCTGTTATTTCTTTCCCTTAAATTTGTAATCTGAAAGTGCTTAATAAGTTTTTTTTTATTTCATGGCCTTGCTAATTCAATCTTTCTATCATAATATAGATAGATCTTCAAGTTGTAATCAACTGGTAATCAATCCATATCTTTTTTTTTTAAAAATGCCCCATTTCCAGTCCTCTTAAGGTGCCTGAACTACAGATCGGTTGTTATTTGAACCACTTATTCTTGACCATTATAAAGCGTTCTTGAATCCACTTATACAAGTGATTCACTAAGACTGTAACAAACTTTCATGATATGTTCTACTGTTGAAAATAAAGAAGAAAGTTCATATAAACATTGAGTTTGAAATTCTTCGTCAGCGAGTGTGAGCTGGGAAAAGATTTTGCCCTGATTTCTGCGCCTTCAGTAAAATTAATCCAGATTATAATTCTTGGGACCAAATTAAAGGATAATTTTAGTAGTTTTATATGAAATATGATCTGAAATGTTGAAAAAATAGGTCCCAGTTCTGTATTTTTAGTAGTGTTCGGTAAATCCGGGATAAAAGACAAATACTCGGGATCGAAAAACTCACTATTTTATGTTTGGCGTAAAATAACTTTGTTAAAAGAGTAATAAACACATAAAAGTTTTAAACTATCCTTTTAGAGAATTCGATTGTGAGTAAAATGGTATGAATAAAGTTTATAGAAATTAAATAAATAAGTAAGAATTTTGACGTTTATTAAAAACAAAATATTCCAAAAGTGGAAAATTTTACCTTGGAGATTTGCCGGTTGAAGCACAAACTTTAATGAATTGAATTAATGAACTGTGAACCTCTATCACTGTGTGAGCTGGGTTTGAACTGAATGATTCGAATCAATTGAATGGAATAATATTACAAGAATAATAGAATTAAATTTACGTTAGATAAAAAAAAATAATATTAAATAAATTTAAACGATTTCTGTTTAATATAAATCTTTGTTTAATAACAATAATAGGCTTCTCGTGGGGACTGGGTGTGAGGCTAGAGAAGTGAGGTGATGCGAGCACCTTATGCGAGGAGGCTAGATCAATCATTATCAAATGGAAAAAAACGGGGTGCTTCTGGGACGCCGTTTTGGGAGGTGTTCTTTTGATATCTCTGCAAACAATCGTCCGATTTTCAAACTTCAAACGGGGTATTTTTAGTAGGTTGAAGGCTAACTTTTGCAGGCATCAGATACACTCTCAATCCAACAGATCACGGATATTGGGAAATGTAGTTACATCTTCGCAACCAATCTTCCGATTTTCAAAATTTTCAAATGAGGTATTACAAGTATAATACAAATTCACGATGCAAGCAAACCAAAACAAAATTAACTGATGTACTCAGAAATGGACCTTATTTACACGACTCCCCAAAAAGGTATGTAATGTATTTAGGGTGTGTGTACGTATATATGTACGTTGTTCCACCGGAGCAGCTCAACGGCTGGATCGATTTAGATGTATGACCCCGCGTTGGAATCCTTTCGTTATTGGGAGTGTCATAAGCTAAATAAATTTTAAACATTTGAAAAGATATTATATACAAATACTACATACAAAATTGTCACCCGCACGCTCTTTAATTATCCTACATTAGTAATTATCCAATATTAAAAAGCAATGTTTTTGTTTTGGCAGTCGTGTTTTTTTTTTATTTTCAATGTTTATCTCTTGTTTAACAATGCTATATAAATTTTCCAATGAAGGAAAATTGAAATTCTTCAGTTACGGTTTTCGTTATGTTTTTTCTATTGATGAAATTTATTTTCACCAGTAGAACATGTTCTAAAAGTTTGTTACGTTCTTCGTGAATCACTCAGTATATCTTAACCTATTTTCTTTTTTTAATTTGTAATTTTATGTTTTATTAAAAAATGGATATTATCTTCTACTAGAAAGGGTAAACTACAGTTGATTAGAAGAAATATTTTACCCCCTTACTTTTTATTATTTTTTTTTAATACATCTGTATTTCCCTCCCCCGTGTCCTCAGGACACGCAATTAAGCAAAAACTCAACTCCGGAGGGTGCCTTCACCTCAAACTACCTCCGAAGGACGCAAAGCCCGACCAGGCAGTCGGGACTATTTATCCCCTCATTTATTTTATTTCAAACGCATTTATACAAATAATGTTTTCAAAATTATTTGATAATCTTTTGCTCCAGTTGACAACTCTTTATTTATCAACAAATCACACCTCTTCGTTCCGTTCTCCGTTTATTAGAATAGAATTAGTTCACAAAAAATAAACAGACATATAGGTACATCAGAAATATTTTTTTAGATACAAGAATTTATAAAAAATAATTTATCGTAGTCAAGAAAAATATTATACTGAATGATACAAGTAAAGTGATATCCATAAAATATTTTAGAGAAAAGTACAAGAACAATTTATTGATTACCTCAAACAGTACAGTTTCACTTTAAATCAGTATCATATGATGTAATTTACATTAATCTTATTTAAGTATTATTTTTTGTTTTATCATCAAATAATATACTAATTTAACTTAACAATGATTTTTTTTGTATTTTAATGCAAAATCTGGTTATATGTAAAATAGAATAATTTGTTCAGTCCATTTTTCTTTTTTTTAAAGAAAAATAAAACATTCATTTACAATTACTAATTGTTCACATTTAATAATAATATTTTAAAGGTTTCAAACGAAATAAATTAAAATATCAACATCTTCAATTAACATAAACCGACCTTCAGAAAAGTGCAAGGTATTATTTTATCTTCATTTAACAAACTCCTATACTACTGAATTTTTACATGTAGATCATAAAAACCATGAAAAAATTTAATCTAAACTGTTCCACTGATAAGCCTACAACATTTTACAGTCCCGTGATTGTAAATCTAATAACTCTTCAACTATATATTTCTTTTTTTTTTCATTAACAACATTACCCAGATAAATTTCAAACCCCATCAATAAAAACTGGACTTGTTTCTTAGTATTTATCACCTTTTTATAAAAATAATTTATAAAAAAATTATTATCCTCTTTCTCAAATTCTATGAACGGACAGATTTAAACATTTTTTCCATATCATGTTCACATAAGGATAGAATTTCATCTGATTGTTAGCGGTGGATACGAAAATAAAGAGAAAAATGTTTTAAAATAAATTTTATAATGCTAGAAATAATAGTAAGTGTTAGTAATAATTTTGTGATTTAAAACCTTTACAATATATGAATTATGTTTTATTTTTAAAAAAAGTATATAATATAAAAGAAATATATACATGTATATATCGTGCACGTGTTTTTAGAAGAGGAAAGATATTTTTCTATGAAAACTAAAAATATATATTTGTTTAATTTACTGCTGTATAAACTTTATATATATATATACACACGGGTTTATATAATATATATAATCGTATTTATTTCAAAAAACTATACGTGTTATAAATATAAATTAAGAATACAGTACATAATTAATTGCATATATAAGTAATAAGATTTATGATAATAGATTGAATGATAAATTAATATTTAGTTTCAAACGTTATATTTCATTTTGATGCATAATATTTTGCATAAATACATTTATGCAGTTTATATTAATGTTTTAGAAGCTATTTTGCCACCAAATCATAATAATATCTTAAGTTTTGCATTTTATATATATGCATATTTAAATGTGTCAATGATTCTAATTTTGAATATTATATTTTCATCCGGTGCCGTTGGCTACATATAAATATTTAAGAGTATATAACTGAATGCAAATAACTTACTTATAAGATTAATATCAGAAATGCATTTATTATTATTTTTAAAATATAATTTTAAATTAAAGTTTTAATCCATTAGATTAAATTACAGAATTTCTTTCTTTGCAAGGAACTTTTATGCAAACTCTAATAAATCTATATCGATGTTTATTAATTAGTTTATTTCAGTTTAAAAATAATTAAATTACGTAAGTAATAAATCATATAAATAAAGTGATTGACATATAGATTTCTAATTCTCTATCATTTTACAAATAAATTATTATAATTGCATAATTCTTATATAGGATTTACGCATGACTGAAACTCTACTCGCGTCCCTCTCCGATCACAACATTGCTGCATGTATCAAAAAAAAAAAAATTAATTAAAATTATTACTAGAAAAATGCATTAATATAAGGAAAATAAGCTATGGAATTATATCAATGAAAAAATGTAGGATTACAACTATATTCATTTATTAGAAAGTTTGAAAGGAAGAAAACTTGCAAAAATTAAAAAAAGATTTCTAAGATTATTAATCTACGATATATTTACTCGTATTTTAAATGCAAAAATTATCTTTATATAATTTTTTTGGGGAGGGAAATCGTTAGAATGCCGAAAATTTACAAATCGATGAATTGTTTTACTTTATGAAAAATTGAAGAGATTATTCTATATCTACACTGCTATCATATTGTACTGTAGCTCTATATTTATTTTTAGATAAAAAATTAAAATAAAGTTTAAATAACAGGAGAAAATTCATATTTTTTCAGATAAAAATGAATGTTACCCAACTAAAGTCATTTTTCAGGTTTTATTTGACGATGAATACATATTATTACAACTAAGCATCCAAGTAACTTGGGTCTACTGTGCATGTAAATATATATATATATATATCTGTACCTATAAAGCAACTTGTTCTGACTGACGGACAGTTTCATCAACGCCCGGCAAAAACTACCGAAGATAAAATGATGAAAATTTTTACCCATGTTTTTCTTTCTGTATGCACGCACACTAAGAAAGGGCTTTTTGAAATTCCGAGTTTAAAGGGTTAATATGGAGTAACAATGAAATTTACATTTTTTTTAATTTCCCGGTAATAAATGAAAATAGAAACTTGATTTTTGGTGTGTCTAATCTTCACGGAATATCTAAAACTAATTTATAGATTTTTTGAAATTTTGAGTTTAAAGAGTTAAAATGGATTTTGATTTTTTTTTTGAAACCCGGAAATTTTTTTTTAATTTCTCAGTAACAATAGAAGATATCAATTTGATTTTGGGTGTGTGTAATTTTCATGAAAATAACTAAAAACAAATTTCTAAATTTTTATAAATTAAACTTTGAAAGGGGTAAAGAAAGGTAAAAACCATTTCAAACAATTATTGTAAGTTTTTCCCATTTCCGAATAAAATAAACGAGATATTTGCTAGAATGGGGCATATATTCATCAGATAAATATTAAAAACCATTTTCGGAATCTTTTTTTAATTTCCTTTCTATATAACATTATGGGAACTTTTCAAGCATCCAGCGGAGACTCCGAACGTGGATTTTCTGTTATAAATTCCATAAAATCAAAATACAGGAACAGACGAAAATGAACGCTTGGGTGACCTTATGAGAATTAAATTAGTTTAACCAATGGTCAAGAAGTAAATACAGATAAAGTTTACAAAGAATGGATTTCTACGAAAGACTAAAGACAAAAAGTTTAAAAGGTTAAGAAAAATGTTAATCTAAAATAAAACGAGTTACCTAATTTTTTTCGTTTAAATGTGTATACATACATGAATATATTACATAATTGTTAAGTATGTATAGAATAACAATAAATAATTTTGCACAATTGATTTTTTAATCATTTTCTTAACCACAATTAATTTTGGGTGCGCAGCTATGAAAAAAACTGAAGGGAACTTTGATTTCAGCTAATATTCCCTATCGTAATCGAAAAAACTAATTATTCACTCCCCACACCGAATAAATTTCATTTTTTTAACCGCAGTTAAAATATTAAGGTCTCAAGTTTCATGAAATATCTTAGATTCTAACACGTTTATAAATTTTCGTTTAGATATATGCAAATATTTTACGTAATCATTATAACTAAAATTCGGCGTTAGAAATTATTGTTATTCAAATTTATTATTTATAGTCAAATTATAATTTATTTTATGTGGCCCTATGGACATTAATATAAAATCAAAGTAAATTTAATGTTTTTTTTAAGAAGTGTTTGTATAATTTTATGAATATACAAAACCAATAAATTACATATTTTATACACAAATATAAGCATAAAACATAGCTACTTGTTATTTATTTATATAATTAGAATAAATAATATATTCTTACTGCAAAAATAAAAAAATTAAAAATATACATTGCCACCTTTTTTCACGATTTTAATGTATTTAAATTCGAGTGTCAAGTTATGTTAATGATCACTCACCTATATTACATGTATATTGAAACTATAGTAAATTTGTCACCAGTTACCTTGAATAATTCAGGCAGCACCCGCATTATTCATATAATATAAGAAAATAAATTAACAAAAGATATGAGTAATCCTATGAGAAAAGAAAAGAATTTCGAGATATAATAAATAACCAGCCTAAAGCTACTACATTTGCATGACAGACAACTAATATTTTTTTTTTTAAATTTCAAAGTTGAATGTGATAAAACCATAAAATTATTATTTTTTTATTATTACGTATATTAATATTATATATATATATATAATATATATAATGTAATATATATATATATATTACTTTAAAATATTACCTTTATTATTTTCTTGGGTTAACCAATCAACTGTACAATTTTTTTAATTTTTTTCCTGTTTAGCCTCAGGGAATCACCGTCAGGTATTACTTCAGAGAATAAATGAGAATGAGAGAATGTATGAGTGTTGGTGAAGTGTTGTACAGTCTCAGATCGACCATTTCTGAGATGTAAGGTTAATTGGAACCCAACCACCAAAGAACACCGGTATTCACGATCTAGTATTCAAATCCGTATAAAAGTAACTGCCTTTACTAGGATTTGAACCCTGGAACTTTCAACTTCAAAATCAGTTGATTTGCGAAGATCCGTTCACCATTAGACCCACCCGGTTGGTTAACTATACAAACTTATAAATTAAATACACAATGATTCACTTAGAATTCTCTAAGCTTCCTCAGATGACAATACACATTCATACAGACATCATACTAAATTCTTTTACATACTTGTAAGAGAGAACATATTTGTCACCTGAGGAAGCTTAGACAATTCTAAGTGAAACGTTGTGTATTTAATTTATTATTTTGTATAGTTGATTGGTTAACCCAAGAAATTAATTAAACCAATATTATTAAGTAAAATATGTCTTTTAATTACATTTAATTCTTTTCAATCAAGAGAAAATAAGCTTAAATAAATTACATTTAAGTTAATATATATATATAGTTATAAAATATTCATTTTTTTCAAATAATAATATTACCTGCGATAAATTTTTGTTATTAATTTGAAAACCAGTTATTACTTTGAACCATAAAATCGGTTTAATGGATTATTAGTTTAAGTAATGTTTTCGTTTGAAATAATATTTATATCAACATAAATATCAATTTATATACCAATATCGAATAGATTTATAACTTTAAACCGGAATATTTTATAAATATTTTAAGGGGAAAAATTCCCTTTATTGAATAAATAATTGAAATTTTTTTCGCTGATTACAATAATTCTGTAGTGTAGTCTTAAACGGTCGTTGCTATTATAAATATAAGAGTTAATATATAATATATTATTATTATTAATTATTATTATATATTCTTGCTACTATCACTTTAGAATCATTCAGAAGGGACGAATTCGATAGAAACATCAAAATAAACAGATATTTAGCCGAATTTATAGAAGATGTAGAAATTCCATTAGACCATACTGCACAAAAAAGGGGAAAAACTGTAAAAAAGAAATCGATAAAGTGGTCAAGGTACAATTAGCTGAAAAACAGTAGTTGTAACATCGTAGGGAAATTTCTTAAGCACAGCCACACCAGACTGGAATTTATTATAACACCAAATGTCAAATGACTTTTTTATTCTATTAGAAAATAACATAAAATTATCTGATTTATTTATAATAAATTATTATTATTATTGTCTGGTGGTGGATTAATGGATACGCATGTAAAACATCTATATTAAAAAAATTCAAAATAGAAAGCCTGGAGGCATTTTAAACATGAGATGCAGCAGTTAGGAGATGAATATAGTGGACAGAAACTGAAAAATAGTGAAGAAAGTAATGAAAAACAATCTTCATTAGAATTTGAACCTGACAACTGTCTACTTCAAAATTAGCTGATTTACGATGACGAATTTACCATTAGAACATCCGGTGGGTTGTTTTTCCTATTTTGCTATCGTTTAAAAATTATATTATCAATACTGGTTTAGAAAGATATTGTTACATGATGATAATCCAATCACAGACATCAAATCACAAGCGCGCACACACACACACACACACACATACACGGATTGTATAAAGTGCAAATGGAAACTTCTGGATACTAGGATTTACTTTCATTTTAAAATATCTACTTCACATAAATTTATTATATTTTTTTATGGTTAAAATCAACATTTTAGTGATTCTATTATTTTTATTTACATGTTGAAAAACCTACTGGTGTTCCAAATACCAGATCTATCTATTACACCACAGAAGGAAACACTCGGTCAACTTCAAAAATCAATTGAAAATAATTTTAAATTATTCTTTTCTTTAATGTTCACACAGTTTTTATTTATCTCATAATTTGCGAATAAATAACAAAAAAAAAATTAATTGATAATTAGGGGGAAGGAGTCACGTTTAAAATATCATAAATAATCCTGTGGAAGTAATTTAAAAGTATGTACATCGTTTGAAATGTTTTACAGAAACTCATTCTCAGTTAGTAAATCATAAAATATATTTTTGTCCTATTTTTGTTCAATTTTTTTGTCTAATGGATTTTTTATTAAAATACATCCTAACAATGTAAAATAAAATATTACAGCCGCTGGATTAACTTCTTTCTATTTATTTATTTTAGTTTAATATATCCTGATTGATTAGCTGCAAGTAATCCATTTTTTGTTAAGAAGGATACGGTCTACTGATAAAAATTTCAAGTAATGACATAACAGATAACCTAAAGTTCCAATCGCTTAGATTCTTGTGTTCCTGAATAATATAAAGTTATTATAAAAGTTGCGTTAAACCAGATTTTGCTAATCATGGACAGATACAAATCAAGATAATTGGCTAACATGACAATCAAAACAAATTGAAAGAATGGGTCTTTGCTTCAGTTTTGTGTGAAAAACAATCTTATAAATTTATAGATGAAACTTTAATTATAGCCCTTGAAAATATTAAATATTATATCACTTGTCATAAGCTATAAAGCTTATGAAACCATAATTTTTTTCTATGAATCTCTTGAATTTTTTTGGTAAGTTTACCCAATTGTTGCAACAAAAATGAAAACCGAAATATAATTTAATCTATTCTTTAAATTTCTTGGTCTTTTTTACAAATGAAATTTAGCTTAATATTCCGTTGTTATATCTTAGAGAAGAAACGAAATTTTACTACACCAAAAAAATGAAATTCAACACACTTTCGGTTTAAGTTTTACTGCTCAATCAAAAATGAAATTATCTTGGTAAATTTACGTTTCAAACCATTTTACTTCTTAATTTTGTTAATAAAGTGATAAGAGAATCACTCATTGGTCTGTTATAAGTACACTATAAACAAACTCGGTCATTTTGGTTTCTAGAAAAATGTTATTACTTTTTTAGGTATAACTTATAACTAAACTCGGCAGAAATAACTTTTATTTGAATTTAAACTTAAAACAACTTTTTTTCATAAGTAGGTAAAACATTGGAAAAGGTTCCCAATGTTTGACACTCACGCAAAACATGTTTTATATATATATATTTATATAAAATATATTATTATGTATAAAATTATATATATAAATTCTTTTTCCCTGCTTAAATAACTTGAACACAAAGAAAAAAAACATTATAATCCAAATTTTAATTAACGCAAGTTGATTCTTTAAGAGGTCGTTTATGAAAAAACTTCATAGCTAAGATAGACGTTTCTCATCATTACTGACTTAACGGAATATCACTTTAGATAGCGTAAAGCGTAACGTGCTATTTGTAATAATTATACTTAAAAGTATTTATGGAATTTCTTAATTAATCTACTACTGACTATTACACCTTAACATCTCAGTTTAGTGCTTGGTTGTTACTTGCACTATAGCATAATGAGTTTATCGCTATTGTTAGAACAGAATATACCTATAAATTTATATTTAAGACCATTATTCCAAAATACAAAAATAATATTTAATAAATAAATCGATAGTAGTTACTCGAAAGTGTTCGAAATTTGTTATCTTGGTTGATTTTATATAGGTTTGTATTTTCATCAATTTAATTTATTTTTGCTCAATAACTATTATAATTACAATCGGCTCTCCTGCGGAGCTATTAGTAAGTTTCCTGAAAAAATCACGTGATAAGAAGGTCCTTAAGGAACCCCCAAAATAAATAATACACAATAAATAGTTGCAAGCAAACTTAAAGTCAAGTATGAAATTTCAAGCTCAGTCATAAATCACAAACCATTAATTTCAGCACCATATAGTCCCCAAAACAAACATTAATAACAAATAAAAAGAAAAAGAAAGAAAAGTAACAAGAAATTAGATACCACACTACTAAAATTGACGGTGTTAGATTCCTTATCTAACTGTTATCCTAACTGTTAGATATCCTAACTGTTACGCAGACCCTAAGTCGAGTACATGGGCTCGTTTCAACCATCGGACGGCTCTGCTGTTATCGAGTGGATTAATTGCAAAGTGGTTAACATGATTGTCAAGCCTCTGCAGGTATTTGACATTGCGCTATTGTGCAATCTCACGAACCTATGGGAGCTCCAGATAATCATGAATCTCATCATTCCGCGTGAACCACGGAGCTTCGGCAATTACCCTCGCTACTTTGTTCTGAAATCGTTGTATAATTTCCACATTAATAGAAGTACTAGTCGTTCCCCACAATTCTACACCGTACGTCCAGATTGGGCGCAGGATGACCTTATAAATTAAGATCTAGTTGGATAACATGAAGCCTGAGTTCCTCCGTAACAGCCAATGAAGTTCCTTATACCTCGCGTTTAGCTGTTTCCACTTCATCCTCACGTGAAACCAGGTCTAATTCCGATCCAGGTGTAGTCCCAGATACCGCACAGTCTCCGTTTGCGGGATCAAAACACCATCGAACTACATACAGGGACAGTCACCTCTCCGCATGGCAAATGGGACGTGCCTCGACTTACCTTGATTAACAGTAATCCTCAACTTTTTCTGACACATGCACACACGATCCAGCGCCATTCTGCGAGGTTAGGCCAGGGTTTTCGTTAACGGCCAGGATAGCAGTGTCATCAGCGAACGTGGCGACGACGCAATCATCCAGGACCGGAATTTCCGCAGCGAATATGGAATACAACACACGGCCCAGCACAGAGCCCTGAGGGACACCTCAGCCTCACCTCCTTGAAAACCTTCTCAAAACCTCCTCAAAACCTTGAAAACTCGTCATTACATTTCACCTGAGCAAAACGCTTCTCAAGATAATTCTGCAAGACTAGGAAGTAGGGTTGAGGAAGTTGTAGCTTTAATTTGTAGAGTAAGCCATACCTTATCCATAAGGTAATAAGGCAATCCATACCTTATCAAAGGCCTGCTGGATATCTAAGAACGCCTCCGAGCAGAATTTCTGCTCCTCCAGACACCCACTTATGACTCTGATGACTCTATGGGATTGTTCGATTATGGAATGGCCACACCTGAACCCAAATTGATGGTCCGGAATTATCCCCTTACTCTTCAACACTGGCCTAAGCCTCTGCAGTACTAGCTACTCAAACAATTTAGATAAGACCGGTAACAGGCTAATTGGTCTGTAAGAAGAAACTTCCTGTGCAGGCTTCCCTGGCTTCAAAATCATCGCCACTTGCGACGCCTTCCATTCCGCTGGGAAGTAAGACGTCCCCAGAACAGCGTTAAACAAATTACTGATGTACTCGAGGCTTTTAAGGGGTAGCATGACAAGCATTTTGTGCGTCACTAAGTCAAAGCCTGGGGTCTTCCTTGGATGACTAATTTCAGTATCTCCCTTGCAGAGATCGGTTTAATCGGGATGCTGATTGGCATCGGGCTCTCATGGAAGTCATTAACATC
Source organism: Lycorma delicatula (assembly GCF_047948215.1). Taxonomy (NCBI): domain Eukaryota; kingdom Metazoa; phylum Arthropoda; class Insecta; order Hemiptera; family Fulgoridae; genus Lycorma; species Lycorma delicatula. The sequence goes on from NC_134460.1 coordinate 95,793,322, forward strand.
AACATCACCGGGGCCCTCTGCATCGTGGGGTCGGAACGTTACCTCTAGGTATGAATCAAACAGATCGGCCTTTTCTTTGTCAGTCCTCGTTCACGATCCAGTACGCCTCTGTAGGGCGGGGAGCGTTCCTGATGATCGTTGCAGTCCTTTTGAAGCCTTCCATAAAGAGCATCCGTTCCCATTCAGGTTAGAATGATTTCCTATGTACTCCTTGAATGTTTTGTACCCTGATATTCCTCAACAACCTCCTCAGTCTTCGCGCCGTCCTATTAAGAAGAGTCCTATCTTCTGGCCTTCTGAAACGCTGCCAATTCCGCCGAAGATACCGCTTCGAGACAATTAGTTCTGCCACTTCCCTCGGATAGGTATTGTTTCTGGCTGAGTGCAAATCATCAGGTGTAGACCGCCATGCTCCCTCCTGCATGACCGACGTCAAAAAGTACGTCGCGTAATCAATATCCCCAGGGGTATCGAGTGGAAACGGGTCAGTCAGTTTCTCTTCGATCCAATCTTGGTAAGAAACCCAATCCGTTCGTCTCGTATGAAGAATAGGCCTCTCTTTCTTCCTTAACACCGTCATTCTCAATGTAAGTAGAACGTGCAAGTGATCCGACGATGAATCATAGTTGTTCTCCACCAGAGTGTATGCAGATGATGTACCCGAGGTAACAAAAAAGTCAAGCAAATCCGGGATCTTCGTCAGGTCCGTAGGCCAGTATGTCGGCTGGAATCCTGATACCACGTCCAGGGGCAGATTTTGAACACATCTCCTCAGTGATCTACCCCTGCTGGTAGTCAACCAGGAACTCCACAATGGGTCTTTTGCGTTCCAGTCTCCTCCGACAATAAACCTGGAACCCTGAGTTGCAAAAAAATCAGAAAACAACGCCGCTAGTATCGCCCCACCCGAGCGAGTACGGTATGCGCGCGCGCTTTAGTTAGAATCATTGAATTAAATAAAATTATAAATATTTTTAATTAAGTTGCGTGTGTAATCCGTGCATCAGAAGCCACCCACAGTTGTAGGACTTTCCCGGAACGCGGCTTTGAATATCTATTGAAAATGCATTGAATATCAGAACTGCATTAGGATGTGCATCAATTCGACGTAAAAATTTACTTTTAATCACTGATGATGATGGTGATATAAGAAAAATTAATAAAAAAGAAGACTACAAATTGTTTATTTTGAAAATGCAATTTTTTTGTTAAACTTCTTCCTATATGATATATGAAAAAAATTACCGTAGAACAATCATAGAAATCTTCTCTATAAAATAACAACAAAATATTATCGAAATAGATGCACTTGGTAATAAGTATAAATCTTTAACCCTTTATAAAAGAAAGTAAAATAATAATAATAATATACCAGTCGAACTGAGAACCTTTTAGGTAGATTTGATAAGAAAGCTACCTATTGTAATTGGTTCCATGATTGACTTCCGGAAAATTACGACATATCTTTGCTTTTCACATCCTCTAGACCCCAAAACCACCGTCAGTTCAAAAGTTTATATATACATTTATTTTTCACATTCTTGTGCACACGTTAATTTCCGTAATTTTGCGCCAATCATTTTTAAATTAACACATAAAATATAGCAACCCAAATTCTCGGTTAAATTCGGTAATGGACAAAATCGGACCATGGAGATGGAAATAAGAGGGCTTTTACGAAAAAACAAAATATCGCTATAATTAAGTAAAATATCGAATTCGTTTATAAAATATCGAATTCGTTTAAAGTTCGTAGTATTCTTTGATCAAGGACCTAAAACTTATTTAAGTAAAGTTTTATGATATCACCAACTATTGGCCCAGGGGGTGGAATAAATGGGGTTTCGAAGACAAAAAAAGTCATACCTCTCTTAATAGACAAATATCGAATCGTTTAAAGTGGGCATTAGTCCTCTAAACGTTTAGAGTACTATAGAAGAGGATTATTAGTACAGGACTAATTGAACTTTTGTCTGAAACAATTTTTGTTATGACTAACCCTTACGGCAAGGGTTGACCAAAATGTTGCTGGAATTGTAAGAAGATGGGGCTTGCCCTATGCTAAACGTGTGAATTTTTTTCACATGCAACCATTGTCGCATTGAGTAAATTTGAAGTCTTTCTTAACTTTAAGATGGAAATCTTTTTTATCCCTACTTAACACCGGTGAAATCTACCTTCGCCTACAAGCGTGCCGAAAGGGATTTTATATTTTTTGAAGTCTGTTAAAAATTCCTTCTTTTCTTCTTTTGAATTTTATTTTTAATTAACGGAAATACATATTGTAAAGAAGAAAATTAATATTGTTGAAGTGATGGACTGAACGTTTTATAAATCTGGTGTCAATGGAATGTCTTGAATGTTTTTAGTGAAATGAATTTAATTAGTAAAAAGAGATCATGAATAAATAATTAGCTAAAAAATATAAAATTCTAAAATTCTTGTTTTAATAAAAGAATAATCAAAATAAATAAAAAACAAATGAAAACATTACCCTTCAATTGTAATAAAATAGGTTAAAACTAAAATAAAATAGCATTTTGTATAAAGCTAGCTATTTGTATAATGACATTAGCGGTGTATATATAGCTCGTTATGCACTTATGAATTATCAGTTTTTCATATTACCTTAATTAAGTACTTAAAATAGATTCTTTCGTAAACAACCTATTATTTATTTTATAAAAATAAAATAAATGTTTAAGTGTTTAAAAATAGTAGAGTTTATAATATTAAACTTATTCATTTGATAAGAATTTGGTCTCTTATTATTATTATTTTTTCATTAAAGAACAGATTAAGGTCAGTAACCTTTTAAAATAAAATCTAGTCTTCACAGAAATTAAAGATGACATTTAAAAAAAATAACAAGTTAACCAATTTTAATACTTTGTTTAATATAATTCTAAAGGTACCGCAACAGATTTAAAAAAAATATATATATATATATATATGTTTATAACTGGTATAAATAAGTACTTCATGCGTACAGTTATTTATTTTATCTTGTTTGTTATTAAGAAGATTAGAAATATCTCTAGTAAAAAGCTATTGATGTGTAAAATTAAATCCAGTAAATCTCAATAAATAATCCTTATCTAATGTAACGGTTCTCAATCTGATGTATGCGTACCTTTAGAGACATAATTCAGAATATTCCAGGTTTGGAAAAAGTAATGGCGAATATGTATTGTAGTAAGAGGCCTATAACTAAAGAAAATTAAAGTAATATTAGTTGACAATATACTGAATAAATAAATAACATGTGTTTCATTCTATTTTCCTACTACTTTTAATAAATATAAAAATCATCAATTTTTGTATTTATTAATCTGATTAATCTATACTTTTACCAGTTGTTTCCAGTTAAATTATAAAAATTTTCAGTATTTTTTTACTATTTAGTTGTTTTTTTAAGTGATCATCAAAAAACTGGTTTGGCGCTACAATCCATTCAATTCTGTTCTGTGCCGATATTTAATCTTAATTCATTTTATACATCCTATTAATAAAAATTTTAGATTGTTTTTCTTAATAATACTCTAAACCTAAAATTAATTTCATATTGGAAATTAAATACTGCGGCTAAAAGAAATCCAATGTATGCACTGCCTAAACTTTTTTATATGAGTGTATATGCGTTACTATTCATATTAGAGTTAATTTATCAAATATACATTAGGATTTAATAGTATACAGGATTTAATACAATTTCAATAATTAAAATGTAAAATTAATTCAGAAGAAAAGAATAAATATCTTCTTTTTACTTCCTTGGGCGAAGTATAGGAAGTACTGTGATCGCGAAAAATTTCATTTTTTAGATTTCAACGGAAATATCCGTTTTGACCATCTCTGAATCCATTTTTTCTAGTTTCGGTATGACGTCTTACGTACGTACGTATGTAAAACTACCTATCTGCGTATGCATAACTCAAAAACGATTAGTCGTAGGGTGTTGAAGTTTTGGATTTAGGACAACTGAAACATCTAGTTCGGCACCTCTTCTTTTGATTGCAATCGACTGAACCAAAAGTGCCCAAAAAAAGGCCCAAAATCCAACAATGTTGTGACTTTATCTTTATTTAAACTGTTTTTTAATTTAAATATGGTTTTTGTATACATCTGATTGTAAAAAAATGTTTACAATAAATAATATTCGATAATAACAATAAAAAAATAGATTTAAGAAAATATCAGAAGTTATTAATGAAATAAAATTTTTATGTAGTTTTCATTTTAAAAAAAATGTGCAAATGTAATTTAATAGACGTACAAGGAAGTCTTGTGGTGTCTACATCAGATTTTTTTCTAAAAGTTTCGAAATATTTTTCTAGTTTAAAAATATATTCCCTATACAATAATATATCAAGGTGTTGGATAAATATAGCAAAAGGTCTAAATAAAGCCTCTTTCTCGTAACAATACAAAAAACCCATGATCATTGTAGCTGATTTGTTTAAACGATACAGACGCTGGCGGATTGAAAACAAATTATCACATTATTCAGACTTGTTGGTTTGAGATATAACCAACAAATCACCAATTCAGAATTTAGTTAGGCAGAATGAATCATGTAGTTAAAGATACTCTGATAAAAAATAGCAAACAATTAATTATTTATAAATGTAATGTACTGAACGCCCAAACCCTTTTACAAAATTGACTCTAATATAAGCTAGTTTAATTGTGTAAACCAAAAATTGTCGTTTGTAATAGCTCACAATCTTTCTTCTAATTTACTGACTTAAAATAATATATTTATTTAGCGTATGGCAGCAAGATACAATACCAATTACAATCAAAAATTACTAACAAATTAATATAAGCTATTGATTCTAGAGTCGCCATCAGGAAATCTTCAGGAGTCCCTTCATAAGCTGTCCTAGGGCAGACTTCTGTGGTATGTTTAACAGTTTGATTTTCACCACACTCGCAAACTAGGCGTCGGTGTTTTATCCCATTTAAACAGAAAATCGACGCACCTGCCATGCTGAGTGCGTATTCTGTTTAACGTTGACCATGTCTTAAATAATATAAATATGTTTGTATAACGTAGTAATGAATAGGTGTAAATTTTATAAAATAAAGATTATTATAAAAATAGATTCAAAAATTCACATGTTTATAAGCCAAGAATAGTAAGCAAAAGAAATATATATATATTTTAAATGCGATTTAGATATACATATAAAGAGTTAATATAAAATCTTTATCGGAATCACGCAGATGTGGTAAAAAGTAAGAAAAGACATGTTTCCATAAAAAATAAGCAGTGAAATAAATTATAGGAATTTTAATTAATTTCAAAGTAATTGCAGTTTAAAGAGAAAATACACAGATTTATTAACCCTATTATTCTTTTATATAAAATTAAATAAAAAATAATATTACATAGTATAGATTTAATTTTTAATTTTCTTCATACAGATATTTCTAAGTATTAAAATCATATTTATTACAAATGATAGACAAATAAAAAGATAATAATAATATTAATAATTAATTATAATAACAATAACAAAAAGAGTTCATAACAAATAGAAATTAACAAATATTCTTAAGGAAGAAAAATATCAAAAGTAGACTGACACAACCCGGAAGAATCTTCAAGTAGAAAAGGTCTTTTCTACATTTTTCCCTGTCTTTTAAGGAAACCAAACATGAAATAGAAAATTTAGGAAAGTATTTGAAATATGAAGTTAAAAAAAAAATATTCTGAAACTATGGCAAGTTGACAAGTTAAAAACGATGAGTTTTTAAAACGTATAGAAGGAAAAAGGACTTTCGGTAATTTCTCACCTAGATAAAAATTAGATTAATTAAAACATTCCAGAGTTTGTTACTTTGGTAATGAAGTGATAGTAAACCACTGTCGAGGATCTGGTGAGAGTATGACGTGTCTTCGGGAGCTCCGTAAATATTTTGTTAAGTGGTTTTTTCGGATTTTGATTGTTAAAAAAGTGACTACGTGATAGAGTTTACAAAGACCAATATTTTGGCGTATAAGTAATAGAAACTAGTGTGCAACTTTTCTAGTAATAATTTTTTTAGGTTTAGTTAGGAAGACCACGTGGCGGCGTGAGTAGCAATGTGTTATATTTGCTATACGAGTGTTAATTTATAGCTTAATTTAGTAGATAATATTATTTTAAGTTATAGACTGGTAGAAACTCTATCAATAGTTATTAGGATAAATAAGTTAGTTTAACAAGCAGGGTTAGGTTAAAATCGCCACGTGCTCAGGAACTTAGGCTAGCTTCCGTTTAGCTAGTAAAACTCCTATTAAATTCAGATCTGCCATCCTAATTGCTTTTTCACCAGGTAAAGAAATCTGAGACCTTCTTTGATCTCTTTGGCCTAGCGGCAGAATCAAACCGAACGAAGTGGGACTTTGAATATTTTCTATTATTTTAAGTTTCACGAGGGATTTTCATAGGGAAATAGCTGTTTCCCTATATCTAGTTGCTAGGGCCCCCGAGCCCAAAACCTTTAGAGTTCCAGGCCGGATGCAGCGATGCTACAGATGCCTCGAAGTGGGGTACATATCGAGAAACTATAAGGGCGCAGACAGGTCGGTTGCGTGTTTTAATTGTGGAGCAGCTGGACACCGGACGGTAGATTGCAGCAGCGTGCCGAAATGTCTTTCATGTAACGTCAAGGGGCATCAAATCGGCAGCGTAAAATGCTCCTAAGCGCCGAACAAAGAAACTAGTAAGGAGAGCCGGTGGAGGAACGGACAGCAATCGGCGCGCAAATTAAAATAGTTCAACTAAACATGAACCATTGTGCGCTGGCACAAGACATGCTTGCCAGACACGTAGCGGGTACGGGCACGGATATAGCTATCGTCTCAGAGCGATATGCCCTTGACTCCGTCCGGACTGAATTCCATCTGAGGATGGAGGTACGGCACTGTGGACGTGTGTGTCTTGGGCCCTATGCAGGATGTACGTCGGAAAGTTGGCTTCATGAGAGCGAGAGTTGCTGGAGTATTCTACTACTCATGTTATCTCTCCCCCAATATCTCATTAGAGTATAAGATGATCTTTCTTATCTTACTGAGGAACATGTCGGTACATCAACCGGTCTTACTAGCAGGCGACTTTAATCCCTAGTCTTCCGACTGGGGGTCAATCAGGACAAATCAGAGGACGCTGCACTAATGGACACGATCGCAGCCCTGGAATTCGTGGTGCTCAATGTTGAGGAATAGCAAACCTTTAGAAGAGGCAGTTTTGGCTCCATTGTTGATGTTACCGTTGTGTTTCCTGAGGTTGCAGCTGGGATCTGGGACTCGAGAGTGTAGGATGGCTACATGGCCAGTGATCACCAGGCAGTTCTGATGACGTTAGCAGGCAATGGACCGGATGGTGTCGGCCCACCAACGTTTATGGGATGGAGCACGAGAAGTCTTGACCCAGTAGTATTTGGGAGGGACTCAACCTACGAGAGGACTAAGGTGACGATACTGCGGAGGAGAAGGCTACCAGACTCGCTGGATCTCTAGAAGAGGCCTGTGCCGTCCAACCACGTAAATACAAGAAAGAGGGACATTCCCCTACGTATTGGTGGACGCAGGAAATTGCGCTCAAGCAAACCGAGAGTCACAGGCTCAGGAGACGGGTAATCAAGGCGTTCTGCACTCTGTAAGATCCGTATACACAGAACAGTATAAAATGTCCAGGAGAGAACTGATTAAACTCATCACACAAGCAAAACGGAAATGCTGGAGCCAATTGATACAGGAGGTCGACTCTGACCCGTGGGGGAAGCCTTACGCAATACTTGTTAGAAGTATCAGACCAAGGGCACCACCATTGATGTCTCCGCATGAAACGGTAAACATTGTGGATGGGCTCATCCTTCATGGGAACGAAACACTGTCTGAGAACGATGATGGTGCTGAGGCTCCTACATTCTTTACTAATTAGGAGCTGGAGGCTAATAACCACACTATTCATGCCCTATTCGATAAAAAAAGATTAAACTCAAAATTTGGTTTAAAAAATTAATTTTATTTAAAATCTAAAACTAGATGGCTATTTCGATTGATAATCATTCTTCTACTGTAGATACTCCGGAGAAAGTATATATAAGTATGTATAAGAAAATAAGTAAATTAAATGTACTAAAAAGTATGAAAGAAAATTAATTGATAATTAAATATTACGAAACGTAATAAAATGAGCAGTGTTTTTAGAACAAGAATAAAAAATACTAACAACTGTTATCACTTTACGCAATTCAAATAGAAAGCGTAAATTTAGCCTAAAAGCTTAGGGGGGATTTGAATTAGCTTCTAATTTGAATTAGAAGTTTTACTGATTTAGATATTTTTTTAGGTTAAATTTATTTTTTGCATTGCGATTATCTATAAGAATAGCCGTTTTTTATATTGTTACCTGTTATTTTAAAAACACTTCTTAAAAGACTCGTGTAACGATGTTTCATAGAACTTTATTATTCGTGCGAAATTTTCTTTTACAATTTATATCCCTGAGTGTATTTTTTTATTTAATTTTACAAAAATCGTTCATATTTATATCTAATTTAGTGTCATAAAAATTCGTTAATCGACGAATAAATGAAACAAAAAACTAACTTCTTATCCAAAGACTTGCTTTTCCATTAATCTACTTGTATTTTGTGTGCGTATATTTATGTAAAAAAAAACTTACGTATTATATACTGAAAAATAAAGAAAGGAACCGACTATAACAAAAAAAAAATCCTTTATTTTACTTTCCATTAAAAAATGTATCTATTATTATCGTTATTAACAATTCTGTAGTCAGGTTTTTTACTGAATATGTTTGCGTCGTCTCTTTCTCTTAAATATTTCATGATATATTGTAATTCTATGGAATGAAATATTATACTTTAACAATTATGTTAAAAATTAATTTCTTATATTTTATTAATGTCAAATTCTCAAAAACAAATATTACTTGAGGAAATTATTTATTTATCAGTCTTCTTTTTTAAAAAAATTTTATTGAGCTAATTTAAATACGGAATATCCTGATGAAAAGAATAAAAATTATAATATATTTAAACACCGTAATGTAACAACATAATGATTATACATTAAAACAGTAATAATACATTAAAACGTGTCCCTTGTCATTGATTTACAAAGTTAAACGATGTTAGTTTAAACAGAAGCCAGAAACCACGTGAATTCTCTCTCTCTCACACTCTCTCTCTCTCTCTCTCACTCTCTCTCTCTCTCTCTCTCTCTCTGTGTGTGTGTGTGTGTGTGTGTGTGTGTGTGTGTGAATGCATGTGTGTGCTGTTATGTGCATGTGCACACAAGTGAGTGCGAGTGCGGAAGCAACATCTTAAGAGTTGAATCTTGAAGCCAACAAACAAGACTTGTACACAAGTGGACCGTGATTAATTTTGCCGAGAACGAGGCATAATTTCCCGCGCGAGGGACAGACCAAACCGCATTTTAATGATAAATCGCTGGCAAGTTGCTGCACAATTAATATCGGTACACTCTCTACATATAAAACTAGTCACCGAACTACCAAACTCTACCTCTACCCATTAACTGCAGTAAAATTAATATATTAACTCCATTAAAATTATTAATATCTTATTTAACCGTTGTAGATAATTCATATTTCAACAGTGGATAAACACAAATTAGTTACAGACCCAATAGCCATTTAATTTTAAAGGCTACGTTTTATGATAATATATAAATATGTATTTGTGGGTTTTCTCAATTATTAACTAATTTAGCATTCAAATCAGAGGATAACAGGTACGTATGTGTCGTGAGGAAAAAGATCAGTACTTTAAAACTTAAATGAGAAATTTTCAAGATTATCTAATTAGCGTGTTCAGTTTTGCGTGTTCAGTTGCCTCAGGAAAGAAAGTGGTCCTGCTTTATCCTTGTATACTAATATCTCTGAAACTTATCGGATTAATGTATTACAATACGCGTATCTCCATAACGTAAAGACTTATATCATAAATCAATGAATTTCATGTTTGACGATAATTTTGCAGGAAAAAAATTCTGATGTAACCTCTGCAGTACAGTTAATATGTTTTATTAAATAAATTAGAATCAATATTTTCCATCAATTAGTCCCTTATTTTAAGGGTAAAATTTAAAATTATGTTATGGTATTTTGTTTTAATTAAATAATATTATTATATTTGATGAGAATACAGGAAATTTTAAAACTCTCGTAGAAAATATTTGGATAGACTGCAGAATAGCTATTCTTTCGTTTGATCTGAACAAAAGCTCACAATAAAATTAATTATTCCTTACTTCATTATTCTGAAGTTTAAACCATAAAGACTGGTTACGCAATATAAATCTTATATTACACTATGTTTCTTTGTAATTTAAAATAATAATAGAATAAATTTCAGAAATAACGTTTCAGTAAAAAAATTAAAATTAATCATATTCATATTAATTTTTGAATCACAACTGTTGGTCATTTAATTCTAGAAGAACAAGTCCGGAAATGAATACGTGATAAGATGATAAAGTAAATGGGAAATAGAAAATTTAGCTTACTTTTCAACTTTTTGCGGCTAAATACCTCTATCTATAAGAGGAATTTTGACTTATCGAATTTTAATAATTAATTCACTATTATCTTTTTATGTACTGTGAAATTCCACATTACTGTTAAAACTTTGAATCTTATTCTACCAAGTTAGTCTTTTTACCCAAACTGAATGTGCAATTGATACTAATAAGTAAAATTGAGACTGTATTATTTACTTTCATTTAGTTATGGGATTTTCCCCGAATAATTTATATAATTCTATTATTTAAAAAATCTGATATGATCACCATATCACTTCCTTATACGCTTATTAAATTAAATAAACACAGTTTTTTTTAAAATGAAAAGTACATAAAATTTTACTCCATTAAGTAAAGTACCTTAAAAAGTAATACATACAGTAAAGGAAGTATTGTAATCGCGAAAAATTTCTGTTTTCAGATTTCAACGGGAATATCCATTTTGACCATCCCTGAATCCATTTTGACTAGTTTCGGCGTGACTTCTGTACGTACGTACGTATGTATATCGCATAACTCAAATAACGATTAGCTGTAGGGTGTTAACATTTTGGATTTAGAACTGTTGTAACATGTAGTTGTTGTGCACCTCCCCTTTTGACTGCAATCGACTGAATTAAAAAGCTCACAATAAAAAAAAAAGAAAATGGATTTTGGACTTTCTCTTAACTGCAGTAATAAGAGAATTGAGAGCTTTTCAACGATATTAGTGATACTTTTATTCATTGGTTCCAGAGTTATAGCAAAATAAAATTTTAATTAATGAAATATTTGGATTTTACAAGGGGAAGACAGATCAGTTCGAATCCGACCTCATTTCATTTTTTTTTTACTTTCTTTTTAATTTAAAATATTGATTTATTTAACTAATATTAATTTATTTAACTATTTATTTAATTATTAACCTCTGATTGTAAATATTTTTGTTTAACTTTTTTCAATTTAAATATATTGATTTATTAACTATTATCCTCTGATTGTAAAAAAAATGTGTATATATACTTTAATAGGTGCAGTTCATACACGATAGTTATGTAGTATCCACATCAAATTTTTTTCTCATACATATCTCTCTGGTTGTTTATCAGTTATTTTATTTATGAAAATTATTATTACCCCTCTAAAAATATATTCTATTGGTTTATTGATTATTATTTTTTTAATTATATATTTAGAAAAATCTATAAATTTTTTACTACTTAACAGAAGAAAACATGAGGAAAAATGTTTAAATTAGTATATAATGTAAAAGGAGAAAATATCTTGACTATAAAAATGGTTTAGGATGGCTTATTATACAGGAAAAGCCAGAAAATTCATATTAAACACCTAAAGGAGGTGATTATTTAAAATGTTTATTCTGAAAAGGTTATAGGTTTTATTACAAAGGACCGGTTGTATAAATCCAGACTATACGTATCAGGGCAACCACACGAGAATAAAAAAAGAAAAATGAAAGGAAGAATTGTCTGCGTTCTAAAATATTGCTCGACTAATGCTTTATTATTAATTTCAAAATCTGTAGGAGGCGTATTTTATAAATGATAGGTTAGGTTGGGTTATCAATATTCCATCTGATAAATAATTAACTACATATTTTGCCGTCAGACTAACACAATAATAATGTTTTTTTTTTTTTTACAACTATATTTTTCTGTTATCATTTGTTGCTTGTTTGATATTAAATGTACTACTTTTATAATTACTATTGTCAAATAATAATTAAAAAAATAAAACTGGTAATAGTGGAACTTTGTATTTCATTTGAAACGGAATGTCATTTTAATTTTACAAAAAAATCTTAAATTTAGAGTCTGCTTTAAAAAATAAAATATAAGGCAAAACGTCAGTAAATAAACTCTAAATGAAAAGTAATATGATTAAATCAGCAGGTAACACAAACTAGTAATTAACTGTTTTTAAAATCCCTTATACGAGTATAATTAGATGCTAGCATTGAGGTGGTCTATGAGTACAGGTTTCAAGCTGAAATTCAGTTTTAAGTGATATATGTATATTTATGTTATCGGTAGGTTTCAATTAATGGCAATATCTCAAAAATTATCAGCTCTAGAGAACAGTAACGGTCAAATTTAATGAGATACAATCTCTTTTAAGGCAGTGTAGTATTGAAATACAACATGAATTCTTCGTAATTTAAATGATATTTATCGTACATTTTTATTATTATTATTATTATTATTATTATTGTAGTAGGAGTGGTGGTAGTTGCTGTTGTTATCGTTAAGTAGATATTTTGAATATACTCAAAAGAGTAGGAGAGTCATATACTAATTTGGAAGACTCTGATATATCTATGTAGATTTGTTTAGACCGAACCAGTTAGAAGAGCATCCTGTATTATTAATAAATATTCGTTTAGATATTACATACCTGATTTATGAGGATTTAATATGATTTTAATTAAAACAACAAATAGTGGTCGAGGACTGAACGACTGATAGCGTGTTAATGGTTTCTTAGTATATCTTCGTACAGTTAAGTGTTACACTTTCATAATGATTATATAAAAAGTATATACAATTATTTTCCTCTATCAAAAAAATATATATAATGCACCTTAAAATCTTATATCCCAAGGTATCCATCCAGAAAATTGTGATTTTGACTTTTCCTTTGTGTATGTTTTTTTTTACTTATCACATTAATTTCTGAAATATAAACTAGCCTTGCATGAAACTTGTTAATTTTTAAAAATCTGATGTGGACACCACATGACTTCCTTGTACGCCTACTAAATTACATAAACACAATTTTTTTAAAAATGAAAAGTAAATAAAATTTTATTTCTTTAAAAACTTCTGATATTTTTTCATATTTTATTATTTTTTATTGTTATTGAATAATTATTATTTATCGTAATTTTTTTTACAATTAGAGGTTAATAATTATTAATAAATCAATATATTTAAATAAAAAAAAGGAGATGACGTCTGATTTGAACTGATGTGCCTTCCCCTTGTAGAATTAAATATTTCATCAAACGTTTATTTGGCTACAACTCTGGAACCTATCAAAATAAGTACCACTTATGATATATTGTTGAAAAGCTCTCAATGAGGGGGTTATTACTGCAGTTAAGAAAAAGTACAAAATCGAAATTTTTTTGATATTGGGCTTTTTTGGACACTTTTTGTCCAATCGATTGCATTCAAAAAATACACAACTAGATGTTACAACAGTCCTAATACAAAATTTTAACATTATACGGCTAATCCTTTTTGAGTTATGCGATATACATATTTACATACGTACATATTGTACATATACGTACATATTGAGGTCTGTACGTACGTACAGACGTCACGACGAAACTAGTCAAAATGAATTCAGGGATGGTCAAAATGGATATTTCCGTTGAAATCTGAAAACCGAAATTTTTCGTGATACTTTCTTTACTTTTAAGAAAATAAAAAGAAAAAAGAAATTGTTACTATTGTTTGTTTATAATCTTTTACGCATTATTATAGTTATTCGATGAATAGACTAGGAGTGAAAACAGTAGCACAAACGCTAAAAATATGAAAACTCGGTGTACATTATTCTTTCTGCAGCTCTTTTTCATAAATCAGTTAGAAAATCGAATAATACACAATTTGCACTTATTATTACTTCTATTAACTACCGATGAAAACATTGGCAGCGGTAGAGCAGTGCATATGTTATTAATAGAGATTCATTTAGTTATTTATTTATTTATTTATTTAGTTATTCATTTAGTTCATTTAGTTATTCTTTTTTTAATTCGCTAATTTCACATCAGCAATTGTTATTTCTTGCACTCCAAATGACACATGTCTCTCCAATCAAGATAAATGTAATTTAATTATTCTATTATATATATATATTTTATATTATGAAGGATTTTTGTTTCACTTTTTCTCTTAATTACTCGTAGAAGGTGTTATTTTAATTTAATATTTAATAGCTACTGAAGAAAAATTTAATTTTTACTGAAAATTTCGAAATAGATAGTTTATATTTTTCAGTATCCTGTTAACAAATGTTCCTTTAAATCTGGTTCATTTAGTTGAAAAAGATATTACAACCAAAATAAAAGTATAGTTAATAAATGTTTTAAATTCAAACATTACAAAAATTTAATATACTCATTTTATAATACATAAATATCACATGCATTATAAAAACGTAAATAAAAATAATAATATCAGTTAATTACAAAAAAAAGAACGTATTAACTAAATAAAATATTATTAGAATTGGGAAGAAACTATCGTTATTTCTATCGATATGACTCTGTACATACCCGAAAATCGCATTAAAAACAACTAACAGATCTTTTTTTAAATAATTAGGTAATTTTTAATGAAGTAATGGTAATAATAAATTGAATACCTAAATATTTACAAAACGTTCTCCAAGAAAGCAGAAATCCTGTGTTATAATCAGATTGAACTACCAGTAAAAAACTTAAGGGAAACTAACAAATCAACGTACTGAAACGCACGGATCAGTAAACCGTCGAAGTAAAAAGACTTTAAAAATATCTAACTATCAAAAACTCAACCCAGAGTTGATGGTCAAGTGATGAACGCGTCTTTGCAAATCAGCGGTTTCGAAGTCGAGAGTTCCAACGTTCAAATCCTACTAAAGGCAACTACTTTTATACGGATTTAAAGACTAGATCGTGGATACTGGTGTTCTTTGGTGGTTGGGTTTCAATTAACCACACATCTCAGAAATGGTAGACCTAAGACTGTACAAGACTACACTTCATTTACACTCATACATACCATCCTCTGAAGTAATACTTAACGGTAATTGTCGGAGGCTAAACAAGGAAAAGGAAAAATAATTAATAACCATATATATATTTGGCTATCGATATTATCATGTTGCTCATCAAGCTGTTTTTTGGAACAACAAAATCCAAGTAAGTAAAGAATTAGAGCCCAAAGAAAGCAGCAGGATTAGAAAATTGAAAATCAAATATCTTTAGATTTTTGATTCAACAAAAAACTATTGTCTTTTTTCTGGCTACGTTTAAACACAGTTGAGAAGTTATGTTAAATATGTTGATGATATAATGTTGGTGCCACTGTAGTTTATTAACTTTTGCTTATGGAGTATATGACCAATATACCAGAAGATAGTTAGTACAGATTATCTTTTGAGGGCTCAATGGAAATTGTTATTGCTCGATAACTTAGCTGGCCAAATTTCTGTAATTTTTATTGGGTCGTTTGTAGATGATGATCCCATAGAATAGATTAAAACAATCTTCACCTTTATTACCATATTTTATCTATAGATTATTCAGGTCCAAATGGCAACGTCATTTTTTCTGTCATCGTTTGTCTTTTTTATTCTCTCAAAACTTTACTGCTTATAACATCGTTCTTGCTCTTTTTAATAATTTTACCAAAGTAAATTCCGCGATATACGTTAGTAAATTCTTTTTTCTTAACGTTTGTATGATTCAAAAATTTCATCATCCTTGACTGCATCTACCGAATTTGATCATACATTCTAAAAATTTAAGTCAGTAATTAGATTTTGTTCATAATCTTTTATTGCACATGAAGGAACTAGATGTAAGGAAATAAACTATTTAGACTGCATAGTTTGAGGTCCAAATCCAAAAGCATAGGTCCAAAAGAAATTATTCTTAAAAAAATTAAGTTTTCTTAAAAGTGTTAGAAATAATTTTGATTAAATTAAAAATCTAAAAAAAAAAAATTAAATTATTAAAAGTTGTTAATTTCGTGGAAATTCTACACCATCTTCGGGAAACTTTTCTTGTAATTTACATTTTAAATATTTCGTTTAGAAGAATAATTTCGTCGGCATGGAAAGATTTGGATCAGATTAGGATTCTACCTCTCAGGACACTTGACCTAGTTAGAGGAATTCATAATCTAGTCAGAACTTTTACACGCCTAAACTATAATAACCGAGAAAAGAAACAACATATTGTTTTTAAAGAATGAAGAGGAATAATGAATATTTCTCTTTGAATTCTCCTTCCATCGAGTTTTCCTTGAATATCTCAATTTATATTCTACTTGAATATCATTCAAAGTCCTCTGCACTGGTCACTCAGTCCCTCATTATTGGTCTTTATGCACTATCAGCTATTATGAATTCATCTAATTCTAGCTTACTCCGAGAAACTCCTGGAATCATGGAGTGGAAGGGAATTGACAGAGAGGGAAAAGTAAATGGGTGGAGCTAGTATGACGTGGATAAAATTCTCTTCGAGTTTGGCCAATTGGTAAATAGATGGGCGGAGTAGTTTAACTGAATTAGGAATTAAATCTTTAATATCGCACACTCTAGTCCTACTATACGAAAATTTCTTCGTTTTGTTTTAATAAATTTCTATTCACTATAGCAACTGAATTTCGGAGTCCAATACAGTAGCATATTATATTAATAACTTGTTAAAATATTACACCATTGTGACAGTCTTCTGGTATAAACAGGAAATAATATACGAGATAGTATTTAATGTTTTGTTATAGATTGCATATTGTTTCTGTGTAATTGAATTTAATTGCTTTTAAGACATAAATATTACGTTTGTATTATTTTTAATCAGTTTATCGTAATATTTGTTTAATTAAAAATAAAATATGGCATTCTTCAATATTGTCACATTGAAAAATTTTAAAAATTGATAATTTAATAAAACAGCAAATCTCAGTTTCAGCTAGATAAATCGAATTCAAAATATAATAGTTTTATTACTTCTAAATAGGTATGAAAAATTGATTTCTGATTATTTCTTTTCAGCTGACTAACTTAGATATAAGCGTAGTAAACTAATTTTAGCTATGAATTTACGTAAGAAATAGTAAAATTTGTCAAGGTTAGGAGCAATGTTGTATTTTTGCTTGCCTCATTTTAATAAGATACAATCGTACAGATAGATCGTGTTAAAGAAAATTAACTCAGAGAATTTCTCACCACCTTCTCATATTCATTAGCAGAACAATTTTGTTAATTTGCAGTAGATCATTTTTTAAACTTCTTTATCATCAGAGTGATCGATTGCTTTTCCTGAATTAATGAAGGAAAATTTTGAATAACGTTTGATACAGTGCAGCTACCGATATTATCATGTTGCTCATCAAGCTGTTTGTTTGAAACAAAAACAGACTGGAATGTTGTAGTATATTTTTAACTGCAATATTATTGTCATTAAACAAACATTCTTGCTTGCAATAGAAGTGTTCATATTGACATTTTTTATGAAAATAGTCATATTTTTAACTGTCTATTTAGTGGAAAATTTTTGTTTTAGATATTGTTTGGAATTTTTTAAACCACAAATTTTTGATACCGATTTCTTTCAGATGTGACTCTTTCTAAAATCAATTGATTTAAAACCAATTGAAAACACAAATAAATATTCTTATCAATCACACAAAGAATAACTAATAACTTACAAAGAAACAGTGAAACAAATCATAAAACCAACAAAAGCAAGTGGCGAAATGAAATGAAGAATTTTGACGATGTTTGTCACAACACCCTAGAGTAGCTGATTCACCACAAATCTCGGAGAACTTACAGATCTAATACATGCAGTCGCTTTAGATGCCTAACGTCCTCGCTGTTATTGTGGAGGTTAACCGCGATCCAGATTTTTTTTTTGTTCAGTCTCATTTTTTATCTTGAACTCTTCTGTCCAAGAGTCGACATTCCTAGATAATCGTGTATTTCGGTTTTTTCGTAAACCACGGTGCTTCAATTATATTTCTCAATACTTTATTCTGGTATCGTTGTATGTTTCTCTCGCTTGTCGTACCCCACAGTTGGATACCGTAGGTCCAAATCGGTTTCAGGACCGTTGAGTACAGCAATTACTTGTTAGATGATAGTCCGATCTCTTGCCTAGCAACCAGTACATCTCCCTGAAATTAATGTTAAGCTGCATCCTTTTCTCCCTGACATGACTCCTCCATGACAGACAGGATCTAGATGCATTCCTAGGTATTGCACGCTCTTAGCAAGTGGGATGAAAACGCAATTAAATTGAATTCGCTGGCAGTTAGCCCTCCTCATCGTAAACGTAACACGCATAGATTTAACGGATTAAGCTTCTTCATCTTCCATCTAGCTAGCCACTCGTTAATTAGATCCAATCAGTTTTTGGTTAAGCAGAAGCTACGATAGAGAGCCGTGTCATCCACAAACGATACAACTGAGATGTCCCTCTGGAGTCGGGAAGTCTGCAGTGAAGACCCGGAATAGAATCGGCCCTAGAACTGAGCTCTGAGGAAAAACCGACCTAGTATCAAAGAACACATACAAATCTAGATTGTACTTCACCTGAGAATTAAATCCATCCCGATCGGTGTATAGAATAAAGTAATACGGTTGAGGAAGGCTCCTTTTTGCAATTTACAGAGTAGGCCGGGAAGTTTAACCTTATCAATGGCCTGCTGGTCATCCAAAAAAACGGCCAAGTAATACATCTTTTGTATGTTTGTTTGACAAACATACTGTATATCTGTATATTTGAAAATTCTGTATGTTTGTAGAATTGTTGAGTGACCACGTCTGAAGGCGAACTAATGGTCAAGAATAACACGTCCTTCCTCCAAGAAGAGTTGTAGCCTCAGAAATCCTTTGAAATCCTTCGGTAAAATAGGTAACAAACAGGCTTATCGGCCTGCATGAAGCTACATTATTGATCAGCTTACCCGGTTTTGGGACCATTATTATACTGCTTTCATTTTCTCGGAAAGCTCGTAGTTAGAATGCCATAAAAGAGATGTATTATATACTGGATGGCCTTGAATGGAAGCATAAACAAAATTTTATTAGTTATCTAGTCATTTCATATTAGTTATCAAATTTCTGTGGATTATTTACTTCATAATCTATTAGAAATAAAAATGCATGTTTTAGAAATTTCAGGATGGATTTTTTACACTGATATTTTGTCAATAAACTAAATTTTAAGGATTTTTTATCATTTATTATATAAATTAATCATTTATCAGTCACTTCATCAGTATATTGCCATATTTCAAAGTAGTATTTTCTTAACTGTAACTTTGATTAGCAGTGTATCTATTTTTTGTTGAGAGTACTTCTGAAAGCAGTTTACGCTATTCTGATGAGAAGGATATTTTTTAATACAATTCAAAAGCCTGTGAGTTACATACATTTAGGATACTAATAAGGTTACAGAATGCAGAATAAACTGAAATTTCTTCTCATCTTTGTATAAGGAATTGTATAAAATTAATTTAAAAGGATATTTTTTATTGTATTTTTATTATATAATTACGATCTGTAATATTATTTCCATATTTAAACCTTTTATAGAGAAAAATGTAATGAAAATTCTCTTATCCGGCCTTCATTAAATCGATAGATTGCTATGTTATAATTCTTACATTCATTGTTTAGAACACAATAGTTCCAACAACCTACAAGGTATATTGTTCGTAGTAGGCATTGAATACCTTGTAATGACATCTCAAATTGTTAACAGTTAGCAGACAACAGAACAATTGCTGTACTAGATAAAATTACATTTTCTACTATTAGGCTTTATTCAACCGATTTTAATACAAAATTAAATTCACAAAACCAAACAAATTTTAATTGATTTTAAATTAAATTAAATTAAAAATATTATTTACTATTAAAGTACAAAATTTAAGAAAGTAGCAGCAATCTTTTCAAGAGACATTAACATTCTGTTTTCCCATATAAATTGTATAGTGATAATAAATTATTCAGCGCATTTTAGGTGTTAATAAAAAAATAATAAAGCAGTATACTTAAATGCCTGTTTTATTGTTCAACAGGACATTTCAAACAGATTTATTTACAGCACTTTTTAACTTTAAAATAGTTCGACGTGAGCATCTTTAATGATGCATAAAATGTCTAGATGATACACAATTTCACGCCACAAATTATAAAGAATATCTGAAATTTTTCCATTAATTACAACTTCGATTCTTCTGTTTAGATCATTAATGTTGACAACCTTCGTTGCGTACACCCTGTTTTTGATAAAACCCCAAAAAAAGAAATCGAGAGGTATATCATTAGGGGATCAAGGTGAATTGGTCCATCACGGCCAATCCAACGTTGAAGAAACTATTCATGTAGTTAATTCCTAATCTGTAAACCCAACTATGGTGATGTGCTATCCTACTGGAAGTAAAAGTTGGGTTGCCCATGTTTAATTTGTATTCCTGTATACTTCTGAAACGTTTAGATAATTCGCGCTAGTAACCGTTGGCTCGGCAAAGTAGATGGACCGATCACTTCATAAGCAGTCAACGCATACCAACCGTTAGTTTCGGGCTGTCACGTTGAATTTATCGAACGGTATGAGGGTTCCAAATCCTACAGTTAGAATGGTTAAATTGACCAAAAATATGAATGGTAGCTTCGTTAGAGAATATACTTTTACTAAAAACGTATTAAGTTCGTTCACTTTATCAAGAATATCCACGGAAATATTATAACAGCATGGTTTATCATCATCTTTGATTGCATGCACCGACCGAATTTTTTATGCATGAAGTTTTAATAGCTTGTATAGAATCTTCGCAATCATTGATTGCGGTATTCCCAGTTCTAAACTCGTACGACTTGTCGATTTACTCGAGCTTCTCTAAAAAGTTTCTCATACTCGATCCACAATCTCCTCGGAGATGGGAAGCCACCTTTTTTGTCTACTATACTTCCTTTATTCTTAAACTGCTGATACCAACGTTTAATAGATGGTGTCTTTATTAGAAGGATCACAGCAGTACTCTAAAGCATTGATTCTCAAATTTTTTCGCCCACGCTTTCATTGAGAATCAAACATTTTATAGCACCCCCAAAATTTTTTAACTTACCATCTGTTAAAAATAATAATTGCAATTGCTATTTTTAAGATGTGCTCTTAAAAACTGTAATTGCAATTATTGTTTTTAAACGTGGCATATCCTATTTCTGAGTTGAAACTTACATTTTAAATAAAAGCAATTAAAACGTATATTTAATCATATTGGGAAATATTTTTATTAAAATTGCTTTCAAAAAAATTACAATTGTATAACAATAATAGTGATACCGTATTCAGTATAACAATGCAATAATTAAAACAAAGCTTTCAATTCAAAAATTACACTTACATTAATGTGATGATGGATGAATCTGATCTGCTTTAACGAGATTTCAATATCAGGATCGAATATACTTTAAAGTTGCCACGTTCGGTAACATGCAGCCGATTTCTCTTTTTGGTTAGCAACGTTGCTACAGCACTAAATCCACCTTCAAACAAATACAACAATGGAAATTCTATCAGAAATCGTTGAACAATCGATCATAATCCAGGATACAGTTGCGGGATAGGATTTTGCAGCCAAATTTTTTTTAATTTATCTCTATAAGCCTCTTGGTTGCAAGTTAAAGTAATTTAAATACAATCATTTTTTATCATAAAATATAAGTAAGTGTCCCTTTAATTTTTTGTTCTCGCGTAGGACGAATTTAATTTTAGTTTGAAATATCAGGAAAACATAATTATTGCCTTTTTTTTAATCAGCCGTCGCCTTCCTAGACCGCCTGATTGCCCCCAATTTTCTGTGGGCCTTCTGCCGAAGGCCTCTAGCCCCACACGGGACATTATCGTCCACTTTGAGAACGAATGCGCTGAACTAAAACGTCTACGAACGGTAATAAGAGATCCGTTTTTATAAAAACTATACTATGCAAATTGCTTTCTCCTGCGTGGTAGCCATTGTTGGAATGACGATTTCCCCTGTCGTTGCATCGCGTCGGTGTGTTCATTCAAGGCTAAAATAACTCTAGCACCTACACTAATGTTTGAGAAAAAATCAAAGCACGCTACATTGCTTTGTTTGTTTTTTATTAACTCCTAAAATGCGCTGAATAATTTATGTCCACTCTGTACTTAATATGATCGAGAGGCTATTAAATTTCTGAGTGTACTATTTTCATTCCATATTATGTTTGGAGCTCAGTGTAAATGTGTTTCTAAGGCGTGAAGATATCTTCATTTGAACGAATGGATTTGTCGATAATTTTAATTCATGAAAACCTGGCTATTAATGAATGCGACGTCCACGTTTCATGAACCTAAGAACAAACAATTACTCCTCTTTTCAATAAATAAACTGTTGGATTTAAAATTCTACCATACAGAAAGAAAAATGAATAAATAAATGCAATCTTAAAATAATTAAAAAACAAAACAGTATTACTTATAAGTTATCAATTATTTTTTTTTTCTCAATTAAACTCTTCTTTAGCCAGTTCTTGTTCTTTACATTTTTATAATTTCCTATTAACAATGTATTTAAATACCTTTCTCTTTTACTTGTTCAATTTTCCTTTTATGCAGACATTACTTTACTGTCTCCCATCCACATACTTTTCTTGATGTTGATTTTCATTCCATATTTTGTTAAATTTCTCTTAATTTTTAAATACTAAAATATCGTGTCATCTGAAACCTTATCTACTTGGATTATTTTTTGTCATATCTTCAACATATATTTTAAACACTTTTCAATTGAAATGATAATTTAAAAAAATGAATGAATGAATTATGAATCATTTTATTTCATCATATGAAAATCTTAAAAACGTTTTTCTGGCTAAAAAATGAAGGTAGGAGACTGTTTGCTTTTTTATTTTTTTATTTTTATTTTTCCACGCCTGTGAGTTCATTTACAAGTATAACAACCGATGCATGAGATAACTAAAAATTATTATAATTTTCTTTCAACAAATGGAGAAATTATCATTTTTCAATCAGTTTTTAATATTCAGTAATCTGTATAAAGAAGGGTTTTTAAAGAGTGCTGAACATCTACCTACCTATTTTCATCAATTTTCTTCGTACAATATGATGCAATATTCTTTCTGTTTGTGTTCAAAACCCGTATATTTTAGTTTAGTGTTAAAAAAAAATAAAATAAAAAGTGTGATAGGTGTTTCAACAAAGATTAGACTTTAATGGTAAAATATATTGCTTAAAGAAATCGGTTTGTTGACCCGGTATTACCCTGCAAGAAAATCTGATGTATGATGAATATTTTATGACATAATGATAATATAAAGTAACGTATTTTCTTTGTTAAATTATTACTTTTTTAAATTTTTTTTTTTACTATTCTTGAATAGTTTAAGTCTGACATATAAAACACTTTACGTAATGTTCTATTTGAATAATATTATATATCCTATTTAACAATGCATTACATTCAATCCATTATAAGCCTGCTAGTTGGTAGACTACCAAGTACATTTTACAGTCCTTTTAAAACGTCTGTCCAAGAAACCATTGTATTGTCTATTATATATAGAGTAAGTAGTACATTTTAACATCTAACATTTTACACACATACATATTCAGTCAATGTATACTGACTGAGTGGACATTTAAGACAACATCCTATTCGCATTTCTAAGCCATTCAGTTCGACTCACTTTGTCTTATAACCGATGCAGTATATAGAAAACTCTTATCATTTGCATATCATTTGTATTTGTATTGAATGCATCCCCTTAAGTCACCTGTCTTTCTTTATATTCCTATTTGTATTACATCTTACTACTATTATGTAATTTCCTTTTATCTTATTTTCTTTGCCAGACTTCTATTTATTTCTATTTTATTGTTTATTTATTATCATTATTATTATTTTCTTTTTACTACTACTGAAATTATATAATATGTTACAATAAAATTTTTTATACTTTACATCTACTAAATAAGAATGATTGCTGGTAACCTAAATAAATATCAACTTATATTACAATAATTCTTTTGTAAATGGTTATATTTATTAGAAGGATACTACATTTTCAATGATTGTGTTATATGAAAAGACATCGTAGATCGTGCTTCAGAGAACAGAACATTTTATTTATCTAAGTTCGTATAACTTCTTTACAACGTTTGCATGTGCGTGCGCGCACATACTTATATATTTCTTCTGTTTCAAAACTGATATATTTTTACTCTTTTATTGTTAAATATGTTACTAGTCGCGTTGTATGTTTCTGATGAATGAATTTTAAGTTAAATAATTCATTCGATAATAATATTGATGATAGTATTATTTTATTCACTATTCATTTTCTGTTAATTCATGTAATTTTATTTCTTTTCTCAAACTTTTATTTGGAAAAGCTAAAGAAAAAAAGAACAGTTTTTTTAATATTTGGCTTTCTCAGATATTACAGAATATGTGAGGAAAAGTATCGTATTAAAAACTGACCCATCCAGATATTTTTTTATTGAGCAAACACTAAAAAGTCGAGATCCGTAAAAAAGAAAATACTACTAAAATTTATATAATATATTTTTGTGAGTGTTGTTTGTTTTTTATCCCCTATTTCGTATAATATCTGAGAAAATAATTGATTTAAAGAATTTATTTTTTAGGATAACATATATATATATGTATACATATAGGGAATATTGATGCCACTAATGTTTTTTTAATCTGTTTACGGGGTTGGGAGATACACAGATAGGCAGTGTAGTATGGTAAAAATGTTTGAAAGATAGATCATTTTTCTTAATTATTATTTGGAAAATTTTTCCAAAAAAAATATAGCGCTTCTATCCAAAAAAATTTCAAATAACCAAAGGTTTGTTAAAAATGCTATGCAACTCATCGCCGTTTCTTCTCTATAAAATGCAAAAAAAATATTCTAATAATATTAAATATTATTTAATAATCTCACTAAATATTTAATAAATAGTATTTACTCATTGTCCTCGCCAATTTGGAAATTTTTAATTTTACGGTTTAGCTAATTTTATTTTTTGCTGTTAGCCAATATCGTTTTAGTCAAAAATTATTGTATTTTATTTATTTATTTTTTTTAATTGATAACTTCATTCTGATAAGATTGATAAGAAGATGTACAATAATTAAAAATTTTAAAAAATACCTATGTGCCAGCCTCCGTGGCGCGAGTGGTAGCGTATCCGCCTTTCACCCGGAGATCATGGGTTCGAATCCTGGTCAAGTATTGCATTTTTTCATTCGCTACAAATTTCCATTCGGGCTAAACGATCGTAGCAGTCGATGCTCGCACATCTCATTAAATAAATTTAAAATATAAGTAAAAAAAAAAAAAAAAAAAAATAGCTATTGTTGTAAACGAAAGTGTTAATTTTAATAAATTGTAATGCTTCAGCTGATGTGCAGTAACTTTACCATAAAAATAATACCATATTTTAGATTTGAGCAGCAATCCATAATATTAATTATTTACGTTGGTTACATTAATTCCTTCTCTATACTAGTTTTTTAGCAATTATTTGAAAAGAGTTTTTATTTACAAATACAAGTTCGTCCCCATCTTAAAAATATTATTTTTACTTAACATACACGTATTCTTATCGATTCAAACAAACACAAATTATAGATTTTATCATTTTTTATAAATAATATCCAATCCTGACTGAAATAACTAATCTGTTATTAAAAAACAAAAAAAAAAGTTTGATAATCACGAAAACCGTATATCCAATAACCTGAAATGCGGCAACGATAATGAATAAAGATTGGTTAACAAGATGTGATTAGTACAAATTTAAAAAAAAATATTCTTGCGTATTTCACGGAGTGAAGTCGATTTATTTTGAAAATTAAGTTGAAAAAGAGTATTTTTCTTCCAATTTTTGTAAATTAATTTTAACAACAAAAATGGTCGATTATAAAATAAACCAATATAATTATGGATGATTTACCGTTATTTTAGAAGCAATTTATTAGTATTATAACTCTCTGGCGAAAATTAAATGTTGTAGTAATTTCTAAATTTTTTTTTTAAATTATAATTTTCATTATCTTAAATTGAAAAACGGTGAACTGTTGGTCGCAAATATTCCACTATCAATACATTACAGGTAAAATTGTTTTTTTTTTGTTGTTTACAAAATAACAATAAAAATATCACTTCAATTTTGCTTGTTTAAAAAGTGGTTCAATATTAATTAGAACGGGATTTCCAAAAAAAGTAAAAAAGAGGCAGTGAGTGAGTTAAGGAGTAAAAAGTATTTTTTTCTTTTTTTAAAAACGGTGGACCAGGAGGTTAAACGCACAAAAAAAATGTATTATTATTTACCAATTTAAGGAGATTAAAATTTAATTCTAAAGTATTAATACTTATTAATTTCGTTATTACGTAAATATCGGAATCTAAGTTGCTAAATAAATTTGGTAATAGAAATGTAAAAGTATAAAATTATGATGTATGAAGTATTAAAATAGTAGGGTAAATGATAACGTGATTGAATTGAATACATCGATCCATCAAATGATCCGTGACGTATTTCATTACTCATACATTGAAACTTCGTTCAACCTTCTACTTAATAGCTTGTGTATATATTTTTTTGTATCAGTATTATTCTTTTGTGAGTAATTTTTTTTTACTTCCTACTTACTTTTTTAATTTTAATTACTGAATATTTAAAAATCAAAATAAACGATAGAGGGGCCAGGATTATATATATTTTTTTTTAACGAAATGAGTTCTATGTTAAAATTCAGTGTGTGTGTGTGTGTGTGTGTGTGTGTGTGTGTGTGTGTGTTGGTGTGTGTGTTGGTGTGTGTGTGTGTGTGTGTGTGTGTGTGTGTGTGTGTGTGTGTGTGTGTGTGTGTGTGTGTGTGTGTGTGTGTGTTTTGGGTGCTATAATTTAACGGTTTGAAGTAAGCTGACCCATCACTAAATAATATAGCCATTTCCAATAATAATAAGTATCTTATATCAGGTTAAAACTACTAAGAAAAATAAAAGTGAATAGATTTCATTTAGCCTTTTTCAATGGGCTAAATATATTTTAGTATGAGTACACCTTAAGTAATATATATATATATATATATATATATATATATATGTTACAAGAGTTTACCAAGTAATATTCAGTCCTGCTGGTAACATATTTATCTATTTTGTAACCAGATTGGATTATAGTAATTAATACTGTTGCTCTTAGAAAAAGCAACTCTAACTAATGCCAATTATACATTAGATGTTTAATGTTAGTCGTAGCTTTAGAAAATTCTAGAGAAAATACTGAATTAATGAACTTTTTTTATGGAAAACAATGGATGATTACAAACATTATCAACAATTTTTTTTATTCAACTATCTCACTAATAATCGTTTATAAATCTATTTTTTTTTTTTTTTTTTTATTTTATTAATTATTAAATACATCTATTAATTAATTACCATTTTTTCAAAATCTAAGAGAAATTTCCGGTTATTTCTTATTCTTTAAATTTTTACGTTTATATTCCTACTATTTTATTTATTTTTTTTCATATTAATTTTCCACCTCATCTCTTTCTAAAAACATATCCTATTCTTCTAAAGGGTTTACTTTTACAACCCTACAGCATGAGACTATAGTTGTGTCACAACCTTTTCTTTTTGTTAGATCATCATTTGACCCCCATGCAAGAAATATATATTTCTAGCATCATATTACGTAGATGCTATTCTATTTCCTACATTTAATTAAAACTTAATACGTTACCCTTACTAGTTTTTACTTTCACATCTTAAATATTTTTTTGTATTTTTTTTCTACAGTAAATATTTAATTTATAAATATATGTATGTATTGATTTCTCAAACATGGTACCGCTGATATGTTAAATTAATAAATTAACAATTAATGTAATCCACCTTACCAGCATGTTGATATGTACTCTAGAGCTTTCAGCTTACTTGAAAGCCATCATCAGGAGTTAAAATTAATAAAATTTTTAAGTCAAAAATTTTAAAAACCATAGTTAAAATTTAAAAACAATGTTTTTAGTTTTTAAACTTTTGACTTTAAATGTATTAATTTTAACTACTGATGATACCTTCCAAGTAAAATGAAATATCTAGAGTACATATCAACATGCTGGTAAGGTGGATAACATTAATTGTTAATTTATTATATGTTTATATATTCTTATCACAAAAGTAACCTACGTTAAATGAAAATTTATAACACGTTATATATTATCTTTTAAAAATAGGTAAACCTTCAAGTAAGATTAAACGTTTTTTAACTATTTACGTCTTAATATACATTTTCTAGAATATTTATTACTTATTAAGGCATAATTGACCTAGTAATATTTTTTCCCAACATTTTCTGAGTATAAGTTTTCATAATTGTATAAGTATAATTTTCTTCTTTGTTTTTTGTTTATATATCATAATAGAAACACGGATTTTATTGGGGTTAAAGATTTCTGTTTTTAAATTTTAACGTTCAGTTTCTCTCGATGCGTAAGGCGTTTATTAGGTTGTACCTCAACTGATTGAAGGAATCTCTTAAATAAGCGTTTTAATAAAATTAAAAATATTTATAAAAAAAAAAAAACCCCGTATATACGATATAATAATTTGTAGGGCTTAAGTACAAATAAATAACGAGTAATTATAATATAATAGCATGATAGGAAAGATTCAGTACTATCTTTATTGTTAGGTTTGCTTTTACAGGTGCATTCTCTCAACCTTCTCAGAGATTACCTAAAAGATGGATGGTGATGGTTATCTTGTTGACTTAAGTGTGTTTATATATAATGAGAGATTTAATTTCTCACAAGATAAGTATTGTTAATCATTCTTCATTTATGTTATATGGGAATCTTGAGTTCGATTCCACCCATCCTATTTTGATTGGTTCATCCATAAATGAAGAGTTTACTGAGAAAATTACCGCTGAGCTGAAAATGCGTAGAAAATTCAATCGATAGCAGGAAAAATTAGAAATTTAGATGATTTCTTAAATATATTTTGAGTAGCATTTATTTTCAAGTAAATAATCGAAAATGATTATCTTTGCAAAAACTTTCAGACTCATTATAAAGATAAGAACTTAATTCAAAATAAATAATAAATAAAACAATAATTTTCATGCAATATTGGACTTTTGTATAATTCAATATTCAAGGAACATTTATTACTTAATGATTTCTTACTGGATCCATCCTGTTTTACGGAGTCATTACGGTGTCTCTAGCATTCTGCTTGCGGAAGAATTTGTTAACTAAAATTCGGTAATGACTCGAAGAGATAATTATAAAATTAGTTGAGTACAATTCTGTACGTAAATGAGAGTTAGGTAATAGGGAAAAGAGAAAAAAAAAAGAAATATAGCTATAAAAGGTTGCTGAAGATAAGTTACTAATGAGAAAGTAGTAAAGAAGAATCGACGAAAATTAGTTAAGAAAACGTTTAAAGAAAAACGAAACGTTAATTAATTGGACATATAATTGATATAATTAAACCAATAATTCAAGGATATGTTGAATAAAGTAGATCAAGGAAGACCAAAATTAAGATATTTACAAGTTACGAAAGATATGGACTACGGAAGCTATAAGAAATTAAAGGAAAAATTATAATAAAGAGCTGCTTAGAAAGATACTACCAATTAATCTCCTGATTAAACACTATAAAAAAACTTCTTTTATTACGGACCGAGGATCTATCTGTAACCAACTTATGAGAGCTCTTACATTGGAAGGAATAAAGATGTTTCAAGGAAGAAAGACGATTATCGTTAATACCAAAAGTATAGGTACGGTAGAGTTGCTACGTCCAGTTGGAGTTGTCTGTAGCGACTTCTCCGAATATAGCGGTAACTTTAGACTTGACCAGATTTTATTGTCGGCTTATTGCGGTTGATTAAACAACTTTATGCTGTTATAAATAAATTTATTGTGAAATACATTATAATTTATTATTCCTAATTGACCTGCCTACTACCACCCACGGTTAATTTGTCAAATTAATTGGTCTATATTACGTTATAATAAAAAAAATACGTTTAAACGTTTACCAAAATTTAGTCGACTCTGAGTATTATTATTAAAAAGTAAAAATATTGTTTATTACAGAAATTATTGTTTTTAACTTACTTTTATTCTTCTTCTTCTTCCCTATCTTATTTATTTATTACTCCAATAAACTGTTCTAATAATAAAATAAATTCTATTTTTTGAGCTCTCTCAATTTCTTTGTACCTTAAGATAACATTTCGATTTGGTTTTTGATAAATATATTTTCTTCCATTCTTTATGTATGTTCTTGATATTATTTTAATCATTCATTTTATGGTAGAAGTAACAACTGATAGCGAATGTAAGTAAGGTGCGATATTTTACGCTACAAATCTTATGAATAAATAGTAAGTGAAAAAACTTGTAATTTCAGGTTACTGTTATATAATTATTATATTTGTTTAAATTTTACCATTATTTAAATATAATAAACTGCAAGAGTAGTTAAAATAGAAATTAATATATTTAGGTAAACGTTACAGTTTGAAAATATATGGATCGATGGAATCTATAGAATCTCCCTATGTCTGATACCATTTACCATGAAGTAGACGATTTTCCCATCCCAAAATATGATTAATTACATCGTTCCAGGTCTTGATCACAGTCCCGGGATCTCTTTCGGAATTCTAATTCAGATTCGGATCGCCTGGATCTTCTGGATTCATATCCGCAGATAGCAAGTAGAGTGGGATTAATCGACGAAAGGCAGATGGACCAACAGACTGATCTATAACCTTCAGAGATGACTGTACCGAAAACACGGGGAACTAGGTTCGAGTTGACCCAGTTCCTTACCGGTCACGGTTGTTTTAAGGTATACTTGTACGGTTGGATGCAGAGATCCCCACGGAGTGTAATTACTGCAGGGAGAAGGATAACGCAGAGTATATTCATCGACTGCAGTTCATGCCCGGTCGGTTTCTGTAGCATAGGGAAGCATGCCGGAGATAATTCTCAATGCTTATCTCGGAGTCAGTGGGACTATACTGTAGGCCGAACGATCGTAGCACGGTGTCTATTAAGACATCCGAACAAAGATGGAAGAGGAAATACAGGATTGAGTAATTCCTCCTGAATCTCCCTTGGGGCTGCATGCATATTAAAGCAGGTTTGACCCTATGGTGAAGCGACCATAAAACAAAAAGATTTTGTGATCAAAATCTCTTTCTTTCTCGCGTTAATAATCTGCTTAAAATAGATAATTATCAAAATTTAACTTAAGAAACAGAAATGAAAATAATCAATATTAGTTAAAAAAATGTTTTTTAGTATTAAAGTAACACTTTTTTTAAAGTAGATGTCTTAAATAAATGTTGATATTTTATTTACGAGCTGTGCTAGTTTAACTTCTTTTTTTTAATTGGTTTGAACAGCTGTTAGGATTGAAATCTGATCGAGGAATTTGTTTTATCCGTAGGATATGAAGCAAAGGATTTTTCAACGTATTGTTTTCTATTGATTTTGTTCAATTGAAATTTCAAATTTTTACAAATTTCCTTTTTTCAGCCATGTTTTCTACTGTAGATATTATAAATTATATTTACAATATGATTTACTTAAACTTTAAAATCAAAACATAAAAAAAATTTTTATTTCTTTTTTTAACATTTTTATTAAATTCAAAATAACATTCTTTTTTTTCTTTTCTTTTGGGTCGTTCTACGGACCACGTTAAAACAACTTTATTTTGCACTTTTTTTTGGGTTTATTGTTTTACCAATATTTTTTCACTCTCATTTTGAACTCGTTTTTGTTCTTCTAGTCAAGGTCTTCCGATTTTTCCTCTTAGTTTTTTTGGAAAAACTTGTAGATTTTATATATTTTTTTAAAGATTTATATATCTTATATTTTCTCTTACTTTATCCCTAATTCTTTTTGTTCTTCCATTACTTTAAACCATTAGGTTTTGCTCTTACGTTCTACGAAGTACTTAAATATTTTCTTAGTTATTCAGTTTTCATTCAATCTTTTTAAATATCCAAAAGACCATAATCTCTTTTTCACATCGAGTTATATTTTTTTAAATATTTTTGGTATAGGTTTTAATTTGAGCTAAGTATAATTTTATTAAATTTGCACCTCAAGCCTAATTTTTTTCTTTTTTTAAGGTTTTTTCTAATAACGAATTACAAATTTATTAAAAAATCGTGGCGCGAGTGGTAGCGTCTCGGCCTTTCATCCGGAGGTGCCGTGTTCGAATCCCGGTCAGGCATGGCATTTTCACACACGCTACAAATCATTCATTTCATCCTCTGAAGCAACACATAACAGTGCACACGGAGGTTTAAAAAAAATTATAATACTGTGCATTTCTTGTATTTGAGCAAATTTATTCTATATAATTATTATATATAGGTGTGTGTGTGTGTGTCCTGCTTCAAAACATAAATATAAAATTACATATAATTTTCTATAACTTCTGAGTTTTTATTTAATTTTTTTTTTTTTTTTTTTTTATTAAACGAATGCTATTGAAAGACATAAATTTATGAATTTATTTATATAACTAGATTGTCGCCTAACATGAAAGGTTCATGCACGGGAAAACAGGAAACAATTAATTTTAGTAGTCCTGAAACGATATGGACTTATGAAATTGAACTATGCGGAACAACAAGCAAGAGCAACGTCGAAAATTTTCAGCGGTTTCAGAAGAGTTAGTGAGGTGTATCCCCATTTTTTGCGATAAATAGTTAGATCCATGAATATTTGAGATTACGCTGTGTCCGGGAAGAAATAAAACGCTTCAGTTGTATTTGTTAACTACGCCACGTAAACCATTTGCCCGTGAACCTACAAAATAATGGAGAGACTAGAAGACCTAAACGTCTCCACGTGCTGGACGTTAAGTAACTCTGTTTGATTTATGGTAACGCATCTTTGAATTCTCTACTTTTATTTAATTTTCTCTGTTTTTATTTTTTCGCTTACTTTATATTTATTTTTTTCTTTCTCAATGTTCATCGCTTCCTTCTTTTTTTTATTTTTGGTTATCGTTAACCAAAAATGTAATGTTACTGATATACCTGTCTTTCGAGTTTAGACAGTATGAACTTTCTGCACAAGTTATACTTCTTTGTTGTTATTGTGGAGTTTCAATGAAAATTTCCTTTCATTTTTTTGTGTATGATCAAATTTACTTAAGGTCTCATAAGATGTAATCGATTGTAAATAAAATTTGGAACAAAAAAAAAATATTTATATAACTTTCAAAAATATCTATTTCATAAATTTGTATGTGTCAGACTTTAATTAATAAAAGACTGATTTACAAAGTTATCGAAATAACTTATTTTTAACCTTAATTTAATTTGAACTTTGTGATCGTGAATATAACCTTTTTACGACTTCTGGGCTTAATTTTCAGAACATAGTCAACGAAACTATGTATGCTGTTGAAACACATATTTATTTTGCAATTTCTGTAGGCCGACAGTTATATTAGAAGTTCGGGTAGTGCTTATTTAGTAACTTTATACATCATAGACCATTACATCAAATTCAATACTTAGATTCCATACAAACATATGAATCATGTTATCTAAAATACTATCGATTAAAATGAAAATTATTTTACAAATACGGAAATCTTGACTTATCTTTTCATTCCTTTAATGAAATAATTGTATTAATTAACAGAAGACATAAGAACAGATATTTTGTGCGCGCATAAATGTTTGTGTAGACAAAGAAAAATAAATAATTTAATATTTACAATTACATTTCTGTAAAAAAAAATATATAATTAAGTATAATAATACCTTGTACTTGAGTTTATTATATTAATTGTACGTAACATTTAAAACATTTTATAAGAATAAATGCATAAAAGAACAAACAGTAAATAAATAATTATAAATGGTAATTCTTTTTAAGTTAGATTTTTTTCATTTTATTGTTTGAGCCATTAAATTATATATTTAGCTCAATACGTAAAACCAGTTTCTAGTTTGTTATTCGTTTAATTATTTTATCCCTAATATGGAATATTATAAATATTTAAACGATTTCTACTACAATTTATTTGTTTAATAATAGAATAAATACATTTTAAATTACTAATCAGACTAAAATGAAAGGATTTCAAACGGTTGATAATAAGAGAAGTATACTTTGTAAACAATATTTCCAACTTCTAAGCTTTAAAATAGTGAAGAAATTTTTGAATAGCTCCTGACATGGTCCAATGAAACAAAAACTTTTGTGTATTTATATAACAATTTAGACATCTGCCTTTTTATGTTATGTTCCCGTCAAATTAAAAAAGGAGTCTGTATACAAGTTAAACGTCAAATTTATTTCTATATTAGTAAGCTTTATTCACTTTTTACGTATACTTGTAAAAGAAATAACTATCTTTATTGTGACACATATTTCAATACGTAAAATAAAATACAGGAATTTAATATTTAAAAAGAATAGAAATTTTAAAATTTGTTTGCACAGAAACTAGAATTAGAGACTAGAACTGGAGGTACTCATTTAAGCTGTACCTCGACTTGAAGTTGTACTGAAATGATTATAATAGAAAAGAAATATTTGGTATTGTTCAAAGAATTCTAACTGCGAGAAAACTACCATCGAAATTAAAAAATGATTCGCAAATTATTTTTTTTTTTTAAGTATATTGATCTGTGGAAGGAAAACAAATTACCATCAAGATAAAGGAAGAAAAATATCTTAAAAGTTGTGAAATGTGATATAGAGAAAA
Organism: Lycorma delicatula; assembly: GCF_047948215.1. NCBI lineage: Eukaryota > Metazoa > Arthropoda > Insecta > Hemiptera > Fulgoridae > Lycorma > Lycorma delicatula. The sequence goes on from NC_134460.1 coordinate 95,828,456, forward strand.
ATGGAGAAAGTAAATTAATGGTGGAATAAGAAATGAAGAACTAATGAGAGTGAGGATAGGAAGAAGATCGTTGAAGGATATTACAAAAAGAAAAAGGATTGAGCATACGTTGAGAAGTAACTGCTTTAAAGAAGAATCATAAAAAGGAGATTAAGGAATAGGAAGAAAAAGGAATAGTATATTATCGGACATGATGAGAGAAAGTTGATATCCTCAGCTAAAGAAGAACACAACGGATAGAAAAACATGGAAAGCTAGTATCTGATAATAGTTTTTGGAATATTTTTATTAAGAAAGACAAGATGAAATTTATGCTATAAATCAAGTCTGTGAATCGAGCTAAAAGCAAAACAGTGAAGAAAGTCAACCATTAACCGTTCATTTACTTTTATGTTTAGTTAATTCATCTTATAAATAAATATTGTATTCCTTACAATAATTATTTCCAGGTGCATATGACTACGTGTTTGTTCAGTATGTATTTTAAAAATTTTAATACCTCCCGCGAAGAATTATTGCAAGATTATACTGTATAGTAACCAAAGAGCGCCACTTCATTCGCTTCTCTTTGTTTCAATAAGGATAGGAGAGACAAAGAGCCTAAAAGCCTTCGTATACTTTCGGTTACAGTCGGCTGTATTGCTTTTATCGCTAGAGAAATAGTCACGTGCTCATCACGAGACCTCTCTTCAATTTACCGCGTTCCAGAAACTTATAAAACGATATTTCTCTTCCCATTTTTTACCTTGTCATTAAAGGATCACGTTTTTGACAACTTATTGCTTATAACTATAATATTAATTGTTATAAGACGTACTACTACAGTTTGTAAGCGCTGTTGATTCCAAGCATTAATTTCCTTTTTTAGATCTTGATATGAATTTACTTAGAAGTAAGATAAGATTCACTTATATTGTTGTAAATTGAAAACAGAATGGTTCAAAAAATGTTTACAGACTCCTTATTTGGTTAGTAGTTTGGAAGTTTGTTAATTATTTAAAAACTAAAAATGGGGAAAATTATAACATTAACATTTTTTATTAAGATACTTTAAACTTTTATTTTTAATATTTTTTTTAATTTTTGCAATTCGGAAATAAAAATAAATCCCACTCAAGGCAGGTGACCAGGCTCGCTTGCACTCAACAATGTGATGGGAAGAAGCCCTTAATCCAGAGCCTTTCGACTTCAGACTGCTTCGCTATCTCCAGGAAATAGCTATGTCTGTTCTGAGGATTCTCGTAAAGGAAATAGGATGCAGAGCTCCTTGGTTGTGCACGTCTCTAAAGATTGGATATTTACCATCTGGAAGACGTAAACGGCACCCGCATTTACCGATCTGCTAGGGACCAATTTAGCAAGCTTAAGAAGTACAACGGTTATACAAACATCTACACAGACGGCTCTGTCTCGGCTGACAGATGTGGCTGTTCAATTACACTCCCTGAAAACGAGATAACATATAAGCTTATTGCCTATTCTTCTGTGTTCTTTTGCGAGGCCTACGCAATTTTTCTCCCATGAGAGATATCGAGACCCGTAGTAACGACAGCTTCCCGGTAATAACCGGGTGTACTTTGAGAGTTTGAACTACAGACAATCTGAAATCATCGTCCAAATAATTTATGATACCCATTTATGATACGGGCCATTGCGGCATCCTTGGGAACGATAAAGTAGCCAAGAGAGCGGTAAAAAATGGCCTCCGATTAGAATTAACATGTGCGAGCGACTTCACGAAGACAGTCCGTGCGTGACAAACTACGTACTCGATTAAATAAATTCTGGCTGCTGAGACCTCTCACAGCCTTACATGGCATCCGGGAGAACGTCTTCGAGAAACCTTTTATACCAAACAACAGAAGTGACTAAATAATTCTAAATTATCTGAGGATTGGGCACACAAAGCTAACCTACACCCGTCTATTTAGCTTTCCTCAGCAGAACTGTGAGATGTGCGATATAAAATGATCCGTAAACCACTTATTCATAAATTTCCCAAAGTTCGGGTTTATTCGACGACAATTGAATCGTGGTTCAGATGTGAAGGCTTTACTCAATCCGAAGAAATACATCAAAAGACTGTTGCGGTTTCTCTGTGATGAAGAACTTAATTTAGCTGTTTTGCTTACGTGAAATCCCTTACAGAATATTGTATGCGCTGTGAAAATAGTATGTTCCAATACTTATTTTCCATTTGTTATTCATTTTACAGTTTTTTATTCAAGGTTTGGTGTTTATTGCCTAATTATTTATGATTATGTAGTTATATTTAAATCACTAACTATTATCGTTGATGCGATTAAAAACAAACGATGGAAAAAAATCCCACTCTTAATTTTAAAAAATAATTAGTAATTAAAAATAAAGAAAATAGGTTTAGTTAAGTGTAAAAAATTCTAATTAGCGGTATTTTTAAATCAAAGTTTTTCATGTGAATTCTTTCAAATGTATATTATGCGTAAATATATGAAATAAATCATTTTCTGTATCGTAATAGTAAAATAAAGCAAAAAAAAACATAGATGTCGCATAAACTTTGACAATAAATAACTAAAAATAATTGTGAATATAATGATAGAAAAAAAATGGAATATCTCTGATTATTACTGGTTTCCTAATCTTTTTCCCAGCATTGCACAAATGTTTATATTTCTCCCTCCGTTCAAATATCTTCCAAAAACACCATTTTTTATTAAATTTTGTTATCCTATTCATTCATACGTATTTTCTTTTTATTTACTATTACTCAGTATTTATATAGCAGGTTATATTTTTTTATAATAAAATTACTGTTTTATATATGTGCCCGCGCGTATCTGTTGTGTTTATTTACTTTAAAATTGAGATCTGTTTCTAAGTAAATTGGATGATAGTTTTATCTTATCTAATAAATATAACTTAATTTAACAGCCAACGAAATGATATCTTGTGGACACACGTGTTATAAAATCGTATACAAATAGGAAAGGTCTTTATTTTTTATTTACTATGAAGATTTTTAGGATATCATACGATTATTTGCAAAGGAGATTATGGCAAAATTACTTTTTTATCTTCTTCCTGACGTCGGCGCGTCGATTTTATTTACAAACGGATTATTTTACAGTTAACTAGTTTCTATACACGAAATTAAAAACCTCTTTTAAATTCTTTGCTCTAATAGTTAACTAAAAATTTATATTAAGCAGATTTTTTTTTTAATGGACATTATATTTTTGTTTTTAGTCTAATCAATAGAGATTTTTTTTCTAGACAAAGCTTTCTTCTTTATTCGCGCGCGTTTGCCGTGTACCGCTTCCACTTCACGACTACGGCGCTAGTACGCACTATTTTTCGCTCATTTTTTCGAAGAAGTTTGAACAAGTTTTACATTAAGTTTTGGTTTAAAACTTTTCATCACTTGAAAGCACAAGTCTTGAAGAATAGGTTGCATTTGAAATTTACACGAAAAGTTCTTAAAAGTCAAAATAATTACAGTTGCCTGAAGAGACTTTTTATAAACAAATTACAACATTTTAGCAACGAATAAACTTATTTTCTTGTGTAACCACTCATTGACTTCGGAATTCCAAGAGCTAACGTTTAAAACAATAAAAATATTAAAAAATTTATTTTTTGCAATTAATATTGGCTTTACAACAAAAAAAAACGGCCATTTTTAACGGTTTTTCGGTTTTTTTGCATTAACTTGTTAACAAAATTAAACGTTTAAGGTCTTAAATTATAGGTACTGCAAATTCCCACAACCTTTATTCAGAAAGAAAGTTTACCTTGATCTACAAAACTGAAAAACCAATTTTCACCAACTTTGACGGCCGCCATTTTGTCCAGTTAGCGAAAGTTTTGTCCGTCGCATATAAACAAGTTATACATACCTTGATCTACAATACGATGTACTTCCCAAAACTCTTCTAATTTTCTTCAAAAATCGCCCTTTTTTCCCCTCATTAAGTGGACTATTTAGAATTATTTGTATTTGCCTGTTTTTTTTCCACCTCAAGCAATAATTTCAATTCATTTTGATTTCATGCTTGTTCTACTTTTAGAATTTTATTACTTTTCATTATTTATTACTATTCACTGAATACCGCTTATTTCGAGTTAACAAGAATGTATTCAAAAATGTGTTTATTATTATTGAGGAGAGCGTCGGCTTGGGAAGAATTAATAAACTAATCATTAAAAATAATTACGTTAGTCTATTGGTGTTATCATCATTTATGAAAATTTTTTAATATATGATAAATACATTAATTCTGTGTTGATCTGTTTTAATATTTTCAAATCGATAACATAAATATTTACTGTTTCTTGAAATTTAAGTTATCTTCATGGATTCCAATACGTCAGTCAGCACATGCGGCTCCCTCCGTAGAAGGGAGCGCATTGCTTCCTCCAAAATAACTAGGGCCCCGGTAGGCGTATTCCTGCTAGCCCGAAAGGCGTTAGCACCGAAAGGGCTTCAGCGGACGGACTGAAGGGGAATCGCGCCGGGAATACGAGGCTCAAAAGCTCAGTCTCCCACGGTCAATAATAATTTTCACGCTGGTCTATACGGATAGGAGCGCAAATCACCAAATCCGTCCATAAATAAAATTTAAAATTTATAACCGCCACTAAATAGCACCCAATAATCCGCTCGATAATAGAAAGATACAGCAGCAAGAGACATTGTCCAGGCTCTGCGATGTGTAGGGAGAAATAATGAAACTCCTACCATTCTTGCGTTCCCTTGTTTTCCAACATGCTTTCCCAAACAATATTCGACTAATTCTAGATCATATTTCTCATTCTTCTTCACGCATTCTTATTTTACCAAACTATTTAATACAAGGTATTTTATGTGTAATATATCAATCAATCAATCAAATTTTCTGTATTCCAGTTTGTTTTCGAACCTATCAGTTTTATATTTTACCAAAAAAAAAAATTGAATTTTCTACTTTCTCTTCAAATAACTCATTAAAAGATTCTCGGATATTTTTATTTTTCACTTTGCTATTATTGATGTTTCTCTTTTACTAAGCATTACAGTCTGTTAAAAAATATTTGAACATTTTTTTCATGTACTCCTGAATCCTATGAGTACATTTGATATGAGTAGGTTTATTTCTGCATGAAAACTATCCTAGCTAATGTGTTTTTTATGTCTTTATTCGTTCCCTCCTTACTTGTAAATTCAACCACCCAAATAACAACACTCTTCATTCAACTTCGGTATATTATATAAGCTTCATATAAAAGTTAATTTATTTTTAGGATTTATTGTAAGGAAAATTTATTATTTTTTTAAATTTATTTTCTGAACTATTTCATTTTAAAATTTCATTAAATGATCCTAGTATACTTATTTTGAATAATTTTTTACTTCCTTGTACGAAGTAAGGGAACTATTCTGATCGCGAAAAATTTCGGTTTTCAGATTTCAACCATTTTAAATATCCATTTTGACCATCCCTGAATCTAATTTGACTAGTTTCGGTGTGACGTCTGTATGTACGTATGTGCATATTTATCTCGCATAAGTCAAAAACGATTAGCCATAGGATGTTGAAATTTTGTATTTAGGACTTTTTAACATCTAGTTGTGCACCTTCCCTTTTGATTGCAATCGACTGGATCAAAAGTATCCAAAAAAAGCCCAAAATCCAAAAAAAAATTTGGATTTTGAACTTTTTCTTAACTGTAGTAAGCCCTCATTGAGAGCTATTCAACGGTCATAAGTGGTACTTATTTTCATTGGTTCCAGAGTTATAACTAAATATAATTGTAATTAAAGAAATATTTGGTTATTGGGGAAGACACATCGGTTCGAATCATCTCCACTTTTTAACTTTTTTTTTTTTTATTTAAATATATTGATTTAATAATAATTATTAACCTCTTATTATAAAAAAAATCTTTTAAAATAAATAATAAAAATAGAAAAAAATGAATAATATCAGAAATTATTAATGAAATAAAATTTAATGTACTTTTCATTTCAAATAACTGTGTATATGTAATTTAAAAGGCGTACAAGGAAGTCATGCATGAGATGTCCACATCAGATTTTTTGTTTTTGCTTAATGGAAAATCTACTTAGCGTATCTTAATATTTTATTTTTTACTCTAGGAATGTTACTTACCTATACATTTTTCTTTGATTTATAAAAATATGTTCAAATCATATAATCACAAACAACCACTATCTTTTTCATTTATAAATGAATATAAATATATCTTAAGTTATAAATTTTCAGTAAACTTTATCAAAACTAAACCAATTTTTATGAACTAATATAATTTTTTTTGCTTTTTTTATTGTTGGATCACATCCCAAATCACATGATAAGAAGTCCTCAACGAAAATCCTCAAAAATTACACACTAGTATAAAAATTTTTTATGTCAAACATATACAATCAGCAGCAATTATAAATGTCATTTAACTATTAAAACGAGAACAAGAGAAAGCAAAATAAGATACAATAAGAAGAAAAAAAATTTATAAACCAATGAAAAAAATGAAAAATATATGAAAATATTTGAAATTAAAAAACGAACAGATAATGAACAATATTCACATCCGTGTTAATTACAAACATACTAAGGCCCCATAGAGGATTACCAACATTAAAACCCTATTACGGATCCGGCACCGGTTGGCGGGGGTAAAAAAAGACCCTATAGGGACACTTAAGTCTAGAACGTGCAGTCGGTTCATCCTTCTAATGTCATCCCCATTGTCTTGTAGGTTTTCTTCCAAGTGATTTGTGTGATATGTAAGCTGTGTTCTTACTTTGAACTGAAACGTTGTATCTCCTCTGGCACGGACCGTAATTCTAAATAATCCTGGATCTCATTGTTCCTTGTAAACCAAGAAGCCTCTATTGCACACCTCATTGTCTTATTCTGAAACCACTGTAAGACGTTGACATTGCCTCTGCTCGCGGTGCCCTACAGTTCGATCCCATACGTCCAGGTAGGTGTTAGAATTGTTAAGTACAACAACAACTTACTAGACAAGGACCAACGAGAACGTCTGTCCAACAACTAGAACATTTCCTTGAACTTTATCCCAATTTATTTTCTCTTCTACCTTATATGAACTTAATACGTTGGTCTACGGTCGAGGTGTAGATCTAGGTACCTCACACTCTCATGTTGCAGAATTACAAGCCATCAAGCTACACCCGCGGGCAGTTACCACTCCTCACTGTAAATATCACATGGTTCGATTTTGTCTGGCTAACGCGTATTCTCCATGTATTCAACCATCTGTTTATTAAATCCAACTCAAATTGTAGGATATTTGATGATATTGTTGGGCTGGTATCAACAGCGAGAACAGTTGTTTCATCCACAAAGAAAGCGATAGCAACCTTGTCTGCAATCCGAAGATCTACAATAAAGATGGAGTATATAATACGTGTTCTAAGACAGAGCCCCGAGAAATTTCCGACTTGATTTCTAAGAATGTGGACAACTGCTGGTAATATTTCACCTGAGTGAAATGTCCTTCTAGGTAGCCGCGTAGAATAAAGTAATTTGGTTGAGGAAAGCTCATTTTTAATTTGTACAAAAGGCCAGAGTGTCAGATCTTGTCAAAGTTCTGTTGGATGTCTAAGAAGCTTGCCAAACAGTATTTTTTCCCTTCAAGGCTTCTGCTGATTACATTTACTAACCTGTGTGTTTGCTTGATAGTGGAACCGTCGATAAAATAGATAACAGACTTGTTGGCCTGTATGAAGCCACATTGTATACCGGTTGCCTGGTTTCAGGACCATAACTATTTGAAAAGCTTTTCACTTTGTTGAGAAGTATGTTGTCCAGAGTATGACATTAAATAGGTGAGTTATATACAATGGCTTTGGAAGGTAGCATAAAGAGAATTTTGTTTGTAATTAAGTCAAAGACAGTTTTCTTCTGAGAGCTTTCCCACTTCTTGATCACATTAATACCTTCAGATGTAGAGAAAGCTTAATAGGAAAACCCATAGAGATCAGGCTACCTAAGAAACCAACGATTTCTTCCTCACGATCACTTCGTATTTCTAGAGGTTGAAAGACATCGTTTGAATAATTGGTAAATATTTCTTCAGCCTTCGCCTTATCACTTTTAGCTCAAGACCCATCAGACGTTTTCAGAGGAGGATGTGATGATGGATGTCGAAGGAAGCTTCTCGTGGTCTTCCATAAGGAGTAATAGTCTTTACGTAAAGGCAATATGCTCTCAAGTTAATGTCTCTTTCTTAGCTTTGCAATAGCGGTTTTAACTTACGAGCAGTCCTATTTAGAAATATCCTATCTTCGAATCTCCTGTATCGTTGCCACCTTCTCCTGAGCCTTCTACTTTGTAAAAATAAGGCCTAACACCTCCCAATATAAAGTGAAATTTAATAAGTGAATTCTATAGAATGTTTCAAAAAGTAATTATAATTGTGTTAATTTATTCTTAAAATAAATTGTTTATAGGAACAATCCACACACCCTGCAGGAGTTAAAGACAAACATTACCAATGCCATCTAGGAAATGGACCGGGTAAAGATAACAAGAGTAGCCAGGAACATGGTCAAACGTGTTGACAAGTGCATAAAAGAAGTGGATAGACATAATTTTCAACATCTTCAGTAAATTATTAGGTGAGTGTTTGCCAACAAACTATTACTTATAGACTAAACTAAGTTATGGGTCTCTTTTTGTTATTCATTTTGAATAACAAAAATATTCATATTAAGCACACTTTTATTTTGTTAATAAATGTTAAAAAGTGTTTCCTTAATTTAGAAAATAGTTCTTACACGTTTCATAACATTCGGAACCAATTGAGCAACTCATTGAAACTAAAATTTTTAGAATAAAATTTAAAATTTTCAGTAAGGTTTATAAAAATTAATCTGCAGACCTAATCTTTTTAAACATCTCCAAACGGTCAATCTAATGTTATAAAATCAGGAAATCATGGCAGCTTATAAGATCTAGTAATGTCAAAATATTTAATAAGTAATACTTTAGAAGTGTGTTTCTGAAACTAACAATTTTTTTTTTCTTCTAGCAGCGCAAAAAGAAATAATGCAGTCACGATAAACCGCAACAAATAAAGCTTTATAGAAAAACAAACCATGGCATTGTGAGAAACCGTTCGTTAATTCATCATGTTATTAATGTACTTTTGTAATGATTATTCAGGAAAATTATAAGGATTTTTCATAATAGAATTACTTCAATTCTAATCAGTCATCCAGGTGAAACTGAATTTCACCCCTAAAATAAACACGATTCAGCATTTTAATCTCACTTTATTAACAAACCGACGACAATACTAAAAAACGTTTTTTAACTCCAAATTATAAACAACAGTAATATCAACTTGTTTTTTCTTTCAACTTATGAATTTTACCAATCAATGAGCATGCAATTAAACTTTTTTTTTGTAGTTCTGCAAACAATAAATTTTGATAACTATGAGGGTACATTCTCAGAAGTTTCTTTTTTGGCGAGTTGATAAACTCTGTTTCAGATTCTTAAGAAATTCCGCGGTTGGTATTGGTAGTCCCTAAACTTTTAATGGTGTATTCTTCCCAATCGCATACGATGTTAAATTGTTGACTTATTGGGAATAACAAGCTGTAAATTTCTACTGAAAGTTCTTTCTTTTAATTATTCCCAAAAGAAGAATACAAGTTAAATCTTGAAAAACGACGTAGCTGATTCTATGCAAAGAAATGGACACTAAAATTACACTAGTGCAAAATAAAATTATTCAACTGCTACGTGCAGCTAACCTTGATGACAGTTTTACCAACTGATAAATAGAGTAAAGTAAAATTTACCCTTCGTTAAATAAATTCTTATTATTTCATTCGTTTTGAAACACGTTATTACCAAAATGAAACAAAAAAAAATTTATTAGAGAATCCTCACAATTATAATAAATATCTTATTATCTGACATCATAATTAACATACCAAAAGTTTTATTAAAGAAAAATATTACTAATAATATCATAAATAAATGATTTTTTTTTTTTAATCTGATGTTACTTCTTTGTATGTGAGCGGTGGAATATGACACCTCTTTAATATCTTTTAAATAAGTAATTGCATGTTAAAAACATATTTTCAAATACTTTAATTATATGGATTGTAATATTGAACCCTGCCCACCTACACTGGTTCAATATGACATTCTCTTCTTCACGTAGGTGGTTCTAAGCATACGAACACGAGACAATTAGTCATTTCCGGCTGGAATGTCTTTACACTTTCATAGATCCAAAACTACGGGGAACATTAGCTAAGAAGAAAAAAATAGCATTCTGTTTTATACATAATCGTATATCCTGAATAGTTTATGAGTTTAAAACTGAGAAGTACGTGGCGACTTCAATATATATAGCAATATAAATACGAAGAACGAAGGTTATGATAATTTCACCAGAATTAAAAATTCATGATTTTTTTACTGAAAGAAATCTATTATTCATTATTACCTTCACATTATAATGAGAAATATTTTTTATAAATATATATCTTTGTGAATTAAATCACAAAATAAGAATAGCTACAACAATCTTTTTAATCGTCATTAATTTTTTTCTACAATTTTCTGGGAATTAACACTAACAGAATAAATTAAACTTCTGAATCACAATTTTATCCTGAATATAATCTTTATTCTAAATAAATTAAATTATTTATTATTGGGAGAAAAGAAATTTCAGTTTAAACCAACTTTAGTGAAAATCATTACGCATTTCTTTAGCGGGTTAATGGATATTAGAAATCTACTACTAAAAATGTTTTAAATATATTGCTTTTTCTTTTACTTTTAGCATAAAACCTTTAGTCAGATTATACTTTGCCGGATTATAATGTCGCAGTTCAAGCTAACCGTTCTACAAGAGTTCATCCCTGAAGATCAAACTATATCCACAATATTAGAATTCAAATCCAGCTAAAAAAATAACAAATTGTTTGAATCAATCTTAACCCACCAACCAAATTAAATCTAACGCAGCTATGATACATTCATCTAACCGGGTCGTCGTGTGTCCAGGATTTATCCAGAATGAAAACCACAAACCAGGAATTGTCGCGTAATGGAAATCCTTATGAAATAAGATTGAAATTTGATAAGAGTTATTATATATATGAATCATGAATACATTTGTATAGCTTTAATTAAATTAAAATTCGTATTGACTACTATATCTCTTTTATAAATAGATTTTTAATAAAATAAATAAACGTAATGCTCTTTACAGATAAAATGTCGTAATCACTGATCATGAGAAAAATCAATAATTGTTTCAGATGTTAGAAAAGTTTTGACTTATGAATTTTTTTAATAATTGCTAAAATTTTATTATTAAAAATAAATATCATGCAGAGAGTGCAACTGAAAAATACAATATTTTATTTTAGAGCAAATTTCAATTTTCTTAACATAAAATCAATTTGTGAAGTAAATTTAAAATTATACTCAAGAAAAAAAAGAGTTTAATCTGGTTTTTAGAAATCCAGACGTTACTTAATTATTTTTTTTAATTGAGTGCAAAACTATTCATAAAAATTAATTACCTTTTCTTTCAAATCCCTCACTTCTTCTACCAATTTTTTTGTTTTAGTTAATACTAATGTTAAAACAAACATGGATTTAATGACGTTCAATGGTTAGAAGCAATTTTGATTTAGAATTGACCTCTGAACAATATTGGAAATTTATTTTTATCAGGGATAGATAAAGATTTTCCATCTACGCTATACTTTTGGACAGATATTTCAAAAACAATTCATAAACATAAACAGAAGTAAGTCAAAAAACAATTAACCAAGCATGTCGGTTAAAAGATCATCCTTCCTGTAAGAGGATTACAAGTTAATTGTATCGTTTTATAAAGAATGTAATTTTTAAAATAAATCTGTTTCATCCGGAGGTCTCGGGTTCGATCTTGTTCACGCATGGCATTTTCACACGCTACAAAAATTGTCATTCATCTCATCCTCTGAAGTAATAAGTAACGGTGGTCCCAGAGGTAGAAAAAGAAATTAAATTTAACTGAAATTTACAAAATAGGTTTTTATTGAAAATTTGATTCAGTTATCAAGCCGTTCGAAGTTCCAAACAATTATACTAAAATAAATGAGATTAAGGAAATAATCCGTAATCTTAAATTGTAAAGAGAGAACCGTTCTTTTAGTCCATGAATATTTTTCCCATCAAGCTCTGCCTGACTGTCAATTCACATTCGTGTAGTCGTCTTCTCCATTCATGACAGTACCGGATTCGTAATGGCAGATTATTAGCCGTTACGAATTCATTAAACATCTCTACAGGACAGAGTAATTGATGGTATTATAAAGTAGGAAGAAACAGAAGTTGAAAAAAATGGGTGAATATGTGAACATGTGTTACGAAGTTGACAGTATTCTTTCTAGATAATGAATTGGTGGGGATAAACAGATGAAGTAGTTCAATATGGATCGGTGTTGGTATTTCAATACCGGACATTCTAGTTCCGTTATATTTTAACTAATGAATTTTAATCTTCAACTTATTTTATAACCATACAAATTGAGAATGTCTTTTTATCTATTTTTCATCGATAACTTTTATTTTGACCACTTGAATTTATTTTCATTGGCGAAATTAAAAAAAAACCGCTCGGTAACTCCCTTTAAAACCCTTTTACAGAAATAATAAAAGATTTTTCTCTTTAAAAGTAATATTTCATTTTTTCAAATAATATTTAATTAGAACCGTTATAATGGTTTATGTGATTCTTATGTTTTCTTATTCAGTTTCAAAAAATAAAAAGTTTTTTACTGACTTTTCGAAAAAAGTATTGTATTATTATCGGTCACAAGATGGAATTGGCGGGGAGAGGTAAAAGGTGGTAAAAATAGATTTTCTTTACATTTTGATGTACGAATAGTACGAAAATGCCATTTACTTAAAATGTAATTTCCTTGTACATAAATGCTTACGTATAAAGTTTATGGCTGGAAAATTTCTAAAACTACTTGATCATTTTCATTACCATTTAAATATGCTTTAGTATTGCATTTGATGTGCATGTGAAAATTTAATGATTTTACGAAGATTGGTTTTTTTAACCTCCAGGATCACTGTTAGGTATTGCTTCAAAGGATGAGATGAATGACAATTTTTGTAGCTTGTGAAAATGCCACGACTGACCGGGATTCGAACCCGGGGCCTTCGGATGAAAGGCCAAGGCGCAACCATTCGCGCCACGGAGGCCGACAATGAAGATTGATTGAGTCGATCCTGAGTTACGCTCAAATTTAAGGTTGACAGCAGATGACATAACCTCAATGTGAGGTAGTTTTTCGGTGACATGGTGAGAAAGGGGAGTGGAAATGATTTTACGTTTCCAGATGTGAGGATTAAGAAAATACCTTTCATGTATAAAATGTTTTGGCTCGAAAATCTCAAAAATAGCATTTATTAGCTATTTCTCAAAAATAGTAAAAAGAATGTAAAATTTTGTGGCTCAAAAATCTCCAGAACTAAATTCAATCAATTTCACTAAACATTAAATTCACTGTAGTAGTGTATCTGATAAGCATGTGAAAATTTGATGAAAATTGGTTGAGTTGTACTTTAGTTACCAATTGAACGTTGACAATAGACAACATAACGTCAATTTGAGGTTATACTGATAGTGTAGTGGTGTATTTTTCATACGCGCTTAGCAGTGAGTCACTGGTGAACGAGTTAAAACTTTATCCTTGTGTAAGGTCTACTCGTTAATCAAACTAACGTAGTGCGTTTTACTCAGAAAATCAGTCCGTTTCTGACGGCAAAATAGAGAGGACATCGGAAAAGAAAACTGGGTCTACTTTTTAAGAATTATACAAGAGTTTTTACTTCCTTGTACCCGTACAAGGAAGTATTGTAATAGCGAAAATTTTCCGTTTTCAGATTTCAACGGAAATATCCATTTTGATCATCCCTGAATCCATTTTGACTAGATTCGGCGTGACGTCTGTACGTATGTATCTCGCATAACTGAAAAACGATTAACCGTAGAATGTTGAAATTTTGAATTTAGGACTGTTGTAACATCTAGTTGTGCATCACCCCTTTTGATTACAATCGACTGGACCAAAAGTGTTCAAAAAAGCTCAAAATCCAAAACAAAAATGGATTTTGGACTTTTTCAAAACTGCAGTACTAAGCCCTAATTGAGAATGTTTCAACAATATATCATAAGTGGTACATATTTTCATTGGTTCTAAAGTTATAGCCCAATAATAGTTTAATTAATGAAATATTTGGATCTTACAAGGGGAAAGCACATCGGTTCGAATCCGACTTCATTTATTTTTTAAAATGTAAATATATTGTTTTATTAATAATTATTAATATCTGGTTGTAAAAAAATGTTTATAATAAATAATAATTCAGTAATAACAAAATAAAAAAACGAATAAAAACAATATGTAATTTAATCTGTGTACAAGAAAGATGTCCACTTCAGATTTTTTAATTAAAAAAAAAAAAAAAAAAAAACATTCCTAACTGAGATATCTATTACTTGGAAAATGACAGTAACTGGGACACACTTGGTTTTTTAAATCCCAAGTTTCTGGAGAAATGATTAGTTCTAAGACAATTAATATATATACATATATATTTAAATTTATTTATTAAAGTAGAGTTTATTTAGTAAATAGTGAAAAAGTATATTTTTTCTTTAATTTTCCTTCACGTTTTCGAGAAAAAATTTAAGAATAAAATAACATTCTAATTATTAACAGAAAATTAAATGGTGAGATAAAGACGACTATCTTGATTTTTAACTGTTATTATGAAGCTATTTATTATCTTTCAAACATATAAGCATAGAATTAAAAAAATAAAATTGATATTTCTGGATCTTCTTCTAACGTGTGAAAATAACATATTCTCAAATAATCCTTAATAAATTTATGTATCTTGTTTTATTTTTTGTTTTTTTTTTTACTTATTTATTCGTTTCCATGACAAAATTGATATTTTATTATTTCATATATTTTTATGATTAATTTATACTCTAAGCTCTTCTTTAAGTTTATATAATTAATTTTATATCTTTTTTAAGCTGTTCTAATCAAAATTATACAACAGTTTCCCTTGATGTGATCAGGAAAATGCTGGAGCGATGGGAAAATGCTTATTTTTCTTACCATTAAGAAGCAACTTTATTTATTCAAAGTACAGTTACGTACCTATCTGAATAAAATATGTATTTATTTAAAAATATTACCGTTAAAAAGCATACAAGAATTTCAAATAATTTTACAAGTTTAGCCATCTAACCTTTGACAAACAATGATACGTTATATCTTACAGTGTCCCTAAGGAATTTAGAAACATCTGTTTTCACATAAATTTGTTTATACCGTGAAATATATTAAAATATTTTAAACTTTTGTACTCTTTCATTGTATTTAATTACCTGACATTCAAAAATGTTATTTAAAATTAGGTTTTAATATACTCATGGTCCCACGAAGAAACTTTCAAGACATGTTCTAATGGTTAAAATAATGGAAAAAGTTCATATAAACATAGGTCTGGAATCGCTTTGTTTTCGAGTTACGGCTAAAAATTTCGCCCGGATTTCAGCTATTCTAAAAAAAAAATCCCTACTGTAATTTTTGAGACCAAAATGAAGGAGTACTATTGCTGGTTTCTTATGTAATTTAAGCTGGGGAAATAGGATAAAATAGATTACAAAACTTTAACGCTCAGCAATTTTTAAGATGTGCGACTAAAACACAAAATTCGGTGTCGAAAGACAAGTTTTTTTTTTTTAGAATTGTAGTACAATAGCTTTGTTAAATAACTAATATATGCGAAGGATGTAGTAACAAAACTGACGAAAATAGACAGAAAATCGTATATTACATATGTATGAACATACATATAAGAAAAATTTATTAAATAAATATGCAGATATCGTGATAGTTGACGGAAAAATATGAATATATATATATATATATATATACTCGTATATATAATATACCAAAGAACAAGATAAATGTAAAGGCATTATTAGGTATTGTTACATCTTTGTTATAACGGAAGGGCCAAAGAACGAATAAAAATGAGGAACAAAATAATAAACATTATTGATTATAGGAGTAGTACCGTGTGATGTAATAATTTATAATTTTCTTATAAATAAATGTACATTATAGTGGTTAATACATTAATGTAAGCGACTTAATGAATGAATAAATAAATAAATAAATAAGAGAAAGTTTATCGGTCTATCCATAACAAAAAGTCGATCTTGGAAAGATCGACTTTTAGGAAATAATTCAATGATTTTTAAACGAATAAATTTTAGATGATATGTACTATTTATAACGGTTATGCGTGTATTTTTAAATATATAAAGGACATCCATCGTAGTTTAAAGCATTTATTTTAATGCATAAATTATGTTCAGCTTTGTTAACAGGCATGTGCGTCTATGGTTAAACGTTCTTACTTGATGCAGTCAGGAAAGGGCTTAAAGAATAATGAGAAAAAAAACATTCTCGTAAGCTTTAGTAATTGGAATAATTGTTTGTAGCAGTAATTTTGTAATACGCCCGAAGCAAAATTTTGTTATTGTACAACAATTATTTTTTTCACCGTTTTTTTTTATTCTTTTATAACTTATTCACTATTTTAATAAACATTTTAATAATCATCATTTATGTGTTTGTATGTACATATATATACGCACACACGGCTATACATTATTCATAATATTTTGATGGAATCGCCAACAGCGGTAACAACTTTTAACCGATGGACAACACATATTCTGACCACAAATACAAAGGCGTACCAATTAACTATCTCCGTTTATGGACAATACCTCTTTATCTACATTATTATATTACATCTCGGTAGCCAACATTATGAATAATAAAATTCCAGTTGGCAGTTCCAGCTTTTATTTATAATTTCCTTAACTATCTTAAGCTATTATTAAAATAATAGAAATAAAATAAGCTGAACTTGCTCACTCTTAATTCTAGTAGCCCTAATCATGACAAAACTTAACATCTATTGTACGCTAGATACATTTAATATTTATGACTAAATGTATCGGATTGAAATACAAAATTTATTTATACCGTTATCAATTTGTAACTTGTTTATTTCCATTTTATTGACTGGAATATAAATTAAAAACTGATGGGTATTTATTAAAATTATGGCATATTAGAATAATTTGAATATAAAATTATATAATGAACTTTAGATTGCATATATTTAATTAATTGACAGAATATTCATGATGATCTACTTTTCAATAATTTTACATTAATGTACTGATAATAATTACTTTTGAACTAAACAGATTTTTTGTAAAACTTATAGTCAAGGTTCCTTAAATCTTGAATGAAAATAGTAAATTTCATCGTTATTGTGACTAAACAAGAATTTATGCTATTTTTGTTTAATTCATTTACGGATTTCAATTATATCGAAATTTGTAATATAAATACTCTACATATAATAACTAAAGGTTGATTAGCTGCGTATAAAATGGTGTAATTTAATAATTTTCTTATTTTTTTATTGTATGGTTTAGCGATTGTTTAATATTATTTTTATTACTGTATTTTTAGTGTAACTCAAGTTTTAGTCCAAGATTTTCAAAATTGTGTTGTTTTGGTTTCAATAAAAATTAGTTAATAAACTTCTATTTTGGTCCTTATTGTCTTTAATTAATTAACTTTCTCAAAATTAAATTCTGTAGTAATTTTGTCTCTAGTTTTGTTAAAGCAAACGTAAACCAAACTCGAAAAAACACGCTTTTGGATTCCAATTCTTTGGGTTTTACAGCAGATTTATCGAAATCTATTAGAGATACAGTTCGTTTACTGGAGATTTAAATTTTTCATGAAAGACTGTAAGTAGAATTGCTAATTTTACTCAATAATTCGTGTTAGTAGGGTATACACGAGGTGCGACAATAAAGTAATGAGACTGATGTGAAAAAAAATGTTGCTTACCGTTTTAGTCATGTTTAGTGTTGCCTCTTTCAAAGTAGTTCCCCTCTGATTGCACACACTTATTCCAACGCTTCTGCCATAGATGGAAACATTTCTGGAACTCATCTTCTGTAATATCCTCCAAGACCCTCGTCACAGCTTTTTGGACATCTTGTGTTCTTTGAAAATGGTGTCCCTTGACCGCCATTTTGACTCTTGGAAATGGAAAAAAGTCGCACGGAGCGATATCTGGTGAATAAGGTGGCTGTGGTAGTACTGAAATTTGTTTTGAGGTTAAAAATTGCTGTACTGACAGAGCAGTATGGGATGGCGCATTATCGTGATGCAGAATCCAATTATCAGCAATGTTGGCACGGACACGAAGAATTCGTTTACGAAGTCTTTCTAAAATTTCTTTGTAGAAATATTGGTTAACTGTTTGTCAAGGAGCACCCACTCTTTATGAACAATTCCCTTGGTATCGAAGAAGCACACAGGCATGCATTTCACTTTTGACTTTGACATGCGAGCTTTTTTTGGTGTGGGTGATCCCTTTGAGCACCATTGCGAAATTTGGCGTTTTGTCTCTGGATCGTATTGAAAAAACCAACGTTCATCACCAGTGATAACACGACTCAACAAATCTGGATTGATTTCCGTTTGCTCTAACAGATAGGCTGCCACATTTTTCCGTGTTTATCGCTGTTGTGTGAGATCTTTGGGGACCATTTTTGCACAAATCTTTCTCATACCAAGATCTTCAGTTAATATTAGACGATCCGTTTCTCGATTGATGTTGAGTTCTTCTGCAATCATTTTCACGGATAATCTTCGATCAGATCGTACGATTTCACACACTCTGGTCAAGTTGACATCTGTCCGTGAGGTTGATGGTCATCCACTGCGGTCTTCATCTTCAACATTCGTTCTGCCTTCACTAAAAATTTTATGCCATCGAAAAACTTAAGCTCATGACATAACCTTCTCTCCAAAAGCCTTCTGAAGCTTACCATAAGTTGTCATCGCGTTTTCAGCCAATTTAACGCAAAAAGAAATGTCACACCGTTGCGCAATATTTTGCGGTTTCATTTCTGTGACGAGAGACACAAACACGTGTTCACTTATTACAGCACAACTCACGACTGAGCAGTTGCATCAATATGCCGCTTGGACTAGAAGTAGCTTATAGACCAAGGTCAAAGATGGTGTACCTACGCAAACTGCACGGTTGCCACATCTTGCAAAGAAAAATCAGTCTCATTACTTTATTGTCGCACCTCGTATATATATATATATATATATATATATATATATATATATATATATATATATATATTTAAACATATATATAAACGTTTTTCAGCCAATCCACCAAGTACAGAATTAAAGAAACATTCTTACCTTTTTTTTTTTACTTTATTTCCTTTACACTAGAGCGCTTTCGGTCATAAGCCCATCCTCAGTAATGTTTTCCGATTTATCTTCATTTACATTTGCACGTATAACTACTATTCAACACATTAGTTACTTTTTATAACTCTGATTATTGAGTAAAATATAAGAAATTTTAAACATTTACAGAACATACAGTTGTTCAGTCAAAATATATTTTTTTTAAATATTTAAAAACATCTACTAAAATTTACAATTAGAATAAGATTTTTTACTAAAATTTAGCAAAAATGTATTTAAAATTTCTTTCAATATGTTGTTTTATGTAATATATTAATATTATATACTATAATATTGTAATATATACAGTACTATAATATTATAAAGTACTATATCATAGTACTGTTATTGAAGAAATTTTTCATTAAATATATATATATAGGTAAAAATTAACGTACAGAGGAATTATGAACTATAAAGACTAATTTAAATAAATTTATATATTACATATAAAATATATTAATATTAATGTATTAAATATATTTTACATATAATCTATTTTTTAACATTCTCCTTTTATATATTGTATATAATGTATGTTTCAAACGATAGTTAATATAGTCGAAATAGCATAATATGGCCGATCTGGACCGTTATACAACGCCACTACTCTAGAACCATATATAAAGCAGATCCTGACCGTTACACAATATTACAACTATAGAGTCACATATAAAGAAAAAGAAACCTCAGGGAATGAAATGATAATATCATAACTCGCTCATTTATTCGGCGATATTTTTAGTGTCGCTCGTTATGTAATTCAAAATATACACCATCCTGCATAATTAAAAGTCTTCCAAACGTTATCTTTTTTTTTATATGTTACGTTATCGACCGGCTAAAACGAAACTATTACTTCTTTTAAATATTGTAAAATTTCCGTTGGATTACCATATTATTTTTATTAATTTTGTGTTAAGTACAACTACTTAAACACTGTTGTTCATCATCATTATTATTATTACAATTTTGCTGTATTGATTGATGATATACGTGACTGGTTTATTTAATTTATACACCAGTTATAAACCTACAAATACTGATCACTTTGACACGATAGTAGCATCTGTCCTTTCATCTGGAAGGTCTCAAATTCGAAACATAGTCAAGCTTTTCACTTATACTATGCTCCAAACTTTTTGCAATGTATACAAAAGAATCATCTTCAAATCGAGATTTACAATCTAACACAATTTAGACTTATTTGTCACTAAGCATCTTAGTAATGATACATCTTTCGTTTTTTTTTTTCTGTTTAACCTCCAGAACCACCGTAAGGTATTACTTCAGAGGATGAATGAGGATTATATGTATGAATGTAAATGAAGTGTAGTCTTGTACAGTCTCTAGTTGTGCATTCCCGAGATGTGTGGTTAATTGAAACTCATTCACCAAAGAAAACCGGTATCTACGAATTATCCAAATCCGAATAAAAGTAACTTACCTTTACTAGGATTTGAACCTTAGTAATGATACATCAGTTAACATTCTGATTAACTACATCTAATCCTATTATTTGCTATTTGCAGGCTTTATTTCAAAGGTTTTAGAGTATTTTTCATATCATTACCCCATTTCAGGTTGGAAAACGAAAGAAGTCTTATAATTTTAAAGAAGATCCATGTTTTTAGTACGGATAAATAGAAATAGGAGGTGGTACTACAATTATGCAAAGGTTGTCCCTTCATCCATCCCTTCAAAAAAAATATATATAATAATAGATATATCAACTACTTTTAAAATATTGCTTTACGTTGTTCTTTGTCAAAAGGAACATTTTTCTTCTTCAAAGAAATTTTATCAGCCATCTTAAATTATATTAAAAAATATAAGTCCTCCGTATCAAAATTCCATCAATGTAATGTAAGGAATGCAAAATATGTTTGAAATAAATTAACTGTTTTTCAATCAGATATCTTCATTCGTTTAGACATATTTTTTCGTCATTTCAATATATTAAATTTATCAGAATTTTATATTTTGTTTTTATTCTTATATGTCATCTATATACGAAAGCAGATGGTTTCGTTACTATGACAACATAATACATCCTACTACATTACTAAAAGACTGACGACTGGCCGACTGACTGACTGGATGGCTGTTGTGGTGACACATGACTCTTGACAGCTTATTCATTTCGTATTCAATATGACGTCATCTCTTTAAATTAATGTATGTTATAGAAAAAACGTAACCTATCTCATTTCACGGAATTATTATTCTGTTATTATAAGAAAAATATTATAAAATAGAGTTATTTTAATTTTTTTAATTTTAAAAATAAATAATTCACTACCCGAAAATTACATGAATTTTTTAAGTAGTTTTGATAGCTTATTTAAAATTAACTACATAATAAAATAATTAGGCATAAAGAGAATAATCTTTTATTTTTATACATTGCCTATTTCATGTTGGTGAAATTACGTATTGGTTGTATATAGCAAGTCACAACTACTATTTCCACTACTTTTGATCAGTCAAAGGAAAATGTATGCGAGTTAATTTTCCTCGACGCAACGAACTATACAATGAATCTTTGTTGTAATTATATTCAATATTTATACTTCTTTCCAGAAATACTAATACATGTAAAATATACAGCATGACGAGCAAAAAGAAAAACTATATTTTTTATTATTTCTTTCTTAGAAATTACTCCACTGTAATATTTCTTGACATCATTAATTTATGATTATTTTCCTTTTAATGTTTTATTATCGTGTTTCTAAATCGTGTGCTTATTTTTTTCATTTTGAGTCTACGGATATACTTTATATAACTAGACATTTAAAAACAATTAAATTAAAATGATTAAAATAGTACTCAATTTTATTTATTATCTGTATAATGTTTTAGTAAAACAATATATATATATATAAATAAAAAGTTTTGACAAAATATAGTATTAATATTTTTTTTAGAATACTCTTTCACAATTTCAGTCCTAAGTAGGTTTATTTGAATATCAAAACGTTTAGTGTAATATCAACAATTAATGCAAATATTTATATGCAAGTAAGTACAAGTTAATTAATAACTTCGTAGATATATTTATAGAAATGGTAGAACAATGATCTCGAAATAAAAAAGATTAATATTTTTATTAAAAGTAACTTTGTATTATATTTTGGATCATTTCTTTATAATTTATTTGCTTTTCCAATAAGTTTTCCATAGGGTTTCTGGTTCGTAACGGGGAAAGACAGATTTTTTTTTCTTGAAGTGAATATGGTAGAACTCCATCGCCCTTCTTCCTAAATATTGGGAGGGGAAGCGAAGATGCGAGAGAAATAATTCACATCTCGGAAAAGCTCAACTCTTGAAAGTCAAGTGCAAGAAAATGAAATGTTTGAAGAAGTCCTGCGGGAGTGGAGAAACTGGAAAGGGTGGGAGAGAAGAGTAGATGTTAGAAAAAGGGAGAGGAATATTGTCGTGAAGCTCTCGTTGAGAAAAAAAAACCTCGTCTCCCGTCCCGTAACGTCCCTCGCCACCAACCCGGACACATTCTTGTATTGCATTAGGGAATGAATTCATGCAAATACACATCTGTGAAAGCATACCCCTCTTCCCGTCTTGCCCTTCAACGACAGCCAACAGCGCGGTATGCAAAGCTGGGGTCTCTTGAACCCCCAAACCCTTCTTTCTGTCGTGGGAACAGCGAACAGTGGCACCGTTTCCGTACTCCAATAATTCTAACACTGTGTATACCGCTGGAATAAGTTTAATAAACATTTTAAAATTGTTATTTCTATTTATTAATTTTTTTTCAACCAAAAACAAAATAAATGTCAATATAAAATAATAGTAATAATATTAATTTAGCAGTGTTATGTTTTACTTACAGCAATTCATGGTCGGGTACGGGCTACAAGAATCTATAGAAAAGTAATGTACAAATAAATATCTATACACATAAAGGTATACTAAGCAATTTTGCCAAAACGAACCTTTAAGGGTTTATTTACAGAAAAAGTTAAATCCCTAATTATTATGAAGACAGATGAATTAATCACCCCCTTACTATAAATATATGAAAGAAAGACGAATTCTGTTACGTTTAAATAAATCGTTTACTTGTCTTCAAATTAGTGTTAGTATTTTTTTTTAGATTAGAAAAAGAATTATTAGTTTCAGTATTAATATAGCGGTTACACAGATAAAGAAACACCCAATTACCGTTTTGATATTACAATTCATAACAATATTTTATTTTGTAGTATCAAACCCTGCGCATGGATAACTTTACTGATGTAGCCTATTACCTAAGAATCATTTTATCAAACTTTTTATGCGTATATCATTTAATATAGCAATAAAATATTAAAAAGGGGTTCAAAATTTAGCAGATACTTATTTTTATTAAAATGGTAAATTTAACCGTTACTTAAACTTAAGTAAAACAGTAATTTATTATTTTATTCAAATATTTCGATATGAAATGTATTACTTGTTTTACTTACTTCTTTTTGAAGATCTTAGTAAAATATTGATAATTTTTGATAAAATTTTATTAAAAAATCATTGTACTTAATTTCTGATTGACAGTTTCCATCCAAAAAATAATTTTCTCATGACGTAAATTCAAATTTAACTCGAATTTTGTCACCACTCAGTCATATGACTAATTAAATTTAGTAATTGAGATTTCTCTATCTATTCCCGCTCTTTGTCTTATTTCATTCATGCAAATTTATTAAATATATATTATAATCCGTCAATAATTTATTACACTATTTTCTTTCTTGCAACATTTAATCCATTTTAGAAATCTACTGTTAAACTTTCTTTGGGATTTCTTTCTCTCTGGTCAGCCTACGGTATCAAAATCATTTGGATAGGCACCCAAATTATTTGACGGTCAATTTATTGGCTAACACGATCAGTGATTTTTCAAGATTGCTGAGGAACAATATTCTTGGTTTGCTTTATCGTTTTAGTTAGGAGATTTTATGGTATGGCTGTACGGAGTGCTCTTCTATTTCATTATTAAGTCACCAGCCGCTGGGTCTGTGACTACTTACTGTTAGTGCAAATATAGATCTTATTTACTTATTGTTTAATTATCTTGCTGAACAGATGGTAAAGTTGCTGTGTCGTTATAGTAAAAAAAATTATTCTTTTTTTTATTAAGTAGATTTTTCATCTTTTAGCCTTCTTTGGAACTTCTTTTGTTTCAAACAGGTACTTTTTTTTACAAGCATATAAGTATCTAAAATTTAAAAAATAAAAATTTTAAATAATATAACATTTTTTTAAATATTAAATCAACTTAAAAAATAATAGTGTACTTTAAATTTTGAATTTTTAATTCAGCGCTCAATAAACTATTTAATTAGTTGTAATATTTTACTTTAGCGCCAATTTCGAAAAGTGAAAACGTATAAAACTGTGTAGTGTGTTGCATTTTTTAAATAATATTTTATTTTCATTATTTATACATATTTTTAGAAGATATTTTTTATCTAAAGCGTGTATTAATTCACGTTGTGGTGTTCCTTTCAATCCGTTTTTAAGTGCTAGCTTTATGAAATATTTAAAATTATTTCTTTTTATTTCTTAAAGATATTTTTAATACATATTTTTACAGATAAAAAATATTTTCTAGCTTGGTCTACATTGTTTCTTATATCTTTCATTTCTTTTTTCAGTGTTTATTTATTTATATTCTACTCCCCTCGCAATAGGGTAAATAAACGTCGTTGTTTAAAGATAGATGAATGTTATAGAAAATGTAAAATACGACTAACCTTTACCGGAAAAAAACTCGGAACCTTCCTGATGAATTACAGTTTTACAACAAACGTCTGCATTTCATATTTTCTACCATTATCATAATTATTCAACTCTTAAAATATTACGTTTTAATTTTTTAATTTTTAATTCATCACTTTTGATCATTTTCTTTTTACTTTTTTTCATTTCTTAAAAACCGAACTATAAGATCGATAATTTATTATTTAAAGAATAAATAATCTTACTTTTATTTCACATTGAAGTGCTTCTGATAAGAGATGCACTGGTGCCGCTACTGCTTTTTGGGAGAAAAAATTGTCCTTTCAGATAAAATTTATTTTAACTTAAAGCCGTTAAAAAATATAAGCTAAATAATAAAAATCGGATCGAACGAAAATAGTTCTTGCCTTTGAATATCTGTAGATAAACGGCGACCAAATAAGTCGCTAAAAATCTAATTCACGAAAATAATTGTTGACATGAAAAAGATAACTTTTGCTTCTTATCAATGTGAACATTGAAATGGATATGCATTTTTCATAACATTATCATTTAACTAACCGTCTATGACTGCAGACCATTTTCTTACGGTCTAATATAATATAAAATCAAACGTTCTGGTACTGGAAAATTTACAAGTTCACCCCTGCTTCAGATTTGTTACCCTCTTAAAATCTTACGATTATTTCATTAGTAATTATTCCTTTTTTCACTATTTTTTGCCTTCCATGCTTTTTTTATATCATGCTATTGTACAATATCGATGATCACATTATACAAATTAGAATGGGAAGTACAGGTTAATTACGTAGTTAAAGATAACCACTGAATTGCTCTAGTGGTGAACGCGTCTTCGCAAATCAACTGATTTCGAAGTGGAGAGTTGCAACGTTCAAATCCTACTAAAGGTAGTTTTTATACAGATTTGAATACTAGATTGCGAATATCGGTGTTCTTTGGTGGTTGCATTTCAATTAATCACATATCTCAGAAATGGTCGACCTGAGACTGTACAAAACTATTCATTTCTACACAAATACATATCATCCTCATTCATCCTCTGAAGTAATAATACTTGACGGTGATTCCCGGAGGCTAAATAGAAAAATAAACATAAAAAAGTAGTTAAAGATACGTGTATTTGTAATAACTTTATATTATGATATATATAGTTTTTTAATTTTTAAAAAACTTTAAAAATTCCTTTACTTGTACGAAGTAAAGGAAGTATCGTGAAGGCGAAAAATTTCGGTTTTCAGATTTCTACGGAAATATTAATTTGGCAATCCCTGGAACCATTATGACTAGTTTCGGCATGACGTCTGTACATACGTATGTGCGTACGTATATCGCATAACTTAAAAGTGATTAGCTATAGGATGCTGAAATTTTGGATTTAGAACTATTATAACATCTAGTTGTTCACCTTCTCTTTTGATTGCAGTCGACTGAACCAAAAAAACCCAAAATCCAGAAGTTTTTAGATTTTTCTTAACTTTAGTAATAAGATCTCATCGAGAGCTTTTCAACGATATATCATAAGTGGTACTTATTTTCATTGTTTCCAGAATTATAACCAAATAAAAGTTTAATTAATTAAATATTTGGATCTTACAAATACATCGGTTCGAATCAGACTTCATCTCCTTTTTTTTAACTTTTTTTTTTAATTTTAATATATTGATTTATTAATAATTATTAATCTCTGATCGTAAAAAAAAGTTTTACAATAAATAATAATTCAATAATAGCAATAAAAATAAAAAAAGTTATTTTTAAAAATAAAAAAATAAGTTTCAAAGTTATTAATGAAATAAAATTTTACGTACTTTTCGTTTTAAAGAACTGTGTATATGTAATTTAATAGGCGTACAAGGAAGTCATATGGTGTCGACAGGAAACTTTTAATTAAAAGTTAAATATAGGCAGATTTATTTAAAATTAAAAAATTCTTAAAAGCTAACTACATTTAGATAAATAAAATTTATTTGTTATTATTTCTTCAAAATCCTCGTTAATTTCAGGTTGAATCAGTAAAAAACGAATTAATATGTTTAAATTAAAGGTAAATATCAATTCGCTTTAATACATAAATGAAATGCAATTAAAAAAAAAAAATTAATAATTTTACTAATTATAATAATTTTTTATTTTTTTTTAAACAAATATTTTGCCTTAAAATAATGATAATATTATGAAGATAGGTTTATTTTTTTAAATGACTTAATTAAAATGATTTTTCAGTTTTATTTTATGTAAATTGCTATAATCTTTTTTAATAATTTGATCTGTTTTGTTTTTTTCAATTTGCGTAGTAATGATTATTATTTTAAATAAATAATTTACATAATTTCAAGTTTAAATTGTAGTAGTGTAACCATGAAATGAAAAACGTTTTGAGTAACAAATAATATTTTTTTTTAACAATGATTAAATAGATATCAATTTTCACAATAATTACCCTCAATAGAACACGTGAATTAGATTTACGTACATTTATTTATTTTCTTTTTTTTAGATTATAAGCGAATTGATCAACCATACTTCAAGTCAATTATTTACCATGAATCAGTATTAATTAGCTTATGTTCCAGGATAATTTTTTTTTTTTTTTAATATACATGTCTTTGTAATTATTTATTTAACCGCTTGTAGGAATGCTTATAATCTCATACATTTAATAATAATGTAATTTTCATATTTAAATAAAAATAATTGTCTGTTAAAAAAAGAAGTGTGACAAGTTGTTACGTGATGAGAACATAAAAATTATAAGTAAATGATAAATTCATATTAAACTTTATCGCAATTTTAATTTTATTATTGTCGCTTGAACTGATTTGATGCAGTTCTTCGATTTCTTTCTTTCCTATACTAATTTTTACTTCCTTGTACGAAGTAAAGAAAGTATTGTAATCGCGAAAAATTTCGGTTTTGATATTTTAACGGAAATATCCATTTTGACTAGTTCGGCGTGAAGTCTGTACGTACTTATTTATCTCGCAGAACTCAAACACGATTAGTTGTAGGATGTTGAAATTTTGGACTGTTGTAACATCAAGTTGTTCACCTCCCCTTTTGAATGTAATCGTCGGAACTAAAAGTATCCAAGAAATCCCAAAATCCAAAAAAAAAAGTTGCATTTTGGACTTTATTTTAACTGCAGTAATAAACCTTCATTGAGACCATTTAACGATATATCATAAGTGGTAATTATATTCATTGGTTCCAGAGTTATGGCCAAATAAAATTTTAATTAATGAAATATATGGATCTTACAGTACATCGGTTTGAATGTGACTTCATCTCCCTTTTTTTAACTTTTTTTTTTTAAATATATTGATTTATTAATAATTATTAACCTCTGATTGTAAAAAAAAGTTTACGGTAAATAATAATTCAATACTAATAATAAAAAAAAATATATATATGGAAAAATATCAGAAGTTATTAATGAAATAAAAGTTTATGTACTTTTCATTAAAAAAAAGTGTATATATAATTTAATAGGTGTACAAGGAAGTCTTGTGATGTCCACAACAGATTTTTTAATTTTAATGTACTTATTACATCTAGCCTCCCTTATTTACTTACTTTATATACCCCAACATTTATTTTTCTTTATCTTTTACCTAAATTTGGATGTAAAAAGCTACTACAATCGTTAATTATAATTAAGATTCGTAAATATGATATTTAGCTTACGACGATAATATTTAAAAACTATATTACAGTAAACTGTAAAATATTTTTATTTGAAATCAATATTACAAAGTTACATCCACAATTGTATTTGTATAATCTGCCTGTTACAAAAGATTTCTTGCCTTTGTGGTACGAGTGGTAGTAGCGTCTTGACTTTTCATCCGGAGGTCCCGGGTTCAAATCCCGGCCAGGCATAGCATTTTCACACGCTACAAAATCATCATTTCATCTCATCCTCTGAAGAAATATCTAACGGTGGTCCCGCAGGCTAAAGAAAAAAAATTACGAACGATTGCCAAAAATTAATGATGAAATGGTATTGAAATCCATGTCAGTATGTAAATATATGTAGGCACAAATGTAGATATATCGAATCTTCCTGTTATGATACAGGCTGACAGTACGGTCCGTGTAATCTACACGTTTCATGAGGTATAAAAATAGATCGAAATGGTATGAATTAATAGAACGGGCCGTATTCAAATCAGGTATTACGTAATAAATATTCTTGCCACATGGTTTGTAACGCAAAGGAAATGAATGAGTCATATAAAATCGTGGATACATTTACAAGTACACAACCATCATTAAACGTTTATATATGTATGATTCAATTAGTTTACGTAACTATCTCTTTGAAGCCGATTGTCTATGACAGTGATTCCCAAACTGTGCGCCGCGGTGCCCCGGGAAACCTCGGCCTCTTCAGAGGGGCGCCGCGAAATACTGTAAAAGCTTCATAATTAATTGAACTAAGACATTTATAATTGTTAATTTCAAGTTAATAAAGTAAAAAAATAATGAAGATACACGAGTTTTATTTTTTTATCTCTTACTTACGAGCAGTCATACTTTTACTTAGGATAGGACACCATTGAAAAATTTTAATTGAAGAAGGGCGCCGCGACTCGGAAATGTTTGGAAACCACTGATATATGAGAAAACCTATATAGCTTAAATCAATGTTAATCATTAAAGTAAATTTTCCTTTCAATGATAATAAATAACAAGTGGATATGAATTAATATTATGAAAACAAATTCTCGCAGCGGAATTTAAAATCAGTAAAGAATTAAATTACATTAAAAGACTACTATTATTTTTAGCATTAACAGTACTTTCATACGAGATCTGTTAAGAAAATAACCAAACTTTTTTAATTACGCACCAACAGAGACATTTAGTGACGTGCGGTTGGCAGCATTGTGTCCCGCATAACCACCCCTATAACCACATGTTCTTAGATTGTTGATATCCCGTTTAGTTTTCGCGTTATTTGTTATTGAATTTGACGAGTTTAAGTATTAGTAGCGATTTTTGTAATGTGCGATGTTTTGATGATTGAATTTTTATCCAATTTCGTAGACGTAACTCAGCTTTTGTCTCCCGTTAAAATCCTTTGCATGAATGTTTCATCGTCAGTTAGATGTTCAAGAAGTTACCGACAAACATCCACTCGATGTTCTTTCTGCTGTTCGGACATCAAACGAGAAACAAATTTTGCTGCAACTCGATGCAAGTTTAGTTTTCCAGTTAAAATGTCATGGCATAATCCAATTGAGATTTTAACCTCTCTGCAAGTTCTCTGACAGTCATTCAACGATTTGCACCCACCAGATCGTTGATTTTCTGAAAGTGGGTGTCATCAGTTTTAATCGAAGGCCTTCCTGGTCGAGGGTCATCTACGACTGACTGACGACCACTTTTAAATCGTGAAATCCATTCGTAACATTGCCTACGACCCAGAGCATCATCTCTATAAGTTTTTTCAAAAGTTGAAATGTTTCTGTGAAAGTTTTCCCCTGTTTCACGGAAAAAGTTACGTTGTATCATTGCTCCCTAAAACAGCTCCCTAAAACATTACAAAAATCGCTGCTAAAACTTAAACACGTTGCACTTAAATAACAATAACACGAGACTAAACGAGATATCAACAATCCAAGAACATGTGGTTACAGAAGAAGTTATGCGGAAATACTCTGCTGCCAACCACACGTGACTAATTTATCTCCGTTGGCGCGTTGGAGCTTGGTAAATACTGAGTGGAAAGTTAGGAAATACCAAATTAAATTCTTCATGGACGGTAACAGTATATATTTTTTTTTTTTGCAACTATATTAAAGCATAGAACTTGTTTTATGTAAACATCATTATACCTACAAAAATAAACTGAACAATAATTTAATATTACTTTCCTGACACCATAGCTCTAGAGTTACACTGTAAGAAGGCAAGTATGGTAATCAGTCAAAGAACGGGATATGGTTTTTTTTCATTTTTTGATGAATCATGACCCAGAGCCCCCCCAAAAATAAACGTGGATAATATTCATATGTATGTGTGTACGCGTGTTTGAAACTGTCTAACTTTCGACTAGATAATCCTATTTTTATGAGATTTTATACTTGTGTATGGGGCAATTTGTTAGTAATATTTTGAGGTCAATATCTCCATAACTATATCAAATCTAAGTGGAAACAGTTGGATCTCAAGTTTAAAAACATGTACCGGCTGATAGGACATAGATCGGCTTTCAGTAGAAAGTATATTTATTGATATATAAATCAGTTTTGAAGCCTGTTTGGACTTACGGGCTTAAATTGTAGAGTACAGCGTGCAACTCCAGTTGCACGCTGTACTCTACAATATTGACACTTGAATACAAAACACTGGGAAAAATGCTAAACATATCCTGGTACATAAGCAATAGCCCGATATATATAATGATCTTAAATTGCAAACCGTTCGGCGGGAAATCTCCCTGGTTAGTCTACGGTATCAAAATCATTTCAGTCGGCACTTAAAATATTTGGTGGTCAATTTATTGGATAACACGATCAGTGATTTTTCACGATTGCTGAGGAATCGTGAAAAATCGATTCCTCGTTACCTAATTCGAAGAATCGAATTCAAAAAATCGTTACCTAATTCGAAGAATCGAATTAGGTAACTTTATGGTCTAACTGTACGGAGTGCCCTTCTCTTTCATTTTGTTGTTATCATTAAATCACCAGCCGCTGGGTCTGTGACTACTTAATGTTAGTTCAAATATATATCTTATTTACTTATTACTCAATTATCTTGGTGTACAAATTGTAAAGTTGCTATGTCTTATTATAAAAAAAAATATCTCTAGGAGATGGGGTAGATAGTTTTTTGGGGTCAATTTTCTCTAAATTTTGCAAACGTAAACCACTTTAAGCTTAGTGCATGCTTACATGCTTATCTAACTTTTTTTTTAAATTCTACTCCAAAATTCCCCCTTTCCCAAAAATCAAAAAGCTAATTTTTATTTATTACATTTATTTTAACAGATTTTTTTTTGTTTTCCTAGGCATAGTAGTAGTGTAAGACACCCCAAAAAATAATAATTTGGGGACAGTATTGTGGCTGGGGGATACCAGGAAAATATTACGATTTAATTATCAGCTTTTTTTTATGTCAGCTCATAACTACAACTACTAAACCGATATTTCCTGCCCGTGCAATTGTTACAAAATTTAAATCTGTGTACAAGGAAAACTGACTTTTTGCCCATACATTAATTTATTATTTTTATGTCCGTGTCTATAAGTATTTTGTTAGGTTAAAAGGTAGAACTAATTTGAAATATAACTTTCTTTACGTTATTTAACTTTTTACCTTGTTCCGTTTTTATTTATTTTTTATTATTTTTTTTTTTTTTTATTACTATAATGTCTGTTTTATAATATAATTTTATTTTATTTTAATTTTTTTTATCTATGGAAAATACGGAAAGTAGTATTAATATTAATTTTAGGTTAGAATTTACTTTCGAATACAATTTTTTTTTTAGTAAAGTTTTTATTTTTATAAAACAACGAATTATAAATTTTTGGCAAAGGAATAAATAAATAAAAATATTCTTATTGTCGTAATTTTTTCTTATTTCGTATTGTAGTATATATATTTGAATTTGAAATTTTCGGTTAACCAACGATTTTGTTTAGAACTAATAAACCCCTCGTCGTTAATGGAGGATAAAACGTAGCGGTTGAAATGAGTTCCCTGATAAAAATATAATACTTGATGTGACAATCTGTTCCAATCGTTCACATGACATTTTATATTTGAGATATAGTATTGATTATATCTTTTCTTATTACTCGTACATTATTACTTATATACAGTCTGCATACGTAATCTATGCATAATTATAGGATATTACAATACCGTGTGAAAGCCCAAAGTGGTTACATTTTTCCTGCGTTAAGATTTAGTTATACTGTACTACATATGTTTATTTATACATATAAATGTAACCTATTGAATGAATGTAACTCATTATTCTTCACAACTCTTCCCGAATATCTGACCCGAATCGACGACGTATGGTGGTAAATAATTTCCATAAACTTCTTACTGAATAGAAAGGGTGGGTCAAAGAGTAGTACCATTAGAAAAGCGGTAGTAGTGGACAGGTAACAACAACCCGACTAGGTTTATGGTGCAATATAAGGGTGCTTATTCAAGTTACTTTGCATACGGCCTACATTCATTCAATCTTCCTTTAAACTCATTTGCTTAATATTTCGTTTGCTTTTGAATATATTATTTAACCGACTAAGACTTCCCTCGTTCTCAATACAAGTTATACGTCTACCGCACATCATTGGCGATGCAAATAACTTAGTGTATAAAAACCCTTCCTTTACTTTTTAACAAAAACGCCTACCTGCTTAACTTCCGGTAACTTGGATAACAATTAAATATTTTTACATAATAAAATATCTTTTAAAGAAACTATAAAAATTATAATACATTTATAAACTACCGTGAATTAAATTTATTTATTTTTAATATATTCGATATTTTAAATGGAATCAAACATAATTTTTTTCTCACACGGGAAGTGAGCGGTAAAAATATATTAACCTTGTTTCGAGTTATCTTCTACTGCAAAATAGAATTTGCATCTTGACATGGAAAATACGTGTCAATCCATAAATATAAAACGGTATTTTGTGTTCTTCACATCCTCGCTCAGCTTCATACTTTTTTTTTATTCTGAAAGAGTCGTTTGTATAGGATAAAATAAACTGACATCCGTTGGTTTGTTATTTATCTTTATTAACCTTTATAAACCTAAATTTAAAATATTTTTCTTATTAATCTCATTTAATTTATTATATTAAAAAACAAATAAATATAAATCTATTACTGGTTTTTGTTATGTGTTTTACAATAAATTTTGTAAAGCGTTTTAATTTATGCAAATTTGTATAGTTATTTTTGCAAGTTTATAAGTTTATAATAATATAAATTTATAAATTAACGATCCTTTGAAATAATAAAATATTTAAACCTTGATTTTTTTTTGTGAAATATTATTAGTTCATCTTGTGCTGTATGAAAAAAAGATTGTAGAACAGTTTTAATCAGCTATATTTTCTTAAATATTTGTTACGTAATTTTTTTATGAGAAAAATTGAATTGTGATTTTGATTTTTTTTTCTTGAAGCGACATGTCTTTTTTTATGAACATTATTTTTGTTAAAGCAAACATTTATTTTAATTCTTTCATGAAGAGAATACTATGTTAAAAAAGGAAAAGGGAACTAATTGAAGCAGAATATGTGTTTTCTTTTGTTACCAATTTTTGTAAACTTTTTTCATACCTATGTTTTAGAAAATGTATTTATTGTTTTAATTTTATTTTCTCTTTAAATTTTTACCCTTTCTATTTAAAATATATTTCCTTATGGAATATATTCTGGTTGATATGTATAAATTATATGTTTTTTACGATATTTGTTCCATTAAATATGTAATTAAAGGAGATGAAAAAAATTTAAAAGAAACATTTTTAGTGAAATAAATATAAGAATATTAATAAAAAAGAAATAATATCATATATTACTTTTTTATTTGTTAGATACGACATTGAAATAATTTTATCTTTTTTTTTACTTTTGTTTCTATTTATTTAATTATTAGAGGTTATACTGCTTATTGTAATCACAATAAATATATTTTTAGTTATACGTATAAATTTATATTAATAATAATAATTACTATTAGGTCTCATCCAGATTAAAGATAACTATTTTTTTGAAATAGTCCCAAATCCGTTTTACGAAACACAATTAATAACTGAAGCTTTCAAATCCAATCAAATTAAAATTTAACTAAATTATTATCTGACATGAACTTTATCTCGAAAACAACTGAAGTAAATAATCCAACCATCGATCTTACTGCTAATATTATTATTTTAATAATTCTATGTAATTTATTTTAACATCTAATAAATTTAAATTTAATTTTACTCAAATTACAGAATCAACTTAGTTATGTTTTTGAAACTTTTAACTTAATCCAGTCCTTAACGTATCGATTTATATTCAATAATGAAGGGAGGGGGGGAAGGCGATTTGAACGGGTACTAAAAGTGTCTACCCTCTTAGCTTCGGGTATTATTTTCTTGGTTGTGAAATAAAATATCATTTTTTATCACTATTCTACAGTGAAATAAGAACTAGACTTTTTATTCTTGTTGAAATCTCTTTATTTTAAAGAAAAT
Organism: Lycorma delicatula; assembly: GCF_047948215.1. Classification (NCBI taxonomy): domain Eukaryota; kingdom Metazoa; phylum Arthropoda; class Insecta; order Hemiptera; family Fulgoridae; genus Lycorma; species Lycorma delicatula. The sequence continues at coordinate 95,863,891 of NC_134460.1, forward strand.
TGAAAAAAAATTGGAAGATTTCTTTAATGAAAAAATGGGACATATGTTGATAACTTCATCTTCCCCAATTTACCTCAAATGATTTCCAACACAAGAAAAAAATAATTATTTTAAAAGAAAATTAGCTAAAACTTAATACTGGGTAACAAAAACAACTTACTTGAAGATCTTTTAACAAGAAACTTTGTCAAATGATTAACTTTACAGTTTGTTGGGAACAACCAATTGGCCAACTGGGGAATATAAAAATTTTTGTATTTTATTTTTAATTTAATTTTCCTAATAATCTATATAATTTTGAAACTGCCTTATATTCTGTTAATTAAAAACATAATACCTCAATTGACGAATTTACTGCATTGAAATTAATAAGCAAATTAATAATTTCATTTCTATTATTATGCAAAATAATATAAAATCTGACCTATTATGAAATCATTATAACAGTTGCATTACTTGTAATTCATTAATAACTTTAATACCAAAAATTAATATTTTTTAACGGATAAAATTAATATACAGAAAATTATTCAAAAGTTCATTCCTATAAACTCTGATCTCAGACACTTATCATTGTCGCAGGAAGTTAAAACTCGATTAGACATTTTGATTTCCTGTATCTAAATATCAGTAGGAAGTTGGACAAACAAGAGTTTCTCACAGAGGACAAATTTATATTTTGTTTCAAACGTGATCGCGGTAATTTTTTTTTTTTTTTAATTTGACCGTATAAAATTTGGTTAGAAACATTTATTAATTGTATGTAGTGTGATGAAAGTTTATGATTTGAGGAAATATTTATATAATGAAGAGCTATAATTAGACTATAATTTTGTACGCGTATAATATACAGGCAAAAAGAAATGATGAAGAAATTTGAAATGCAGACATACTAGAATATTAACTGAAAATCGGAATTACAAAGATCGGTAGTGAGAGTATAGAAGAGAAAACGGAAAGTAGTAAAAAATATTACAAGTAATTTAAATGGAACTACCAAGAATTTAGATGACCATGACGCGAAGGATATGCCTCAGAGCAGATAAACATGTGATGGTCTAAAAATATGATAATGGAACCAGGTAAAACTTGTAATTAAAAAGAAGTTCAAATCACGCAGAACTGGATCGCATATCATAATGGATTAGGAAAGTCTGATATAATGGGATTTCTCAAAATGGGTGTAAATTAATTGAATAAATTTTTTAAACATAACTTCCTCTATTAAAATTTTATAAATATTCATTCTACGTACAATAATTTTTTTTTGTTAATTAATTTTTGTTTGCACTGGTATCTTCTTCTTTGGATAACCGTGCAAATAATCCCTCGATTTTAAAACAAATTTCTGTTTTTTCTTCAAAAAATTCAATAATGTCCTTATCTGGTAAAGAACAATGCTGTTTTATATATATTGCATTAAATTTTCATGTTTCTACTGCTATTAAACATGTATATCAAATTAAAGTCAACTTTTCGATTTTTTATTTTGTTAATTTTTAAAAGAAAGTTAATTTTTGGGAAAAGCTATTTTTTTCTTTTAAATAAAAAGATAATATACTCGTAAATTGAGACGGTTTTTTTCTTACAGACCTTTTTTAGAGTTCATAAGCGGCAAATTTTTTAAATCATCACTACGTAATTATTAAGGACACATGTCCTTAATTAATAGTATGGATAGAAAGTACCATAGTCCGTTATCTAGGTTAATCTATACAAAATGATCTAAAACAATTGGTCTATATCTAGATACAGACCTATTGTTAACAATTTTTTTTTTAGCTTATAAATAAATTTCATATTTACACCATGTATTCAAAAATACGAAAACTATTATTGAGATTAATTAATTTATATATATATAAACTCGGAATAATTATCTCGGTTGTATTTATTTACCATTGCTTTTTTTTCTTTTGACTTTATATTTAATTAATATTCTAATTTTAAACAACCATTTTTAGACTTAAACTTGTGTTTACAGTAGATACGTATATTGCTTGAAGTACAACGGTTTATAGAATGCAATGGTTTATAAAAATTTATATAGTTAATATGAAACTAATAAATGAAAAATAGAATATACCCAAATATTATATAATAATATCCTATAATATAATTATTATAAAATCATTTTATTATTTAACAAATTATAACCGTTAATTTGAATAAAAATGAAATAAATCTTCACATATTCCATTAAATTACTCGAACTTAATTGCTTATGTTTTGTTAAGCATAATCCGTATTTTGCTTATAAAGGGAAGGGGAAAGCTAATACATCAGTGTTTTGTAAATAATTAATCATCTAATTATCATCATTGGTTTCATTTGCTAATTTAAATTTAGTTAATATTTTATCAACACATTATGGAAGTTTTGCCTTTTTAGTCTAATAAAACCCTATAAATTTAAAACAAAAATATATTTCACTTTTTTTTATTTATTTATTTTTATTTTTTTGCTTGATAATATCACCACAACATAAGTTTGAAAAGCTTGTGTGTGTAGATATGGAAATGGAATTTTGTAGCGTATGAAAAATGCCCTGCCTGATGGGTTCGAACCCGGGACCTCCGGATGAATGGCGTACACGCTGCCACTCACCCCACGGAGGCCGGCGGGGGTTTAAATTTGAACAGCGAAAACGCTTACTTTTTAAATTAATTATTTTTTTTAAATGAATGAAAAGTTTTTCTTTAACCTCTTCGGTACCCCAACCGAAGAGGTTAAAGAAAAACTTCTGGGAAGATAATCTTTCATAATTGAGCTTTTCTAAATTGAAGACAACAGACAAAGTTCAACATTATAATAGACAACATTTTAACTCAATCAGTTGTGTCTCCAGATCAAAATTTAATTCTGAATATTATTGAACTGAACCTCATACATCTAAGTTCATACTGTCACTTAACGAACAAGGAACGGAGCTATTTAGTGATCGTAATTAAATAATACGGATTCACTCAGGAGAATTCTAGATTCAGTACTACCCAATTTAAAGGATATTTATTTGTTTAAATTAAAAATTCAGTCACACACTTAAATTGTCTTTTGTTTATTTTTTCGGAAAAGAAAGCTAACTATAATCTTCTTAATTCATTACAAATAGAAAATATAAAATTTAATAAAGTTAGTGAACTTAGGAAACCAAGTTTTTCATTGAAATTTGCTTTCTAGGGATACACACATAGAAAATCCGTACCGTTATTTCTTTAACAGTTTGTCAATCCATGTGAGATATTTAACACATAATAAATTTAGTACTGACCAGCCGGTAATAAAACCATTACAACAGCAGTGCGATGACATATCTACAGTTTTGTTTTTGGTAATTTTTAATTTAATCAGTTTATACAAAATAAAAATTATATAATATATAAAACAAGTATTGAGTTCAGTTTAAAAAATGTAAAATACATGTTGTAAGTTCCTGTTCAGTACATTGATAAATATAAATAGGAAATACTTTTAAGTGCAGAAAAAAAAAAGACGAAATTAGATGAATGACTACTTATGCATGTAAACCTGTCTGAAATAATATATTAGTCCTTTTTTCGTACTAATTCCGTTTTTCCTTCTTCATTATAATCTTTCCTTTCTAACAAATTTATTCCTTAATTTATGAAACGTTTAGCATATTTTTCTCATATGTATTTACTACGCGTCTGATCTCAATCTCTCTCACTCTCTCTCTCTCTCTCTCTCTCTGTTTATATAGTATCAGTATTTTTCGTGAGAGTAAAACCACAATATATAACAGCTTAAAAACGTGTTAATAAAAAAAAAATAAAAAAATATATCCCGTTAACAAAAAAATAATATATAAAAAAAAACACTATTATGTTTTTTTAATTTTTTTAATTGTTTATATAGTATTATTTTAAATTTAGAAAAACACAATTAGATTTTTAATTTCATAATTTTAATTATCTACAAATCAAATCATATCAAATAAGGAATCAAATGTGAATTATTTGCAATTAGTTTATTTAATATTTTTATACTTATATCTCTGTCATAAAAACAATTTCTGACAGCTGAAATATTTTATTAACATTTCTTAGTTACAAATGGGAGATTTTTTGTTTGATTTTGTCCCAAAGGGAGTTGTCACTGGTCTTTAAGTCTGGTCTTCTAAGCGACCACTAAATTTTGGGGCAAAGTATTTATTTAAAAAGCCTTTTTACTGACTGAACATAACGAGCTAGACTTCCATGTTGCTCTAAAATGGCAATTAATTCTATACAAACCAATTGAATCGGAGGAATAAAGAATTTCAAGCATATTAATTTATGAAATATTTTTAATACTTTCTTCAATAAAGTACGGTCGTCTCAGATACGTTTCAGATATCGCTGATCATTAAATTCGGTGGTGGTCTGTTTCCTCATAAATTGGGAATTTTCTTTAAAGAAAAATATAGGTTCAAAGATCTATTAATCAAATAAATGGTACAGTTGTCGAAGAAGAAACTAATTTTCTTTTATTGACTGTACATGAGAAAAATCATAGAAGAGCTGTGCAAAAAATTTCTCTTAATACCAGGTCCCGGTCAGAAAGTTCATTAATACAAGCAGGCTTAAAGGATTTAAAGCTAAGATATTTTTTTCATTATTTTCTGAAGTGATAGACGGAGAATATTTAAAGATTTTTTCTGGTTGACTTAGATGGAAAACAGGAATCCCCAACAATATCAAAGCTATTCAACCGACCGGAAGGACGTTCAGATTGTTTCAAATTGAGAGCTCTTTTCCCCATTTTCAGAGTTTACTATTGATGGAGCATCCTTAACAAAACGCCGAACGAATATATCTTTTACGGTTTCATAATTTTTATTAGCTTTTGTACAGTTTTTTTTCAAAGTAAGTCTTTTTCAATACTGAATACTTGCTTGTGTTTGCCGTTACAACTTACCGTTGGACAAATTATAATTCTCACTGAACAAGTGAAAATAATATCAACTTCTTATAACAGTTGGTAATTTTTTGGGTAAATAGTATCAACCGATTAATCTTTATGATCTTTACAATCACCTGATGAAATACAGTGTTACTAACCTGCATCTTATATCATAGAAAAGAATTTGTGGTATTTTTTTGATCGCAGAAAGCTAATAAAATAAAATTTTAATGATCCTCTACGTCTACATTATTAAATAGAATAAATGCTGAAAAATGTAAAGTATTTTTTTAACCATTGAGAGTAATGATGGGAACTCGTTCTCAACTTATGTCGATAGATAGAAAATAAATAAGTTCCAAAATGGATTTTAATCAAAGTAAAAATTAAAATTTCTAAATTTATTTAAGCATTTTTGAGATCTGTTGTACTAAAACTTAAAACGGAATAAGTTTTCATTCAAGAATTTCCACATTCTTTTCTTTGGTACCTACTTCTGATAATGAAAGAATATATTGTAAAATTTCATATTGCTATAAAAATACCGTTTAAGTACAGAGAAAGGATCGCAGTCAAATAAGACAATTTTATATATATATATATATATATTAATTTTGTTTAACATGGCCCGTTGGTATGTATAATACATAAAATAATGATTATAGTTTATTTATAAAACCGCTTACAATTATCAGTAGTAATACACGTTCTAGCGCTTCCATAAAATTATTTCCATCTTCAGGGACGTACGGTTTCATAACCGTAATTTTTTGGTTATACTTTAGATTAGTTCTGTTTAACATGGCCCATTGGTATGTATAATATAAAAAATTATAATTATAATTTACAAAATCCCTTACCAACGTCAGCTTTCAAACTATAACAAATAAATTACGGCTATGAAACCGTACGTTCCTGAAGATGGAAATAATTTTATGAAAGCGCTAGAACGTATAATTCTATAAATTATATATATATATATATATATATACTTTTTTCTGTTCATTTAACATACCTTTTTAGAATATACACGATTAACTGTTTTAAATTGGTTAAAAAAATATAATCAGATTTTGAAAATAAATATATAACTAATCTTAAACAATGAGATCACAGATTATAAATTGTTTTAGTAACAAGAGAATAAAAAATTTAAGTATATTTTTTTTTTATGTACAGAAAAAAAACAGCAGTCGATTAAATTACGAAGCTGTTAATACGTATTATAATTTAATAATATAATTTTAAAATGAATTTCAATTTATATACAGATGAAGTAGAAAAATGAAGGGAGAACTTTTGAATTGTAAGGGCGGTCGATGGTGTACGTGCTCTTATGGATGAGAAAGAATTTCTCAAGGGTAGGTCTTTTGCATACGTAAATAAGTTCAAAAAAAAAGGGGTTACTAACTAACAATATTCAACCAGTTCACAACCAGTTAATTCTTATATGTATATGCAAATGTAATGTTTAAACATGGGTTTTCATATAACTTACAGCCAAGATTTTAGTATCGTTTCAGTTCGCAAGATTAGCGTATCATAAAAGTAGTATCTTATATGAAATGATTTAGTACTTAGTGTTTTTTGAATAATTTTGTGTTTCGTGTTTTGTTAAAATATATATATGTGTGTGTGTGTGTTTGTGTTTTAACTGTATAATAACTAAATTCTTGCCATACAAAAAAATAATTTTTTGTTTTAATTCAAGAGAAAAATTGTCTATAATCACAAAATTATATCTTACGATTTCTAAAATGTTTCTAAGTATTTGAGATTATTATTTTAAATATAACTGTACAAAATTTGTATTACTCGTTTGTAATCTTATTTTTTATTTTATTATACATCGTAATTTATAAACTGTTCTTATTTCAGCCAGTTTCACTTACAGGCTTCAAATTGGTATATACTGTTGAATAGATTTATTATTATTAAAATATATATTTTTTTTTTTATTTACGTGTATTTTTATAACTGATCATTCATATGTTTTTTCTTTTCATAAAATAAGAAGAAAATTCTTTAATTTTAAAAAATTATTTATTTATATATATATATATATATATATATAAATAATGTCTGACCGGTATTTGAACCTGGGACCTGCGCACGAAATGCCGAGACGCAACCTACTCAGGCACGAAAGACGGCTTAGTTAATTTTTGATTCCTTGTATTTATTTAAAAATTAAAATAAAATATGGCGGAAAAATTTTATTTTGTTTATTATATTTAATTTTATAATTTAATTTTGGCTAATCTTAAAAAAAATTGTATTAATTACTTTAATATAATGAATAAAAATAAAAAAAAGGTCAAATTAATTATTTAAAGAAAAAAGGATATTTATTTTCTATAATTGCTAATAAACTAGTTGAACAATCTCGTAGATATCTTTTAAAATTTTGCGTTAAGCCTTTGTTTTGTACATTTAAAATTACGTATTAACTACTCACGTTTTAATAGTAAATGAAAACATAGCTTACTGCAGAAGCTAGTGTAACAACAAATAACACAGTAACTACTTACATAATCATTTTTTAATTATTGCTGGAAATTTACCTGTTACCTATTTTTAGAATCGATTATTCCTATTTAAATTTTTTTGCTCATGAATTTCAAAATACTTTTTTATACATTTTTTTTTTCACATTCAGTATTAATTTAAATCAATCAGAAAGAAAATTTTATTATTTTTTTTTTATGTATGAGAAAACATGCATATATATATATATATATATATATATATATATATATATATATATAAGTTTTTACTATTTACAGTTTCTTGTAAATAAACAGAAAAAAACCTGTAAGTCAACTTTGGCCAATATAAATTTGAATATGTAACAAATATACATATACTTATAAATTAAAAAAATAAATAAATAAACATGAAAAAATAAAAGTCACATTTTAATTATAACACTAAATAAAAAAAAGTATGAATGCGTAATGTGTTTTTACTAAAAAAAAAAAACTGTATAATAACAATTTTATTTGTTTTTTATTATATTTATATGTATTTTTTAAACAAATTTTAAATAAAATCCTGAAAGCCTAGTCTATACATATGTTATAACATTGTAATTTGTTACTTCGTTGCTACTTTTAAAAAATAGACGTCTTACACAAACAAATCTTTAGCTGAGATAAAATGTTAATTTAAAACATATCTATACCTAATGTGTTTTTTATCATTTTTATTTTATTTGTACGACTTCCTATAACAGTACTTATATATTCTATTTATAAAATAACAACTTGTGTTTGCAATTAAGTTAGGAAAAATCATTAAACTTAAAATGTAATAATACACCCGGTTGATAAATATATTAACCGGTTAGTAAATTGTGAATAAATAATAAATATAAAACAAGATTGAAGAAAAATAAAAAATATATATTGATAAAATCCTTTTTTATAATTTTAGTTAAATACTTTGACTATTGAAGGCAGATAACATTAAAAATTTCAATCTTGTTTTTTCATATATATATATAAAAAAAAAGAATTGAAATATTTTTATATTATATAATACATATAATAATATTATTATTAAAATATTTATTATAAATAATAATAATAATTATAAAAATATTATTATATTAATATATAATAATATAATTTTATCTAATAAAAAATACATAAAATAATTTTAAAGTTCTTAATTAATATAATGTAAAATACATGCTGCAAAAGAAATTGTAATAAAGTCCTTTTAAATAAAAAATCTTATTTAATTTAATAATTATTTGTATAATCATCATATTAATTATCAGACAATATAATACAATAATATAATTATAAATCATTGTTTTAAAAAACTAAGAATTTTTTGTTTTTATTTTACTAATTATTATGTATTTAAATATTTAAACAAAAATATAACATTAGTAAACAAATTTTAAGTTACTTACCTCAGTTATTGGAACCGTCCATATATATATATATATATATAACATGTATTGTTTAATGAGATTTCTTTTGATAATTTCAATAGGATTAAATACATAATAATATAATCCCTTAAAACTAGTAAAATAATTAATCATTTTAAAATTATTCGTAATAAATTTAATTTTTATGTTTATATTTATTTTTTTTTTTAAACTTACCAGAATTACTCCTAATAAAATTCAGTCCCATTTAAGTTCGTATTTATTCTTTTCATAGATTTTTTATAGTCGCAAAATATTTTTATTCGTTAATATATAATAAATATAATTTTCTTATACTCTTACAAATAATAATTTTTTTTTTCTTTAAAAGATTAACAGTGTTTCATTTATTTAATCGAATTCAAAGGAATTTAAAAGTATCATTTAAGTAGAGCTGAAGTCGTGTGCTTAGTGTATAAACGTAATTAGCCAGAAAAATAAAATTCTAACGAATATGTTGTGAAAATTTATATTATATGAAACGGAGATCATAAATTGTTTTACAAGATAACCAAAGAACGGTATTTTAAAATTCTTTTACAAAAATGTAATGGAGATATTTTTTTAACCCCCTCCACACAAATTTTTAATATCAGGTCCGTATAATATTAGAAATAACTTTTTTTTTTAATTTTAAACCTTTTAATTTTAAAATTTCATATTATTTCTACAGAAATAATATTTAAAAATTATTAATATATTTTTTTTTTGTTATACAGCAAATAAATGTAATATATAAATAAAAAATAATTTAAATTTTATGATGAATTTTAACCAAAGAAATGTTTTAATTTTATCATTCTTTATTGATTTTTTTTTTTTTTATTAGTAAAAAGTTAAGTTCATTATATAGATTATCACATGACGGTAAAAAAATTCAAATCAAAATCCAATTTATCCTGCAGCTTCATACTTAAACAGTTGATTATTTTTAACTTCATTACGAATGCCGGCCTACGTGTCGCGAGGGGTAGCGTCCTGGAGGTTTGCATCCCGGTTAAGGATGGTATTTTCACACGCTACAAAAATTGTCATTCATTTCATCCTCTGAAGCAATACCTCAGGTATTGGGAAGGTTAAAAAAACTTCATCACGAGTATAATAAAACCTAAAATAATGTTATTTTCCCCGAAAGAAATTTTATATATTTCTATATTTAAAACTTTTTATGAATGTATAAATAAGATTAAAAAAATCCTTTGAATAAAAAAATAATAATAAAAAACACATTTCCTTATTTAAAAATACATAAATAAAAATTATTATTTCGATATCAACAATACCAAAATGAAATATTGCAACAAAAATATAATTTTTTATTAAATACATATATATATTTTTTTAAATTTCGCTCTATGCAATGAAACTATGAATTTTTTTAGATTCCAAATTATTACTAGTGTTGTTCAATACAGAGTAACTATTTTTAAGGATCCTAGGATCAAATATTTTCAATATATATCCCTTTTTTTAAAGAATACTTTTTTTAGTAATGCTATCTTATTAAATAATTTTATTCCTTACTGAGATAACAGAAAATAAAAAAATTAGTTACTGTTATTAAATATAAAGGTTTTATTTTTAATTAATTGTCATAGTATGAAGATGAAAAAGTATTATACTTAAAAAAAAAATTAATAACTCAGTTTGATTTTTTTAATTTACTTCAATACTTTTGGTAACAAATTCTAATAAGTAATTGGAATTTTATTACTATTATACAAGAAGAAAAAGTGAAATAATTAAAAAATGATTAATACAGTGATACTAAAACTGACTCAGTACAGTTAGTCTATCTTCAATGTTCCGATTCCGAAATCTCGACTGTAAATATTTGGGTTTTCATTTTGATCGACGACTTCCTTGGGCGAAACATATCACTTTTAAGCGGAAACAGTTGAATCTCGAGTTTAAACACATGTATTGGCTGATAGGACATAGATTTCGACTTTTAGCAGAAAGTAAATTATTGTTTTATAAATCCGTTTTGAAGCCTGTTTGAACTTACGGGCTTGAATTTTGGGGTACAGCGTGCAACTTCAGTATTGACATACTTGAACGCTACCAAACAAAAACAATGCGGAAAATGCTCAGCATACCCTGGTACATAAGCAATAGCCTCATATATAATGATATTAAGTTGCGAATTATTCGGCAGGAAATCTCTCCGATCAGCTTACGGTATCAAAATCGTTTGGATCTGCACCCGAATTATTTGCGGTGAATTTATTGGATAATACGATCCAGTGATTTTTCAAGATTGCTGAGGAACAATATTCTTGGTTTGTCTTATCGTTTCAATTAGGTGATACGGTCTGGCCGTACGGAGTGTTTTTCTATTTCATTATTAAGTCATCAGCCGCTGGGTCTGTGCAACTTAATGTTAGTTCAAATACATCTTATTTACTAATTTTTCAATTATCTTGCTGAAAAGATTGTAAAGTTGCTGCGTCGTTATAACAAAATAAAAAAACGTATAGTTAGTACTTTCATGCACGTTTAAATATCAATATTAAAAAAAATAACTGTACAAATAAACTGTTTCGTTTAAAAAAATTATAGTATAATTATTTTCATATAGGAAAATGAATTTATGTTGTAGTTAATGGAAGTTATGTTCAACTATTTATTTTCATCCTTTAGGAATATAAATTTAACACACAGAATATTGCTGCGTTCTTTAATAGTTTATAGAATTAATTTTCTGCTCGCAACTTAATCAGAAATTTTAATTAAGTAATAAAATTATAAATATATTGGCATAATGCAACTTATAAATATATAATAAAATAACTAGGTATGAATAAATAACTTTAATATTCATATATAATTTATTGAAATTTTAATTTCCAATATTAAATGATTACTACTATAACATAGTTTTCTAATCGAGGTAAATAAATTAATATTTTAATAAAAAAATATATACTCATTAAAGAACATTTATATAATATATTCTCATACAGCAAACTGCTATTTTTTTATTAATGTCTTTACTTATTTGAATTTTAAAAATTGGTTTTTGTTATAATATTTTTTTACAAATATTTTTTCTTTTTAAAGAAATTATTATTTTTTTTAATAAAAAGAAATAAAACATTGTTTTTATGTAGGTTAAAATAATAATAATAATAATAATAATAATATATCGACTTCATATAGGCTTTTCATTTTTATCAAAAATGAAATTATTGAATATAAATTATTAATTATTGAATATAAATTAAGTGTATGGAATTAGAGAAATGAATTTTTTTTTTTATATAATTTTTTTAAAAATTAATTTCATTTAATGGGAAACAAAATCTGTTTTACGTAGTCTACTGAAGAATCAACGTGAATAAATTTCTTCGTCCATTGTTAAAACAATAATTTTAGACTGATTTTGATAAAGATTTTAACGAATTTTTGTAATAAGAATTCATCATCAATAAAACGTTTTCAACTTAGAGAAAATCATATATATATAAAACTAGTTGAAATGAAAATTAGTAATTATTTAACGATAATTTTAAAAATTTGGCATCCCTTTAAAATTTGTAAAGAAAATAAATTTACAGTAATAAAAATATTACAATTTGAAAAACTTAAATATTTTGAAATATAATGGTCACGGCAACTCTCTCACTTAGTAGGAGATATGAAATCCGGCTCACTGATTACAAATAAGATTTTAAATGTATTTTAAGTATTGCGTATCATAACTTGATTCATAAAAAAAAAAAAACATTGTCACCGATCTCTTATTACACAAACATTACACAAACTGTTTGTGTAAAAATAATCCATACAAACTTGATCTTGATTTAACCTTCGATGATTTTGAACCGATAAGTTAAAACCTAAACTTTTACTGTTTTTTTCTTTTTATATAATTTTAATAATTATTTCCTTCTGGTTCATTGAAAGGTTCATAATGTTGAGCATTGATTTCTTCTATGTCTTTCATGTCAATTAAATCCTTTATCCTCAAATTTATTGGTTGTTTTCTTTTTAAGTAAGAGAAAATAAAGGTCATAAAGTAAATAAAATGTATATTTAACCTAAAATATTGTATAATTCTTAAAAGAAAACCTGAACACAATTTTTTTTTTTACCAGTTAAAATAATGTGTACTATTACCATATTAGTGTTAAAAATGATTAACAAAATTATTATGCTAAGCTTAAAAATAAAAAAAATATATATGAACGAAAAAACGTACAAACCGAAAAAATATGATTTAATTATTTTTTTTAAATTTTAATTTCCATTTTTTTGTAATCGGAACTGCATTACCAACAGTTTACTAATCCTTAATTTGATCTAAACGTATTATTTGTTTAAAAAAATGTATTATATACATATTTTTTCTTGAATTTATTTTGTTTTTCATTTATTCATTTTATTTTTAATTAAACTTAAATAAGCCTATAATTGCCCGTATAAAAACTATAACAATCAAGTGTAATTTTTTTAAAGTTTCCACTTAAATAATCTATAAAAAACTTAATACGGAACCACCAGAACGTCCTATACAATAACTAAACATCCAGACCAATTTAATATATAGAAATAGATAAATGCGGGTTGAACTGAAAGGCTCCTTGGTTTTATGTTAAATCAGTTAAAAAATATATGAATATTGAGGACTAATTATAGAAGCATAATAAAAAAACTTTAATAAATACATTTACTTTTATTCTGAAACTTATTATAAGAAGAAAAGATAAAACTTAAAGCTACACACATATATATTACACACACATATATATATATATATATATATATATATATACACACACACAGAATGTTCCGGGACGAATTCGCCGAACTTCGACTGATTCAAGACACCAAAATGAGCAAAAGGTACATATCGACGTAACTTCTATTTTGCTTTGTCTTTCTTCTGGACTCCATTTTGTTGTTTTAAACAAACAAAAAATTCTCAGGAAAGGGGAAACCTGCAGTAATTGAATTTGAAAAATCTAAGACTTATTCAACAAAATAAAAAAATTTGAAAACGTCACTTTCAAAAATTTTTAAAAAGCGGCCATCTTAATTTTTAATCTTAATTATCTTTGTAATTATTTGTTTGATCAAATTTTTACTTGTTAAAAAATTTATTAGCATTTTATTTTGAACAAAATGACACCGTATTCGAAAAAATACAAACAATCCAGTTATTGCAGACAATTTACCCGGCAGTTCGCTTGCGCATCGTAACGAAAGCTGATAATCTTTTGTCTCTTTTTATTTCCTCCAATAAATTTAATAAAAATTATTGATATTAATAATAGTAATGAATAAAAATTATCACCTTACATTACGTTGCGCAATCGTACTGCCGGGAAAATTATCTGCAATACCTCGATTTTTTGTCAACGGATTTTTACAATTGAGGTGTCATTTTGTTCAAAATAAAATCCTTAATAAATTCTGTTATAAGAAAAAATTTGATCTAACAAATAATTACAAAGACATTGAAGATTAAAAAGTTAAGATGGCTGCCATTTTTAAATTTTTAAAGGAGACTTTTCAAAAGTTTTTATTTTGTGGAATATGTCACTAGTCTTAGATTTTCCAAATTCAGTTAAAGTAGGTTTACCCGTTCCTGAGATATATTTTTTTTGTTTAAAACAACAAAATGGAGTCTAGAAAAAAATAAAGCAAAATAGAACTTATGTCGATATTAACGTTTACCTCATTTTGGTGTCCTGAAATAGTTTCTGAAGTTTGTCGAATACCACAGAACACTCCGTATAATAAATCTTATTTAATGACATTTTTCTATCAAATGAAAGTCAATAACCGTGAAAAAGCTTATTTTATATTGAACTGATAGTTCATAATAATAATAATAATAATATCTTACTCAACCTAAAATTTAAGAATTATTCTGTTTTTCCTCTCTCTTTAATTATAGGTGAACATGTTTGGAGTCAATGTTTAGAATTAGTCCAATGGAAATTATTATTAGTAAATATCATAATACTAGTATTATTATCATATAGTTAAAATATTAAACGATTAAAAGTATATTCTATTAAAAAATGCATTCTTTAAAATACCTGATTATAGTATTTTTTTTAAATTATTGAATTATAATTATTATATTAAATTGATGCATTAAACATAATAAAAATCACCGCGTACCTGATTGAGTATTGTTTAATACTAAATTAAGAACCATCGTTCTTAATTTAATTCTGGTAACGTGAAATTTTTCTTTAAATTAAAATTTCGGAACGTTTTATTACATTGTACAAAACTTTTTTGATGACTAAAGTTCTTTTAGAAACTTCTGACTGTATATATATTTTTTTTGACATCTCTACTTACGAGTATGCATAAGAAAAGATGAAACAGCCAAGTACCAGTAATATTCATATATGATTTAAGACGGTTATTATGGTGTTACCACTGCTTTTAGTTATCTAACATGAATTATTACTTGTTTTACTTTTTTCTTTTATTTATTATGACGTAATTTTATTATATTATTTTATTTATGAAAATGCTTATAGTAATAATAATAAATTGTTATTAAGGATATTATCTACTTCGTAAAAGCCTAAAAATTAAATTAAAAATACATTTTATTCAAACTGTTCGCCCTTTTAGATACATAATTATTTTATCAAACTCCCAGTGTATGCTTAAATTTTATCAAGTAGTTGTTTAAAGGTTTTCTTTTTTGTAGAATACTATAAATCGATTTTTGTAAATATAATAAAAAAGCTATTTATCTCCAAACATTTAGTAATTTAAATATAAATATTAAATTAACAACATAAAATACATCCCGATACTTCGAAATTAAATTAATTATAACCGTTTTCCTTTCAGTATTAATTAAGGTTTAAATTACTTGGTTAATTTCATTAGGTTGTTTTGGTTGATCTAATTTATAGAGTATAATTATATCAATTATTTTATACAAATGGTTTTCTTTTTCTTTTATATCAATATGAAATAAATATTTTATACCTTTATAAATATTTTCATTTATTGTTCACGTTTAAAAGGAGACTTTTGGAGAGGTAAATAGTTTGATAATATATAACTTACACAAAATTTTTAAATTTAAAGAATATAGAGGAAAATTAATAAAAAATAGTTTTGTTAGACTTTTTTTCTTATCAGCGGCTCTTTACAATATAATTCATGATAAGTTCAACAATTAAATATTTTGATTTAAGTATACGTATAGTTTTAAAAATAAAATAACACATTAGATACATTATTGGAAACTTTAATTGATTTTATCCCTTTTTTTTATATTAATGCTAAATTTTGAACGTTTTAACCCAAATAATTACGATAAACTATAACTGCTTAATTATTATTAATTCCAACAAAAATATTATTTTATACCATTATCACAAATTTATTTCCTTTTATATACATTTAACTAAATAAAACAATAAAAAACAAATGTTTCAGAATACATCGTTCCAAGCATATGCAAAAAAGGTAACAACACAGTTGTCAGTTGCCGCGTTCCGGGAAACTCCTACAACTGTGGGTTGTTTCTGATGCACGGCTTACACACACAACTTAATTTAAAATACTTATCATTTTATTTTAATATAATATTTTTTCGTTTATTTAATTCAATTATTCTAACTACAGCGCACGCACATACAGTATTTAATTCGCGTAGGTGTGGCAGTGTAGCGGCGACTTTAAACTAATGTAATTTCACCACTTACATAGAAGAAATTTCGCTCGTACGGTCGACAGCTGGTGTAGCCGCGAGGCTAAACGCACCAGGTACCGAGTAAACCGGGCGATCCGGTTCGAAACTCAGCCAGACAGAGTTACTGTTTTACATTTTAAATATTACTCATTTATTTAATTCTACCGCTATCCTGGGACGTCACAACATATCAGGCGACTACAACAGCACTTTTTCGGGTGAGGGTGCGATTTTGCAAACCTTTTTGTTTGCAAATATTGTTATTTCCTAATTGTTAACATATGTGTCTAAAAAAAATTCGACCTTTATTAGCCGAAATCTCGAGATACTGAGGGTGACATTCCTCTACAGCCTCATCTCCTTGGCATTTTTTTATATTGAAAAATAACATTATATAGAAGTAATATGACCAAGTTTTGTCAAAATCGGTCCAGTAGTTCTGGAGATATAAGGTGAGTTAGAGGCCAACACCGAAAACACATTAACCGAAAACTACATTAACATCCTGAAGATTTCCATCCAATATTTTGGGTTCCTTATATGTCAAAACTTCAATATCCGGTGAAAATATCCGGTTGAAATTCTTTATTTCTCTTTCTACACTGTTTTAATCAACGTATATATTATTTAGTAAATTTTTATTAAAAGAGTAACATAAAATTAATTAATATTTTTACTAACATGATTAAAATACACATACTTTCTTAAATATTCCTTAATTAAATTCTGTAAATATTTGCTTTATAATATATAAACAGATTTATATTCATTGAAACTGTAATTTTATTGATATTAAAATAGACTTAAATATGTAATTTTAAATTAATTGGATTACTATGAATAAAATTTATTAGTTATAATATTATTTTGACGTAAAATAGAATTTAAATCAAATAATAATTGTTAAAATTTTATAATCCATTTAAATAGATTTGTGTTTCTCTATCATTATATTTATTAAATATCTTTACGTTATAATTTTACGAACACTAAACATAATTAATAACAGAAATACGAAATATAATTAATGATTTATCTAATAAATTAAGTTGAATAGCAAAAAAAAAGAAGATTGTTCTATAAAGTTTCCAATAATTTATAGTATAGTATCAATAAGAATATAACAAATTTTAAAGCTACAAAATTTTATTAATAAATTAATTTTTATTTATTTAACTAATTTTAGAAACTAATAAATACTTTTTAACAGTTAAAATAGTTATAAATTAAACGTAACATAAATATAAGTTTGTAATCTTTGAGAGATATACTACTATTTTTAATGGGACTATTAATTTATTTAGCTTACTAAGATCATAATTTTACCAAAATTCAGAAACGCTAAGTTGAAAAATAATAATTATAAATACCATTTGTTATTCGTATTGTTTTATATATAAATTTCTTGTTACTTTTATAGAAATTATTTTTTATTTTTATCAGTAACGTTTAAACAAAAGAAAATAACCTTAATTCTAGAAATTCGTAAAGAAATTATAGGCAGTATTTTTTGATTCAAAGTAGTGGGCATAAATATTAATGTACTGGTACATATTTCTAGATATCGAAATATTTTGAATAAAAATAACATAAAATCAAAAATGATTGTTAAGACATGAAATCAAGTTTAATTCTTCTCCTATTTTTGTTAAAGTCCTGTAACCCTATATTTTTTTCTTTCTCACAGTAAAAATTGTTTTTATATATTTATATTGTATTGTTCAGTTCAGTGCAAGTTTGCAACCATTTCATTCATAATTAAGATCCAACTATCAACATTCATTCATCTTATGTTTCAATTCAAGTGTGATATAATATTTATGTATAGTCAATCTATTTTACAATTAAAATGTGTGTGTTAAATTAATTCATAAAGGAAATCATAGGGTACAGGCCTTCTAAACACTCTACTTATTTATGTGTTTTGTGGAAATAAATGTCAATCAATGTAAAATATTTAAATTCGCTTAAAGAGCCAACATTCGGTACTGTGTCTTAGCTACGCAAATGAGAATGGCAAGATTTATGCATATATAATGATAATTTCACATACCGGATAAAATATTGAATATCAATTTATTAAATAATGAGATCTTTTTTTTTTCTTTTTTAACCTCTAGGACCACCGTTAGGTATTACTTCAGAGGATGAGATGAATGACAATTTTTTTAGCGTGTGATTATGTCATGCCTGACCGGGATTCGAATCTGGGACCTCCGGCTGAAAGGCCGAGACACTACCATTCATTCCACAGAGACCGGCTAAATAATGAGATCTAGGATTATTTAGGATTACGATCCGTACGAGGGGAAATATAACGTTTTGAGTTCAAAGTACGAATTTCGGCTATAACTACCACAAATCGCTTTGCAGTGAACCTACTAAACAATGGGGATGATATTAGAAGTTTGAACAGAATAGATCTAAATGTCTTAATTTGTTTATTGTAATCTCGGCTGTGAGTATTGTGCATTACCTATTCGAATTTTTAATTTCAAATTTGTTACTTGTATTTTTATTTTTTCTTTACCATGGTTCATCGTCGTTTTTTCTACTTCTATTTATTATGATATCTTATTTTGCTTTCTATTATTCTAATGGTGTTGAGAGTTATTCGTAATTGATAATTTTATATGCTTGGCGTAAAGGTTTTTGTACTGTACTAGTGTATATTTTTGAGGAATTTCGTACTCCTTATATGATTTGGATATGATCCAATTTATTAAAGTTTTAAGTAAATGTAACCGATTTTAAATAAAATTTGAAACGATAAAAAAAATTGTTAAACTCGTAATCGCAACTGAGCTGATTTTGAATCGAGAGTTCTTAGGTTCAAATCCTAGTTAAGATAGTTACATTTAAACAAACCCACCGGCTTGGTCTAGTGGTGAACGCGTCTTCCCAAATCAGCTGATTTGGAAGTCGAGACTTCCGGAATTCAAATCCTAATAAAGTCAGTTATTTTTACACGGATTTGAATACTAGATCCGTGGATACCGGTGTTCTGTGGTGGCAGGGTTTCAATTACCACATATCACAGGAATGGTCGACCAGAGACTGTTCAAGACTACGATTCACTTATATTCATACATATCACCCTCATTCATCCTCTAAGTAATACCTTATGGTGGTTCCGGAGCTAAACATACAAAGAAAGTAGTATATACTTAATACTTAAATGTTTAAGAAGATATATTGTACTAATTTCGAAACTGGGATAAAACATAATATTCTAATTTTTAGTCTAATTGTAATTCGTATTTTATGCGTTGATAAAAAAAAGAAAGTACAATTGACTGACTATTTTACTACACAATATTTCATAAAGTGAAATTAACAATGATTTAATGTTCATGGTTTAATTGTAATTACAAAATAAAAACAAACATATTTCCTGACTGGGAAATTAGTAAATTTTAAATAATGAGATCAACTTCTAGAAATTACCAAATTTTATTTTTGTTGAGAAATTATTTTGGTAAAATCCGTTTAATTATTGACTTTGTTAAAATTATAATCAACGATTTTTTTAAATAACAGAATTTAACTGGAATAAATATTTTTATATTACTATTTACAAAAAAAAAACCATCGACTACTTTTTTACAAAATGAATTTAATTGTTGTTTATACCAAAGTTATATATTATATATTCAATAGAAAACGTATTTCATTACAGATAATACGTGCAATGAGTCAATAACTACGTGATAATATTACATTATATAAAAGCTTTCTAATGACTAATTATTGTTTACTTAATTAATGAGTAGTTTTGTGTTTAATTGTGATTAATCAAATTACGAATGTCATTAATATTCTGTGTTAGTAATTAAAGACATGTTCTTGTTTACTTCAGCTAAATATTTTTCAAATGATTCATCACTTTTTCTTTTTGTAAATTTTAATTTTAATAACGTATATCATTTTTCTTATTGTACGACTGAATTTCTATTATTAAAATATACTGTTATTTAAAAGTATTAGAATTTCTAAAATTTAAATAATATTAAAAACGTGCTTTTTATCTAATTAATATTTTTCTTATTACACATAATTTTTTTAAATTATTAAAATATTTTTAACTATTGATTTTTTATTCCGAATGATTTTTTTAGTGCATAAATAACATAACTGGTAAACTGTTTTGATTTATAAGTACGATTTAAAACAATTTATTTTCCTTCATCAGTTAATTATTAATGTGTAAATTTGTTATGCATATTAAAAATTATTGAAAAGTGTTATAAGTAAATTACATAATCCATAATTCTAATTGAATTTTGTATAAATATTTTGCAATAAAAAACAGAATACAAGCTAATAAAAACATTTTGTACGAGAAAAGATTATTGTGTCTATCTCCGCTCAGTAATTTCTTGTATGCCTAATAACGAATAAATTTAAATAAAGGATACTTACCGAATAATTACAATAAAACGTAAGCATCATTTGACCAATCAAAAATAATAATTTTAATTTACTCTTTGAACAAGATAGATTACCTTACCTGAGAAATCTTCATTATACTTTTATTCTTGAATGAATAAACATTTTTAAATGTTCAAAAGAAAAATCATACATTTATATAAAAGCCTGTGATTTCTGTAGAAGTAATCGCACATCTTTCTTTTGTTAGTACATTCAGATTTTTGCTAAGTTCTATGCAAATTGATAAATATCTATTACAGCTGAATAAATATCTTTAAATAAACTTGATTTTTTAAATTCAAGATATGAAGTACGGATAAGAGACTTAAGTATCCCATACTAGATTTAATAAATCAATACTCGTTCATCACAAAAGTTGAAAACCTCGTGTAACTGAATTCAGTTAACATTTAAAATATTAGGAAATTATTGAGAAATATAAGCCGATCTGCACCGTTAATATTAACAGTTTATTAATACAATATTAGAAATAAACTACAGTAGTAGTTTAAATAGAATTTTACTTTTTTCTTTTTTACGGAATACCATCCGTTAAAAAACTTTATTTATTATAACGACACAGCAACTTTACAATCTGTTCAGCAAGATAATTGAACAATAAGTAAATAAGATCTATTTGAACTAACATTAAATAGTCACAGACCCAGAGGCTGGTGTCTTAACGATAACAACGAAACGAAATAGAAGAGCACTCTGTACAGCCACACCAGAAGTCACGTCACCTAATTGAAACGATAAGGCAAACCAAGAATATTTTGCCTCAGCAACTTGAAAAAAATCACTGATCGTACTATCTAAATTCGCCATTATTTGGCGGACAATATCGCCAAATAATTTGGGTGCCGATCCAAACGATTTTGATAACGTAGAGATTTCTTGCCGTAAAAAAAATGATTATAATAAATACATACATTATATTAAAAACATATAAAATGTATATCTTATTTTTTTATGTGATAGTAGGTTTTACATTTTCTTTAAAAATAGGTAGGTTAATTACGAGATAGATAATCGAAACTCTTTATTGCAGTAATTTTACAATGATATTGTTCTATATTTTATTTTTCAAGTATTTTCTGGAATAGAAATATACATTATCCGCAAAGTTTTAAAATAATCTTACTCTTTCTCTATAAATTCTTCATTTACATGTTATATTTATGTACCAGAAAAGGAATTAATCACACATCTTTCTCTGCTTAAAGAACCGTAATAAAATGGTAAAGTTTACTGATGTCGGTAATATTATGTAGTTTAGAACAAGAAATAAATAGTCAATGAAATTGTTTTTTTAATAATGTATTTTTGAGCGATCACCCTCTTTTGTTAATTTTAATAATATATTAAATTATTTGAATGAATTTATTCTTATTTCACCATTCTACTGAGCTTCGTGGTGAAGCGCTATACTTTAACTTTCATCCGTTGATTCTGGACTTAACGGAATTTCATATTTCCAAATCAGGGTTACCATTTTTTATATGGTACAAAAATTAATTTCTCAACAAAGCCTATAATTGGACGGTTAGTCTATAATTGTTTAGAAAAATAGTACATAAATAATTTTCTTAATTTTTTACGTTTTTAAAAACTTTTAAATTTTTATTTTATTTTTATAGTTTTTAACATCATTTTTCAATTACCATTTTACATATTTGTATTTCTAATACTTTCTACGGGTATTTTTAAAGAAAAAATGTTTAATTTATCGAAATATCGGTGAAATAAGGTCGTACTAGTTGGCTCTATTATTTTAAGAGATTTTAATTAAATATTTTTACCTAGTCTTCTCTGTTATTATTATTTATTTAATTTATTATTTTGTTTATTGAGATTAGGTAATTAACCTTTTTTACTAAAAAAATTACATCTCCAGCGTAGAAAATGACGTCCTGTAACTAGCTTTAATAGAAAACAGAATAGACGTACACAAAATTTGGTTATAAAGACTTATAAACCAGATTTTAAATGCTACCATGAAAAAAAAAATATATATATATATACAAAATTATTATAATAAATGATTTAAAATAATAACACTATTTTAAATTATAAAAAATGAAATTAAAAACAAGATTCTTGATAAATTTTGATAAGAGATGATGTGATTGTTTGAGTCAATTTCCTAAGTGTTTTATTCCTTTCCGAAAAAATTAGACTAAGTGATAAGGAGTCAGGTAAAAAATTAAATTTAAAAAAATGTATATATAGGTTATTTAGGCCAAATATAAAAAAATATAGGCCGATATCAGTGGCGGAGTGGTAGCATCTCAGCCTTTCATCCGAAGGTCCCGAGTTTGAATCCCGGTTAGGCATGGCATTTTTCATACGCTACAAATTTCCATTCCTGTAGGACAAAATGACCAAAGCGGTCGATGCCCGCCATATCAAAAAAATATATTTATATGTAAATATATATTTAGACAATAATTGAATATAGTTAGTTTCCTAAAAAATAGTTTTTTCAATGAAAATTATTGAGACTATAAACAAAAATATGAGATTTTATTTATTGTAACAAGGATAGTAGTCTTTGAGAAGTAGAAAAAAATTAATTGGGTGGTAATGGTTTTATCTTAATTTTATTTTGTAGAAATTGAATAAAGAAATTAAACTTTTGAAGCTGGAAAATTTTTTTATGAAATAACTAAACAATTAAATAGAATATATATTTTTTTTAGACATTGTAAAATATTTTAATTTATACTAAATTCAATAAATATTTATTAAACGACATATTTTCTTTATAAATGAAAAGATTATGTATAATGTAATAGTTATCTATGTATAAATCTGATACAGTTTCAGACTTATAGACGACTATAGTGGAAAAGATATTTTTTTACACTATCTATACATGAAAAAAAATGTTTAACTACCCCCTTTTTATAAAAGTATCTTATTTCCTTACGTTATTATATTAAATTACGTTTTACCACTTCCGCAGTTTAATCAATTAATATCATCTTTTTCTTACCTGTACAACATTATACAATACTTTTGTTAAAAAACACCGCCTACAAATAAGTAAAATTCTTACTATGTGATGTTTTATTAGGTGTTTTATATATTTAAAAAAAATTATTATTATTATTATTACTAAGAAGCTAATTGAATTAATGATAATAAAAATATTCATATCGGCAGATTTTTAAGATTAGAAAAGATATTAAAATTAAGGAAATTAATATAAAAAACTAGAGTATTATAGTCAAATTAATTTATTATTATTATTGTGTGTGTGTGTGTGTGTGTGTGTGTGTGTGTGTGTGTGTGTGTGTGTGTGTGTGTGTGTGTGTGTGTGTGTGTGTGTGTGTGTGTGTGTGTGTGTGTGTATGTATGTGTGTGTGTGTGTGTGTGTGTTCGTTCGGAGGTCCCGGATTCGAATCCCGGTCAAGCATGACATTTTCACGCGCTAATAAATTTCCATTTCGTCTCATCCTCAGAAGCAATACCTAATGGTGGTCCCGGAGGCTAAGAAAAACGTTTTAAACGACAGGATCCGCTTAATTTCGTTCTGATAACTACAAATTTCGTGCAGACAAATCTATAAATTATAGAAGAAGAAATCAGCCTTACCTAAATGCATTTGATATTTATTCTAAAAATAACATTTTCTTTTATTCATAGAACAGAATTATTCTCAGAGAAAGAAATTGCTATCTGTATATCTGGTATTTAAAGTTAATTTATACTCGTCAAATGTAAAAGAAGGAAAGTGACAAATAAGATAAAGCGTCAAATTAACGTACCGGTTTTTCCATGATGTATCATCTCTTATAAATACAACATGCTTACGTAAACCTAAATTTTTAAACAAATAATAAAATATTTAAGTTCGTAAATACAATTTTTTTTTTAGAAACGACTGAATTGTTTATTTTAGGATTTAAATTTCACCCTTCTGATTTTTTATGTCAAATCAATGCAATGTTTATTTACTCTTCAAATTATCATAATTACAATTATTTTATTTTTAAAACCATTACCAACATTATAGTAAATTATATTTAAAATATTAATTATACATTATTATCTTGTAGGATTTATGAAAGAATTTTTTTTTGTAATTTATAGTTAACTGAAATAAAGAGATTTATAGTTCTACTTTAAAATTTTATTTTTACTTTCTTTTTAAAAATAATAATTTGGGGATAGTCATTTTACCGATAAAACAATAGGAAAATAGAAAAAAAATTATTTATTTTTAAAAAATCTAATATTTAATATTAAAAAATCACTTTGGTATTAACATTAAATTAATTAACTTTTACACCTAATCGAAAGTTTTAAATAAATAAAAAAATAGTTTTTTCTTATACCCGTGTTTATTTAATTTCTGGATTTGAAACCGGTTATGTTTTTTCCTTCCTTTTTTATGGTGAAAAAAAAATGTATTTTATATAATAATAATATTAAAATTTAACTTACTTTTTTTATATGATTTTATGCGTCTTTAATAATAGTAATCTTTATTAAACATCTATAGAAGTTTCTTTTAAATTTGCCTAAAGAAATCGTTAAAATCAATTTTACATTTTTTTAGGGCACATAACTAACTGTTTGATAGATAATCTATTTAATATAATCTACAATACAACCTTCTGTTTTTAAAAATAATGTTACGTGGTACCTTTCTCGATTACTCATATTTCGTTTTACTTTTATTGGTATTATGCATAATGTATACTATATTTATATAGCATATTTCTTATTGAAAATTGTACAAAGTTTTGTCATCTTATCTAATGTGCAATATTTTTGTTTATAATCGCACGCATGTTTTTTTTGTGTGTTCTTTCGATTTATAAGCATTCAATTCGTAAGATAGTTGACTTAGAATCCTTTCTTTTTCTGTTTAGCCTCTGGAACCACCGTAAGGCATTACTTTAGAGAATGATTGAAGATGATATGTATGAATGTAAATGAAGTGTAAATGAATTGATTTGCGATGACCAGTTAACCACTAGACCAGCCCGGTGGGCTATGATAGTTGACTTAGACAAAGAGTATGGCTTACATAAAAATAATAATTTTTATAATTAATTATCTTTATAATATTTTAGTAAATTTTGGTATCATATCATCTATCTTTATATAATTTAGTTGAGGAATGTATAGATCTAATTTACATACGGTTCAACAGAAAAAACTTTTTTCGAAGAAAGTTTTACGTTCTTTTTATTTCATTTTTACTCATTTATTAGTTTTTTCTTTTAATTAAATATATAGTAGTATAACTTTAAATATCGACGAATTAATTTCCATCTTTAATGATATATTTCATTTTATTCATAAGAATAATTAGAGATTATTAAAAAAATAAAAAAGCTAATTTTACATACACGTCAACATAAAACAAAGAAATCACTAAATGCAGCTGTAATAAAAAAATGTGATTATATCATTAATCTACTCATTATTAAGAAAATAAGTTATGCCCTATGACACAGACGTAAAGTGAAATTAAAAAAAATATATTTTTTATTGTTAATAAATATAGACTATAAAAATATTATAAATATAACTAACTTTATTATTCTTTTCTCGTATTTCCTTAATTTTCCTCGTAATTTAAATTTGGATATTCGAATTACTGTTTGTTTATTTACTTAATTGCAGTAATAATAAAATAGTTTTTTTTTTTTTTACAATAAATAAATTTACTTAAAGATGAAGATGGTATTCAGATATTATTTATTTCATTTATTAATTACCTTCCATTGGTTGTTTACTTTTAAATTACTATTTATTTACATTTTTCCAAGTTCAATGAAGTTAAGACCGCTAGAGTTCACTGTATTATTATTATTCAGAAAGAGGGTTGAGGAATATAAAGTTGTGTTTATGTTGCGAGAGCAATGGACGAGAGAGATAGCAAACGGGGGTGGATTAAATGTCAAGCAATTGTACCATAGGTAGCGCCCCTAGTGGCGAATAATCGCATCATAGAGGGTGTATGATGATGGGTGATGAGAAAGAGGGTGGCGGGGGTGGGGTCGGCGCCCCGCCCCGCGGCGCTCTGACGTCGCAAGATGGCTGCCGTGTTCGGTGACGTCACAAGCGGAAACGGGTTAAGCCAGGGCAGTTATTTCAATTAGTACTACGTCACAGGGTATGGATTTTATACAACACTCCCTCTTACTAACTGACAACCACCGAGCTACCACCCTCTGGGGCTTATTAATAAGGAACTCTCGCTTTACTTACTAAGGGTGCCATTTAAAGGAGATGGCTTATTAGGGTAGATACCCTGTATTAATTACGACGATCATTGTCTTCGTCTATCTAACTTACAACGTTTTAAACCACCCTACATTCTTGGATGAGCCAATTTCTTGCCTTGATATCCTATCTGCTTTAATTAATGAAACTGATACTGCAGAATGAAAAACAATACACAACGCGCGAAAATGTGATACACACACACAGCCATATCTAATTATAAATAAACTTACCTCTATAAATTTCCTAACACTCGTATCTTCTTTTTTTAGCACAATTGAACCTTCAATCAAAAATACTTCCTTTTGATTTTTTTAAAAATAAATAATAATAATTTTCATTAATAAAAATGAAACAACTAAAATCTACTTTATTAATTTCTTAATTACTTCCCCACGTTTTTTTATTGTTTTTCAGTGATCATCATTTTATTGTTGTAATTTTATAAACATCATTACTTATATCTCTATAGAGTGATTAATAATAATTTACAAACAATAACAATAATAAAATGATAAACCAATTTATATTTTTCAGAGAAACCAAACGGTGTAAATATATTTTATTACGGACTTTCAAAAAAAGTTAGCTATTACTTTCGATCGCGAGGTAGGAAGAAAGGTGAAAATAAATTTTCTTTACGTTTTAAGGTATGAGGAAAACGAAGGTACTCTTCATTTAAATTGGGATTTCAATTTATATATGTATATGCCTACGCATAAACGTTAGTGGCTCGAAAATCTTCAAAACTATTTGGTCAATTTCATTGAAATTTAGATATGCTGCAGTAGTGTATCTGAAATTGTGCATGTGAAAATTTGATGAAGATTAGTTTAGTCGTTCTTCAGCTACGCTCAATTGAAAGTCGATAAAATTGACGTTACGTTTACTGTGTAGTGGTGCATTTTTCATACGCGCTTATGCAGTGAATCACAGTGGTGAGCGAGTTGAAACTTGATGCTTGTGTGTAGGGTCTACTGGTTAATCGAACCTATCTAATGCGTTCTACTCAGAAAATCAATGCGTTTCTGACTGCGAAATAGTGAGGGCGTCGGAAAAAAGTAGATTTTGAGCTGAACTACGAAAGAGTTGTTTTTAATTAACAATTAATCATAAAAAGTAACAAAACTCTTTCTGTAATTTAAAATTCGTTTAAAAATAGATTTAATACAATAAATATATATACAAATTAATTCTAATCCCTTTAAAATTTATCTGTTACGTATTTATGATTTTATGTAAATCTGTTCAAAATAGATGAGTTGAATGATAAATGGAATATTTTAAAGTTATGTAGTTTTAGTGGTTTATAATTAAGATGAATGAATCAAGAGGTCCATTTTTTTTCAGGTCTATTATTTATAAATATTTTTAATCTAAAATTTTCCATTGGCTTTAGGAATCAAATTCATGATTGTAATATATTATAGCCAGCAATGGAACGGACGGGTCACTAAACCTGCCAAAGAAGAATGTATACTGTTACTTAACAGATAAAATGATTCAATAAATTTATATTAATATTGTGGTTATATTAAAACAATTAGGATATGGTTGTCGTATTAATTTACAGCCAATATAATAACAAAGATAATTCAAAGTTTAAGGTGTAAAAATTTTATAAATGTTTTTCAACTGCTTTATTAAATATAAACAAGTTCATTTTCGAAGGTCATGTATGATAAAATACTCTATGTATTTTTATTAAATCTTAACCACAATTAAAATTTGATGTAATTACTGTAAAATCAAATTTAAAAAAATTGAAACAAACTAATATAAAAAAAAAAGTTTTTTGTCTGGGGTTTATACAGAATTTTTTCTTAAAAATATCTATTTTGGGTTAATATTGTTTAATTTAAACAGAAGAATGTTAATGATATATCAATTACAAACAAAACAATCAGAAAATTATATATTTACCATTATGAGGTAAATAACTTATATTATTTAATATTTATTATAATATGTGTATAAAACATTAAATAATGAGAAATTTAAAAAAAATGAACGGAAAATAGACTATTTAAGCCTCCACGCCAACATCGTTTGTAAGTGGTTCCGCCTACAAGATTCGACTTAATGTTGATGTAGCCAAGTTATTGAATTTTATTTGACTGTTCAACCAAGAGCCAATTACTTTCAACACTATTTTCCTTAAAATAAAAACCAATTATTCTATTGCCTTTTATTATACTTTCTGCGAATAAGTATAAAAATAATTTAAAATCATAGTTTAGTAGTTTTTACTATATAAATCATATTTACTTTAATTTTTTTAAATAAATTTAACTACAAAAACATAATATGCATATATTAGATACATTTAGTATCTAAAATGGAGAAATAATTGTAAATATTGTATTTTATTTCTTCCTTAAAAATAAATATAAAAATTTTATAAAAGAAAGTTATAGAAAATAAATTTTTTACACCAGAGGGTTGTGCTTTGATTAAATTTAAAATAAAATGCGTTCTGCTCTGAAAATCAGTGCGTTTCTGACTGCGAAATACTGAGAGCGTCGGAAAAAAAGTCGATCTTCATCTGAACTGCGCAAGAGTTGTGTTTAATTAAAATAAAATAATGTCAATATAATGTCAAAATAAACAGTAATAAAAATATTTCTTTAATTTAAATTTCGTTTAAAAATTGGTTTAATAAAATAAATATATATAAAAATTAATTCTAATCCCTTTAAAATTTATCTATTACGTATTTATCATCATTACAGGCAATCATTATTTTCTACTTGTAAGAATATTATGAAATTAAAAAAATAAATATTATAAAAAAATACTATAAATTCGTATATTTAAAAGTTAATTCAGCTTTTCGCAATTCTTTTACCAAATTTGTATAAAATATAAGTATTTTCATATAACTTAAAAAATAAAGAAAACTTATTTTGTAAGGTTAAACAAATAAAATTTATTAAGTAACGTAAAGATTAAATTAACTAAATAACGTATTTAAATGAGTTTACTACGGCTAAGTACACAGATTACATAAATCTTCTGACCGATTTAATTAAATTGACGATAGAGAAGCTTAAATTTAAATTCAATTGGTGTTTTAAATTTTAATATGGTTTGGCATTTCAAACGAAGATTGAAAAAAGTGTAAAAGCTATTTGTCTAATAGACAGATAGAAAAGACAGTAAGATAAGCTATACTGTGTGATGAGACAATGCCACGTTTCATAGCCCCCATCCTGTCGATGCCACTGACAGCAGACCAGAGAGTGCAGAGAAAAATAAAACAGGGGACACAAGAACACGTCTGCCAGAGATTGTAGGGATAGTTGCTCCCTTGCATTACAATCAGAGTCACTACCCCCACTCTCTATACTGCATCACCCCTTCGTACTTCTCTTGTCACAATCTGTTGTATGAGAGAGACATGGATAAGACGTGATGGTTCTCGTAATATCCGCTATGTCCGTCAAACTACTCAACACTCGATGTAAAACAATAGACTTTCGTTTAAGGGAACTGTATATGGCATAGGAACATCATTGTGAATATATTAACTTAGTCGGATAATATAGTTTCATTTTTACCTACAAGTAAAGCTACCTGAGAGTGACAAATCAATTTCTGGACTTTTTTTAAAAATTATTATCACTATTGTAGAAATAACCTAATCATTTTGATTAGAATGACGTGTAGAGAATTTAAAAATTGGATTTAATGAAACAAATAATAAAATTTGGTCACGCTTAACTTAATTCAGACTTACCCTATAAAAATATTTGTTTTTAGTAAATAAATACATTTTTTAGTTGTGAATCTTTTTATTACAAAGACATTCAATTCTATAATATAATAATTTATCTTTCAAACGATTTGAATGTCTTAGTAATAAAAATATTCACAATCAAAAGATTTATTTAATATTATACCATATTCGTTGTAATGAAGAAGTAAAAATTCATACACGAATCTTCTTATCGCTAGTTGTTATATTACATTTTTATTAAGAAGTATTCGAACTCAAATTTATTTGGTCAGTTCCTCGTATGATTTCCCTACGACCGGAATTAAACAACTTGATGAATTTTGTTTCGAAAATGGAAAACCCTATAGGATTAGGAAGCATCCAAAGCTCATTTGATTATTCGATTGTAAAAAAAGATTAATCATATACTAGTCAATATCTTACTTTTTAGATGATTATAGAGGTCAGATATGTAATATAAAAAACAAATCTACTTTTCAGACTTGAAGAAGGTGAAAGGTTCTTTAAACCACATTTTTGACAATTATGATCAGCAGATTTATATAAGGAAGGCACGTTCCGAAGTGTCAATCTGGTTGTAAACGTAGGTATATAATTTTAAGATCAAAATTTCAATAATAGTGTCGGTCTAGATCAAGCTGCCCGTGGATCTACGTACTGATGCTGAGACCAAATTGTTGTAGGATGTGAAGGAAGAAGCAGGGTAAAACATTTCTGACTCTCGACTACAACACAGATATATTTAATTTCTGTATTTTTATAGAATATCTTTATCGCATCATGTAGGTTCTTCCTTGTTATAGTCAAGGTTTGGGATAGGTTAATGGAAAAAAAAGTTACGTAAGATAACTTTCTGTTTTTGTTTAGCCTCCGCTAATTACCTTTCAGATAATACTTAACAGGATGATATACTCGTATGAGTGTAAATGAAGTGTAGTCTTGTACAGTCTCGGTTCAACCATTCCTAAGTTGTATGGTTAATTGAAACCCAACCACCAAAGAACACCGATATCCACGATCTAATATTCAAATCCGTGTAAAAATATAACTGACCTTACTAGGACTTGAACGCTGTAACTCTCAACTTCCAAATCAGCTGATTTGGGAAGACGCGTTCACCACTAGACCAACACGGTGGGTTTACGTAAGATAACTAGAATCAATCTTACGTACTTTTTTTCATATAGATTTGCAAGTTAAGGGTTAAAGTATGTGTTCTCTACCCAAGAAATTCCCTGCAGCCTATCAGAAATTTCTTAAATGTTGGTAAATAAGCGATATTTTTAGACCAAAATTTACACCATTTTTCTGTTAATCATAAGGGAGGGGCTTGGAAAGGCAAGCATATTTATACTGATAATTATGTGATTCTTAGTGCTCTTAATTTCCATGTAATTACAGCCATGTTTTACTCAATTTTTCATAAAAAGTACAGTTGAATTAGTTGTCTAAACATCAAAACAACGAGAGCTGATAAAATTGCTAGAGACAATTCTTAGGTTGTTCTGCTATAACCCACTCCATTTATATAATTACTCTGGAAAATTTAGAGAAAGACGCTAATTTTCAAAACTCATCTTGGACTCTCAGATGTAATTGGATAAAAATTGGCGTGAAAGAAGTCCAATCTTTTGCTAATAGACGAACCATTGTGGAGGCACATGTGTATTGCAAAATCTTACATTTTTAAGTGTAGATGATGCGTTTAAATGCTTCTTTATCCCTAAAAGATGTTTGTTAGTTAGGCATATCTAAATTTTGAAAGTTCGAGTACTAATTAAAAATTTACGGCTGTTCAGAATAGGAGAACGCTTGATCGACATTACAAAATCAGTTCTATAGAGAAGTGTTTATTACTCTACCTTTATAGTAACTAAATTTATAGCAATTTGTCTTTATAGATATTAAGAATCAATTCCTTTTGAAGAATTGAAGAGCACAGAAACGCAGTAAACCATGTCTAATTTTGGACCACGTAATAATCGATGGTTACATTTAGTATTACTTTGGTAAATATTTAGTAACATGAAATTATAATATTAAAATTACTGGTTAGTTAGATTTACTCATAATTATAGTAAAAATTAACAATACCGATTTATTTTCTTTTTATTCATAAATACTCTTGCTACATTAATCAAAGAATACTCAAAAAGTGGCTCTTTCTTATTCTTCTGCATCAAACAGCTATTACATCAGGTAACAACTCACGGAAAAGTAATAAATCATAGTTTATTATTTCTACAACTTTGATATAAATAGTATGATTTATTACTTTCTTTTGTCGATAAACAGTGCTGACTGTTTCATAAACTATTAACCATGAGTGATTTAAGTTTTAAATAAAATCTTTTCCTAGGCAAAGGATGAATTAAAATTTCTTATCATTATCTATCTACTTGCAAGGGGGTTATATCATCGATTCTTGAATAAACTAATATTGATTTTTAAAAACATTTCACTGAAAAATGATTATATTTCATAATTTTAGTTATCATCTTTAGAATTTTATATACACAGTGTTGATAAAATATGGGAATCTTAAAATAACATTTTTTAGGGCTTCTAGGGGCTTGGAGTATAGTGGTTTCATACCGAACAAATTAGATCGTTTTTAGGTAAGAGCATTTGTTAAATTTTATACTTTTATGTTTAACGATTGAAAAGATATTTGAGGATTTCCGTATTTTATGAACGTTGTTTATGTATTTAATAACTGAAAAATAAAAGACTTATAATTTCTAAATCCAATAATTTTATTCTCAAAAATATATTATTAAAAATAAATAATTAATATTAAAAATTGTTAAAATTATATTATCGTATAAATTTTGGAACATATCCAAGCATCGTTAAGATTGTTCAATAAGCTTTTTTATAAAGGACATTTTAAAAATTTTGACTTTATTGGTAAAAAGTAAAATGTACTATTAATTGCTACTTTTCAACAGGAATACTGAACACGATTACTTGATTATCAGGAATGCTTGATTACGATAATGTAGTTTATTTGTTATGAAATGTTTAATAAAGTCGATTGCGCAGGATGGCCCGTTTTGAACTCAGTAACAATAAAATTGTATGAAAAATCTTGTAATAATGTATAATCCATTTGAAATTTTTTTTATATGTTGTAAAAACAGTAGATATCAGAATTATGGATAAAAAATTACTTTAACTTTATACATAAAAAAAAAATAATAATAATAAATAGATGTTATGTAATACACAAATACCACGATATGAAGAGAAGGGATTGAGAAAGTTCAAGGTGTGCGATCTGGATTGCGCAGTACAGTGATATACAATGTATGAAATAACCAATCTATACATGACAGTATCTGCCAAGACCTTTTATTGAACAAAATGATTGACAAATCTCATTCCCTTTTCCGGTCGACCCCAGTATAAATTAACATTGGGCTACTAGTTTATTAAAAAGATAATTTCTGTCGTTTATTCTGCACGATAAACGTACTTCGTTAAATGCAGGTTACACTAAAAATAGCAAACCATAAAATTATAAACAAATCCCAGGAGCATTAAGAAATGGAAAAATTTCATGACTGTTCTAAATTTGACATACTAGGCGAACATTACATACCACATTAACAAACACAACAAAGATTAAATACACCATTCGAAAAAACACAATTCTTAAAAGCGTTTTCAAAATATTTAAAAATGGAATAACAATGACACTACCTGGAATACCACAGTAAAAGGAGATAAGAAAATTTTGAAATGATTTTTTGAAAGCTTAACATCACGCGTTTTGAAAGCGAATTGATTTTAATATAGTTGTAAATTTTTGAACTACTTAATGCATAATATTCAAGTCGAGGATTAATTTTTGTTTTTAGTTCCAAATTTTACCTTCTATCGGTTATATTGCAAAGAACCTTAAGAAAATCTGATCATATACAAACACTATAGTAAGTTCCCATCGAAACTCCACAATAATCAAAACTTGTGAGGAGAGTTGATACATTTGTAAAGTTTTATAGCAACACAGGTCATATAACAACTAACCAAAAAAAAAGGAAGAAATGAATATTAAGAAAGAATAGAAATGGTCATCATTTCTGATGACCACTGCTGCACCTCCATGCGCCCTGTCATCAGGATGAGTAGTATGGTAGATAGAGGACCCACGGAGTCTAAAGAAATTACGATCAGTGAAGTGCATTTCCGATAGTAGGGCGATATCCAACGATTCGGCAACTATCATAGTCTATTCTAGTTCCTGTCCCCGATAAGCAAGTCCATTTATATTTCAGATAGCAATTATTAGCAATCTAGCCATTAATAGATTTTGGTGATCACCTTCGTAAGAAGAAATATCATCATTGATATTTCTTCTTACGAAGGTAATTTCTTCTTACGAGTAAGCCAGAACAACTTACATTGGATGTAAGTTGTTCTGGCTTACTCTCATCAAGATGTGAATGTAGTGTTCAACGACCGCGCCATACAATCATGGACGAGCATTAGGATGAGTCAGGAATCCTAGTCGTTTTCTAGCCTTAGGACGAGAAATTTCCATCAATCAAGTCAAATGATGCAGCCCGGTTGTTTGTAGCCTCGAGAAGACTAGCAATCTTCAGAGTAGGTAAAAATCCTCTGCTTCTGCTTTCTCTCTAATATTACCTGGTAAACCCTACAACCTCTGTGATTATCCAGATAACTATCCGGAAGGTCAGACTGGAAGAGCGCACAAACATCCGTAGTGTTACTCTCCATTGGATAATCAGCGATTCTATGGCCCTCTGAGCATTTTACACACCAGAAAGATTGCATACAATTATTTTTCATGTGTCCATATTGTTGGCAACGCATATATTGTACCAATGCAGGAAACTTCCATGGCGCTCCAAAGGTGACCCCGCAGTTCGCAATATATTCCAGATTAAAAATTTCCTTATTATCTTCCTTCGGTTCTAGGTTTATAGAAAATGTCTCTTTCGAAACTCGATGTCATGCATTAATTATGCTATGGATTGTATGATCATATTCCTCAAGCTCCCATTTGATCACCTCGAATGTAACTGAAAAGTGCGAATTTTTCAGTACAATTCTATAAGCCCTTTCATCATTTCTGGTAAATGTGTGACCAATCAGATTATGTTGACAAACCAGAACGATTATCCTTTTGTAGATATCCACATCCTTAGAAATAACACACAACAGTTTAAGGCTAAAGATATTTAATTTGTAGTCACACTTGCTGAATACCGTTTCAATTCCCGTAGCCGTACAACATCTGTGATACCGTACAGCACTATCAGAGGAGGTCTAATTGGATTCTTTCTAATGTTCATATCGTCAGCATCCTCAATTGGAAGGTCCTGGTAACGTTTATTTAATTGTAAATCACAAGCAACAGCTACAGGCGGTCTTGACCATTTCTGAAAACGTGATATTGGCAGATTTTGTCACGGTATGGAAGAAACCGGCGAATCACCCATGTCACCTTCGGTTTCATTGTCAGTCACTTCAGCCACATCGAGCACAATGTTATCTCTAATAAGTTTCGATCTGGACTGTTTTCTCGGATCCCTTTTCGTAGACTCAAAGGGTCCACCACATTTTCTAGAAAATAATATACCAGAATTGCCATTCGACATATTTATCTTCATCAATCGGCTTCTCATCTTCATCAGTTTGAGGTAGAGGCTATTCCATAATAAACCTCCTTGCCGTAGGTTAAGGGTTAAGATATAGTATTATTCATAATAAAAGAAACAGTTATGCAATACAACACCCTCAATAATGTGTTATATGATTTTCCGTATTCTTGAGACACTATTTCCACACAAAACATTAAAGATTAGTACGTAAATAAAGGCTTAATGAATAAGCTAAATTTTCAAATCTATTGATATGTCTTCTGAGAAACTGATGTAATAGGCATTGGATGCGAAATCTAAATTATTCATACGGATCTAATTCATGTCAATTTAGTGACATAAAATTGTAATAATCGGTGCAATTATTTAACATTTAGATTTAAATTTCCAACAAGGAAGAATATGATGATTCAATCTATTCATAGGATATAATAATAACAATTACGTCAATTATCTGTAAGATCTGTAACAAACAAAGAAATATATACATAAAAATTAATAGAATAAATGTAGTCCCTTCAGTATAGGCTACTAAAAAAGTAATAAATGCTATATTTAGTCGTCGTAAACGTCGGAGAACTAAATATGCTTGTATGTGATCTGACTTAATTTTTTGTTTGTTAATTTGTACTCTAAGTTTTAAAAATATTCATATAGTAAAAACAAACTGGTATATTAAAAATTAAAATGATTTATAAATTTATCTCGGGAAAAGTATTCTATTTACAGAAAGTTTCTTCCCTTTCTTTAATTAATAAAAATAATCTTTACAATAAATTAATAACATAAATCAACTATTGTAAAATTTGGAAAAACTTTTGGATATGAAATTAAAAATAAAAAAAAATCAACCTATGATCTACTTCTTCTAAACGAAACTGTATATTTTTCTTAATAATACTTTTAATTGCATGTAAAAAAAAATTTTAATGGAAAAAGAAATCAAATTTTAATTATTTTACAGATTCTTTTTTTTTATTTATAATGCATTTAACTGATAAATTAATAATTAGATTAAATTTTAATTTATATTTAAACCAATAAAGAGGATCTATTTCAAAGGTAAAAATTAGACTTTTCTTGGTACACTATTCACTCCGCTATATTATTATCAATTCTATTGCTAATCCAAACACCCTGGGTAGAACTAGACGCATGTATGTATTTTAGTTCTCTAGACTTTGAATAATAATTAAATTTCTGTTAAGATGAGACATATATTCACATAAATTATTTTTCGAATATTTATATTAAAGGGAAAAGTACTTAAGATGATCATGACAAATATGGAGTTTCGGGGTTTTTTTGGTCATTTTTACGTTTTAGGGTACAACTAAACTCATATTGACCAAAAATCATATAAAGGTATGTGCGTACGTATGTGTGTCACAGTGCTTTTGACCTTATTTCAGGATTGACCAAGTGTTTAAATATTCAAATTTTGTTTAAATATTCCTATATATATTATCATTGATCATATTAACTGCTTTTCAAAATTCGTTAAAAGGAATGAGAGAATATCGCGAAAAAACAATTTTGATTTTCTTCAGAAGCATTTTAGAGAAAACTTTATTAGAGCAAATTTGTAATCAACAATGCAATATATATAAATAATCTTTTTGTACTTCCCTTCGGTTTAAATATTTTTCAAAAAATTTTATAAAGTATATACTTAAGTAGAGCTATCAAGAAATGTTTATAGTCTTTTTTTTAAATTACACAACCCAGATCTAAAAATGAAGAAAAGCTTTTATGAAACATTTTTATTTTTATTTTATCCTTTATTGAAGGAGATCTTTGATTTAGAAAAATCTTTACTTTAATATATAATTAAAATTTAAAAATCAAATATAATTATAATTTAAAATTTGGTAAGTTTAATCTATACATGAGGATTTTTAGAAAAATATTTCTTAAAATTTATTCCCCACATTTAGAGAATATATATTCCGATTTTCGTTGTTTGGCTTTAACACTTAAGTTTTATTATTAATAGTCGGGAAAGTAATGTAAATATTTGCCAGTATTTTTCATTTTATTATGTTTGAATTTATCATCCATTCTTCTTAACTCCACTATTCCAACCATATTTATTTATCGTATAATACACTTTATCAAATGTATGATAATCATATAACTCCATCATACTAACATTCATTCTCCTTTATTATATAATTATGATTTATCAGTATTTTTTAATTTTATTACAGCTTACCGTTCGTTATTTTATTATTATTTCTTACTGTTCATTCACCTATTCTTATGACGTCATGAATTAAATGAAACGAACGCGCTGACGAGGCTCCAAAAGAGCGGCAACAAATGACCTCCGATTAGTATTAATATGTGAGAGCGACTTCACGAAGATAGTCCATGTCAAAGTTCTTAATAAAATAAGTTCTGGCTGCTGATTCCCCCCACGGCCTTACATGGCATCCGGGAGAAAGTCTTCGAGAAACCTTTTATCTCAAAATCAGAAGAGACCAAGTCATCCTAACCCGGCTGAGGATTAAGCACACAAAGCTAACCCACGCCTACCAACTTGGCTCTCCTCAGGATAACTATGATGCGTGCAATGTAAAATAGTCCGTAAAACATTGCCCAATGTTCAGGTCTATTCGTCGTCAATTAAACTTGGGTTCAGATGTGTAGGGTTTACTCAATCGGAGGAAATACATCAAAAGACTGTTGCGGTTTCTCTATGATGAAGAACTTAATTTAGCGGTTTTGCTTACGTGAGATCCGTTACGGAGAAATGTTTCACGGTGAAAATAATCTAGTGGTCATGTTTCTGTTTTGATATTTGTTATTCAATGTTTGGTATATATTATCTAATTATTTGTGAACACTTAGTTTTATTTAAATCATTAATGACTGTATCGTTGATAACAGTTTATATAAAACAAATACTATAAACAACTAAGCTACTATAAAACAAACAATGAAAAAATCATTAATTTTTTTGTTTACCTTGTTGAAAATGTTAAATTATTTTACTATTCTAACTGCATGTATTTTACGTAAAACTCTATGACTATGTTTTCTTAATTACAATCTGCAACAAAACGTGTTACTTGGCTGAAAAAAAATAAATTTCTAATTTTTCCCACGCATTTAGACCTACATAATAAATGTTATAAAATAACATTTTATGTATAAATATATATATATATATATATATATAAACTTAAAATTTATATTAACCACCATTCAAATATTATGCTTACAGTTACATTAATAGATTTTATCTACACTTATCGATGATTGATATAATTCTAATTTCATAGAGGAGTATTTCACGTTTACATTTTGTATTGATAATAAATGTCATTACAGTAATAGACATAATAGTGCTTTAAACAACTAAAATAGTAAATATATAAGTTATTTACTTTTTATTCTCGTATAATAATCGTAAATATAGTTATTATATAAACAATGTTACAGGTACATTCTGGGTATAATCCACCGGGTTGGTCTAGTGGTGAACCCGTCTTCCCAAATCAGCTGATTTGGTAGTCGAGTGTTCCAGCATTCAAGTCCTAGTAAAGTACTTTTACACGGATTTGAATACTAAATCGTGGATTCCGGTGTTCTTTTGTGGTTGGGTTTCAATTACCAGATATCTTAGGAATGGTCGAACTAATACTATAAAAGACTACAATTCATTTTCACTCATACATATATCCTCATTCATCCACTGAATTAATACCTGAACGGTAATTCCCAGAGGCTCTAAACAAGAAAAAGAAAGGGTATAATCCACATGTTACGAAATATATATATATATATATATATATATATATATATATATAGAAAACTTTTATTTTTATTTTTTTAATAAAGAAAAGCAGATCTAAAGACAATTCATTAACAAATCGCATAATAAAAACATAAAAGCCAGAAAATCGATCCATTAAATTGAACGGTTTTTGTACTAAACTTAAATAAACAGAATGTATAAAAATAAAGTTATCTGATATTTTGTAAATATATTTGTAAAGTCGATACAAGAAAAAAAAATTATAAACAAGACCGGAAATTCTTATTATCAAAGAAAGTAATTACTTATCAGTTTTTATCTCTTTCACTACATGATAACCAATGCCATTGAAATAATTATTATTGCACAAATATTGCTCCAGGTCTTCATTTGCGTTATTTGGTAAAAAATAACCGAATATTGGTCAAAGGTTTTTCATTTCAGTGCTACCTATTTTTTTACTAATTCTTGTTAATTACAATCATGTTTTAAATATTTTTGACTGATTTATCTTAAAATTTTAAATCGTATCTGTATGAAAATCGCATTACTGAGCATAATACATATATTTTTTAATTATAACTCAATAGGAGTAAAAAGGTGTAGTTATCATGTAATCAAGCTCAAATTAAAAATTGTAGGTATTTCAATTATACCGTTAATAAAAATAAGTTTTATTTTTTGAAGCAATGAATTTTATATATATATATTCATCTTGGCTCCATTATCTATATAAATAAGCATTACAAATCACAGAATGTCACTTACGTGACGCGTGTGTTGATTTTACTGAGCCAAGATATTCTTAATTCTTAACAATTACATATTCTTAATTCTTATGCAATACTTAAATATCCTTTTAATTCATTTTTTTAATTAACATTATGTACTTTAACCTTCATTCTTTTTCATCATACTTAGCTCCTTTATAATTACATTTAACATCCATAACAAAAAATTCTTACTCGATCATTAAACTTTGTTTAGGAAAAAGGGAAATAATTTAATAGTTAAAATTCCCTCAGTTAGTCAGAACTGATTGAATACGGACAGGCGCCGCAGCGTTTTCTCCAAGGACATTGCACGTGCCATGTGCCTTGCCTCTCCGCTAAGCCTCTTGGCTATGAGATCTCACGAGCAAGGATTAAGGGCGCGGTGCTTGCTGCGATGCCACCGAGCTATGGTCTTAACATCTGAGATTAAATTCTTTAAAGTCGCTTTCAATTTTATAAAATATGTTAATTAATTGATTTTTTATAAAATATTCTTTTATATTAAATATTGGGTAACATTGTTGTGGATCGCACGCGTAAAATTTAATTTAAATTTTAAAAATTAAAGGTCATTGTCAACATTGATTAGTTTAATTGATTAATTTGGGTAATTAATTCAAATCCTAGTAATATATATTTTTTTTTTTCACAAATTTATCTTAACTTAGAATACGGATCCACTGTACTACCTGTAAATACAAAATTTCTACTATTTATTTATAATTAGCTAATGTTTTATTTTTCAATTTTTTTGATTTCATAAAATTGTAAAAGTAGTATGTTAAAATAAAATAAATATTAATCAGTATTTTTTCTATTCCCTTAAGAAAATTAAGTACTGTTAAGTAGAATGCTACTAATTTAACTTTCCCACCAGTTATACATGTAGTACGAGTAAATAAATGCTACAACAAGAAAAAAAAATCATTTTCACTTTTTTTTACTCAGGTAGTACTGAAACTTCGAAAAATGCGTAAATTCGTTTGTTTATCTACGTATATTGCGTCTATTTAGGTTAATAATTAGAGTTTAGTCAGACCAAAAAAAAAAAACATCAAAATTGATACAGTGACTCCTACAATACAATACATGGAGCATTGATGTTATTAAAGTTTAAAATTGGTGACTCAAAGAGATAGGGTTGATAAAAGAAGTTCAGGAATCATACCTCCTCCAATCATTTACCACAAAAGTTTAGCAAAGTTGGTATCGAATTTTGATATTTTTTAAATTTAATTTTATTAAAATTTGTTTTGGTAATAGAAGTTATCATTTGTTTGATAAAATAGTAAAAATATAAAGTTTTAAAAATTAAATCTTGTTATCAATTCAAGAAAAATGTTCAAATATTTTTTTCCACTATTATTTAAACTTTTTAAGTGACGTTATATTCAAATATACTAATAAAAATATGCTTATGGTCACCTACAAAAAAGAAAACTAGTTCTTTTTTTTCTTTGGTAACATTAGTTAAAATATCAGAGATCTTTATAGCCTATATTTAAAATTAAAGTTTTTTACGTACGTTACAAAATAAAAGCTTACTTTTTTCATATAGTCTATTTTTTATACAAAAATATGACAAATATTTTCATTATCTTGAGTTAATCTACGCATCTGTTTCTCCAGGCATCGTGCAAAAAGAGCAGAACCGAAATGGAGATCCCTGAATTAAAATTTAGCGTTACTAGTATAAATGAATCCGCTCCCTTCAAAAAGAAAAAAAAAACAGATTTTACCATTTTTCCCTCAGGATGCGCTTAACGAAAAATTATTCATGGAGAAGATTAACTGTATAAATTTTTAACATGTTTTTGATTTTTTTTTTTTTTTAATTTTGAATGAAGATTCTCTCTCCTATGTTACAGAAGCGTTTTCGGTATGTTCTAGCAAATTACTGTAAAAGAAAAAATTGGAATGAAATTTACGAAAACGATAAAAATATCAAATATTTATAAAAAAGATAAAATAAGAATAATTTTGGTTATTTAAAAAAAAATTAATTACCCGCTCATGAATGTATTTTAGCAAAACGTAATCTACAAAAAATTATTTTGAATAAAATCATCCGTCAAAAAATTTTGTAAATTTTATAATTGATTTATCACCAATTTTGGAAAAAGCTCTTTTCTTTTTAATTTACACATCGAGAATTTATTTAAAAAATGATTTTAGAAACTTAGAATTAAATGAAATGAAATAACCAAAACAAACATTTGAACAAATATTTTTCAGAATTTAATTGAAGGTTCTGAATTTAAAATTGCGTAATATTTTACTTTGTAATAGACAGGAATAACAGATACGCCGAATATTTTACCTATCTTTTAATATTTTAAATTTGTTATAATAACAAATCTAAATACGAGTTTTTAAATTTTTTCTTCTAATATTAAACACCGACTTCACTTTTACATTCATGTTTTCTATTACAATCTAGAAAACTTAAACAATGTGTAGGTATCTTTTGAATTATTATCGTTTTCGTTTCTGATAGTACATTGTTTAACCAAACTAGGTGATCCTGTCATAGAATTAATTTATAATTATTCTCTCTTTAATGAATTATTTTCATTAATTTATAATTATCTTCAACCAGATCTAAACGTTTATGTAATATAAACAAGTGTACGATTGTGAGAGGTATTTTTGTTACAACATTATTAATTATTCTTCTTGTCAGGAAGGGATTTATTTAAATCGCATAGGTACATATAAGTAAACATAATATTTCTTTAGAATAATATTACCATATTATGAAAATTCTTAATGCCATACAGAATGTAAGTTTAACATTGACACTGCCATATACA
Organism: Lycorma delicatula; assembly: GCF_047948215.1. Lineage (NCBI taxonomy): Eukaryota > Metazoa > Arthropoda > Insecta > Hemiptera > Fulgoridae > Lycorma > Lycorma delicatula. Next base: position 95,907,812 of record NC_134460.1, read on the forward strand.
TCCATATCATGACGATTGTAACTACTGAAAAGAACTAGTAATAAATATGTATGCTTGTTGCCAAGACCTCTTTATTCTGTACTGATTATTTTTTCCCCCGCTTTCTTTCTCTCTTTTTTAAAAACCTTTTAAAAAAATACGACGAAGAATTGAATTGAATTGAATTATTAGTCAACTTATCTTTCGTTTTTCATGAGATATCTTCTTGTAAAGATGATCGCTTCTTTAATGAGCGAATTCATCAATGAAGAAAAAATTCTAGCTATTTACTTTCGAATAATCGTGCCATATTTGTGCAAGATTTTATTACTATTCTACCGATTTAAATATACTATGTTTAAGTTAAGATTTATGTCGAAAGCTTACCGTTTAAAATTGAACCATTTCACTTTTAACTTCTCAAATATACCTCGCAGTAATGCTTAATCTTGAGTCGTTATTGGGTGTGACTTGTCTCATGTCAGGTCGCCCTACAACCATTATGGTTATGGCACTAACTGACAGATAGACAATTTAATTGCAGATACGTATAGTGAAAATATATATAGGTAGGTTGGCTAGTCACGACCATTACAAACTGCTGCTACAACTCTGGTGCAACATGTTAAGAAAAACTATAAACATGAGGTCAAGGAAAATTATATGTCATACCGCAGTCATTCGTTTAGACAAGTTCCAGCTTTTTTAAATCTATAAAATCATTCGGTTACATCAGGGTTTATGTGTTACTTTTATTATTACATATATTTTCAGTAAGAACTTATATTGTGATGAGGAAATCCAAAAGAAAAAAGTTCAATTTTTAATACGTTATCCATGAAGCGATCTTAATTCAGCTATTTTTTTTTTAAATAACTTTTTGGTCTTGAAATACCTTTAACATAAATAATACTGTTCTTGAATTTTTTATCTATATACCATAATATGAAATATTAAGACAATGTACCACCAATTGCAGACACGTATTTCCCACATGATAAGCTATTATTTTACTAATCATATCATATTTTATTCGTAACAATGCGGAAGAAAAAAGAAAATATAGATCTATCGTTGTCACGCCAGAAAAAGTTACATGAATTTAAACAGGGGTAATACGCTTCGCAAATCAGCTGACTTCGAATCGAGAGTTCCAACATTCAAATTCTAGTAAAGTCAGTTACTTTTATACAGATTTGAATACTAGATCGTGAATACCGGTGTTCTTTGGTGGTTGGGTTTTAATTAACCATTTAACTCAGAAATGGTCGACCTGAGACTGTACAAGACTACGCTTCACTTAGACTCATATATCATCCTCATTCCATCCACTGAAGTAATACCTGACGGTATTTGCCGGAGGCTAAACAGGAAAAAAACAAAAAAAAAACAGGGGTAATACGGGAAAAGCTGAAGTCCATGCCTTTGCGTAAATTGCGTAAACTGTCTAGTGAAATATTGTCATGAATAAATATTTAATTTTTTTAATCAAAACTTCCCTTTTGGGACTTTTTTGCTCATATGTTATCATTATAATTCATCATTTCTTAAATGAACCTTCAGAGACTGCATAAGTTAACATTTCATTATTTTAGTCAAATAAAAACTTACTTCACTAGATTTTATATCTTATTTGGAAAATGGTCAACATAAATGCTTAAGACTATATCATTACCCGATACGAATGTTGTTTAATTGTAATATTTTTTTTATTTACACAAATTAAACAATTACACAGAAATGTTTTTTTTCTTATTCTGTTTAGCCTCCTGAACCACCGTAAGATATTACTTCAGAGAATGAATAAGCATGATATGTATGAATGTAAATCAATTGTAGTCTTGTATAGTCTCAGGTTGACCATTCCTAAGATGTATGGTTAATTGAAACCCAACCACCAAAGAAGACCAGTATCCACGATCAAATCCGTATAAAAGTAACTGCTTTTATTTGGATTTAAATCTTAGAACTGTTGACTTAAAAATCAGCTGATTTGCGATCATGAGATCACCACTAGACCAACTCGGTTGGTTAATAGAAATATATCTAACGTTACACTTTATTTATTTTATTCTTTATCTTCACATTCATTCTTTTCATTATGATAATTATTTATTTTAAATTTCAATAATACTATTTTCTGTAAAGATTTTTATAACGTTTTTAGATTGAACCTATCAAATTTACAAAATATTAAGTTTCTGTTATTATGTCCTTTTCCAAATTTTTAAAACTAACAAAATGTTTAATATTTATTTGTTAATACCTGTAATTTTTTACTTAAACGGATAACTAATCACACTTAAAAATAATCATAATAATAATAAGTTTATAACCTTAGATCAACGTGACATAAAAAGAGTACAGGTAAAAATTATTAACTTGAATGTGTACTTTGATATAGTACTACACACATTATACACATGCACATACATTTTTGCACACCCATCTGTGCGCATTACAGACAAGTTACCTAGCTATTAATTCATAATATATATTCCATGGATTTAAAGAAGAATGATTTGGTAAAAAAGCAAAACAAATCAAGATACGTAAAACTAAAAATTAGGACCAGTGCCAATATGAACTCCTACTCATAGAATGAGATAATCCCTTTTTTATTACGGTATTAAATTCAGGTTAATTTTAATTTAAAACAGAATAATAATTAAGAGAAAAGAAAGAAAGGACACACAACCTGTGTATTGATATAATTGCAAAACATTGGCGGTTAGTAATAAGGAATCAATTATTATTAGTTAGTTGTCTTGTGGTGGAAGTTGGTAAAGTGACGGTCGTTTAAAGTTTTTTTTTTTAAGTTTACAAAAGAAATCGAAGGAAGGACTATAGAAGAATAAAAAGAAGTAATAAGTGAAGAAGGAAAAGAAGAGAGGGGGAGCGATATGTACAGAAAAGAAGAGAAGAACATAACAGACGTTGGAGTCTGGTTTTGAGATGCCTGCCCGTACGATGCCTGCATAGAAAGCGCTTCATTAGCTGCCCAGCCCATTTGGAATACCAACGCAAGAAGAAGAAGAAGTACTAGTAGTAGTAGAAGCCAAGAAGAGAGAAGGCTTTCACAACCGCTAGCCTTCCTTAGACAACCCTTCCTTGTATTGCCTTGCCTTGACTCAACTATTATTACTATAACATGGACCAAACGACTGATTGTTGTTCCTTACGCACAACAACCAACAACGATCAGCTTGCTAGCTAGTAAGCTAGACGTATTCTACGTGTGTGTATTTCTCACAAAATAATCACCCGAGGACGTTAACTATAAACAAACATATTAAATATTGGAATAAACCAACAGATTAAGTTTACTAGTAAAATTACCTTTTACAATTTATAATAAGTATTCTATAAAATTTTATTGCATTTTCCAATAATAAATTAGCTAATACAGCCATTATGATATTAATTTAATTTTTTTGTTTTTTAGTGTAAAATACATTAATTATGATAACTTTTTAAAATAATTAATTAATCGACAGTGGTAATAAATTACATGAAAAAAAAAATTAATGACAAAGTCAATAAATAAAAAATAAAATGTTAAGTGAGGTTGATTTAAGATTTTCTATAGAAAATTCAGAAAGGGCGAAAAGTCAAACAACAAAGTTGTAATACTTTTCTGGCACTGGTTATTTATTCTTATGTAGCAGAAAAATAATAATACATTAAAAAAACCTTAGATTTATTGGGGTGGGGGTAATTTTTTATGAAATTTTATTGTAAAATTATCATATGTTAAATAAACCAAAAAAATTAAATTAATTTTTTTTTCTCTTCCCTCCAAAATTATTTACAAATGAAGTTTTTTGATTTTTTTTTTTTACTATGTTAAATGGAAGAAACTAAAATTAAATCCACTGAGAAATAAACCAAGGAAAAATGTTTGAGATTTTTAGGGGATGTGAATTATGATGAAATTTTATTGTAATATTAATAGTTTTATTGTAATATGAATTTTTAATAATGTAAAATATTTAAATAAAACATAAAAATGTAAAAAAATCAGTATTTTTAAACTTTGATCGGCTCCCCCATCCCCAGTATGTCCATCAAAGTATTTTTCGGGGGTCACTTGCACTACTGTTATCCCTTAGGAAGACAAAAAAAATTTTGGTAAAAAGTATATAATAAATAAAAAGATAGCTTTTCGATTTTTGGCGAAGAGGGAATTTTGGAGAAAACTTTTGGTAAAACAAATGGTAAGATAAGCATGCATGCATTTAATATAGATGGGGTTATATTGGAAAAATTTTGAGAAAATTGATCCACAAGAAACTATCTACCTTACCTCCTGGTGATACTGCTTCAAAATTTTAATAACTGCCCAATATACATGAGCCTCTGTATAAATTTCATTAAAATCGGTTTATTCAGCCAAACGTTACTAAGCATTAAACATGCCAACACACGTACGTACGAACATTAACCCCACTTTGTTTTTCTTTTTTTGGGATCCCTGTGTCATGAAACATCGAGGAATGCAAAAAACCATACCCCATTTTTGACTGATACTTTCCTTCTTCCAGGATACCTCTGGAGGTATGACGCCAGAAAAGTAAAAATGGATGAATTAAAATTTAACAATTTTTTATAAATTCTAAAAATTCAATTTGGTTTAATATTTAGTTAACAATTATTTGAAATTATAATAGCTATATTAATTTATTCAATTCATGTCTACATTTGGATAAATTAAAAAATAAAGTGAATTCAATTTTTTTTTCTGAAATGAATACACAAGTTGCATTGCTCAAAAAAAAAAATAAATAAATTTGCTTTAAACAAGATACTTTATAAAATTTTAATAATGGATCAAAATTCCACAATCTTAGTGAAATTTCTTTCTTCACAAAAATAGAAGCTCATTTAAATCCACTTGACAGTAAGAGGAATCCATAAAACTATAACCCACTTTTTTCTTGTACCAAGTAAAAGAAACATCGAAAAACATTAAGATTTTCAGATTTCAACGGAAATGTTTATTATGACCAATCCGGAATCCATTTTGACTAGTTTTCGGCATACGACTGTACGTATGTAGGTATCCCGTATAACTCAAAAACGATTGTCCGTAGGATGTTGAAATTTTGGGTTTAGGACTATTGTAACATCTAGTGCTCACCTTCCTTTTTGAATGCAATGGAGTGGACTAAAAATGTCCAAAGAAAGCCCAAAATCAAAAAAAAATGGATTTTAGACTTTTCCTTAACTGCAATAATAAGCCCTTATTGAGAAATTTTCAATGATTTACCATAAGTGGCACTTATTTTCATTGGTTCCAGAGTTACAGCCAAATAAAATTTTAATTAATGAAATATTTGGATCTTACAAGGGGAAGGCACATCGGTTCGAATCCGATTTCATTTCCTTTTTTCTTGTTTTTAACTTTTTTTCATATTGATTTATTAATAATTATTAACCTCTGTTTTAAAAAAAAGTTTTACAATAAATAATTCAATAATAACATTAAAAAAAAAAAAAACATTAAAAAAAAATCACAAGTTATACGTGAAATAAAATTTTATATATTTCTAAAATGTGTATATCTAATTTAATAGGCGTACAAGTAAGTCATTTCTGTGGTGTCTACATCAGATTTTTTGTAACTTAAATATTATTTGTGTTCCAATTTCGTTTTTTTAATTCGATTAATAAATTTTCCTATACTGATGAAAAATAGAAAATTTGTTTCTTCGAAATATAATAACAGTTAATGATAGTGGCTACGTGGAATGTTTACTGTATAAACAATTTTCGTCAGTTCAGTTAAAATAACTTAAAGTCAAATTAAATATATTTTTTTTTTATGATACTTTTACTTACTGTAAAATAAAGGCAATGATTTTGATAAAGCAATACTATTATAGACCTTATTATATTCCATATTTTTAATACTAACTTAAGCTTTATTTAAAAGATTCATATTTTTTAAAAATTAATAAATGGACAAACCAAATGCTAAGCTAATCTCTTAATTAGTTTACAGGCACTCTAGCTAAATTAATGATATTAAACAGCACAATTGTATACATTTTCTGTACCAGGCTTCCGGTACGTAGTTGGCTGAGTAAAAATATCAGAAAACATCACGCTTAGCTTAGCATTACTACGCAAAAATTTCTGTTCCGTTCGTCCATCACTACTCCATATATTTTTAGAATGATAAAAGATAAACTCCAAACCGCTGTGCCGACTTTCTGCTGTTATCTGTTGAGGTTTATTTCGCTTATTATTCTGTTTGAATTAAGCCAATTTTTCATTTTGATAAGCTTATTTAAAAAACACGTCGCGCTACGTATGTGTACTTCCTTTTTTTAACGTCTATCAACTAAATTACTGATGTTAGTTAAATTTAAAACTTAATAATGCACTTCATAATAAGTGTATAAACGACGGTTATTTTATTTGACTCCCTATCTCTAACAATTTCATTATATATTGAAAAATTCTTCTAAAGTTTAAGGAAAATGTAAGAAGTACCTTCCCACCCACCTGTTTAGCCTCCGGAAATCACCGTCAGGTATTTCTTCAGAGGATGAATGAGGTTGATATTATGAGCGTTATTGAAGTGTAGTCTCTTATACAGTCTCAGATCGATTATTCCTGAGACGTGTGGTTAATTGAAACCCAACCACCAAAGAACACCGGTATCCACGATTTAGTATTCAAATCCGTATAAAAGTAAATGCCTATACGGATTTTAATACTATATCGTGAAAATACTACCTACTTTTACACTTTTCTAACGAACTTGACATTACATCGAGTGAAAAATCAAAAAACAATTTCAAAAATACCTGCATCAACTGCCAATAATTTAATGTTTTTCATTGTCATTTTTGGACAAATGGTTTTTAAATTAGAAACTGTTTTTATTCAAATGATAAAATAGGAAAAGTGAGTATTCATTAAAAAGTAACTGTTAATATGATGATGAAATCCAAATTATTATGATTATTGACTGATGAATTAACTCTCCTCAGAAGCTTGCAAAGAAGCTTGGGCGTGGGAATATGATTGCAATTTGTAGCGTATGAAAAATGCCATGTTTGACTGGGATTCGAACCTGGAACCTCCGGATAAAAGGCCGAGACTCTAATACTCCCCCACGGAGATGAGTGGATATTTTGTGGTTTTGCTCTATTAACTGCTGCAGAGTGTATTAATGATATAATAGCAAAGTCTAGATAACTGCTATCAGAGACTATATTTAATATTAATATTTTATTAACTTTTCTTTATTTTTTTAATAACAATTCTTGACTGGAATAGCTGTTACTTCAAAAGTTTCTGATAAATGGAAAACCACTGGTCCATAATTACTCAATAGCCCAATATAAGCGAAATATTGAAAAATGATTAGATATACGGGAAATAATAATATATATTTTTAGAATTTATTACACATTTCACAAATTTTCAGTTTTTAAATAAAAATCAAATGGCGTAGATTAACATTAAAAAAAATAAATAAATAAAACACTTATGATTTTTTATCGTTAAAAACGAATTGGGTTAAAATTTTAAAATATTAATTATTATTTAATTGCTTTTTCTAGTAACAAATCGATGTTAATTGCATTTTTTTAATATTTTCAAATAAGTAACGAAAATTGTCTAGTTGTTGAATGTGACTGTCCAAAATTTTAGCTTGAGTAATCAAAGCAGTTTATAAATACGGCTTTTTATTACCTGGGGCATTTTTTCTGTTTCCTAGATTTAAACAAAGCACATTTATAAATATTATGGATATAGAAGTTTTTTCGTAATTTATTTGTGATTAGAAAACTTCCTTTTGAACTTCAAATTTTCTGGTCAAAAATTACATTCTCCGAAATTTGTTTTAAGATAAAAATGTTTAATTTTCTATTATATTTGAATTGATATAACTTTTTTTTTCAATCAGCGGTATAAAAAATGACTGAAGAATTTGATTTATTGAAATTTCTATCATATTTTTTCTTATATTCTAATTTCTTTATTTTTAATTTTTTTTCCTACAAGCTAACATATCCTAACAATTTTCCTTCCTTTATTAAGTATTTCAGATCATTTTACTTTCCCGGCAAATACAGCTAGAATAGCGGAATATTAAAAAATACTAGAATATTAAAGGGAAAAGTATGGTGATAATGTCAAATTGGTATCGGGGTTTGGTTGCAAATCTTCACTTTTAAGGATACATATAGAATATAAATAATCCAAATGGTTTTTTCAAAAAAACAACCCCCCCTGTTAAAAATTGAAATATATGAGTTTTGTTTTTTTTGCTCTATCTTCCTGCGATTTAAACATTTAAAAATTTTTTTTTGAAAATTTATACTTTATATATTGAGCTATTAATAAATGTCTATAATTTTTTTTAAAATTATAATCCCCGCACCTAAAATTGAAAAAGGTTTTTGAAATTTTTTTTTTCTTATTTTAGCCTCTATTGAAGGGTGTTAAATCTAGAGAAAACTCTACTTAAGCAAATTTATTAACCGTAACTTATACATGAATATTTTTAGAATACAGTTTCTTAAAAATTTATTCCCCGCCTTTAAAAAATACGAGTATATATTCCGTTTTTATTTATTTTTTATTTTTTTTTTCCTCATCACTTAAAGCTATTAAAATTAAAGTAGCTTTCGCACCTACATTATATTCCGGACTCAAAATGAGAAGATTTTTTTTTAATTACTCTCATAAAATTTATACTGTAATTTTTCAATATTTTTAAACAGTTCTCTCTTAAAGTATTATTTTTTTATGGGTTTTTTGTAAATAAATTTTTCCCAGATTTTCTTCACAGGGTAAGGAAGCCTCTAAAATAAAAAAAATTATTATTCGAAATTTTGAAATTCGAGATACTTAAATCTTATTTTGGTAATCATGATTTGACCGGCGTAGCCGGGTAAGTCATGTAATACTTTATTACCTTTTTTCTATTATTTTATATGAAGTTGTTAGATTTTCAGTAATCGTTTACCCTTTTACAGTTATTTAGCCGTGATCAACATTATATCAGATTAAGGAAAAATAAATGATTTAAAATGAATTTAATCAGAAAAATTTGTTGTATAAGAAATTAAAAAAAGGTAAACTATGTCAGGGTTAATTTAGCGTATATATTTTACTATTTTATATGTTACTTAATTATGTAATTTAATCATATTAAAAAGCGGTTTATTTAATAAGCCTTACGAAAGGATTAGTAGCATTGTCTGAATATTATTCTGAACGTGTTACTATAGAGAATAAAAATTCTCTGTAGTTTTCGTATTGTTTTTCGTAAAATTTGGTAATTATTATATTTAAAAATTAAGGAAATTTGATTGTCCTTTGTAATTTATCAATAAAGCATCCTATTATTTATTCATAGTTCAACAAACTTACGATTACAGAATATCTCGTTCATTTTTCTCTTTTTTTAAATATTTTCTTTGTAATCATACGCGGTTTACATTTTTATCAAACTTCCGTTCTGCTTGATTTAATTATTCTCTTTGTGGTCTGTATTTATAGAACAGTCCTTTTTGAACTATTCTGCTTGTATTTTAGTTTAAAAAAAAGAATTGTAAAACGTATTTCACTAACTACTCACTACAACAAGTCTTGCTATCAGTTGTTACTCCTTCTTATACAAATCTTGTTCATTATCAGAAAACGAACCCTCACTCAAAATAAAAATAAAAATAAAAAATTAGAATGAATTATTTGCAAATTATATTTGCTTTAATTCTTATCACTGTGAAACTAAAAATTCACCCGTAACAAATTTAAAAATCGAAAACTGGACCCGTATGATGAAAGAGGATTACATGTTTGAAATTTCAAAAAAGTTCTTGTTCAAGGTTGAATACAATTCCATTGGCTTTAATTCTCATCTGTTAAAACTATTTTAACCTTTATCATGAGGATATAAATTTTAAACTTTTTCCAAAGTGACTATTTTTTAAACGCTAAATCAAAATTGAATTCTAAGTAAACACCAAAAATTTATTTTTCTTTAAGATGTCTACTAGTAAATATTTCAATTTCTGTATAATGTATCATGTCCACTTAATTTTAGTTCATTCTTCAAGCACACTGTGCTTTTTGCATAACCCCATACAAACAGCAAAAGACAAAAGTCAAGGCACACAAATTAATTCATTTAAGCAGAAATCGTTTCCTTTAGTTGTGTACAGAACACAAAGATAGTGTGAAATTAAACAGACCTTTGTAACAAAGGTAAGTTTAATTATATTTACATTATAATAAAAGTACAGCATATGAAAGTATTTAAAAAATTGCTCGCTATGAAACAAATTAATATCACTCACTGACTGTTCGTCAGCGACGAACAGTCATGCTGGAGGAAAAATAATACGACTTATATATCGGAAAAAATTTAGCGGATTTTTATGAAATCTATATAAATATAAGATATTCTTCGTTTTGTGTGTGCCCTAATAACTCAAAAACTATTTAACTATTTCACTGAAAATTTCACAATTATTTGTCTCGGGAGTGTTTACATGTCATTAGTACCGTATGTTGAAGATCGTTTAAAAGAGATACATTAAAAATGTAAAAACACAGACCATTATTTTCAGTCAAGTTCAGTATTGCCGGCCTCCTTGGCGTGAGTGATAGCGTCTTGGCCTTTCATCCGGAGGACCCGGGTTCACATCCCGGTCAGGCATGGCATTTTCACACGCTACAAATCATTCATCTCATCCTCTGAAGCAATAACTAACGGTGTTCCCGGAGGTTAAAAAAAGAAATAAAAGAAGTTCAGTATAAATTGAATCGATGTAGACAATGACAATCGATATAGACGATATCTCTCGATATATACAGCATTAAATTTAGTAAGAGAAGGTTTAGGTTATTTTTAGTTTTTTTATGATTTATAGATTAGTGAAATTGGTGAGGTTTGAACTGTAGTAACCAAGAGAATGAGGGAATACAGAAGAAATGAAACACAGGAAGAAACAGCACAACGAAATGAAGAAAATATTCGTAGATTACATATGTCACAGTCACGGGCTACAGGATCCTCACCAGAACGTGAAAATGATCGTACAGCTTTTCAGTATGATTCTGAAATTGAATATAGCTTGCAATTTGATTATTTAACTGAAACAATTAATATTGTACATTTCATTAATTTTGTAATATAATTTGTCAAATGTAATACCAAAATTTATTTAATTCAAACACTCGACTTTAAAAATGCGAAGCATTACCGAGTCCGGTAATTATTTACCGCTATAAAAAAATTAAAAAATAAGCATTTTTATCTATTTTTTAAGTTTATCATAGCGATGAGTTATCTCCAACAAGGCATGATTTGGTCAGCAACTCAAAATGCGACTAACGAAAAATAACGCTGTAAAATACAAGCTATCTAGTGAAGCTTTCTTGTTCATCCAATAAATTCAAGATAAATTTATAAATAAAAACATCCTCAAAGTTCAATAAATAAACTATATCAATGAACCGATCATTCAGATCGGCTCAGCGATTTTTTAATTTTAGCAAATATGGATACATGAATTCAATCGCACACATTAATAATTTTAATTAGAAAGTACTATGTTATTCATTGTCAATCGACGAACAAATATTCAATTAATGGATGTGAAAATAATTTTTCCTATTTATTCTTATTAGTTAATATTAAATGTTTTATTTAACAAATTTAAAATATTGAAAAAATATGTATTACAAACAGAATAATAAAATCTTTATAAAAATTGCCACATATTGATTCAATATTCATTTATTCATCTTGAACAATAATAAATTCTATTATGTATAGATTGCAATTTTTGATAAGCCTTTACTCGCTTCTTTCACTTTGAACGATTGAATATTACTTCACCTAACATCCAATTCGAATATATACTAGTAATAACCAAACTTGCCCTCACGTCTTTTATCAAAACCTTGTATTCGTAGAATTTAATTTTGAACTGAAAACTGAATAACAAGAGAAAAATTCGTTAGCTTAGTTTGCCGAAGAAAGGAACAGATTAATGCAAGCCTTAAAATTTCTTAATTTCTCTTTAAATAAGTTATATTATAAGTAGATGAAATATAGAAGTTACTTAATTTAGATATGAAAAGCCAACCTAAATTTTAGGTTGAATTACTAAAAGTAATAATACTGAAAAAGCTACAGTTTTATATAATGGGAAAACTAGAAAGAGAGAGAATAAAATTATTTTAAAACGTGTTATTCTTGGTTAAATGCTGTGTTTATGCATAAAATCATGATGAAGATGATGGAAAGAGGATGATTCGTGAAAGTGAAGTCGTTAACATAGATTTTTTTAAAACATGTCATTAGAGAAAAAAAAAGATTATTTTAGACGTTCTACATTTAATAATTAAAAAAAATAAAAGACAATAAAATTGACTAATTTATCAGGAGTGTACAAGTTAGTGACCCAAGTGTTCGCTGCGAACCGAGGAAGATAACAAACTCTTTATGATACCTCTAGTGTCGGTGATGACATAACATCATAAATAACAAACGAAATTTTTTTTTATTATTCTACGATAACTATTGCCCTGTGAGAATACGGAAAAAAAATCCATGTAGTAAGTTTATTCTACAATCAACTAAACTTTCTATTCAATGTAAATGTATGCGGACGCTTCTCTACTTATTTTGACACAAGTATTAGGTACGATAGCATAGGTACGATATAAGTTTTAATATAATCTCAATTCGGTAGACATCAACAATCCATTAAAAAACAAAAAGCTGGAACAGAATATGCTATCGGATATAATTTATGCTAATTGAAGATTGAAGAAAGCAATTTCAAAGACAAAGTTCAGTAAATATCTAGGTTAGCTTATCTTCAACGAAATTTTACGATCTCGACGCTCCCTGAAAAAAGATCTTTGAGCCAAAATGATTCTTAAACTTGGAAAAGAACTCATGCAACCTAATTAATACGGACCAATTATTCAAATAAAAACTCCAAAAAACTACTGCTTATCCATCTAAAACCTTCTTTACAAGAAAACAACCTTACTCCTGTGTTTTTGTCTTCAGTCATTTGACTGGTTTGATGCAGATCTCCAAGATTCCCTATCTAGCGCTAGTCGTTTCATTTCGGTATACCCCCTACATCCTACATCTCTAACAATATGTTTTACATATTCCAAACGTTGCCTGTCTGCACAATTTTTTCCTTCTACCTGTTCCTCCAATTCCAGGATGCCTTAATATGTAGCACTCTACTCCTGACTACCTATCTGGACTTACCGACGACATTCAGTTAGAAAACAAATAGGTGTATTAAAAGCTAAATAAAGCTAATAAAAGTTTTTTTTTTACAAAATAAGAATTAACATAGGTTACGCTTGCTAAAAAATCTTATTTTTTCCATCACTTCTCCAAAATTTTAATATGAATCGATTCTTCCTTTCTTTTTCCTGTTTAACCTCCGGGAATTACTGTCAAATATTATTTCAGAGGATGAATAAGGATGACAAATATGAGTGTAAGTGAAATGTATCTTGTACAATCTCAGGTCGACCATTTCTAACGTTCCTCAAAAAACATATTTGTTCCTTTTTTTTGGTATATATATCATACGATTTTCCAGAACATGAATCAGTCATCCACAACTTTTGTGGGTGATGCGGTCATGAAAGCAACATAAAGATCACCGAATTAAATCTCTGAAAAAAAATAATAAATTCACTTGAATAACATCGAAGTATGGTGCAAAAGATAAAAACTTCAAGGTCGATAAAGATAAGTCTGCACAGATAACCTTTAGTTTAAGGACACAAACTTGGCCGAACTTAATATTGAATAGCAAATATTGCTCTAGATAAAGATAATAATAGACGAATCTAAGATTTTGGGAATGAATCTGGATAGATGTATTACATGGAAGAAGAAAAGAATATACAGATGAAACGAAAATCTTGAAGTAAAATTCTATCAGTTGTTTTGGCTAGTTGGAAATAATTTACAGCTTTCTTTAGATAAAAAATTCTAATAAATAAAATAATATTGAAATTGATCTTAATGTACCGGAGTTTTATTGATCGGCCGCCTCGTATAATGTTAAAGTACACCAACTTTTTCAGTCGTAGTGCTAATGACCGGTGCTAAACGATAATTTCTTCACCCGTCTCGAGTTATGTCGGGAACGAAACAACACTCTACGATCTCTTTAAGTCCCTTAATGCCTAAAATATATAAAAACGCATGAAAATTCATTAGTAATTAATCTCCTAAACATTAACGGCCAAGACACTTACAAATTGAAGCATATAGAAATAATCTATTTGCGATAGATTTCTTTAAAATAAGTTACTCATCAACTGTCAAACTGGACATAAGCATTATCAAATTTGAGTAATTAATTATGTGTAGTTTTAACGAACACTAATGAATGAAGATCAAATTGATCATCATATTTATTGAGAAATTTTAAAAAATAAACCGATTGAAAAAACATTTTTTCTGTTTAAAAAAAAAAATCTCTTATATTCATTAGCAATGAAGAAATTTAACAATTTCCACAGTATAAAAAAAAAAAATGTATGATCAGCTGTACCTTTTTTGAATAATTTTTGAGAAGTCCGTAAATATGTAAACTGTGTATTTCACATGGCATGTTTTTAAAAATATATTTTGTGATTAAAATTTGAAAATATTGCATTACTAACTCCTGCCAAGGAATACCGATCGTATAATTATCTACATTTTTCTACACTAAATTAATTAATTAACCCCTTGAAAATAGGATTAAATAATGGAAAATAAATATGATGTGGGCAACAAATGACTTCCTTGTACGGCTATTAATTTACATTTACGCATTTTTTTCTAAAATGTAAAGTACATAAAATTGTATTTCATTATTAACTTGTGATATTTTTTCATATATATATATATATATAAATATTTTTTTTTTTTACTTCCTTTACTTTGTAGAAGGTTGTAAAAAGCACTTCTTGCATGTATGTATGTGTAAAAACTTTGAAATATAACACTTATTAAAGATTCTACAGTTTGATTAATATTTTCATATAATTTAGAAAAGATAGGGGTTAATTTATTAATCGTTTTGTATAAATTAATCCTGCATTTTTTAACTACGTAAGTTTTTTCTCCAATTCTATTAAACGGACATTTCCGTTAAAATTGTAAAGATATGTAGATACGGGTCGTTTCTGAATTGGATGAAAATCGTAACCGTTAACCTTTTTTTATTGATGTATGGGAGGAAGATGTGATGTAGCTATATGTAACTACTATGTAGATCGGCTGATTCGTTAAGAGCGCTGGTCTGAGTATGGACAGTAGTTAATTTCTGCATGCCTGTTCGGAATCACAGTCTTTAGTGAATCCCTTGTAACATTAAAAGTAGTTGACGTATGCATTATTGCACATACACATTACTGCGCGCGTATGGTACAATAAAATCGTTAAATATTTCTATTGTATGGCCATTACAACAGCATAGAATGAATTCCAAAGCAATAACCTTTGTTTAATTATAGAAATATGTATCCTCAATTTAGAAATTACTTCCTGATTTATTTATTTATTCTATATTTAGTAACACTGGTTTTTATTACCGTTGAATTATTTACACTTTTATACGTAAACAAAGTCATAAAAGTTATTCCCTTATTTAGAATAATACTTAAAAATTGTTATTCAGTAATTTTTAAAAATTACATTATGATGAATCATGGATAATACTGACAAATTTAATTTATATATCTGGAATAATACATAAATACAAATTTATACATCTAAAAATAGTATTAATAAAAATAATTATATATCTAAAAACAGACAGTCAGTTTTTATAATCAACAAATTCAAGTTAATGTAATTTTATCTTGCTAGATATTTGACGTTAAAAAAAAATTAATATCTATTTAAAAGTAGGCATCATTACAAGAATGTATCTATCTAGTATACCAGAATGTTCCCTTCGGTAACCTAGATATACTGTAGAAGAATGCCACCAAACCTACAACGATCTTAAAATAGTCTTTAAATTTCGAATGAGACCTAAAAATATAACTATATGTTACTCTTATAATATAAAGTTATTTTTTATTAATTACGCTATAAATAGGTGTGGTAGCATTACGTGTCCACGATTCGGTGTATGTAGCTTAATTGAAAAGTAGTCGAATTTTATTATAAGTACAGATAATCATTGCTCATATAATTACAATTGTAATGGAGCATTTAAATTTATTTTTATTTTTGCACATTTGTTGTACCTTCTACTTTAATATCCGTCGCCAGGTTATGTACAATAAAAGTAACCTGGCTTGCTCTGTAAATTAAAATTAAAACTTCCTCAAACCACCTACCTTGTTTTACGGAATTATCTTGAGGGACATTTCTCACAGGTAAGATGTAATGATGAGATTCTTCGATATTAGTTCGGGTCTCCCTCAGAGTTCTGTTCTAGGTCCTGTACTGCATTCAATATTCACATCGGACCTTCCAACCCTGGAAGGTTGCATCGTCACCACATTTTCAGATGACGCTGCTATCCTTGCCGTTAACGAAAACCCTGACCTAGTCTCGCAGGAGCTGCAAACGGCGTTGATCCTTGTCCATGGCAGAAAAAATGGAGGATTAAAGTTAATCAGGATAAATCTAAGCACATCACATTCGCCTATTCGCCATGAGAACGGGTGACTGTCCCAATGTGAACATGGATGGTGTCTTGATCCCACAAACAGAAAGTATGCGGTATTTAGGACTACACTAGATTGGCGTTTGACCTGGAAGTCTCACGTGAGATTGAAAAGAAAACAACTAAACGCGTTGTGAACAACTGAACTGCATTAGTTGCTGCGAAGAAACTCACACCGTACATTGTCCAATAAAGTTCTGATTTACAAAGTTATTCTACGACCAATCTGGACTTGTCTGGAGTTGCGATGGATAGCAAGTAATAGTAACGTAGATATCATAGAACGGTGCCAAACCAAGGTAACGAGAACAATTACAGAGGCCCCATGGTTTACAGGGAATGATGAGATTCACGAATATCTGAAGCTTCTGACTGTTCGTGAGTTGTGAGACAGCACGGTATTAAATACCAACAACGTTTAGAAAATCACTCAACCACTTAACGATCAATCTGCTTCTAAACAGAGGGGACGTCCGAAGGTTGAAACGTCTCCATGTACTTGACTTAGGAGCTACTGAATGACAGTATGCAGTTACTATTGCTAAATCTAGGGATGTTATTTTTGTTTATTTTTTTTCGTCTATAGCCACAAGTTGTTTTGGTTTTTTTTTTATTGACTATTTATTTGTTTATTAGTTTTTATATCTTAATTGTATGTTTTTATGGACTATGAAGTGTTGGCAGGTATATTTTTTTATTAATGAATTTTAATGATTATTACTTACTGATACCTTATTACGGCTGACTTATTGTGGTAGTTTCTTACGAAACCCCATCATGTGCTTATTATCAAACGTTGTGCTGATGGTTCCACTTAAGAAGCTGATTGTAAATATAGTAATTGAACAAAAAACCTACATATGTATATAACATAATCTAACATTATATATATATATATGCTAAATATTGGTTCTTAAATTACACTTTTTGCACGTTAAAGGTAAATTTAATGCAATGCAAATTATTTGATAACCTTCTATAGAAACTTGCTGAGTGAATATCAGTTGTTTCTTTTTTGATGATATAATAAGTAATTCTTTCCAATTTTATATATATATATATATATAAAACATCATTTGAGTTTCTGACAAGTTTGTAAATGGATTAATTTTTATTTTATACTCATCATCTCTTTCTTCTTCTGTTCCTTTTTTAGTTCATGTTTTTTGATATCAGAATCAAACTAGTGAATAAATATAGTAACAGGTTTATGTAGTTGGAACATAAATGCAGCCTACTTTTAACACAAATCGAATACAATGACATCTCGGATATTTTTGTTAAAAGTTAAAAGTCGAGGCAGAAAGTTAATTTGTGTTTTTTATTTGTCAACAACCAGTTCTTTTATGGTTATTGTCATTCGTATTTATATTTTTATTATTTTATTTCTTAAATTTATTATTTAAATAAAGTGGTAATTTATTGTTAATTATTTTTGAATCCTTTTTTTTTCAAGAATTAATTAATTTATATTATAAAGATAAATTACTTTTAAATTATAATTTACAATCTTAATTAAATTTAATTATATATTTTAATAGTTTCTTGATCAAGATACGTAGCTTTACAATATACTTATTAAATTGATTCTATAATTTGTATCTGTTATATTTAATTTGGCCATATATGTTAACCAAAATTAACTTTTATGTTAATTATTTTATAATAAAACAGAATTAAGGGATTATCTATACGAAGATATATAACATATATAAATTCACACACACACACACACACACACACACACATATATATATATATATACACAAGCTGAATTTTTTCCGGTTTCCTCAGTAATTTAAATTGCACTTGATATAGTGTTAATATTACATGTATTTTATTAATTAATTAATTCATGTGAATTACCTTACTTTAAATTAAATTACGGTTAATATTTTTTCTCTTTTTTGAGATAATTATTAAATGTAACTTGATAAACTCTGTCAAACAATAATAAATATTCTGTTATAGAAAATATTAAAATTGATTTATAACATTATAACCCTAAGTAATGTAATGTAATTGTTCAACATACAATTTTTTAAAATTATATTCCAAATATTTAAGTTTAAAATTTAAATATTTATTTTAAAATTGTTCATATTGTTAATGTTATTAGAAAATATGTGAATAATGTAGTCTAATAAGTACTTTATTGTATATATATATATATATATATATATTGTTTCAAAGCTTATTTACAATCGGTTATATTACATAAACCTTTAGTAAAATGGATCACATGATGAGTCCTCTGCGAAACTCCTCAAAGTTACACATTAGTATAATAAAAAATTTTATGTCAATAACATAAAACTAGCAATTATAAATGACACTTAACACCACTTGAACAACAGAAAGCAAAATAAGACGAAATAAGTATAAGGAAAAAACAAAGAATGACGAACCAGTGAAAAAAAAGAAAAGTTTATGAAATAATTTAAAATTAAGAGTCGAATAGATAATGAACAATACTTACATCCAAGTTAATTATAATCATATTAAGAAACAACAGGGACACTTAGGCCTAGCACGTCCAGTCGGTTCAACCTTCTAATTCATCCCCATTGTCTAGTAGGTTTACTGCCAACTGATTCGTGCGATCGTTAAGCCGTTGTTCGTACTTTGAATTGAAACGTTGTATTTCCTCCCGCACGGATCGTAATCCTAAATAATCATGAATTTCATTGTTGCTTGTAAACCAAGGTGTCTCTGTTATACACCTCGCTACCTTACTCCGAAACCGCTGTAAGTTGTCGACATTACTTCTGCTCGCGGTGCCCCATAGTTCGATCCCCCATAGGTCCAGGTAGCTTTTAGAATTGTTGAGTATACTAGCAAATTATTAAACAAGGACAAATGAGAACATCTGCCCAACTAAATTTTTCTGTTCACCTTCTCTATTGAATATACGAGAAATTGAAAATATATAATTATCATTAAAATACATCTGTTTTTATTTATAGTTATCTATAGCGAATTTTCAAAGAAAAGTACGGTATTACTTTCGGTTGTATGGGGTGTGAGTGATGAGGTGAGGATGAATTTTCTTTATGTTTAGAGGTATGAGAGTACGAAAATGGGTTCACTTAAATTAGGGGTTCCTCTTATATATACATATATGTATAATCCTACGTATAAAACTTTGTGGCTCGAAAATTTCATGGAAATTCAGATATATTGTAATAGTATATTTGAAGTTGTACTTGTAAATATTTTAAGAATATTTGTTGAGTCATTCTTGAGTTATGCTTAATTAAATTTCAAAAAGATTTGAGCGGGACAAATTAAAAACGTGGTTCGTTATGTTGCTGCAAGTTATATTGTTGATGATTCTTTATCTGCGATATCTATTGTTAGCAATATTAAACCGAATTAAAAGAAATATTAAAACCAAATTAAATTAAATTTTGCGCAAGATTTTTTTTTATCTATCCTATATATACAAACACCATCTTCGATGGTGTTCTGATCCCGCAAACGGAGACTGTGCGTTAGCTGGGATTTCACCTGGATCGGCGTTTGACCTGGAAGTGTAACGTGAGAATGAAGAGGAAACAGCTAAACGCAAGTTACAGGGAACTTCATTGGCTGCTATGGAGGAACTCAGGCCTCGCCTTATCCAACAAGATCTTAATTTATAAGGCTATCCTGCGCCCAATCTGGACGTAAGTGTAGAATTGTGGGGAACGGCTAGTAGTAGTAATGTGAAAGTTATACAACGTTTTCAGAACAAAATAGCGAGCCAATTGCCGAAGTTCCGTGGTTCACGCGGAATGATGAGATTCACGATTATCTGGAGCTCTCATCGGTTCGTGAGATTGCTCAATAGCGCAATGTCAAATACCTGCAGAGGCTTGAGAATCATGTAAACCACTTTGCAATTAATCTACTCGATAACAGCAGAGAGGTCCGACGGTTGAAACGAGCTCATGTACTCGACTTAGGGTCTGCGTAACAGTTTGGAATCTAACACCGTCATGTTTAGTGGTGTCGTATCTAATTTCTTGTAACTTCTCTTTTTTTCTTTTTTATTTGTTATTAATGTTTGTTTTGTGGACTATATGATGCTGAAATTAATGGTTTGTGATTTATGACAGCTTGAAATTTCGTATTTGAATTTAAGTTTGATTCCAACTATTTATTGTGTATTATTTATTTGGGGGTTCCCCCAAGAAGAAGGTAAGAAGGTCCTTAACCTTCTTATCACGTGCTTTTGTCAGGAAACTTACTTATGGCTCCGCAGGAGAGCCGATTGTTATTGGGCAAAAAAAAGAAATCTATTCTATATTAATAAATTGTAAAATTTGTATTTGGATACAATTCTATATTAAAAATTGATGTTTAAACTTTCAGTTACGTGTATTTTTTAGAACACTACAAAATTCACTCACAAAATTTGTTAGAGAATTTTCCCTTTCTTTAATTACAACATTATATTTTTCTACATAAATTCAGTGCCTTACGTACATTTTACTGTGAATATTATAAACATACACTGTTACATAGTGCAAATATTTTTACCTGAAAGATTAAACTTTACTGATTAAAGGAGTTTTCTTTTTGTGCTAATTCCCATAATTTCGTTTTCATACAGTAATTTTTACTTTTTTCTTATACTATCGTTTGTTGTTAGGGCCTATTGTACTATGACTGATGATGTGCTATGAGTTTTGTCAGGATGTACTTAAATTAATCAGTATTTCTTTCATATTTACGATGAAGAACTAGCAGGTAAATATTACGTAATAAATTACAGGATTATAAGACATGGAATAATGCTCTTGTTAATAATTTAATCATAAACTTATTCCTTCTATTTATAAGATATTATGAAAAAATGGGTTGTTATGAACCATTTATTGAATTAATAGACAATTAATAATTCAATCACGTTTTTACAAAAGTTGAATAGTATTGATGTAAATTATGTTGAAATCGTATAAATAGTGGATGAATCCTATTTTGGTTTATTAGAAGATTTTTCTAAGAAATTACTTTTGAATTTATCTACAGGAAGAGGTACATGACAATATAAAATATTCACCAGCACGAAAACATTAAAATTATTTATTAGATCAAGTGGTTGAAACCGATGGATGGAAATTAATGGTGGCTGATGGTTGAACCGGTGTTTGATGCAGAATTCCTTAGATCCTATGGTTACGTAGATTATTTAATTAGAAAGCGACCATGGATGTAATTACAATCGTCAGTAATTAATGGTTATTTTATTCTTTGATTCTGTTTTTTATGTACCGACTGTAGAATTCGTTAATGCTGCTACTGCATTCATTCCAGTCCTTCGTGTCTTACGACAATGAATTTTAGGTATGTATCTGGTTAGAAAACTAGCTGGCTTTAAATTTTATTTATAACCAGCCTTTATTACTTAATATTGCAAGGAAAAATTATATTCCAAGGAAAAATGGCTATACCACTGCATACCACTAAAGGTGAACATAGTACAAGGATTATTGAGTAGGAAAGTTCCCTCGACCGTAGGCTTTTCTCCGTCTGGGTTATACTATATTTCCGTAGAATTATCGTTCTTTATTTTATTTAAAATTTACGGTATCTATTATGAAAAAGCAAAAGATTTTTCGTATGACATTTAATTTTATAACTAGGACTTTTTTAAGTTTCTTTGGATATTCCGATTTAAGTTTTTAATTTTGTTTTAATCTATTAATTTACTTTTCACAATTTTCTTCTTTTTTATTTTCAAAACAGTTATGTGAGAAAATTAAGCCTGTTATAATTATCATTGCAAAACCTCAGATAGCCTATCAACAATTTATTCTTTATATTTGTGGAAATATAATGGAAGAGCTTTTCGGTGGTTGTACTTAGCTTCTTCATCGGTGACACTGTTGTTAAAGATAATAATTCGTTTTTGTGGGTTGGAAAACTCTTGTAAGTGGTAAAATAATTGATCTGAATTATGTTTCTTCATTTTCACATGTAATTTTTTGTTAGATTTATTGTGTACATAATTTTCATATTGGTAAAATGTATTTAGTTGCTAGTTTTTGCGGTCCGTGTAAAATTTCCTTTTTCATTTTTTATAATACAGGTTTACGATCTGCTTCACAAAGATGATCTACAAGTCATTTAAATGATAATTTATTTTTAATTTAACAGCTTCTGAAGACATTTTTTCATTTTTTTTGTTTTTGAAATAGAGTTGATTGAAATTGTTTTTTTTTCGGTTAAGTCTTTTTGTATACCATTCAGAATATGTATTTTTCATTATAAATCTTCTTATCATTCAATACTAGACGAATATTTGGTTTTTTTGTTTACTTATAAGTTTATCACGTCATTATAAAAATAATACACGCAAATTAATTAATATTGTTTAAACTCATTCGCTTTATAAATGCTAAAAACGAAGTATAATAAAATTCAGTAATATTTCTAATAACCATTATGGAAAACTAATTTTTACACACCTTTTTTAACAAAAGTGAATGGGTTTTAACAAAAACTTTTCATAAAATAAAAATTTTTAATTTAATTTAATTTAAAATCAACTATGTTACTATTTTCCTGGCACTAGTAGAGAAGATGAAATCTAATCCTCTTTTGTAATATAAATTAAAACTTATTATTAATTTTAGGTTATATTAGTTTGTTTATGATTTATTTAGTTATAAAAACTACATGAAAAAACGTTTTCTTTTGAAGAAAATTTTTAAGAAAAAACCTATAGAATGATTTTGTTTAACAAATACATAATTAAATGTTTTTAAATTAATCTTTCTTTGATAGACAAGAGGCTGTCTATCTTGCATTTCCTTAGTATTAATTTTTTGTATTATTTACGTCAAATTATTGAAACAAAAAAATGGGCATTTATTGTATTTGAGTAAATAATCTGATTACAAAGGAATACGCGAAATTTTTATACGCTAAACTAATCTTTGAAATTGTCCTATTAAAATTTTTATCAAATTGCAGGTGAATTGAGATAGAAGTTGGACCGGTCCTAAAAGACCCACGATTCCACTCTTTTGTCCGGTTTTTCGGATTGATTTTTTGGTTGGAATTATGTTGTATATTTACGTTTTTTTATTTTATAAGAATATTGGTTTTACAACCAATATTCTTCAAATGTTTTTTTCCTTGTAATTTTTATCAAGACGCATTTATTTTGAGTTAGTAATTGTGGACGGGGAGTATTCCTGTACGATTTTTCTTAAAACTTGAATGTCTGTAATGATTTGTCAAGTCACATTACTAAATTTTAAATTATACGTTTACCCATTCAAGAAATATTAAGCAAAACTATTTTTAGGTGAAACGTCAACAACTTTTCTATTCATTTACGGACTTAAGAAAGCTCAATATCACAAAAATACAAAAGAACTGCTTTTCTAAGATTTTGACTTATCACAATATTTTACTTTATTTCATATAATATTAACTGGTAAAATAAAACTTAAATGAAGTTTAATCTAAAACAACTTTTCTGTGTAAAATTTTGAGCACAAATCCATCTCTTCCTCTTTGAGCAAAACGTATTTTTGATTTACTCATAGTAAAGCAAACAAATTTAATTTACATTTAATTTTACTCGTAAATTTTGATCATAAGATCTTTTATAATTCTCTGGCTGAAATTTAATTTTTTTACAAAAAAGATCTAAAGATTACACCTAAAATAAAGTTAATATATCACATTTCTGACATTTTTATGTATTGTTTCATTTCAAATAATAGATATCCGAAGAACTCCATAATAATTATATTATTTTTAAGATAAAAAAATAAATTATTTTATTTCAGTAGAAATAAAGAGTTATTTTGATAGGAGAAGTTGAATAGATCATCAGCATACAATTTATCTTATCTAACATTGGAATTAAAAAAAAACCGTGAGCTTTTTTAAACATAAAATCACCTGATAATAATAGCGCGAGAGAGTCGCACTGTTTCATAAACTACCTAAATATAATGTAAAGTTGTATGTAATGTAAAGTTCCGGATATTTTGTAAAACATTCCGGAATGTAAAATCAACAGGAATGTCAACTTATATTATAATTTTAATTATCTTGATACAACATTTTAACAATTCATACAAAATTTAGGAATTCCAAATTTAGAAAAGCAGTACAAAAACTTAGTTATTTCTTACTTTACCTTGAAATTTAATTTATTGTATTCTCTTACTTTTTAAATGTTTTGTTATGGTTACATATGTTGTGTAATTTTTAAAATAGGTTATAGAAAACGAAATATTGTTATTTTATGAAGAAATATACCGCAGCCTTTGTTTTAAATTGATAAGAATACTACTTTATATTATCTTTATTGCATATGTGTTATATGTGTTATATGTTATATGTGTTATATGTGTTATATATATATATATATATATATATATATATGGGAATATTTAAAATAACTTACTTTATACATTATCATATTGAAAAAAATTATATAAATATTATATACGTATAATATGTGCAATATCCTAATGATAATTTACTACTACGCGATACCTAATATTAAATAATTCACTTTTTATTATGACATATCAAATGAAAATATATACACTTAATCTCTAAAAAAGTTAATGAAAATATTAAAATTACACCATGTATCTTTTACATTCACATCAATATATTTTTTGAAAGACAATTTTTTTTTTTAGAAAACCAAAATTTTAACTCATACAGTATTAATAAATATTGTATTTTTTTATTTGTATATGTTAAACACAGAGCTCTCAGCATACCACGATTTTAGTTATTTCATTTAATAATTGTCGGTAGGATCAGCAACAAGCCTCAACTCATTTCAACTACGAGGAGTCATTCCCGAAGATTCTAATTTTATTCTATATCCCTGAGTGCCAGATCTTAATTTTGCAGTTATTAAAAAGTCTACACTTCTCACAACACAGCCTCAAATATTGAAGCTCGCAATAGAACGAAGTTTTATACGGGATGAAAATTGACTCGAGTGCTGCGTTGTGTAATATGACGGGACAAACGCGTAGGACCGACGCTACTACCATATGGTCACACATTCTGATTAGAATGTACCCGTACTTTAGTTCAAAACAACATTCATGTCTGTTATGTAGACGAGAAGTGAATGGATATACAAAAATTTATTTTAACTAGTAACCTCTCCGTTTTTCACAAATAGTCCTTTTTAGGACTACAATACCTTGCACATACAAATTAAACACAAAACAAAAAAAACTTTAAACCCCCATACAGTAATGTGGTGATGATAGGAACGGGTATAAATTAACCGCTCGTAAATGTGTTAGAATCATTCAAAGACCGACCGTTGAAGAAGACGCATACGTAGTGTTAGAATCATCCAAATACCGACGCTTGAGTTATCTGTAGGGCGGAAGATCTTATCTTTCAGTCGCTTGCTGTTATAGTTTTAATTAAATTTGTATATTTATGTTTTAAAAGGTTTTACTATTTTACCGGGATTCGAACCGGGACCTTCGGATGAAAGGCCGAGACGCTACCACTCGCGCCAAGGAGGCCTTTAACCTCGCATGTGGCTGTCAAATAGCTCGCTGTTATAGCCTCGCATGGGGTGCTCATCTTGCCTCATCTAGCTTCACACATGCCACACTCACCCAGCAGCATCAGATTACCTTGAATTTGCATTTAAATGCTCCTTTCTTCTATACTCATGATAAATTCTATATTGGGTTTTATCCCAGAGTAGAATCCCTTTGGAATTATCTTGTCAGGATCATCCTTAAACAGAGGATGCTCAACAAAATTATCAAGTTTTAGAGGACTCTGCTTGAGTTGTATTTTCCCAGACGTTTTTCTGGGTGGTTGGGTTTCAATCAACCACACATCTCAGGAATGGTCGAACTGAGACTGTACAAGACTACACTTCATTTACACTCATACATATCATCCTCATTCATCCTCTGAAGTAATACATGAACGGTAATTCTTGGAGGCTAAACAAGAAAAAAAAAATTTTTTTTTCTGAGTATTTACACTTGTTATAAGTCTATAATCACCGGAAAAGATATCAGTTCTCTGCTAGGACAGGCAATTCGACCGATATAAATCATGTAAATACAAAGGAAACACAAACTCTCCAGGTTTCCATGCTATCATCACTAATCCACTGGGCGTTAACAAGAATTTCTCAGGACACTGATAAGAAGAAAAAGATAAAAAATAACAGAAATAAATGAATAGTTTAAAAAGGAATTAGCTACCCGATCAGGAACGGTAAAACGAGGGAAATACCTACCTAAATTATCCCCAAAAATATCTTCTCTGTAAAAATGCAAATCTACTCTGTTACATAAAAGATAAGGATATCTACACCCGAGAGGTAGGAGAACACATCGTTGACTGATCAACTCAAATATAACTCGAACACATCATTTTTTCTCCCCTAGTATTAAAAATCGACCGGAGGCAAGCTTCATTAAGGAAATCTTTCGTTCTTTCCCAGACTTGTATAGTGTAGAATTCCCTAAATAAAATATAAATATTCAGACAGATTCAAAATGGTGGGGTGTTAGGTATAATATTTAATACTCTATTTTCAAACAAATAATGAAAGTCGTAAGTACGAGTAAATAGCTGCAATATTTTATTATTTTTACGGGCCTATTTACTTTGTATTTATAAACACACCTGCATATTTTCTAGGTGAATATATTATTTATGATTACATTGATTACGAATCACTGTAGTATATTATTACAATGTCCTTTTTCTGTTAATATTAATATTGTTACAATTTATTGAGATTATTCAAAACAATGCTTGAATGAGTTTATTTCAGTTATAATAACATGGGCAATGAACTAAAGAATCAATAATATATTGAACAGCTGTACCATTGTAAGTTACTGAGTTTAGTAAATAATGAAATTTTATATATATATATATACTATGTACACCAACTGTATTGTTTAAAACATGAATATGTTCAATTTATACTTTCACGTAACTAGATGTATTAACAATAATATTGTTTTATTTGTTTCACTAACATAACATTTTGTATTCTGCTATTATTCCACATATTCTGCATGAATTTTTTTTATAGAAATATTATTGCTTGTATTATAATTTGCCAATTTACTGAAATATTGATAGGAGGAAACCTTTTAAAAAAAAATCAATTTTTAACTCACAAAAAAGATAATTGTATGTATATAAAATAGAACACACACGCGCGCACACATACACAACATATATACGATTGTATATGTATATATATAAAATAAAGAATTTTGCGAATATATTGTAATGATAAATTCTACGTCTTTATCTACCGTTTAATTTTAAGTTGTTTAATTTATTAAGCTTTATGCTGTTTAATTTTAAATCAAAGTAATAACTTGAAGTTTTTCTTAAAAATTTAATTAATTTAATTTCTCCAAAATTTGTACGCATAAATTTAATAAACTTTTGTTGTTTTAATTGCCAGGAGTAAAAAATCTTTGTGAATACTTTCGACAGTTTTCATAAAATTACTGAACGAAAGAATATTTTACGGAGTGGAACAGTAGATTTTGTTGGGAGGGACCTATCTTATAAACGTTGGCTGTAATCATAACAACAAGCGACCACTATCATTCAACCAGGAGCAGCATTGCCGGTTGTCGTCCAATCGCTATTTACCACAACCTTTAGTTTTCTTTCTTTTTCCTGTTTAACCTCCGGTAACTACCGTTTAGATAATTCTTCAGAGGATGAATGAGGATGATATGTATGAGTGTAAATGAAGTGTAGTCTTGTACATTCTCAGTTCGACCATTCCTGAGATGTGTGGTTAATTGAAACCCAACCACCAAAGAACACCGGTATCCACGATCTAGTATTCAAATCCGTGTAAAAATAACTGGCTTTACTAGGACTTGAACGCTGTAACTCTCGACTTCCAAATCAGCTGATTTGGGAAGACGCGTTAACCACTAGACCAACCCGATGGGTTACCACAACCTTTACTGTTTTTTAAAAACTTCACCATACCTGTAAATGTAACTACCACTGAAAGTTTTCCTACATTTCAATGGCATACAAAATTCTGAATTGATAAAATAACTTTAATCAATATTAGTGATTACAATAATGTTGATTAATATTATTAGTCTTTAATAAATTTAAAGAAGAGTTTTATTTAAAATTATCACATTTT
Source organism: Lycorma delicatula (assembly GCF_047948215.1). Classification (NCBI taxonomy): domain Eukaryota; kingdom Metazoa; phylum Arthropoda; class Insecta; order Hemiptera; family Fulgoridae; genus Lycorma; species Lycorma delicatula. The sequence goes on from NC_134460.1 coordinate 95,936,645, forward strand.
AAAAATTAGTGGCTGTGTAAATCGATAACTAGAGGTTTCTTTATGTTTTCATGGATTGCATATTACAGTTATCGTTGAATCAACTTCCAGAAATGACGTACTAATATCTACACGCACTTCGCACAAGGTAATGGGTGAATTGAAAAAATGAATTAAATCCGTAAAAGGGAATAATAAAAGAGATTACAGTAACTGTATTCTTAATCCAGTCCACCGATTAATAATCTTGATCAATGCAGAATGATAAGTACACTAGCAAAATTCCTGAACGTTTTTTATGCTAACCGTCATACTGATGCCTATACAAGCATGACCTTATTTCATTTGAAACGTTTTAGATTATCTAGGCCTATAATAATTCTGCTACTAATATCTTGTTTGCATTTACAAACGTTTTTAATAAATCGTCAAACCCATCCCTGCAATGTAAATTAATATTCATCAAAAATGTATGTGGCTGATCATTTGTTTTTATTTTTACTTTTCTTTAATTATTATATTATTTATATCATTATTTTTTAATTGTAATGCTATTTTTATTACCATTACTAATTAAAATATGCAAATACATATTTATTTTATTTTTATTACCAATAGTAAAAATAAGTGCAAAACTTATTAGAGAGAAATTACTTCAAAGAATATGAAACTAGAAATAAAGTTTAAAACATCTATACAAAGTGTAAACATACTTTCTTTTTTTACTTATATACTTCTATTTTTATTACATATTAACAAAAGACTTACAAAGATTACTGTAAACTTAAACAAACTGTTACAAAATACAGACTCTTGTATAAGTACAAAGTATACACGCACAAAACAAAAATGAAATAAAATTTAAGAGAAAAAAAAATTAATACTTAATACAGATAAATAGTTATCTTAAGGTTATTTAAATAAGTTAGAGAACAAAATTACCGCTCTTAAAGCATTTAAAAATAATTTTACTTAAAATATTGACTTAGATGGCCAAAAGGTTTTTTTTTTTAAATCAGTAAACATGGTGGAAAGTTACTTTTTAAAAATTGGTAATTACAAAACTTAAAAAATATAATAAACAGTATTAGTTGACAAACTATACAGAAATTACGCAAAACCTTACAACAGAAGTATTTTTAGCCGGGATTTTAAATAAGAATAATAAAAAAATAAAAAAGCAAATAAATATCTCTGTATTTTTTTACAGCAATCCCAATGTAAAGCGTAAATCTAGTTTATAAATTTACTTCTTTTTTTTAACCTTAACTTTAGATTTCTCACCGTGACAAGCATGTTAATGCAAGCTCCTTTATATGATAAAACTTAGCTAATTTTAGAGAATGACAACATGAACCATTCAAAGAGTCTTCCCTAACCGACGAACAAAATTTAAGGGAAGGAATAACTGGTTGTAAAATATTATGAATGTAAAATTTCACTAAAAAATTATTAATACATTTAAATTCAAAAAAGCTATAAGGTCTTGATTTTCGAAATTTTTAACAGTGAAGTATCTGTTTTACTATTGATAAAGTATGTTTCCCAACTTTTCCCAATTAAAAAAAATAAAAATAAAAAAGACATTAAGTACATGAAAATTCATATCTGTATATCTTACAACGAAATTGTTCCTAAAATCTACCTAACAACAGATCGAAAAACATTTTTTAGAAAATTGAAAATATAAATATGATTGATGAACAGCACTTATCTTTTTTTTAAGTATTTATAATTCAAGTAAAATATGGATAGAATTATACATGGAGTTTTATGGAGGGAGTTTGAAGTTATGTACGGATAAATTGTAGTGTAATGGGTTGATATAGTGGTGAAATGGTCATCACAAATCGGCTGATTTGAAAGTCGAGAATTCAAAGGTTCAAATCCTAGTATATACCGGTATTCATTGATAGTTGGGTTTCAATTAAGCACACATTTTAGGAATGGTCAACCTGAGACTGTGCAAGACTACACTTCATTTACATTCATTACATATCATCCTCATTCATTCCTCTGCAGTAATACCTTACGATGGTTCCAGAGGCTAAACAGAAAAAAAATCAACTAAAATATACGGTGAAACCTATTTACATTCACAGGCCTTAATGGGTTAATAGAATACATTTCTATTACTTTCGGAACGTGTAAATAAATATAAAATACTCATTTATCAGTTAATTATTTAACAAATGCCATTTAATTACAAAGATCCATCATCTGACGATATTGTTTTTCAATATCAAATAGTATTAATCTTTAAGTAATGAGAACAATTAAGATTTTGTATGCTTTAAAAAAGATATTACGCAATGTTATGTTAAAAGATCATAAAATATTAACGACCAATACGTAATTAATTGCTTACAACTTGTAATCTCGTTTAATTTGCATTGTCTATGTAGGATCAATTTTTATGATAACTCACGCATAAAAATCTTTGCAACAACTGGTATATTGTACATCATTGAACATCGTAAACCACTATATTGCCGCTTATTTTCTGCAAGACTGGTTAAATAATTATAATAGAATATAAACTATTATTTTGATACTAATAAGGATTGTTATTGTCGGTAAATAATTAGCGTAATTTAAGACAATTATTATAGTATTAGATAATGGAGAATACATATTAAAAAAAGAAAAAGTAACAGACAGAAAGTAATTGTTTTTATTTTAAATGAAGTATAAATAATAAACAAATCCCACCCATTAAATACAATAAAAATACCTTTACACAGCTGAACGAGGCCGCTATAATTTATCTGTAATAGTTTTGAACCAAAACCTATTAAATAGACGACCAATTTGGTCAATATGAAAATACGCCAGTGCAAAATAAAATCGTAGAGAAATGTAGGCGAAGGATATCGGACTCAACCAATATCCTGGAACTGATAGTAATGTTATTTTTAAAACGTAGATAATAAGTTGGAAAATGGTCTTTATAAAATCGAAATTGACATACTCCGTCTGTTGTTTATTATAAATACTCATTATATAACTATTAGAATTATATTGACTACTGTAATAATACAGGATTAGTTTTATCATACTCCAGTATTTGCAATACAGATCCCACTATTTTAAATCAATGAAAATTAATTATATAAAAAATACACAGAAAAAACAAAAATTATAGTCTTAACCGTAGAAATAAAATTAAAATTACAGATGCGTAATCAATGCTGACAGCACAGCATTATTACACACATTGTAATAACACAGCATTCATTACTTGTTAAGAGGTATCTCTATGAAGGATTTGGCAACAATGATACCGGATCCCCCAGGAAGGAAGGAGTCGAAATAATTTATTTACGATAGGTCTTTTGGTAGAAAAAGTTCCATTAATTTGAAATTTAGTCGTTTAATATTTTATAATTTTAAACAGATAATTGTTTTCGAATGACTGATTTATTAAATATTTTTTACTTCCTTGTACGAAGTAAAGAAAGTAGTGTGGTTGCAAAAAATTTCGGGGTTTCAGATTTCAACGGAAATATCTATCATGATCATTCCTGAATTCATTTGGCTTTTCGGCGTGACGAATGTACGTACGCGTATTTCTCGCATAACTCAAAAACGATTAGCCGTAGGATGTTAAAATTTTGGATATAGAACTGTTGTAACATCTAGTTATACATCTCCCCTTTTGATTTCAATCGACCGAACCAAAAGTGTCCAAAAAAGCCCAAAATCCTAAAAAAATTGCATTATGGAGTTTTTCTTAACTGCAGTAATAAGCCCTCATTAAAAGGTTTTTAACAATATATCATAAGTGGTACTTATTTTCGTTGGTTCCAGAGTTATAGCCAAATGAAATTTTAATTAATGAAATAGTTGGATCTTACATGGGAAGGCACGTCGGTTTGAATCAGACTTCATCTCCTTTTTTTTAACTTTTTTTTTAAATTAAATATATTGATTTATTAATAATTATTAAGCTCTGCTTGTAAAAAAAGTTTTATAATAAATAATAATTCAATAAAAAATAAACATGAAATAATATCAGAACTTATTAATGAAATAAAATTTTATGTACTTTACATTTTAAAAAAATGTGTATATGTCATTTAATAGGCGTACAAGGAAGTCATGTGGTGTCCACATCAGAATTTTTAGTTTTTAAAAATGAGTTTATAGTATAACAAATATTTACAAATAAAGTACTAAATTTTATAATTAATCACTTATACCCCATATAAAATAAATAACCATTTTTTAGGCTTACGTAAATTTGGTTTATCTTTTCTTCTGTATTTTTATACAAAAGAAAAAAATTATAATGTTACAATAAGAATATTTTTTCATACTGTAGAAAATAGTAGATGTAATTTTTTTTTTGTTTAGAAAATAATATATGCAAAAGATTATTCATACATTTATTAATAATTCATTTTATGTATATTTATCAAATGAAACAGCCTATCACGTACGTAATCTATACTTTTATTTGTGATGAGTAACTAAACAACAGTAATAGATTGTAGATTGAAGTTGTATTTTGTGTTCAGGTATATTGTAGGCTGCATAAGAAATAAATTTTTATCTGTATACAATGTATAATGTTAATGATTCATACGTAAGTTACTCAACAGTGTTTTGATGAGTAAGTTTTGTTCATAAGAAAATCTTTCTCGATGCATTTCGTTACTTCCCACCTTACACGTGCGAGCTCGCTCATATACTCAAGCAAAAAAAAAACACAAGCAAGCAATTATATTTTCTTAGTCATTTTATTACGTGTATAAAATACGTATTTTTAAAATGAATCACCAAAACCCGATTTATTTTTATTATAATTTTATCTAATATATTTTTTTTTTGTTAATTAAACTACTAATGAACAAAAATGTTGTTATTCCAAGAAAATAACAGAAAGTATTGTATCACAATAACTTCAGTTTGGTCAACCTGTATATTTAAGTCTTATTCTTAATTTTTTTTTTATTTACGATTGTTGTGAAATTGATATGTATTCCATAAATGACCAATCATTTATGAAATTTGAAAAACGTTTCAGTGAAAAATATTATTCATCAAAATTTAGAAAGCTTTCAGTTATCGTGAAGGATGAATTTGGATTCTAGGACCGGCGACTGGCTTTTTCCTTCCAACAACATTCTGTCGCAATACATTATATCCTCCATTATTTGTAGTGGCTAGTCACCCAGATATAACCAATTTCGCATTTTTAAGTTTACGCATTCTAAAACTTTACAAATAATACATTGTAATGATACAGTTTTTTATCACTTTATCTTTCTGTCATTATAATTCAATTATTAAATTAAATGTGGTAATTTTTTCATTAATATTTGTTTTTCAGTGAATATAAAAGCGCGACCTTTTGTTGAATCCGTAGAATTATGGTCACATAAAATTCCATAATGCAATCCTCAACTGATATTACTTTAATTTATAATTACCAACTTACTTTTATTTATTTAATTTTGAATCTAATTATTTCTTTTACTTTACTAACCTATATTTTTAATTTACTCTCCTTCATTTTTGTAATAAACGATTAGTAAAATCGTTTTGTATCACACCTTTTTCAAAACCATTTTGTATTATTTTATGGAATATAATTGTTGTATTTTTTTTTTCTGTTATTAAAAAAATAACAAACACAACAACAGTAACAGGATATTCTAAGAACTGACTTTTTTTATCTTGAATGCTATTTGCAGTATAATATCACAGACAATATTAAATTTTCTTTTATCTAATCGGTTGTTATACAATCCACTCACAATTCGTATTTAGCGTGTGACTGAAGTTGTACAACCTACTTACAGGCGGCGCAACCAATCTTGATGCTTGGTACCACGGCAGCGAAAGCCGCAATTCGAATAATTCTATTGTTTTAGCATAACATTTGCTTCATTACCTAAAAGTGAATGATCCTAAGATATATTGGTGTTAATATTAGATCGCAGAACATAATTTTATGAAATTTTAATCACCTCGTTGAATAGCTAATATTTTGAACATTACATTTTAAAATTTAATTTGATTTGATTATATATTTTTACAATAATAAGCCTATACATAAAATGGTATAAAATGCAAATCAAAATGTATACCTTTACTGAACGCGGTATAACATTTTAATGAACAGATATTCAAATTTAATGCAAGATAACGATTAAATACACTGCGTAATGGAATCGATTTTTTAAACGCCATCCGCTTCGAAAGAAATATTAATATTTCCTAGGTTATTGTCATGAAAATCATCATCGTAATCATCACTATAACTTTCATTATATTCTTGTAAAGAAATATTAGATGAATCCAAAGTATGTCAATAATGTGTTCTAATCGAATATATTTAGCTCTGTTTCCTTAACTTTATCACTTATATATCTTCCAAACGTTTTCATTCAAGTCGGGTACTTGATTTTCGCATAGCCTTTGAAAATCTTTGATATCAAAAGTTACGTTATGACTTGCTACGTATCCTTTAACTTCTGCCCAAACCATCTCGATAGGATTTAAATCCGGGTGGCATTGGGATTGGGTGCATTGTCAGAAATACCGCAGAATTATCGTAAAGATTTGAAATTAACATCTCCTCTGTTCATTTCAAGTAATTTTCCGCTTTTATGTGACCTCTGTAATGTCCACTTTTTAAACTTGATTGCCAAGTTAGTAAGGATAGTTAGGCGTTTGGTAAAAAACTTATTTCTCTTCCAACGTGCACTATAATAAGTCTGTTACCTTTTGAAGTAGAAACTTTCAGCCCGTCACCTGAATAACGCACTACATCACAGTTTATTTATAGTGTTAGAAGGTAATATATATATGACTCGTCGAAATATACTGTCGAACTAATTTGGGTTCAAAATTGTTTTACGGCAGTCAGATACCGAATACGCTTAAACCTTGTCATACGCTTAAACCTTCTTATAAGAAAGTTCTTATAAGAACCTTCTTGTTATTTCAGTTTTTCTAAATCTAAAAACCAATTCTTTTCTTATTTTTCTCAAACTTGTTTCTTTTTCTGAATAACCAATGACAATAAGCACTAGCATTATTTTTTTCACTGTCGGCAGTTGTTTATGAATTTCGTGAAATTCTTATAGTCTGTCTCACCACACACTTGTCAGTCCTCTAGTTCCAAACGGAACTAGAGGAACCACGCATTTCACGGAATTTGTATTTTATTGAATAGAGAAAGAAGGATGCCAGATTTTCGGCTAATTTTTCTAGCAACCTCTTTTTCTCTTTTCTTACTCTTTGGACTTGGGATCGCGATATGCCCACACGCAGCTGTTGTTCTTTCTTCACATTTTTTAACGTAAATTAGTTGTTTATCTTCTTTTTCTGACTTCAGAAATCCATCACCTTCTTGTTTCATAAATTCATACACACTATTTATTATCAGCCGGGCCTACCGTTTAGTTTTTCTATTTTGCGGTAGACTTAAGTTCATTCATAATTATAAAACTCTAAAAATACACAAGTGATTATATAATATGATTACTTTTCTTAATCAAACTCGAATAAAAAGAAACGAAATTTGAACATGCTCTTATACAGAGTTATTCACGGGAACCGGATTTTTTGAAGTGGGTTGTACTCGGGCGTTCGTGATGGGAGGGGCACGTGGCTGGTGTCTGACGTTTCCTTTGTTCATAGCATTTACATTTTAGTCGTTGAGATGGAGCCGTGGACGCTAGACCAACTCCTGTACGCGTATGACAGTTTTGTGCGAAATGACGAATCCGTAACTGCTGTTCAGCGAGATTTCCGCCATCAGATTAATATCCATCGTAATGCAAGTGTCCCTTCTCGTAACACAATATTGCGACGGGTAAACAACCTTCGAACAAGCGGTTCAATATTGAAGAAAAAACCACCGGGTCCCCGACGAACTGCTAGCACTCCGGAGAACATCGAACGAGTAAGGGAAGTCATTGTCAGAAGCCCACGCCGCTCTATTCAGTGGCATTCAGCAGCGCGTCAAATGAGCACAAGTACGGTAAGACGAATTCTGCATACAGACCTGCATTTCCATCCTTACAAGATAACCGTCGTGCAGCAGTTAAACGAGCAAGATTTCACGCAGCCATTACAATTTTATCGACAAATGCATACCATCTTTGAAGAAAATGAAAATTTGTTATTGTTAATGAGTGACGAAGCCCATTCATTTTCATCTGAATGGCTTCGTCAACAAACAGAATTGCCGGTATTGGGCAGAAAGAAACCCACATCAGCTTCACGAGAGACCACTTCATAGCCCTAAGGTGACTGTCTGGTGTGCAATAGTCTGGTCGGTGTTATTGGACCATATTTTTTTGAAGAAAATGACGCTGCCGTAACTGTAACAGCTGATCGTTACATTGCGATGTTGAATACGTTTTTCATCCCTGAGTTACGAAACCGGGGAATCAATTTTCAAAATGTGTTATTCCAGCAGGATGGAGCTACAGCGCACACAGCGAGGGCAACGATGGCTGTTCTCCGTAACTTGTTTCCGGGACGGATCGTTTCCAGATTCGGTGACATTCCTTGGCCCCCTCGGTCCCCCGACTTGAGTAGTTGTGATTTTTTTCTGTGGGGGATTCTGAAATCGGGTGTGTACGGCAATAAACCTCGTATATTGGAGGACCTAAAGATCGCAATTCGTCATCACGTCACCCAGATTGATGTAGACACACTGCAAAGAATTGAGGCCAGTTACCGTGAAAGGCTACAACAATGTATTGCCCAAAATGGACATCACTTACCGGACATAATTTTTCGTTCATGAGTAAATAACAAATGCTTTGATTTAACAAGTGTTTCAGTACCAATAAAACTTTTTTAAAGTAAATATTCAATTTTTTATGATTATTTTAAAAACATCCGGTTCCCGTGAATGACCCTGTAGTACAGGCAATTTGTCATCAAAATAGGCTGTAATGCATTAGGGGTGATGAGGGAAGCTTAACTCCAGATTTTTAACATCCCCTCCCATAGATTTTTGAAAAACTCGAAAAACTCAAAAAGTTTTTGAAATGCGTTTTTCTCTGCATCTATGCATTTTAGAGAAAAGTTTTTCAAACAAAATATGTAGAGGACATAAAATTAATGTCTTAAAGTTATGCCGTATAATTTGAAATTGAAATACTAGGTGGCGCTGAAGTTGTAAAAAACGTTGTAAACGACTAGACCAGTTTCGAACACTTGCCCAATTCACAACATTTTCACAAGTTACAGCTCCAAAATGGTAAGTCGTACAAGAAAATTGTGTAATAAAAGTTGTCTGTTTTTTTGAGATCAACAAATTTTCCAAATGCAATACAGACGAAAAACCATTTTTCCCGGTGAAAAAACTAAAAAACACGTTTTTTAGAACTTCAGCGCCACCTACTATTTCAATTTCAAATTATACGGCATAACTTTAAGACATTAATTGTAGAGGAAAATGTCCTCTACATTTTTTGTTTGAAAAACTTTTCTCTAAAATTCATAGATTCGGAGAAAAACATATTTCAAAAATGTTTTGAGTTTTTCAAAAATCTATGGGTGGGGTATGTTAAAAATCTGGAGTTAAGCTTCCCTCATCACCCCTAACATATGGAAAAATTCAAATAAAAATACAAATTGACGGTACTATTACAGGATCATTAAATATAGAACAACTAGTTAATTGGATTATACTCACGTATTCAATAAAGTAGAATAATGCGTTATTATTTATATTTGGCCCGGCTGTATTTGAAAACGATGTGCATATAGTAAACAATATACCAATGTTGTTTTTTTATATGATTCTAAGAAAGGTGACTAATTTCCTGAGTTGTAATACTTGGATTGTCCATGTTTATTTTACAACAAATAAAGTTTACGATATAACTATATTTATATATGTCAGATAGTCATAATGTTAGTTAATTTATCACTTAGCGTTTATCTGCTGACGTAATTATAAACGTCTTGAGGATAGACCTACATTTTTTTTAACATTTAAAATTATTCCATACAATTTTTTATGGCAAAATACTTAATCATTTATAGTATTTTACAATAAATATAAATGATTTTGCTAATGAAAACTAAACTGAATGTCCAGTTTGGATAACAGGCACCGTACTAGCCGTCGTATTCCAAGCTTCAACATTCTTTGCGGATGCTATGCAGCCTTGGATTTATATCATATCCATGTTAAGTTTCTCTTTAATACCAGCTGTATATTTTTCCTTTATGTTATTATCTATTTTCTTAATTACATCTTAAATCAAATGATATAGTTTTTATATGCGTATACTGTAAGTATTTATATGTACCTATAAAGCAAAGTGCCCAGCAAAAACGACTAAAAGATAAATTGGTAAAAATTTGTATACATGTTTTTCTTGCAATTTAAGTGTACATTAAGAAAGAATATTTTTGGAAATTCCAAATTTAAAGGGTTAAAATGGAGTAACAACGAAATTTACTATTTTTTATATTTTTTTGATAACAATTGAGATGTCAACTTAGCCGCAACGAGAAACGCACGTAACCGTACGTCAGAAAATGCAAGTAACGCTAACATTTCCGTCGCGGGCGAAGCCGCAATAAATAATTCATCAGTTGTGGTATCAATTAGAAAATATCTTACAGATCTTTTTTTAAGATTAATTTTCTACAAATTACAAACATTAGTTTTTCTCAAAAAAATCATTATACGATTTCTTTGGATAAAGTATAGTACACTTTGCCATATTTAACCGTTCAGAAGCATGAGTGATTTGATAATCTGTTATGAAAGATCATTTACGAGGGGGCAAAGTATGAGTAGTAATGATAGAAATTAACAATGTGATAGAAAGGTGGTCATCCACGGGTTGTGTAACTTTTTACAAGTACCTTTAAATATACGAGTATGTGAGTTAGTTCTACTCAAAGAATAATTTTAGATATAGTGATACTAAAAATTGTTACACTTACTGCTTTTTATCGTCCTATTTATCCTTTCTTACTAACCTATTCTTATTGTTTTGGTTTGCACAGAATAAACCATGATAATGAAAAAACCATTTCAATCAAGTTATCATCATATTTCGATTGACATGTTATAAAAATTCAATATATACTGTACTATTACCACTAGAAGAATGCTTATCCAACCAATCGATTCTCGAATATATTTTTTTCTTTAAATAAGCACTATTCTGATTTCTGCTTCAAATGAGTTAGTGTATTAAATTTACTATAATCAGGTAACAGAACGAATATATATATATATGTGTGTTATGTCTAAGAATATTTTCTTCAGCTTTTAATTTATCCCTTCAGAAAACATCCAAATCTGAATTACACATTGATTTTCGAAAAGGGAAGCATGACGTCTGGTGCCATATAAATTTCCATATGAGTTCAGATTTAAAATCTTCCTTAATTTTATACAAAAAAATTTTCCATTAAAGTATAAAATTTTAAATACGAACTAATGAAGGGATTTTTTATTCCATTTATCAGGTATTTTACAAAAAAACATACAATGTATGTAATCTTTTGTTTTACATACAATTTCAGAAATTTAACCCAGAAACTCCAAAAATTTGATTATTTAAATTATAGTTTTTAGCTACTAATGAATGCTACACTACTATTTTTTTTTTTAATATACTTCTATTACGAAAGAGTGGAGTTATATAGATTTTTATACTGAGTTTCAAACTATCGGCTTGAAATGTTTTTATGATATTCTAAATACAAAAAAAGTGTATTTAAAGCGTTTTAACGCTTTCAGAAAACAACTTAAAATGCTTAATTTTAGTAGTTTAATAAACTATTCTAGGAATTTTATTTTTCAAGAAAATAAGAAAGTGATAATAAAACTTAAATATTCAATTTTTACTACATCTTACGCTCTAGGCAAAAGTAGTAATTTCCAGAAATATTTTTTCAGCTTTTTTACTAATTGAAAAAAAAAAGGACAATATATGTATTACCTTTTTCCAAATAGATGATATGATTTTTTTTACATAAAGAAAGATCTTCAAAATAATTTCATCTGGAATCACAAAAACATACAAAATATACTTTTTTCTATTCAGCCTCCGGAACCATCGTAAGGTATTACTTCAGAGGATGAATGAGGATGATATATATGAATTTAAATGAAGTGTAGTCAGGTCGACCATTCCTGAGATGTTTGCTTAATTTAAACCCAACCAGCAAAGAACACCGGCATCCACGCGATATGGTATTAATACAAAATATAATAACTTAATAATAATTACACTGTAATACACTAATTAATATTTCGTCTTTTATTGTAAAAATTTATTTGTATATGATTAATTTATAGCAATGTTTAACAGAAAAGAAATTATATAGTATGTAACCTGTCTGTCTACATACCCAAGTAAATTTGCATATATATTGCTTTTTTTAGTATACACCTGTAACAAATGGTAAGAAAAAATTTACTGACAAAAGAATAATGAAAACAGGTTATTAAATACTCCTTTTTAACCAGGTTGAAAATGTAACAGTAATAATTGCGGTGGATATGAAAAGAATAATTCCTACTTTTTTTTGTAAATGGAAGCAATTGATTGACTAAAAAATTTCATTTGCACTAGTACAAAATGTAGGTAGCTTTAAATATACAATTTAGCAACCTAAAAGAAATTTTTAATATATTTTCTGCAATTCCTTTTCAGTAATACGTTGTTTATAATTTGTTATTATAAATTCATGATATTCTTTTTCAAACGTCTACACTTCAGATTTTTATATTTAATACTTTTTTTTATTTTTTAAAATGGTAAGTATTTATAGCTGTCACAGTGCAATTCCTATTCAAATTTGTGTAATGAAAAAAAGTATTCCTCGGTCTAATAAAGCTAAGCTGAAATATACATTTCTTATTATTGTTTGATTATCTTAATGAACTTCTATTATTTAATTTTCTGTTTTGTTTTTAGGTTGATTTCATAAGAAAGCTACCTATTCTAATGGGTACCATGATTAGACTTCCGGAAAAATTCGACATATCTTCAAGTTTCACATCTTCCAGACCCCAAAATCATTATCAGTTCAAAAGTTTATTTATATATATATATATATATATATATATATATATATATGTATTTATATATATATAACTTTCTTGTGGACACGATAACTGCCGTAATTTTGCCCCAATCACTTTCAAATTGATACATAAAATATAACGACCTAAAATCTCGTTAGAGTTCGTTAATTGGCAAAATCAGGCCGTGTGGTTGGAAATGGGGGTTTTTCGAACAAAATATCGCTATCTTATTAAGTAAAATATCAAACTTGTTTGAAGTTCTAAATATTCTTTGAATAAGGACCTAAAATTTGTCTGTGTAAGTCTTTTGATATCACCAACCACTGGCCAGGGGTGCGGAAAATATGGGATTTCGAAGACAAAAAAAAATTATACCTCCCTTAATAGACACAGTATCGAATCGGTTTAAAGTGGTTGTTAGTCCTCTAAATATTACCTAAAACTCTTGTCTGAAACAATTTTTGATATGACCAACCCTTACGGCAAGGGATGACCAAAATGCTGCTGGAATTGTAAGAAGATGGGGTTTGTCGTATGCAAATCACGTGAACTTTTTTTACATGCAACCATTGTCGTATTGAGTAAATATGTTGCTTTTCTTAACTTTAAGGTGGAAATCTTTTTTATTTCCTACTGAGCACCTCCTACTCCCTAATTAGCATGTGGGTCACATGTGCTGGACTTGACGAATCTGAGTGACTCTTAAGCTGGTTCAATTTCAGATAAGTGTAGCATCTTTCTATGCCTTGATGAGAAGCCTAGCCTCCTTCCATTTGTCTCCATGAGCTTATTATGTTACTATTTGTTCTTCTGTGTCTATGTTTAATTTTATAATTTTTTTTTGTTTGTTTTTCATTAGACCTTTGTGAACTTTTGTTTCCATGTGGTCTTACTCAGTGCAAGTGTGTTTATATATACGAACTTTGTAATTTTATGTATGTACTTTATTTATATCTTTATGTATATGTACGTTTTATGGAGGGTGTTAGTTCAAAACCTTTCATCATGTTCTTTTTGTAATACGATTTATTTGTGATTCCTTGTTCGGAACCGATTGTGAAAAAAAACAGATTGTGAGGCAAAAAACAATATTTCAGCCACAGTTTTTTAAAGCATTGACAACTCAAACATACCTAATAAAATCATATTTTGATTTTTATAATAATTTGTTTAATTTAACAAAAACGTTTTTTTTAATTGTAATCTGAAATTTTATATTAAAAAAAAAAAGCCTTAATACTTTTGAGATGTAAACTGCGGTTAAGATTTACCTCATGTTATTGTATTCTACATGCATATTTATTTGCTTTTTTAATTTTAATTTATTGATTTAACCATACATAAATATGAGTATTACGATGATGGATTTTTTGCTACTTTTGATTTGATTCTTGTAACATTTGGGAAGTATCCAGTAAGTACAATAGTTTTTTCTTAAGTGATGACTATTGAGAGCTGAAGTTTTTTTTTTATATAGTAAATGTAAATGTAGCTTTTTACATTTCTGTATCGTCAGGTCATCTTTGTTAATTAGAACCAAATTATGGTGCCCGGGAGTAAGTTTTTAGAAACAATAGCGTTAAAATATAATGTATAGGTCGGATCTTAAATTGTATAAATCCTGCAGGAAAAACTTTAAATATCTATATCCCACACAATCTATCTGTTTGTTAATATTTTAAGTGCAATCTTTTTTTTAAGAAAGTTTTATTAGTAAAATATATGCGGTTCGGAAAGAACAAAATTCACCTGAAATTAATTTTATCCAGTACGTTTTTACTTAATTAAACTTATTGAAGCAGAAATATAAGTAAATTGATAAACAAATTAAGTATTTTTATTCATAACCGTATTATTTAAGAACAGAAAATTTACGTTAAGTAGTTTTTTTAATGTGATACAATATCGTGCCACATTTTGTAACAGACAAGAGTCATCTAAACTGAGGAAAATAAAAAATCTATAATTATATTAGTTCATTAAAATTATTTTAGAAACGGTGGTATAATATAGGAATTTATTTTATATTTAATATTTTTTTAAATATTATATAATTAATTTTTGTAAAACAAATACTGCAAGTTTATTTAAATAAGAATTTATTCTTTAATTTGTTTTTCCATTTTACTGTCAATAAATATCAATATATGTCTTGTCTTTGTACATATTAAGAAAATACATTACATTTAATTTAATCTTTTCAACCGTATATAACAAAGTATGTATACATATAATGTTGTGGAAAACATTAATAAAAGCTTACATAGGCCTATGGTAAATTTATGTTTTACATAATACACTGTATTAAGTTAGGAAAGATAACTATGTGTGCGGTACTGGGGTTATGTGCAGGTTACATTGCAGTTAGTTTAGTTCGTAGTTTAGATCACATTTACATAGTTAGCCACTTAAGTCACATATATCGTAGTTATCCGCAAAATCAGACTATATTTTTAACCGGAACGGAACTAGCGTGAGGTACGACACTTCCCTTCTCTCTCTACTTACCACCCTTCTTCCTCTATTATATTCTCAACTTACCTTTCTATAAAATACACATACACAGACATAATGCTAAAACTTTGACTGTTTTGTGCTTACTACTAAATGGGTCAACCACACGCCAGATTAGTTTGAAAGGAATGGGCTGTGGACTAAAACTGACTAGTAATGTTGTAGGCTGCGACATTATACAATATAAATAAAAAAACATAACAATTTTTAAAACTCTAGAAAAAGTGGTAATTTTAATAATCAAGTACAGTATCATATTTAAAAATGACATAACAATTATGTACTTAAATATTTTTTATTATTCTTTTTATTAGTTTGTTTTCTTAAAATATGTTTTATTTTCTATCTCATAAAATATTTAATATTTATGAATATATAACTTACTTATTTAAATAACCTATTATTTTATAATAGCTTTTATATTTATTCTCCTATTTTTATCCATATAATCTTTCTTTTTTCTATAGATTATCATATAATTAGGCTCTGCTAGGTCTTAGTAATGACAACAAGCCTCATGTTTGTTAATTGTATGACTAAGTAGTAGTTTTCTGTGAATTTTAGTTTGAACGTGATAGGTTTACCATTGAAATAATGCCGATTTATATTGAAGTAAATACTTGCTTAAAATAGAGGAGTATGCAGATGTGGTAGTCATTTTGGGTGTGTGTAATGGTAATATTATAGTTGATGCAGTAGAATATGAAATACGTTTTCCGAATCGCAGCACTCCAGATCCGTAAACAATTAGCGCGACTTTTCGCAATCTTCGGGAAACAGGTTTAGGATCTAGTATTCGTATCAGCTACGAATACGATGTTGTTATTAATGAAATTATTATCGCTGCAGTTCAGCGCAGTCCAGGCGTCAGTACACGATGTCTTTCTAAGCGGATCGGAGTTTCGAAATCGATGTTTTGGAGACCACTTAAATAAACCAAGTTTTATCCTTATCATAAACAACCAGTTCAACGTCAACACCCAGACGGTGCACTTCGCTTGGAGTTCTGCAACTGGTGGAATACAAATCGAAAACTCTACAAAGTATGTTTACCGAAGAGGCAAATTTCACTCAAGATGGCGTCAAAAACTTAACACGATGAGCATACATGGGCTGAAGTAAATTCTCATTAAACGGTACAAGTCAATTTTCTACACCGATTTAGAGTCAATGTATGGTGCGGCCTTCTTCATAATCAGCTGCTTGGACCGTTCATATTACCTGTCCGCTTAAATGCTTAGGACTACTTGCACTTCCTTCAAGAAGAATTACCGTAGTTGCTTGAAGATATTCCTTTAGCGCTGAGACGCAAAGTATACTTCCAGCACTAGAGCGCGCCTCTCCGGTTCTCTTGTGCCGTTTCCACTCGTTTAAATCATCATTTTCCTGAGAAATGGTTTGGTCGTGGAGATCCACTTTCCTGGCCGCTAAGATCACCTGATCTAAAACATTTAGATTTTTGTGTTTGGGGATGGATGAAAAATGTTGTATACTAAACAAAAATACAATCTGTTGAGGAATTAATTGTTCTAATTATGGATGCAAGCAAGAAATGGACGCGATCAACTTAAGGACAACCCAGAAAAACTAAAATTAGCAACAAAAGCAGTACAGAAGCGTGCCAAGAAATGTGTTGAAAATGCGGGCTCATTTTTAACATTTATTATAAATTGGTATGTACGTAAATTGCACTTTGGTCTAGTATACTAGTATTTCTATATGAAACTGGAATATTTATAACTTTTATTTATTTTATTCAACTTATCTTAACCATTTTGTTCAGAATTAAATGTTCTACATGTTTTGCTTATAAGTTTAACGTGTTTATTTCTCACGTAACAAAGTTATTTTACGTCAAACATGAAAAACAGCGTTTTTTACTCCAGTTTATGTGATTTCACCCAGAGTTTACAAAAACTACTATAGATACAGTTCTGAGATCTATTTTATTCAATTTTCAAGTAAAAAAGCCATAAGAAATCACTAATTCTGCCCCTTAATTAACGTCATAAAAATTTCAGTACGACCGCATTTTTATACTCCCAATAAACATTTATTAGCTCGGTAAAATTAAGGTACAACGTGGCTAGTTACATACAATGTCAGTTACGGATCAAGAGTTACAAGGGTTTCAAAACTATAATATAAAAACAAAAAAATGTATTTCAGATACTTACAGAGCTCACTAAAACTACCCGTACCGGGTTCTTTTGATGGAGCAAACATAATTACTATTTCTGTGTTAGTTGTTAAGTTCATCTATACATTCATATAATTTTACGTTACCCATAATACAAAATTTATTCAAAACTGGATAATTCCTTATCAAATAAAAGTTCATAAAAATCTTTTTCGGTTTTGTAATATTATACACCGCGTACCAAGTATAGCTTGACAACGTCTCATTTTTTGTTTTATGAAGATTATATAGACTGAAATAAAATCAGTTACGATACATATTTGATTTTTGTAAATTATAATTTAAACTTACCTAAATTATAAAGGAATTAATTATTTACGTAAATTACAATTTTAAGCGTATACATGTTCTTTTAAAAGGAATATGGAGTGGTTATCTCATTTTATTTTTATGTCACTATAGCATCTTTATACCACTTAAAGATGAACAAATAATACAAAGTTTTTTCCTACAGGATAGTTTTGTAGTTTTTAATTTCCTAAGGGATTTTTTCTGCATATCTATATCTAATCTAATTAATATTTAAATTGAGAAATTTCTTCCTTGTTAGTGATTGTAAAAGAGGTTCAGTTCATGTTCAATTTCATTAATCTTAGTTGGCCGATATACTCTTTGTATTGAATATTTTTATAAGATGTATTTTATATGTTTATAGGTGAATATTAATAAATAATCATAAATAAATCATTTTATTTTTTTACGTAAAAACCTTTTTCGTTGATGATAAATTGAAAAATTTACTTCATAATTAGCACAGTTTTTTTTTATTTTAATGTTTAAATTGTTTCTTTTATAAATCAACTTACCTCTGAAGTTATCATTGTGTTTAGAAGTTAATTACAATTAAATAATATATTATCTTAAGTTATTAATTAAAAGATAGAATAAGTACAGTGATCATATCAAAAAGGGGTATAGGACTTTTTGGAAATCTTTATTTTTTACGGTTCACCTAGTTCATCTAGATCAGTGGTAGTCAACCTGGTTCCTACCGCCCACTGGTTAGCGTTCCAGCTTTCATGGTGGGCGGCAGGTGTTTAGTCCGATACTGTAGCACTTTCCTTCTTTTTTTTTTTTTAATTTAAATCACTTTTGAAAAAATTTCATAGCATTATTTTTAAATTAAATTCATTATGTTTTCATAAAATTTCCCGTAACAATTAAAATGTCAGAAAATATACTATTTGTATCGCCCGCGCGTAAAGTTTAGTTCACGTTACGTAAGTGATCTAAATGGCGCTATAGTGCAACCGCAAACAAAAGAGCCTCGTCCCAGAATAGCTCGCGCATCTGGTCAGTACAAGTATTTGGTAAGTAATTATTATTATATGCTTTATAAATTTTATAAAGTTACTTCCCTTCTTTATAAATCACCATTACTGTTGAACCGGTGGGCACGGTTTAAAAATGTTTGAAAAAACATATGTGTGTATGTAAATACGTACGTATGTGTGTCGCACTGCTTTTGGCTTTCATCTCAGAACTGACCAACATTGATTTTCTTAAAATTTGGTTCAAATATTTCTATATATAATATCACTGATCATGTCCGGCCCAGGGTAGTAGGATGGAAAAATAATCATTGATCATATTAATTGTTTTTAATCGCAATTTCGATTTTCTTCAGAGGTATTTTTGAGGAAACTTTTTAAAGCAAATTTGTTACCTACAATGCAAAGATAAAAAATCCTAATATTTTTTCAAAAACTCAACCAACACTTCATAAAATTGAATTATTATTTTTTTGTTATTTTGCTCTACCTCCCTTCAGTTTAAACATTTTTCAAAAGTTTTTTTTGAAAGTTTGTATACTTCATATATAGTAGTATCAAGAAGTCTACAATTTTTTAAACATTATAGACCCCCGTCTTAAAATGCAAAAAAAATGTTTTGGAATATTTCCTTTTTCTTATTTTAGTCTCCATTCCTATTTTATTGAATGAGGTGTTAGATTTAGAGAAAAATTTGCTTAAGAAAATTTGTTAAAACTAACTTACACATGAATATTTTTAGAAAAATCTTTTCTTAAAATTCATTCCACACCTCTAGTTTTTTTTTTTTTTTTTTGGGAGGGGGTTTAACTCATTTAATATTTATTATTAATAACCGGAAAAATCAAACAATACTTTGTCAACTTATTTTTAATAAAATTAACTGAATAACGAAACGTTACTCAACGAGAATATTTTTTCATTGAACTTATTATTCTCGTAAAAAAAATAATAAATACAGTTTGTGTAATAAAATTTTGTAAAAATTTCCTTATAATTGCCTAACATAGTTTATTAATAATAATAATAATAATACTGCAGCATATATTCTATTTCATATGAAGTATTTCATTTGATATACTCTTCCATGAAAAGAATTGTATGTTTCGGTTAAATCACACATCACAAGCAACTTAACAGATCATTGACTCTGTTTAATTTTTTTTATGTTTACGCATATTTATTTAAACAGTTGTCAGTTGTTTACTCGAAATCGAATTTATCATACATTAGGTGGAATTACTTAACCTATATGTATATTATTTTAATTTTATCATAACTCAATAGAAATTTCTAGCTTATATACATTAAATATTTCATCATTCCTTACTTAATCGTGTGTAACGCATATACTAATTAATTAAAAATAACTAAACATATTAAATTCCTTTTCGACACTTTTTAGTATTTACGTGTATAAAATCTTAAAGATTTGAAAATATCAGGTTGACTCAGGCATTAGGCTTTGTGATGGTACCTACTTAAATTCTTTATTGCATGCAGACGACACCGTAATTATTTTTAATAGTGAGGATAAATTACAACTTACAGTTTATATCCTAAATTAAACAAGTAAGCAATTGGGTATGAAATTATCGTCTGCGAAATCAAAGATTATGTCTTTTAAAGGTAATTGGCCAGTACGCTTGAAAATAATCTTGGGCAGCTCTAGGAACAAGTACGAATTTTTAATTATCTTGGTTGTGATCTATCATACTACAGAAATGCAGAGGTCGATAAAATTTGAGCTGATTTGGGAGAGTCTATGGTTTAATACGCATGATGTTAGGCAAACAGGCCAGTTAGGAGACTCAGTTAAGATTCTACAAAACAATGGACGTACCTATTTTTACTTATGGTAGTGAATTGTGGGTTTTGTGGAGTTGGGATGAGTCACTTATTCAGGCTGCTGAAATGAGATTTTCGAGAGCGGTCAAAGTATATACTCGAGTAGACCGAATAAGGAATAAGAAGATTAGAAGACAAATAAGTGTGATTCCACTATTGGGTACATTAGAGGAATATCGTAAAAGATGGAGTGATCATTTGATGCGTATGCCGCTTTGTAGACTTCCTTCGCAAGTATGGAGATACAAATCGGGGGGAAGAAGGGATACAGGACGCCCTTACAAATTGAATTCTGTAAGCGATGGATGCCGGAACAGGCCAATGAACCTAATCCTTGACAAATGATGATGACAAGGAAAATGTATTTCTGTTTTTATTATAAAACCCTGTTACCTATATAAAGTAGAATTCAAAAAGCTAGATTCGATCAAAATCAATTATTATTCTTTGAATCCCGTTACCCTGAAACTAGAAATACTGTTTATAGTTTTATATTTCATTCGCTCTAGTGTGTATGTGCACGCGTGTGTTTCAATACCTCACTCAAGTGACACGTACTAGGTAATAGGTGAATCAGAAGTTAAGCCTAAACTTCTGAGTTTAGAGAGAAAATAAAATTTTACATGTAAGTGTAATAGATTTCTAGTCAGAAACAGCTTTCAGTTTTTCGAAAAATGATTATATTATGGTCGTCCGGCAAGTAAGAACAGAACCGTTTATACATCCCATGTGCGCAGTTTGTTCTTCTGCTAACGCTTAAGATTTCGCAGCTTGTAAACAAATTGTCATTTGTTTATAATGAATAATAGATTGAAAATCCCGCCACTGTAAGGTACGATCGGTCATACGTTTTTTGAATGCAAAGGTGTTCAGCCTGCGAAAATTCAGCGTCAAATTACTGCAATCTATGCTGACATTGTAATGGATGAAAGAAATGGTGTAGTGAAGTGCATTTACTTCATGACAATGCACGTCCTGTCGGCCTCCGTGGCGCCTCGGCCATTCATCTGGAGGTCCCGGGTTCGAATCGCGGTCAGGCATGGCATTTTCACACACGCTACAAATTATTCATCTCTTCAGAGGAAGAGATGAATACCTAACGGTGGTTCTAGAGATTAGAAAAGAATGCACGTCTATATGCCGCAAAATTTGTGAAATTCTCAAATTTTCCGGAAAGGATGTTGCCGATCATCCGCCATACAGTTAAGTTCTAGCTCCAGAATATTACCAAAATTGGAGGCGTTTCATGACGGGAACCGTTATGAATCTGCCGACGACGTCAAGAGAACTGTTTGTAAGAGACATGGCGGCAGATCTCTTCGAAGACGGCATACAAATACTAGTGTCACGATCGACAAATGCTTGAATTTAAGAGATGATTCTGTGGAAAAATAGGGTAAAAATAAAAAATATTAAGCACATGATAAAGTTAACATAATACAATAAAATTATTATAAAACAAAAACAGTCTTTACTTTCTGGATGACCCTCGTATTTTCACAAGTAGATTGTGAAAATCAGTAGACTGATTTTATACATTATATCAGTATAATGTAACTGTAACGGCAAATTTGTAGTCTTGAAAAAACACAGGTTGACTACTCCTGAGACGTATGGTTAATTAAAACCCAACGACCAAAGAACACCGATATCCACGATCTAGTATTCAAATCGGAATAAAAGTAACACTACCTTTATTAGGATTTGAACCTGAGAGCATGGACTTCGAAATCAGCTAATTTGCGTTGTCGAGTTCACCACTAGACCAACTCACTGGGTTACATATTCTTAATCACCTTATTTACTACAAATTATGAAGGAAATAAATATTACTTAAAAAATGAGGTAATACCGATAAAGTTTTAGCATCCCCAAAACATCCAAATTGATGAACCATAAAAGGAAAGATTTATTTTAATCTGTAGATAATAGGAAATAACTTAGTATTTTACTTTTTTTTAATATTTTTATTCGAGTTTGGTAAAAAATAATTAGAAAAAGATACTTTTTTCGGGTTTTTTGTTTTTCTGGAGAAATATTTTAGTAACGAGATGAAGTAGTTTACTTAGGTAAGTAAGAAAAATAATTATCAATTTCGGTAATGATAGAAATAACTAGATAAAAACCTACAACTACAAATATACAGCAATATAAACGTTTTGATAAAAATTTATATGGAACACTACATATTACAGTTGGGTAATACAATAATGTCTAAAAATAATTGTTTTTAAAAAAAATAAATTTATATTTTCCTGAATAACTTCATCCGTTTTTTGTTTCTAATCAATTCAAAATTTAAAAATTCAGTCAATTTTAGTAAGTTGGTTTTTTTATAATAGTTATATTTAAATTGACAAGGACATAAAAACTAGTAAATTATTCAATCGGTTGATAGATATATGATAAAATTATATATCTTTATAACGAAATCAACTTTTGAAATATACGAAATAATTTTCAAACTTTTTACTTCTTTGTACGAAGTAAAAGAAGTAATATAAACGCGAAAAATTTCGGTTTTCAGATTTCAACGGAAATATCCATTTTCACCATCCCTGAATCCATTTTGACTGGTTTCGGTTTCATTTTGTACGTATTTCGCATAACTCAAGAACGATGAGCCGTAGGATGTTGAAATTATGGATTTAGGACTGTTGTAACATCTAGTTGCGCACCTCCCCTTTTGATTGCAATCGACTCAACCAAAAGTGTCCAAGAAAGCCCAAAATAAAAAGAATTAGAATTTTTGAGTTTTTCTTAATTGCAATTGTAAGCCCTCATTGAGAGCTTTTCAACGATATATCATAAGTGGTACTTATTTTCATTGGTTCCTGAGTTATAGCCAAATAAAATTTTAATTAATAAATATTTGGATCTTACAAGGGGATGGCATTCTGTTCGAATTACTCATCTCCTTTCTTTTACCTTTTTTTAAATTAAATATATTGATTTATTAATAATTATTAACCTCTGATTGTAAAATGAAACTTACAATAAATAATAATTCAATAACACTAAAAAAAAATATGAAAAAATATCAGATGTTATTAATGAAATAAAATTGTATGTACTTTCATTTAAAAAAAAAAGTGTATATGTAATTTAATAGGCGTACAGGAAAGTCATGTGATGTCCAAATCACTTTTTTTTTAAAGATAATGTTGGGTAAAATAACAAAATATTTATTAAAAATCAATTATTTATAAAAAATATTAGATTAAATTAATAATTCTGTTATTTATTCTAATTGAAATAATTATTTTTTTATACCATCTACAATTTTAAAATGATGAAAATAAAATTTAGAAAATCTTAAGCATATATCTATTTTTGTTTTTAATGTTTATTTTAACGTTTAATCTTTTATAAAATACGAGGTAGAATATTTCACTTTATTTTTATTTGTTTACTCGATAATAAAATTACCTTTGTAAAACTACAAAAAAAGAAACAAAACCATCTTCATGTATAATTGCTTTAACTAATTCTAGTGTTTTAAAATTATTTTATTTACTCATTAAACAAAGAAAGAAAAAATTAAAATAGATAATAAGAAGGTTTCTTCATTTCATAGGGAAAAAAAACAATTCAGATTGTTATCGGAAAGTATAACTATGTAACTTGTGTAAAGTGAGTGTGTGTCGAGTCGACCATTAGAATGTAAATTTTGTTCAAATATAATAAACATATTAATATGTAAACAACAGTCGTGCTTTGTGTGTTTGTACGTACGTACATTTATATAGGTTATTGGTCGTCCAACTTATAACGCTATGCTACTTGCTTCCTTACATTTTGTTCTGTATTTAATTACTTCTGAACGTTTTGCAGCTGCATTCAACTACCCACACTCACACAAACAAAGTAAAAAAAAACATACATACATACATACATATATATATATATATATATATATATATATATATATATATTACAACAACCACACCATGTTGGCCGGTCCGTTCAACAACCGTCCGGTACGTTTGCTTCATCTAATTGGACAGAAAAAACATTTATGTCTGTTCAAAAGTTTACTACCTTTAAATTCTTACTGTCTCAGCTCGGTTACTGAAATATTTATTAGAAGTATATTCCTTTTTTGGACGTTCCCTCTCACTTGGTTACTTTAACCGGGTAGTTAGTCAATTAGTTAACCTTTCCTTTTGTGTCAATGGATATTCGATGTCGTTTTTAAGCACCTGCTTACCTTTCCTACGCAATATACCACCAATTATCCTCACCCGAAAATGTTTTCTGCTTCTGTTTTTGAAATTAACTATCTTTATTTTCTACTTCATAAAATAAAATTCTATGTGTGTTAATTATAGTAAGATAGATATTAACTTTAATTAATGCGGCTGTGCTATTTTTGCAATACAACCAACACCTATTTCTAAATATGGAAGTAAAATCTTGACGTAATCTAAAATATTTTTTTTCTTCTTTTTCTGGTACACATGTTTAAATAACAGAGTTCCGTTTTTTTGTTAGGCCTCTTAACAGTATTAAGCATCTGTTTTATGTAAGTTTATTATATTAACATAATAATTATTATTAATATTAGAAATATGTAGTTAACACACATGCGCGCGCGCGCGTATATATAGAATTAAAGTCCAGTGTCTAAATATAGAATATATTAATTCTTCAGTTACATTGAAGAATTTGAAGACTTAAGTGATAATCCTACAATCAATTTTACTTTAGCTTGGAACTAATATAAACAACTAATCCCAATGCAAGGTTAAATTAGTAAAATTATTCGCAAAAAACCGGACAGATTTCTGAGTAAATCATCTGCCTAGCAATACAACCAAACTTACCAGCAATAAGAAAAATAATTATAACCAGACTTTAAATAAATTATATTTGTGAAATATTTATGTATATCTTATTATATATTCTATATGCAGTATTTTTATAAACGCGAAAATTTGTGGCGGGTTCTGCCTGGCCGTTTGCAACAGCATCATGCGAGAACCAACCGACCGATTGCTTTAAAGTTTTCATAATACATTTTTGTTATCCTAAAAATATCTATGATTTTAAGATCTACGGTTTTAAGCTATAGATCTAGCCCCTAGTCTACTTTGGGATGAAGTTGCGAAGTTTTTCTCGTCAAAAGTCTATGTATTTTAGTTACTGCTGTTCTTTTATAATTTAGTTTCTTTTTCTGGTATTTGTAAAGTCTGTATACTTTAATTGTTATTTATCAGTATTATTCTCACAACCATGAAGATAACGAACACAACGGAAGTTCAGGGGATATAGCCCCCTGTCTAGACGGGATGGGCTAGTATATATATGTATAATTTAATAATACTAAAATTTACCGTACTAACCTTATTCAGTGAGCTTAAGAACATATTCCAACAATAAACGTTACAGCGTTTTTTTTAATCAGTTCTGAATACGGATACTTTAATAATTAGCTAATAAAGATCAAATTTGTTTCAAATAAAAAATTACTATTACGGTATTCGTATCTCCTTTTGTTTTTGTTTTTTATTTAAATCAATGAAGGACTTAAAAAAACTGTTTAGCCTGTAATAACTATTAAGTTGTTAAGTAATATTACCTTTATCATGCAAGAAGAAAGAAAATTAATGTAAGATTTATGAATATTTTTCTTCATGAAACTTAAGGAACCTGTTGAACTATGTTATTTTAGTGTACACCAATTTTTTTTTTTTTTAATCGTATTTCATTCATTCTTTATCCTCGATAATTTATTACGTATTCTAAATTATAACTAGTCGATATCATAATTACTTCTTTATAAAAATTACCTGGGTCAAACCTTGTTGTACCAAAGTTAAACGTCGTTATTAAATATTGAAGTTTTCAAATTTATTTTTCTAGAATTAGTAAATGATAAAAAACTAAGACTTTGAAGAATAATTTTTTTAATTTAACACAAAAAAAAATTAAAGAGTTTGTTTCTGATTATCAACATTTATAGAAAACGGTTCATAATTTAGATTCAACTTTTTCAAATTTTTAATTATATGTCGGATGATAGCACGTATACTATTAGAGTTCTTTATTACTTAGTGATCAATTACAATTTGAAATTCAAATTATTTATCTCAGTTTCTCTAAAAATTCTTAAAAACAATTATGAAGTAAAAAGTGGTAAACATCTGAGTTCAGTATTTTTATTAGTTAAGAAGAAAAACAGGTTTTCTATGCGTGTAAATTTCGGGGAATTAATAATTGCATAATTTATTTTTACTTACATCCTACTAGCATGGCTCTATTTCCTCCTTCAGTTTCTTTTCAATATTTTAAATGCCTTGATCATATTAAATGCAATGATTTCTAATTTTTTTATACGGCCTTATTTGTAACAGCTAATTTTAATTATGTTTACAACTCTGGTTGTTTCTACGCTTTCATTTTTCTTATACTTCCATCATTGAATCTTAAAACTTTATCATAAACACCTAATATAAATCTTGATAGCTCTAAAAATAATTATTTTTGGACTTTTTTAGAAACTAAATGGTTAAAGGACCCATTGATGCACATTAAAGCACATTTTTTAACTATTAAAAAATAATATTCCCAAAAAAGGTTTTGTAAAATCACACCTCCATCCCGAAAATGCTCTAAATAAACTAGCGGCTAAGTGGGTACAGTGTGTCATTAGTACCCCTTCTAACCACAACGAGCGCTAGTATAGCACTGACGTACAGCTGCTGTAGTCGTCTTTCTTTCTTTTTCTGGTTAGCTTCCGGCATCAGCTATGTTTTTACATCACAGATGTGCGGTAGAATTAAATAAATGAATAATATTTAAAGTGTAAAAAAGTATTTAGTGGCTGCTTGTACCACCTTACCCGCGCGAATAAAATACTGTATGCGAGCGCTTGCTTTAGTTTGAATCATAGACTTAAATAAACCAAAAATATTATTTTTAAATAAAATTATAAATATTTTAAATTATAACCCATCAGGTTGGTCTGGTAAACGCGTCTTCCCAAATCAGCTGATTTGGAAGTCGAGAGTTCCAGCGTTCAAGTCCTAGTAAAGGCAATTACTTTTATACGGATTTGAATATTAGATCGTGAATACCGGTGTTCTTTGGTTAACCACACATCTTAAGAATGGTTGAACTGAGACTGTACAAGACTATACTACATTTACACTCATTCATATCATCCTCTGAAGTAATACCTGAACGGTAATTCCCGGAGGCTAAACAAGAAAAGAAAGAAATATTTTAAATTAAGTTGCGTGTAAGCCGTGCATCAGAAAAAAGCCGCGTGGCGGGAAAGTCCTACAACTGTGTTGTCAGCGTTTTAAATAACTTTTTAATGTTTGATTATTTTATTATAGAACACTAGGCTACAATAAGAAAAATTAGTGGTAATAGGCAAATATATTAAATAACTGGCTTATCGATATATGGAAATTCTACATAATTATTACTGATAACTTTAAATTTATATAAAAATTGGACAAAGAGTAAAGGTAGTGTCCCTGTTAAAGATGTTGAAGTTAAAAACAGCTTGTAAAGTTTCAGCGTTTCTCCTATTTCGCTAAAAAAATTACGCATTATTTTTATAGAATAATATTCTTTTTTTTAATAATGATTTAGAAATTTTACAAACGACAATTTTATCTTGTTTTGTAGTAAATGTAACTAAAGACAAGCCCTTCAGTTAATCCTTAGCAAGAAGTATTATTTTATCCTGAAATATTTTATCTAAAGCTTTTTTTTTTTTCAATTTGAAATTATATCTTTAATATTTAATTAGTTACTTTTTATGAAAGTAAATGATAAAATAAATACACATACAAGTATAAAATAAGGATAAAAGTTTTTACAAGGAAAATAAAATATCGTTGTACGACCATTAAATGATATTCTACAAATCATGATTTAAAATCCCGTTTTTTTTTTTTAATTCATAATAAAAATAAATTTAAACGATAATAATAAATAATTGTTTGCTAAGGTGTTGACATTTTTAATGCTTCTTAGGTAAATTATCATATAGAAAGTAAATAAAAAAAGGAAATATATTATAAATAATGCAACATGATCTTTAATTTTAAAAAAAAGTTTTAATTTCTTATTTTTTTCTTTACTCATTTCTTTCTTTCTACAAATATATAAATTATAAAATACTGCTATATAATACATTTCAGTAAATAGTGTAAATAAATAAATTAAATACCTTAAAGTATACGTTTTTATATAAAAAAAAATTATTTATGTTTAATTCCATTAAGTTTAACGGACGTATAACTAACTAGACTGGATAATGATTACTTTTACTTGATTTCACAAAGATTAAATCATCACGCAAAAATTTATTTTTACTCCTTAGTATAAAACTATTCTTCTTTTATATATATACAGTATATATATTTTATATTATAGATCTTTCATTGCCATAATATTATAAATTAAAATTTCTTATTATTTAACTATTTTCCGGTGATAAACAGAACAAAAAATGAGAAGATGGGCGGCAGTCCTCTACATATTCACACACTCATTAGCTCTTTGTTTCATAATACTGCCATTTTTATTTTTTATGTTAATTTTTACTTTTAATTAATACTGCATTTACTTTAACAATAAAAATAAGAAAATGTCAAAACAAAGTCAGAATATATCGTGAAGATAATATAGAAATAATTATTTATTTCACCCCTATTTTTGCGGCCTTCCACCCCTGGAAGAGTGCGTCGTTGCCACATTTGTCCACATGACACTACTATCCTTGCCGTTAACGAAGACCCTGGCCTAGCCTAGCGAGAGCTACAAATGGCACTGAACCTTGTCTGTGCATGGCAGAAAAAATGAAGGATAAAAGATAATAAGAATAAATAAAAGCATGTCACACTCCCCATGCGAAAGGGTGACTGTCCCGGTTTGTACTTGGATGGTGTCTTGATCCCACAAGCAGAGAGTGTGCGGTACCTAGTAGTTCACCTAGATCAGCGTTTGACCTGAAAGTGTCACGTGAGGATGAGGAGAAATCAACCAAACGCGAAGTATAAGGAACTACATTAGCCGCTACGGAGAAACTCAGGCCTCACGTTATTCAATAAAAAAAAAAAAAAAAAAAAAAAAAAAAGTACTGATTTACAAAGTTATCCTTCGACCAGTCTGGATGTACGGTGTGGCGAAGTTGTGGGGAACAGCAAATAATAGTAACATAGAAATCATAAAACGCTTCCAAAACAAAGTAACGAGGGCAATTGCAGAGGTACCATGATTCACGCGGAATGATGAAATTCACGAATATCTAGAACTTCCAACGGTTCGTGAGTTGGGTGACAGTGCAGAGTTAAATACCAACAACGATTTGAAAATCAGGTCAACTACTTTGCTATCAATCTGCTCGAAAACAGCAGGGACGTCCGAAGTTTGAAACGTCTTCGTGTGCTCGCTCGACTTAGGAGTTATTACATGACAGTTTGATGTCTCACAACGCCAAATCTAGTGGTATTGTTTTTTTTTTCTTTGTTTTTTATTTTTTTTTTTCATCTATTAATGCTTGGTTTTTGTGGACTATGAAGTGTTGGCAGATATATTTTTTTAAGATTTAAGATTGCTTATAACTATTACTATGAATTGCTTATTTTTGAAGTTCCTTAAAAACCCCTTATCATGTGCTTCTTGTCAAGCGACTTACTTACGGCTCAACCTAGGGAGCCGATTGTAAATATACTGGTAGTTGAAAAAATAAATAAATAAAAAGATAAATTAAATGAATACTGATTTTTAAAAAATATTAATTAATATTTTTGAATTAATTAATTTTTAATTGATTTAGTTAAATAAATAATAGTTCAAAAAATGTTATCGAATATTTAATAAATACTTCATTAGACTAAGAAATCTTGAATTATTATTCATAACAAATGTGTATCATAACAAGTCGAATCTATTCTGAGGCAGGTTCCTCAGTACCTAGGCCACCTAATTCTCTTCATTTTCCAGATATACTTTGATGTTCTTGGTAGCTTCTATTTCTTTTAGATCGCCTATAATTTTTAATCTTTTCCGGTTTTTTTCTTTGCACCTTCTACTGATCCTTCTAGCACTGTTCTTAATAAATCCTTTTCGTTTCACGATATTACCCAGCTAATTAGCATTCCTATTCTGAACTGTTTCCTCATTATACTTTTATTTTTTTTACAAATCTGTCCATGTAATCTTTTCCAAACTTCTCTACTCCCAGATTTCAAATTCCTCATCAATTGTTTTTTTTTTTACTTTTATTTAAATGTTTTACATCAGTACAGGACTACTATTTAGAAACCTCTTCCTTCTTTCTTTCCTGTTTAGCCTCCGGTAACTACCGTTTAGATAATTCTTCAGAGGATGAATGAGGATGATATGTATGAGTGTAAACGAAGTACACTTTGTTTGTTGAGAATGTAGAAGACTACAGTCTTCTACATTCTCAGTTCGACCATTCCTTAGATGTGTGGTTAATTGAAACCCAACCACCAAAGAACACCGGTATCCACGATCTAGTATTCAAATCCATGTAAAATTAACTGGCTTTACTAGGACTTGAACGCTGTAACTCTCGACTTCCAAATCAGCTGATTTGGGAAGACGCGTTAACCACTAGACCAACCCGGTGGATTAATTTAGAAACCTCTTATTCAAATCTAACTCCACTCTACTTAATAATAACTGTTTCTTGTTGTTTAACATCTCCTTAATTATTACTTTTATAATATTAATTTCATTCTCATTTTTTTATTCTTCTGTTAAATTGGTATCTAAGTAAATGTAATGTTTTATTTGTTCAACTCTTATCTCTTTGTGTAATTTTTCTTTTGAAATATTGTTAGGCTAAATAAAAAAATAATAATAAAAACCTCTTATATATATATATATATATATATATATATATATATATATATATATATATATGTATGTATAAATAAAAATGTAAATCTTGTTTGTTCAAAATCTTAAATCTCCAAAAGTTCTTCACCGATTGCTTTGAAATTTTGACAAAACCTTGTATTCCAATACGCGCGTGTTTTATATATCTAAGATTTCACAACTGTGACAGGTAAAAAAATGATTTTTTTTTTTTAAAATAGCGCTACCTTTTGGACGTAAAAGCAACACACGCTATACAAAATACTTTACGATTCCATTTCAATGATTCCGTATGTCCGCTATAGACTAAAAAACTACTGGACCGATTTACGCGCGGGGAAAAGGAAGAAAGGGATAAATAGGAAAAGGGGAAAATCGAAAAAGGTAAAAGGGAAGAGTGGGAAAATAGAAAAAAGAAAAAAAGGAGGAAATGGAAAGGGGGAAGGAAAAAAATTAAAGGGGAAAGGGGAAGAGGGAAATAATGGAAAGAGAAATGGAGAAAGAAAAGATAAAGGGGAAGGAACAGGGAAATGTGGGAAAGGAAAAAGGAATATGGGATAAAGGAAAATGGGAAAAGGAAAATCGGGCAAAGGAAAGGTTAAATTTTCTGAAGTTAATTAATTTTGTTAATCTTTTATCAACCTTTCAATTTGTTCATTTAATCTATATATATACTCAAATCTAGCAATACCGAAGCATTGCCGGGTCTGCTAGTATGTATATAAAAACCTTCTAGTTATAATTCCTATAAAAATTTGATACAATGATTTTTTTATGTAGCATAATGTGTTAGGGTTAAAATTTAAATCGATTTGTAGTCGATGAAATTCTTTATTAATAGTTTGATAAAAAATGATTTTTTAAAATAATTTAGATTTCATGAATGAATAATCTTTGATTAAATAAAATTAGTAAAGATCCTACAGAAATCAGCATCCTGATTTATGAAACTCACTAATCTTGGATAATCTTCAAAATTGACCGAGATATAGGTGATGAAATGCTAAGCAGAAAAATGTTATACTAAAAAAAATACTTTTTATACTAAAAAAATTTATAGTAGATAAATTTTACAGGTTCTTTCTTCTAATGTACCTTTCAGAAATTATCCTATAAACAGGTTGATAAAATAAAAATAGTGTTATAGCTTAGTTACGATTAGAATACGCAAAAAATATTAAGTTAAGGTATCCACGAAGCCTCTGAAAAAAAAATAGAAAACTACCATAACCTAGTATTTCAGTATGATAAAAAAGTTAACACTAGTTCAATCTCTGCAAAAAAAAAACAAAAAAAAACATGCATGGGATAATATTTTAGAAAATGAATTTAAAATTCGATTCCGGAAATTATTAATATAAGTTAACTTTGCAATGAAAATAATGGAAGGTAAAAAATCAACACATCGAGATGTGGTGATTTTCCCAAATTACAATGTAACGCGTAAATATCGATAATTTTAATCTTAGCTGTCAAAGTTTTTTACTACCTTGTACAAAGTAAAGGAAGTATTATGATAGAAAATTTTGGTTTCCAGATTTCAACGGAAATATCCATTTTGACTAGTTTCAGCGTGACGTCTGTACGTACGTATTGATGTATGTACGTACATACGTACGTATGTATCTCGCATAACTCAAAAATCTTGATTGTTGAAATTTTTGATTCAAGACTGTTGTAACTTCTAATTGTACATCTCCTCTTTTGAATTCAGTCGATTGAACCAAAAAAGCCCAAAATCAAAAAAACAAAATTGAATTTTGGACTTTTTCATAACTGCAGTAACAAGCCCTCATTGAGAGATTTGAACGATATATCATAAGTGATACTTATTTTGAGATGGTTCCAGAGTTATAGCCAAATAAAATTTGAATTAATGAAATATTTGGATCTTAGGGGATGGCACATCGGTTTGAATCAGACTTCATCTTATTTTATAACTTTTTTTAAAATTTAAATGTATGTATTTATTAATAATTAATAATCTCTCATTGTAAAATACTTTTACGATGAATAATAATTCAATGGTAACAACAACAAAAAATATCAGAAGTTTTTAATGAAATAAAATTGTATGTACTTTTCATTTCAAAAAAATGTGTAAACGTAATGTAAGAGTCGTACAAGGAAGTCATGTGTTGTCCACATAATATTTTTTCATTTACACAGTATTTGTTTCTTTCTAATTTCAATGATTTTATTTTCAAAAATAGAAAAAAATATATTCCTTGTTGACGCATAAAAATGTACAAAGGCAAAGTGTACAATTTGAATTTTTGTTTTTATACTCCGTAGAAATCATTTCCCTCATTTTTTTTTTTATTTACAACAAAATCTTTTAACGTGCCATTTAAAGGAACCTAATGTAATGAAGATAAACAACAATAATAATAATAGTAATAATAAAAAAAAATTATTTCTAAATAAAAGATAATTACAACGAATACGTAATCAACATTTTATAGACATGATCAAGAGCTGGAACAGACATGATCTGTTAAGTTCTGTTTAATTATTCAACGACAAACAAAACCACGATAAGATAATGATATGAAAAACAATCATAATGTAATAAATAACCTAATTCCCAGAAAATTCTACTACTATTAATGGCTAGACAAAATAAAATAAATTAGAAATAAAATCAAAACAATAATTAGTACATTACGAGATGTAATGTATAATGAATTTTTTAAGATTTCCTAACAATTCGCTGAACATAAGTTATGATTAATATGATATTTTGATTATAAGCTTACATTGAACTTTGAATTCAGTACAACAGAACTCAGATATATATACCATCTTAAAAACTAGCACACTGGCATACACACAACCGCACACACATTCATTTACACCGGCACCCCCCCCCACATGCTTTCTATATTTGACAATTGTCTTTTTAACAAGTTCGTTCATATGTATTAAATTCTGCAACTAAACTACCTCTGTAAACCACACACCTATATAAATCTTATCAACCTTTTCCAATCTCGTTCACTAAGAAGGTTAATAATCTGTTCCTCCGTTAAGACACTGTTGCCCAGTTTTGTAGTTCTTATATCCGCTAATATCGTGCACCTTCCGGTAAAATACGATCTGTCTTCTTCCTCCGTTCTATTACTTATAGCCATAAGTAACCATAGCTCATTGCCGGTCATCCCTACTCTGACTTTTATTTAAATCTCCATTTGCACCTGGAGTTCTAAATATCACCGACATTTCGCTCCTGTTAAATTTACCAGTAAAATAATTCCGATCTCAGAGTACAGCAGCAGATGATAGCAAATATTATGAAATAACCTTTATGCACGTGCCATCCATTTCTAGCTTAAATAGTAATTAAATAATGTAGCTTGTTTTGCAAATTACTAATCATAGTAGAAGGAATGAGCTCATCATTTTCTTACGAATATTACGAGAATAACGACAGTATACAAAATATTTAATTAAATATTTTTAATTACAAACATCACTTCACTCACGACATATTAACGGTTGTTTTTATTTCAATATTACTTTCGTCTTCTTCTCACAACGAATTTTTGAACATACATGAGTAACTTGTTCCTCACGTCAAGTGATCTACAACCTTTGCGATTACGACACCCATCATTTTAAGATAAAGTATGGGCTTTGTTAATAGGACCATTACTTCCTCTTATCATTTCAGATTTACAACCTATAAAGGATTCTTACAACCTATAAAGGTATCACAACGTTCAGAGAACGTATTTCTAAACAAGTAGTTCTTTGTTCTTGCTAATCTAAAGATTATTTTCCTCACTTTATCTTTTACTCCAGTATTTTTCATAGCTGAACGCTA
The DNA here is from genome assembly GCF_047948215.1 of Lycorma delicatula. NCBI lineage: Eukaryota > Metazoa > Arthropoda > Insecta > Hemiptera > Fulgoridae > Lycorma > Lycorma delicatula. The sequence continues at coordinate 95,972,185 of NC_134460.1, forward strand.
AATTTTAGCTGGGAACGAACCTACGTTCCTCGCAGGCCCGTAGAACAACTACAAATCAACCGGGCGCAACATTGCTAAATCTCATACTCGCATGTATCATATGCCATAGCGCAGGAGCTTGTGTGAGACCTTAATCTTACTATGTGAAAGAGTGAGTGAAACAGATATTACATATATCCGATCCGATAACAACGTTTAAGACAAGTTGCACTATTCCCTCCCACCTACGATCAGCTTTGAAATAAAAAAAAAGAGTAGTCTATTAGTTAATATTTCAAAATACACGTGTTGTGAAGAAACAAAAACTCCTTTACCAAAATGCTTCATCAATTAAAGAATGTAAGGAAATTAAATAAGTAAATGAATGATCACTCGTGAATTCTTTTAAATTTAATTTTTCATCCAGTTTTTTATCTTAAAAATTATGTAGAATTATACCCGACTTAATTTATTTTTTATCTACACAAAAAATGTTAGGTATAATTCGTATTCGATAGAATAAATAAAAAAAGAGTAGAGGAAATGAAAATATATGGATAAAAGTAGCATAGATTAATCGAATACCAACAAACGAGAATTAATTGTTTTTTTCGTAATACTAAAAATAAAAAAATAAAACTGTGTTCTTACTTCAGTATAAATTTATTCCAAACATTTTAATTGCGGATATCAACCCGCATCCTGTTTAATTTTAATGAATTGTAACACAAACAACTATAAGTTCATTACCTATGAGTGATGATATTCGTTATAAAGACGAAGTGGTTTTAAAATAAGTCTAGAAAAAATATAATTAATTTCACATTCCATTTATTGTTGATCCTTTCATTACGTATAATTACTAATTTGATTCCTTACAAAATTTTCTTGTAACGATTGAAAAATTTGAGTATTATCAAATAGTTATTTGTAAAAACTTTTTTAATAATGTTCAGTGATTTGTGTCTTAATATTGTTAAATAGAACGTAAAGTAAAATCAGTAATAGGCGATCAGTGATTTAAGTGATCGCCTATGATATTTATCCTACCAACTGCAACATGTAATTTATAATTTATTATTCGTAGGAAGTGATAATGCAGTTTGGTTTTCAAGGATATGTAGCTTAATTTGTGTTTTGGGTATGGGTGCGTATCATAGTCTCTAGTTAAATAAGCGGAAGATATATTTTAATGTAAACTAAACTAGGTAGAATTTTTCTAATTATCGAGTTACTAAAAGGTAACCACATTAAAAATTTAGAAACATACTTTCTGCAAAATCAGTTTTAATTTTTAATTGAATTGAAAACTGATTGTATATAGAAGACGAATTATCACTGTATATCCAAATTTCTTCAAATATTTGTATACCGCTGAAAAAATGCTTCGATGAAGCAGTGAATAAAACTTTTTTATTCCTTCACTGAAAACTTTCTCGTGTTACATTCGCAGTTTTCATATAAAACTGAAAAAAAAACACAAAACAAACAGCTACCTAACATAAGATAGAAAATTGAATAAAAAATTACGTCCAAATTTTTAAATAATTCATTTCAGAATAACTGAATTCAATTTTTTTCAGCAGAGGGCACAGTGCGCTAATACCTTTTTCCTTGTTCTAACGAACTAGATTGTACAATGTAAAATAAATTGTTAAAAATGGGAATACAGGATTTTCTATGATTACTTTTACTTTATTTTACAAATTTTTAATTTCTCTTTTTTTAGTAATTTGAATGGTTTCTCTACCCACCTCTAAATAAATTAATCATTAATTTGATTGGTTCATAATAATGAATTGTGTAGATCCTGACAAAGTGTCAGGCATTATTAAGCTATTCCGAGGTGAAAAAAAAGGAACTGCCATAGCATTTATCTGTTTAGTTCAATAGAAACCATGGTAAGATCTTAATCAGAGCAGAATAATAAAGTAAATAGTAGTAAAAAAAAATAGTTGTTATTAAAGTCTACATTCTTTTTTTTTAATGTAAACTAATTTTAAGGTAATTAAAACTCGAAAATATTAAATATGAAAAAATAGTAAGAAGTTAATTCAAAATTTAGAATGCGTAATGAAAATTGTATGAACACATAATTTATCTACTCGTAGAGTTGGATGCAGAATATCAAGTTTTATTAAAAAAATACCTTTATATTAATATTATTTAAAAATTTATGAATAAAATAATATTGTTTCTGTAAAAGAAAGTCTTTTAATTATTGCATTTGAAAAAGTTGATGAAAAAATCTTTTTAACAGTTTTGTATCTATTTAAAATGATAACAGAAGCATAATAAAGCTGTTTCTCATAAGCCAAAACATTTTGTTGAGTTGCACGAAAATAATTTTGTTATCTAGCTGAACAGAGATGGAAATTATTTAAAAGAAAAGACATTTTTATTTTTAGTAAAGTTTACACATTCATAAATATGAATGTTAAGTTAACTAGACTAAGTTAAAAATTTTTAGTTTCTAAATATTGGTTAAATTATTCATACTATGTGTCAAACAATGATCTGTCAGCCAATTTTTGTATCTTAAAAACTCATTCTGATTTTGGGGAAGCACCAAGGAAATTATATTTCAGATGGGAATATACGTAAGGATGATAAATATTTAATAATCTTGATAAATTAGGATTTTATTAAAATTTAGAGTTTTAATACGGTTTGATTTGTTACAAATGAAATAAATTTGATAATCCCTAGAGAATTTGTCTTTCGTCTTATAGGCAATAAAAATATCATTGTTCTCATTAATGGGAATTGTATACATGTGATAATTCTGCGTAATCTTTTAACCTTAATATGTTTTCAACGTTATACCTTTTATATATTTCTTCATTTTTTCTTCCAATATTTTGAACGTACATACTTCCTTGTAAGCAGCAAAATAATATTAGTTCTTGCCTAAAAACTTGTCTTAGTCTTTTTTTTACAGATTTCACACACACACTTTGTTTTTCGCGATCTCTGCCCCTCTCTCTCGTTAAACTAGGGATAACATTTTTTATGAGTTTAATAATGGTTTTAGTAAGAGTAAAAAAAATTGTTTATCTTAGTTTTATTTTTCTGGAATGTTTTCATTTTCTGATTTTAAAAATGATAAAAAAATTAAAAGAAAAGAATTTAAGAATAAACTATCTCTTTTTGCCTTCACATTTATTAATTAAAAAAAAGAAAGTATTACTAAAAAGAAAATGTAATTTCTGTAAATGGAACAAGATTTGATGTAAAATCGTATCTTTTGTTCAAAATTTTGGAAAAATTAATTTAATCAATTTTAGGTTATTTGTATGGTATTTATGCTGGACGCATTCCCAAGAGGTGTGCCTTTCTAATTCTAATAAAATACTATTACTATTGTATTTAGTATTTCGTGGGAGTTTATGATACAATCTTTGCTTGGTTACCAGAATTATTATTCAAAATAATAAAAATTACAAAGGTATTGGAACCTCTTCCTAAAACGGGTGGTCGGTTAGAATTGAAAATATTTTATAAGTACGTTATGAGGAAAATTCAAAAATAAGTATGGAATAAAATTTAACTCGACCAAATTAATAGTTTTTAAAGTATAATAAGATAAAATCTTGTAACGAAAGAATCTTTTCTGGATATTAAGCCATACTTAAAAAAAATAATTAAATATTTTTAAAACTTTTCAAAATGTAAGAAGTCTATACGTATTTGTTTGTCTTATGCTTTAATGTTGTACTAAACGCGTTGTTTTATATTTAACTGGAGACCAAACTCCACACCTGGTCTGGCTGCTATTGCCAGATGTGAAAAATGTATTGCGATCATAAACAATCAACCGGTTACACGTCAGTATATATACATACATGCATACAAATGTTTTTGTTTGTGTGTGTGTTCGTATATATATGTATGCGTGTGGTAGCCCTATACTATTTAAATAACAAAGAGAGCACCCTGGACCGTATTGTCTCTTCCATCTCTTAAACCCCTCCCTATTTTTCTCTCTTTTTACAGTCACCTTTCTTTCTGCTTGCTATGCACCATGATATGAAGTACTGATGGAAATACGACCCCTGATTCTTGTCGCGTCCTCGTTAGCAGGGTTGTAATGTACATACGGTGTGCATTATCATACAACCACATCTCTAAAATGAAAATTGTTCCCAAGCTTTTTACTTTATTGTTATATGTGAGAAAAAAGCTTGGTCACTTTATTTATTTTTTTTTCAGTAAACCAAAAATGATAGAAAAGAAGGTATAAAATATTCTAATTATGTAACAGATATATATATATATGCTGAATATAACTTACAAAATGAATAATACTTTAATTTGTTAATTATTGATGTTGCACTGGAATAATTTTAAAACTCTACTCATATTCGTAATTTTTTTTTAAAGCCTGTAGGTTCTTCTTTATTTCATTGTGTTTTACACCTAAAAATATTTCTGCAAGAGACCTTCCTTCATTTAATGAGAATTTTTCTCATGCTTTTTTTATTGATAAAATTAATTTACTACATATTATGTTTGAAGCGTGTGCAAGGAAATATAAAAATTACTATTTTTTTAGCATAGGAAATATTCTCTGCTTAATTTTAATTCGGACTCGGAACCACATAAGTGAAAGATTGAGTTGTGGAGATCGGCCGGAAATTCTACTTTCTTAACTCGTTTTCACGATTTTCTAATTTAAACAAATCTCAACGTTCGTGCTTACCTTTTTGATTTACTGTTTTTCCAGTGTAGCTTATTTTACTATTAAAAAATACTATTTTTTTCTTAGTTTTTTAAAAATATTAAATTATTTTCATCAATTATAAAATCTTCATATCTTCATATAAAGTCACATCGCCTGTAAAGCTTTCTTGAAAGACTTTCACCAAAAACAAAAATCAAGAAAAGTATGTTTTGTTTTTGAGATAATCTAAATTTAATGATTTTTTTTTTGCTTGATGATATCGCCACATTGACGTTTGTGCGTGGGATATGGAAATGTAGCGTATGAAAAATGCCGTGCCTGACCGTGATTCGAACCCAGGACCTCCGGATGAAAGACGCTACCATTATTTTACTTAAATTTCATTTTCAGGACAAATGCAGCTCTCTTTTACAGAATGTGATTTATTTGGTCAATACGAAAAACTGTGTTGTAAAATATGTTCTCAGGTTAAGCATTTTTATTCATCCTATAATAAAATTATTTCTATAAATTTATGCTTTATAATTTAGTAAATAAATCATACTGTTCAGAAGTTCTTCAATTTTGAATAGACATGGTGAAGAAAAAAGACAACATACACATGGATATATACATAAATAATCATTAATCTTTACTTCCTTGTACGAAGTAAAGGAAGTATTGTGATCGGGAAAAATTTCGGTTTCCAAATTTCAACGGAAATTTTTATTTTCACCGTATCTGAATCCATTTTGATTAGTTTCAGAGTGATGTCTGTACATACGTATCTCGCATAACTCAAAAACGATTAGCCGTATGATGTTGAAATTTTGGATTTAGGACTGTTTGCAACATTTAGTTGTGCACTTCCCCTTTTTATTGCAATCGGCTGAATCAAAAGTGTCTAAAAAAAGCACAAACCCAAAAAGTTTTGATTTTGGACTTTTTCTTAACTGCAGTAATTAGCACTCATTGAGAGCTTTTCAACGATATATCAAAAGTGGGACTTATTTTCATTGGTTCCAGAGTTATAACCAAATAAAATTTTAATTAATGAATTAAAATACATGGAGAAGGCACATCTGTTCGAATCTAACTTCACCTCCTTTTAGGTGCATTTCATAAGAAAGCTACTATTATAATGGGTACTATAGTTCGACTTCCGAAAAATTTCGACATGTCTTTGCGTTTCACATTCCCTAGATCCCAAAACCACCGTTAGTTCAAAAATGTATATATATTTCACTTTCTTGTGGACAAATGCCGTAATGTTTGCGCCAATCACTTTCAAATTGATACATAAAATATAACGACTCAAAATCTCGGTCAAGTTCGTTAACGGGCAAAATCTGATCATGAGGGTGAAAATGGGGGGGGGGGAGTTTTCGAAAAAACAAAACATCGATATAATATTCTTATTAAGTATAATATCAAATTCGTTTACAGTTCGTACTATACTTTGGATAAGGGCCTAAAACTTATCTAAGTAAAACCTTTTGATATCAACAACCATTGGCCCAGAAAAAACGTGTTTTTTCGGGTTTTTCACCGGAAAAAATTGTTTTTCGTCTGTATTGCATTTGTTGTTAATCTCAAAAAAACAGACAACTTTTATTTAAACAATTTTCTTGTACGAATTACCGTTTTGGAGCTGTAACTTGTGAAATTGTGAAAATGTTGTGAATTGGGCACGTGTTTGAAACTGGTCTAGTCGTTTACAACTTCAGCGCCACCTAGTATTTCAATTTCAAATTATACGGCATAACTTTAAGACATTAATTGTATGTCCTCTACATTTTTTGTTTGAAAAACTTTTCTCTAAAATGCATAGATGCAGAGAAAAACGCATTTCAAAAACTTTTTGAGTTTTTCAAAAATCTATGGGAAGGGGATGTTAAAAATCTGGAGTTAAGCTTCCCTCATCACCCCTAACGCATGGACAAAAGATCAATCGGTAGGTAAGGATTTTCAAATACAGCCTATTTTGATGACAAATTGCCTGTACTAATAGATATAAGACATACATTTATTTAAGGATTAATAAAGGGAATTTTTCTCTATCCTAATATTTCAGGTAAGATTGTTGATTAATAATTGTATAAATATTTGCTGTTAAGAACTAATATTTTAGCAATTCTGTAAATGTCCACTTTATTAAAGAATTGGAGGATTGTAACTCACTTTTAAACCAAATAAGTTTAAATGAAATTCAGCAAAAAATGTGTATATGTAATTTAATAGGCGAACAAGGAAGTCATGAGGTGTCCACATCGGATTTTTTTAGTGTAAATATGCATGCATAAATCTTTGTAAAAATATTTCGACAAATGTTTTAACGTGATTTATTAATGATATATATATATATATTTGAATATACATATTAAATTAACACTTTTAAGAAAGAAATTATTTCCATAAACCAACAATAGACCCGTTGTTTTCCCTGCTGATTATTCGATAAAAGAATGATGAGCGATGAAAAAACAGTTTTCAAATATTTGAAAAGTGTATGGATTTAGAACATTATTAAATTTAAATTGTAGTGTATTTGTTTTAATATAAAAAATGTAAAAATATTCTTGATGCCTGAAAAATTAAATTTAAAGCAGAGAAGGAATGGTGTTTGTTTTTTTCAAAACGTAAGTTTTAAAAAAAAAAAAATTAAATCGTAAATTTTAATTTGATAATATATAAATTCTAATACCGTACTCAAGTTAAATGGGAGTCATATTATCTCAAATAGTTTTTTGATTAATATACGTACTATCAAATAGATAAATAATTCGTAATTAATTATTTGTTTAAAAGGACTATTTTGTATTGGCAGAAAGGTTTGTAATTTGACAGTATGATTAAATAATATTAATAATTATCCGACATGTATGGTCTCAAATCTTTCATTCGAATTTTTTTAGGTTCAAATCCTGGTTAGGCTAAACATTTTTCATTAAGCAACAAAATTTCTATTTCATATTCCATATACAAGCCTTTAAAAATAAAAAGAATGAGTAATGGATAAATTTGAATGTTGTTTTCTTCTGTCAGAATGAAAATTATTGTTTATACTTTGTTTTTTATTTCCTTACTATGAAGTGCTATTTTTTGTTTTTTTAAAACCGGTTTAACTTCGTAGTATTTATAAAAACCTACGCAGTTACCGATGCTTTCAAAAAATAAGCAGTTTGTCATAGAACAACAAATTTTATTTTACTTATATTTAATTATTTTACTTATAAAATACGTGATAAAAAATACAGTAATTTATGAATAAATTTGCCAAAAAATAAAATAAAAAAGTAAAATAAAATACGGAAATAACAACTGCCGATTACAAAACGTATTATTATGATTATGGTAAGATATATTATCTACAGTAATATTTCACTTATATTAAACAACAATGTTTTCCTTATGGTGTACGTAAAGTTTTTAAACAGAAAAAACTAAAATTCCGTAAAAATATTTTTCATTAAAATAAATCTTCCAGAATATATTAGGAATATCTCTTTATAAGGCAGAAGGAACATCTGAATACAACTCCTAGTAGGAAAATGTGGTTAATAACCACATTTCTATTCGGAAATATATTTATATTGGATATACATATCACTACTTCCGGTTGGAAATATTCTTAATAACCATTTTATGATTACGACTGGTAGGATTTTTAAACTGTTGAGAAGACTATTTATTTTAAAAAGAAATTAGATTGGATCTACCACGACCGACTGGATTTTATATTAATGTCTACAATTATTGAACGCCACCTGATAAACACTATTCATTTGTGAGAATAGAATAGTTATTACCAAGAATATCATGATATTCAACGATAGGCTTATTGGGGAACGTGAGGAACAGCTACCGTGAGACTGACTATGAACATCATTACTCTCATATTAAGGAACTATTAGCGCCGCTTATACTTCAGATGCTTCACATGTGTCACACTACAAAAAAAAACTGCTTCAGATAATATATATCAAAGATATAATATTCCCCTTTCTTGAAAAACAATATTTTTTAAACTGTCTTCAGTTAGTAACAGGAATCGACTGTATTATGACCACTAAAAACAATAATATTGATAAAATTCTATTTGTTTAAAATCAACAGAAAACTTTCTTCTTCTTCTTCTTCATATACTGTCCAATAAGATTGGCATATCAAAACTTTGACACGGATCTTAACGTATCTGAAAGCGGTTAACTAGAGGTATAGTTTAACAATTATTGTAGTTTTTTTAAGCCGTGATACACATCTTCTTTTTACCAGGTGTGCCATTTATTTTCCTTTAAGTAATACATCTAGAAAGTAGCCTCTACTACTTTGCACTTTATGACCCAGGTACTTCAATTTCCTCATATTCGTGGCGGTTATCACTTCCTTTTATTTTCTCATTAACCTAATCCATAATTCAAAAACCATGTGACCATAATTTGAATACCTACAAGCTGTTCGTAACGGTTATATTCAGCACCTAGGTTTCAATTCCGTAAAAGAGTCAAAAATATGTAATCAAAATTCTGATTTTGAAATTAGATGGTTTGAATTCTACAAGATCTTTCCTCATCTTGTTTTAAGTATTTCTAGTTTTGAAAATTAGAAACTACGTTTTTAACCTAAAAAAAAAATTGTTTAATAGTTAATATATATATGTTAATTAACTGCTTCAGTGTGTATACTACACACACACGCGCGCGTATAAAATTCTCCTGCTTTAAGTTTAAACACCAACATCATGAATTTTAATATATATATATATTAAAAGTGATTAAGTAGTCAAGTCATCAACATTTCGAAGAATTTAACCGCCAAAAATCAGATTCAAACCTCTTGATACATGCGTATTTTTTGTCAATGATTTAATGACAAGGTATTTAAAACATCGAATTTTTCTATTGTCCAATATGTAAACGGTTTACCAACGTATTTACTTTCCTTATGAGTGAAAAATGAATTCGTAATTTAAAACTTACCAAATTAAACTTCTAAATTACTAGTTTCACAAGCGGTGCGTTAAATTTAACAAAGTGAATTGTATAATGAAATTGAATTATTAGGACTGATAATTAAAATAAATTTAAAATGGAAATGATCGTGATTGAATATGGAAGCTTTTGTTAATGACTCAATTAATTTTAATGTATTAATACGATTTTAAGTGTTTTTTTCAGAAAATAATGCACGATAGAGACATGAATGTCAAGGAAGTACTTCTCTTACGTCCCCTATATTTCTTTTTTGCACATTTTAATATATCTTTCTGATATTTTTTATAATCTAAAAAATAATATTTTTAATAACTAACATGAAATTAAATATTTTATAGTGTACTGAGAATCTCATAATTCATAAGTAAAAGTAAAATAGTTTTTCAGAGTCAAAAGATAGGATGAGTAAAAAGTAAAAGAGGGTATCTAACGCGTTGACGCTGTGAAAAGAAGTGGAAAATGATGGGTAGTTCAGTAGGTTAAGCAGTGGATGGTGGGTTTACAATGGAAAATTTCACTCTATTAGAACTTTTCTTTTTCCTGTTTAGCCTCCTGGAATTACCGTTCAGGTAATACTTCAAAGGAAGAAGGAGGATGATATGTATGAGTGTAAATGAAGAATAATCTTGTTCAGTCTCAGTTCGTCCATTCTTGAGATGTGTGGTTAATTGAAACCTAACCGCCAAAGAACACCGGTATCCACGATCTAGTATTTAAATCCGTATAATAATAACTGACTTTACTAGGACTTGAACGCTGGAACTCTCGACTACCTAATCAGCTGATTTGGGAGGATGCGTTCACCACTAGACCAACCCGGTGGGTCACTCTACTGTAACTGTCCATAGACTTCTGTTAAGGAAATTTAATACCCGCCATTTTGAAAAAGAGATATTTTTTAAAAATCGTTGCTCTTTCGTCATTCCATTTAATACCAAGGAATATTATTACAGACTGGAATAAAATTTGAAAAATGCTTTGGACTCCAACTGAATCACAAACTAAGTGCCAGTAATTTAAAAAAAGAACTTCTCTTCGCAAGGAAAAAATTTCAACGAAATATTCATTATTTTTAATATGAAAATGCATAAACTTCTGCTTTTATTTGAAAATTTTTACTTCGTATTGGGATGTAAATGATGAGATATTTAGTCAAAATAGCGATTTAACCTAAATATTTCTAAGACTTCAAATTGTTGGATTTCACTGATAACAAGATGCACGTAACAATTTTCACTAAATAATGCCACAAATTTTAAGTCAATTGACTTGCTCCCATTGCAAATAAAGATAACGAATTTTTCATCTTGTATCCAATTTGAATTAAACATACTACAAAAGAACAAACATTTTACACCTTATAATTCTGGTATAATAGTGGAGTACCATTATACTATAACTGATATAATGCAGATATATGATTACAAAGTAATAAATGAAATGTGACTTAAGATTTTATTATTGTAAATATATAACTGAAACTATTCTCTTTTTTTGGTTGCGAGGTTTGATGCTGTTTTTTTTCTGTATGTTATCATTTACTACTAGATTCTTGTCTATCTTATTTTTCTGAAATATTTTTAATACACTCTTATCATTGTCTTCCCTATCAGTATAATATCAAATTACTTAAGCCATGACAAGTAATACATTTCAATAAATAAATCCTTTTTTAACTACCGAAAACTTTTTTCTATCTAATTAAATTCTGTGTGTTTTTCCATTCTACTAACATTGCACTTCGTTAACAAATCTATCAAATTTTTATACGTCCACGTCTCGCTACACTCTATGAAAATAAATTAAAAAATTTCCTTCTAATTCATAAGTTAGTATTCGATAATATCCTATTTTTATAACGTATTAAAACGCTCCGTTACTATCTGTATTTTTTTTTTTAAATCTGATGGTAAATGTAAAATAACGATGTTAAATAAAGTAAAATAATATACAAAATAAATAGTTTGTTTGTTAAATACTTTAAAATTATTAAGGAAACATTCTAAATAAATTTACTAGTGAAAGTAAATTTTAAATTAAATTAATCGAGAATAGAAAGAAACAAAGATAAGTCAAATATATTTAATAGTCAGGGTTTTTAGAGTTAACCTTTATAGAAAAAAATTTAAAATATTTCATAGAAATCTAGTGAGAAATTTTGACCGAATAAAAGAGAGAGAGTGGGAGACAGTCTGAGAGAAGAAATATTTCTAACCCTTTTTAGTCCATTACTATTACAGCCAACAACCAAAAAGGAATATTTATGACCCTCTTACAAAAACCAATAAAAAAAAAAATACCAAAAGAAATCTTACGATATCTTAGATGAACATAAAATGTTCATTTCTAGCTGCTAAGATGGGAATGCGGTTGTGATATTGAACGCAAAGACGACGATCTTTCTACGGTTAAAAAACTAAAACCGGTAAAGAAGTGATATATATCTCGAACACTTAGAGAGAAAATACGTTCAACAACAGGTAAGTACTTAAGGTCAAAAATCTCTTTTCACTTCAGGTAGCTAAACCGTACCACACTAATAATTATCAAACCTAAATGTACATAATCCCAAATAATTTTCTTGTAATGTAATGACATGTTCTTCACGCCCTCAATTTTATTATTTTTTTTTATATTTCCTCTTGTTATCTGCGTTTGCGTCTAAACAGACTAACTGCAATACGCATATATATATATATAAATATATCAAACACGTACATGTGCGCCGATCGATAGATTAAATAATAATACAATAATTAGTTCTAGAAATTAGAGACCTGTAATCCGATTGGTAAATCTAAGTCACGTAATTATAGGGCTGAGAAAATAACAAGTACTCTAATTAGTACATCATTTTTAACATAGTGGCAAATATTTTATTTACACTGATTAAATTTATCATCATTTGAAATATTATTAAAAATCTCCTACAAATATATAAAAAAAAAATGAAATATGATAAATTTCCTTGTTTATAACTAATTGCGTATAATATTAATGTTATCCATTTTCAAATTAGAAGGACCATCCATCTGTTTGGGTGTTATGTTTTAATTTTCTGTTCCTACATATCTAAAACGGCTGATCCATTATTTATGAAACAGTAATATCTATCCTTTGATTTTCACAAAATACACAATTATTTTTTATAAAAATGAACAAAGTAATGCAGATATCAAAAACACAACCTGATACAAGGAAGAAGGACTAAATACAAAAAAAAAGATCTGCTATTATTAAAAATAAAGATCTAAGCATTAGAAATATATTTTTGAAATTATTTGTGTGGAGTGCAGCACAGACAATAAAAGAAAGGAACGTGTTTGGCTGTTTATTTAGTGTCGGTTTAAAAGGATGTTGAAAATTAGGTTTTTATATCGATAAAATCCGAAGTTCTTAAAAAGAATATGAAAGAAGAGAAATTAGTTTCGTGGCATTTATAAGATATCTAGAATTACTTAATTTCATAATGGACTGTAAATAGCGAAAAACTGTAAAATAAGACAAATACTGAAATAAATGAAGCAAATAATCAACGCTGTAGGACTTAGTAACGCGTTAAAATATTACCAAGGAACATACTATCGTAAATCGGTTTATCAAACCACCAAAATAGAAGAGATATTTAACTCTAAATGCGATTTCTTAATTCTGTTCGTCAGGGGAAATAATGGTATAATTAATATCAATATTCTCAGAGGAAGCAATTTTGAGTAGTGCTCCTAATACTTTAAATGTTTTATAGTATTAATTTTGAAAATAAATGGTATAAACAAAGCAGAAAATTAATGAACACTTTTTATCGAGAAAAAATGGGTTTAACTCTGGCATACATGGCAGAGTGATAGCATCTGTCATCATTCGGAAGGTTCGAGGTAACAATCCTAGTCAGGAATCTTTGGAACACTAAAATAATTAATCTCGATCATAAAATGATCGTAAATGGTAGTTAACCCACTTTTGCTAAAATACAAAATAAATAGATAGATATTGTCTCTTTTTAGTTATGGTAAAACATATACATTAACTACTAGAAATAGTCATTAAAATAAAAATGAAATTTAATCTTAAGAGGTACTTTTAATTAAATTGCTGAAAACGTTTTAAAAATTAATAGTTTGAAAATAGTATTAAAAAAAGATGAAAAAAAACAAACTTTCAAAATTAAATTAATAAAGGATTTGAATATTCATTGTTAAACATTTTGAAAAAAAAGAAGAAATTTTAATGAATAAGATGTAAGTATATCTACCTCTATTTCTATACCAAAAATGTAGATGGATTCAAATAAAAAAAAAAAAAATTCTGATGTGGGCATTACATGACTTTCTTGTAAGTCTATTAAATTACATACACATATTTTTTTTAAATGAAAAGTACATCAAATTTTATTTCATTAATAACTTCTGACATTTTTTTATTGTTATCATTGAAATATTATTTATCGTAAAATTTTTTTAGTGGTTAAAAAAAACAAATTAAAAAAGAAACTGAGATGAAGTCTGATTTGTACCGACGTGCCTTCCCCTTTAAGATCCAAATATTTCATTAATTAAAATTAAATTCTGATTGGCCGACCCAAGCCAAAAATACATCAGTATACCTTCAAGAATACATGATTTAAAAAAAATACTAAAAAGATTTATCTGCTACCTCTAATTGAAATAGCAGTAGAAAAATGAACATTTTTAATTAGAAAGAGTAAATTGTGTAAACTATTTATTTTCTAACAATCTCACTCCTCCATATTCTGTCCCCTTATTTATTAAAAATACCTTTCCTACCTTCCACGTCATACTAAAGTGAAATGCTTTGATTGTTGGATTCTTTCTTTGATGTTTTTAATGTTTAATTATTATTGGCAAGTATAGTTTTTGTAAGTATATTTTGATGATATTTGAAAATCACAACAGAAATGATATTTTTTTTTAGGAGATAACATTTTTACAGTAGGGCTGCAGTTATTTATTTTTTATAAATCTATATATATTTTAAATAATTAATTCGCGACATGAGATTAAAGCTTCTGCCAACTTAAGAAATTAATAATTAATTAATTAATCCTGATCAGATATGTCTCATCAGGATTTTAACTGGGGATCCTCCAGAATCTTAGTTTGTTCTTTTCGCTGTTTAAGTCTTGTTTTAGACTTAAAGAACTTTAAGAACTTAAAGAACAGGGAAAATACCAGTTGTTTCCTTTAAATTCTATATTACCTTATATTAAAATATTTTCCGTAATCTATTCTAGTATTTAATATTCCGTTAAAAATCTGCTAAAGCATTATTTCCCTACTTAAGTTCTTTCATTTTACATTTTTATACCACTTCAAACAAACCATTATATTGCTTATTTACCTATAATGAATATAATTTTGGTAATTTTGCAGAACGCCCTAATTTCGGTGATTTCTTTTTTTTTTAATTTCGGTCTTCTCAAACAGAAGTTTTTGTGACCAATAAAAATTCATTCAGGCTAATATTGATTAAGAATAATATCCTGTAATATCAAAATAAGGGGCAAGAATATAGATTAATTTTTATTTAATTACCACTGTTAATAATCAAACATAGGTTTTTTTATCTGAGTCATAAAACCTAAAATATATTTTATTACAAATTAATGAGAATGGAACACTTAGAAAGTTTCGGAGAGTAGTTTTCAGGGGTGAAAGAATGTAAGGAAATAATAATATGCTAACAAACCGAAGCAATGATTAGATGCAGTAGATAGTTCATCAAACTAAAGTGTACATATATATTGTATACAGTTGGAGTTTATTAGTTTTTATAACTGTATGGCGATTCAGATGTTCAAAATGTGTACACTTGTAGTTAAGTTTATTAATATAATTTGTCATTTTTTTAAACAAGAATAAAATTATGGAAAATATTTTTTTGATAATCACAAATAAATTATTTTACAAGTAATTTAAGAAAAAAAAAACTTTATCAAAGAATAACATTTGATTCGTTGGATAGAAAGTTAAAATGATAGAAAGTACGTATCAGCAGATACCAAACTACCTTTTTTTTTATTTAAAGAGAACTTTCCTAAATAAGTTTACTATGCATAGTATACATGGGATAAAGTTTTCTTAAAATATTCCATATATATTGAAAAATATGTAAACATAACAAGCCGACACAAATACGGTGACTTAAATACAAGGATAAAATAAACCATACTTATAGAAGTGTTAAATAGTGATAAAGTGAGTCAAAGAAATTCTCAGTATAATAATAAATAATTAAGCAGCTACTAGAGATAAGCTACACATATCATGAAAAATGTATTTGGATATTTTCAGAATAAATTGCACATGAAATTAAAATAATTTTTTTATTAAATACAATAAATCTTATTAAATTTAATGTTTCAAATGAATATTGTGGATGATAATTCATGCAGGTTATTTAAAAATCACGAGAATGATAATTACATGAAAATTTTATTTTTCTACAGGTGAAGAATTAGGAGAGAAAATTCCGTTTGAGTATACATAACATATTCGACTAGAAAATGCAAATAGCATTAAGGAAATAAAAATAGAAATTAGGCGTAATTTCATTAATCATGGAAGAATTCTTCAATTCTATGGATGGGAAGAGACATTTAATTAGAGAGAAGCGGTGGAAATAATAGTTATTTTCATAAAATACTGCTTTTTTGAATCTAAAGTAACGGTTCTAATGAACTGGAACACTTTTTTTCTCGGCTAATGGGAAAGAATTTTACATATGTATCTGGTTAGTATGTCGAATAATTGATTGAAAACAAAAAACGAATACAATTATGGTTAATAGTTACGATGTAGAACCCACCGGAGAACATGTCATCGCAAGTTACCTGATTTCGAACTCGAGAGTTCTAATGTGCAAATCCTGGTAAAGGGATTTACTTTTATATGAATTTGAATACCAGATCGGGGATAACGATGTTCTTTGGTGGTTGGGTTTCATCAATTAACCATACATCTCAGGAATTGTCGACCTGAGACTACACTTCATTTACATTCATACTTGCATAGTACTATGTCTAGGAATAAAAAAATCTAGTTAAATAATATGCAATAAATAAAAAGGTAGCTTTTTCGATTTTTCAGCATCTTACGGTGGTTCCGGAGTCTAAACTTAAAAAGAGGTACGATATAGAACTAAGGATTGGGGTATGGCTAAAACTGGATTATTTTGATAATATTTTTTCATGATTGTTATGAAACTAATAAACATTTTATTATATTTGAAAGTAATAAAGATAAATACTGATATCAATTTTCTTTCTGTAACGTTGCATTTTCTCTAACTCTTGTCACGTTTATTTTAATAATTCCATTAGATAAATAGTTTTATCACTTCTTAAAGTTTAGAAAGCTCAGTTGATTCGCAAGGATGGGGATGGATTGCCGGATCAACAACTGGTGTCTTGTTACCTATGACGTTCTCGTGATACATTATCCCCTCCGCTGCGTTATTAACAGTCAACTTCATACAACCTAGCTAGAACTATTGCGCATCTATGTATTTACGTTTTCTAAACTTTCACGAGTAATACTAGACTAAAAAAGCTTACAAAGTTATAATAATTTTATGGCACTGGTTATTTATTCTTATATAGTGGAAAAATAAGACACATGAAAATAAACCAAAAAAGTTGCAAAAAATTAATTTTTACTTTGATCGGCTCCCCCATTCGTCACATTTCCCCCAGTTTTTTTTTTTTTTGGTGGCTTGCACTAGTACTATGTCTAGGAAAAATAAAAAGATTTCGTTAATATGCAATAAATAAAAGGTAGCTTTTTGGATTTTTGTGGGAGAATTTTCGGGCAAAATTTAAAAAAGTGGAAGATAAGTATGCACGCATATACTTTTGAATAACGAACAAAAAAGTTATGTATCTACCCCCTCTGGAGATATCCTACAAATTTTAGCAAAAAATTTCCCTATATATACACAAATCGGTTTATGAAATTTAATCAAAAGTGGTTTGATGCAAACACAGTACGTATAAAGAACATTACCCCCACATTTTTTTTGCTTTTAGAATTTCTGGATCAAGAAACGTCAAGAAATGAAAAAAAATCCCATACTCCATTTTTTGACTACCACACTTTCCTTTTTGTAGCATAACTCTAAAGCTATGATAGCCAGGAAGGTAAAATCATGGATTGCCAGAACAAATTCATTCTTTCTTTTCA
The DNA here is from genome assembly GCF_047948215.1 of Lycorma delicatula. Taxonomy (NCBI): domain Eukaryota; kingdom Metazoa; phylum Arthropoda; class Insecta; order Hemiptera; family Fulgoridae; genus Lycorma; species Lycorma delicatula. Next base: position 95,990,019 of record NC_134460.1, read on the forward strand.
AAATCCATGTAATGTGTCGTAACTCTTAGAACCACTGATAAATAAATTAATTAAAAATGTACCCTCAGAATTTACTGTTTGATGAAGAATCATTTATCAGTTAAATTTACGATTTGGCATACAGTTGACGTGTATAAACGCTAAATAAATCTATTTTTCCGTTCTTTGATATAGTATATTTACTCTATCAAATAAAGGAAAAATATTAATAATGTCTTTGATAAAGGCTTCATTTATTTATTTTTCATTCATTTAACAATGAAGCTGTTTTATTTATTTAGATCTACAACATTCTATTTGACGATGATGTAAACTATAACCTGATACTTCATATACGACCAATCTACTCGAACACATTTAACTTCAAGAAAATACACTGTTTTATAACGCAGTTTTTCATTAAAATATTTTAATTGATGCACTTTTTCCATTTAATGTAATCATTATTATACAAAATATAGGTTTGATATATACATCTATATTTATTTCAAAACGTAATATCATTAGAATATATTTTAACAGGTAATTTGTAGCAAAACAAAATGGCCTTCACTCATATCTTAGAAGTATACTCCTCATGCATAGTAAACACGCTGTAAGCGTGCATTTCTGACATCACCATTATTATAGAACGCTGGTGTAGTTAAAAACATTCCATTCTAGTTATATTATCGATTACACGGAACTTAATGAGCTTATATGATGCAATCGCATGGATAAGGTATAATAAATACGATTAAAAATTATTTATAAATTAAAATAAAAACTCGGCTGAACCTAATGGAAAAAAAATCTAATTTAATTTATCTGGCATAGAACAGATGTCTAATTAACTAATAATAAAAGGTGTCATGGGTTATACGACAACCATATAACTATATATAAAATAAATAAATCTAAAAGTATAAATATAATTTAACTAAACTTAACCTTCGCGCGCTAGGCAAGGTTAGCGGGCGAAGCGAGCGTAGGTTAACTTTGGTGGGTATAATAATAAATATATATATTTATTTGGTTATCTTATAACCGAATATGGACAGATATTTATAGTGGTGGTCGTATAACCCCCATAAGACCCACAATAAAAACTGAGGAGTTTATATTGTGACGGTAATAAGGAATTTGTTAACATTCATTGTATATTTGATTTTAGTAAGAATACGATTAAATTAAACCTTGTTATACTAACCAAATCTACGTAATTTTGAATTCAAAGGGTAACTGCTAAATCACGCTTGCTGTATCATTTATGAATACTTGCGCATTTTAGATACATTTTAAGTTTTAAATACATAAATAATACAAAACTTAAATTTACAATGGGGAAAACTGCATCCACGTGACAAGAACTCTGTGGTAGGAAATTGTTTGCACTACATTATACTCTACAGTAAAGATTTTATCTATTAAATACTAAGAAAACCAACGAATAAAACTGATAAATTAATTGTTTACACCAGAGAAAATTTTTTTTTATTTGATCTCATTGTTTATGATATTAATAAAATTTTTTTATTAGTTATGTAACTAAAAATTTTGTTTCTATAAGATAAAATTATTCCTTGCTAAGTTGAATAAATGCGATACATATGCGTTTTTTGAATAACGACCATTTAAATTATTAATTTGTTCCATTAAACTAGTTAAAAAAACTTTGTTGACTGATCTCTTAACACTTTCGTATGTAAAGTACCTGAGATATAAGAGATACCAGTTAGAATTGTTTTCTCTATGAGTAATGTTTTTCACTATACAGCCATTCTCTGATGAAACCGAATGACATATCTGTAGGGCGGCTAAATATCACCGGAATTTCGGTGATATGCAACCGTATAAATATGGTTCAGGGAATAAGCCAACGGGAACCACTTTACTCATTACTTTCTTTCATAACCCAGGCATTGATGATTGTTATTCATAGATACCTGTGTGGTTTTCAGTAGTGCCGATTTATCACGTCGCCTACACGTATTTAACAAGCCTACGAAGTAAATTATAACCTTTACAAATTTATTTAGTTACATTCATAAATCTTGCTGTGATGAATCATCAAATATTATTAAAAGTATAATAAGAGCTGGTTGTTTTAATGTTTTAGAATACGCTTATGTATTATCTTTATTTTCGTTAATTAAAACCCATTTAAACTGTGGTTTATTTTTCAGTTCAACACATTAGCTGAATATCATAACTGTCCCTCAAAAGAAAAAAATTATATATTTTTTAAATTATTTGAAAAAAAAAACATTTTGTAATATATATCCACGTTACGTTTCTAATCGAAATCTTTGAATTTATTTACTGCGGTTAGGTAAAATATGATACTGTTATTTTCCTATTTGTATTTAATTTTAGATAATAAAATGCATTAGTCTCATTTTTACTAGGAATCGATGTAGAAACTTTTTTTTAAAATCTACAAAATTTGCATAATTCCTAAGAATTATTATCTGAACTGTATCTAAATATATTTTAAATTACTTATATTTGGAGCAAGTAAGAATAAATATTTCAATTAGAAACTGAAATACATTAACAGAAATACATAAACAGAAATTTTTGGCCACATCCTTATATGGCCATAATATTAAAATTCCACTGAAAGTAAACAAGTTTCCTTCCTAAAATATTTATATATATATATATATATATATATATATCTAGGCTAACTGTATAACCTAAAAATAATAAATTAATACTAGCAAATACACTATTCATTAGAATATCTATACACAGTTGCCCGATCTAAAAACTTAGCTACAGTAAAAAAAAAATAATAATTTAAAAATAAAACCAATTTCGAAATTAATCATTCCATAAATTACTTTTTTTTTCCATTTCAAAATAATTTAAAGTGTTGAAAACAACATTAACCCGTTATTAATCCTGGTGCACCAAGATTATAATCATCAGCTTTTACTTTTTTTTTAAAGATAAATATTTATAACGATTCAGAGGTAATCATTTCCAAAAATATAAGCCTGGTTTGATTTCTGGCTTGGACTTGGCAATTTTCCGTTACTTTCATTTCGTTTTCTACGCATCAGTAAAAGATTATATCGAATTCATTCATTAAAATATTAATAAATTTGATGTGCCTATTAGTAAAGAGAATTGTAAAATAATTCTATTTACCATATAAAAATAATATATACGTTTTTAAATTTTATTTATTATAATTAATCTACTATTTTTAAATACTTTAAAAAATTGTAATTTAATCATAAACAGAATTTTGAAATATTACAAATTAAATAAGTTATAGTAAAAAAAATTGAACTCCTTAAATGTAAACTGGAATTCTATTGGCTGTCCAGTAGCATCACAACTCCCCCCCCCCCCTATTATTTTTAACCAAAAGTTGGAGAAAAGTATTACTTTAATCTATCTTCTACTAAACAATAAAATATTCAATTTGGATATTTATATTCAAACAATTGTATTAAAATACTAATTAAACCTTTTCTTATCTTATTATATTTTTTATTAAAACTAAATTATTTTCTATTGATTTATGAATTAAAATAATAATACAATAATTTTGAAAGGTTACGATTAATCTTCTTTTTTTAATTTATGAATTTAAAATAATATTAAACAAAGATTCGGAAAAAACGAGTTACAATAATGAAAATAAATTTACTTTAATAAAAATATAAATATATCATAGTAATAAACCTAAAAAGAAAATTAACAGAATTAAATAAAAAAAAATTACATTGTTTTATATTGTAAAATGTTTCATAATTATTCTCTATTTTTATTTTACATATACACAGAATTCTAGTGCATTTTCATTACAAAATTTCTCTCTCTTTTTTAAATTAATTAAAGGATATGTTAAATAATATTTTTTCATTTTATTTAGTATAAAAACACATATTATTTTAACATGTATACTTTTAAAATTACATTTTAAAATTAACTTATTTTTAATTTTTTTCCCATTTAGTTTTAATTTATTTTACAAGACTTCCACCTATATCTAAGGTAACAAATTTCCATAGAATGGAAACTGATATACGGTTGTCTTTTTTCCTGTTTTTGGAAACATCTTTTAAGAAGTGGTGTTGAAGAATAAGTTAATTGAAGTAAGTTATTTATGTAGTATTTTGACAGTATATTGCAGTTTTTTGGCACGTCCAAGAGCACGGTATGAAGTTCCTACCCGTTAATTATACATCGTAGGAACTCTATACCTCGCTACTGGTACATTGCCTGCCGGGCGTTTTCTTCATTATATTTCATTTCATTCTTCTTCCTCCTTTAAATATTTATTAATAATTTTTCTTCTTTATTATTTATTTTTACTATAACACATAAATTAATTAATAATCATAGACAAATTTTCTTTCCCATGACATTTTATAACTATAAACATTTAGCAAAATTAAAATTTTTGTATATTAAATGATTGAACGATATGTTCAAAAAACTTTTAATATTTTTTTATTTACATGTTAAAAAGAAAAGAAACTGAATTAGCCTTTAACATTACATCAGAAGCAGCGAGACAAGTAAAAATACCGTCGATGCGCAAAATAACTGGAAATTGACTTTGTAGCAACCAATTAAACTTTCAACTATAAAAAAAAGTAACGTATGCGCTACGGGTAACAATGCAACTGCGCACCGGAACAAGATTTGCACTATTAACCCCACAAAATTATACACTGTTGTAATAGAATTATCTAATGGCATAAATCTAACATTATTAGTTAGTTATGTTTTCTATTATTATTAAAATGAATTTCAATTTAATAAACACAATTTAAATGCATCACAACAAAGTAATTCTTAAAAATAATACTTGAAAATTATGAAATAATATAAATAAAATAATCAGGAACTCTAAACAAATTTTTTATAGTAATTATATTCTAATTTTCCTTAGTAATACACCTTAATATATGAACTTTTATAATAATTATTATCAGTAATACAAAAATTAAATCAGTAGTTTAATTTATCAATTACATAAAATAACATAAACATGTAATGTATCTTATCAGAAAATATAAAAAAGCTTATAAAAAATTGGATAACTTAAACAAATATGTATATGTGTAAATATTTTTTTTTTTAAATAAAACTAATTTTAAATCATTTTTTTTCTTTTAACAAAATTTTCCTATAAATTAATACTTTAATTACAATCGCTAATTGTCATACTTATAATTTGATTTATTATTTTTACCTATTTTTTAAATGTTAGGCAAAAATATAAGTTACTTTATACAGAAATGAAATTACAATGGTAGTTTTAAAATTACATTACATAACTTTACTTCAGTTTTTATAATACGAAAAAAATCAATATATAAACACAAACTTAACAATTATAAACATATACATAAATTTTTATTAACATTAATTATACTTTTTAATTTCCTATTTAATTAAAATTTATATATTATCACTCACAAAATAAATATAACAATTTACTATAACTAAACAAGATTATTTTAAACGAAACATTTATAATCGACCGACAAATATAATGTGTAATTAATAAGTAAACGGTAATGTACAGAGTAGGAAAGAAAAATTCAGCTTTTAATTTTAAAAAAGAAAAAAAGGGTTGTTATGTTACTACATAGCTGAATAAATCTGAATGATTAGAACTTACTAGGGTTCCTTAGATCTTATAAGGGTGGAAATAATACGATTCAAAATAAAAGAACGATATAAAGAAAGAATGAAATAAAAAGAAAAAAAAAAAAACGAATAAAGAGCGGAAATGTGTAGAAAAACTAAAATAAAGAAAAGGGATAATAGGAAATAAGGTTTTAAGGAAGAAAAAGACATCCGGTGTTTATATCACTTTGTGCATAAGAAAGAAAAAAATTCACTAATAATAATAATAGTAATAAAACATCTACCATGTTATCATTACCCAACCCTTAATACGATTACTATGATTGTCATCAAGTTCTTATGGTTATTATCTTTAAGTCAATCTCTTTTATTCCCCAAGAGTGCAAATACCATGCCAATTCGTTTAAGTTTTTGATATCATCATATAAGTGCAAACAAATAAAAGGAAAGAATTTCACATCGACTATAATCGACATCAAAGAAAATTTTTTTAAACAAACATATTTTGAAAAGCTCTTATTAAGGCAACCAATAAAATCAACTTTTCATATTATTTTGATGAATACATCATAAAAAAGTATTGAGCAGTTCTGCACAAAACCAATTTTTCATTTATTTAATTTCGTTTTAGTATTTCAATATTGCTAACAATAATACTTGTGAATAAAAACGTCAATCTTCAAACATGCAGCATCATAACGAACCACCCTTCTAACTTGAAAAAGCTCAAATTATTTCGATCTTAAATCGAGCGTGGACTCAAGAACGACTCGGCCAATCTTCAAGTTTACATATGCACAACTTCAGATACATTGCAGTATAACTAAATTTCAATGAAATTGATTTATTAATTTTGGAGATTATTAAGCCATAAAACTTTTTAAACTGAGCGTAACTCAAGAACGATTCAATAAATCTTCATAAAAAGTGTAACTGCACAGCTTCAAAGACACTATGACAGTATATCTAAATTTCAGTGAAACTGATTTAGTTGTTTTGAAGATTTTTGGGCCACAAAATTTTATAAATAGGCCTATATATATAAAAGATAACCTGAATTTAAGTGAATGGTAGTTTTGCACTCCTTATACCTCAAAACGGTAAAGAAAATACATTTTCACCACCCACCATGCCCTCGAGATACCGTACTTTACTGAAAAGTAACTGTTTTTTACAATCTTATTTTTGAAATTAGAATTTTCCATTTAATAATTTTATAATAACAAGAGTAAAAACCATAATTTTTTTTTAAGTTAAGTAACATAAAATAAAGATAAAAATACAATTTTTGACGTTTGTTTGTCAGTATGCACTATCACGTCTGAATTTTTAAACAAGTTACAAATTGAATTAAAAAAACACATCTAACATTATTAAATCTAACTTTTAAAAAATAATTACATTTTTTTTACATAATTATTTCATATAATTCAAGATGTTTTTTCACTTCAATATTTTCATATTTCTTCATTAAATTATTTATATAATATTTTAATCGTTAATACAGGTAAATAAGTTTAGTAATAACATTTATTTTATTAATTATGTAATTATAAAAAAATATTTCTTCAGTATAAAATAATTGAAAGAATATAGACAAATTTTTAACTAGACTTTCAATTACAGGAAATATTACATAAAAATAAAATGAGGGGCGAAATTCTGAATTTAATATTTTCATTCAGATTAAAAATTAGCCTTTAATTATAATTTTCATTAATTAAACCGATATATTAAGTGTTAACTAAAACCTAATACTCAAGTTATTAGAAAACAGGAGAAAAAAAAATCCTACCTATTTGTTAAATTTAATTAGTTTCATCTCTCTACACTGGTACTGTCATACGAAACTTTTCACTCATATTACTGTTAATACTTTCCTGCTTTATATTAGCGCAGTGATGTTTGGTAAGGATAGAACTTAGTGAAATACATTCTTCGACTTTCGTTTATGCTTTTAACTACATTGATTTTAGATTTTTTAAATAGCGAATAAAGGTAACAAAATAAACAAATTACATCACTAAATTCATAATACAATAAATGTAGGCGGAATTTTAAATAATTGTATTTATAATACGAGTAAATTAATTTGACTGATTGAACACAGTTATTGACTGGTAAACTTGCAAGCTTAGTGTTTTTAGTTATTGTAGTGGTGGGGGTTCCAAAAAGCTTTGTCCTTAGTAAAAATTAGTATTCTATTTTTATTAATTATATATAATTAATCTTCTATATATATAAAAATGAATGTTTGTCCCGTATGCATTCCTATTCCGTTCATCCGACTGCGATGAAACTGGTGAGTTGTGTGCACGCCCCCGAAGATTTCTGAATTAGTTTGGACCCGCTAGGATCGAGATATTTCGAAAAATTGTATTTATGGTCCGATTTGGTTCATATTCAATACATATTAGTTACGTTAAAAGAAATATTTTTTGCAAAAAATGGACCTGCTAGGGAGCGCTGGGGTCGAAATATTTCAAAAAAAATTGTTATTGAAGGTTCGATTTGGCCCATATTATAACCATATAAATAGAATATGTGTTACTTGCACGGAAAGAAACACCTCTGCAAAAAATGGACCCGATAGATGGCGCTGCGGTTGAATATTTGGAAAAATTGCATTTACGGTACGATTTCACTCGTTCAGAATATATATATTTGTTACGTGAAAAGAAATACTTTTACGAAAAATGGACCCGCTAGTTAGCGCTGGGGGGTTGAGATATTTAGAAAAATTATATTTATAGACCGATTTGGCTCATATTCAGAATACACATTATTTACTTGAAAAGAAAACTTTTTTTTTGCCAAGCTACACCAGTTAGGTGGCGCCGGTGTCGAGATATTTATGAAACAAACAAATATAAATAACAGACTTTCTTCTATAAAAAGATAATGTTCGTGTGTGTCCGTTATAGACTTTACTGGACCGATTTACGCGCCGGTTTTTTCAAAATGGTCCGCATTGTCCGTAGAAGGTTTAAACCTACTGAAATACTCGATCTGACCACTAGAAAGAAAGTTAGAGGTATTTTGAACAAACTACTTTGTTTTATTGGGTAGTTTGAATTAAATCCGATAGGTAGTGCTGTTTTGACAATTGGATTTATTTACATTCTGACTTTTATAAAGTGAAAGATTAAATTTTGTAAAGTTCCGTAATGTTCATTTTGTTAATGTTTTATCAAATTTTCAATTGTGTTCATTTAATCTACATATATACTCAAATCTAGCAATAACGAAGTATTGCCGGGTCTGTTAGTTATAAATAATAATACAAGAGTAATATATTTTAATAAAATAAATAATTAAAAACTTAATTTATTATTATTATTTATAGACTACATTGTCTTTACATTATATATTAGAGTTAGTGTTTGGTTATACATACAGGTTAATTTTTCTTATTAATTTTGCGAGTATAAACTTAAGTTTACTTCACGTCCAGTAATTTTCTTTTTTGCTTGATACGTCACTTATGCTCGAAGTTTGTGCGTGAAATATGGAAATGGAATTTTTTAGCGTATGAAAAATGTCATCCTTGACCGGGATTCGAATTCGGAACCTCCGGATAAAAGGCAGAGATGCTACCACTCCGCCACGGAAATTGGGCATTTATTCATGAAATACGATATTTCCTATCGGTGGAATAATAATAATAATTATTTTTTTAATGAAATCGGAACAAATAAAATTTACAATGTAAAAATATCAAACTATTAAACTCAGTTTTTACAATAATTATAACACGGCAAAAGTTAATATTGAATGATTGAAACAAATTAAAATATTGATAAAAATATAATTCCATAAAAATCTTAATAAAACCCCTAATTTATCTGTTACCTGTTCACTGTTGCATTTATTGATGAAGAAAGATATTTAAGTTTTTTTAATCCTATTTCAATGCTTTAATTACTTTTTCTTTAAGACTAAATGTTAATATAATTACCAGAGTATTATTTGTTAAATTATAAAACGTCGCTTATGCGTATACGATTGTTTATTTTAAACAGTATATTGGTTGTTAATTACACAGGTGTATTAAAAAAAAAGGTGAACTAATTTCTTTATGCATTTCTGTAATTTTTTAATGGGGGAAAAATAAAAATCTATTTTACTTCTACGTTATAGGATGGAGATTAACAGAATAATAATAATAAAGTAATATGTTAGTCGAGTCAAAGTCTATATCAACTTTGGTGTTGATCGCATGAGGTCACGCCAAGATGAGAGAAATAACGCAAATTTAAAATACAACGAATAAATCTAGACAAGGTCCCTCCAATTCTTAACGATTCCTTCCATCAATGTCATAATTTTAAAATTTATGTGCTATTGGAATTAAATTTTGAAACAATATTTTCACATAATTTTACGTTAGCATTAAATAAAAGTAATTATTAGTAGATTTATAGGAATAAATTTAAAAATACTCTTTTTGTAAATAAATAATTAAAAAAAGGATTCATTAAAGTAAATCTGTACAATAACTGGTGTAAATTAAATTCCATATTCATTTATACACTTGTTCACAAGGATAAATTAAATGAGGTAATTAGAAGAGATTCAAACATTTTTTTTTTTTGTAGTTAATTTAATTATATAATTATTTAACGCGTATAAATTATCTGCTTATGATGTAGGGTTATACGTAGAAATAAAAATAGTGTAGTGGAAAGAGACATGCAGATGAAATCTAAAAAAGTATGAGAAATGCATACTAATTATAAATTAAGAACGGCGTGGCAAGTTTGGTAGTATGTATGAAAATTAATTAAGTAAAATACTAATTTAAATATTATTATGGATCATGATGAATAGAGAAAAATAACAGCCATTCCACACTTTAAAAAATTATTACAATTCTGATGACTAATCTAAAGAAGTTCCTGTATAGAAAAGTTTTGGTTTCCATTAATATTACCATACATAAAACTTAAAAAGCTGTGGTTACCGAACTAACTCAAAATTAGGCGACACTTCAAAAATTCGTTCTCATAATTATCTTTTTACTAACTAACTGCAAGTCTGACCAAAAGATTTTTTTTTAGATACATCTATCCTAAAAAATAATTTATGTAAACGCATTTTCATTCTTATTTTATTACAAGAAATTCATCTTTTATTTTACTCATAAAATTTTAGACAATTTTACACATAATAGATCTAACTGAGTTGTCTGAAGTAGTACTAACACTGCCAGTAATAATGTGGAGGGAATTACAAACCGTAACAGGATGTTATGAGTAGGAAGTAACCAGTCACCGGTCCATCAATCCATCTCTACCGTAACCTGACAACTGAGTTTTCTAAACTTTGATGAGCAATTCAAACTGCCACTGCAATTCTAATAAAACACATCAGGATGACTGGAAAACTAAAACCCACGTCACCTATCCGTTCTGTTAAAGTTACTTTTACTTTTTCTACAGGTATTTTCAGTATGAAAATATAACCATAAGTAAAAAGTACTCTACTTTTGGTTAAACGTCATTCACAAATCAATTAACATTATTTCTACCGTAATCTATTATTCTAATTCTCAGAAAAGTAGGGTTATATTTCAATAAGAAGTAAAGGATTGGTGCGTTAGAGCGCTGTTGTCAAACATAAACTAGAATATATAGCAAATATTTTACAGTTATTATGTTGAATAAACTCATAAAAGTTTTCAAAATAACTTAAATTTAATTTTTCCATAAACCGTATGAAATAATGCATTGTTTTAACCTTATATCAACACAGATGTTAAGTTAAAGGTGCAGATTTCACAATGTTTGTTAAATACAAATAAAACAATTCAAGTTAAAAATATCTCTGTTTCTAGTTATAAATTGACTAATTTATTAGTTAAGTCTCATAGATATTAGATATATAGTTCGCAATACAAACAAATTATAATAGAATACTTTCCATTTGTTATTAAGTGAAATTAATTTATTTTTACACAAGAAATATTATTGAAATTTGTAATAAGTTGTAGATAAATAATAATAATAATAACAACAAGAAATAATTATCAGTAATAACATACAGATATTGCACAATAAATCTAATATAACCCGGATCTTATTATCTCAAATTATGCAGTGCGTTATTTCATATTTTATTCACTGAAACACATATTATTTATTAGAAAAGCTTGCAACTAATTTGTTACAAAAAATAATAATAAAATAATCAAGGGAATTATAAACGTAATTAGGAAGCCATCTGCAATGAATGATTTTTTTTTAATGTCTGGTAAACCTTTTCATATTTTTAATCAATGATTATTTACTATGATTTTGAATTATAATTAAATAGGTTTTGTTTGACGTAAAAATGAAAATCGAGAATTAAATCTGGGACCTTCAGTATGTAACTCAGTTAATACATCAACTGAATTCAAAATAAAAATAAAATCATTACTTTTGTATAATCAAATTCATTCCCGGCCAGGCATAATATCTTTGCGTACGCTACCAATTTCCACCGGACTACGAATGATCTTTCCTGTTTATACCCCTCTTTAAAAAAAAATAAAAAAATAGTTCATTCATTTTTAGAATTATTAAGATTAATTTAAAAAATAAATAAATACAGTCTATACTCACTTCTCTGTTCTTATAAAATCTATACAACTTCAATATCCGAAAGTGCGATGTATCCCATTCTAAAACACATAAAAAACAACAAAAAAATTAAAACCTTATTAAAATATGTATTAACTAATAAAAAATGTAAAATTAAAAAAAATCTATATTAAACTTTTACTAATATATATACACACTTGAAACAGTAAATGATATTTTACGGAAGGGTTGAGGATACTCGGTTTGAAAAGAATATATATTTATTTTTAATAATATTTTTTGATGTACTCATTAATGGGACTTTCCATTCCTTTTTATTATACGATTATCAGTAAATCTATTTTCTAAGCGATGACTAGTTAGGTGCTACTAACAGAAAAAAGAGGTTATTGACTTTTATAAGGGTGTGTTGCATTATTATCAGTAGACCTATGTATATTACTATTATATAAATATGTATTTAATCTTATCAGCTTACAATGCTTTTATTACATTAATAAGATGAGAGAATTTCTTTCTTTTCAAACAGTAAAATGAAATAATATAAAAGGATTATTATGTAACTATAAAAATTCTAAATTTATTAAAAAGAAGTGGAAATGTTTAAAGTAAATATATTTTTATTTACAGTCACTTAAATATATATTTACATTAGTTAAATATCCTTTATAAATAACAATAAATATATTATTTACCCATATAACTTGAAATATTATGAGAATTTTTATTTTTTAAAGAATCTTTTAAGAGATTAACGCATTAGTAGCCAGTATTATTACGGCAATTCAGGCTAAATAATTTACTTTAAAAAATATTAAATTTTTCTTTATTTTCAAGAGAGATGATGCATTTTATATTGCAGTCACTGATCATAGTTTGGTTTTTGTTAATATCTGTTAATATAAGTAAGTATTTGCATGTATAAAAATATTATTGATACCGTTTGATATGAAATCGTGATATACTCAAATTAAATAACCCAATTATAAACTTACCGATAAAAAAAGGTGCGTTCAGTTTACCAAATAAGTTTAAGTGCCTAAAATGCATTTATTTTACCGTTCAACAAACAAAATTAAATGCCATAAATGTTCTAAACATTAACAACCGATTTTTTCGTAATTTTTTTACCCAGTATTATCTCATTAATAAGATAATTGTAGTCCAATTTTTTTTTTCTTGGTCTAAAATAAAATAATTATATAATAGAATCTGGATACAGTTCAATGTTATCAATCGCAATATGCAATTTTTTTTTCAATAACATATTAAATAAATAATAATACGCCATGAAGAATGTAAAATTCGAGTATAAGACAAGTAAAATTAAAAAAATAATTAACATCCAAAATAGTCAATATTCTAAAAATAAGACTTCTTGCATTTAAAAACAACTGGTTGGTTTTTTCTCTCGCTTTACAGTTAATATAGAACGTTTTTGTTACAAGTCTGTTTGTAGTAATGATGATGACACTTGATGAATCACACTACGAAACGATCGTAGGTAAACACAGATGTACACAAATTATTTTTATAAAATGTTATTATTGGCCGTCTCATATATATATATATATGCATATATGAATAAAAAGAATATCTAACAGAATTAAAATACCTTTCCCCCCTTCATATAAAAAGATAAAATGTAAAGTTACGCAACTATAAAGCGATTATACTATCTTGACATTAAACAAAATTTAGAACGCCTCAGGATTTTTTTTTTAGATAAATACAAAAGAATCTAAGAAAAAATGAATTTATAATTTAAAAAATATGTATATTATTTTATTTTAATAATAATCATCACAAGAAAATATTTCTAGTCATATAAATAAATATAGAAAATACAGAACAATACACAAATCATACAAGTTTACCTTGAAATGTGGTTTGCTAATTTATATGTAAAAATGTAAAACGATAATAATACGAAGAATATAAGTGCTTCCACAATTAATATAGATTTAAATAACGTTTTATCTTGTGAATTCATTGTTGCTGCTGTTACTAAGTGGTTAGATTAACGTGTGTACTTTGTATTCTGATAGAAAGAAACTACATACACATCCAATCAACCAGCTTTATAGGAATATAGTTAGTTTGTTATTAAAATCTTTGTTTCAGGTTTATTGATAAAAAAGTTATTTATAATAAAAATTAATTTTTAATTATGTTCTACTTAAAACATATTTTAATCGCCTGTGAAGTCACGTAAATTTGATTTTAGCAAATTTTTTTCATCAATATTATTTTAATCAGATATATATTTTTGCTATTATGGTTTGTAACAAATCAAATAAAATTTACATCAAATCTATTATTTGAATATTACTACACATATTTTTTAAAGTATTTGAATTCTATTTTTTTTATTTATTTTTTTTAAAGAACAATATTACTTTTGGTCGCATGGTGGGTGGAAATAGGGGATGAACATGAATTTTCTTTGCGATTTTGAGTGAGGAATACGAAAATACTATTTACTTAAACTGGGACTTCCATATATATATATATACGCTTATATATAAAAGTTTTTGGCTCATAAATTTACTACTTAACCAATTTCAATGAAATTTAGATATATTGTAATAGTGTAACTGAAGTTGTGGATGTGAAAATTTAATGAAGAATGGTTGAGTCGTTCTTGAGTAACGTTCAATTTAAGCCGAAAAAATTTGTTCCAGACAAGTTAGAAACACGGTTAGTTATGATGCTGCAAGTTGGAAGGACGACGTTACTTGATATGCGGTATATATTGTTAGCAATATTAAACAAGATTAAAAAATATCAAAACCAAATTAAATTATCGAAAAGTCGATGTTCTTGCACAGAACTACGCAATATACTTTTTTTTAAGTTAGTATTTTAAACAAAAAACATTATTTACGTACCTTTATTTGTAAGGAAAAAAACATAAAAATTATTACTACGAAACATCCTTTATAATAATTAGGTTTACAAGAAATACATTTTTGTGGCAAAATTTTTTGTTTGAAGGTTTAATTACAAGGATATCAAAAGATTATATAATAAAACAAGAACACTGAAAACATAAAAAAATCAATTGGAAATAAGATTACTGTGCAAGATAAAATGACAATTCGGAATGAAAAACTACTTCGTGATAAATTTTATAAAATCTGTATATTAATTTTTTTAGTTTCATTACGAACTATAATAAGTTTAATCTTTTACATGTATTATTTTATTACATAACGCAACTTCTCTCTCTTCCTGTTTAGCCTCTAGGACCACAATAAGGAATTACTTTAAAGGATGAATGAGGATGATATGTATGAATGTAAAAGTGTAGTATTTTATAGTCTCAGGACGACCATTCCTGAAATGTGTAGTTAATTGAAACCCAACCACCAAAGAACACCGGTATCCACAAACTAGTATTATTCCAGATCTGTATAAAAGTAACTGCTTTTTACTAGGATTTTAACTTCAGAAATCTCGACTTCGAAATCATCTGATTTACGATGATGAGTTCACCACTAGACCAACCCGGTGGGTTTTATATATTATATAACTCAACTTTGTGTATAACGTCCGGAACCACCGTTAAGTATTGCTTCAGAGGATGGGATAAATGATTTGTAGCATGTATGAAAATACCATGCCTGACCGGGATTCGAACCGGTGACCTCCGGATGAGCTAAATATAAAAATCAACTATTTAATTAACTACCGGTATCAGTAGATCTAACAAATTTCATTCTATTTCACAAATTTTTGCAATCCTCTTCCCCATTTCATGTACATTAAACCTATAACAACATATATATTTAAAATTAATTCAACAATTTAAAATTATCAACGCAGAAAAAGTTTTTCTTTCAAAAAATTGAGTAATTATGTTCTTCTATCTATAAGCAGTATTACTACAGCTTAATTTTAATGTATTAATATTTCTTTATTGCTTAATTAAAACAATTTTAATAATTTGAATTTACATCATTTGGTCATTCTTTAGAAATTCTGTTTTATAAATTTCATTTTGGATTTTTTATCTGTACAAATATTTAAGGTTTGCTTTTAAAAATTATCTAAGGAAAATCAATAAAGAATTAGTATAAATACCGCAATATAACGTGAACAAAAGTACAAAAGAATAGTATGCAAAATCATTAAAATAGAATAAAGATTATAATGTAACTGTTTAAAAAAACGTTTATAATATAACGGCTAAAAAAAAAATCTTCTTTAACAAAGGAGCATCAACATAAAATAAAATTAAGAAAAGAAATTATAATGTTACATTATATTTACGCCAAATATAATAAATAATATGTTTATCAGTCTTAATTTCTATGGACTTACAATTAGGTGATTTGTAACAATATCAGTACAGCAATTTTTCCCGGTAAATAACTTTCGAAGAGAGCAAATATTAACTTAATAATTTTTTCTTATATCGTATTACTATTATTGATTTGATATGAACATGAAAAACTAACGTTTAGAATGCTAATTTAAAAATATAAATATGTATATCTGTTAAAAAAAAAATAATAAATTTAATTCAATACCCAAATATAACGGAAATTTATCATCAAATATACTCTGACTAACGAATAATACATCCGAGAGAACGAATAGACAGCATTCGTTGTCATTGCTGCGCGTTTGTCATTTACAGGAAGTCAAGAGGGGTGACAACGATAAGCGTGTTGGGTCACTACAATAACGCGTAATATAATTTCTTCTTTTTTATTAACTATATTGAGTACAATGTATTTTTTAATTTAATGACATCACCACAAATTTACTTAATTAAAACCCCCATATAAATACAACAATAAATTTAATTGAATGTTTTATTATTTTAATAACGATAAGTATATTGTTTTAGTACTTAAAAAATTCCAGAACTTAACAGTTTGTTTATTTTTTAATTTTGTATCATACGCCACACGCTCGCAATGCTTATAGTAGGGTCTATTCTGTTAGGTTCTATCATGTTTATAATTATTGTGTCAACCTTCAACATATTCTGTGATTTTTCATACTTTTTTCTCCAAAAGATCAAAATTACATTAATTTATTTTGATTTCCGCATTACTATAGTTTTAATTTTTTTTTTAATTCTTCTTTGTCAGTGTCCATTCAATATTATGTTTTAAAATCAGTTACTTTGCAGTCACTTACAAAATTAAGCCATTCTTTTATTACTAATTCATAATATTGTTAGATGTATATTTAAAAGATTACAAATATATCTTTCCGTACTTAATTTGGTTGTCAAGTTTTTTTTTTTTTTTGCTTAAATTCATTTATCAGTATATACTTGAGTATTTTCCTAAAACGTTTATTTTAATTTTTCTTTTTAGTGGTCTTTCCAAGTCTTCATCAGATTATCTTCTTCATCATATAATCTAGGACTGCTATAAAGTGATTTATCCAATATTAACAATAACAAAAAAAAAGTTTTAAATCAGATAACCTCTAAATTTAATCGTTTTGTAAGGGGTGTACAGATTAAACTTGAACATTTAATTTTTTCAATCTTGAAAATAATGCACATTTTGTCAATTTAAACGAATGATAAGTACTGTATAGTAAATTTCAAATTTACAGACAAGTAATTAAATATTGACATGTTATTTAAGAAACATAAACATATAAAAAAGGCTTTCAAAAAAATGAATTATTAGAAATTCTTTCCCGATGCTTAATTAATTGGTCACTAACAGTAATACGGATAGATATGAAATAGAAAGTTATTTTTAAAGAGAGGATAGTTTAGTAGTTATTTTACAAAATTCAAATTCTTTTTTGTTATGAAACAGCCAGCATCAACAGCTACGGTCATTAGCCCGGTGGAGATTGGTAGCGTATGAAATGATGCCATGGCTGACCGGAATCTCCGCAAGAAATGCAGAGACGCTACCTACTTCGCCACGGAAGTCGGCAAATCCAAATTCTGATTTCAATACTTTATATAAATGAATAAGTCAAAATTTAATAATACAATTTGGTTTATTACACTAAATCAATCATAGTGTAATGTAAGCTTATTTGATATTGTTTATCAAATAAGCTTACGTATCGTCTCGCCTTATTCAATTATAACAATAGAGATAAACAAATATTCCAATAATATAACTAAATAATTTATCTACAAGGTCAAACCAATCCCCCTCCCTCCCGCCAACAACTACCCACAAGTTAATTAAAATGCAGTATTATTTATTCTAAATATAATATGTAGCTTCCTGTAGGCTACACCACGTTTATATTTATTTACGCATGTATAATACAAATATTTATGTCTGATTAAAATTGGAGCCTACGAAGTAACATATAAATGAATAATTACTTACAATATATTTATGATTTAAATAATGAGTATTTATATGCACGCCTTATACAAACACTAGTACTATTATTATCATCATCAAATAATCAAAGGTCAATTCAAGGTAAAATACATTAATTTATTAAAGTATGATGCAAATGTGGCCTGGTATTGAATAACATAAGCTACTAAGCTAAGATTGTAGAAACCTTCTCACTTGCTGTTTTTAGTTATATCTCTGCTTTCATACATATCTACAAAAGAAATATATAGTTAATTTGTCATATACAAAGAGAATATGGTCTAAATTTACAGAATTAAAATAAAAATATTTTTTACAAGCTTTTTTTTCTAATTTACGTTTGGTAGCTATGAAGTGCCTGACTGGAATTCGAACCCGGGATTTTCGCAAGAAATGGAGAGACGCTACCTACTCAGCTACGAAAGTAAGGCCGTTTTATACATCGTGCATTTATATAGTATAAGCACTAATATTTATGTCATAGACAGTACTTGATGAAACATTAAATTATTATTACGCAATTTTGCATACTTTTTTTTGTTGAAAAACTGAATCGAATTTTTCCAAACAATTTTCATTCTAAGAATCAACCAATATCTCTTGTCCTAGTTTGGTGTTATTACTTCATTTGCACTAAGTGAATTAATAAAAACCAGGACATAAATTAAATATTACTACGGAATTTTAGTCGATATCAATATTTCTTACTGGAGTTTTTGATTTTACAGTAATAATACATACATTTGTATGTAAAAAATTGGTTTTACATTAGATTTTATTAAACGTTAGTTATTCACGAAATTGACAAATTGCTAAGATTAACAAGTTCTCATGCCGAGCTTAGGCTTACCGCGTTATCCTACCAAGACCATCGAAATGAGAATGGCATTTAACCAAACGAATAACTCCTTCACTCTTTTAAAAACGCGAGGAGTGAATTTATAATAGATATTATTATTCTTAGTAGTAATAAGCAAATACTGTTGCTTATACGTCAGAAAATTTACACGGTCCAAAATAATAAATAAATTCTGTAAGTATCAAACCAATAAACCCATTTCTGTGATATAGAGAAGGGTGAAAATCAACGTACAGGATAGAATAAACTTTTTCTTTCTAAAATTTCTCCTGAAACAAACCCACCTTATTAATGAGAAACCTAACCCACCTTAAACTACTAAATAAAACCGATCTGTGTGGCGGAGTGGTAACATCTCGACTTTTCATCCGAAGGTTCCGAGTTCGAATCCCGGTTAGGCACGACTTTTTTCAAACCATACATATGTCAATTTTTATATTCCCACGAACAAGCTTCGAACTTATTTGGTGAATTAATTTCATCAAGTCAAAAACAATGCAGTCGTCTTTACGATCTTCCTCAGTAATTGGTTCTTTTGTTCTCATATCGACTTCTAATGTTAGTGCTGATATTTTTTTAAAAAATTAATCATGTCAAAATTTATGTTTTAAAATTAACATTAATTTTATGATATAAATTTTTGATATATAATAAGACATGTAACAAATTTAAAAAAACTACTAGCGTAGTTCTGGGCAAGAAGACAGACTGACGTTTCTGACGCCCTCATTATTTCGCTATCAGAAAAACACAGATTTTCAGACTACAACGTATTATAAACGTTCGATGAACTAGTATATCCTACACACAAGTATTATATTTCAACTAACTCACCATTGTGACTCACTGCGTGTATGAAAAATAAACTACTGTACATAACCTCAAAGTTTTTCTTGCTTAAATTGAGAAAGACAACCAATACTCATTAAAATTTTCAGATACACTACTTCCGATACATTACTACAGCATACCTACATTTCAATAAGTTTGATCTAGTATTTTTGGAGATGTCACAGAATTTTATAAATGGGCGTACATATATAAGAAAAACACTAATTTAAGTGAATGATATTTTTGTACTCATCATACCTTAAGATGTAAGGCAAATACATTTCACCCCCCACTACCACCATAAGGCCGAAAGTAACACTGTTCTTCGAAAAGTTGGAGAAAATCTACAATCATTATAGTTCTTAGTGTATGAGTAATATTTTTTATTTTATATAAAGTAACTTTCAATTCTCGTTACCGGATTTGAAATAAATTTCGTAAATTTTATTTTATTAAAAAAAAAAGAAAAGTGAACTGCATATAATTGAAAAATGATGGTTTCCCCCCTTAAAACAATTACATGTAATTTTTGTTATTGATTATTTGTAATTTATTGAATTTTTCTCTACAAATTAAATATAATTTATTAAAAAAAAAAAAAAAAAAAAAAAATAGATAATAATTATGCTTAAATATATAAAGAACATTAATCATTATAATCCTTTAAATAAAAGGTTTTGATTATTCTTTCATTTTCAAAATGTAAGTAGTAACACTTTTTATATGGAATTAAATTAGAGAAATAACATAAGAACGAATATTTTATAGATCTTATAATTAATGATGCTGAAATTATTTCTTACAAAAGTAGAAGAAAAATATATTTTGAATTAATGGGTGGTTTAGAATTTTTTTTTTGGGGTGGAATATACTGTATCATTTGCATGTAGAACAACTTCAGTAAGGACAATTATGCGTACAAAAAAGGATCTACTTATTAACCTGTTTTCTCTCAGAAAGACTAGTGCTATGAATGTTAACCGGAAATTGACAACCACAAAACAGGAGTTTTCAATTGTGATTTTTTTTTTGCTTTGTTTTTAAGTACTATTATTTAAAAAAAAACAAAAACTGAACTATAGGTATAGTATATAGATTGTTAGCTATCCTATTGTTTGTTATATTAGGAATAATTGTATTGTCTATAATAAAAGAAAGAAATGACCGGGAATTAGGGGTCTTTGCTTCAACTGCTGCTGTTACAATTACTATACTTCACTAACTGTACGGTTAGTTTGAACTAGTTGTTTGCTATGTTATGTTGTATTTGTACGCCAATTAGTGTGGTTGTTTGTTCAGATCTTTTTTTACGATAATATAAGTTAAATATATTATTAAATTATATATTATACAACCAACAGGAAGTAAAATGTACAACCCCAAACTCCTCCCTCATAGTATTCATTTACTCTTAACTTTTTATTATATTTAAAGGTTCACTGTACGTATAAGTAAAATATACGTACATAACTGACCGCACAATGAAATTATGATCTAAATACCCTCTCATTACAACTTAAAAAATAAAAAAGGATACTAAAATACAGTTCCTTCACAGATTGTTTACAATCTTGTATTTGTATGATCATTGCTCTTCATAAAAAAGTAAAAAACTATTAGGTTTTTCTTAACACAATATTAACAGAAAATATCCTTACTGGATAAATTCAGTAAAACTAAATATGTTAAATATTTGGATTAGGTGTGTATATATTTCAATAAAATTAAAAAAAAAGTTTAGTTACACAAGCTAAAGCTCAAAATTTTCTAAAAACTCGGACATATTGATAAATGTTACGAAGTTTTATCATCTCTTATCTAAACCGAATATAATTTTTCCTTGTATCTTACCTAAGTTAGCTCTTTTAATGTTCATTTTTGTAAATATTCTGTCAATTTTAATTCAATATACTCCAATTAAAAAAATAGTAGAAAAAAATTAACTATTCCATTACCATTTTTATTTAAATTATTATGGAAAAAAATATATAAGTTCCTTGGAGGTAGTATAAATTTATATGCAGCCTTCTTTTACAGCAATGTCGCAAATTATATTTTTATTATTTTAACAATAAAACTAATTAAAAAACAAAAAAATAAATCATAGATTTTTCTGTGAATTATAACCTATGATTTTTAATTAGTTTGTTAATTGATTCTAAGAGGGAATGTTGGTTTGCTAAAAGTTTAATCAAACATTTAATGAATAATTACTTGAAAGATTGCCGCAATGCTCTATGTAAAAATGCCTTCTACTGATTTATCGTATAATCTTTTTTTCAGAAGAAAACAAATTTTATGAATATAGAGCTAGATAAATTTATAATATACAATTAATGATAGTTTATCTGTAAATAATGTCCCGAGATTACAGCTTTTAAGAAGCTAAATAAATCATTATTGGAATTTTGCTTTCGTCTAACAAGCAGTGATAATAAAATTAATTGTAATTAAATTGTTAAAAGTTTACTATAAATGGTCATTTAAATATAATTATACAAACTTTATAACATCGATTAAACGTGAATAACGATAAACATATCTTCCAACAAAAAGTTTTTTTAAGTGATATTTAAAAATTAGGAAAATATTTATTTTTCCATCAAAGATAATTTTATAATAAATAATAAAAACTAGTTAATTGATTAATTTCTTGATTGATAAGAAAATATTACAAAAATTTCTTTAAAAAATCATACATAAATTATATTATACAGTCGCGAGCGCGCATATATTAACAAAAAAATTTATACGAATATTACAACATATTACTAATGATTGTGAGTTTTATCTTGATTTAGAAACAAACTTGTTCGATATATTAAAAGCCCAATAAACGCAGTAACATAACGAAACACACTATATGACCGAGATCAGTTTAGAAAAATGATAAAAAACGGTACTCTCAGAGAAAGCCAAAAACCACAAATAAAATGGACTGAAGAAAGAAAACGAGAACAAAATAGCAGAATGAGAGAAAACTGGAAGAACAAAAACAAAAATTCTGTTTGACTGTATGTGTGCGTGGTCTTAGAGGTCTATCGGGGAAAAAAGCCCAATAACTGAAAATGCTCGTACGACTGAAAGCCTACATTAAAATGTTTTTGAAGTTATTTAATTTTTCAAGGATTTTATTTTTGCGGGTTGGATGGTAGAAATTAGCTAGATATTTTTTTTTTTTATAACCAGATGCCCTTCCTGATGCCAACCTGAAAAAAGGGAAAATGATATAGAATATTTAGCGTGTGAAAAATTGCTGTAACTGACCAGGATTCGAAAACAGATCTTCTTGGAAGAAAAGCAGCAATATTTGGTACTCCGCCACGGTTGCCGGCAACATTAATATAATTTTTTTTAAATTATAATTAAAAGTAGAAGAGCATGTAGTTAAGAGTTTCATTGGGAACAATAATTATTACTGTTAAAGTAGAAATGTACTACTAATGTTATCTTTTATTATTTGATAACAACTAATTCGGTTTTCTGATAAGATAATATTTATTGTTTCATAAATAATTAAATTCGATCATAAATACTGTTTAATTTAATAATTAATTATTGTTAAATCAATTATTATTAAATATAGTTAAGATTTTTGAAAGCTGTTTTCTCACAATAGGAAATAAAAAAGTGATAACATATCTTTGGGAAGTGGCAAAAAATTCTATATACTAACAGATATTTTATAAATAAATATGAATGTGGCTAATTAGTCTCGCTAAACAGTTTTTAGTTATAATTATTCTTTGTGAACCATAAAAAGTTAATTTTAAAAACACATTTTTTTATATCCTTTGATATAATAAAGAGCTTATTATATCAAAGATTTAAAAAAATATATTAATTATACACAGACTTAAATATTTTTATTTTAATCGAACCTATTACGGAGAGACTAACAATAAACAAATTCTGTTGAAAATGAGCGGTGAAAGCAAGCCTAGAACATTCTACGTAACGTGGTCACCATTATTTCCTTTATAAAAGATTTCGAAAAGTACAGGAAAGAACTTTTAGTTCATCAGTCGAATGAAAAAGCTGTTACTATTTATTTTGGAAACTTTATGGTTAAAATTCTCAAGAGCAATTTTTTTTCCAAATGAAATTGTATTTACTGAATATAAATAATCCAGAATATATTTAGTAAATACATTGAAATTAAAAAAATAGCACGGAACCGAAAACTAGTCCAGTCAACTGATTATAACTAAAAAAAAGAAGACATTTCGCAACACCCGTAAATATCTTTTTATTTTTTTAATAATATAATATTGATAACGTGTTCTTTTTTTAAATAATTCTATAATTATTAAGTTTAATCTGACACGAGTAATGCATGTCTACTACTTTAAAATTTTTTGTACTAAATCACAAAAAAATAAAATAAGTTTCGTAAATAAAATCTAGAGTTGCTTAATGTTTAATTTTTCTATAAATTAATTAAATTGTAATATAAAATTAAATTATCTTTCTCAAGTACTATTTGCAGGCGTAATAATCATACGTAAGGTGTTGTATTCACTTGATCTACTCAACTACGTAGGAATTTCAAAGCTTATTTTCATTAAGACATTACATGTAATATCTTCTAAGTCAAGTTTCATACAAGTGATAGGTTACCGATTTATTTAAACAAAAATTTTAATTTACAATATTTTAACTATATTTTTACATATTAAATAAAATCATACATATGGGAAAAAAAAAAATAGTCTTACCTGATCTATCATGTTGGAACAGTACAACGCAGCATAAAATATTATTATGTATAAAAATACGCTATGTTATAGTAATACTCCGTAAAAAATTGAAAAAAACATGAAAAAAATAAAAACAACGTAATTATATTTTGCCACATGTTGAACAATATACAATCCTACGCGCATTACGTTAGCTTACAGCATGCGGTTTATGAAGCGAGAAGGCGCGGCTGGCAGCAACCACACACGTACTGAGTACTTACGTACAGAATCGGTCGCAAGAAGGCGAGTCGACATGAACAAGGTCACAGAATGGGCGGCAGCAACTCAACAACTTTTAACTTCACTGTTAATACGCTAGACCGCGCTGTAATCGTACGTTCGCTAGTTGGCTAACTTAACTGCTGCTATTACAACAAGTACAGTATATAGTTTGTTAACTTTAGTAGCTTTTGCTGCCAGGATCAGCTAAGAGAATTTATATTTTTGGATCGCTCATACCCTGTTCCAATTTCAACGAAAAAGATTCGCCTAGCCAAACCGTATCTTAAGTACACGAAGAATCTTTTTACGCAAACATTGAATCGGTGTAAATATTTTCAATCGATAGAAGAAAACCGTCCATTGAAAACCACCAAATTTTTAATTAAATTTCAAGAATAAATTATACGTTATGCGGATCTCAATTTATTGTTAATCATAATATGATGAAAAATAAAACGAACAACTCGTTCTAATTTTTAGAAATCTTTTCTTTAACTTAAATGTTATAAACTGATCTACCATGATTTATATCAGGCTTACAAAGTAAGGTACCTATTCGTGTAATCTCTAATTTGATTATGTATATAAAGAATTAAAAAGGCAATTTAAATTTTTACAAATTTATTTACAATAAAGGGAAGATAATAAAAAAATTATACAAAATTAACTAAAAAAAAGCTTTTGGCTATTAGTTGTATTTAAAAAATTTTGAAATAAAAACATCTTTATACTTTCTTCTTAGGTTTCAAATAATTTACACAAAAAAAATCCAATCTGTTATTAGTTAGAAATTTCATAATGTCAAATATAAAATTACCTTAGAGTAAATAGTGAAAGAGCAAATATGTGGCACCCCATTTCTGTTTATTAGGAAAGCTTTCATTAATTTTAACTGTAATTAATCAGAAAAAGATAGAAGACTACGCAAATTTAAAAATTTTTAACGTAATTTAATAGTACATATATTTCTTCTACTTTAATAACCTGTTCTATTTTAGAATACGAAAAAATTATGTAATTATTTAATAAATTGTTAAATTTATGTTTTAAATCAGTCTTAAATCTATTTTTTTTAAAAATACATTCTACAAAAAATGCAGACGTATTCTTGTTAAAAATATATAATTCTATTGTTTTTACTGTTCTCAAAAAAAGAAAAGTTTTTTGTCGCATTTGTTAATTAGTTTTTTTGTCTTTATCTTAGAGGACGTTTTAAAAAATACTACAAAATTATAAATGGATTATAATTTTACATACAAAGATAATAATAACTGTGCCTAAGTGTAATAATATGTTCTGGTAAATAGTTTGAACATAAATGGGCTAATATACTACACAGATAAGTCAAGTAGTTGGCTGGACATTTATTAACTGTTGGATTGTAATACAGCAGATGTTCTTCTTCAAGTATATTTAATCTAATATACTATAAGATTACAACAGGCAACGAAAAAGAGATAGAAGTTTATGTAAAGAAAGAAGGAATGAGTAAGAAATGCTTTTAGATAATATGATAGGGGAGGATAAAGACCAGTAACTATCAACCAGTAAATTTAATTTTTAACTTTTAGTAGTAGATAGATAAAAGGATGATAGTTTCGATACTAAAGTTAGTTAATATGTAATGCTAAAGAATTTATTATTATTGTTATTAAGTACCAAATAAAATTTGGCCTATCATAATTTATTACTTTATTAGGTCAAACAAAAAATCAATTACATCATTTAAAAAATGCAAATGTAACTATTAATAAAATTATTTTCAGTTAAAACTATATTTTTTTAAATTAATTATGTTTTTTTACAACTAATAAAACAAATTTCTTTTGGTTTTTATTATCTTGCTTTACGTAGCAGTTTGAAAAACATTCCTTTTTACCATCAAAGAATGTTTGATGTGCTAGGGTCTACTTAATACGATAACCAGAGCTCACATTTCAATGTTCATATTCATTTCATAAATGTTACAGAACTTTTCTTATATTCGATCAAAAATCAAAAGTATGTATTCTTTTTCCACAATAAAACAAAAAATCTTTCATTAATCAAATGATTTGATTTTCTGTTTAATTTCCGGTTGCATTCAAAAGTTTTAAGAGGATTTTAAATAAATATGAATTACGTTTAAAATAATGACGATATAGCATGTCTTTTTTAATAATAAAGATACAGCATTGAATAAAGATGATACCTTTATATTTTAGAAATAGACTGCGAGACTTTTAAAAAGGAAAAAAAATTAATGCATTAGATTTTAAACTACATTCCTCTTCTTGTAATTTCTACCGAGCTCGTCCCAGATTTTTTTTTTTTTTGTTTTTAGATAGAATAGTTTAGGTATATAGTAAAGTAATGCGTTTAATACTTCTAAGTTTACTTTATGATAGACTAATTAATCTAACTGACAAAAAACTATGAGCATTATTTGAACAGCAGCATAAAATAGCAAGTTATAGTAACAATAAAAAAACAAAACTGGAGGCAGTCTGCCTAAAGAAGTTGAAATTCAAGGAGATTAAAATAAATTCTTACCAGTTTTCATGTATATACTAAGCAAGTGAAAAAAATAATTTAAGTTGTTAGGACACATGACTAATTGAGAGAAAATTTCAATTAATCATTCCTTGTTAATTAATAATTGTAACCTTCTCTGTTCTACTAAATAGAACAAATCAATTTCATATAAAAAAATGATTTTTAATAAATAAAATAAAAAAAAAAAACCATTAAAGGCTAAAATGAACATTAATATCATTTTTCTATATAGTGAGACCAAAACATTTTTTCTGAGATGAAGAAGAGGATTTATAAAAGTAGGCATTAAAAAATGATAATTGCCTTTTAAATTTTAATTTTGTAATTAGTTGGCAAAATGGTACTTTTTCAGAGAAGAAAATTAAAATTAAAAATTTAGAACAGGACTTTAATTATTAACAGGTTTTTTGATGTTTTACATTCATATTTTTTTTTTCTTTTTTAATAAAATGTTACCAAAAATAGTTGCACGTATAAGTTAGCGCTCTTAAATGGTTTTTTTTTTTAAAATCTATACCAATTATCGGTATCCCAACGAATCAAAAGTAAAATTACATTTCCTTACATTATTAATTAACAAACAATAATAATTATAAAAGTTGTCACAAAGTTGGTGTGCTCATTTTACTACTTACAATTTTAAAATCGGAGAAAATGCTAAAAGGTTTTGATGACCACTGTTGTAATTTACGAGCTACATGGAATCTTTTACTCTCTCTATCATTCTCTACATGTATAACTAAAATGTATACATACGTAACGTGGCGTTATTTGTAAAATATTTGTTTCCATTACTGATAAAATTGTACAGTAGTTCCTTCAGTTGTCGGTCGATGAGTTTAAACGAAGCAGAAGGCATAATTTCCCCTCAGATATTAAACTCATTTGTATTACGTGCAAACAGCTTCAAGAGATAGTTACGTTTATCCTGTAATTACCCATACCACTCTCTTAACCTTCTCCTCCTGCATCATTCGCCATCAGTTGATTTCAAGTATAAGGCAATATGGCTTAAACTTAGAATGCATGTCACGTCATATCGCTATCTAAGTTGTATAAATATGTATCTATATAAACTCCTGGCAATAAGTTACAAAATTATCCTTTTTATAAATTATTGTAGTACGTTCAAATTTAAATTATACACCACGCAGAAGGTGTTTGTGTTGTATTTTTATCGTAATGTAATTTTTTACAAATAAACAATCATAAATATTACAGAACACCGGATATCCGGTGTTATTGTTTCAGGTAAGAAAAAAGTACTCAATAATAATACGGTACTTTTGAAACAGCATCCCTCTGCCAAAATTGCTTAAAATAGAATTTAAATACAAAATTTATAGAAATTTAGATGACAAATAAATATCTCCTAACAATTTTCCAGGATTAGGATAAATGTAATTCAGACTGGAGGTTTAACCCAAACAAAGTGACAGGCAAATGTATAAACAATGCGCTTTTAGAAAATTAGAACTATTTGGAACATAAAATAAATTATCAAATAGTTTTAAAACTTTATAAAATCTCACATTTTTTGGCTGTAATGGAAGTCTATGTTAAAACAACCTCATTGTTCATTTTTTTAATGTAAATATATACTGCCAAATTTATAAAGTAGCAGTCTAAGTAGTGGTTTCAATTTTAATACAGATTATAAAAAAATGATAAACATCTTTAAATTTGGATAATATAAACGGTAAATTTATGTCAGAATAAATTCTCTGAGATAACAATAATTTTGCTAAATCGTATAAATCCAATAAATTGACTGTCAAATAATTCGGGTGCCGATCCAAATGATTTTGATACCTTAGGCTGACCAGAGAGATTTCCTGCCCAACGGTTCGCAACTTAAGATCATTATATATAAAGCTATTTACTTATGTACCAGGGTATGTTTTATTTGGTAGCGTTCAAATATGTCAACAATGGAGTTGCCTGCTCTACTCCACAATTCAAGCCTGTAAGTCCAAACAGGCTTCAAAACGGATTTATAAATCAATAATTTACTTTCTACAGAAAGCTGAGATCTATGTCATATCAGCCAGTATATGTGTTTAAACTCGAGATTCAACTGTTTTCGCTTAGAAGTGATATGTTTCGCCCAAGTAAGTCGTCGATCAAGATGAAAACTCAAATATTTACAGTCTTGAGATCTCGGAATCGGAACATTGAAGATAGAAACAGGAGAACAGTTTTCCTTACGAAGGGTGAACGTAATGTGTTTTGATTTTGTTTATTTTTATTTTCCATCATGCAAGCCACGATTCGAGGAAGGTGATATAATCTTGAATAAAACGTAACGCAGTAGTCGGATTTTCGTGGACAGCAAGAATTGCAGTATCGTCAGCAAACGTTGCAATTGTAAATAAAACAGAACATAAAAAATGGGTCCGAGAACGCTTCCTTGAGGTACCCCTGATTGTATAAGAAAAAAATCCGTCAAAATCTCTTTATGATTAACTTGAAAACATCTGTATTCTGGGTAAGATTTTAGTATCACATAGAAAACATGCGGTAAAACCTTTTTCAGTTTATAGAGAAACCCTACATGCCAAACCTTGTCAAAAGCCTGACTGAAATTGAGGAATAAAAATTCAACATAAAAATTTTATTCTATCTGATGCTATAACTGAAAAGATTGCATATAAGCTGACTGTTCTTCCAGGTGATTGGATATATAGAAAACATCAAAAATCTTATAGAAAATCTAAATAGTATCTCTGATATCTTAGATTGATAGTGTACATGTAGTCAGGAGAAGAGCTGTGGTAAATAATTTAAACAAATAAAATAATGTATTACTAATTATTGCATAATTTTAATAATACATTATGTACTACAATAAATTGTATAGAAATAGTCACTTTCTACTATACAAATAAAAATGTATTATTGTTTCAACCTGTAACTATTAAACAAAAATGGCCGATTAACTATTTAAAAGAAACTTAAATTAAAAATGTTTTTTCCCCCAGTTACAACGAAAAACCCTTAAAATTACTTATTATTTTAAACTATTGTTTTTTTATAGACAACTAACTTACTCTCTCTCAAAATAAATTAGCAATTTATAATTGGATAATTACTTAAGTTAGGGAATAATTTTTAAATTAAATCAATTTTTAAAAAATAATATAAAATAGTATCATTATTTAAAACTAAGACTGAAATGTAACATGGAGATCAACGAAAATCAAATATAGAAAAAGTAATAAGGAAAAGAAGGTTACATTTCTGGGGCATATGATCAAGATGGATCCAAACAGATTAAATAAACAAATATTTGACAAGCAAGAGAAACATGAAAATTGAATCAAATCACCAGAAACAGATGGGAGATAGATGTATTTCTCCAAAGAATAATTTTGAAAGAAGAGGATTGTGCTATGTAGATAACTTCCAAATAATGATTTTATAACATAAAAGTTCTTGTGGCAGAAAAATAAAGGACAAGAAGCAAAATAAATGGATAAATGAGCAAAAACGAAACCATGCCGAAAAAATGGGAATTGCAAGGAAGAAGAAAAAAGAAGCTAGAAGAGGTTATTTGAATAGTCCAAAGTTGGCTTTTTCGCAATAAAAAAAATATTAAAATTTAATTTGAATGTACATCTCAAATGATGACAAAAAATCTATTAAAAACAATTAGTTTTAAAAAAGACATACAGTTTAATTTTTTATCCAGTAGTAGATAAAATAGAATAATTATGTTATTTAATAATTAAAATAAATACTTTAACCTTTTTATGCTAAGTAATTTTAAAAATAATAGTAATAATAATTATACATTCTATTTTTAGATTACATAAATAATAATTATTTACAAAATTAATCATTTTTATCTTCAGTAAAAAAAAATCAGGAGGCTTAAGCAACCAATCCCTGAAACTACAAAACAAATAAATACAAGTATATACTGGATACGAGAATTCTTCATACTGTTTGACCTTAAAAGTCAAGAAAAGTCAACTTACGCATTTTGAATTCCTTAAAAATAACACATAAGATTTCAGTTAATCTCTTAATTAATATTTTTAAGTGATTAATCTATTTTTTTTTATAATATAAAGCTAAAAGAGGGTAGTTAAAGTATAAACATATCATTCAATCCCATAAAAACGTATTTCTTCTTTTTTTTTTAAAAAGAAAAATTATCATTATAAATTACAGTGAAGAAAAATGTTCAATATTTTAGGATAAAATACGATCAGGGTATGTTATCGAATGTAGGTTTTTATTAGTAACTCTTAGATAAGTAAGGCATCGTATATAAAGTTTTTTATTTTCCGGTAAATATAGACAGAATAGCTACATTAAAGCGGAAAGTACAATGACCATGTCAAAAATGGTATATCGGGGTTTTTGTGCAAATTTCTATGTTTTAGGGACCGACAAGTTTACACAAACAAAAAGATGTATGTTGCAATGATTTTTGCCTTTTTTCTCAGGATTCACCAAATCGATTTTCAAATTTAGTTCAAATATTTCCTATATATGGGATCATGTTTTTATTTTAGTTTTTTCAAAATTTGTTAACGGGGTGGTAGGATATCGCGCAAAAATAAAACCGGTTTTGATTTTCTTTAGAAATATTTTTCAAAAGATTTTATTAAGGGCATTGGTGTATTTTTTAATAATTCGATTTTTTTTGCATTTTTGCTCAATTCAAATGTTTTTTTAATGCATATAAAACAATAAAATGAGCAAAAATAATATTTTTAGTGCCAAAATTGATTTTTTTTTTGTTAAGCACTACTCACTGAAAAATCAAAAGTTTGAGATTTTTCTTTCTTTATTGGCCTGTCTTGTTATTATGAAAAGGAAATTTAGGGTTTTGTAAATTTTGGTCATATTCAGACGCGGATGGATTCGTGATTGTAAAATTTCTGCGGAGCCTTGAAGAATGTTTTGTTAGAAAATGATAAAAAAAATTCACGAGTGTTTCAACTGACAGATTAACTCATTAATGAAAATCAGGGCTGCTATAACAAAAAATACACATATAGTATAAAAGACATGAAGCGTGCAATATGAGCTATTTATTTTCATAAAACCTTTCGCAACATTATGGAGTACGATCAACATAATGGACTATCATCGAATAAAAAGTGTTGATAAGGAAACAAAAAAAGTACTCAACCAGAATACAAAGATGATGAGGAAGAAAACCCAGACAATTCAGAATATGGTGCTGGGATGCACTGACATGCAGTAAACGACTTTTTTAATCTTTTTCCAAAAATTGCACGTTTTTATATAAAAGAACCGTTATCTTATGAACTACTTAAATTAGGAAATTGACATTTTTACATTTTTACGTGTTTGTGTATTCAAGACAGTTTTATATGCAATACTACTGAGTTTTTAAGACCTGATGATTTATATTTTCTATGATACATAAATGTTGTGCAAAAAATTAGCTTCAAAAAATAGGAAAATTGAATTTATAGTAAAAATATGAAAAAAACTTAGTAGCTAAAAGACCTTAAAACATCTGTGCAAAATTTCCTTGCTGAATTCCTATTGTGTCCTGAGTTAATAAGTCTTAAAGTTAGAAAAAATAACATTACGGAGATGCAAGGAACCAGGTGCTTTTTATCATTTATTATCTACAACGCATATATAAATAATTCAACAAATCTTTTTCAAAAAAGCCAATCCTCACCTATTGAAAATACATTCTTTTTCTTTTTCTCTATCTCCCATCAGTTTAAATATTTTTCACCAATATTTTTTTATTGTTTTATATTTAATATTTATACGGAAAATTGGTTATTCAGATAAAACGTTTTTAAATGATAAAAACACCAAAATTGTAGAGTCTTTATTCTGTGTCAAAATAAAGGTTAAAGAATTATTTAAAATTAAGGTGCGATTTAAAAAAAAAATAAAACTGTTATACACATACAAGAGTACGGTACGAATTTTATGAAAAATCTTTGTTATATGGTAGCGTGAATTTTGTTAAAGTCTTCAGATATTTGTTAATACGTTTTGAATAGAAATTATTTTAAATAAATAAAACATTTTTTTCTGTTTTTTAATAATCTTGACTGCATTATGATACTGTAACTTTTAAGTAACTGAAGGAAAAGAAATTGGTTGTTTTAAGGCAAAATCGTTACTATTCTGTCTAGTACTATTTTTTAATTCAGAGCAAAGGTATGAGAATAAATTTTAGGAAAGATAAACGGTTGCTGTCTAATAAGACTTTTAAAAAAATACTAATTTGAGTAAGATTGTTTTTCTTTTTTGTTTCTTTTTGAACATATAGTGTTTTGTTTATAATTGCCTTTTTTCTGCTTATATTTGATTTCTTATTTCTCAGTAATATCTAGTCGTATTTTTTGGTAGCTGATAAGACACTCTTTTCGATTCGTACAAAGATTACAGATATATATTTGTAAAACAAATTGTTAGGGATGTAGGATGTAGAGGGTATACTGAAATGAAACGACTAGCACTAGATAAGGAATCTTGGAAAGCTGCATCAAACCAGTCAAATGACTGAAGAAAAAAAAAAGATATATATTAATTACGTCATCACTAATTCTGTAATGTGTCCCGTACTGTTTTTTACCTTAATTTTTTTTTGTAAAATATAATTTTAAACATTTTCCATTCATAAATAAAGTACTTTATTCACATAAAGTATTTGATACAAGCTGATGGACTTATTGAAAAAAAAAGCGTAATGTAATAAGATATATTCTACAAAAATTAATTATATTATTTCATCATACTTAAAATAGATAAGTTAAAATATTTAAAAATATATGAATAAAAAACAAAACAACAACAAAATTAAATGCTAGGAATATCCTGGCTTAAATACCGGGATAAGCCTGGAATGTGAAAATAATAGGTTATAATAAAAAAACAATAAGTACGTTTTACCTGGTAAAATGATAACGTATTAAACGTTCTGTTGTATAAAAAAATCTACGTTGTAGAGTTGAAAAACAAACAGTTCTGTAATAAATACGCATATCATCATGTAGTCTGTAAATCGATACGGTTAATAGTTGATTAGATTCTTTGTCGATCGATATATTAAACAATTACACCACATCTTCATGTTTTTCACCTGAAAACATAATGAAATACTTTAGTTAAATAAAAAATTTAGATTACACATCATGTAAAGACTAAACATAAAAACAGAAATTATATAAAAACGCGTAAAAATAATTTAAATTGCAAAAGTGTAATATTTTTTGACACGGGGGAAAATCAACGTGATTGCTACGCTTTTAAATACTTATAAATTGTTAAATTTTTTCGGGACTAAATTATATGTAAAATTTTTTTCAGCTACCCTAGCATTTTAAATTATGTTCAAGTGAAAAAAAATTATGCCAATATAAACAGATGGAACAGCTTAAAAAATGGAGAAATGATAGGTTATTAATTAATCCCTCATTTTATAATGTTGCATATTTACCTTTTTATGGAAATAAATACATTTAAAAATAAAAAGAACAAAATAAAATAGTCGAGTTTGACTCCTGTCGAACCTGTAATTATTTATATGATTTTTTTTTTGTTGTTAAATCCGTGTTTATGTTAATCGAAAATGTATAAATATTCTTAAAAAATGTAATGTCTGAACGGTTGAAATATTTTTTGTTCTATAAAAATATTGGATTTTCCTCTCGTTTGTATAAAATCATTACCGGTACGATTAAGAAAAAAATGCTTTATTTATGCAAGAAATGATTTTATTCTTAATATTTATTTATCGGAAGCGTTATCATTTATTTCCACTAATAATACTATTCACGAGTATATATGTAATTTAAAACTACAAAAACATATGATGATGCTATTAGACAAACAAAATAAATATTTCTGTAATACATTATACCTCTCTATTAATCAGCCAACTTCAGTTAAGAAAAAAAAATTATAAACCTCTTATTACTAAGGGAATGTATATTAAAATTAAGGAAGGAGGAGGGAAAGCTGTTGTCCTTGACGCTCCTACTTAATTTATATCACGAGTAGAATTGTACGTTAATATTTATTAAAAATAAATAAATAACGACGTCTGTACTTAAAACGAAATATCTTGTTTTATAACCATCATTTATTTAAATTTAAAAAAGTTTATTAAAACTAAATGAATAATGTAGTAACGTATTTTTCACTCTGTCTTTTCTCTCTCTCTCTCTCTGTTTATATATATATATATATATATATAAAACAATGTTTAACAAACAATATATTTTTTTAGAAAATAAATGTAAAATTCATGATTTCTTTAAAATCATTATTTTTAAAGAAAAAAAATTGTTTCTTAACAAAATGACTGAATTTCTTTTTATCTGAATTGTTTAAATTATACTGAACAAAAAAAAGTATAATTATTTTGACTTAACTGCCTCGTATCAAAATAAGTCGTTTGAAATGTTGTTTTTATATCCATGAACATTATGATAATAAAGTATTAGGATAATTATTATCATAATTAAACTACATGGAACGATAACCGTAGTTAGTTAATTATAATCTTGTATTAGCATTATCAACAAAATACTTATACAATTAGGTAGATTTCATAAGAAAGCTACCTACTGTAATGGGTACCAGATTCAACTTTCGGAAAATTTCGACATATCTTCGCGTTTCACATCCCCCAGACTCCAAAACCACCGTCAGTTCAAAAATTTATATATATATATATTTCACAAGAATGTGAAATATATATTTCGTGTGATATATATATTTCACATTCTTGTGAAATATATATATCACACGAAAACTACCGTAATTTTGCGCCAATCACTCTCAAATTGATACATAAATATAACGACCAAAAATCTTGGTCAAGTTCGTTAATGGGCAAATAGGACCATGGTTTTTTTCTCGAAAAAACAAATCGAATTTGTTTAAAGTTCCTACTATTCTTTGGATAAGGGCCTAAAAGTTATTTCAGTAAAGTTTTCTGATATCACCAACCATTTGCTCAGGAGGTGGAAAAAATGGGGTTTCGAAGACAAAAAAAAAATAATACCTCCTTTAATATGCACAGTATCGAATCGGTTTAAAGCTGCTGTTAGTCATCTAAACATTACCAGAAACTTATGTGTCAAACAATTTTTGATATGGGTAACACTTACGGCAAGGGTTGACCGAAATGTTGCTGGAATTGTAAGAAGGTTTGTCGTATGCTAGACATGTGAAACTTTTTTCACATGCAACCATTTGTCGTATTGAAGTTTTTTTTTTAACTTTAAGGTGGAAATCTTTTTTATCCCCTACTTAGCACCGGTAAAATCTACCTCTGCCCTCCGGGGGCCGAAAGGGATTTTTTTGTATAAGGTTCTAGAAGCAGTAAAGTTTTTATTTGTAATGATTGTGTACAGTCTTCTTGGGTAATAGATCTCATTGCCTAATAATCTAAAACATACCGTATTATGATATACCATTAAACAAACGTATACATACCTGTAAAATATATATATATGTACATGGAAGGTTTTTTATTGTATATAATTCACCTTAAGGAACCGCGTTCCGATTCTCCTTTACATATCATAAACACAATTTAGAACATTTTTTTTTATGTAATATGCACTGGGGTAAACATGTTTGTTTTATTTAAATCAATATTAACTTCGAAAAATGTAATAATTTTTACTTATTTTACGTAAATTTATGGTAAAAGTTTTTATTCTATTTAAACTTTTCTCTATTCTATTGCCTGTTTTAATGTAATTCTATACATATTTATTTAATATTCTACAGTACTGGATATTAAATATTCAATGTAAACTATCGATCATTATGTCTGATGACACTAAGCTATATATATTAAACATAAAGTTTACACAATTAACGAGTTCTTTGTTCGCAAACATTACAACTTACAGTTTTTTCTTTTTTATTATTCGAATATATATATATATTTTTTTAATTATAATTTCTTTAGTTAAAAACTTTGAATTTATGAAATGTTCAAAATATACCTATTGGTTACGAATATCATATTCTGTTATAGAATTAAAAATTTAAAGATATTCCACATTATATTGGTTATGTTTCTCAGGTGTTATACCTACTTGGTTGTTAGCCTTAAAAAGAGTAAACCTTTATAACGAAAACTGGTTTACTTTTCCTCTGATGGTACTAAATTACTATGATCTGTAATAAATAAGGGGTAAAACAAGAATATGTTAAATTGAGTGATCCTAAAATTTATGTAATGTTACCTGAAAATTGCATATTTATTACTGTAAGATGCAAATTTGTCATCTCAGGATATTGAATTAAATCTAATGAATTCAATTTTCTTAATATTTTAACTGTATTATATTTAATAGTTTTATATTAGTAATAAATAAAACATCATTAAGATGGTGTTAAGATTCTAACTCCATTGATATGATAATTTAAATAATAATAATTTTATTGGACATAATCCTGGTAAATGCAATAAACTGAAAGCAATGAACTAAGATTAATAATTAACAGATTTATATTATTTGTTTTCTATGAATTTTTTGATCGTATAATTACAACCGAGTATTCTTTTTTATGGGAAAATAAAATTTTTATGCACGTATAGAAAAGTTAATCCGAAAGCAAGGCTGCCGTTATACGCTAACAGTAATCAAGTTAAAAACATGCCTGCCTTTCTTTTTTTTTCTCGACTTTCGATTTGGCTCGGTACCTTTCATTCCAATTTTACTATAGTGGCGGAGTCAAGCCAAGCCACACAGGGTGGCGAAAGAAGAGACAAAGCAGGGGAGATTTAGTCAATCTTACTTTCTTTTTTTACTTTCTCATTCTATCTCAGTCCTTTTTTACACCCCTTCTCTTTACTTCTCTTCTTTTACCCTTCAAATATAACCCAATAAAGAACAAATTCCTTTACCGCCCTCTACTTTTAACCCTCCTTTTACCCCTCCTTTTCTAACTGCACTACCACACCCTACTGCACGTAATATACTTCGCTCTGTTAGGCTTCAATTCTGTTTTCATCACCACAAAAAAATAATAATATAATTATAGTCTATTTTAAGTTTCAGAAAAAATAAATAATAACAAAACGATAAAAATCTAATAAAAAAGTGAAATAAAACTATTAATGAAATATACTTTACAATTTTTATCTTTATCTATTTTTTTTTTTTTTTTTTTTTTTTTTAAGAAAGTATTAAAACAGATTATTTATTTATAACCAGTTATTCGAAGGTATTTTACTAAGAGGTTAAGCATATGCAAGGACAAACGGGTGAAAGACCTTTTAAATAATATTAATTACTTCAATCAGAAAGATCTAACCATTAATTTCATCGATAATATTTTATATTAATATAATAGTGTAACAGTTCGTAAGAAATGGATATTTAAAAAAAATGTTTAAAATACCTACAAGGAGGTTTATGAAGAAAGGGTAGAGCTTCATTTTGAATGAAGAATGCAAAATATATATAATTCCAACTTAAATTATATAAACAAGTAATCTGTTATATAAATAAGTGATCTTATGGTCTACGTTGAAGTAAACCACGAAACTCTTTAATTATAATTTTTGACGTTCGATTTCTTCTCGTGAAAATCACCGTAGCCACTTAATCTAATGTTAATTACAACGACAACAGATTCGAAAAGGTTTTATTTCCAATATGGCACTTTAAAATTTAAAAGGAAATAATTTTCCTTTATTAAAATCTATAAAATAGGTAAATAATAAATTACATAAATAAAATCTAAATTATAAATACAGTCACACAAAACAGTAATATATTAAAGGGTTATAAAAATTAATTTAGTTAGTAAATCCACATTGTTTTTATGAATAAATCCCTCCCATATTCGTAAACATATAAATACAAACGAAACGTTCGTGCAATAAAACATATGAGAATTATATGGAAGGCTATGCAAAGTAAGTTTACCCTCTACAATTCCTTTGTGTCTGGCCGAATATAAAATCCAGAATAATTATGCATTAAGTAATTCTCCCTTACAAACAAACTCTTTCAATCTCACAATGGGACGTCCCCCATTACCATTTTACCCTCTAGCCTACAACTGTACTCATTTCCGGCGTCGGGATGACTGTTTTTTTCTCTTCCTTCTTTTTTCATTAAAATAAAGAAAACAGCTAGGATTTATTTTAAGATTTAAACATTTAAAGACGATATCTTCTTTTTAATAAGTTGGAAATTCCGATAAATTTCTTCCAAAACAATTAATAATAGCTAAAAACAAACAAACAACAGAATCTATTAATAAACATTGGTAGAAAGCTTTTATTAAGTATACAAAAGAATGTATAATAAAGATTATAACCATGATTCTCTAAAACTAGTTTATCTGTGAATAGTAGACCTCATTCATTTTATGTTGAATTTAATTGTTCTTTACAAGGAACTATTGAATTAATAAAAGTGAAAAATCGAAATCAATAGCAATTGATTGTAAGTTTATTCAATACGATTATTTTTATTACTAAAATCGTAAGCATTATTTCAGGTTACTACTGTAAAACTATTTAAGGCACGATGTCTTACAGAAGTTGAAGAACGGTCTTGGAGACTATATTAGGCTTAAAGGTAGTGTAAAACGCTAATATTAAAATATCTAACTCGTAGCCGCTGGACAGACTAAAAAATGGTTTTAGATATTAGAACTTGGTAGGACAATAGGATTCAAAAAGAAACTAAGAGGTTCAGCCAACGATAGTAGTGGTTTAGTGACTGAATTTCACCGCTTAAAAAACTCTTGTCGTTTTCACGTTAGCAACCGCTATTTTGAACTAGAAGATTATAAACGTCGTTATATCTCTGATTCAGCCTAATAACAAAAGGAATCTTGCTGTAAAATTTACTAAAAGATAAAAAAAAACACGTTTTGCTGTAATTTTATCACAAGCATTAAGTACTAAATGGTTGAATTAACTGCAAACCTATATGGTTAACGGTCGTTTCCGACATGTATCTTTATGCCAGGTATTTGAATTGATTAGTTTATTATATAATTGAACAAAAAACAGAAAAAAATAAGTATTCAAACATTATTTTTAATATTAAGGTTTTTTTTAAGAAACTTTTTTTAAGAAGTTTTGTGCTAACCTTTTATTAAATATGCACAAAGAAAATTAATTAAATACATTTAGGAAGGAAAGAAAGAATTGATATAATAAATTACATGAATTAAATATAACATTTAATGTAATTAAGTGATATTTGTAACAAAATTCAGAGAGATAATTAAAATAAAAAACGGAAAAAAATTGGATATTGCTTAAATTTTTTTACTTTTTACGAGTAATTCAGAAAAAAAAACTAAGTTATTTAAGTCGTTAAACTATGCATAAGTATTTTTTATCAGACTTATAAAATAAATATATAAAATTTAAAAAAGAATCATAGTTAAAAATTCGATACTAAATACAAACGCTTATATGACTGCAGTTATAGTTCGTTTAACCAACTAAATAGATAAAGCAGGAAATAGTAATCTATTGTTAACAATATGAGACAGAAGTGCAGGTGATAAGTGATAAGGACGCCCTCTGCTAACATACAAAGAGATAAAATAGAGGTCGTCAACATTATGTTCTATGCCTATTGATATCGTATTACGAAGCCGCATAACAATATATTTTATACCGCTCATACAAAAGGTTGGTAACACTGTTAAAATAAATGCCACGTAACTAAAGTCATTATCATTGTTACCAACTAAAACACTAATTTTTTTTTCGATTAAAAAAGCTGTAGTAATATCACATGTAATAATTTCTTAGTAAATTAATGATCAATCAGAAATATTTCCTTGAATTACAAGTAATCTTTATAAATTCATAATATCGTTATTTTATTTTGAGGTTAATAAATCCGCCACCGAATTTCTCCGTATTTTTTCTTCTTAATAAAATATGTATGTAATCCATCATAAATAATTAGTTAAGTTACCTAGTTGTCTTTGATTACCAACAATTATTTATAAAACGAAAAATATGCACGAGAATTATTAAGTAAAGTTATTGGTGTGCAGGTTTTCCCCCTCAGTATCCCAATTTTTTTAATTATAGTATTAAATAATTTACATTCTTATACAGATGGAAAATTATGTTGAATGAAAATAAAAGCAATATAGCAGTTACTTCACAATGGTATTTACTGCCATGAATTTAGATTTTTTTTGTGCAAAGCATCTTTCGATTCATTAATTAAAATAATGAATCTTTTACATTATATCAAAGAAAAAAAAAATAACACACTGTGACTTTCTTATTAATAAACAATGTAGAATATGCCCCAAATAAATGCGAGTTTCATCATCTGTACTAGTTGGAATCGAGTAAAAGTAAAAAAAAAAA
The DNA here is from genome assembly GCF_047948215.1 of Lycorma delicatula. NCBI lineage: Eukaryota > Metazoa > Arthropoda > Insecta > Hemiptera > Fulgoridae > Lycorma > Lycorma delicatula. Next base: position 96,032,060 of record NC_134460.1, read on the forward strand.
CCAACGCAAAAATTTGTCTGCATGAAAGAAAGACTGGTAAATATAAAATAATTTACATTAATTACACTATACTAACAAATAAAATAATATTATTAAACAATAAGAAAACATTGCATTAATCGATAATTTTTGAGCATAAGCTCAAAATAAAGGTATAAATAGTAAATATTAATAATAAAAACCGATTCATATGTAATGTCTTAAAATATCTTTTTTAATGCTGTAAAGGGACGTCTTAGTATTATCACGTTTATTTCATAATATAAAATAAAAGAAATCAACCCTCAAGATTTCTCTTTGTCAAGACTTTAGCAGGTATAACATACATAATATTAGGGATTGGCAGTATTTCCTTTTACACTAATTTTATGTAGTAAGGCATTACCATAGAACAAGATTGCATTGATGTATTGTACCTTTTGCTAATGCAAAATATAGATTTTTATTTTTATATTTTAGAGAGAATTTTATATCTTATCAGAAAAATACTAACGATCTAATATGTAAATCATTATCTTTCTACTGCTAATTGTCCCGCATGAATTACTGAGGTCTGTTTTTCTTTTAAACAAAATGTAAATAAATCATATATATATATATATGCTAATAAGTGATCTGTTAGACTGAAAAAAATGGTATAAAAAATTTAAACGGTTTGTCACATTTATTCTAACAAAATCAATGGTAAATCAATCTTTAAAATGATATATTTTGATTTAATCAAATCATTGAACCATATTATTTTGAAAATTCTGTTTTATTAAAAATTATTTAAAAAATAATTACATAAAATTTGACGGATTATTTCATAATAAAATAACAACTGAATGATTTCGTTGAATTATTATTTAAATCATTAAAATTCAGTATTGGTTAAATGGAATTTTTTTTTTATAAAGTGTACACAGCGTTTTAAATGAACTATCCAAATTAGGTTTTTTAAAATCTTAAACCGATTTCAAAAACATGAAATATCCACTGTAAAAATCGTTTTAGAGTATTTTATGACTGTAAAATGTAAATTTATCACAATTATTTATATATATATGTAGACAGAGATAAATGTACAAAACGGTGTACGGAAAGGAAACATATCTCCATTCTCTTCTCATTCTGACTCGAAGAGGCATTTAGAAAGCTGGAATGGGAAGAAAGCATACGAATAAGCGGCACGTATCTAAATCACCTGATATTCGCAGATTATATAATTTTCTCCTTATAAAAACCAGACACACACACACAAACTGCAGGTGGCTGATGAACCTTATGGTCTAAGAATGAACCTTAAACAAAAGTCAGAACATGTTCTACAAGTTTGCCGAGGAAAGAAAGGTTTTTATCTTACATATATTTTGGGTAACGGATATCAACTGAGGGTGATACAATAAAAGACGCTGTACATCGAGTTAAGCTTAGACGGTAGTCATTTTTGAAAACAGCGTTTTCAAGAACAAACTCCCCTTTTGCCTTAAAACGAAAGTTTTTGATCAATGCACCTTGCCAGTCCTTACCTATGGAAGCGAAACTTTGACATTAACTGCTCAATCATTACCAGAAGCTACGGGTAGCACAAAGAAATACAACCATGTGTGCTTGGGACACATGCTATCAGACGGGATAGGATGTCCTGTAAATGGATAAGAAAACAGACGAAAGTACATAATATAATCATAAAAGTTAAAAAATTAAAACAGCGGTGAGTAGGCCATGTAGCAAAAAAGAACTGATGGCAGATGGACTAAATTAACACTTGAGTGGATGCCGCTACATGTTAAACGCTCACGAAAAAGATCAATGAAAGGTTGAATTGATACCAAGTACACTGGACCGAATTGGTAGAATATTGCACAAGACAATATTTGTTGGAAACGTACTGAAGCGGCCTTTCTCCTTCAGTGAATCGATAACGGCAAAAATGATGATCTTCGGATTTTATTCAACGAGTCATGTAAAAGGATTTAAAAAACTGATTATTTTATTTTTAATTTTAATCGGCATCTCGTTTTATTAATAACATCAACATTTTAGGATTTTTTTTTTTTTTATTACATATTAACTTTCTCCTTAATGAATCAGTATATTTTTGCCGGAGGATGTTATGTTATAATATTGTTTTGGCGAATGAAGCTTAACTATTATATTTGTATACTACTCAAAAGTCGTTTCATAGAGGTATAAAATAATACAGCTGTAGAAATAATGCTTATATATTATAATATAATGTAGGGTGTAGAGTTAAGTTAAAGGGGAGGGGATTTGGTCCTTGATGTATTATAGACCTTTCACCAGGGGTCAGGGGTCAAGGTGTTTTGTAACTGCCTTGCCTAGGTTGGCAGAGAAAGGACACGACGTCTTGTATAACTTATAATATTACTTATAGTATACAGCACAACATAACAACAAGGCCATAATATTGCATTGCTTAATAACTAACATATATATCTCTGAACAACAGTCAAAAACAGATGACATGTTGAAATGATATAACATGTCTGAATATACATATAGCTGTTTTTTTATTTTTATTTATCCAATTAATTTATCTAATAAAAATATTATTGAGCAAGACATGAACTTATAAGAACAAAGTTAAGTGCTATGTTTTCTGTCAATACATTCATAAAAATGTTTTTACCTTAAAATGTTATTTTTTTATAATGGTGCATAAAAATGTCTAGCAACATACCAAGAAGATAAAAATTTATTTAATTCATTATAAATAATAAAACAACTTTATACATGCATACTAAACAGTTTTTTTTTATAAGTTTATGTTAGAAAATCTTTTACAAGACTGACTACAAATCTAATTATGTTTACTAAAAAAAAAAAGTTTAGTATATTTTTTTATGTAAATATAACTTAGTAAAAATAATATATTAGTTCACTTAAAATTTATGAATTTTATTTCGCCAAATAAGTTTACATTTATTTTCTTGATTCAAAAATAATTTTACCTCTGAAAATATATCAATATGGTAGCAAAAGCTGATTAACTGATAATATACTTTAATTTATTGTTTTATGTGCAGTTAAATAATATATATTATTAATATTATGTTTTAAAGTTCTAAGTTTTATGTTTTAGGGTTTTAATGGTTCCCAAATTTTTTCAGAGTCGTGGAGCCCTCTTTCAATTATATTTTTCCATGGCGCCTTACCCTAAGTAAAAGTATGACTACTCGTAAGTATGAGATAAAAATAAAACTCGTGTATCTTTCATTATTTTTTACTTTATTAACATTAAATTAATAATTATAAATGTCTTATTTTAATTAATTACGAAGCTTTTACAATATTTTGCGCCACCACTGTGAAGAGGTCGCGGCGCAGAATTTGGGAATCACTGTTTTAGGGGGTTTCTTGGTTTAATTAAATTGTTGCTACGTATACAGGATCTATATGTTTTATCTTTAATTATAAGGAAGATTAGATTTTTATGTATTAAATTGTTGTTGATCTAACACTGAATTTAGATTAAATTTATTATTTTTATCCCTAATAAAAATCTCCTATCTAATTTCTTGTTGCTTCTCTTTCTTTTTTATTTGTTATTAATGTTTGTTTTGTGGACAATATGGTGCTGAAATTAATGGTTTGTGATTTATGACTGAGTTTGAAATTTCATATTTGACTAAGCTTGCTTGCAACTATTTATTGTGTATTATTTATTTTGGGGGTTCCTTAAGGACCTTCTAATCACGTGCTTTTGTCAGGAAGAAAGTTTGAAATAACGTAACATGACTGGACAGTAGATTTCTCCACATAGTGTTTATTTTACGCTCTTTATGCCCTAAAGAAAACTGTCTCCAGTAATGTTAACAATTCATATTAAGTTTAACTTATTTTATTGTAAAAAAAAGAATTAAACGAAAAATATTGTTTTTTTTAGTTAAGTTAAAAAAAAATCTGTACACAAGTAAAAGACATTAACACTCTGTTATTGTATTGACTTTTATCGGTAGCAAATAAGTAGCATCTAATTTAATGTAAACTGGGAACACATTGTAAAATAATACAAACATTATAATGGGTTATTCTACACATCAACGACAATAAATTACAATATGGATATGCAAATTGAAAATTTATGCGAAGATTAAGGTAATAATAACATAAGCGCACCATAAAGATTGTGAAAAATAAGGAAAATATTATAATAATAATAAAAACAAACCCCAGAAGGAATAAAAACAGTACGCCACGAGGATATAACAATGTACAGAAGAAAAATGAAGGTTGAGTTGAAACTTGGAAGCTGCCGACAGATGCGCTGCCATAAAGCACAATTATTTGTAAGCCTTAGCGGCCCGCGGGTACTCAACCATAACTTGTATGTACGCTCCGACTCTGAGATTATATGCTCTATAAAATGATATAAGGAAATAAGATCGGCAAGTTGAATGCGGGGTGGTAAAGAATGTCAGTATATGTCGGTTAGGCGTGATGGGGAAGTGGGATGGCGAAGAAGAAGAAAAAGGAAAAGCAGAACAGGAGTAGGGAAGAACTTCTTAAGAAGATGAACGGCGATGAGGTTGAGTACTCAGTAATATGTTTTATCTTCATCTTTTCAATTTTCTTTTCCCGACTCCCGTAGGACTCAGAGTGAAATCCCGGCAAAAATAAGAGAGCATAAGAAAAAGAGGGTTAAAACTGTATGCCGCCCTTCAACGACCGGCACACACACATGAGGGTGATTAGAGAGTTAAAGCCTCTCCACTCCTCCTCCTCTTTTTACCTCCTTTCTTCTTAGACTCAACAGATTTTCCACATCAACTCCCACGAAAACCGTCCGGAAAATTCATATCTTTCATTCATCCATATAAACATTTTACATACAATAACTTCTATACTGTATACAAATATAAAAAAATTATTTCAACTTAGACACACTTGTATATAATTTTTTTTTCTTTTTTGCTAGAATTCTTCTTTTGTTAATATTTATTTAAACAATATTGCTATACTTGAGATTTTAAACAAATAAAATCAACGTTTTATTTGTTTGTAGTTTATATATATATATAAATACTATTCTAAAACGAAACACATGGTTAAAATTTCTCAAAATTCTTGGAAAGCAAAATCAAATTACTTTTTACTGGTTTCGTATTATGCTTTTACCTACGTATATACATAGGTAGTTCATATCCAGTACTCTCTCATTAGTCTAGACGAGACCCCCGGTTTCCATTGTGTGGGTTATACACATAGGCTAATGAAATGTAATTTAAAAAAAATAAATAAAAGTATAACTTCAACAATTTATTTAAGCAAATTATATATAATAATAATGGATTTATCGTTTATAAATTCATTTTTCCCCGTTTATGTTTAGCACTTTTGCATAGACTTCATCAGAACGAAATGTTTAAATTTAAGTTCCAAACGTAAATGGTAATGTTTACATTATTTATTTGTGATGTTTATATACAAAAAACTATAGTTTAAATATAAATTTCCATTTATATGTTTTGATGAAATTTCTCTGAAGCGTTCAGCGTAAAGGAAAAAAAATTCGTCAATTCAAAAGTTAATATTTATTAATAATATATTTTACTAGATTGCAATTTGCTAGACTGCAACATTGTAATTTGGTAGAGGAGATTTAATAGCAAGTACATTTTTGAATTTTGTGTTTATGAATGGCCTGTTTTTTTCATAGAATTATTAATTTTTACACGAGAAAATTTTTTTTATTAGTTAATATAATCCGTATGTTTAATCAGATTAGTATTTAATTTAAATGTACATTTTATTTAAAATTTATAACTTTAAATATTTTTCCTAAGAAATTAACTATTAATAAATGCAAAACATTAAAAAGTTTTGAAATAAAATTTTTATTCGTGGCTGGCATTTTACTTATTATAAATTAATCGATTATGAAGTAAGATGGTTAAATATTAATATAACATAGCTGTTATATTAATTATGTTAATGTTATTCCTCAATACTTTTTTATTAAAAAAATATTTCACAATACATTTTGACGATTTTATGTAGTATATCTAAAAACAATATGGAAGGTTAAACAAAATAAGTTTGTAAGGAGACTGTCTTACTTAGAACTAAAATTTCATTTTCATAATATGACAAAAATTTAGTGCATAAAACGATGAAAATTTTTGGAGTTTAAAAAAGAGGACAAATCAAAAACTTTCTATTAATTTTTTTTTTAATGTTATTAATTGGCTAACTAAAAAAAAAATTCTTTATCAATGATTCATAAAACTCATAAATTTCAACAAGTTTATTTCTACAATAAAACTGTAACTAAATAATAAAGGACCTACCATAAACAGAAGCCAGACAACATATCTGTTATCTACTAAACTAACCCCAAAACAAGAGGTTAGAAAAATTCCATTCAATTCAGGTAGCAAACTACGACATACCAAAATATATCACATCACAACAAACACAACCCCGAATCTTTCAAGGGGATAATAACGTCGATGATGACGATGATTTTGGGGCTATTTGTGTAAACTACCGATTTTAGAGCCACGTGGCTTTTGTCAGACCACCCTTACTATTAGAAATTGACTGAATAGTTTTTATATACGTATGATAGATATGTTTATACCAACTAATCTTCGATGTGAATAGGTACAATGAATAACCATATAAAATAGTTTACCTATTATTATTTTTATACACAATTTTGATAGCTAATCTTTATTAATAAATTCGATTAAAAATTAATTAATCTAGAATAAATAAAAAGTATTGAAAAATTCTCGTCCAATATGGATAGAAACATAGTGAAAATCCTATTTACCGAGAAAAAATCGGGTACAATATAAAATAGTGGAAATTCCAAAGCTTTTTGAGCTATTTTCAGCTTCTTGCCACTAAGTATCTATTAACAGTACTGTTACTTAAGGCGCTCATTTTTAAAAGCGTATTAAATCCTTAAAGTAATATATTTAACCCATAATACATTGGTTTAAATTTACTGTATTTGTAAATATCATACTGTTTCAGTTCATGGATTTTTATAAAAAAATCTGATTAAAAATTTTCATGTTGTGATTAAATGTCTTCTCACTTCTATGATAGGACTTGAAAATTTTATTTTTGTGAGTTAAGCCTGTTTGTTTTATTTATATCTCTATATGAATATGCGTCCCGTCTGTCCGATGTAATATTTAATGAAATCATTGTAGTTTAGTTTGTATACCATGAGTATTTGTGTTTTTTTATTTTCTTAATATTTTAAGGTTATCACGATAACCTTAAACCTTGAATTTTTTTAGACTTTTTATGATTATTCACGTACATGAGCACTATGAAGGTTTTTGATACTTTTTATTTATAAAATTATATGGATACCTTAAATTTTTCAGATATATTATTGTTGTAGAATGAATAAATTTGAAATCTAGTTGTTTAGTATTTAAAGATTTTACAGGGTTATCGCTCGTTACATTCAATATAAATTATAAAATGATAAGAAAGGTTAAAAAATCGATTTAAGGTCGGGTCGTCTATTTTAAATCTTTTTCAGATTTATTTATTTTTAATCATTTAGCTGCATAATGAAGAGCTCTGCGGTTTATTTTTATCATAAATTCTTAAATAATTTCAACTAAATAAACACCAAATTATCACTTTTAAAAGATTAGATTAGAAATTTTCTCTTAAGTAACAAGCTGCACCGTAAAGAAATAAAAAATAAATAAAATTAAGAATGTTTTGATTGGTAAAATTTTAACAAATAGGTAATATGTAAAAGGGAATTTGATTAGAAAATTAGTTTTCTACTTTACAGATGTACATAAAAACATCTTTTTGTAGTATAATTAAAATTAATTTTTTTCATGAACGTTATAATAAATTAAAAACGAATTCTACAGACATTAAATTTTTAATTTATACGAATTTCGTTAAGGTTTTTATTGTACCCTGTTTTACTAGAAAATTATCTGTTGGGCCTATTAGCTTGCATCTAAGGTAGTAATATATTGAGATTAATTTAAAGTTTTTTCTTTATTATTATAAACTTAGTAATACAGTAAATTATCTAAATGAAATACAACTGAAGTTCTAAAGAATTAAATATTTCTCTTTATAAATAAATTATATGTATTATATAAATATACCACATTTATAAAATAATTTCTTGAACTTAGAAACCAGATTCACTCTAAATATAGTTTATATTTCAATTATATATTCATACCTTTTAAGCGAAATTATTTTAAAAGTTAATTAGTTTATAAATTAGTTAATTTATTAACGAATAATTAAAGACTAGAAAAATTATGAGTAATTATTAGTAATAACCTTGTTTATGCATGATTTTTTTCTTTTTTTTAGAGTCTAATTACAAAATATGATTTACATATGAATATTCTAACTGTCAGTGGGAAAATATTATTATGTAAGACTACTAATTACTGCATAAAGTTACACTTTATTATGAAACCAAATTTCAGTTTACGACAAGTAATATATCATTGAAAAATTGACAGTTTAATAATAAAGATGATTAATTTTGTGGTAGTGGTGTTATTATGTATTCACTATTATAAGTAAAAAATAACAATTCCTTTTATTATAATCTAGATGAAATAAGAATACTTTACCGTATGAAAAATATCAATCTTGATTATTGAGATTCGAACTTAAAACCACCAGGGTGGATAAAAAGGAATAAATACTTCTATAAAAAAATAAGTAACTGGTGAAATTTTTATGTATATATTTTCCTGTAGTTTATTAAAATTAATAAGCACATCACTACTTCATAAGCATACAGCTTAAAGCTCAAATTAACTTATACAAACTAACATTGCAGCGCTTCAGTAGTGAATAACGAAATTAATTGTCTTCGATCGCATAATTTAAAAACCGGATAAAACTTTTATGATTTTTTTAATCTTCTTTAATCTTTTAATAAATCTTTCTGTCACCGTAACTTTTCTTTCAAGTTAATATGACGTATTTATAATTACATTAATGTAGGTTTTTGTAATGATTTTACAAACGGTTGGTAAATAGGTAACAATAATTCCTTATCTTTCCATCATAACCTAATTAAACGTATATATTTTTTTTAAAAGATAGGAGATAAAAATTATTATAAAATTTACTTTTAAATGAAAAACATAGCCTAATAACTAAATAAATAAATAATAACTTTACAAAACATACTTGTACGTGTCAATTGTTTTTTCAATCGTTCTTGCGTTCATTTTCGGTAATCAGCGCTGCTATTCTCAAGCTGGGCTCAGCTTATGTTATTGCTAGTGTGTACATGAAACATCTATTTAGAATGTAATAAAAAAAAGAGAGTTTGATCTAAATTGTGTCAGTTCATATATAAAAACAAAATATATTTATTGCAATAAAAATAGGATAGTCTGTTTTTTTATCGTATAAATAGAAAACAACGATAAATTAAATGAACAGATCACAATGCAAATACAACACTCTTTACAATCACATTACAAACACAGTTTTGGTAACTAAAAAAAACAAAATACATAAATAGAAGCTCCAGCAATAACATCAAGCAAGCCATCAGGACGAGAACAGCTGCAAAATTCACTGAAGATGGCCAAGAATTGAAAACGTTATACTTAATAAATCTGATTTAGTTGTTTAAAAAAATAATTAATTAACAGGTACAAGAAAAAAGTAGTCTGAAATCCGATTCTAAAAATTCTTCAAACACTACCTTTAATTTTTTTCTTTTGAAAAATCCAGAAACATAAGAAATATATATACATACTATAAAAATGTTGTTTCGTTCAATAAGATTTCTCACGATAAAATATCAAGAATGGTTGTTTTTTTCCATTACTGCTCCCAATCTATTGAAATGCTCATTGCATATCAGCTGCATACCTGCATGTCTATCGGAATATAGTTACGAAGTATTTAATTTATGGCTATTGAATTTTAACAGCCCATACATACATTATTTAGTTAATAAATTATTCAAGTTGGATCCTCTAACTTAATCTGTTCTATAAAATTCCCACGTCCCGCCGTGAATAAACATCAAGCAATACCGTCCGTCGACTTCCCCTTCCCACTGCATGCATATACAACCCAACCTTTCATATCAGACAGTCACACAGGCGCGGCAAGCTCAATGTGAATACACAAGGCAAAAGGGATGGCGTGAACGAAAAGCTTTCATAGTTAACATCACAGCCGCTAGAGCGCAGCACTATTCAATGTTACGTACAATAAATGCGTTCTGTGCCCACGTTACTAGATTTTTTGACTCGTCTAAATTTCTTATTTAAATACAAAAAACTAAGTTTTTTTTTAATGATTACGATTTTACTCCGTAAACTAGTAATGTTGAAATTATATATGCATTAATGTATTCATAATTTTATTTCTATGTTAGATATGGTAATTCAAGTGATTTAAAAAAAACCTGGAGAATTGAAATAAAATATTATTACACATAAAATTATCTAACCGGTAAGTAAATTTACAAAAAACCTAATAACCAAAAAATTGTTATTACCGTGATTTAACAAATTTTTATTTAAACAAATAATTACGAAGTTTCTTAGATTATCACCGATCTATTTATATACTGCATAAATTATCTTATTCTATTATGTTTGCTCAAATGAATGTATTTTTAAATAAATATAATTTGCTTAACAGATAAATTTTAATGGATAAAAGATTATTTAAAAAATTATCGAATCATTATTTGTAAATTGCAAAAAAATAAAAAAATAATTTTTCAATTTTAAAAAGGTAAAACTTTAATAGGAATTAAAAGTACATTATTTAAAGTAAAAAAAAAAATAAATAAATAATAATTTTTATCAGATTAAACAAAATTTTATCAAAATGATAAAATAGTTTATTATAATAAACTATTATAACAGCTGTTAAAAAGGTATTTGAAAATTATTTAAAAAAAAAAAAACAACAAATATCTTTTTGATTATTTGGGTTAGTTAACAAGCAAAAAAAAAAAAAAAAAAATTTATTTAAGTTGTAAACCAAAGATTGAAAGTTTGTAAAGATTTTAAATAACTTAAATTACAAGGAAGTTTATCAGTATATATTAAGTTACATATTTTTTTAAAAATTATCAATAATGATAACAATAAAATGTTAAATCTGTTCGGTAACTGTAACTAAATTACCAAAATAAATTACTCATTAAAAAAGAATTATGGATTACTGTTACATCTTTAGTTACATGCAGTTTAAAATAAAACAAAATTTGGGAAATTTAAAAAATTATATTTAAGAAATTTACAAAAGTACGTATAAAATTATACTATCAATTTTTAAACTAAAAAGTAATTTTATCAAAGCGAAATTAAAAAATTTCCTGAAAATAGTGTATTTATTTACAGAATAATTTGTGTAATAAATTACATACTAGGCTAGGTCATATTATCGGAATTTTTATTTAAAATGAAATAATGTAGTTTAATATGAAAAGTAGTATATTCATTTATTTTAAAAGATAATTAAGAAAATTGAAAAAAAAAAATATATATGTAATAAAATGGGCGGGAAACTGAATTCATGCTCATTAAGCTACTGATATCATAGTTATATATAGACTAAAGCAGTCATTACGTAAGTACCACGTTACCCGTTCACCATTAAAATTCTCTTACACGTGGAACCAAAAAAAAAAAAAAATTGTAAAAGTTGCTAACGTCATTATATTGTTTTCTTTATTAAAAAAAATTAATTATTTTTTATTTAATTCTTATATATTTGTTAAATAAATCCAAACGGGGATAGGCAAATAACTTAAGTTTTAGACCATATCATAAAAATCACAAGAGTTTAATTATAATACGAGTAAGCATCGTTATATTCTTTTATGTAAATAGATTTTATAAATAAATTAAAAATTTTTATAAAAGCAGGTGTTCTTTTACTTACCTTCTTATTTTATGAAAGTAATGTGACGGCAACGGTTAAGAAGTGAAATGGTTTGCGACGGGCGGGAAGACGCACCTGCAACACGAAGCTTACACGAGGACGCTGCGCCACGAAATGGTCGCGGGGAAAAAACGTACTTCCCCCACCCCCTTTTGTATGACTAGAGCGATGGAGTGGGGGGAACTTGAGGAGCGCCTGAGGGGTTAAGAAGACGGTGGGGGCAAAACGCGCGGGACACTTTTTCCAATGCGCGCCATTTTTCCCTCCTTTTTCTTTCCATCTCTTTTTATCGTTGCTTATAACTGTTTTTCTCTCTTTCTCTCTCTTTGTTTCTTACTTTCTTTCTCCGTCGATCCTATTCCCCTTAAGTCCCTTCTATCCCCTTTGCCCCTACTCCTCTGCTTCTTCGTATCCGTCCACATAAATCCTGCGTTACTGCCAGATGACATTTTAACAAGTTTGCAGTTTAATATTTATACATTAATAATTCTTTACATTAAGTTCAAGGCCGCATCGGACTTCAGTATCATCACTTACTTCTTGTCTTTTGTCCCCTGTAAAAAAAGCTTCTGGACGATGTAAAGCTTAAGTACCCGTCGAATGTCGGTGCAACTTGTCTGTAGTCGAAGTGGAGTAATCTTGAACAACTCGCTGTTAAAGAAACTACATAGATATATAGACCTGTTTTTAACCACGAGGTGTGGTCTACAAAGCCACTAATTGAACCGCCATCTTTAGTTTATCCTTGAGGACAAACAGTTAAAAACAGTAACGGATTCATTTTAAGTCTGCATAGAATTTGTCGCTTTAGTTTAATGAGCTTATATATATATATATATATATATATATATATCTAGTCCGACGCTACATACTGCATATATATTTACAAAGCAACACATAATATAAATGAGTCCGTGTGTCCTATACTTTTAACAAAAACCACGCCCTGTTTTCTCTATACTAAACCTTATCTAAACCACACGTTCCGGAAGTTAAATACGTACCTTAATACACGCTGATAAAACTATTCAATTTCCTGCTGCCTTTTTTTACTGATAAAAATTACAAAAAACCGTTTATTTATAAGACGGACTGTGATTTAAAATTTAAGAAGCACGTATTCTAACAGTTACAACCCAGAATAACAAGTTACATTTACGGTTATTTTTGTATAAGAAATTGTTTTAGATAGTTGCTTTCGGATTTACTTGGTTTTTATGTACATTTGCAGAACAAAACTAAAATAAAGTTAGCGATAATTTTTGTAAATATATATATTTAAAAAAATTCTCCTTACAATTTTAAAATGATTCGTTATAAATCAAACAAAATTTTGATTAAGAATTTTTTATTAAAATAAAAAGTAAATGAAAATAAAACTAAAACCTTACATAAAATACTATTTTAATTTTTAACCTGTAATAACAAAATTACCAAAAATATTCAACGATGAAATTTTAATATGATATTCTGTTTTTAAGTTATACCAGCAGTTTAATATACTGACATTATTTCATATTAAACCATGTTGATACAAATTAAATATATATTTTATCGTCGTTTTATATTAAATTTAAATAAATACACTGTTAATTACATTTAAAGTGAATATTTGTCGACGAAATGGAATCTGTAAATATATATTAGTTGATAAAGCTATCAATTAGTAACTTTATACAAGCATAATGCATTTAAATGAAACTAAATGATAAAGAAAATAATGAATTTATTTTATCTTTAAATGTACACAGACTTCACTACTTTTAAAATACAGTAACAATAGTTTTTTGTTGTAGAAATATATTTATTAGCATTATTTTTATTTTATCAAGCATTCCTAATTTTTTAAAATTGTTCATATTTCATAGAAGTTATGGTATCGCAAAATAAACAATTAGTCTTTAATATTAATTTTCTTTATGTATATAATAATAAATTAAATTATTTAACTATGACTGAATTAAATAAATTTTTATCCATTATATTTACAAATAAAAATAACTCCCGTAACGCGTTCATTAGGATTTCTTTCATAATTATTATTATTATTATTATTATTATTAATGAAGTTTACCCTGATATTAAAATGGAATTACCAGGAATAGACTTTTCATCTTTATTTTTTTATAATATAAATATTTTATTTATTTAATTACAAAGTGATAAATATTTCTAATTGTACGTATATTATATTTTTCTGAATTTTATTTAAAAAAAAAATTTACGAATAACGTCTATTGTAGTATTCTTTTTAATTCTGCAATCATATGGAACGTAAATAAATTATTTTTAAAAATTAAAAATAAAACATTACTATAGGCGTAAATTTAGTAATGTCATGATTTAACTAACTAAAATGTAATCAAAATTCCTACGTAACCTTGTCTTTTTCAAAATTATACTACATTAATTAATAATATAAATTTACAGTTTAATATTAAAATTCTAATTAATAACCGAACGTTATTAGTTTATAGACGAAAATAATAATAATAATAATTTAAACTTTAATAGCTTTTTTCGGAACGTCAATAATTATAATCCATAATCAATAATACAAATAATAATTTAAAAAAATAAAAGATATTATTTATTATTTTAAAATAATTAAAGCGCATAGATTATAAATGTTTAGCATAGGATTTGTAAGATGGTCTTATCATGAAATAATTAATGAAATAGATTTTTATTTAAATGTTATCTATTATAATAATCACTATTTCAATTAACTGAGGTTGTCTTTTCATATTACGTTTTCATTAAGTAAAGATAAAATATCAGACAAATGGTCGGTGCAGAGTATATCAAATAAAATTTATAATAAAATATTATATGAAATACTAAAAATACATTTTGTTTTAAATATTTATATTAATTAAAATCTTACATTTATAAACAATTATATCAATTATTTATTTAAAATTATCAGTTTTTACTGCTCTCACAAAAAGAGCATGTCAGTCCGGATCTAGAGACTTAATCTGTAGACTTAAAAGTGAAAACCGTAGTATTGCTACAACCGTTAACTGTTAAATATTTAATATAGTAACTATTCATTTAAAAACAAAACAAAAAATTATATAATAAACAAGTTTATTTTTCTCCGGTTTTTAAAAAAATAAAAATTACATATCGAGAACTAATTATTCTTACTTAAGGAAAAACTCAATTTATTTTCCAATTAAAACTTCATAAAATCCAATTAACGTTTGATAAATTGTTTATAATAAACATCATTTATATATTCTTTTCTGAGCTTGGTTAGTTTTAATCAATTAATCCTAAAGGAGAGAAATATATATAGGTTGAATATTTAACAGCAAATAATCTTTCAGCATTTTATTAAGCCTGATTGAACATTTCTCTTTTTAGCATGTAATTAATGTGTAACTAAATATTTTCAAAATGAGAATACACAATAATAAAGTTAAAAAAAAAATCATAATCATTTTGTAATTTAAAAAAAATTAAAATTAGTTGTCAAAAAGCTAAAAACATGAACCTTTTTTTTTGGTTGATGAAATTGCATAGAAGTTTTAAAGAGGCTTGTATGTGGAATACGGAAATGGTATTTTATAGCGGAAGAATAATACCATGTCTGACTAGGATTCGAACCCCGGGACATCCGGATAAAAGGCTACCACTCCGCCACGGGATTTAAATTATTTTGTAATAAATATATTAATTATATATTAACTACTGAACGATTGCCTTACTGAAGAGAAAATAAAAGGTTTTATTATTTTTTTTTTTTTTACTTTTATTCAACATATCCTATAACAAAAAAAGGAAGGAATAATGTTTAAAAAATGTCATCAAGAAAATATATCATCGTCAACATAAGATTAAAATAAAAAGGTCCGGTAGACGGTTGTTTTTTTGTTCTTTAGTTTAGACTACTTTAAATAAGGGTTGAATAGAAACCCTTTTTCAACTCGTAAACTTAACCCTTTTAAAACTACTATTATCACCGGTTCAACATTATTATTTCTTTTAATTTCTTCGTTTCCTTTTTCTTTGCGTACGTGTGAATATCGTGTTTATCTCTACTAATATACCGTAAATAATATCATAATACGATAACCGTCAGTTTTTACGTTACATTAATTTTGTATTTTCATGTCAATAAAATAGTACTTGTATTTGCTTACTAAAATTTATTATTTTTTGATTAAAATAATAGAAAAATGTTAGTTTATTCGCTTTTTTTTTAGTATACGTAATTAACTTATATTTGTTCTATAACAATAGTCATTGTGATAAAAAAGGCATTTATTACTTTTAAGGTAAAATTTTCTAATTAAAAATGAAATGGATTTGGCGGGAAAATTTGTGTTATTGGATTTCTTTCTTGACGCTAAAATACGACTGGATATTAAGCAAATATCACTTAAACGAATGATATGATCATTCACTTACTTTTCATGCCTGTTTTACTAAACATATTTATATTTATAGTTTCAAACTTTTAATTTATCATATAATTATAATATGTTATATTAATTATATTTCTGTAACTTAATGATTTATTACTTAATATAAAAATATATTTTAAATGTTATAAAATGCATACAGTTTAACGCCTGAAAATAGACATTTTACAAAATAGTCAATTATATTTTTTAAAGAATAATTAAAATTCAAACAATTCATAACTTTTAAATTTAATTTTTATACTTCCATGTTTAGCTACTAATAGAAAGGGGGTTCCTTAGTAAAATAACAAAAATATAGACATATTTACGTACCATATATAAATTCTTTTTTTTGGATGCTATTTTTTTAAAAAGTGCTCTTCATTTGATTTAATACATTTTAGTGAGTCTCTTTAACTTACTTTGAACTTTATAAATTTATTTGTTTTTAATAAAAATCATATCAGTTTTATTTATAGAAGTAACTATCGAACTGAATGCTAGAATTTTTTTTTCTTTTGAAAAAATAATTTACATCTAATGTAAAATTTTGTTAAGGAATAATTGTGTTTTTACAAAACAAGATTTCTAATAATATCAAGCTACTGTTTTAATTTATAAAGCATTGAATAATCGCAAAATAATTGAGTAAAAATTATAAAACAACTAAACAACGGTAAATAGTTTTGTTTTATTCTACTTTTATAAAAAAAATTTCAGTCCTTTAATTAAAAAGTAATAATAATAATTATTATTATAATTTATTTTAATCAAATTACATACAAATATTTTCAAGAATAAATTAGATTTGTTATAAAAGTATAGTCTTAGATATTTATTCAATTTCGATTGTTAATTACGACTTTTGTAGTCAATGTTATGTTATCTTATCAAAAAATATAAAAAACAAATAGTGTATATTTCAAGACAAAATAATTAAATATTGCAATGGTTTTCAATTGTTATTCTACCTAATCATAGGTGATTATTATTACCATTTTACATTAAATCCTCTCTGAAAATAATACTACAATATATTTACGTAATTTTATCACAAATTACATTCATTAAAATTAAATGTCTTTATAATTTTTATTTAAAGTTTCTATTGGGTATATTAATTAGATTGTCTATAAATTGTAACTATTATAATTTTTTAATGTGAATTATTCTTTTTTAATTATTTGCTTAAACTTTATAAAATTTTAATAATATTAAATTACTCTTACCTGACTAAATGACTTAGATTTTAAATTATTGTTCAAATTTAATATTGTAATAGTTTAAATATTGCTACCAGTATAAGTTCTCAGTTTAGTCAAAGTTTAAAAAAAATGTATAATATAAATTAAGCTTTATTTTAGCTATATTTCGCTTAATCCAAAGTGAATATAAAAAAAATAATTACGAAAATATCGAAGTGAAGAAACAATATCGAATTATAAAGTGTAATAATTCGAAAAGGTTAGAAAAAAGTATTTTATAAGTTGATAAAATTGAGATTATATCCCGTGTTTTATCCAATTTTTTTTTTCTTTTTTATATTATTTTATTACACGGTAAGTTAAAATATAATAATCAAAATGTATATATATATATATATATATATTTTTTTTTTTTCTTCATAAAATCCAGCGTAAAGCCTATAGAATTTAAAGAAAAATTTTAATAAATTTGTTTATAATCATTTAACCTAGAAAATCTAGATTTTTTTCGTTAATTTTACTTCTATGAATTCTAAATCACACTGCAAAAAATTAAAACTTAATTAATTTTCTAAACGTAATTATTTATGTGTGATAAACCTATAAAAAACTGCTTCAGTCTGATAGGCTTCAAACTTCGTAATAAATTTAACATTTTTAAAGTATTTAAATTGCTATAAAAATACATCACTACCCTGCACATTCAGGTTAGAGAGAAAAAACTAAATAATAATTACTCATACAGAAAATATAATTCTAAAGTTACAAATTTTAATTAATTTAATATATAAACTCAAAAGTAAACACATCTCAGTAAAAATTTATGTTTTTTTAATATTTTCACGATTAAGACCGACTTCAGTAAAAAAATATTTTCCCGCCTAATAAATAGTCAGTGATTAAAACTAATTTTATTTTATTACATGTATTTAAAAAAAATAGAATTATACATTATTTTATTAAAATATTACTTAAAAATTTATAATAAATAAAATATACTGAGATTAAATATTCATAAATCAAGATAAAGGTTCTTAATTTTTTTTAAACCTATATTTATAATTAAAAAAAAAATGAAACGGGTCAATGGATATGAAAATAGATTACCGATAATGTCATTTTAATTTAGACCATAACATAAACCTTCATAAAATGTAATTCATCTTATCATTTGAATATTTTATTAATGTTTTTTCGTATATTATAAAGTAAAAAATAAATAAACCGATAAAAATAATATTTGATCTAATTTTTAGTGAAACTTATAAATTATAAATAAAATAATCCGTTATGAGACGTTTTAAAGGTACAAAAAAGTGTAAAGTTCGATCATTAAAAAACCAACTGATTTTGCTTCTCATTTTGATTTAAAGTATTGTCATGATAATGAAAATATGTTAAATTTCATTACAATGAGCCTAATAGTAATTTAAGTTGCAACAAAATTCATGCTTTTTTAATAAAAAAATATTTTTGTAAAATAAATTGACCCTAATTATTTTATTTATTAAAACCTAAAGTGCCATTTGATGTTTTTCTACCGCCGTCAATAAATTATTTTTTTAATTTTATCTTATCATAACCGATGATAATTTAAGTGAATTAATAGAAGAGGTTAAATTAAGGTTAGATTTGAAAAATATCTTGTTTAATTTTACCTTATAAAATGATAAGAATTTTTTTCTTAAGTAGTAGCATAATATATAAAAGATGTATTATTCTTATAATAACGAAACAATTACGTAATTTAAATTTAAGTTTAAAAGAAATATTATCAGTATGTTTAAAACATCTTACAATTTTTAAGGAATTAATTAAATCCAGTATGCCAGTTACTAATTTAAGTACATTTGAATATGAGAATTTGAAGAACTAAAAAAAAAGTAGACGTTACGATTAATTTAACCAACAATTTAAAAATAAAATAATATATATAATTTTATTTTTTATAAACAAGAAAATTATATCATTTTGTATTTTCTGTTTTATACCGAGAGAAATAGTGGTTTAAGAATAAGCATAACCCTTACCAATAATATTAAAAATAATTTCGTAGCGTGTTTCAATTCATTTATGGCTAAGCCTAAATGTAAATTACATGCTAATGCACCTGCGGTTTATTTTTAGATTATTGGAAAAAATTAAGTCTACGAAAAATCGTGCCAAACTTACAATTTCGTTGAATTATTTTGGCGAATTGTTAATTACAATTATAGTTTTTCTTTATGATTAAAAAAAAAATAAAAACGATTAAATTGTGTTCACATCTATAGTTATGATTTTTTTTTTTTTCATTTAATGTAACAAAAACAAAATCGCTTGTATTTTTATGGAATAAATTTCCTTTTATAATAAATTAATCGCAAATTTAAATACAATTATTATTTTTAGTTAAATTTCTGTTCCATAATTTAAAAAAGCGAGTAGTACAAGTTAAGCTCTGAGCCGATTAAGGTTATGGATATTATTCGTGGGCCTTTTTTTTGTGGCCGATGATCTTTTGATAAAATTTCTGTTACGACGAATTTAAATTAAATTACTTAATTTTTCTTCGATAAATTATTTCACGGTAATATTATTTAAAAAATTACTTCTAGAATTTGAAGACAATATTTACTACTAGCCGGTTTTCGTAAAGCCTATATATGTCCGTAAAAAAATCCAGCATATATTCATATTTTTGCCTACTTTTTAATGAATATAAAATACAAAACTGATTTAAACAGGTACACTGGAATGAAAGGTGTTAGGTCTATGATTGCAGGTGTTTTATAAATGCTTACCATTCTAGCTGCTGTAATCAGGAGGCGAGGTAACAATTCAGTTATAGATCAGGTTATGTTCACTAGACACATCGCGAAGGCACTGAGCTTTTCGTTCTATGGCAAGTCCTGAAGGGGGCGTATCCCTTGCACTGCTCTTGTGCGTGCGAGGAAGCCCCGCCCTGTAGAACCCGGTACGTCCTGTAGTTTTAAATTTTGCCACTAGGTGTTTTACTACTAGCGCTTTCAGCGGTATTACAATGAACCCACAACAGGTGTCACTGGCCTATTGATTCTAACACATGTTATAATAATCTACTCTCCTAAAGATTATAACATATTTATTATGCATATATTTTATTAATTTCACTGTTATTAATTTTATTATTCATTTAAATTATGTTTACAAACTAATTTTTATACATCATTATTCTGAACAAATTTAAGATCAAAAAACTGGATTCAATCCAACATATGATTAAATACATTATATGCCAGTTTAATATATTTTATTGCAAACCTAAGTATTATATGCTTGTCGATTAAATAATTACATATTTAATTATTTATGTCATCTTGATTCAATAATTATTACCGTTAAAATATGGATCGGATTTTTGGTATCATGATATGAATAGTACAAATGTGCGTCCACTCTTGTTCTGTTATCTGTTTCATATTTGGCTTTACCACTTGTATCAATATTGTTATCAGTTTCTCTTCTATTTGCCTTATCATGTTTTATGTGGTCAAAAAATATGGTTTTACCCAATCGTCCATAAAAATAATTAATTAACGATCAAAATATACCTTATATCTATACAAGACAAAATTTAGATACCAGCTATAAATGTAAAAGTGAAGAAAGACAAGTTCTGATTCTAGATTGAGACAAGAATGCGCAGTGTTCCATTGCGTTTAAACTTGTAGAAACAAAGCATCAATTTAAGAATAAATTTCAAAAAGAAGTAACTATCGAAGGGGAAATAGAAAAAAATTAATATTTACCATGACGTTACTTTGTGGTAAAATAAATAAAGTTAGATAGAAAAAAATTAGGCTTTGACTTATATACTTATAAATTATATATACTTATATAAATATAAAGAGGAAGAAATATAATTTGTTTACATCAAAAATTAATTTAAATGTCAGGAAAAGATTTTTGAAAGTGTATGTTTGGAGTGTCGCTTTATATGGAAGTGAAACTTGGACAATCGGAATATCTGAGAAGAAAAGAATAGAAGCTTTTGAAATGTGGTGCTATAGGAGAATGTTAAAAATCAGATGGGTGGATAAAGTGACAAATGAAGAGGTATTGCGGCAAATAGATGAAGAAAGAAGCATTTGGAAAAATATAGTTAAAAGAAGAGACAGACTTATAGGCCACATAATAAGGCATCCTGGAATAGTCGCTTTAATATTGGAAGGACAGGTAGAAGGGAAAAATTGTGTAGGCAGGCCACGTTTGGAGTATGTAAAACAAATTGTTGGGGATGTAGGATGTAGAGGGTATACTGAAATGAAACGACTAGCACTAGATAGGGAATCTTGGAGAGCTGCATCAAACCAGTCAAATGACTGAAGACAAAAAAAAAAAAAAAAAAAGAGGAAGTAAATATTAAGATAAGAGAATACAATATAAGTAAGAAAATTTAGGGGCTAAAAGTGATGAAGATATACATCGAAAAGACTAGGAAAAAAAAGGCTAGAAGAAGCTAAAAAAAGAGATTTCAAAACACTTTGAAATGTTGCGCAAAAGGGGGGGGATAAGTTTAAAGTTACAAAATGTTTGTAATGTGACAAGGGGTAAATTTGTGGCAGAATCACAAAATAAAATATGAATGGGGTTGTTCTCCCATATTTTTAACACATATTGATAGTGAATTTTTTAATTATTATTAAATATCCCCTATTTTTTAATAGGGGACAATTTTTTTAATCTATAAGGTAAAAAATTGTAGTGACGAGAGGCAAAGATTCGTATAGTACGAGAGATGAGGATGTAGAATGAAGTAACCATTTTGAGGTTTTAACAGGGGTACAGAACAGCAGGGAATAGAACATACCAATAGTCAAAAGAAATAACAAAAAAATATACCCGAATCTTATTTTTGGTTAATATTGGAAAAACAAACTATCACGTTTTTTCTTTTATTTAAATCAAAATTTTAAAATGTAAAATTTCTCTTTTCAATACGTATAAAACCTACTTTCGGAATATAAAAATAATTAATTATACTGAAAGACACTATCAGTTATTAAACTTAACCTCAGTGACCTTCATTTTCAGTGAAATAATAATATTATAATAATACTGTTAGCTGTAGGCTGAAGATAAGGTGGACGACTTACAAGTGGAATGCTGACAACGTTTTAGACTGGTAATGCTATCTAACGGCTAAACGTGGAACTTGCACGATACAGTACTGCCATGATGGTACTACAGATTTCACTTACAAGGAAATGTTTCGCTATTTAGCATGTAGATTCTACATTCTCTCGGCACGTGTGTGAGTGTGTGTACAAAGTAAAACGATATTTTTATTTTCGTTCATACTTTTAGATTTTTTGTTTATTCATATCTAACCATGCTTACATATCTAATAATTTGTTAGATTAATAAATTTTATTCCATGAGGGAATTACTAGAATGACAGCTTTTATTTTTTACTTCATGATTTTGCCGCATAAGCTTGAAGCTATGCGTAGGATATGGAAATAGAATTTTGTAGCTTTTGAAAAATGCCATGCCTGACCGGGATTAGAATTCAGAATGCCAGGTTTAGTATGTGATATTAATAAACTGTAATTGACATTTCTATATATTTTTCAACTGATTAAAATAAAATTAAAATAAGAACATGTTCATCCCGAATAAACCTGATATAAAAATTGCATGGTTTCAGTAAATTATAAAACATTGCATTAAACGTAAAAATTTTAAACTTTTATTAAATAATTTACTGATTGGAAGACCTTAAAATCTATTTTTAAGGTAATTACTTCCTAATTACCTTTATATTAAAAAAAAATTAGAATATATGCAGAATTTTATTTTGTTATTCATTTCTTGGTTTTGAGAAAATAATTCAAAATTGGTTAGCGCAAATTTTATTTCTTGAATCCTCACGAATCATTCAAACAATTAATAAAAAATTCATCAAAGTAATGAAAAATGTGAAAAATTCTATAATACTTGAATATTTTAAACTATTTTCCCTTAAAAATATTGCAATTATTTTAAAACTTTGAATCTTTTATGCCATTTGTGAATAGAATATTTGTATATCTGCTGAAATCTAAATTTTATCAATTAGAAAATCTTTTTGAATTGGAAAAAATATTTAAAAATATCTTTTAGAATTAATCGATGGGTGTATTTAATTATTCAGGATTATTTGATCAAATAATTCATAGGTGAATAATTTATTTAAGTGATAACGAACTTGATTAATTTTTAAATAAAGAGGACTTATTGGAAAGGTATTTTAAGGCGTAAAGTATATCTTGTTGAATGAAGTAGTTAGATGATAATAATTAGCGCTCATTAAATATAATAGTAAATCATTAAAAAAAATTATACATATGTAACATTTATTGTGTTTGTTGGTTTAATATATTGTTTATGTCAAATTTAGGTGTTTGTCATTTAATGTTGTTCAAATGTGTTGGGATCGAGGTTTATGCATGAAATTTACTTATTTTGGTTAATATGTGGTGATTTGAAATCGGTTCTCTTATTGCATGAACTGCTTAAATAAATTTTTGGTGTCTTTACTCAGACAGAAATATTTTAAAAGTAATTTGTGAATATTCATTGTGTGTCGGCTGCAGTGGTTTAAAGATATTACTGCAGTTTAACATCTATACTTTGAATACTGACCTTGTCAGCATGTATTTTGTAACTAACAAAGCATATAAAAATTGTTGCATTTTGTTTTTAAGATCTTTGTTGTTACGGTAGAATCTTGATAAATGAAAAACGAGATAGATTAACACCAGAGTCGTTAACAAAGTTCGTGGCCTGACATAGAGATGTCGCATATATAATCAAAAGACTATGATATTTATCAAGTATGATCCTTTAGATGCCCTGATACAAAGTTTCAGAAGCGTATGTTTAGTTGTTTGAAGTGATCGAGTAAAGCAAATACGTGTTGCCATTTTCTGAAAAATGGATAAAATTGAAGTTCAAGCTGTTATAAAGTACTTTGTTTTAAAAACTATAATCCCAAAGGGCATAAAAAAGAGTTAAGATTCCACTTTAAAGGATCCATTCCTTTTCGTTGTTGAGTGAAAGTGGCTGCTGAAATTAAACGTGGTCGTACATTCATTCAGAAGACGAACGCTTGGGACAATCAAAAACCACTACGGCTGACGAAATCATCACAAAAATCCACAATGTCTTATTAAATGAACTCTGACTGAACGTACACGAGCTTGCTGACATGACAAACATCTAGACAGACCGTGCTCACTACATTTTAGGTGATATTTCGGATATAAAAAATCTTTCCTCATGATGGATGCCTCGTTTATCAAAAGTCGACCGAAAATATATTCGACCGAAAACTTCTCGAGGGTGTTTAAACTTATTAAAAAACGCAATTCCGCTGAGTTTCATTAAGGTTTTGTAAGTGTAGATAAAACATGAATTCACTATTAAACGCCAGAGACGAAACAGCAGTCAAAACACTTAGTGGGAAAAAGTTAAAGTGCACCAAAGAAAGCTAAAACGGTACCATCTGCGGAAAAAGTCATGGCTACGATTTTTTAGGATTTTTGTGATGCGATGAACATAAACTACCTAAAAAAAGGTAGGGCCATTATCGGGAAGTATTACACTTCACTACTGGATCGACTGAAGAGTGCTAATCAGCATCGATGATCTATTCCATTGAAGGGATCGATTTTTCAGGCTGAACTTCCACATCTTTTTTTTTCTATTTAGCTTCCGGAACCACCGTAAGTTATTACTTCAAAGGAAGATGTCTTCCTTTGAAGTATGAATGTATATGAAATGTAATTTTAATAATCTTACGTAGACCATAGCTAAGATGTGTGGTAAATTGAAACGCAACCACCAAAGAATACCGGTATCCACATTCTAGGGTTCAAATCTGTATAAAATTAACTTTCTTTACTAGGATTTGAACCTTAGACCTCTCGACTTCAAAATCAGCTGATTTACAATGTCGAGTTCGCTACTAGACCAACCCGGTAGGTCAAAAAAATTCCACATGTGGCCAAAAAAAGGGCCCTTTCACCACGATAATGCACAGACGTCTCAAAATTCCATGATCTACGCTTCAAAGTGTTTTCACATGTGCCAAATAGGCTGGATATGGCTCTATCAAATATTACTTCCTCTTACATTACATTATTCTTACCAAACATAAAGAAATGGTTCGCTGGACGAAGATTCACTTCAAATGATGAGAAAAACTGAGAAAACCGCTTACTTTTCCAGATTTGGACAAATTGCGTTAAAAAATTGGAAAGTTTAAATTTATCAGATTGCGAGATGACGGTGAAAAATAAAAAAAAATTCCTGAAAAATGTTGTGTTTTCTGACAAATTTATGAACTACCCGTGTATCCAGGATTAATTAATTTTGTTGAATAATGGAGCAGGGTAAAATGTTTAAAAGAAGGTAACGCTTTAACTCAATCAAGATATGATGTAAAATGTGGTGTTGATATTTGTGAAATTAAAAGAAATAGTTAGGTGAATTAAACCAGTTAGATGGCAGATTAATAAAATATTTTTGAACCATTTATTTTTATTTTCTTGACTCAGGTTTCTATTTAGTGTTTCGTAAAGGAAAATTGGCTAATTCCATTTTCTTTGATCTTCCTTATCTGTAGTCAATACATTTTAAGGCATTGTTTTTGAAATATAATATATTCATACAGTTTTAAATTAATTTTTAATAAATTTATGATAAATTTTTAAAAACTTTGTTGTGTTTTATATATATATATATAGATTATTTCACTAAGTTTTTTCTTATTTAAAGTTATATTACGGAAATTCTATGGGAGTGCAAAAATATTTTTTTGTTGATTTTTAATTGGCTGAAATTCGCTTTCTATTAACTAGTCATATCACAATACTAATGAAAAATGCCGGTTTCATTAATTTAAAAAATTCGTTGATTATTATCGTATTAAACTTCTGAATGGTAGTAGTTCAAACTAAGGAAGGGATAGTACAGAGATTTATATTTTTCTTGGTGGGTCAAGTAACTTAATTCTCTTAAAAATTGTTTATTTGAAGAATATTTTATTATTATTTACTTGATTCTTAATATTTTTAAAAATTGCTTATTGCTTTCTAATCTATATAACAAAAAACATTGTCCACTTTTTATTCACCAGTAATTAAAGAGTTTGTAAATTACGTCAAAATGACGTTAGATGACAGTGTTCAATTCACATGGGCCTTAATGATAGGCTTGTATATACTATTTGATGATTTTCATGTGAAAATACGTAAATTAAAAGAAACACTGTATTTTAACTTAAATTGAAAAAAAGAAACCGTTATAAATGTAGTGGGATATTATTGTTTTTAGATCTTTAAAAATAAGCTCAGTAGAAATAGTTTGAGGACTAGAGTTGTTATCAGTAATTATTTTGAAGTAAGTTTCACGAACGATGCAAAAATATAATATTTGTCTTTGAAATCATAATGAAAGAGAGTTCAAGATCAAAACTGTCCTGTTTGTGAATACAAATAAGTTTTAAACGTTTTCTCCTTTAACGGAAAAAACGTAATCGCTTTCTCAATCTGATACGTTTAGACAACATTCCAATTTTTTAATACTCTTATTATAACGCGATTTGTCCATCTCTGGAAAAGAAATATCAGAAATATATAAACGCCATTAGAAGTATTCTTATTTTATTATCTATATATATTTATACAAGCAGATCCTGACTGATAATTTATGCCGACTAAAACTACTGAAGGTAAATGATGAAGATTTGTAAACACGTTTTCCTTGCGGTGTAAGTACAACTGAAATAATTATTGAAATTCCGAGTTCAAATGATTAAAATGGAGTAAAACTGATATTTTCTATTTTTGTAATTTCCCGGTAACAAAAAAAAAAGATATCAATTTGATTTTTTGTGCATGTAATCTTTATGTGAATATCTAAAATCAATTTATAGATTTTTTGAAATTCCGAGTTTAAAGGGTTAAAATGGATTATTGAATTTTTTTTAAACTCTCCTATTTTTTAACTAATCGGGAAATGAGGATATCACCTTGATTTTCGGTATGTGTAATCTAAAAGCAAATTTGTGGATATTTTGAAATTCGACCTTGGAAGGGGTGAGGAAAGTTAAAAGAATTTTGTACAATAATTGCAGATTTACCTCATTTTTTATATTCTAAACGAAATATTCACTCGATTTAGATTATCAAATACTCTTCGGATAAATATTGAAAAACCATTTTGTGGTTTTTTGAATTTTATATTTTAAGGGATAAAAAACAAACTATTTTTTTAATTTTTGCCGTTTTATGCTACGCTACTGAATCAATCATTATGAGATTTGGTAACATTATAATGGTAATTTATGTTTGTAATTCTCGTTATGTATTTCGCGAGCGAAGCCGCGACGGGAAATCTAAAAACCAAATATTGGGACCCGTACTGACCCAACTGTTGCTCTGAAGAAGTATCGATGAATGTTAATTTTTGTAAATCGAACAGGCTTTAATTTTTATTTATCATTATTATTCTCACAAGGATGAGTTTAATGAACCCAGGGGTACAGTGGGACAGATCCCCCTGACTAGCTAAACATCCCTGACCGCAAGTAACCATACAGCGCGGGCGAAACTGGGACGCTGGTGCTAGTTAAATATATTTTAAATGCATATTTTTTATTTTTAAATTAATTTTTTGGTTTTTGATAAATTATTCGAATATTTTAAAACAGATTTTTTTATGGTTATGAATCACCTGCGTCTCAGACAGAAATAATCTATCAATCGATATGTACCGTATAAAGATAAAATGCCATCGGCTGAACCATCTTATAAAAATATAGATCACCGAAGTTAAACCAGACTATGGTAGACTATGTTAAACCAAACTACTTATTTCCTTCCATGTTGTTGAAATTTATTATCTTTTTTACGGACCAGTTGCTGTATTCGTAACAATTAAAGATTAAAAAAGAAAATTACACAAATAAATAAGGTCCCCAGGTAAAGATTACTTAAATTTAAATTTATGAACGAAAATATTTGAGTAATTTTTTCTATAAATTTCTAGTTTTTACAATCTTAAAATTAGAAAACTAAAGTGATGTCAATATATCTTAAATCGTAAATGATAGGGTGCCGTTGCATAAAGATATAATCTTATTTTAACCTAAATAATTATGTGAAAATTATTTTAAATCTTACACTTTAATGCTGGCATTTATCAACATGATTTATGTTCACATATTGGCAAAGCTCTCCACAAATTATGTAATAGGCTTAACAAGAATATACAGCGTGAAAAATAATATAGGAATTCGATGCAGGTTTATTACCTGTAATGTCATGAACCAGCAATTGGATCCACTGAAAAGCCACACCCTATAAAATGTCTTCTCCATTCGTTGAAATGTGTTATTTTCAAACAATGATGTCATAAATTCGTTCTTTTTAATAAAATATTACATTGAGCAACTCCTAATCTCGATAATTTATAAGTATTTTAATATGTTAAGCTGATTCCAGAATGCTACTGAATGTTATGACGGAACCGTTATAAGAACTTCTTTCTGAACGCAAATAAAATATAAAAATTTGATTTTTTTAAAATCAGATCTCGTGTTATTAAATTTGAGCATCATAATTAATCTGTTTTGGTCTTTTTGCAAGATGGAATTTTGTAACGTATGTAAAATTTCATGCCTGACCGGGATATTTTTTTAAAAATCTTTTTTACCGTATTTTTAAGATATGTTTTTAAGTTTTGTATATATTTTAAAAAGTTTTACTCGAAAGTGAAACTAGAAAGTATAAAAATATTATTTCGTAAAATTATATCAGAAAATCTAAAATAAATAGATAACTTAGTTTGGAACTTATTTTTTATTTTAAAAAATATAACTAGTTATTAACTAAAAAAAAGTTACTAAAAAATTAAATAATATTTATTTTAAAAAAATACGACTATTTAACAATCATACTTATCAAACAATAATTACTAAATTCAAAATTATTTCTTTTTTAAACTCAAAATTACATCTGTTTTGATTTTATAGCGTTTATTTTCACGAGAAATAAAATTTTTTGTAGATTCTTCTTTTTTTCTTGCTTTTTTATTTATAATCGTACATTAAAGCGTAATAGATTAATTCATAATTTTTTATATGAGCTGTAGAATATTAGACTATAGTATATTGAGATACTATGAGTTACAGAAATATACTAAAAGAAAATTTTTTACGAAAAATGAAAAGTCGTTGACATTATAGAAATTTTTTATTTATAATTAAATTTTAGTTATTTATTCAATTTTGTTATACTGATTTATTAGACAATCTTATATAAAACAATTAATTACTATTCAACTTATAAATAATATGTCTAATATATACCTTAATTAATGATAAATTAATTATAATTCTATAAAGAATATATATAATCTAGTTTTACTAACATAATAATTGTCTAGTCGTTATTATCTGTCGCCAAGGAACTAATTTAAGTATTTCTAATGTATAATTTTAATGTAATGGTAATAGTAGTATCATTACATTAAATTATTTATTATAATACAAAATTATTGAATTTAATATAGCTAAAATATTTGAAAAAAAAAATAGCTCCCAGAAAATAATCTAGAATATTTAAGCAGTTTGTTTTTGCATACGTTATTGAAGTCGTGTAGGTAGGAATTACTGTATGTGTATACATAAATTAAACATGTATTTACCCTATATATTTATATACCCTATATGCCTACATACGTGCAAGCGTGAACACATGATTGCGTGCAGGTTAAGTGTATAAAACATTGTATGACTTAACCGACAAATGACAAACGATTAGAATCGTGAAATATTTCGTAAGTTTTTTTTTTTAAGTAGAAAAAATTAATAAAAGAACAATTTTGAATTATAGCCAATTAATGCAAGAATAAATAAATAACCCCGTAAGTTTTTAAGTTTGGGTGACCACAAAAAAAAGTATTATCAAGTATACTTGTTACATACATACGAAAGCGGGCGTGCAACTATGTTAAAAAACATAGTTTTATAAACACAGAAGTCACTCAAGCACAATATAAATCGCGTGTTTCTGTGTGTTAGTGTGTTTATGCACGCGCGCGGGCGCATGTGCACATGCAAAAGGTGCGGCTCTTAGGCAGGCACGACCAGCGAGCGGTTTTGAATACAAATAACAGGATAGAGGGCACAACCAGCAAGCGAGCAAAGCCGTATCACAACACTGAAGAATGGAGTTTAGTAACTGTAGGCGGTGAACTGAAGGAAGCAGTATTAGGGGTCAATAAACTTTTACACCTTATATTCTTCAACAATCTTGGTTGGACTTTGGCATCGCAACAATCATTCACATCCTCTTCACCGTCATCCTCATTATCATCATCACCATCATCATTATTGATTTCTTTTTATTTCTTATCATCATCAAAATTACATCTCTTTCATTTTTATCCTTCGGATGGAAATTTCCATCTCTTATATGAACGGGATCGTTACTGCTATTGTCATCATCAGGTTGTTTATGTTTATCTTTTTCTTCATTTAAACCTGAAGAATGATGATGATGATGATACATCTACAAGTTTTCGGAGAAGAAATTGTCAGGAACCGGTCTGGGACCTTCCAGGCTATTGCTATTCCAACAACAAGACTGGTCCATTTAAAGATTATCTCAGATAAATCTTATTATACCCTCTAGTATAAAACCCTAGGCTTTATGTTGTTGTTTCCTTTATTATTGCTACGGACACTTTACTGCTCTTATATAAATTCCTTTTTTCTTCTTTTTGATAGGGAATGTCCTTAGAAGATTACCGCAGCATAATATTCAAACTAAATTAGAAAAAAAAACCTTTGCATTAGCAGTCCAAGTAAACTTTTATTCTCATAAAAAAAAATTTGTATTTATTTTGTTAATATTTTTATACATTTAATATTAAATTAGTTATTTTTATATGGATCTTTTATATATATATATATATATATTAAACAAGCAAATAGACTACTCGTATAAAGAAATTATACAGATCTTAATAAATCGGTAAACAAAAATTCACTCTTTTCCGTTAAAGAATAACTAACGAAATAATTTTAAATAAGTAAAATCAATTTCAAATTTTATTACTAAACCAGAATGCTTCTTTAAGTTTGTAAAATTTACAATCTGCATGAAAACGTATCGTATTTATATTTATATTATTTACACGATAATCATACATGGATAGATTCAGGCTAATATTAAACTACTTTATAAGTAGATTAGATTTAGTTTGTCGTTTAGTTTTACAACTACAATAATAAGTTGTATTTAGAACTGACCACAACTTTGTTACTGTTATAAGACTTAACTAATTTAAATCTTAACTCATTAAAATGTCACCCTCATATTTACATTGATTTTGATATTATGACCAAGATGGATATTACAGTTTCTAAGATTGGATAAAAATTTGGACAAAATTTATCCAGAGGGGACAAATCTGAGAAGTTATTCTACATAATTCGAAGAAATTCAATTTACCTAATATTTTATTAATTAATGATATTTTTTTTTTTAATTTTATATAAAAGTCTTGGATTTTATCATGAATCTAACACCTTATTTAAATTAATCACTAAAAAGATTTTAGTGTGATGTATGTTAAATAAGTTTTTATACTTAATCATTTTTTTTTATGAAAAATACAAAATCTTATATATTTTGCCTTCTGTTACCGATTCTATAAAAGGTATTTGAAAGACTACTTCTTCGTAGACTATGACCGATTCTGGTGGGAGGGACTGTTATTTCTGACCATCACTTTGGCTTTATAGGTGGTTCAACATCGAACAAACACACAGGATTGTGAACGTTATCAGTAAGTGCCTAGAAGAGAAGATTTATTGCTCAGCTATTTTTTAGCTGTCCAGCAAGCCTTTGATAAGGTCTGGTTGGCTTTCTGGCCTACTATATTAATTGAAAAGAAGATTTCCTTAACAGTATTACTTGATCGTACACAACTATCTGGATGGACCTTTCTCCTAACTGAGGTACAACCAGGACTTATCAGTATTCTTTAATATTGTCGGGTGTTCCATAAGGGTTGGTTCTAGGGCCTGTTTTATTCTCGATATTCACGGCGGATCTTCCGACTCAACAGGACATCTCAGAACTACATCATTTGAAGATGGCACGGAAATATTAAAAAAAAAAACAATATATATTTTTTAAATGGTCTACTACACATCCGATTTTTAAAGTGAAATTTTACTTTAAAATAAAATGTTGTGTATACTGAATACATGGTAAATTTTGGATACCAAACTTCAAAGTTAAATTAAAAATGTATTAATTTGTATCAAAGAAACTAATGATAATTAGTTATTTATGAGCGCTCCTAATGAAGTAATATAACCTATTTATACATTTCAGCATAAAGGTCAAGGAAGTACTGATTACTCGGTGTTTTTTTATTTGTGGGAAACGTTATTTGATTAGTTTAAATTCTATGTTTTTCCATCCTATCTGTTCTGTTCTTCAATTTTTCACTTTTTAATTTGTATTCTCTACACATCTTTTTAATGCCAAATAAATTAATCCTGGTCGTAATTCGTGGTACGCCAACCTAATGGATTCTCTTTTATGTTTTGCCATTTCTTTTCCCTTATTCATCATAAATCTTCTTCATATTTAAGTTCATCTTATTTTCATCATCTTCCTGAAATATTTTATATAAAAAATTGTTTCTATTCTTTTCCTCTCTGATTGTTTTATTGTTAATTTTTCATTATAATAAAGCATTATATTTCATATTAATATATTAAAAAATATTTTCTAATTCTTAGATTTGATATTAGCAGATTTCTTTTCTTGAAGAAAAATCTTCTTGCTTGTACACTTAGTTTTCTTTTTTTGTCATTTATTTTACTTTGTCCATTGTTTTTAATTTTACTTCTAATGCTGTATACTGTGTTCGTTTATCTTAATATGTAATTCATCGTTCTTTTCACAAGTTCATTACATTTTTTTATTATTATTTAGTTTTAAAAGGATTCCTCTCTAAACAGTAGACTCACGCCGATCAGTACGAATATTTTTTTTAACATTTTATTTTTCATTTCTACAGAAGTCATTAATGAATCTTAGCATAACTGCTTTTTATTTCTTCGATAATTATTTGCTCTCTAATATGTCCTACAATTAATATAAAGTTCTCTTGTACAATTTAAATATCAAACTAGGTTATTTACTTACATTAACAATCTGCTATTAAATTTGGGAAATAAATTTCCATATTATAAATTAAAATAATTTGATATAAAATATGTGACTGAGTTGGTAGTGTCTAAGCATTTCATGCAGAGGTCTTGGGTTCGAATCCCGATCCGGCATAGCATCTTTTCATACGCTTCTAATTTTCACCGAGTAATAACCATAGTTCTCTCTCTCTTTTCCTGTTTAATTTCCGGACTCTCCTTAAGGTATTACTTCTGAGGATGAATGAGGATGATATGTATAAATGTAAATGATGTGTAGTCTTGTAAGTCTCAGGTCGACCATTCGTGAGATGTGTAATTAATTGAAACCTAACCGCCAAACAACAACGATATATCCACGATCTAGTATTCAAACCCGTATAAAAGTTTACTAGGGTTTAAACCTTAGAAATCTCGACTTCCAAATCAACTATTTTGCGATGACGAGTTCACCTGTAGATTAACCCGGTGGGTTTAATGACCATAGCTGTTGATAGCCGATATTTCGTAAAAAAAAATTATTTAAATAACTCATTTTCTTTCAAAAAAGAATAATTTTTTATCTTTTTTTTGGGAAACGTTATTTTACTGGTTAAACGATATGTTTTTCTTCCTATCTGTTCTGTTCATCAACTTTTTACTCTTTAGTTTTGACTTTCCATAGATCTTTTTAGTGCTAAATAAATTAACTCTGGTCGTAATTTGTGGCCATTTCTACCATTTCTTTTGTATTATTTTTTTTAAAACTTCTTCATGTTTAATGTTATTAATTATCTTCTTTTCATAATATTCATGAAAGTTAATATAATTATAAAACAGATTAAGAGAAGTAAAGCAATGTATTTTTTATCATATAAACTTTAGATCGTGCCTTAATTTTTTCTAATGATAAATAAAGTAATAAAAATAAATGTATACAATAACTAATACATAAAATTTCGTTTTATTTTTATTTTTTAATTAAACTTGGCTTTTAATATGACGTAAACAAAACGTTTGGCGTGAAGTATTATCATTGTTTTAAAAAGTATTGTTTTCTTTTAATTAACAATTATTTTTAGTAGAATAATTATTTTAAAAGTGGAACCTACATCAAGACGTAATGTTATGCACGTATATAGAATTATATAATTCCTACTGTTCCTACCGATGCTGTATATTACACATAATGTAGATTGGGTCTGAAAGTTTTAAAATGTGATACTTCGATTTTTTATGATTTTATTAACGGGAATATATATATATATCTTGTGCAGAAACTTACTCATATTACCTGTCCTATAAAAGACCATATAACATGATCTAACGTGACGTATAAAAATAGAATATCATAATTCCCAGTGTCCCTACCTACCCGGTTGATGACAAACCTTTTTTGTCACTTTTCAGATCGATTTTATGTGTCGAAACATTTTTTCTACATCATAGTACCACCGCGAAAAGCAGCTGCGTCGATTTCATCAAAATTTATTTCAATCGGATTAATAGGAAAAGAGTTATGAGTGAAGAAAAAAACATTTAAAAAAAAAAATATGTGGGTCGAATACCTAACCTCCTTTTTTAAAAGTAGGTTAAAAAATGAGAACTGTGCATTGTCTTAAAAAGTTTGCTATTTTTAAAAATATATGATTTTGTTATTAATTTCACTCTCTTTTATTGGATCCACATTTTTAAAATTGCAGTTTTCTTTGCCCTGTGAAATTCGAAAAAATTGTAATTTATTTGTAAAATTTTCTTTTAAATGAAAATTATTTCCTTTCCACTTAATGAAATAAAATGCTTTCCCTATTATTCATTTATTAATATTTATTTTAATGTAAAATAATTAATAAAATTATTATTAAACACTATTATTTTTATCAGCACTTTTACATTAATGGAACTTTGTGATTCACTCAAAGTGAGTCTTAACTGATTTTTCATATTTAAACTATAACTAAGTACAACAATATTCTAAGTCAGCGTTCGTTATTCATTGATTTTTTTCAGTCTGTTCGCCAAACAAATAAACTTTTATAAAGTTTTATAAAAGAAATATTAATATATAGTACCGTTTTATGACCAATACCCATGTCTATTATTTTAATAACTAATTTTTGAATTATATCCTTTCAACAAAATATAATTTTAGAAATTAATTTTTCCACTAATTGCTTTTTATTTTTCTCTAATTTTCAATTAAACATATTTTTCTCGGAGTCAATCAATTTCAAATTTTTCTTTTTCAATGACTAAGATGGTTTACACCTCTCTATATTTTAATTATATTTTTACTTTAATTTCAGCTATATATTCTGATGGTGTGATATGTGTGAAAACACCAAAATTTATTATTTTGTTTATAATTCTACGAGTTGAACTCAATTTAAAAAAAATAAAGCTTTTAAAAGTTTAAATATATTCAAAAGGGATAATAAAATATTTAAAATGAGGGATGTATATCTGAAAACTTGCTATAAAATTGAGACAATTCTTTACATCGAAAAATTCGTTAGTCTGAGTTTTTAACAGGCGACTGACCATCAAGTTGCTGCAGTGTTTTGTAATTTATTCTTTTTTTAACTCTGTTTTAAAATAAATTGTATTTTATTTTTCATATTATTTGTTTCTTTTTTCTATTTATATTTATGAAATAATAATAATAAATATTATTATTATAGTTTATTATATTCATTAGCTATAATTTACAATTTTATATCATTATCTATAATATATATTACAAAAATATTACTTAGGCCTGAACGTTGCTCAAATACGAGATTGTGACGTGTCTATTGATGCCTCAAGAAATAAACGCTGTTGAAATTTTGAAAATAACATACAATTCGTAGGAAGATTGCAAAACTGCCTCCGTTATATTGAAATCAGTTATTTGAATTCATTTGATTTAAATATCAAGAAAAAAATACATTTTCTTTTAAATTATTAACATTTCTTGGTTCTTATCATTTGAGAATCTGTACTCGCTTATTTTTAATGTATGACAGAGCTGAGTCGCTATAAGCAAAACTCGAATACCTTGAAGGAAAAAAATCACTGATCCCCGATGTAAATCTTTTTTTGACCTTTTTTTTTTATTTATTAAATGAACATCCGTAAGAAAATATAATAATAATAATGAAATTTTATACATTGTCGCGGTTTTTACCAATTTACTTTTTTCCCATCAGTCACTTGACATATAACTTGATGCAATTATTTAATTTCTGGGCATGAAGGTGCACCTCCTTCTTAATCCAACATCCTTAATTATTTGCTCTGAGTAATCAAATCTTTGTCTTCCTTTAATGGTTTTCCATTTATACTTCCTTTACATTAATAAATTAAATGATTCCCTTCCAACGGGTGTCTTGGTATATAACTATAAATCTATTTTTTTTTCTAAAGAGAATTCTAAATTAATGATTTAATGTGTAATGAAGTCTAAAGACTTTTATGTGAGAATATGATAGTATCAAAATTTTTAGCGTGTGATAATTTCAAGCCTGAATGAAATTTTCACATGCTTCTGGTAAATAAATATTATTGTCTTAATAATTGATTAATTTTAAATTTCATTAAAACCTGTTTACTTTCCCAATTAGGAATTATTTATTTTTTTGAAATGAAATTACAAAAAGTCTTTATTATTATTTTAATAATTGTCTTTCAGATGTAGTTTAGCAACTGTCATAACTTGGGTTATTTGCATTGAATTAAATTGAAAAGAAATTACTAATTAATAAATAAATTAAACATGTAAAAGGAAACGATTATTCTCGTAATGTAATGTTCATGATTGATGTCTCATTTTTCAGTGTCTAAGTCTAGGATAATTGAAAATTATAAATATTTAATGAGAAAAAAACAGTTGAAAAACCTATATATATATATATATATATATATATATATATATATATATATATATATTGTGTAATTGTGTTTAATAGAAATAATTTTTTATAAATTTAGTCGTAAGAATCTTAAAGTAAAACAAGCTAATTTATATGGTATTAATTTAATTGTAGTGCTATTATTCTAAGAGATTATACCCTTTTCGGTCAGGGTAGGAAGGTAAGTTGTATATTTTTGTCTTCGCTCAGAAACTTGTACTGCACACAACTGGGCTACGACTGTAATAATGAATACGCAACATACATTCCAACGTTTCTATGAGAAGAACCAAGAGGATGTACACGGTTTGTTATTTATTAGGCAATAGCTTTTCTAATTTTCCCCGCTTAGCATACCGGATTGGATTCTAGTTGTGCTTTGCATATGAATTAACAATTCACACAAACATAACACACACACACACACACACACACACACACACACACACACACACACACACACACACACACACACACACACACACACACACACACACACACACACACACACACACACACACACACACACACACACATGCTTGCATGCATGCATGTACGTGTTTAACCTCAGTCAGACTTTATACTTCCTTGGACTGGCTATTTTATTGCTTGTATTTTACGTACGATAAGAATAAATTTTATATGAGCTTTTACATCCTCTAATATCTTTTGATTTTTAATTGCATTAAAAATATTTAAGTCTGTGATTTTAAGTTTTTAACATTTGTAAATCTAATTAATATATCCTTTTTTTTAGTATTATTATTATTATTCATTTTTATAACATTTTGTGAAAAGTAGGTTTCTTATAAATGTGTATTCAAAGATGTTAATATGCGCATGGACATGCTTTTTATATACTTTATTTAAATATTGTAAGTATAAGAGTATGATATTGTAATTTGGTATGATGAACAAAAAATAAATTAAGTATTAAAAAAAGAAATATTGTTTGCAAGAAAATAATGAATTTTTTTGTTTTGCACCATTAATGTGAGCCAAACACAGAAAATAGTTAACTTATAAAGGAAAACAATAAAAACATTTAACCCTTGTAATGGGTTGATGTATTTGTAAAGACTGAAGCATTTTTAAAAATATTAGACAAAATACAATTTAAGCAATTTCTCTTTAAAAAAAAGAATTAGAATTTTGAATCATTTTATGAAGTATGAAAATTAT
Organism: Lycorma delicatula; assembly: GCF_047948215.1. Classification (NCBI taxonomy): domain Eukaryota; kingdom Metazoa; phylum Arthropoda; class Insecta; order Hemiptera; family Fulgoridae; genus Lycorma; species Lycorma delicatula. Next base: position 96,070,872 of record NC_134460.1, read on the forward strand.
TAGAATTATCAGAATTTTTAACTCAATGGTAATTGAGTTAAAAAACTTATTGAATGTAATTAGGGCTTATAATATTTATTATCGCTTAATAAATCCGCAGAAATTCAGAAAATATTTCCAATCGGATTGTTTTGGATTAAAATATTGGTAAGGTGTGCCAACTTTTACGACCTACAAAATAAATTTTTCATCACCAAAAAAAAGAGGATATCTATAATTAGACAGGAGCCTGTCTAATTATTTATTATTTAAATTGTTTATTATTTATTGTCTTCGTCATTTTTTATTTTAAAGTATTTGAATAAATAAAATATTTTGTTTGCTCTAATAACCTGCTTGGTATACGGATTTGGAGGAGATTTCTAATCTATTTTTCTTTAATTTTGGAATTTCTAATTATATTTTAAAAGTTTTAGCTAGTTTTAAATATTTTTGTTTGAATTTTTTCAAGCTGCACTGCCTTTGTAGTATAACGGAGTTATCAATCATCATGTGGTATTCTGCTTATTGGCAAGTCCCTGGTACCCGTGTTGTCTCCATCTGTTTTTGTGCCAAGCTTTTCTTTTCGTTTCATCATAACGGGACAAAAATAAAGCTTTTAATTATAAGTAAGTAATAAACATCTTATGTATATTAAGTTTCCTAATCAAAAAGATTATCGGTGATCTGAGATGAGATACATATCAATTTTCATAGAATTTCAACGATCTATTACTTATACTTAGATAGATACTTAGATTAAACTACATTTTATACCAGGCTTGCTTCTAAAAAACAAGTAGTGAAGTAGTTTCCCGTTGTCTTTTTCGCTGTGTCAAACATACTGTCACACATCGGTCTATCGTAATATAAATAATATTCACCTTCATAAATGACATCCTTACTCCATTCAAGAACTGGCTGTGTAATGAGTATTATTACTCTCAGAGAAAGTAAGTAATACATTTAAGCTATAAGAAAGAATAGGTCAGATATAACAAAACCAAAAAATTTGACAGGAGTGTCAAGTAATTTGACACTCCTTTCAAGTAATAATGCATTTTATACAATGTCTCAATAGGTTATCAGTGTCTTTAGAAGTGGTATGAAAAAGCAAGAAAACAATGTAGAAGAATAAATGTTTAAAACGGGAGCTCTTATCTACGATGTTAATAATTATATTTTATACTTGTCGTCCTTTTTTAAGGATTTTAGGATATATATTTAGGAAATATATCAAAATATAAAAAAAAAAACTCGTAAAATTTTTTTATCACAATGAATGTTTTAATAAATTGTTAAAACAACGGAAATAAAAATTTAAGTGTAGGAACGTCTAAAATTCGAAATTCAATTATTTGACATGCAAATAAAAAATGTATATTTTCATAAAAAGTTATAATTTGCTATTTTAATAAAAGGAGATTCGAAATTATTAAAATTAATTCAATTAAAATAGTAAATATCTCTAGATTAAAAGATTAGGGTAATAGAAATGAAAAAAGCTGCATCAAACTGTGAAACTTTTAATGAAAAGTTAATCGTAAAAATTATGATTCAAATATTATTTCATGAAATTCCATACCTTTGCAGGTTTTTTCTTATGTAGTATTTTCAGTGAAAAAAAATCCAACAATGCTATATGCAAATCAAAATAAAAAAAAAATTATAAAATCAATAACTTTCTTAAGTCTTTTTTTATTAAAAAAAAAAAAAAACTTTTATTTATTTCATTTTGTTATGAAAGATCGAACAACAGCAGCTATCATGGTCATTATCCCGGTGTAAATTGGTAGCGTATGAAAAGACGCCTTGCCTGACCGGAATTCGATCCTGGGACCTCCGCACGAAATCCCTCGACGCTACCTACTCAGTCAGTAGATCGGCAATTATTTATTTATATGTTTTTTCTGAAAATTTACCTTTTTCTTTAATTTATTGGTAATTTATTTCTTCCAAGAATAAAATATGATTTATGACAATATTTATTGAGTTTTATAAATAAATAAAAAATCTGATATGGGCACTACATGACTTCCTTGTACGCCTATTAAATTACATACACATTTTTTTAAAGTGGAAAGTTCATAGAATTTTATTTCATTTATAACTTCTGATATGTTTTAATTTATTTTTTTTTATTATTATTGAATTATTATTTATCGTAAAAATTTGTATTTATTTATATTCGCATGCAAACCGAAAGGATCAGTTGACAGTGTGATGAAATTCCGGTGCAAAAAAAGGCCAACGAATTCATTACACAATCTACTACTCGTGCTCCATCGGCCGGCCAGTCTAATTTTACAGTTTCTACATTTAACAAATTTAGTCTTCTTGAAAACATTGTGAAAAATGGAGGTTTTCAGGGAAAACATTGAAACCAGAGCACATTTTTGTGACAAGCGTTAACTTAATAATGGAATTGAAGAATTTTTTAGCACGCTTATTTCCTACTACTACTGTGACGAAATACTCTTTGACGACGTTGAGATCTGAACACACAGTGAAAGTTCTGCCGATGGACATTGAGACATATAAAGTCATTAGGTTGAGAATGCTTGAAAGCAATATCAGTCATTATCAGCTTAGACATGAGAAAGCATATAGAGTGATCATACAACTCTCGGAAGACAAAACAGTAATCATTTATGAGTTGGCTAAATTAGGCCACGAGAGTAGAAATGAAACTAACGTTCTCCATCGTCAAACGAAGGAACCGCTGCCGATTTATTTCGTGGATTTAGAGCCAAATCTAATAATAAGGAACTCTTTAATGTGAAATCTCTGAATGATACAATTGTAAGCTTTGAGGCTCCGTATGTCAAAGGAGAGATGGTCCAATGCAAAAGTTGTCAACGCTTTGGGCATACCAAGAATCAATGTCAACCACACACCATTGTGTGAAATGTGGTGCACATCATGTGACTATGGACTGTTATAAGGCACCACAGAACCCAGTGAGTTCCACAGGGTGTAAGGTTTATCAATACAAGATTTCCATCCCACCCGGCCCTGTCTTCCGGAGTTACAACTGGCAATTCTAATGGCAATTATGCTAATACTGTAGTCAATAACAACAATCCGGGTGTTGTTATCCTCCAAAAGAGGAGATGTGCAGGTGTCTGGCTCAGGTGGCAATGATTCTCATGTTTGTAATAGTCATAATGTTGATGACAGCAACAAATATGGCTTTATTCATGGGCTGAATATTTTGGTCCTACCTTCGCTGAGAAATTTACAATATGTGGACCCTCTGATAGCAATGATAATGGATATAGGAACGGAATGAATGCTTCCGGTCCTACCTACACTGACGAGTTAAAATGGGTAGTTCCTATTGTCAACGAGCTATTAATAACAAGAATTTTTCAGAATTTTCATGCATATCGTAAACTATATGTTTCAAAGATTTGAGCGAAAGCTGGAGATTATGATGAACCGGTTGTTCGGACTATTCCTGAATCGTCTTGAGGGAAAAAGAATAACTTTTACAGACTAGCAATCCGGAATGCTAACGGGTTATCTGTTATATGAAGCTGAATTTGAAAGCATTTTTAAATATTTATAAGATTGACGAATTGTTTGTGTCTGAAACACGATTCACTGATAGGCATTTTGCCTGCTTTCATGGCTATACAATGTATTGCACACACCAAGCATCAGGGAATTCACACGGCGGTACCGCTATTATTATTATTATGGTTTTTCTTCTCCCGGATCTTACAGTTAAGTATTACACAATTCAAGGGAGTGTCCTTTACTCTAACGGGCTCCACGTCTCGGCCCGCCGGTTGTATTTCACTATGCGCCCGTCTTAAACCCCTAGAGTAGGATCCACAAGGTCCGGCGGCTATGCCGTTCCAAGGTCCCCACTCCGGAAGCTGGAACTAGGTCTTTATACCAATGTCTCTAACAGGGACACCCCGACTGGGGCATCCTCGCCGGGACTCGGTCTTTTTCGCTCGGAGGTGGGAGAGCCCCCGTGCCTCATTGCTACCGCCCACACGTGCAGGCACATGTGAACGGCATCTCCGCAGAGGGCTGTCCCTCATCCCCGAGTCCCCCGATCCTTCTCTTGAAGAACCCTCGCCACGAACCCTGGAATGGTATCAAAACTCTTGGGGATCCGCAACATGGTGGCGATGATGTTCTTCACGTTGAGCGGTTCGGTAATCACCGAGCAAGCTAAATGGTAATAATCCCACAGCGGGCACCAGAACACCACGTGTTCTGGGGTATTCGGGTCGCTGCCCGAATACCCCAGGGGATACCCCGTAGGGGTTATCCGCCCTCCTCCTACCAAACAGGTAGGTATGGAAGACCCCATGGCCGGCCAGGAATTGCGTGAGCCAGTAGTTCAGCTCACAAACCTCCGACTGGCCCACGGCTTTATATCCGCGATAAGGCAGTGCGTCCACCTGCCCTTGGTGGACGTATCCCACCTAGCTTGCCAATCTCGGAACAGGGCCGCATATATGTCCCGCTTGGGAACTCTCCGATGGCCCAACACTCGAGCCTCTGCCAGCTGCTAAAGAGGTGGCTGCCCCATGATCACCAGCTCCGCCTCTGTCAAAACCGAGACATATGTTGATGCCACCTTGAGGGCCATGCGGCGCTGTACGCCCTCTAGAATTCTCCTGTTGCGGCCCATGGCCATGGCCCTCTTCCATGCCAGAATGCCGTAGAGAAGTGTTGCATTGATCACGTATGAATACAGCCTTCTTTTCGATGCTCGTTTTTCGTCGATGTTTGAGAGCAACCTAACCAGACGCTGACCATTCGTCCCACCATCTCGCTAACCTCTTTCACATAGTGGGTGAACGATCACTTGTAGTCCAGCCACATTACCAAGTACTAGGTAGTTTCCCGCGACTGGACCACCTCTCTCTCGATGTTGATCGCGATGTCTTCCCGCGAGCGGGATAAAAACAGATTTTTTGCTGAACAGCTTCAACCCCTTTTCCGTCATCCATCTTCCGATCTTAGCTATAGCAGCGTTAGCCACCCTCTCCACAGTCTCCCCCAACACCACGAGGGCCAAATGCTTAGTGTTGGCAATGGGAGTCACCTCTCCATGATAACGCAGCCGAACTACCTCATCATAGACCACGTGCCACATGAGGCTGGGGTTCCAAGACCCCTAACGAAACCACAGTTCGTTATCCCCCAGCCTATATATAAGTCGCCGATGGTTAAGGTAATCCTTGTATTACCCTCCTCAGGTAACCACTAACGCCCAACTCCACAGCGCCCGGAAGATAGATTCTCAGCTGAGGGAGTTGAATGCGTTCCACACATCGACAAATATTTCGATTGGTATAAGCCTGTCCTCCAGGTACCGACCACCGCCTTGTCAACTATCTCCATTACTGCGTTGACAGCATCAAGCGTAGACCTTCCAGGCCGAAAGCCAAACATCGACCGTGGAGACCTCCGCTGCGGTCAATCTCTTCCCAGTGCTTTACGTCGATCATCCGCTCGAATGAGTTTGTAATGTTGTTCACCACATTTACGACATATAGGCCTCTACGAAGACGGAGACTCCTCAGTGTTGGGTTTCTTGATTAAGACCAGCCGTAATCTTTTTCAAGCCTCCTGGATGGATCTTCTACTCAAAACACCATTTCGTACCCGAAGGACCTCTGTTGGCGCCTTCTCCACCAAGATTCGGATCACCTCGACCGGTATTCCAGGCTCTTGTGCAGCTTCATTCACCTGCAGGCCCAGATAAGCTCTTCAATTTTGAAAGGGTGTGATCAGCCAAAATCTCCTCCCTAAGCTGTGCTTCTCCTGGCGGGAAGAGTGACCTATTATTAGCACGCACTTGCTCTTTCGTTAGCACGGACAATGATCTACCGAACCGCTCAGTAACAATTTGGAACCCTCTTCCCCAAGGGTCCTTGTCAGTCTGCTCACACAGCTTCCCCCTGCCCTGTTTCATAGTCCGTTTTATCGAAGACACGAGGGCCGCTTTCGGCGCCAGGTACCTTTGGTGCAGGCCTTCTGTCTCTGCTGAGTTTCTAACTCTGGCACGCTGGTAGGCTCTCCTCCTGGCCAACGACCGTTTGCGTAGCTCTTCCAATTCTGAGCTCCACCTGCAAACGTGTTTCTGTCGCGGTCGCATGTATGTTACTCGAAAGAGTCTACATTCATCACAACCACAACCTCCATCAGGACCTCCGGGGAATTGACTCCGACAAAATGCTGTCCAATCCTCTATGAGAACGCTACACAGCCTGTACTTGATGTGGCCAACCTCTCTGAAGGGTCAATTCGGTGCCTTGCCCGGGAATCAAATCTAATCATCAAACGGTCCGACAGGCTGTCCTCCTGCAATACCCTCCAGTTACAGTACTTAGCGATATGTTCCTCGGTGACAAATGCCAGATGAATAGCAGAACGCGACTCCATCCGCATAAACGTATGCGGATGTAATACGTTAATATAACTTATATGTATCTTCGTTAATATAACTTAGGTCCAGAGTGTTCTACAACGTTGTCAATCCCGGTGTTGGGTGAGTGGTAGCAGCGGAACACCATCAAGATAGTGAGGTTAGCCCAAACAAAGCCGCTTCCTTCTCCACAGCCGACAACTACGCTGGATGAGGGGAGGCCAATGTCAGCCTTGAATGTCCGGTCCACCATCCACCGATGGACCCCCACCGCTGCCTCGTTCAGTGGGTACACCTCAGTGTACCCACTGCCTCTCTCGCTGGGCCACCTTCCAGCATAGGACCATAACTCGTCTACTTCGGTTGGAGATAAATTGCAGAATCCTCATTTGGTAGTCGGACACCCCCTAACTCGGTGGCCCTCTTTACCACACAGTGAGCATTCTTTTGCTGTTTCGCAATGCTCTCGCCTGTGCCCCGCAAGTGAAACACAGATTCGTCCTATCCGGATCGAAGGACTGCGACGCTACGTGCCCCTACGTGTCTGCTTTCCAACACCTGAAACATCTGTCCTCATCTTCTCTGATATAGGCGCCACAATTCCATTCTGCAACCTCGAAGGACTACCAGAGGACCGGGCCGCCGATAAATCACGGAATTAACAAACATCAGCCTGTATTGTCGAATGGTGTTCTACCCTCAGCAACCTGCTCATCACTTCGGTCGGCCAGCTCATAGACGCTGCCTCTGTTAATTCATCAGACATCGACCGTGTCAAAATGTTCTTCATATCCTGTTTCCCCCTTGAGGTCTGCGTGGCTAACTCCAGTTGACTCAAAAACCGTGCCACACAGACACTGCAGAGCGGTCTGAAAGTTACCAACCCAGCCGATGTGACCTTCTCCACTTTTTCGCTACTGTGCTTAAAGTCCCCGAGCAGGCCTTAATCTCTAGTCTAGTGTTGCTGGTCTTCCCCACCAGGGCTTTCAGCTTCTTGACATGTGTGAAGATTCCTTGAATTACTGTGTTGGTCAACCGTAGATGCCTCCTGCTGGATTTCACCGCGTTGTGGATGGACGTTGTCGACATCACTGCCAGCGGGTAAATCCTCTGTTGATTCTTCTTTCGAAGTACGAGGTCTTACAGCGCCCCCGTGGGACCTCTTTTTCGACCCTGTCTTCTGCAGCGATCTAAGCTGCTGTCCCTTAAGTTTTGTTTTTGGGGTCGTTCCCACCTCACTCTCCTCCATATCTACTTCACAAACGGTCATTTAACAGCCGTCATTGTCCGTGGAACTGACCAATTCTGAGTGCGCAGTGCCAGACGGCAGCCGACAGTTCAACTGCCTGATTGTTTCTCTGGAGGTTTTGCGACCGAAGTCTGATTGCCTCGGATACACTATCCTAGTAATTTCAACTCGAACCGTTGCGGTAGAACCGGAACTACGGCCCTCCGACTGAGGTAAACAAATGTTCCGCATCTGTTTCCCAGTCTCACCGGCTCCTGTCGGAAAATCGTGGGTTAATTCACTCCTGTCCATCCCCACACTAATAGAGACGGGATGATGATCCTCTTCGGTCTCATAGTCCTCAACATCAGTCATTTTTATTTCACTCGCAAAAAGCTGACAAGTTCAAAACATAAACAATCAGCTGTTACAAACAAACAAGGAAATAAGTTATTTATACGACTGAAATCAATACAAATCCCCCAAATGCACAAAAATAAGTCCTCAAAACCTTGTTGTACTGTTAATGATCTTAGTTAAGGACAAAAATGTATTTGTTGCCAAAAAACAATAAAATCAAAGTCTAGCCTAGGTTACCCTGACAACGGTAGATCGTAAAAAAAGATAAATTTAGCATTAAATGCAACGAAACATGAAAAAACAAAACTAAAACACAACAAAATTAACAAAGGAACACAAGAAACAAAAACGAGAACGAAATAAATAACAAAACTATCAGAAAACTTAACGCAAGTATAGAACTGAGGTTAGGCGCGTGCAGTCACTTCTAAACCTCAGAACGTGCTGTTGTTATTAGAAGTACATTTTTTCCCTATGTACCACTTGAACACAAGACGTTTTGTAGTCCACTACTGTGGTTGTCCACGGAAGACGATGATAGTTTTCTGTCTCCTCCGTTTACTGCCCACAGTGCCCGACATGCTGTACAGGCAGACCAGTTTACGGTATTCTTTGGGTCCAAGATTCATCTGTGGTGGAGACTGAAATTCTAAGCTCCTATAATGGGGTTCGCGACTGACATCACCAAAAGGCAGGCAATTTTTCCGGTCAATGATTGATAATAATTTGGAGTGTTTGTCATCAGAGCGACCAACCTACTGGCCTACGAATCTTAATAAAATTCTCCTGGATTTTTTGTTTTCAAGGGTATTTCTAGGAACTATTTACATGTTAAACCGCATTCTGACTTGTTGACAGATCATATACCGGTTGGAATTAGAATGTCTATTACCGTTACGCTAACTGCTAGATCTCCCACTTTGTTTAATAAGTTTACCAAAGAACAACATTTTCTAGACTTTTTGGAGGATAATGTACTATTGGACGAGTCATTGAAGTCACCGGCCGATGTGGACAATGAAGTACACGGATTAACTAAATTGGTTCAAGCAGCCAATTGGTCGTGGCCCTCTACGCCCAATTTGGATTTTGCTCCACTAGCTCAAAATACGTATCCATCTTCATCAGAAAGAAGATAGATGAACGTCGGAGATTACGACGCGTATGGCATTGAACTTTTTACTTTGCTGATAAGGGAAGATTGAACTAAAAAGATTAATTCGAGGATTTAAGAACGTTTCATTTCAATCCTATATTGAGAATATTTCTGATGGGCAGGCTGCTGAGTACACTTTATGGAAAGCTGCAAAGTCGTTCATGAGACCCTTGCAGTCTAATCCTTCTCTTCGTAACGTCGACGGAACGTGAGCGAGAAGTTTTCAGGAGAAGATGGCCTTACTTGCTCAACACTTTTCCGACCTATTTCAGACCAATAATGTCGAGACATAACCAGAGGAGATCAGAGAAATCTCCGATTATTTGTCTTTTCCTTTCCAAATGTCCTTGCCGATTACGTGCTTTACAGTAGACGAGGTCTCATCAGTCATTAACGATGAAATACATCCAGCGAAGGCGTCGGGGTATGATTTGATCACCGGCCGGGTTCTCCAGGCACTACCTCGGCATGCTATACGTTTGGTTATTTTGATTTTCAATGCTATTATCCGAATTGGTCATTTTCCAGGATAAATTTCACAGATAATTATGATAGCAAAACCGGGTAAAAACCCAACAAATGTATCATCTTATAAGCCTATTAGCCTGCTTCCTGTACTCTCTAACGTGTTTGAAAAACTCTTTGAAAAGACTGAAGCAGTTCTTGGACGATCAAATTCCGGCTCACCAATTTGGGTTTGGGGAGCAACATGCTGCCGTGAAGTAGGCAAAGAGGATTGTTAACGTTATAAATCATGCTCCAGATAAGAAATAGGTTCAGAGATTTTCCCGATATCAGTCAGGCTTTTCACAAGGTTTGGCATGTAGGTTACTATATAAACTAAAAAAGGTTTTTTTGCATGTTTCCTATGTGGCTCTAAAATCTTACCTAGAATGCAGGTGCTGTCAATTTAAACATAGAGAGGTCTTGACGGTTTGTTCCTTATACAATCAGGGGTACCTCAGGAGGCGTTCTCTGACCCATCTTGTAGGTTCTGTTTACGGCAGACTTGGCAATTACGGCAGATATCAAAGTTGCAACATTTGCTGACGATACTGCAATTCTTGCTGTCCACGAAAACCCGACTACTGTGTCTCATTTTATTCAAGATTATATCACTCTCCTCAAATCGTGGCTTATATGTTGGAAAATAAAAATAAACGAAACAAAATCAAAGCACGTTACGTTCACTCTTCGTATGGAACACGTCCTCCTGTTTCTATCTTCAGTGTTCCAATTTCGAGATTTCAAGACTATAGAGAGGTCTCAAGACTACAGAGAGGCTTTCGAGGTCTCAAGACTATTTGGGTTTTCATCTAGATCGATGAATTACTTGGGCGAAACATAGCATCTCTAAGCAGAAACTGTTGGATCTCAAGTTTGAAAACATGTACTGGCTGATAGGACATAGATCTCGGCTTTCAGCAGAAAGTAAATTATTGATTTATAAATCCGTTATGAAGCCTGTTTGGATTTTTCAAGATTGCTGAGGAACAATGTTCTTCTTTCCCTTATCGTTTCAGTTAGGTGACTTTATAATCTGGCCGTACGGAGTGCTCTTCTATTTCATTATTAAGTCACAAGCTTAATAATTTCATTAAGTTGTGGGAACTTGTTAGTTCAAATAGATCTTATTTACTTATTGTTTAATTATCTTGCTGAACAAATTGTAAAGTTGCTGTGTCGTTATAATAATAAAAGATAAAAAATAAAAAAAAAGCTTAACTCTGATCCGAATTGATGTGCTTTTCCCTCTGAGATCCAAATATTTCATTAATTAAAATTTCATTTGGCTGAAATGATGGCTTTCATCTGACATCTCTGAAACCAATGAAAATAAGTACTACTTATGATATTTCGTTAAAAAGGTCTCATTAAGGGCTTATTACTGCAGTTAAGAAACGTCCAAAATCCATTTTTTTTAATTTTGGGCTTTTTTTGACACATTTGGTCCAGTTGATTGTAATAAAAAAGAGAGATGCACAATTAGATGATACAACAGTTCTAAATCCAAAATTTCAACATCCTACGGCTAATCGTTTTTGAGTTATGCGAGGCACATACGTACGTACACATACATTCATACATACATACATACATACGTACAGACGTCATTCCGAAACAAGCCAAAATGGATTCAGGAATGATCATAATGGATATTTCCGTTGAAATCTGTAAAACAAAATTTTTGCGATCACAATACTCCTTTTACTTCGTACAAGGAAGTAAAAACTGTTGGACAATAATAAAAATATTACATCCAACTTTAAAAATTTTTAAATTACACTTAAATCATAAAATTTTGACTGTATTTGGCATTTCCATAAATGTAGTGAAGTATTAACTTACATTTACAACCGAAATTTCTGAGAAATATGTCATCTGTCATAACTAGAAAACAAAACGTTTTTGGAACTTGGCTGTAAGAAATATTTTCTTTACTTTTGATCTGCGGAGTGTATTTCTGAAATCGTTCTACGTTTATTTCCTCAAGGGCCACTGAATAAAACCATATGAGTATAAGAGCGTATGTGTGTGCGTGCGTGTGTGGATGTTGTGAGTAGAGAGGGAGGTACAAGTAAATTTTGAATAAAGGTTTAATTTTATAAATGGTTGAATCATGTATTTTTATGCCCATGGGAATACAATTCTATGCCGTCTGTACATACATACTCATAAAGGTCTAAACGTAAAATACAGCGCTGTATTTTAAACCGATATGGGACCTGATATGTTTTGTTGGACATCATTTTTGTTCTAATTAAAAAGGGTTTTAATTAATAAAAAGGGTGGGGGACTACCTAATTAACTGATTAGTGGGCGAGTCCACGAATTGCTAGGCAACTATTCAACGTATTCCTTCTCTGTCTATTTTTCGCTTATTCCTCGTATAACACAGCTCTTGTATTATTCACACTCACTAAATATTTTCTCTATCTCTCTCTCTCCCACACACACTCACACACAGATGCGCGCGATAAATATACACAAGTGTAAACCCTACATCATATATGTGAGTTCCCCCAGCTATTTCATTTCAACCTTTTAACCTCTCCACATATTTTCTCCCCCCCTAAATAAAAAACAAATTCAGTCTGTTCGCTTTTACAACCTGCACTTTATTATGCTCGATTGATAATAAAATAGTTTAATGCATCAATATAAATCTGGTTTACCATTGATTTGTTTGAAAACAATAATTTACAATACATGTGTGATACATGTTGTCTTACGCTTGCAGTTATATACTTATCACACACTCATACATACATACACGCATGCGCACTCGTACATTGCTGTAGTATTGTAATATACTCACTTAAACTAATGCGTAATTCACCATTATTCATCTAAGCCTATTTGTTGATAGTTTAAAATAAATGAATAACCTATGAATTAAATGTAAAAAGTACTGAAGTTTCATAATTTAAAATTTAACCACAGTCATGGTTCATATCTGTGTAAATATTAATCCGAAAATTTAGGACTACATAATTAAAAACTAAATAAATTATTAAATTGAATATTAAAAAATGTATTCGGAGATGTTTAGTCCAGTAGCCTGTAGGTCTACCACTTCTGCGTCTATGTGGATGTTAAAAAACCGGTATACATATCTTAAAGAAAATATCTTTTTCTTCTCTTAAAAAAACCTTCAGCTATAACGTAATTTCTCATGTTTTAAGGTATCTATTATGACAACTGAGTTTTAAATAAAATAAAACTTTTTAAACGTAATAAAACCAGCTTCAAATAGAACAAAGGTGTAAAAACTGTCACCATTCAATTACTCTTAAATACTGAATATTTTGAAATCGGCAATAAATTTAAATCAAACTACTTGTTTAAATTTTTAATTTTAAAATTTGAAGAAGAATATAAAATATTATTACTTGTACGAAGTAAAAGAAGTATTGTGATTCCAAAAATTTCAGTTTTCAGATTTCAGCGGACATATATCCATTTTGACCATCCCTGAATCTATTTTGACTAGTTTCAGCGTGATGTCTGTACGTACGTATGTATGTATCTTACATACTTCAAAACGATTAGCCATAGCTTGTTGAAATTTTGGATTTAGGACTGTTGTAACATTTATTTGTAATCCAAAAAACTTTAATTTTGGACTTTTCCTAAATGCAGTAATAAACTCTCATTGAGAGCTTTTCAACAATATATCGTAAGTGGTACTTATTTTCACTGGTTCCAGAGTTATAGCCAAACTAAATTTTAAATAATGAAATATTTGGATTTTAGAAGGGGAAGGCACATCGATTCGAATTAGTCTTAATATCCTTTCTTTACCTTTATTTTTTTAAATTTAAATATATTGATTTATTAATAATTATTAACCTCTGCTTGTAAACAAATTTTTACGATAAATAATAATTCAATAATAATAATAATAGTAAAAAAATATGAAAAAAATACCAAAAGTTATTAATGAAATAAAATCGTTTGTACTTTTAATTTAAAAACAAAATGTATATGCAATTTAATAGGTGTACACGGAAGTCAAGTGGTGCCCACATCAGATTTTTTAAATGTTTTTTTTGAAGCCAATTTTATGTTACTTTTTCGTATTTGTTTTAATATTTTAATTATTGGTATACCTGCAAATAAACGCCGCCCATATAAAAAAGCCTTTGAACAAAACAAAAAAATTGAGTAAATTTGCGTCCAGATAAAAATTAGGAAAATGTAAGGAATCGCGTAGTGTTTCAACAAATCGGGATCTAAGACTGTTTGGAACGCGGAGATTTTTATTAATTTTTTAAAGATTTTATGAACATATTTTTAATTAAAATCACTTAATACTGGATTATTGTAGGGCAATTAAAAAACAAAAATTAAGTAATGAAAACGAAACAGATATCTTCAAATATTTTTTTTTACCACGTAATTATAGTTTTAAAACACTTTCAAATGTTATATAAGGAAAAAAATATTTCTAAGGGGTTAACATTAACAAAACTTCCATTAAAAATTGATTTATTCACGAGTATTTAAACTAATAAAAAAAAAAAAAAACATACGGGTTGAGAATTGCGAACTTCCTTCCTCCTTTTTAAAAATTTTAAAAAGTTAGGCGGCAATTGCTGATGATTGGAATATATCTTATGTATATTTATGTCCTTAAACCGTTGTTATAACAGTTAACTAGGTTGAAATTAAAGGAGCATTTTGATTATTGAATGAAAATTGGAAGAAGACTGTTTCTTCGGTCCCAGAGATTGACGAAATACCACAATTTCCGGATAAAAACCAATATCCCTTTTGAATGATAAAGATCATTTTCTCTATCAATAATTTTAGAATTTATTTTTTTGCCTTCTGGGCGTGAAGGAAGTGTAGTAATTCTCACAAAATGATGATTTAGTTGTTAGTTTTATCTAAGCATTGTCTATTTATAATTCTTAAATTAGTTATTTGTATGTTAGTTTACAGTATGAATTCTATAACAAAAAAAAAACTTATGTAAATTTATCTTAGTTTTATCTAAGCTTTGTCTATTTTTAATTCTTAAATTAGTTATTTGTATGTTAGTTTACAGTATGAATTCTATAAGATAAATTTACATAAGCTTTTTTTTTACGTATCATAAGCGTTTTCATATAATGAACAGCAAAAAGAAAAAAAAAATTAAATAAATTTAAAACGAAATAGCTTTATTTGGCTGTAATTGAAACTACATTTTTTTTCAATCGTACAATTTTAAAATGCCAGCAATGTGAAGAATTTTTTTTTAATATGGATTATACCGAAATATATAAAAAATAAAAATAATTAAATATACAGTTAAGATTAACAAACAGCTTAATTGCGGGATCAGATCTGGGGGGCGGAATAAAAAAGGGGAAAAATAAAACAGATTAACAAATTTTGTTAGTTTTCGTATATATATATTTTACTAGAAATGATGATGAGTTTAGAAGTTTCTATGAATAATCTTATTAAAAAAATTTAATAAGTTTAAAAAAATGATCTATTTGTGTAAATTTCTGGCCTTAAATAAACGGAAACAAAAAATATACAAAGTAAATAAAAAAACGAAATATGCGTAATAATACTGTACTAGTACCAGAAAAAAAATTTAACACAGCTGATATTAATTTTTATTGTTACGTGATAAGCTCGTTTTATAAAAATAACAATAAGTATTATTGTAATTATATATTAAGATAATTGTTTTTAAACACATTATTACAGCATTCTTATAAGTTGTTATTGATTTTTAGTGCTCGAAAAGTACTACGCTCTACTGGGAAAGTTTTGAACTACGTAAAGAAGCGTGGTTCTGAAACAAGAAAGAGTACGTTTGTATTGTACAGTAAAACTAAATTTTTATTTTAGTTTTCTTTTATAGCACTAATGCTTACTACACTAACTGTTCAGTAATAATAATGATAATGAAAATACGTAATACAAATTCTAGATTAATAAATCGGTAACTGAAAACAAATCTTTCAAGCTGCAATTAAGATCGTTAATTACTAAAACCAGTTCACAATGACGTATTAATCTGTTTACAGAACATTGTCTACTAATAATTTCCCATTTTAATATTTGTGATCTGATATAAGCGTAAAATTATATAATTAATGTAAATTTAGAAATAAGTTAAATGTTTTTTTAATTAACTGCTAACAAACGATAAATTTCTAGATCTTTTTAAAAAATAATTAATACAACTGACAACTGACCTAATTTGTTCATAATATCGTTTTTTTTTTTCATTTAAATTAATTTAAAAACGGAACTGCAGTTTTAAACACCTTAGTTGCTCAACGGTAATATTTCAGCCTTTCAATATTTCAGAAGGCAGGTTCAAATTCCGGGAAGTCTTGGAATTTTTCGTACGACAAAAAATGTCCGCATTATTCCTATTCACAAGCTTTTGAGGTTGTCTAGTGAATTAATAATCTTAAAAAAATGTATTAGATTTAATAAATTAATTTTATTTATATTTTATATTGAAATATTATTTAATTTTTGTTTTAATACTATATAAAATTAATTTTTAAAACTGAATATCAATTTAAAACAAAATTCTTTTAAAAGTTTTTAAATTTTTTTCGTATATTTCTCCTAAAGTCAGTTTTTAGGAGAAATATACGAAATTACTTTCGGTTGCATGTTGCGAGAGGGGGTGAATTTTCTTTACGTTTTGAGGTATGAGTACGAAAATACCAATCACTTAACTTGGGATTCTTATATATATATATATATATATATATATATATATATATATATAAAATTCTGTGGTTCAAAAATCTCCAAAACTACTGGTTCAATTTCATTGAAATTTATAAATGTTGTAGTAGTGTAGAGGTCTGAAGTTACGCATGTAAAATTTTTATGAAGATTAGTTGAGTTGTTTTAGAGTTACGCTCAATTTAAGGTCGAACAAATTTGAGCGGAACAAGTTAGAAGCGTGATTCGTTATCATGCTGCAAGTTGGAATGTTGACGTTCCTTTATCAGCGATATCTATTGTTAGCAATTTTAAACTTAATAAAAAATATTATAAAATTGAAACCAAATTAAATTTATCCAATTAATCTAAAAACAATTTATTTTTAAATTAGTTGTATTTGATTACTAGTTAGGATATAACAAAATGTTAGTTACAAAAATAAAAAAATTAATTTTAATCTAAAATACTTGAATTTTTCTAGCCGTATTTTGAATATTTATCCATTCATAAATAATATAAATTACTTCTTTCAAAATTTAATTGCATGAAATCTACTGCAATCTGAATATCTCTTATGAATTAAAATAAATAAATACAGAAGCCTGTAGATTTACAAAACATCAATCTTTAATTAATTAATCTTTAATGAATTAAAAGAAAACTAGCCAACTGAGGATAAATATTTAACTGAGGATAGATAATAGAATCTTTAATTTAAAATTATTTTTCAAAATTTAAAAATAGTGAGATCAAACTCATCTAAGACTGACCAGAATTGAGAAGTGTAGCGCGGAATTCTGTCTGGTAACTGAGGAAACAATTAACTAAAAAAGGTCTAGTTAATTTTAAAGAGGAAAATATTTTATAATTGCTCGTACATATATTTGACGTTAAAGTAATGTTTACTCGAATCCGTATTATTTTAAAATCTATAATGAAGATAATTCTAGAAAGAAAAGTTCATGAAGATCAGATAATCCGACCAAGAATTATCCTGTAGACAGCCAGGTAAATGGACAAACATGCTTTTAAATGCACTCACGTTTTTAGTTAAACTTATAAAAACAGTTTAAAAAAAATTACGCAGAACAATATCCTCAATTTATAATATTATCAAGGAAGAAAAAAGCTATTTGAAGATTTAAATGATATGAATGAAAAACAGTTTTGGGGAATCTTCCCATCCCATCAAAAATTTATCTTTCGTTTAAAAATCTATAGGTATCTTTTAAAAATTTACTGTCTGTCGTATAAATTGATTATCATCTAATCGTATTATCAAATTACAAGTTTTTTTACGAAGTTGAAAGATATGAGCAACAACTGAAATTCGTTATCATGTCCACTTCTTTAGAAATATTCATCAAATTAAGACTTAAAAAAATCAAAAGTAATATTTTAAACCATTAATTAACGATTAGATAAAAAAAATAAATAAATAAAAATCAGATCTGATTTAAATTCTTTTTTTTAACTATTTGGAGAAAGGAAGATTTTCTGAAAAATATTAATCATTTTGAAAATGTACTTATTTTCAAAAACCGTTTGTGTTTTGAAATGTATATGTTGCTCCGAAATTTTTATCTTTTTACATCCTCGGCATTTTTTCAAAACTTTATAAGCAGTGATATCTATTCATATACAAACTACCCTACCAAATATCAAAATATACGTCAATTGGTTCCACACACACACACACACACACACACACACACACACACACACACACACACACACACACACACACACACACACACACACACACACACACACACACACACACACACACACACACACACACACACACACACACACACACACACACACACACACACACACACACACACACACACACACACACACACACATTTGTAAGCGGATTCTTTCCGGATGTCAACGATGTCAACCATTCAGCATATTTATCTTTATAGTCAGAAACTATATTTATTCATCTTTAGTCAGAAAGCATATTTAATTTTTTAAACAATAATACATCATGTTATATAATCAAAAAGGAAAAACAGAGTTTTATACCATATTAAAACTTATTTTCTTGTTAATTACATATTTTTTAAGAAATAATAAGGGAATTACGGAGAGTGAACCATAAAATCATCATGTTTTTTGTTTTGTTCCCCAGTAATGCAATTTAAAAGTTCTATAGCCTTGTTATGAGGATATAAAATATACGTTTTTAAGAGACAAAGTTTTATTAATCGGTAGTCGTTCAAGTATGTTTTTTTTATACATTCTCGGAATGGTAGGTTTCAGAATGATGTAAATTAAATTTAAAAAAAGTTCTAATTAAAAGCAGCATGGAAAAACGATTGGAAAGAAATAAGAATTTTCTTTAAAACTGCTTAGGAATCTTGACCATCTGTTAGAAATGAGTACACTCTCTTCTCATACTTTAAAGATTGTTATATTTCATTCTAAAAAAAAAGAAAAACAAAAAAAAAACAGATTCCAAAGGTAATAAAAATTCTTTATTTTTTCATAACCTTTTACCAAGTAATTGCCAATTGAAATTATATAAGTACCATAAAAGTTTATAAAACATTATTTTTTATGGTTCAGTACAAAACAAAAGTCTTATTATTGCGTGCCGTAATAGCATCTAAAACAAAAAAAAAATAAAAATATATATATTTATATATATGTTCGTTCGCCTGATTGAAATGTATCATTAGAAAAAAAAGTTATTTTTAAAATCGAAAGTTTGTCGGTCTGTTTGTTCTCGCATCACACGAGAACCAACCGACAGATCCCTTTCAATTTTGCAGGATGCATCCGTATTATCCCAGGGAAGCCATAGATCGAGGTCCTAGCCTCCTTGGTGGTAAAGTTGCCTCCTTCCCCCCAATTAAATATATTCATTAAAAAGAAGAAAATATCTGATGTGGGCACCACATGACTTCCTTGTACGTCTAATAAATTACATATACACATTTTTTTTTTTAAATGAAAAGCACATAAAACTTTATTTCAATTATAACTTCTGATAGTTTTTTATTTGTTGAATTTTTATCGTAATTTTTTTTACAATCAGAGGTTAATTATTAATTAATTAATATATTTAAATTAGAAGAAAAAGTTAAAAAAGGAGATGAAGTCTGATTCAAACCGATGTGCTTTCCTTATTAAGATCCACATATTTAATTAATTAAAATTTAATTTGTTTATAACTCCGGAACCAATAAAAATAAGCACAACTTAGGATATATCGTTGAAAAGCTCTCAATGACGGCTTTTACTGCAGTTAAGAAATAGACCAAAATCTAAATTGTTTGGGAGTTTGGGCTTCATTGGACACTTTTTGTTCAGTCGATTACAATCAAAAAGGGAGGTGCACAACTAGATGCTAGAAAGTCCTAAATCCAAAATTTTAACATCCTACGGCTAATCGTTTTTAAGTTATGCAAGATACATTCATACGTACGTACAAACGGCACGCCTATACTAGTCAAAATGAATATTTCCGTTGAAATCTGAATACCAACATTTTTCGCGGAAGTATTTTACAATATTTTCTTTATTTCGTACAATGAATGAAAAATTAATAATTAAATAGAATAATTAATTTACTAAAATATAATTTTTTTAAGTTAATTTGTATTACCATGGTAACAGAAGTAAGTTATGAAATTTTCGTCGTCAAAGGTCTGTGCATATTAGTTACCATAGTTACTATTATTCTGTTTTTTTTAAATTTAGTTCCTTTTTCTGGTTTCTTTAAAGCCTAAATACTGCAATTGTTATTTATTAATGTTATTCTCACAACTATGAGGATAACGAATAGTGCGGGAGTTCTGACTAGACGGGAAGGGCGTGAGAAGCGAGTTCCGACCAGCTAGTGTATATATATATAAAAGTTTCTCCTTAAAACTCAGATTTTTAATAATTTTTTAACAATGTTCCGAAAAATTGAAATTACACTACTGGGAAAACAGGCAAAACACTGCGTACGTTTTGTTTAAAATGTATCTATTCAAAGACAAGTTTTCCTCTTTTATAATGAATATTGTAGAGTGTTATTTATAATGAAATATTTAAAATTACATTAGAACACTTACCATCATAGTTGTTGAACAGAAACTAATGTCACAGGGAGACGGACACTACCTCGATAGTTTGTTTATCGAAAATTCATAAAATCACCTGTAACATAAATACAAAAAATAGAATTAAAATCATTTCGTATAATTATAAAATACATTACTTTTGCTAATTTTATTACAATGGATTTAAGTTTTTACAGTTGTAATTTACTTAATAAAAAACGTATTAAATACAGCATATATTTGTATTAAATATGAAATGTATTAAATACAGAATATATGTTGATATATTAGCCTACTGAAATATTGATAAAGAATAAATTATAATAGATAAAATGATGAATTGTGGGGTTTCTGATATGAATTTTCAGCTTAATTAACATTGATATAACAAATGAATAATATAAATTTCAAATAAAATTCATCTTGCTGACATACTCCAGAATATAGTGTGTCTGTGTTTTAGAAATAATTACAAGACCAAGGTTCATGTGATAGACATTTCAATCATTAATGTTACCTTACAGTTATCGATGAAGGAAGGAGTGCCTTATTTAAGGATTTATTTAGGATCGACTGCCCTTCCAGATAATATGCAATGTTGCATATTTAGTGAATGTCCAAGAATCCTCTGAGTAGAGAATTTGATTTACATCTACAGAAGAAACAATAGGAAGAAGGAATCAAAGGTAAAGAAAAGCCGTGAATAATGAGAAAGGACGATTTACCATAGTGGAAATAGAGACAAACAATCCCATCCAGAGAGGAAAGTACAAGGCCTCAAGCACGGGGATTCTGAAGGAGGGCCAATTTTCCACCTAGAATTTCTCACGAAATCTGTCTAATTTTACATAGGTGGGAGCATAATTAATCGATTTTGAAATCTGAAATAATCGATCTCACCCAGTTTGATGTAAATGTCAGTTGATTTCACGGCGAGATTAAGCTCTATTTTAAGCCGTGATGAGCGTAAAGGAGAATAAAAAGTGTTATAACGAAACAAAATCTATTAAAATTATCTTATTATCTCCAATATAATTACGTGATATTTTAAGTTGCTGTAATTTTAAAAATTATCGTATTTCAAATTAATGTATGGAATTCTAATAAATGAAAATTATTATTGAATTAACTAATTAAAGATTATTTTTTTTTGTATCATGAGATTTTATTAATTTAAATTTACTTTTAGACTTGGATGAACAAATAAGACCTTCCGAAATCTTATCTTTGGCAAAGAAATGATCTTGCGTTTGATTGGTAAATTAATTTCTGATCGATAGAGGTATGAATATTTTATTAAAGATATTTATATTTTTAAAATTTTAAATATTTTTTGTGTAAGTTGATAATACAGAACGACTAAGATGGAAAAAATCACTATTTCATTCACCTTCTATAACATTATGACAATGTCAATAAATAATCAGTACTATATTGAAACTCAAATTTTGATGTTTACTGTTCATGTATCACTTAAATTTATTAAACGTTGTTTATATTTTAATTAAAAAATTTGATACGGACACCACATGACTTCTTTGCACGCCTATTAAATTACATGTATTCTTTTTACATATTTATATTATTTATTACATAGTTTTTTTAATATTATTTTGTTATTATTGAATAATTATTTATTGTAACAATTTTTTTTTACAATCAGAGGATAATAATTATTAATAAATCAATATAATTAAATTAAAAAAAAAAAAGTAAAAAAAAGGAAATGAAGTCGGATTAGAACCGATGGCCTTCCCCTTATAAGATTCAAAAATATTTCATTAATTAAAATTTTATTGGCTATAACTCTGCAACCAATGAAAATAAGTACCACTTGTGACATATCGTTGAAAAGATCTCAATGAAGGCTTATAAATGCAATTAAGAAGAAATCCAAAAAATTTCGATTTTGGACTTAATTGGATACCTTTGGTTCAGTCGATTGCAATCAAAAGGGGAGGTGCACAACTAGATGTTACAACAGTCCTAAAACCAGAATTTAAACATTCTACGGCTAACCGTTTTTGACTTATTATCCATACGTACGTACAGACGTCATGCCGAAACTAGTCAAAATGGATTTTTCCGTTGAAATCTGAAAACCGAAATTTTTCGCGATTACAATACTTCCTTGTAATTGTACAAGGAAGGAAAAATATAACTTAATAAAAGTAAATTTTCATTTCTTTAATTAAATTAATAATAAAATTAATATAATTGATATTTATGCCAATTTATAATTTCCAGTCTCAAGTACAATAGATGTTATTTATAAATATTACTGAAGAAAACGAATTATTATTTTAATAAATTTAATGTAAGTTAATATGAATTTATTAATTTAAAAACCTACTAATATGCTAATTAATTAGAATAAAAATATGAGAGTTATGAGTTATTACTTACTCATGAGTTAACTTATGAGTTATTACTTTCACATAAGTAATAACTAAATGTATGATTAGATATGGGTTTATAAGTAAAAATAAAATATAAGTTATGTATAGATATTGTATCCCAGTATAAGTAGTATTTAAGGTGACCTGAAAATAAAACGGGAACGACATCTTCATTCTCAAGAATAACATGCAACCTATGCCACGCTTAAATGAAGCGGTTTCCTGATGCTTTCTTCACCGAGCCAAACATACTGCTGTTTTTCATTATGCTATACCCAGTGAAATGCAGATGATACTCAAACCTACAAAGACACTTTCATCTGTTCTTCTTAGAAATGAATTGCATAGGAAAATCATTACTCTCAGAGAAAGAAACTTTTAATAGTATAGCTTGTACCTTAGATGCGTTTCAGCCATAAAATAGCCCATAGAAGAAATAATATTAAACAATGGTTTATATTATACGTCATTTTTATTATTAAGAACTCACTTTTTTGTCAACAGTATTTAGTATTTTTATCGTAAAATAATGTACAAGATTAAATTTGGAATAATATGTCAACTAAATGACCGCCATGGGTCTGTTCGCAAATGTCCACTCTTTTAAGAAAATTTTCTAGTACATATTCACGTGCCTGTAAGTCAATTTCTTTAATTCAGGAACGATTTTTGTTCTTCAATTCTACGAGTGTTTGTGGATTATTAGCGTACTTGTTACATTTCAAAATAACCTCACAAAAAGTAATCGCTAGGTGTTAGATCGCATGACCTTGCAGGCCAGTTATAATCTCTAAAACGAGAGTTTACATGACCTGGAAAGGTGGTCTGCAATAATTGATTGTTTCCACGTACTATGTGGCAGTTCGCAAAGTCCTGTTGAAACCATATATATATCTTCCAAGAACATATCTACCAATTCTGACAAAAAAAATTCTCGTGTATCAACGATAACGATCAGTATTCACCGCAACTGTAACACCGGCCTCATTCTTTAAAAAAAAATCGCTTTCGGCACACCGGAACGAGGAGATAAAAGTAGGGGATAAAAAAAATTTCCACCTTAAAGTTAAGGAAAACTTCAAATTTACTCAATACCACAATGGTTGCATATGAAAAAAGTTTCACATGTTTAGCGTAAGACAAGCCCCAACTTCTTACAATTCCAGCAATATTTTGGTCATCTCTTGGCGTAAGGATTGCTTAACAAAAATTGTTTCAGACAAAAGTTTTAGGTAATGGTTAGAGGACTAACGACCACTTAAAACCGATTCGACACTGTGCCTATTAAGGGAGGTATGACTTTTTTTGTTTTCGAAACCCCATTTTTCCATCTCCTGGACCAATGGTTGGTGATATCAGAAAACTTTACTTAGATAAGTTTTAGGTTCTTATTCAAAGAATAGTTGGAACTTTAAACCAATTGGATATTTTACTTCATAAGAAAGTTTTATAGTGATATTTTGCTTTTTTAAAAAAAAACATTTCCACCTCATGGTCCGATTTTGCTCATTAACGAACTCGACCGAGATTTTGGGTCGTTATATTTTGTGTATCAATTTGAAAGTGATTAGCGCACAATTATGGCAGTTATCGTGTTCACAAGAAAGTTAAAAAAGAAAAATATATATATATATAAACGTTTGAACTGACGGTGGTTTTGTGGTCTGCGGGTTGTGAAACCCAAAGATATATAGAAAGTTTCTGGAAGTCGAATCATGGTACAAAAGCTTTCTTATGAAATCTCCCTAATACGAGTCAAATCACTTCCCCAAACCAAATTGCGCACCGTTCCGTCACTTTTTGTGGATGCATAGAATGCATGTAAACTACCCTTGATTTTCACTGCTCCAAGTTCGATAATTATGTTTAATCATAAAGCCGTTAAGGCGGAAATGAACTTTATTACCAAAGACTATTTTCCGTTGAAATTCATCATCCTGTTTATTATATTCCAACATCTAATTGACGAAGTCTCTTCATTGTAGATGATCTCTAGGAAACAGACATTCGTTAGTTGAACTTTTATGTATCAAGAAGTCTTTTATCAAAATTCGTTGTACTGTAGCTCGCGAAATGTTAAATTTTGAGCTCGATGGCGTAGATTAATTGTTACACTCTCAATTACTGCAGCGATATTTTACGCAGACCGCCTGGAAAGTTGATGCACACACGGTGTGGGGTGGTAACCGAAACCGTTGCATGGAGAGTGTCTTCCCCTATGGGTTCAGGATAGTGAACCATCTTTCTTTAAAGATGGTACACCGTCTTATATGTAATATGTATGCTCAAATGTTTTAACCAACTCTTCAACAGTTGACCGAGATGGAACATTGTGTTTACCGAAATGAATTCGTAATTTTCTTATTGTTTCCCCATTTTTATAGAGATCTTTTAGAATAAATAAACGTTGATCATAATATTTCTAATGGTTTACTAAGACAAATATCAAACACGGTAGCGTAGAACTTTGTAGCCCGAAAATGGTGCGTAATTTAAAACACCGATTCTTATTGAGACATCTTTTATATTAAACATAAATAAATATTTTATTTAGATTATAACATTATTATACTTTATATCTGGAATATAAGTGTGTACGTGTGGCAGAAAAAGTGGAGGATTAAGGTTAATCAAGGTAAGTCGAGGCACGTCACATTTGCCATGCGGAGAGGTGACTATCCCTGTGTGTACTTCGATGGTATTTTGATCTCGCAAATGGAGGCTGTGCGGTATCTGGGACTTCACCTGGATCGGCGTTTGACCTTGAAGTGTCACGTGAGGATGAAGAGGAAACAGCTAAACGCAAGGTTCAGGGAACTTGGCTGCTACGGAGGAAGTCAGGCCTCACGTTATCCAACATCTTAATTTACAAGGCTATCCTGCGCCCAATCTGGACTTACGGTGTAGAATTGTGGGGAACGACTAGTACTTCTATTAATGTGGAAATTATACAACGATTTCAGAACAAAGTAACGAGGGTAATTGCCGAAGCTCCGTGGTTCACGCGGAATGATAAGATTCAGGATTATCTGGAGCTCCCATCGGTTCGTGAGATTGCACAACAGCTCAATGTCAAATACTGCAGAGGCTTGACAATCATGTAAACCACTGTGCAATTAATCTACTCGATAACAATAGAGACGTCCGACGGTTGAAACGAGCCCATGTACTCGACTTGGGTCTGCGTAACAGTGTGGAATCTAACACCGTCAAGTTTAGTGGTGTCGTATCTAATTTCTTGTTACTTTTATTTTTTATTTGTTAT
This sequence comes from Lycorma delicatula, assembly GCF_047948215.1. Lineage (NCBI taxonomy): Eukaryota > Metazoa > Arthropoda > Insecta > Hemiptera > Fulgoridae > Lycorma > Lycorma delicatula. Next base: position 96,096,914 of record NC_134460.1, read on the forward strand.
TAATGTTTGTTTTGTGAACTATATGGTGCTGAAATTATTGGTTTGTGATTTATGACAGCTTGAAATTTAGTTTTTTGACTTTAACTTTGTTTGCTTGCAACTGTTTATTGTATATTATTTATTTTGGGGTTCCTTAAGGACCTTTTCTTATCACGTGCTTTTGTCAGGAAATCTACTTATGGCTCTGCAGGAGAGCCGATTGTAATTATAATTGTTATTGAGCAAAAAAAAAAATATCTGGAATGATAGGTTAGCTATTCTTTGAATAAAAACAGGTCTACGCCAGCTTTAGCCTGAAAGGGTAAAGGGAAACCGTAGAAAAATAATGAACAGGTTTATATTAAACGCATAAAATTAATTAATGAAAAAGGGCAGTGTTTATAGCTCTTAATAATACATTATTAATACATAAAAATTATAAGTAATAATATTGGTTCACTATATAAATAAAATAAAAATAAATAAAATTGGACAGAATAAAATAAAAACTTTAAAGGCGTTAATTAATATTTATTTTAAGCCGTATTTAAGTTCATGTTAAACGAGTATGCAAAAAATTCAACTTTATCTAAATTAGTATTAAATGCTCATCCATATCGGTTTCTTTAAAAGGAAATATTTTAATTTAATTTAAAATAAGCTGATTGGAAGATCTTTTATATCGTTAGGTCACTTATAAAAGATGGAAATTGGATCATAATAAGGTCCTTTTCTTGTAAGTTGAATAAATATTATACTAATACATATGAAGATAAATTTTTTTTTTTTTAATTTCTTCAAAGGGGAAAAAAGGTTTCACTTTCGTAAATTTAAACGCACGGCAATATCAGATTCTTTAATTTAATAAAAAATTGTCTACATATATTATATTGACAGCCAATTTTTTTCACCTGAAACCTCATTCTGACATTTGAAGTAGCCCCAAGATATAATAAATGTATTTTAGAAAGAAGAATATATTATTGATATAAAATATTTGTTATTGACTAAAAGGCGTACATATATTATTGGTTGAATAACAATAATCAATCAATCCATCACATCTGAAAATACGCCTATAGGATTAAAATAATCCTTAATACAAGATAGTTAACTTTTAGGTAATACAACAGATGTTGTATAAATTGTTAATTTACTAAAAAGCCAAGGCTGCGTATGAATGAAAAATTACTTTTAAATAATAAACAATAAAATGCAATTCAAAGTGATTATCTAAGTTTCAAAGATAAATCGATACTGAATATAGATTTGGGTGCTTTCATTTGTATAATTATATATACACTAATAATGTTATTTTTACTTCCGTTTTCCACTTGTCCATTTTATTGTTCTTTGGTTTTATTTCTTTGATTTTAATATTTCATTCGACTGGTATCAAAAATATAACTATTCATTATTCTTTGCAAAATCCTTTAAATTTTTAAAACTTCTCGAACAAAGTTTATATATACGCTTTTATACCATCTGTACTTAATGATTATTAAAATGAAGCGTTCAAATACTCTGATTGAAAAAAGGATTAAGTATTTAAATAATGAACCTGACTTTTAATGAACCTACATTAATGGATTTTAATTAATGGATTAATGGATTAAGCAATTAATTTTTATATGAATATTAACCAAACTATTGTATTATTAAAAAAACTATGTATTAGAATGAATATTAATAGTTAATTAGATAAATACAAAGGATAAATATTTATTTATTTATTAACTTCCTTGTACGAAGATAAGGTAGTATTGTGATCACGTAGAATTTTGATTGTCAAATTTAAACGGAAATATCCTTTTTGACCATCCCTGAATTTCTTTTGACTATTTTCGCGAGACGTCTCTACGTACGTATGTATCTCGCATAACTCAAAAACGATTAGCCGTAGAATGTTGAAATGTTGTATTTAGAACTTTCGCAACATCTAGTTGTGCATCTCCCTTTTTGATTGCAATCGACTTGATCAAAAAAGCCGAAAATAAAAAAAAATTGGATTTTGGACTTTTTCTTAACTGTGCATTAAGCTTTCATTGAGAGCTTGTAAATTATATTTTAAAATGGTACTTTAAAATAAGTAACACTTATTATATAGGTGGCACTTATTTTAACTGGTTCCAGAGTTATAACCAAATAAAATTGTAATTAATGAAACATATGGTTTTTACAAGGGGAAGGCACATCGGTTCGAGTCCGAATTCATTCCTTTTTATTTTATTTTCTGTTTTTTTAATTTAAATATATTGATTTATTAATAATTATTAACCTCTGATTGTAAAAAAAAATACAATTAATAATAATTCAGTAATAACAAAAACATTTTTAAAAAATTCAGCAGAGAAATACAATTTTATGAAATTTAAAAAATGTGTATATGTAATTTAATAGACGTACAAGGAAGTCATGTGGTGTCCACATCAGGATTTTAATTTCCTATTGCATACGTTGCAATCTGATCAACTATTGAACAATAAGCAACCCCCCACAGTCTAATGAGATGATGATATATAATTAAAGTATAGTTTTGTACTGATTCAGGCCAACCATTCCTGAAACTTGTGGCTAATAAAATACAACCACCAAAGTACAGGTATTCACTCTCTAGTATTGAAATTCGTATAAAAGCAACTCCTTTTGCTAGGATTCGAACCTCAAAACCTTTGACTTCGAAAATCAGCTGTTATACAAATGATTTGCGATGACGAGTTAACCACTAGATAGTCCGGTGGGCGGATAAATATTTGAAAAAAATCCTACATTAATAAATCAAATAATTATTTTTTACCTAAAAATACAGTCCGCTTATTTATTAACAGATTTTCTCTATTGAAGAGTACCGTCATACCCTATTAGGCTCTGCAAAGGTATAATAATTATATATTTGCAAGTTTACCAGTTATAAATTAACCAATGTTTTTGGAGCTTAATAACTCATTTCATAACGAAGGTAAATAACCGAATGAGTAAATTACTGTAACTACTTAATTACTTTACTGTTAACAAAAATAATTCTATTAACAATATTTTTCTTCAGTAAAGTGTAGAAAAACAAAATTACTTTCAACTTTACACATCCTTAAGCGTAAAAAAAGATATGCTAAACTGTTACCGGAGAAAAAATTTGATCTAAAAGTCAGTATGTTAAACGTTACACAAATTTTTTCTGCCGGTGTATTATCTTATAAGAAATTATCTACATTAATAGCCATAAAGACTATGTTATTATCTATTCGTTGCAGAACTTTTTCCTTTCCGTAGCAGTTCCAGAAAAAAAAATATATATATCGCTTAATTTCCGTCAAATTACAATAGTTAGCTTGCTATATAGATGTTCACTTATTAGATTCATAAAAACCAACATAAGATAAATTTTTTATTTCAAAAAATAATTATTTCTTAAAATTTAGCTGATTACTGGTAAACTATGCGACAAAAATACCCAAACTTTAAGAATACAATGAGAAAAGTTTAGTTATTATTTTTAAATAGGGAATGCTTTTGAAATTTTGTGTACGTTTTATACGAGCGTAATTCAAATAAGGTTAAACTTATTTTCACTCATTGAAAAATAGGGTATAAAACAGTTTTTCTTTAGTTATTAATAATTTTTTTAAGTTTCATTAATGAAATCAAATTTTTTACATAAGCTGTTTATATTATTTGTTTGAGGAGTAAAATAAGACAACTCTCGATTTTTTACCGTTATTATAAAAGGAGTTATTAAATTTTTAACACATCTCTAAAAATATAATACGAGTAGCATAGTATTTGTAATTTTTTTCACTTAATTTAATTTTTCGCTTTTCATATTATTACCATTCTTAAACTCATGGTACAAATGAGATACTAGTTCATTATAAGTGGCACTAATCAAAAATATATTTTCTTTGAAAGTAATTATGTTCACTATAGGATCATTTGTGAAAAATAAAATAAAGATTACACTTATAAAAGCTATATTTCGATAGGTAACACGGATAATTATGTTTATGTGAAATATTAGTTTATTAACTAATATTAGTTTATTATATTAGTTTATTGTTATTTTTATTAGTTTCAGTTAAAAACTAAATAAAAAACCACTTCACCTTAACGTTCCATAATCTGTTTACGAACTGCTTTAATTACATTCACTTACATATCTCAGATAATACTGTATCTTATTAGAAAAGGTTGGAAGCCTGACGGTTTTTAATAAGCAATACTCTTAAGATGGCATTTTGTACCAACCTTCGTATAGAAAACTGGGCTGAAGACCCCGGAGATTTATAGACAGTGTTGACCTCTATCCAAACTTCGTAAACCTATAACTGAAGGATTCAGTAACCCGGACAGGTACATACAATCTTTGCATTGTGGAATTTGGCGTCTAGCCAAAATTCACAGAGTTAAGTATCGAAGAGAAAACTATCAATTATAGGATAAACGGGGAATGAATGAGAAAGAAACAATCTTTTCACAGAGGAAACTCAAAACAAGATAAACAACTCTTACCAAAAAGGAATTTTTCAAAGTATATAATAAACAATGATAAATTATATAAAGCTGATGAAAAACGCTGTTGTATGTTAAAAATATAAAACATTAGCGACCAAGTTTTAGGTGTAAATCATTAATACTAACATGAGTAATTGTACAAAAGTTGTTAAGATTGTAGTAATCGTTTAGAACCTACCAAAAATTACTAAAACAAAAAAAAAAACAGTTTTTTAAAACACGATCTCTTGTATTTAGAGAAATTTTGTGTTAACTTTTCAACGTCTGAATTAACATCTTAAATGACAAAGTATTTCCAGATTCTTTTTTTTAAGTTAGAGATATTACTCTTTCTGATCGAGGGGATAAATTCATTCTCTTTTGCTTTCAACCTACTCATTTCATGTTCCTGCAAAAAAATAAATACATAGCTATAATTCACGATATAACATCTATTTTTTCATTATGTCTTGTATGAATTATTGAAAAGTTTGTTATTTGTATTTTTCTCCACTAAGATGAGATATTTTTCTAAAAATTAATAAATAATAATTCTGCTATCATTATGAAAAGTTGCTGTGTTTATCAGTTACAACAACTACACCTTCAAAAACCATTTATTTCCTAGTTATATTTTATATATATTATTTAATTAAAAATGTTTAAACAATATAAATTAATACGATTTTGGTACTATGAGCAACTTGATTCATCTGCAGAAGTAGGAAGTGGTCAGAAAAATCTTCTTAAACTGATACAGTAAATTATAATATTGTATTTCCTTAAATATGTCATCCTTACTTTCCCCAACGTTAGTATAATGTTAGCATTGTACTTTCTGCTAAATAATACGTACTTCAAAAAAAAAATTCCATTTAAGTTTTATAATAGGATAAACCAATTTTTTTTATTAATTCAACAAGAAAGCTAGAAAATATCAACACAATTCATTAGGTAAATTAAAAATATTAATTATGATAGTTGTGACATAAAGTATTTCTTGAATGTAAGTATGCCACATATCTTTCTTCTCTTTTTGAAGAGAAAAAATGATTAAAGAATACTTTCACCTGGAACATCTTTTCTAAGTGAATAGGGGTAAATCTTTTGTTATTATGGTCTTTATTTTATTTTTTAGTTGAGGGTTAAAGGGGTATAAATTCCATTCAGTCTAGCCAGGTAAATGACCTGTTTCAAGGTCAACAACTACCCTTATAGTATAATAATATAATACTAAAAATCTAACCAGATGTTAAGTAGTTAGGAAGGAATCAAGTGAGATGGAAGTTATTTAGGAAAGCAGGTAGACTATATTACCTACTTCATATCATAAAAGGAAGAAAGGGCTGTTTTATTTCTTACACTAGTCTAGACTAGTTTATATTATAAATCCTATCACCCCTACTCGGATATTGTTCATATAATAAAAAAATGGAAAATAAAAAAGTGAAATCTTTTCGTACAGCTATTTATAATACGAGTATATTATAAATTTTTTTATAAAATCTGAAAAGTGACCTTTTCTAATTTCTATCTACGAGTAAAATTTTTAACAAATATTTTTTTCATTCTGTTTATAACTTGATGATTTTTCCTTTTCTGAAAGCATTAAAAAATATTGTGTTATTATTTTAAACATAAAACTGCATTTATATAATGGAAATACAATTAATGTCTTCAGTTAAAAAATCATTTATTCATAGTAAAGAAATAAACAACAACTGCAATTAATTGTTCACCATTAGTTTGAGGTAAGAATACATGGTTAGTTCATAAAACTAACCAAGATATTAACATATTTTATTAAATAAATCATCGTACTTCATTTACTCTACTAATAGATGCATCACCAATGCTGTAAGTATAATACCAGATCAAAGTCTTTCTGGAAAATGATAAGACCTGAGTTGTTTCCCCATTAAGAAGCTAAAGTTGGTTCTTGCTTGTGTTTCAGCAAAAGATAACGCCGATAAAGCTGCAAAAATGGCAACAAATACTGAAACTACTTCCTGACAACAAAACAAATGTTGAAAATAATTCCTGTTCCAGTGGCAGACGTCAAAAATCTTCTAACCAATGTTATCAAAAACACTTGGAATAGTGATTGGAGAGGATTAAAACCAAATTAAATGCAATTAGATTTACTTCACATAAATGGAAGAGCGTTGCGAAACTGACTCGCCGGGAACAAATGGCTTTGACAAGACTCACAACTGGTTACACAAATATAACAAGTTCATAAATGCTTACAGGAGAAGAAACTGTGAAGTTATAATAAACCGATCATCTGCGAAGAGTATGAAAATGTATGAAAATCTCAAAAAGAGACCTAGATTAAGAAATGATGTTGCTGCTTTTTTGAAAACAGCAAAAATAAATCTCTTTCGGCACGCTGCAAGGCGGAGGTAGATTTCACCGGTGCTAAGTAGGACATAAAAAAGATTTCAACCTTAAAGTTAAGAAAAACTTCAAATTTACTCATTACCACAATTGTTGCGTATGAAAATAGTTTCATATGTTTAGCATACGACAAGCCCCATCTTACAATTCCATATTTTGATCATCCCTTGCCGTAACTGTTGATCATATCAAAAATTATTTCAAACAAAAGTTTTAGGTAATGTTTAGAGGGCTAATGACCACTTTAAACCGATTCGATACTGTGCCTATTAAGGGAGGTATGATTTTTGTTTGTTTTCGAGACCCCATTTTTTCCACTCCCTGGACTAATGGTTGATGATATCAAAAAAACTTTACTTAGATAAGTTTTAGGTTCTTATCCAAAGAATAGTTGGAACTTTAAACGAATTGGATATTTTACTTAATAAGAAAGTTTTATAGTGATATTTTGTTTTTAAAAAAAAAACCCATTTCCACCTCATGGTCCGATTTTGCTCATTAATGAACTCGACCGAGATTTTGGGTCGTTATATTTTGTGTATCAATTTGAAAGTGATTGCCGCAAAATTACGGCAGTTATCGTCTCCACTTGAAATTTATATATATAGTTTTGAACTGAAGGTGGTTTTCGGGTTTGGGAGATGTGAAACGCGAAGTTATGTTGAAATTTTCCGGTAGTCGAATCATTGTAACCATTACAATACGTAGCTTTCTTGTGAAATCTACATAAATAAAAAACATAATTGCTTGCGTTCATACCAGCGGATTACTAACCGGTTTTTAGTAATACCTCGTCGAAATAAAGTTTTGAGTTATGTTTGACTGAGAAGAACCTTTACAACTGAGCATAGGGTTTCATTATTTCTTTGATATTGCCTAGCAATTTGTTTATTTTATTATATGTTTTTTTATGTCGAATATGTTTTTGAGTTTTATTTAAATGATGGACCCTATACAACCTTACAGTTGATACTAATGATGATTTTATTTTATTTTTAAACAATGTGTCGAGGGCAATGACCTTAGACATCCATGCCCATATATTTAAAATAAATAAATAAAACTTAAAATAACACAAAATAAACAAAAACGCTTCGTACTACACTGTACCTGGTCCAAGGTCCATTGGAGGAAGTTATAAAAAATAAATAAATTTCAAATAATTAAGAATAAAATTTTGTTTTTGCAATAATATATTTATTATATATAGATTTTTATTTCCAGATATGTTCGTTACAATCTGTTCAACTAATGAACAATAAGCAACCCCTTCCACATGGAAAAATGAAATGAGAATGATATGTATAATATGTAAATGAGGTGCTGTTTTGTAGAGACTCAGGCCGACCATTCCTCAGACATATGTTAATTAAATCCCAACCATCAAAATAGACCAGTATCCACTGTATAACATTCAAATCCGTAAAAGAAAAACTAAACTTTTACTAGGATTTAATTATCAGAACCTTTGACTTCGAAAATCAGCTGTTAAACAACTGATTTGTGACGACGAGATAACCACTAGACTAGCCTGGTGGAGTGTATATATGTATATATATATATATATATATTTAAAAAAAAAGTATTTTAAATCTTTTAATGTTGTAATCTTTTTTAACCAGCAATTATCTGTTAAATATTGGTGATTACTACATTTATTTGTTTGAGATCTGCTCTTCATTAATTTTTAGCTTATCTATTTATTTATTTAATGATATTTTTGTTAGTTTGTTTTCATCTGTTCATCCCTATATCATTATAATAATACTGCTACTCCCTCAATAAGAGTTCTTTTCATTTCCATCCTCCACTTACATTCCACATTCCTATTATTTTTACATACAAAATTGATATTAATATTCTATTTCAATATCTTTAATGTTTTAAATATTTAAAATTTAAAGATGTCATCATAGTTTTCTAATGTCTCTCTAACTTCTTTTTTTTTTTGTTTAACCTCCGGGACCACCGTTAGGTATTGCTTCAGAGGATGAGATGAATAACAATTTTTGTAGCGAGTGAAAATGCAATGCCTGACAGGGATTCGAACCCGAGACCTCCGGATGAAAGGATTCAAAGTGTACCTAATGTCATGTATTGGCACGTTTTCTTAAATCCTATTTCTTTTATTCTTCTATAATTTTTTCACCATAAGAATTTATGTTTTCACTAGCAATACTTGGTAAAATGTAAAATTATAAATTTTTCTTCTGAATATACACGTATTAGGTTTAAATTTTGTAGATGTAATTATCAGTCTACAATAATTTTGGCAGTAATCTAGGGTACATGTATTCAGAGTTTAATAATTAATTTTCTAACCATTTTTCTTGAGAGAGAGAGAGCGAGAGAGATAGATAGAGATAGAGAGAGTGTGAGAGAGTGAGTGAGAAGGGGTGAGAGAGAGTGAGAGTGTGTGAGAGAGAGAGGCGAGAGAGAGTGAGTCGGTGTGAGGGGGTATGAGCTCACGTACACAACATACATACACAAGACCTGATTTAATTAGTAGTTTAATAATTACGACTTCAAATATTTTCATAGTTTACAGAAGTGGATTGATATTTTTCTAGGCATATTTATAAAAAACTAATGTTCCTTTGAATTAATTAAATGAATCAAACATTACATGTAAACAGCAATTAACTTTTGTAAAAAATGTATTAGATTAAATGTAAACTGACACAAACAAATTTTATTTCATTATTTTATACATTAAATAAAAATATGTATTGTCTTATTTGGCAAATTGAGGGTTTAATTTTACTTTAATTTTTTACGGGATAAATTACTTTTAATTATATTTTTAACAGTAAATAACATAGAATAAATTTGGAAAATCTTAGAAATTACAGAAACTCTTCTAGAATAATTTAACAGCAATGTGGTTTACAGATTACAACAAGCCTTTCTTTATTCTTCAATCGTTTAACTGGTTTAATGCAGTTCTCTGATCATCTTAATTCTACGCCGACCTTCATGTCTCAATATATATTTTAACTATCTATTTCATATCATCTTACTTTGGTGTTTTTACCCTCAGTTAATTCCAGAATCAAATTCACCAACCCTGAAAGCCTTAATTCCACGTTTTAAAAGATTTTACTACAAAATTCTTTCTTCTCTAATTCCTCATAAAATATTTTAATTTCCTAGTATATCAACGCACCTAATTTTCAACAGTTTACTACATTGTATCTCAAAATTCTGTACTATTTTTTTTTCTGGTTTCCTTGTTAATATGTTAATTATATGGACCTTTACTTGGTTTAGGCGTGTTTTCCTTAAAATGTTTGTACTTCATGTAGATTTTATTAACGCTCAAAACTACAGAATAAGTCCAAATTGCAGTTCTATATTTTTTTGGATGGTAGTTAAATATTTTAGCGAATAAAAAATGCCAGGGAAAACCGATTCTCAAACCCAGAATCTTTCGTTTAAAAGAACGATAATTATATAGTATATCAAGTCATTATTATTTGTGCAGTGTTTTAAGTATTCATTTTGTAAATTGGTTGGTATAATATTCTGGAAGTTTCGAGTTACGAAGTACAGTTTTCTTAATTTGAAGACGTGAGAGGTGTACTTGTTAGCTTTACACCTATGGATCGCCAGATAATTGTTTGTTATTTTGAACTCAGGAGTAGAATGATGGTCGAGAATACTATTGACAAACCATTAAACTAAATAAAAAACACATTCATCAGTGTTTATGGTTATAAACGTAATATGATCATTCTAATTTTTTTATTATTATTATTTTTTTAATCTAATTTCGTATAACAATATATTTATCAAATCAAGGTGACTTTATTACGTATTTTTGTAATTTAATTTTAATAAATTTAATATCTTATATGTTGTTCATGATTTTCTTATTTAGTATTAAAAAGTATTTTGCATACGTTTGATTTTCGCCTCTTAAAACTTTACTTATCGCAATGTCGAATTTGTTGAATGAGGCATAAAACTAATTCTTATAACATTTTTTTGTGACAAAGAAAAATGATTAATTAACTATTCACTACCAATTTTAGATTTCATTTAATTAAAAAAAAATAGATTATGAACAATTTACTTGGGTATAGATTATCAAAAGTCAAGTGAAGTTTACAAAAACTGTACTGTATTTATACTTCGTTTCTTGCCTACATAGCAGTTCCTTTACATCCCACTAGAGTGTCTGTATGTGCTTCACTCTAGTGAGAAAATTTTTAACTTAATGATGTTCTTTTCCCTATGTTATCTTTTTATTTAAAATTAAATAAATATTATTTTAACTCTGCTTAACAGTGTCAGTATTTTGATTGACATAAATGTAGATAGTTTTTTCATGGTAATTTTTTTAAATTTTCGTTCTGTCATGTAGAATTTAAAGCTACGGTTTAATTAAATGGAAATCTTTATAAAATATTACTCTGTAATATTTTTAACAATACTGTAATTTGTTTTTAAAAGTAGATTCAATAACTTTTTCATTTTTTTTCTCTTAAAAACAGTATTAATACTTACGTTTCTACCTAAAATATAGGCTACCAAATATTTATAATAATAAATAATTAATGTAAATAAAAAATAAATGCATCTATAATAAATTAATTAATAAAAATATTAATAAATAATGATTTATTTATAATAATTTTTATTCACTGGTAGAAATTAATTTTTGTTAATGAACAATCTTCTACATTTTATTATTATCCTTTGTTTGTTGTGAAAAAAAATTCTGGATGTAAAATAAGAGAAATTTGATGATTTTTAAGAGTTTAAGATGAACCCACTTGAAAGTCTTAGCATCACAAGATATACCATAATATGATTTATTTATTTTATATATTGTCACATTTTGATGAATGAGTTTTTAAATTAATCTACTGATATATATATATATAAAAGCTGATAACAATGTCGTAATACTTTCATGGCATTCGTTATTTACTCTTATATAGTGGAAAAATAATGATACATGAAAGTAGATCATAAAAATTGATATTTTTAAACAGTGTTCGGCTTCCACACCCAATATTGACCCCAAATTATTTTTTTTGGTCATCTGCACTACAATTACGCCCAGACAAACATAAAGAAATCCGGAAAAAATATACGAAAAATTAAAATATAACTTTTATTGAACTTTTGGCAAGGGGAATTTTGGGGAAAATTAAAAAAAAAAATGGAAGAAAAGCTTGTATGCATTTATTGAGTATAATATAAAGTGGGGTTATGTTAGCAAAAATTTGAAAAAAATGACTCCAATATGTATCTAACTCTTCTGGAGATAACGGCCCCAAAATTTTACCAATAAATTGTACTATACACACAAGTCTCTACAAAATTGCATCAAAACGGCCGGTTTATTCAGCCAAACGTTTTTAAGCCTCAAAGATGCCAACACACGTATATACGTGAGAATATTACTCTTAATTTTTTGTTTTGTTTTTGGGGTCTCTGAGTCATAAAACGTCAAAAAATTAAAAAAAATCCTGTACCCCATTTTTTTTACTGATTATATACTTACCTAGTTGCACCATGGTTATATTGCTAGGAAGGTAATATTTATATGATAACCGACAGACGAATTTTTTACTTGATTAAAATCCATCATAACAAAAAGAAAATGAAAACTTAACTTCTTTTTGATTTTCACTTTGTTTTAAAAAAATGACAGCTGTTTCATTACAAAATACCTTCCTCAAATATTACGTACAGAATAAAAAGAAAAAAGATACGAAGAAAAACGATATCATAAATAAGTACCATATTGTGTTAAATACCTTTTAGATACCATAGGTTTCATAAACGGTTCCATAGAACCAAAAGAGATAAAATACATAAAGAGCAACAATAGTATCAATAGTTACATTTATCAGTAATACGTAAATACTATTGGTCAATTCGGAAAAAGATGGCGGTACTTACAGTAAGATACCATATTTTAAGATACTATATTTACTTTTTTTATTTATTTATATTTTTACTTCCTTGTAGTAAGTACAAGGAAGTATTGTAATTTTGGTTTTTCAGATTTCAACAGAATATCAATTTTGACCATCCCTAAATCCATTTTAACTAGTTTCGGCGTGACGTCTGTAAATACGTACGTATGCATCTCGCATAACTCAAAAACAATTAGCCATCGAATGTCGAAATCTTGAATTTAGGACTGTTGTAACATCTAGCTGTACACCTCTCCTTTTGATTGCAATCGACTGGACCAAAAGTGTCCAAAAAAATAAAAATTCAAAAATTTTGAATTATGGACTTTTTCTTAACTGCAGTAATAAGCCCTCATTGAGAGTTTTCAGCGATATATCATAAGTGGTATTTATTTTCACTGGTTCCAGAGTTATAACCAAATAGAATTTGAATTAATGAAATATTTGGATCTTACAAGGGAAAAGCACATCTGTTCAAATTAGACTTCATCTCCTTTTTTTTTTTAACTTTTTTATATTTAAATATATTGATTTATTAATAATTAATTATATACACTGATTGTAAAAAAATCTTTATGATAAATAATAATTTAATAATAATAATAAAAAAAATATATAAAAAAATATCAGAAGTTATCAATGAAATAAAATTCTACATAATTTTTGTTTAAAAAAGTATATATATATGTAATTTAATAGGCGTACAAGGAAGTTATATGGTGTCCACATCACATTTTTTTAAATATATATGATAATTTATTTTTTACTAGCTGGTTAATCACTTGTAGTAAGTACATTCATATAAAAAAAAAATATTTACAAATTACATAATTTGTATTTATTCTTTTTAATTAAAAAAAAAGTTATAATCTGGTAGCAGCATAGATAATTTAATTGATAATATACTTACCAACAAATTTAAGTCCAGTACTTCATACCAATACTATTAAGATACCACGAAACAGCAGCTAATGAATGATTTTATATGCGAAGTACCTTTTATTAATCTTTTTTCCAGACGTGTAGAAATTATTATAAATATTTAAAAACTTTTTTAACATCCAACTCTGCATTGAAGTAAGGTTTTTCACGAATTATTTTTAAGATAATTTCTTTATTACAGTTGTACGAGATTTACATTTTAATTTGAAAAAATATTTATAAATATATAAAAATGAGAGAATTTCACAGTTTAAAAAATATTACATTAATGGATAATTGTTTTTAAAAGTTATGTTTTTTTCATTTTTGTTATTTATTAATAATTGAATGAATCAGATGTTCTGGAGGAATTTTTTTTTTTTTTACCCTCCGGAACCACCGGTAGGTAATTGCTTCAGAGGAAAGAGATGAAATTACATTTTTTTAGCTTGTTAATGTTTCGTGCCTGACTGGGAGGATGAAGGTTGAATAATTTATTAATGTTGGTTTATTTATAAATCTTTATTTATACAACTGTGTAAATAGTGTACCGAGTGATAATTCGAGTTATGACTTTGTATAGGTATTGTATTAGTAATAATTTTATTGGAATTCTATCTTTAAAAAATATTATAAAGCGCTTTTCAATTGTAGTAACCTTCATCGCGCATTACCTATATCGTTATTAATTTACAGGTGTTAGCTGCTTATAATGAGAAACAACACCTATGGTCAGTGGCAGTCCGTAAAGGCAGGTCTTCGTAAAGCGGCGCGTTGGAGATTAATCAGAAACAATATTATTGATATTATTAGTGACAGTTCAAGAAGAGAAGTAGAGAATGAGGTCTTAAACTCACAGTTTTCAAGAGACTCTTTCTTTAGAGACTATGGCCAATTTTGAATGAGAAACACATTATCCCGGATCGGCAATTCAACTTTGGATGCGGGCACTTTAGCATTGTTGTTAATATCATTTACGATTCCTTGGAAAGGAAGAAATGCTGTTCAGCGGCTTTCTTTGAAGTACAGCAAGCTTTTGACAAAATTTGGGTGCCTGGCCTTTTCTACAAATTAAAGTTGAGCCTTCCTTAAACACTTTATTCAGTGTTACGAAACTACCTAGCTGATAGATTTACGCAAGTTAGTTAACCAGGAACTGTCCTCCTTTTTTGAAATTCAGTCCGGGGTTCCTTTAGATTCAGTCGTGGACCCGATTTTATATGTGAACTTTACTACGACCTTCCCAGCTCAGACTATACCACAGTTGCTTCCTTTACTAACGATACAGAACGGTCGACGGCGACGCAGACCTTGCCTCCAGAACGCTACTGTTTGCTTTGAACCTCATAGGTGAATGGTTACGCAGGTGGAAGGTAAGATCCCATCTAAACCAAATTACATAACATTCACAATACGAGAAGCGATTGCCCTCGGTTATATCCAGATAATACCTTTTTCCCTTAAGTGAGCACAGTTCGGTACCTAGGTATGCAACTAGGTCGATTAACCTGGAGGGATCATATAAAAAAGAATAAATAATTGAAGAAGGTTAAGCGGTTACACTGGCTACTGGATAGGAATACCCAGTAAGGTAGAAATTATTAATTTTAATCATTCTAACTTGTCTGTCTCAAATTTTTGATATACAAATACTTCGAAAACCAAATTGAACTTGCCGCATAGAACTATGGGGAACTAGTTTTATCAGTAACATTAAGGTTATCCAACGATTTCAAAACAAAATCATGAAGGTTATAACAAAGACAACGGGGTTCGCAACGATTAAAGATATTCACAACTATCTACAGATCTACGTACGGAAGGAATTCGGAGATTGAGTAGAATTCCACGACTTAATAGAAATAATAACCAAGCTGTAAACCTGTTGAATAACAGTGGGGATATTAAACGGCTAAAAAGACTTCATGTGCTGAACCTCAGTGATTCATGACAAGTCTCAAGACATGAATTGTCGTTGTTAACACAAATCATGTGTGATGTGTTACCTCGATGTTGTATACCAAATTATTTTTTAGTAATTTAGTACAGTGTGCTGTGTTGTGTTCAATATATCACTTAGCGTTGTTAGTACTCTGTGTATCTATCGTCATTATTACTATTATGAATTTAATAACATCATTTATTATCTAATGACGTTGCTACTTTTCTGGTAATTATACATTCTGATACTTGTTTTCAGGACTTGGTACTGCTATTATATTTTTAATGACTCATTTATTATTGCTGATATTCCCTTAATATATTAATATTTAAATTAGAAATAAATATTAATATTTAAATCGCATTCCTCATTTTAACTTTGAAATTCTTGTAGAATCAAATTTTTTTTCTCGATTGGATAATAGGTTAACTTATCTTGAACATCTATGTTGAATATCAATGTTTTATCAAAGCGTCGCTCTATAATCTCCGGATATTACTGGTTTTTTGTATTATTTTTTTCTTTTATACAAGGAAAATTTTGTTTTTTATTTTTTTCTGCAAAAATTTAATTAAAGAAAAATAATGTTTTATCTTTTAATCAATTATTATTGGTTAAAATAATATTCTGGAACAGACTGAGGGTGTAAAAGAAATTAAAATTTTGTTTAGAGTTTTGAATAATGATAAATGAAAATCGTACTAAAAGAAAATTGTTGCAAAATCAACCATCAAGGGTAATTTAAAGGTTAACAGTATATATTATTGTTCTATTTTTCATAGAAATTAAGGGTAAAATATAATCTATTTTACAATAATATTAATTATTGTTATAATAACAATATAAAATGTTACATTTTTTCTCGAGAATCGGGTATCGATAGTATAGGAGTGTTTGAAATCTTTAATTATTATGTAAATATATTTATTCTATATATACATATAGTTACATAGATGGTAATGTTTTATATATATGTCGTAAGTCAATGATAATCCAAGCGAAAACTACGACGATAAATTTGATGAATATTTCTGTACTTCTTACGGTAGAAGTGTGCACTAAGAAAGGATTTTTTTTTGGATTTAAACGGAGTAAAAATGAGATTAACTATTTTTTTTTTTTAATTTTTCAATAATAAATGTAGATATTAACTTAATTTTAGGTGTGTGTATTTTAAAGTGAATATCTAAAAACCAGTTACTAGATTTTATATAATTCGACCTTGAAAGGAGTGAAAAAAGTAAAACTATCTAAAACCATTTTCGGCTTTTTTGAATTTAGATTTTTTAAAGAGGTGCAACAGTGTACAGCACGGCGGCTTAAACAACGCAGCCACTGACATTGTTACTATGTGTGCGACGCGACTTGCTGCACCTGTAACTCCGGTTACTTGACTAAAAAACATAAAATAAAAAAATCGACCGCAATCGGAAACTCATATAACCATATAGAGCGGGCGAAGCCGCGACGAGGATCCTAGTAGTATATAATTGCATAAGGAATTATATTTTGCCCTCATAAAGTTAATTGATTTTTTTTTTTAATTTTATTTGTAATATTAATTTAAAAGAAAACCTTATTTTATAAAAATCTGATATTCTCTAAATGTATTCAACGTACAATCTAAAGAAAGATTCTTCACCGCCAAAAATTTTCATGAAAAATCTTCTTTTTTTAAAAATAAACTTAGCTCGTTTTTTTCCAAATATTAATCATTTTTATATTAAAGAATTTTACTATGCTTTACAAAAAATTTGATACCATTTAAGCTCCGATCCGTGTGAAAAATTAATAATAAACCTACCTTTTTTATACGTAGATGCAACTTTTACTTTTTTTTAATTTTCACAAAATAATATTAGATATTACAAATGTATAAAACGATTAAAAAAAATATTTTTTTTGTATGTGAAGTAAGAGTTTTACATATTTGATTTGAATAATATTAATATAATCTAACAATGTATTATATATAGCCTAGGGGTTTATAAGCAAGCTTTTACACTAATTCTATTTGGTTAAAAAAGACATGAAGAAAAAAAATTCGATTCAGTTCATTTAGTTGAATGTATAATGAATCAAATAAATAAAGACATCATGTTATTATAGGGACCACAAATAACATTAGTAATAAGAATAATAATAATAATAATAATAAAATAAGGGTGTTTAGTGAAAAGACTTGCCTCGTAAAACGAAAAATTATAGCGATTTATATTTCTACTGAAGTTTAATTTATTGTAAGAATGAAGACTGGCCAACCAAACCCAGCCTTGTCTACAGCAATCATTGTGACGTTATTCAAACAAAGGACAATAAAGAAGATAATAATAAATATAAAAAAAAAGAAAGAAAAGTGTAGAAGCAAAAAAAGAATACGGTATGGACTGACTATCCGCCATAGGTTTCATGAATAGTTAAATTGGAGGGAAAATCTGACAGTTAGATCGGGTGGATAGTAGGAGGTTTAATAAGGGGACGAACGGGGAAAAGAGCAATCAATCAAGTTGAGGCTTAGGCTTAATTTGCCGTGAAACGTATCGGACAGGAATCGATCTGAGGACTACGTGTATTGGTCACTTCAATAACGGTCCATTAGAGTATTATCCCCCTCCACCCCGCCTCCTATTCCATTATGCATACCTCTCGTACCCACCCTATAGTTTAGTCGATTCATTCTCCAGTTTTACCCCCTCTTCTGAAGGCTATTCCTCCCTACAGGACACACAACGTTGTACAAATAACAGCATTATCTCTATTTCTACCCTATTCCCCGTACTTTCCCCCCAATAATATCGTCCTACCCTCTCCTAACCTTGCCACTAAACCGATGTATAACGGAAATTCATTCACTTAAGCTTTATTTTATACAAAAAATACTACGTTCTTGCCTAATATTAGATTATAAACACATATGTCGGATATCATATAACATCAATTTCTTATGAAAATTAGGAAATGTTTTTAATGTGATTAAAAAGAATGTAGTATCTTAATAAAAAAAAAAAAATATTTATTACTTAAAATCCAGATACTCCGGGCCGTTCAAGTATTACGTAATCACTTTTTCATTGATTTTACTTTCCTACCCACATGTAAGCATACGAAAGTAAATACCATACTCATTCGTTTGTATATAACATAGGCGAATCGATAAATCAGGCTTATTGCAATGCGCCTGGCTAATTGGAAAATGAAATACTTTCTTTATTGCTTACAATTATAAATATAATCTAACCAAACTTAACCCAGGCTTGCTTCGCTCGCTAACCTAACTAGCGAGCGTAGGTTAAGTTTAAGTTACGTTTAAGTAAAAGAAAGTTAAGTTTATATTAAGTTAAATTGTAGATTAACTACAACTTAACATCCGCTTACTACCACTTACCATCTCCTAGCGGATATGTTAATAGAAGAGATTTGACGAGTAGGAGTTTCCTGTCCTCCTGGGAGGACGCCTCCGATCTCGAACGTGGTTTTATCTCCGGCATGAAAGAGGGTGCAGAGGAAGCGAAAGCGGAAGGTGGTGCAAGTGCGGACATTCGGAAACGGAAGAAGTGTTTGGACTGGACTAAAAGTGTCCAAAAATCCCAAAATCCAAAAAGATTTGATTTTGTAATTTTTCTTAACTGCAGTAATAAGCCCTCATTAAGAGCTTATCAACGATATATCATAAGCGGTACTTATTTTTATTGGTTTCAGAGTTATTAGCCAAATAGAATTTTATTTAATGAAATATTAGAATCTTTCAAGGGGAAGGCACATCGGCTGAAATCTGACTTCATTTCCAATTTTATTTAACTTTTTTTTTTAATTTAAATATATTTTCCTTTTCTTTTTCGTGGTTACCTTACGGTAATTACCGTTCAGATAATACTTCAGAGGATGATATATATGAGTGCAAATGAAGTGTAGTGTTGTACAGTCTCAGTTGGACCATTCCTGGCATGTGTGGTTAATTGAAACCCAATCACCAAAGAACACCGATATCCACGATCTAGTATTCAAATCCGTGTAAAAATAACCGACTTTACTAGCGCTAGGACTTGAACGCTGGGACTCGACTTCCAAATCAGCTGATTTCGGAAGATGCGTTCACCACTAAACCAACCCGGTGGCTTTAATTTGTATATATTGATTTATTAATAATTAATCTCTGACTGTAAAAAAAAAAAATGTTTACAATAAATAATAATTCAATAATAACAATAGAAAACAAAATGAAAAAATCAAAGGTTATTAATTAAATAAAATTTTATGTACTTTTAAAAATGTGTATACGTAATTTAATAGGTGTACAAGGAAGTCATGCGGTATCCACATCAGATTTTTTTAAATTAATTTTTTTGTTAGGATCACTTTATACAATTTTTCTAAATATTACCTACATATTAGGACACTTCTAAAATCAAAAACCTTTTTATTCTAAATTTGAGTATTTTGATGTTTAAATCTTATATTGTAATCATCACTGGACCGGCGTAGTCGTAAAAGTCTTCTACGTACTTTGTCAGCCTTTTTTTTTACCTAGATGATGAATAAGTTATTTTCAATAATTTATATATAAAAAATTTTGAAGATATTCATTATTGAGCGAAGTTATAACATAATGAAGAAGAAAAAAACAAATATATAAAAATTTACAAGCTTGTAGAGCTATAGCATTATCAGTACAAGATAATACAGTTAGGATAAATAGAATTACTAAGAATGTAAAAAGGATAAGGAATATTTAGTAGTAAGGTAGTACGAAAAGGAGAGAATGAGTGTGTGAGAATATGTGCGCTAGATAGAAAATGAAAGGGGAAGTGGTTGATCGTCGGGGGTAGACAGAGAGATTATCTTAAGCTCGTAGCTCGTAAGGGCTAACAGAGTATTTCAATAATGCAAAGATTGCTGTGATATGTCAATATAGGGCCTATGTTTAAGTTATTGATCACCGGCTTATAATATGTAGAGTAGAAAGGGAAAACAGCTTTACATGCCGTTCGAGAAGAGGTATATATCTAGAGAAAGATAGAGGAAAGGTCTATAGGGTTTTAAAACTATATGACTGACAAAGAAAGACAATAGTGATTTTACAGTCTAGCTGCCAAAATTTTTATAATCGATGACAAATAAATTAAATTGATTTTTATGTTCATGAAAGGTTTTAAGATGGGTTATTTAGTAATGAAAACAAATGAGAGAATTTCTGGAAATTGTTATAGTCAGTCAAAAATATAGAAAACTCATTTTATAATTTTTGTGTTAAATTAATTTTTACCAGGTAATGAGCTCAGAAATGAATTACGAGTAAAATCTTAGAAATGTTTGTTTATAATTTTTCTTATGAGTCTTTTTTCATTTTTTCTGGCAGTTTTATGACGAAAATATCTGGAAATTATATCAACTACTTTTCATTGCATTTGTTTATACATGTTAACTTTATCTCTAGGTTCCTAAAAACTATAACTGGGCTATATGAAATGGTTTTTCGTGTTTTTGTTTTCGTAATTTGTGACTGCAATATTGGTTATTAACATACAGTAATTACATCTTCCAATTTTGATAATCAGATTTAATGATTTCTTTGTCTTTTGATTCCTATATCATGAGTACATCTACTGGTTTCCCTTAAATTTATACGAATTATCTTTTCTATCTATTTCATACACTTTACCATTTTAATTAATATGAACTAAAACTATAACTTCAATTGAAACCACGAATAAAATTTCCTAGAAGTTTTGAAATATTTATTTTATAATTTTGTAAGATAAATAAGTAACTTACCTAGGTTAACATGAAACGATAATTTAAAATTTTGACCAATCAGCACCTTATATAACATTGTTAAGTTAATATTAAACATATCATATCTAATTTTTTCTGCACAGAATTATCCTGATACATAAATTACATAAAAGTTTGGAAGTGTCCCAATATCTTAATTTAGTAGTCCACAGACAGGTAGGTTTCTATTTCGTAAAATAAATAAATGAGTGTAGTGGTTTTATATTTCTAAATTGTCAGACCAGTTATTTATTATCAAATAAAATCAAACAATAGAATGGTGGTCGGGGTAGTGTATGGGAAAGCCATAGCGTTACTACGTAATTGATTAATCCGAGTGTCGAACGGTCATCGGAAAATAATCGCTAATCCTCTACACTACTCTGCATCCAAACCCTAAAAATTTAAAAAATCGGTTGATTTTTAATGCTTCAGACTTTAAGATAGGAACAAAGGTGAGTAAACTTTCAAAGCCAATTTTTTCGAGAAATGATTCTCTTATTTGAATAAAATTGTAATGTATGTTTTCTTAGTTCCTAATTTATTTTTTTAATTGAATGTTTTCAGGAAAGTGACATTTTTAAATATTTAAGTAATAAAGTTTTAAATACCGAAATTATAAGGCAATACTGGAACAAAAAAAGGATAAAAATAAAAAAAAAATTTAAAAATACATTTTATGTTACAGATTCTTTTTTTGTTGAATTCTTATATTTACAGTCAGCTTCTATACTGAAGCTCAAAGTAAGTCGTATGACAGACTTGAAATAGGATCATCCAGTGATAATCCTCAACACTACAAAAACAATTAATATGAATAAATACAAGATAAGTATTACGGATAAATGCTATTAATTATGAAATAACTCAATAATATTTGATAGTATCTTTGAATATAGTTAAATATCTTCACGCCATTAATCAAGTCAGGTACGTTAATAGAACAGAAATAAATAAAATATTAGCTTTAAATAGAATATAAATAAATGAAACATTAATTTTAAGATAAACTTAAGCATCCGTAAATTTGAATTAGCCGATAATAAAACAAAAATAATTATAAGAGGTTTAATCTCCAACAAACCGTATCATCATAATGGTCCATCAACCAAATCAAGCACATGGAGTCTTTCCAGCCTCCTGACGTTCTCACTGTTGCCGAGTAAATTCAAAGCTAGATGATTAACGTGCTTCTCCGACCTCGACACATATCTCGAAACTAGTGCGTTGAACTTCTCAAACGTTTGGAATATCTTTGTAATCGTGGATCTCAGTATTCCTCTCGATCCACGGCGCGGGTTTTTCCTAGTATTTTATTATATACAGGTTGTATTGTATAAATTACATTATTATACGAATAGGTTAGAGGTAATTAGGGTTACTAATCTATATTACTTCTAAATCTGCTATACGTCTCACTAAACTTCGTATTGTTCTCGAGTTATATGTATATATATATATATATATATATGTGTGTGTGTGTGTGTGTGTGTGTGTATGGATGGGTGGGTGTGAGCACTTTTTTGCCTCGGATTTTGATTTTGAATTTAGAATTAAGCATCATTAAATGATTACAAAAATTCATGAATGGCCGTGATTTCTCTGGGTTTACCTCAAATTTTATAACTATTACGCAATAATGGGAAAAGCTATCAAGTTGGTTCAAACGCCCTAATGTAAGGTATACTAAAATGCATAAAATATATAAATATAATTTTTTTAAATCAAATGTAGGACCCCAATGGAAAAAATAACTTTTTAATAATTGAAAAAAAAGTCATAAAACCGCCAAAAATACGAGATAATAGATAATTTCAATTTAGTACATTTAGTGTATGTAGAAATTGGAGATAAGGACATTGTTATAAATGAATTAATAATCAAGGAACAATAATAATAATAGGAATATCCGTTCGGAAAAGTCTTACTAGACTTTTCATTGATAATTGATTTTATAGTTTACGGGTATATTATTTGATATTACTTTATTTGTGTGTGTGTGTGTGTGTGTGTGTGTGTGTGTGTGTGTGTGTATATATATATATATATATATATATATATATTATGTTACGGTTAATCTGATTATCACCTCCAATGTTGGAGAATTTAATAAATGTATAGCAATCTATTAAATATACTGTTCATTTTCATATTCTCCATATTAACATAAAAACAAGATATTACAAAAACTGAACAAAACAGTAAAACCTCGACTAAAAGCTATAATTACTGAATTTATTATTTAAATAATCAAGAAATTACAGTTATTTAGTCGAGGTTAGCGAGAAAAGCGAGCGTGGATTATGTTTGGTTAGATTACGTTGATTCTGTGTACTGAGAATCGTACGTATTATCAACATAATCTTTTTTTTATTTCCTTATCAGCTTCTGGGAATCACCGTCAAGTTTTACTTCGAGGATGAATGAGGATATGTATCAGTGTATGTGAAGTGTAGTCTTGTACAGTCTCATACATATATTTGTTTTTAATTTAAATATATTGATTTATAAATTATGAACTTCCGTAAAAGTTTTTGGATTAAAATGAAAAGTACATAAAATTTTATTTTACTAATAACTTCTGATTTTTTTTATTATTGTTGAATTATTATTTATTGTAAATTTTTTTTTACAATCAGAAGTTAATAATTATTAATAAATCAATATATTTAAATTAAAAAAAAGGAGATGAAGTCGAATTCGAACCGATGTGCCTTTCCCTTTTAAGATCTAAATATTAAATTAATTAAAATGTTATTTGGCTATATCTCTAGAACCAGTAAAAAATAAGTACCATTTATGATATATAGTTGAAAAGTTTTCAAGGAGGGCTTATTACTGCAGTTAAGAAAAAATTCCAAATCTTTTGGATTTTGGGTTTTTTGGACATAAAAGTTTTAAACAGCACTTGTACTGAATTTGATTCTGAGTCAAACAGTATGATAACATCTGCAGAAAGTAAATCCCAAGTTAAGAATTTCACAGTCTATTAACAAAAAAACATATCAAAATCCGCCAGATTATAACTAGGAATTAAATGACATAAACTTACGAAATAAATATTATTTAATTTGTATTGTAGGATACATACCTATTTCTGAAATGATCTATAAAACATATATATAATTATTAATGTGTAATATAATTTAGTAGATGATCTGAATATAATTTATATATATATACATAATGAAATCTTTATAAATTCATTATATTTATGTTTTTTTTTAATGATAAATAAGAAAAATAATATTGTAAACCACTCAGTTAAAATTAAGTCGTCTTTAAATGCCTTTATTTGTATTCAATATATTAAGCTGTGCTTTATAAATAACCTTTTCGTAAATATATAAATAAGCTCATATTTTATACCAAAATATTAAGGACGATATGAAAATTATAAAAGCAGTATAAGATTGGTTGGCGAATTAAGTACTTCTTATACTTCTTTCAATCTTACAAGAAGTATACGATTGAAGAAGGTTGTTTTCTGGAATCACCGGGGATGAGGAAGAGAAGAAGGCAGCTCCGGCATATTAGTTAATAAGCGGGAGACAACTGCTATTGGAAATGCAATAAACTGGTAGGCGCTTAATTCAATCATGTCAAAACAGAGAAAATTCATATGATTATTGTTTATGCGGTTTTGTAAATTTGATTTTCATCTCCCGTTTCCTTTTAAGAACAGGTGTTTTTCTCATTTCCACACTCGATTTTTTTTCCAACGTACAGCTGCTCATCTATTTTTTTTTATTTTTTTACTCTACATATTTTTCTTATTTATTTGAAGCTTTCCTTATAACCTTTTTTTTTTTCACTCATCCATTCTCCATCTTTTTTTCATCATTATCCATATTCTTTCAACAGCGTCACCCTGAGACCTCCAATTTGTTTATTTTTCTTTATC
The DNA here is from genome assembly GCF_047948215.1 of Lycorma delicatula. Classification (NCBI taxonomy): domain Eukaryota; kingdom Metazoa; phylum Arthropoda; class Insecta; order Hemiptera; family Fulgoridae; genus Lycorma; species Lycorma delicatula. The sequence continues at coordinate 96,122,253 of NC_134460.1, forward strand.
CTTTTTTTCTTTTTTTTTAAAGAAACTACATTTCTTCTAACCAATTTTGAATAAATATCAAATATTCAACCTCTTAAAGACATTTATTATTTTCTTACTTTTATACAATAAAAACAGAAATAAAGAATTAATTTTTGTCTTACTTTTAAAGTAAAACATAAATATTCTTAATATAGCATACAATAATTTGTTAATTTCAAATTATTTGTATTAAATTAACAATTTCTATTTAAATTTTTAATTAAAATGTATCTCTTCCTTTACAATCAAATTTAAGATAGTAATAATAGATAAAGTACTGTCATAAAGCAATAAGTGATACTAATTTCTAATATAAATTAATAATACGTATTTACCGTTCTAATAACCGCCGATAATGGGTCCATCTGTGTTACTGCTAATAAAAAAACTAAAAAAAGCGATGCGGGTAATTAATAATGTTTTTTAAGTGTTAGTGCTGTAAAAAGAAAATATAAGATGTTTTTCATAAAGCATGAAAAATTATTTTGATTTTATTTTTCATTTCTCTCAAATAAAATTTCACCATGTAGAATTTTTCTTTAATTTTCAATTCATTTTTCTTTTTCTCCGTTTTATTCAGTATTCTACATAAAAAGTGTAAAGACAATGTAACTGCATTGTAAATTACATACATAGTTACACATTTTACAACATTGTTAATTATCCTTATTTTTTTCTATTTGAGATTAATAGCTCATACTTCCCAAAATACTGAACTTTTATTTAAGAAAACAGTATTGTTTTTTGAGTTATAAAATATATGAAATAGAGAAAAAGATTGAAAGGTATGATTTCATTGATTTTTCCTTCACAAAAAATTTTTCATTTATTAAAATGTTTTTTTTTTTTTTTTTTTTTTTTTTTTTTAGTATTAGAAACTCATAAGACTGAATTAACTCATAAGATTGAGATAACTCAAAACAATAAATGGTAATTTTTTAAGATTAAAAAATTTTATAGATTTTTATCTATTTATAAAAGTAGTTCATTGTTGGTTCTTCAGAAGCATCAGGTTCAGATTGTTCTGAAGAAAGATGAGTAAAATAAATTGCCATTCCGTGTGTCGGAAGGGTAGCGTCTCGGTCTTTTATCTGAGTGTTGGGTATTGGGCGAAACCTGGTCAGACATGGCATTTCTCATTCAGAGTGGCGCACGAAATAATCCAACATTTAGTTTTGTTAAAAAATATTTACTTGAATTGCAATACAGAAAAGTAAAATACAACGTATTTACTATACACCTGGAGATTATGTTTTGCTTATCGTACTTAATATGACCTTCATCACGTCTAGTAACTTCTTCAACACGAACTCCTATGACAATAACTCGATAAAACATATCCTCGGTTATCTCGTTGCACGTTTTAATGATCAGCTCTATCACTGTACGAGGATGTTTAGGGAAAATATTTTCCTTTTGAAATTTAATAAGCACATAATCACACGGATTCAAATCAGGTCTGTTTGGGGGCCAGTTCTGTCCACACGCAAAACGATTAGGAAATCGGTTAGAAATAACATTTACGTTTCATGCAGAAGTCTGAAACAACATTAACTGTCTACGTCTGGCTCCATCCTGCGTGAACCACTCGTTTTCTAATTGAAACCCATTTGCATGAAGCTGAGGAACAACATTATTAAGCAGCATGTTTAGAAACGTTCACTCTTCACTCTGTTAAAAAAAATGGCCCTATTACTCCTTGACTTAAGATAGCGGCCCGTAATTTTTGAAGTGTAGTGGGTTTTGGAAGCGAAAAACACATATTTTGTTTATTAACGACCCCGTCTAGGTGAAAATGTGCCTCATCTGAAAACCAAATATTGTTCAATAATACATCTTGGTTTACAGCCCGTTCAGCGAATGCCATTCTTAATGGCGAATGCCATTCTATATTTTCAATTGTTAATTTAGGCAGCACTGTTATTTTGTACGGATACAAATGCAAATGAGGTTTTAAGATTCCCTTCACAGATCGCATAGAAATCCTTATTTGTGCTGCTCTTTTTCTTGTTGATTTGTCCGAGCTCCTCAGCAACGCTGCTCTGACAGCTTCGACATTCTGTGGAGAATGAACATCATCCGGCCGTTCGCGTTTACTCTCAAATACTGAACCGTCACTATTAAATGTTTTGTAAAAATTAGGCGTAATCTTTTAAGTGAGGGAGACTACCGAGTTTTTAAATGTGCATGAAACCGTCTTTGTATAAACACCACACTTTTCGTTTCACTAAAATACAACACAATCTTTACGCGTTGTTCAACAATCAGTCTTCCTTTTGTCAGCCATCTTAAACGGTAAAATAACGCACTCGGAAAGACTAATATTCATGAACTGCTGTCATTTCTGTCAATATAAAACATATTAGGGATAATTAACCTAAACAATTATTGCCAAAAGAAATGTTAGATTATTTCTTGTGCCATTCTGTATGATACAAAATTCCATTTCCATAGTCCCGCGTTCAAACTTTATAGCGTCTGTGTGGAAAATAATGAATCAATTCATTAAGCAAAAAAAAAACAATTGTTAGTTCGTTAAAGAGTGTGTAGTATCTAAATCAGTTCCTAGGATAAATCTACCAAATATGTAGAGATTCTTGTGTGTTAAGATATAGATACATTTTAATATCAAATTCTCATTAATTAATATAATTCGATAATTAATATCAATTCTTGTCATTCACATAAGTATCATAGGTTCGATTTTTCGTATTAGTATTCTCACAGGTCGGTGGAATTACAGATAGCAAGAAGAACGTTTAGAGCTACTAGAATTTATAGTCATAGACGACGTGAATGTATATTCACGCTGGTAACGTTCTGGTGTATACTAGAACGTTTTTCAAAGTCGTGAAGAGCAACGTATACGCTCAGCTCAACTCTAGTTCAATCTTCAGAAATCTCTTAGGTCTAAAATCAGCGTTTGATTATCATTCTGTAATTAACTATCCGAACCTGAAAGATATTGAAATAGGAAAGAATATTAAAATATGTAATATTTCCATTGCAATACCAAAAAGTGGAATGATGAAATTCCTGATTTTGCTGAACCGAGCGGTAGAGTAGTTTCTGAACAACTTCAAAAACCTCCTGTTTTCATTAAATCTTTGATTATGGGAATAAAACCTTTATCTACATAAGTAAGTTGAGAATAGTCATAAATCTGAGATCATTGACTCGCATATAATTTCTAAAATTACAATTTTTGAAGTTCTATGTACATGAGATGCTATACGAGATGCTAGTATCTACATAAAGGATACATAGAAAATTAAATAACCTTCGTGCATTTTTTATTTATTAATTTACGTAAAAATTATTATAAAGAAAATAAATTTACAATAAAAATAATGATGTATAAATGAAATATAAAATTTATTACAGAAAATATATATATAACTTCGTAGTATGTAGTGTAGATTACTACATATATATTTTTCATCTTCTAACTCTCATTTTTTGTATTATGTTTTGTTCATTTGTTATATATATATATATGTATGTATATATATATATATATATATATATTTTCACAATACATGAAAGCTGAAAATAAATGATATACCTATCCGAGTTATACAGACTCTTTTCTTGAATACGTTATAGGGATCATTTGAAAATTTCATTTTTTCGTACATCATCAAGATTTGCTTGCCTCAGTTACGCCAACCCTCAGTTTCTCACTTGAAAACTCACTTGGATTAGATGAATTCTCGTTTCTTTATTATTACTATTATTATTGCCATTATTACAATTTCAACAGATACGCATATTTTTATATTATATAGTCTATGTACTTGTACAATACATGAATGGTAGTCTTATTTGTTAAAAAATAATAAATATCTGGTTGAATTTCTTCTATAAAATACAATGATGATTATATTAATAAAGCACTAGGCAAAATTTACTTTCGTTTGTTAGCAGACTGGTTGTTTATTTATTTTGAGAGGGAATTATTTTTCTGAAAATTTGATTGAACACTCTTGTTCTAGTAATTATTATAAATGCATGAAAACCTACGAGTAGCGTTGATATCAATACTTATTTTAATTTTCCTGCGATAATAAAGTATTTAAAAATAATCGGTTATAAGATTATAATGCACTAATTTTTTTGTTTTTTATTTATTTATGTAATTGATATTCCTAATTGGTTATTACTATTAGATATAAGGTAATTGTTTCACCTAAAACGTATCGTTAATTTAAATACTATCTAGAAAGTTTCGATTCATAGTATAAGTGATTCGAACTTGCAGGAAAATTTATGTACTTTCTATGGTTCCATGGAAAAATAATGTACATCGTACACCATCAAAAAATTAAAAATAATAATTTCATTTAAATTTATTTTATATATTATAACTTAATGTGTTTTTTGAGTTGCCAAATAAGAAATACTTATTTCAAATTAAATACTCCATTCAAATTTATTTGTTGAGAAAGGATTTGTAGTAAATAAAATTAAAAATCATAAAAAGTATTCTTGTATAAATAATTATATACTTAAAATTATTCAAAATAATAAAAAAAAAAACGCACTAGGAAAGAGAAAACACTAATATTCATGAACTACTGTCATTTCTGCCAATATAAAAGACACTAGGGATAATTAACCTAAACAATTATTGCCAAAACAAATGTTGGATCATTTCGTGCGCCATTCTGTATAATACAAAATTCCATTTCCGTAGTCCTGCGTTCGAGCTTTAAAGCGTCTGTGTGGAAAATAATGAATTAATTCATTAATAAAAAAAAATGTGTGTGTTTATGTATTATATGTGTTTGTGTGTGCGTGTGCGCGCGCGCACACACATATAATGGTACCTTATATATTATGGTACCTTTTCTAGGATGAAATTGATTCTTAATGTTTTATTAGCTCTATTTCGTTAGTTTTGTAGTGATTTAGATCAGGTTGACAGTAGGTTTTCAATGCTGTGAGTGTTTTGTTGAAGTTCCTGTTGAAGATATTTTTCATCTGGTTTCTTAATCGATCAAAGAATAAATTTGAAAATGAAGATTTATAAAATAAGTTTACAAAATATAAATAATATATAATAAATTGTTCTGTAAGTAAAAATCTGATGAATGTGGTTTACAGTAGTTGAATGTATTGGTATTCAACATCTTAAGTCTCGGTTTGGTTGAACAAAGGAGATGAAAGTTATTTAGATAGATCTTGCGACTTAATAATTTACATTGCATCGTTGTAAATTTTGTATAAAAAAAAGATCTAACAAGTTGTTTACAAACATATGACGAGTTCACAAATTATTTATTGCAATCTCGGTCAGAGATGGTAATTTGTCATGCTCTACAAAATTCCATTACATATTCCTGCAAAAAAACTCTTTATCTAATGTGTAAAGTTAAATTGAAAAAAATTATTAATTTGTAAGTAAAGATCATTTATTCAGTTACCAGTAGCTTCATACCCTGCCTTATCAAATATAATATAATAACACTATTGTTCCAAATTCATAATCCGAAGACTCATTCTTGTTCTCCACATTGTGACACTTCCACAAAGTGGAGAAAACGAAGATACACGTACACCTATTCAGTCTTTATCCAGAGTGATTCAGGAAGGAATGTAACGCTTTGAGAACATTTTCTGGTGATTAAAAGAAAAAAAAATGTTTATTTTTGTTTTGTAGGATGCAAAGTTAAAATCCTTCACATTTTAATATATCTTGTTTTTAAAAAAACTTTGAAACTTTTACATTTGAATTTAGTTTCTGAGAAATTTATACATACGGTTTTAATGAGAGAATCAAATTGTCTACAAATTTTTCTAAAAATTTTTACATGTTTATTATTCATTTAACATAGTTATTTTGCATAATATAACTTAAAATGCTACTGTTAATTTAAATTATCTTTATTTATGTATATTTTTTATTTTTATTTCTTAACGTAAAATAGTATCTTTTTCGACGCCAATCTTCTTTCTTTTAGCCAAGATTTATTAAAAAAAAAAAAATAATAAAAAAAAAACTGTTTAGACCTATTTTTTCTTTCTATTTTTCGCCAGATTTCATATAAAAGCACACAATTTACCACTTAATTTGGGTTCCAAGAATTACGGGCAGGCTTAATTTTACCGAAGGCAAAGAAATCAGTGCATAATCTTTCTTCAACCAACGCTCGCTAATGAAGAGTTTCCGAATCTATGTTTATACAAACTTTCTGTTTATATTATACCAGTAGATCATGGCCTAAAAGTTTTTTACATTTTTCGTAGATCACTATGCTATTGTTTTTGTATTACTTGAGGATTATCACTGGATGGTCCTCGTTCACGTGATGGTCAGTCATACGACTGGCTTACAGCTTCATTATGAAAGCTGATAGTAGTAAATAAAGGAATTCAGAAATATTTATGTGGAATTAACGAAATGAAACCCTGTTACTGTAATACAAATTTTTTACTTTTAATTAACTAATTTCGTGGACACCATTAGATATTTTTATTTAATAGTATAGTAAATGAAAATAATTGTTTCATGTATTGATCAGCGAATGTCTTTAATATCATTAATTTAGGAAAGTCTAATTTTCGGGTATAGCCTGATATTCTTTTATTTATTTGATTAGCATTTGGCAATTAAATATCTTAGTTTAACTTGATCCATCAATGTCTCGAAAGAGTATAAAAATAAAATAAACGCCTACTAAAGTAATGATAAATTGTTTTTAAACAACAAAAGTTATTTAATTTTTAATTAAATACAGTCGAATTATTATAATTTTGGAGTAATTAAGATATTCATCTAGTTAATAATGATAGAGATGAGAATTAAATAGGTAAGTGTACAAATTATTATGCAAAAATAAAATGTAATTTTTAATATATGCTCCAATTTTATGTCGTATCCTGCTGAGAGTAATTGTAGATGTTAATTATTCATGTGGTATCACGCCATGTAGTTAAAACTTTTAAAATTACGGTAATCTATTTTGTTAAATTATTGCTTAATTCTGTTTGAACTATATTCGGATGGATGGTATTTTATTATGTTTAACAAGTCTTTAATAATGAAAAGAGTGCTGCAATCCTACTGGTCAACTACGAAATCTATCGGGAATTTGCTGAATTAAAAACCATGTGCAGTGTATTATATATATATATATTTTACAAGTAGGGTGCAGGATACACTGCCATATCTGTCCTCTATTGACGGAATATTGAACTGAGTTGTAAGTTGTGAAGGGTGGAGATACGTTCACACAAACATATATATATAGACATACATAGAACAGTATACTGACATACGCACGTGTATACACATATACAACATTGCTGTGTCCGTTTCCATAGTAACCAACTGGACACGTGGGGTGCTCATATCAGACAATAAACAGTAAGTGGTGGGGGTGTATAAGTTTTGCCAAATATGGCCGCGATATTTTTTTTTAACGCAAATTTATTTCTTCCGTTTTCTAAAAGTATGACAGGATCCAGTCATTTCAAAACTTTTGTTTAGAAAGCATTTTATTAATTTTGTTTTTACTTATTATTTATGGTGAGTATTTATTTTTATTATTATATTTTTTAGCTATAAAATTATGAAAAAATTAGATTTAAAAAATTTAATTCTTTAATTTTATTTATTGTTTCCTTTACTAAAACAGTTTATATTCATTCTGTTTAAAAAATAAGTAAAATATTTTTTTAAATTGTTAACATAGCGATTATATGGAAAAGGAAAAACAATATTATTTATGTAATATTCTTTTTTTTATTTTATCTTTTCATTTCATGTTAATATTATGAAATTATTTTATAGAAGAAATTATTAATAAGAAATAATAATTTTTTATTAGTAATTTTTCGATGATTCTTTAATTCCAAAGGTAAATATTCGAGCCTATCATTTTTATTTCAATTTATTAACTCATGTTTTAATTAAATTTTAATGAGTGTAATTTAATTTATTTTATATAACAACCCTAGCAAAATTTACGCACACCATGTGTGTATGTGTCTGTGTGTATTTGTGTGTTTGATAGAGAGATGAAAGAGAGAAATAAAGAATTAGAAGTTTGATTTATGTAAAAATATATCAACAAAAATATGATGATAATAATAACAATAAATATAGAACTGAATATTTTAATATATTGTTTTATAATTATTATCAGTAAAACAATTGATTATAACAAATAAAAAACTTGATTAACTTACTAAACAACAATCACAAACTTATATAAAAATTTCTTACGTCTGTTTTAGACTGTATTATTTTATTTTGTTACGTGTTTATTTTTTAACTTTATAATAATTTTATTATAATATTTTTACCCTGTTAAAATAAGTTTTTATAAAATTGCTTTTAATACGTTTTCCTTTGTCTTTTCGGGTAAATACAAAAACAATTCCTCTTCATTTTTGTTAAATAGCAGTATAATTTCCCTCTTTTATGCAGTATGATATTTGGTCATTGTAATCTGTAGGCTATAAAACGCAATCTGATTAATTTTTAACTTTTTTAACAAAATAAGAATACATTTTATTTATCAAGTATTATTACATTTTTATAATCATAAATAGAATAATAGTCTTATTAATACAGAACAACTGTACATTAATAACACCTACACTAACATTAACTAACATTAATACAGAACACGATGACAAAAGAATAAATTTCTAGTACAATAAAATTAGCTTTGTATTAAAATTTTGTTTAAGATATTAGTAAATGGAGAAGTTTGACATCTTGAGTTAAATATAAGATGAACTATCCGTTGTTTTACAGGGTATCAGATATTACACGGAAGGTTAAAAATATTAAAAACATTAAAAATGTTAAATAATATTTAAATAGTAAAACTGTTCAAAATTTATCTCCTTTCTTTCTCCTTAAACGTTTTCTGCTAAACTTCATCAACAAGTAATAATCACATAAAGTTTCCTTGCAGTATGGAGGAAAGAATATCTGTAATAATTTAAATAATAACGTACTTTTTTTTTTACAATTTATATTTATTTGCTTTAATTTTTATAGCGTGTAATTTTTAGCTAAAATATATCCTTAAAATATAAATTTTAAAAACCAGTTTTTCTAATGTAAGGACGGATTTCTCGTTCCGTAGTCGAAGTATAAAGAAATCTTACTTAGAAATTCACTTAAAATTTTTTTTTCTATCGCTAAATCGTTTAATGAAATTATATCCTGAAGGTATAATTTTTGTTATTTTAAAATACAACTTTAGGTAATAAATAATAAAAAATTATTTTTTCATCAAATGAGAGGGAGACTTACAAGTATTTCGATATTTCAAATGAAGAAATAACAAAAATTGCTTACATAGATTTTAATTAAGTTGATATGTCTAATTAAAATAATTTAATATTTTTTCTCAATAATAAGAAGTATATTCATGGGTAATTCTTTACAAGGAAAAAAAATAATTGATATAAAATGAAATAAATAATGAGATTAAAATAATTTTGGTTTTGTTTTGATAAAATAAAAATAAAATTATATTAAATAGATTTTTGGTAATCTATAGGCTAAATTTTATGTTGTAATGTGGACTGTATTCAGTAAACAAATATTATAACATTTCTGTGTAATCTGTGACATCTAGAAAATAATTTACATAATTTTTAGAAATTAAAAGGAAAAATAAAATTCACTCTTTTAAATTTCATTTTGCGGGAAGCAATACTACCCGAAAAATGACACTTTTAAATATTACACGCTTTCTCCTTATGACTCACTGCTGAGATCGTTATTAATGGAGTTACCTCGATAAATTAATACTTAAATACGGGTATTATTATTTTGTTGAAAGATTTATTTTAATAAAAAAAAAAAATATATATTTATATATATATATATATATATATTTATATATATATATATATATTATATATTCCTAGTGTTTACATTGCATTCTGTTCAACTAATGAACAATAAGCAACCTGCTATCGCCCAATGAGATGAGGATGATATATATGTCTTATAAATGAGATGTAATTTTACACAGACTCATTCTACACCATAGACTCATTTTACACCGACGATTCTAGTAAAAGCAGTTACTTTTATACGGATTTGAGTACTAGATCGCGGATACCGGTATTCTTTGGTGATTAGATTTCGATTAACCACACATCTCAGGAATGGTCGACCTGAGACTGTACAATACTAAACTTCATTTCATTCATACACATCATCTTATTCATCCTCTAAAATAGGTTAGGTTATGTGGTTCCGGAAGCTAAACAAAAAAGAAAGAAAGAAGACCGACCATTACTGAATTGTGTCGTAAATTGAAACCCAACTACCAGAGTACACTGGTATCCACTGTCTAATGTTCAAATTTGTATAAAAGAAACTAACTTTCATTAGGATTCAAACCTCAGAACCTTCGACTTCAAAAATCACCTGTTAAACAAGTGATTTTGGGAGGTCGATTTATCACTAGACCAACCTGGTGGGCTATAAAAGATTTAAGATATATTTTATTATTACATTTTTAAAATTGAAAATAATTTAAGGAGAAAAATGTACTCTATTTTCCTATTTTTATTTGACCTTTGACCTTTCAATTATCTGAACTTTCCGGGATAAGTAGAATTAATTTTAAAAAAACGATACACCAAACCATTTTATTTTAAATAAATTTATTTGTAATAAACAATGACGTCTGACTTGAAAGGAAATGCATTTCGGAAAATTCAATTTAAAATCTAACTTCGATTATCATGAACTTTATATTTTTATTTCTCATTCACCGATTTGCTATTACCCTAATAAGAGTTGGTTGTATCTTATTTAAATTTACATTTAATTTATAAAATATAATAATAAGAAAGCTGCATACTTTATATATAAATATTTAAAACGGTTAATCAAAATACGCCTTGTAAAATATTTATTTACATTTTATTCTATAAAAATAGTAGAAATTATTTCTCAGAAATCAGTGGTAATAAATAATAATTAATTCAGCAAAAATATTTTTATTTGATCTTTTCTTTCAATTCCATTTAATTTATTATAATAAAATACGTTACACAATAAAATTTTAATTTTATAGGTATTAGTAGAACATTAACTTTTTTATTAAATGAAGTTTACTCAAGAATTTACTACTTTACAAGTTATTATATTTTATATTAACCTACTTAAACTTTATAAATACTTTAGTAAAAGTTTCTTTTGAAAAGTTTAAACCTTATTGCAGATGATAACTGAATTAATTCACCCACCTGTTGTTGTTAGCTCCAAGTACATAGTAAACGCGCATGAAAAAAAATTAATATTAATAAAATATAATAATAATTATTATTAAAAAATTAAAATTCCCAATTAATAATAATTATAACTATTTGGGAATTTTAACTGCTAAAAAATGTAAAAATATTTCTTTAATATTCTAATAAATATTAAACTATTGTTCAAAAGGTAACTTCCATTTAATTCTGCTGTTTGAATATAAATGTAATTACTGACCACTCCAGACAATTCTTTGGAGCTTAATTACTACCATTTCGAATTTTACTATAAAATTATTTCTCGATTGTCCTGGGAATACGGTCCAGAATTAAAAAAATGAACCATTATAAATAAAAGAAGTCAGTATGACGTATATATTGTGATATATATATATATATGTATAAAACAAATTTGATTATTTTTAAAAAATCTGATATGGACATGTCATAACTTCCTTGTACACCTATTAAATTACATACAGACATTTTTGAAAGTACATCAAATTTTATTTCACTAATAACTTTTGATTTTTTTCATATTTATTTTATATTGTTATTATTGAATTATTATTTATTGTAAACATATTTTTACAATCATAGGTTAATAATTATTAATAAATCAATATATTTAATTAAAAAAAGGAGATGAAGTCGGATTTGAACCGATGTGTCTTACCCCTGAAAGATCCAAATATTTCATTAATTAAAATTCTACTTGGCTATAATTCTGGAACCAATGAAAATAAGTACGACTTATGATATATCGTTGAAAATCTCTCAATGAGGGCTTATTAATGCAGTTAAAAAAGAGTTCAAGATCCAAATTTTTCGGATTTCAGGCTTTTTTTGGGCACTTTTGGTTCAATCGATCGCAATCAAAAGGGAAGCTGCACAACTAGATGTTACAACTCCTAAATTCAAAATTACAACATCCTTCGGCTAATCGTTTTTGAGTTATACGAGATACATACGCACATACGTACGTAAAGGCATCATGCCGATACTAGTCAGAATGGATTCAGGGATGATCAAAATGGATATTTCCGTTGAAATCTGAAAACCGAAATTTTTCGCGATCAAAATACTTCCTTTATTTCGAATAAGGAAGTAAAGATAATAAGATAGTAATGCTTTTATAAACTACAGAAATAATGTAATTTATTTTTTATTTTACGATTATTAATATTTATTTATTATACGAGTATATACATATATTCACTACAAAGCTACTACAAAGTTTATCTTTCATTTACATTTTGTGATTAATTTCTTTTCTTCAATTTATATTCTATAACAAACTAATTTCGTCATTTTCGTAATCAGGAAATATTTTTTCCTTCCAAATTTTTACACAAAAATTCATAAACATTAAATTATAGATGAATAGTTTATTTTTTATTAACACACAGTCCCGTAGTATTTTATTATATGCCCTCGAAATATATTTATTTATTATAATTAATAACATATGTTACACTGATTATATACAGAGTGATTCACGAAGAATGTAACAAACGCTCAGGGGACATGTTCTACTGGTGAAAATAAAGAAAAAAGTTCATATAAACAAAGGCTAGGAAACATTTCGTTAGCAAGAGTCGGCTGGCGAAAGATTTTTACCCCAATTTCTGCGCCTTGGTAAAATTAATCCAGACTAATTCTTTGAATTCAATAGTGGTTTTATATGATACAAAATTTTCAATATAGATTTAGATAAAATTAATATGTAATTATTTTATAGATGATATAATTAGTTTAAATATGTCTTATTGATGTGTTGTTTTATTTGGTTTTTCCGTTTCTTTTTAAACTTTTAAATGTTTTCCTAAAATGTTTAATTCGTTTATTTTGAAGTATTTAAAATTTTGTTTCGTTTAATAAATAGTTAAAATCTGCTGCAACTTGATGTTCTTTGTTTTTAATAAACTTCAAAATTCTTACGATCATATTTAATTTCTATAAGGTTTATTCGTATTAATTTACTAAAAATTAATTCTCCACAAGTTTTAATTAAAATTTTTATGAGTTTTTTATTAATTTAACCAAGTTATTTTACGACAAACATAAAATAGGATGTTTTCGACCTCAATCTTTTCTTTTACCCCAAATTTCTCAAAAACTAGTAAAATAACAGTTCTGGGACCTATTATTTTACAATTTTTCACATTTTAGTTTACATAAAAGATTTAATTTAGGTCCTAAAAATTGCAGTCTGTCTTAATTTTACCGAAGGCGTAGAAATCAGGTCGAAATCTTTCACTACCTTTCTGAAGATTACCCTGAAGATAATAACTGTACTTGGTTAGTCAGTTTTTAACAGCTGATCAATGTATTACTAAAACATTGCATTATTTTTTGCCTGGGTTAGCCATTAATTAATTTATTATTTCTGTTTTTATAAACGTGAAGTTTTTTCATGGAGATCAATTTTTCTATTTTTATACATTTAAAAATGGCAACCGCGGAAACTAATTGAAAAATATGAATTAAGAACAAAAAATTTTCTGTAATCTAAATTAAATTTAAATTAAGTATTTTAATATAATAAAATGTGTCGGTAATAGTAATATAATGTACTTATAATATAAATAATATCCATCTGTGTGTATTTGTGTGTCCGATGATTGAAGTAAGTGTTTGTTTTTTAATAAATACATATTAAGTAGAATGGTTGACTACGTAACAAAAGCAGATGTTAAAAAAGGAAGTTTTACTTGATCTAAAAATCATCCGTTTTACTGGTAGGAATTAGGCCAACTATATAGAATACCCTGTGTTTTTAAAATAGGCCAGCCTCATCTACCCTACAATAACAATGACTTTCAAAACTACCACTTTGAATTTTAAAGCGTACGAGTTTAATTGTTGTTTGATTTGGTAATGGTTGTAGGTCTACGTTAGCAGATGTTTATACTAAATCGATGGGACGGACACTCACTCAGTCAATTATATAAAAGTTTTAACTCGACTTGATGCATCCGCTTTACTGTTCGTCTGCTCATTTTTGGTCGGCCTACGAAGTATATAGGCTTTCTCATTTGGCTAAAGGTAAAGGTAAAACAAAATTATAATATACTAATATAACAGGCCGTATATTTTGGACAGCTGAATACGTAATGCAGCTTGTATCCTGTACGTATGTTTACACACCGCACTCATTTTCAACATCACCTTACCACCTTCCTACAAGCTTATTTCCTCTACATCTATCTACTTTCTTGGCACCATTGCCTCCTCTACATTATAACCCTGTCATTACTATTATTATTATTTCTAGATCTATTATTACTACTATTATTATCATCATCAGTGTAATAAACCAGTTAATGTATGACGATAGTTAACTTAGGTTAACCTAGGTAAGTAAAGTTTCATTTTACGTCATTTAACTTTTTTTTTCTTATTATATTATCGCAGTTTTTTTTTTTAATATTTCATATTGGAATTTAATAAAACAATAATGCAGTAATTATCATCATAACCTCATTTTTAAATAGTTTCTGAATTATTCTGTCAGATCTTAAATTTGCATCATGAATTGTTTTGATAAAAAAAATTTTCTAAATAACTGATTTAAAAAATTCATGATTTAAAAAGAATCTGATGTGGATACTACATGACTTCCTTGTACACCTTGTAATAACATATACTCATTTTTTTTTAAATGAAAAGTACATAAAATTTTATTCCATTAATAACTTCTGATATTTTTTCTTTTTTTTTGTTATTGTTATTATTGCTATTATTGTGATATTATTTATTGTAAAACTTTTTATAAGCAGAGGTTAATAATTATAAATAAATCAATATCTTTAAATTAAAAAAAAGTTAAAGAAAAATGAAATGAAGTCGGATTATAACCGATGTGCCTTCCTCTAGTAAAATCCAAATATCTCATTAATTAAACTTTTATTTGGCTATAACTCTGGAACCAATGAAAATAAGTACCACTTATGAACATCGTTGAAAAGCTTTCAACGAAGGCTTATTACTGCAGTTAAGAAAAAGTTCAAAATCCAAATGTTTTTGATTTTAAGCTATTTTGGACACTTTTCGTCCAGTCGATTGCAGTCAAAAGGGGAGTTGCATAACCAGATGTTACAACAGTCCTAAATCCAAAATTACAACATCCTAATCGATTTTGAGTTATGATACATACTTATGATGATCGTACAGACGTCACGTCAAAACTAGTCAAAATTCATTCAGGGTAAGTCAAAATGGATATTTTCGTTGAAATCTGAAAACCAAAATTTTTCTCGATCACAATACTTCCTTTACTTCATACAAGCAAGTAAAAGTACATGTAAACGATATAATTGAATGCGAAGTTGTAATTAAAAAAAAAAAAAAAAAAATTGTGTGTATGTTAAAGTAGCAATTATTTGTTTGTGATGGATGTGTTAGTTTATTCCTAATAATATAGCAAAAAATAAGTGTGTATGTGTATATACAGTGTAAATATAATAAGTGTATATATATATATATATATATATATATATATATATATAAGAACATGTGACTGATTCATAACCAACGTCCAACAAAAACTTAAAGATAAATTGGTGAAAATTTGATATACATTCTTCTTACGGTGCATGTGCACACAAAGAAAGGATTTTTTGAAATTACGAGTTTAAAGGTTAAAATGGAATAACAATGAAATTGAGTATTTTTTTAATTTCTTGGTAATAAATGAAAATATCAACTTGATTATTGGTTTGTGCTACTTTTATATAAATATAAAAGTTGAAAAAAAATTTAAATATACTTTTATATATAAATATAAAAGTTTAAAATATAAAAATGTGAAAACCTGCCTTTGAGCAGAACACTTATTGTTATTAATTAATGAGGTAATTGGGTCTTACAAGAGGAAGGCACATCAGTATATTGATTTATTAATAATTATTAACCTCTGTTTGAAAAAAAATTAATATAAATAATAATTCAAAAACAAAAAAAAAAATATGAAAAAAAAAATGTATAAAAAAATATATGTAATTTAGTAGGCATTCAAGGAATTCATGTGGTGTCCAAATCAGACCTTTTAAGTTCAGATTCATTTTTAAAACTCTATACTAAATTAAAATTAACTATCGAACACCTTACTAACCGTTAATTTGACACCACGTTCAAAATTATTAACAATCCAAATTTACTGAATAGATTTTTTTTTGATTTTTTTTATTATTATCTTTCTTTCAATCGGTCAGTTTTATTTTTTTTGAGACTTAAATTATAATTTATATTTTTCCTTCCTCAAGAAATTTAATGACAAGAAAATTATTGTTAATTAAAATGCTCGAGATAAGGCTCTTTGAAATGCAGGAAACGTGCAATTTTTCCCCCTGAGTTTTTCAATTAATTTTTGGAACGGTATATATTGAATATAACAATGACAACAGGCTTCATATGAAATAAGGAAAACCACTTCACTCTTCACTTCACCTTCCGTAATAAACATGAAAAGGGACTTGTTTATTTTTGAGAGCTACTTTAAAATTTTGTTGTATGTTTTTTTTTTACGCCAGGTGGCTTAAAATAATTTTGTTATAGGATTAATAGATAGATGCATGCGATATAGCACTATTTCATATGTTCTGTTCATGATCTGCGATACTTATTAGCTCAAAAATTAATAACTGTACATTAGTAGTGATCATAAAGGTATATAATTTACAAGGGGGTAATTTATAACGTATATGAACTTACGTGAATGAAATATTTTATTGTACGAAGCTTTCAGTTATCCTACAAATAAAATTTCGTTCAAAAACATAATTTCCGGTAGATACGCAAATTATTTGTGAACTAAAATAATTTACTAATATGTACAAATACCGTCAATCGGATTCATTCATAAAATCAATAACTTATTTGTAAAGACGAGTTAAATCAGTTAAACCCAAGATTTAACAGATTTAATTTCTAATTCTAGAAATTTGCTAGAATTAAAAATTATGTACGTTCATAGTTATTAGGTAATAATTTTAATAAAAAATATGTAGATCTCGTAATCCTGTTACTGGGACAGGATTAGACATTCACATTTCTAAATCACATTCACAGTTATTTGTTATGAAATCACATTCACATTACATCATAACATATACACATTTTCTAAATCAAAGTCATTTAAAACCTTCTGTTTATTTACTAAAGTGCCAATTATTTAAATTTTTGACCTAAAAGCATATATATTAAGACAATTTATATGTTGTGTTTTTTAAAATTTAAATTATGGAATTAATGTTGTGCTTCTACCAATGAAAAAAATTATTAGGTTACGCTTGATTATTGAAAAGCAAGGTTAACTTTAGGTTAACTAAAATTAAAAGCAATTGATTATATTTAAAAAAAAAAAAAAACACTTCACTAAATTACTAATTAGAAGAAAACTGCTTTAAAATATTAAGTTAGATTAGGTTTAAAATTTAAATACACCTGAAAAATATTTACAATGTTGTAATTTAAACCAACCAGATTTAAGCTACAGTTGGTAGAACATAGACATGTAAACCATAGACCGCACCGTTTTTATTCTGGGATGACTAGACACTTTGCCAGCCGTATACTGAATAAAAAGATTATAATATTAAGGTTGATATAGGCCTAGGTAACAATTAAAAATACCATCAGATATATTAAAATAACCCCTATACAATAAGGGATGATGGAATGGGGATTGTTGTGGGTAACGGGATGTAACTTAGGGCTAGACAGGGTTGGAAAAAAATATCAAATTTCCTTTTTAGTCGTCAATTGCCTCATTCTTCTTCTTTATAGTCAAACTCGCTTTTTTCTACTTCTTTTGTCGTCTCATTCTTTCCCAACATGTGCTTCTATCACTTACTCCTTTTTCCTTCCCCTTTTTCCCTTTTTTTAAAATAACGCTGTCTGATTATACTAAGAATGACGAATCACATCCTTTCCGCGGAATCAAACTCGGGACTACTTAATATGTATTAACTGGGGATAAACATTTGTATTTTTTTGAATATATACCTTCAGAAATTAACAATTAAAATGTATTAATTTATTCCAAAAATTATTTTTCACTTAATTTTATAAAAATAATCAATTATAATTATCTTTTACTTATTCCTTTATTCCTTTATATGTTATCGTGTGATGTTTTTTCATTAATTAGTATGTTATTAATTTCTTTTTTAATGTATTTCTAAAAATAATAAACAAAAGAGTTACGTTGTGCTCTTTATTGGTTTTAATTTTTATTTGTTTATATATTTTATTTATATTTATTTATTTACACCAGACCTGGGCATTGTCGGACCTGGTGTCCCTGGCCTTAGCGGTTAGAGACAGAATCAAGATGAAAATAAGGAAAAGATCCAGAACCGGTGAGCCGACCTGCGATGCCAGACGTACTGCTGGTAGGCGGGGAGGCTCATTAGAGTCGCAAGAACACTCCCCTGGGCTGAGTTATACTTGATTGTTGAGCCGGCTCAGGGGAGCGGGAGAGCAAACACAAAAAAATGTTTTATTTATTTGGGTTTTAGTGATGAAAAGGTATTAAAAGAAAGTTCAAATTCATTGAAAATACCTTTATAATTTCTGATAATCTATCTAACCCACGTTCTTTATTTAAAAATAGTCACAATTTATAAAAAAAAAAAAAAAAAATATATAAATTGGATATTATTATGGTGTAGCTTAAAGAATTTGTTTAACCTTAGTGCATGTTACTTGTAATTTTTTATGGTTTTTAATTACATAATAAATAATTTAAAAACAAAAATAAAATCAAAACTTAATTGAAGAAGTAAATATAACCGATTTTTCGAAGAAAAGTACGGTATTATATTTGGTCACAAGGAGTGGCGGGGGGTGAAAATGAATTTCTTTATGTTTTCAGGTATGAGGAGTACGAAAATACTTAAATTCATCTATATATGTAGGACTATGTATAAAATTTTCACTCTACTCGAAAATTTTCAAAACTACTTGATCAATTTCATTGAAATTTAGATATGTTGCAATAGTACGAGTATATCTGGAAGTTATGTATATAAATATTTGATGATGATTGATCAAGTGCTTCTTGAATTACGCTCAATTTAAGATCAAAAAAATTTGAGCGGAGCAAGTTAACAGCGAGGTTCGTTATAATGCTGCAAGTTTGAACATTGAAGTCTCTTTTTATACATGTTTCAAGTATATACTAACAGATAGTAGCACAAGATTGTTACTCTTCTAAAACAGATTTAAATGTTATTTTAAATAACTTATTATTTTATACAGAGTGTCCCATGAAAAAACATGAAAGTTTTAGGACATGTTCTACTGGTAAAAATAATGAAAAAAAGATGATATAAACATAAGTCTGGAAAGGCTTTGTTTTCGAGTTACGGCTAGCGAAAGATTTCGCCCGGATTTCAGCTCTTCTAATAAAAATCAGCCCTACTATAATTTCTGGGACCCAACTTAAGGTGTAAAACTTTACTACTTAGGAGTAAAACCACAAACTGGTGGTTTCTTATATAATTTAAGCTGGGAAATAGGATAAAATAGGTCTTAGAACTGTAACTTCAGTAGTTTTTAAAATATCCGACATCAAACCCAAAATTCGGTGTCGAAAAGCAAGTTGTTTTTCTTTTTTTAGGTTTATAGTACAATAACTTTGTTAAATGACTAATAAATGAGAAAGATTAAGTAACAGAACTTGTAGAGAATTTAACTCTGTGAAAATGAATGTAAACACAGCTCATAAAAGTAACTAAAACTTTTAAAAATAGCTTTTTATTGAAAAAAAAAAAACAGACGAAATAGAAAAATGTATTATTCTTTCGTATCTAATAAAAATTTTTTTAAAGCATTTTTTTTAAAAATTCTTCTCAGTTCATATAAAATCACTAAATTCATCCTTTAATTTGGGTCCCAAGAATTACAATCGATAAGAACGCAGAAATTCGGATGAAATCATTCGCTAGCCGTAACTTGAAAACGAAGCGTTTCCAGTGTTATGTTTGTATGAAATTTATTCATTATTTTCATCAGTAGAACATAAACTGTGAAGTTTCTCTGTTTCTTCGTGTAACACTCTATAAGAAAAACAAACTTTTTTTAAACATTTTTTCATTAAATTACGTTATAATAATTTAATTATTTTATTTATCTTTTGTTATGAATGAGCGGGTTCAGCAGCTGCTGTCATTAGCCCGGTGAAAATTGGTAGCGGATTAAAAAAGTCTATTCCGGGATTCGAACTCAGGACCTCCGCAAAAATGTCGAAACGCAGAATTAAATAATAATAATTTAATTCTGCTATAAGCAGAACATATATTTGAATATTAAAAAAATTATATCTTTTTTACTTTTCTCTCAATTTTTTGTAAAATTTTAGATTAGAATTTGCTTGATACATTTCAAACAAAATAAAATAATGAAAGTCAGTCTTCTTGAAAGAAATTTTTTTGTAATTTCATACTCGTTAGCTTATCAACATAAATAAATATATATA
Organism: Lycorma delicatula; assembly: GCF_047948215.1. Classification (NCBI taxonomy): domain Eukaryota; kingdom Metazoa; phylum Arthropoda; class Insecta; order Hemiptera; family Fulgoridae; genus Lycorma; species Lycorma delicatula. The sequence continues at coordinate 96,142,996 of NC_134460.1, forward strand.
TATTTTAGAATCCACAATGAATGAATGTATTTCTAAAAAAAAATAAATATAATTTTTTTGTTAAGAGGAATTACTGCTTAGAATTTCAATGATATTTTCCAGCCTAAAACTGCTTGGCAATTAACTATATTTAAAAATTTTGACATTTTTCTCAAACATCACTTTGGTACCGTTAAAAAGAAATATGGTAATACAAAATAATCAAAACGTGCAATGTATCTTTTGTTTTGTTATTTAGAAAATTAGTGAATTAATTAATCTTTACAATCTACATTGAAATAAATATATTTTCAACTACTGTGGTGTATTGAATTTAAAAAAAAAATTCTTATCAGATGCTTAATGTAATTAAAGTTTTTTTTTCAAAATTTCAGAGTCGCTTAAGACCGCAAGTTTGGATGTTATTGTACTTGAGTGATTGGTATTTCTCTTACGTAAAGTATATTCAAAATGTTCTGGAACTGTCTATTAAACTAATAAAGATAAAAAATTAAGATTCTACCTTTGATAATAAAAGTAATGGTAAATTTATTTCTCGCCCTAAGTGTCTTTTTATGAAAGTGTGCAATTAAAAAGTTTTTAATATAAAATTCCATTGAATTGAGTCATTTTTTGTAGGAAAATTTTAAACTACAGATTGATATTTTTTCGAGCACAATATGAAAACCCGATGAAAACTCCATAATAGCCAGGTTTAATTTTTATAAAAATAATAATAATAAGAAAAAAATGTTTAAAATTCTACAGTTATTTAAAAATATAACCCGAGTTATTATTATTCAATATAATTTTTTTAATACAAAAATTGTAAGTAAAAAGTCTGTAAAAATGTTGAACGTTGTTAAACGATTATTTTACGCCATAATTTTAGATTTAATTTATCTTAGTTTTACCTAGCTTGGTTTACAATAATTCCTCTCCACAATTTGACAGTGTGTCAATAAATAAGAGTAATGTTCAATATCATTCTTCAGCTTTTCTATCCTTTGGTGTAAAAATATGTCAGAAATTGATGTATGCTTAAACAAAAATGAGAGATGTTATATCTTTTTGAAATCATTGTCTATATATTCTGAATATTTTAATTTAACAACTTGAATAACAGAGGCTGCTTCATTAACTCATAGATTGTAATACGATTTTTTTTGTTAAGCATAATTTTAATAATAATAGAGGAAATAAAGCACTTATTTAAATACTTTAAGGAGATTGATTTCCATTTATGAGATATTGATTTGATCGTCACATCCTCTAGTTTTTGTAGTCTCCTTTAATAATTAAAATTTTTTAAATGTGTTGTTATTTGGCGAAAGTTTACATTTAAATGTTTCGTGTTGATGACAAAAAGGAAAAATAGTGAAATTATTCCATGGGCCAAAAGTTAAAAATAATGCGTCAAAAGTTTTTTGTATCAATAAATAAAAAAAAAAAACAATTTTCTATCTTTATTGATTTAAAAGTTATCTAAAAAATGTTCTTGTACTTCATATATATATATATACACCCGCACATAAACACACTCGTACACAACCATGTATGAGAACAATAGCGTATGAGAATGAACAGCAATTTGTTGTTCTGTTGAACTGTTTGTACTAATATTTTTTATTATTATATATAAAAAAAATATAATAATAGTAAAAAAGAACAATGTATTTAATATAAAATCTTTTGTATTTAAAGATAAATTGGTTTATCTTTTAAATAATTTGTCGGTTTTGTTTTTATTTTTAAAAAATAAATCCAGCCATAAAATTATAGCATTAGTGAGTAAATGCAGCTGTACTTAACAGACAGTGTGTGGTGTGTGCTTGATTGATGAGAACAAGCAAGAGAAATAGCCAGGCCGCTGTCCAGAAGGCGTGAACCGACACGTTCTGTACGCAGACAAAAAAAAAAACATCCTCCTACGGATTAATGGGACGGGTAAAGGATACGAGGATGAGGGGTCGGGTGAGGTAATTTTTTCCACTCCATATAAAAAAACAGAAATTCGTTAAGAGGGAAGAATTGCTTCCTTGCGTCACTCATATGCATATGCAGATGGTCCGTGGTCCACAAATCATGCGGAGCTATGAAAGGGCTGACACGGGGGGTTGAAACCGTGTTTTGTTGCCGGTTGATGGGAAAAAATGACGATCGGGAAAAAAACATAAAATAGGAGCCTGGGATGGGCAGATCGGAAGGGTTGACTAAAATACATATGCGTCCGCTATGCAAATCTGCCTCCTAAATCGACAATACCTCTTTCTACCTGGGGATTCTTCTTTCTGTGACACAAAGACTTGTTAAGCCCTTTTGTGGCGGTGTCCCTATTACCTATTTCCCTACACTTGCCTCGGCCCCATTCCGTGTCATCTTGTTTAGGTCTCCACGAGTCAATTATACTTATTCTTGTTGTCGAGGGGGACATTCTATATTCTAATTTTTAGCAGACACATAGTATAGGCAAAAGAATTCAACTATATTCATACAGTACGATTAACATGCTAAATGCGTTATACAGAATAATCAAAAGGTTTGGAAATAAACGAATTTGTAACTGTTATTTCATGCACTTAACAAAACTCGAATTAAACTGTTTATTGTCTGTTATGAATGAAATTACTGAAATGTTTAAACAGAATAAAAATTATAACACGGTTTTGTAAATTTGTTTTAAGTTTGTTAATCGTAAGATAAAAAGTATTATAATTTGTTATTCAAAAGAAGTTGTGTTTAAATTATACACTAAAATACACGAAAATTTTATATTTATATTAAAATCAACTGTAATCCATTCAAAATCGGTACATGGAAAAAACATTAATTTGTAAATTTGTATTTACGGACAAGTTTTGGAATAATTAATTCTACAAATTCAAAATCATATTTTCTTTCTTTAATGCTTATCATTGTAACACCTAGTTGTAATAAATAATATAAACAATTTTCTATTGATAAAAAAATTAAAATTCGAATTTTAGCTTTCTGTTTGAAAAAACTGAATTCAATAACACAAAAATTTCGTTACAGTTTATTAAAAATTATTTTACATAAATGTTCAAATAAAATATTTGTGTTAATATTTTGATGGAAACGAACTAAAACGTTGACAACATGAATATTTCTAAAATATTTATGCCGATTCTTCGTGGTGTAGTGGTAGTGTCTCGGCCATTTATCCGGAGGTCCCGAGTTCGAATCCCAGTCAGGCATGGAATTTATCATACGCTATAAAATTCCATTTCCTCCATATCCCACGCACAGTCTTCCAGCTTATGTGGTGATATAAAAAAAAAATATTTATATATTTATGTTATGTCTTATTATGATGGTGTAAAAATTGAAAACGTTCGTGTAACGTGTGATTTTGTAGGTAAATATGGATTTTTACTATTGTTAATGTTCTTATACCAATTATATCCACTGATTAAGCCTGGTAAAAAACCTTTAACAAAACTAAACTTATGTAAACGAAAAAGTATAATACGCTCTTTTAAACTATCTTTTAAACTATAGTTTATTTTAAGTCTTAAGTCTAAGTCTTATTTATTATCCTTCAAAAAGAAAATCTGATGTGGGCACCACATTACTTCCTTGTACACCTATTAAATTACATATACACATTTTTTTTACAATGAAAAAGTACATAAAATTTTATTTCATTAATAATTTCTGATATTTTTTCATATTTTTTTTTTATTTATTGAATTATTATTTATCGTAATTTTTTTTTACAATCAGAGGTTAATAATTATTAATAAATAAATATATTTAAATGAAATAAAAGTTAAAAAAAAAGTCCAGATGAAGTCTGATTTGAACCGATGTGCCTTCCCCTAAGAAGATCCAAATATTTCATTGATGAAAATTTCTTTTCATTTGGTATGTCGTTGAAAAGCTCTCGTTGAGGGCTTGTTACTGCAGTTAGAAAAAGTCCAAAATCCAGATTTTTTTGAATTTGGGGCTTTTTTGGACACTTTTGGTTCATTCGATTGCAATCAAAAAGGGCACAACTAAATGTTACAACAGTCCTAAATCCAAACTTTCAACATCCTACGGCTAATCGTTTTTGAGTTATGCGCGATACATACGTACGTACAGACGAAGCTAGTAAAAATGAATCAGGGGCGTCAAGATGGATATTTCCGTTGAAATCTAAAAACCGAATTTTTTCACGATCACAATACTTCCTTTGCGTCGTACGAGAATGTAACAATAAATAAGGTAGGATAGCTTAAATTGTTCGTAGATCAACTTTTAATTAATTAAGTTTTTTTTTATTAACATTTTAGGATAGAAGGTTTTTGTGTTTAAATTTATGCCACAAAAGATGTTAAATTTAAATGCATCTGTTATTTTTATTAAAAAAAAAAATATTTAATTATTTTCTTGCCTTTATTGCTTTTGATTATCTAAAATTAAGTGTACTAAATATCGTGGATATTAAATGAGTTTCCTATTCTTTCATGTGACATAGTCCCCGGGCTTTGCATAGCAATATCTTTTAACATATTTCTCTTCGATTTCGAGATTTGATGTTGTAGACAATCTGAAAAGTTTATTAGGTACAAAAAAATCTTAGTTTGGAGTTATTTCAATGTTTCAACACAAATCCTATGATACTTTATTAAAAGATAAAACTGAAACATTCTTTAAAATGGTGAGGAGGCTGAAGATTAAGGTGTTGTATAATGTGGAAGTTAAAATAAAAGATAAACATAAATCAGATAGGAGAAAAACATTTAAAGACATTACAAACCTTGTATGTTATTAACAGCTCTTAAGCTAGCTGATAGCTGAATTTAAACAACTACGATGGTAATTTATGTTCTAAATGGGAACATATAAAAAGTACATTCAAGAAAAGTTTTTTGAATATTGTCAATATTTTTCTTTAATGTGACTCAAATTTTTACATTTGGTATTTTGATAGTTACCATATGTAATACAATAGTTTTTATATATTTACATAAAGTTAATTCATCCTTTTTTTTCCCCGCGGAATTTTAAAAAAGAATCTAGAACTTTTATTATGAATAGTCGATATTCATATTATTTGTGTTTTTAGTATTTTATTTCTTTCAATTTGATTAAAAATATAATGTTTTATAAATGGAAGAGATAACCACATATATAGTCTTAAGCATAAGTAAGGATAGCTAGTCCCTTGGTAATACTGATGTCTCCACAAGATTTGAAAGCATTCGCACATGTCAATATACTCTATTCATATCTTCCAATAACAACAACCAATCTATCCCTCTTGAGTTTCCCCGTCCTTTTGGCTTTCCTTTTCTTTCTCTTTCGCTCTCTTTCTTCAACTCACACCGTTAGGGATTCAAATTTATCACGTCAACTCTCTCTCTTTATCACTTTCCAGTTTCCTTCTCTATATCTCCCTCGTATATAATAACATCGCGCACGCGTATTCACAAACATATATCCACTTTTCCTATGAGATCCAATCCGAGAAGTGATTCTTTTTTCCGATTGCCTAATTTATTTTATGTACCAGAATCCTGTCCATAACAGTATAACCGTTTTTCACATACTATATTCGGATTAGAAAATGAAATACTTTTCAGAATATCTTTCATCTTCTCTTTTCTTCAATTTCATTCTAGTCAATTTCATAAAATTTCAATTTTTTCCTTCCTTTCTTTCTGTTTCAATTTTTTCTTCACATCGTTTTTATAATCTATACCCTCTGTTGGTGTCTTGTTCTCTGCTTTTGTAGTCTTGTAATAAATAAAGAAGTTTGCTTTACTTGTGGACCATGTATGGAATAATGTTTAAGGAGATATCTAAAAATAAAGTTTATTAATGCAGTTATCAAAAGATTTAAAATATATTAAATATACATATATATATATATATATATGAACATTGTTGAGATCTGTTTGTAATTAATGTATTAATAGAATTAACCCTAATGTATAATATAGAAGACCAGAGAGATTAGCTGCAGCCCAGCTTTCCTGCAAACTGATTGCAAAATAACTTAGTAAAGGCGATGGTTCTAAAAATAATTAGATATAAACAGAAATTAGATAGTTTTGAACTTACTTCGTCGGAAATTAAGCAGAAAATTCATTAATATTCTGTTACATTAATGAACTTAAAATAAGTCCCCAAATCAATTTGTGAACAAGTTAACCAATGAGTTAACAACGATAGAGGACTAATATCAAATAACCTTTTCAGGTTTAGACATATTAAAAATCTTTTTGTGAATGTTTTTAATCATAAGAGAATATTTATGTTTGTATCCTCTCCTTTAGAATTATTTTCATGGGCTGTGTTATCTCTGATTGGTTTAAGGTTTTTGAATTGTCTTTATCTATCTTAAGATAAGCTTTATGTCCAACCTTTGAAAGAAGCATGGCCATACTCGTTCTGAAGTTTAGGTTGAAGGTTTAAATGTTTGACTGTTTTAAGCTAAATTTATGCTTTCTATTAAAATTGTCTAAAATGAAAATAATTTTTTATATCTTTTTTATTCTCGTGTATTGTTTCACAAAATCATATGGTATTTAGTATTTATTATCACATATTTCTCTATAAGGGGGTCCAAAAAAAGTATTCACTATTTGGTAGTCCATATCTTGTGACAAATTTGACTTGAGGTGACAATTTTTGGCGCTGAGAGAGGGTTATGGTATGTATTCGAAATGACCACCAGCAGCTTTTACACAACGCTCATGGCGCCGAACTGCGGCTGCTAGTACATCTGACCTAATGGCAGCACATGACTCACCGATTTTTTCACGTAGCTTGTCGATTGTTGCTGGTTTTTTCGAAAAACGATATTCTTGACGGTTCCCCAGAGGTAGAAGTCCAGAGGTATCAAATCAGGAGACAGAGTGGGTTCTCAACAGCAGCTCTTCGACTCACCCACCGTCCAGGTAGAGTTTTATCGAGGTACCTGACACCTCGATGGCAGTGAGGCGGGGCTCCGTCTTGTTACATGTAAAAATGTTCATCTTCAAAACCTTAAGACATCCTTGACTGAAGCATTTCAAGATATGCCTCACCTGTTACGGTACTCTTTCTCGAAGAAACCAATAAAACTACGCACTGATAGACCACACCACACAGCAACCCCGGTAGATTCACTGCCCTGTCCACATGAGAATGAGGATTTTCAGGAGCCAAGTAGACACAATAGTGACGGTTCACAGGTCCGTTAAGTTTGAATTGTGCCTCGTCAGTCCACAATGACTTCCCTGCAAATTGCCTCATCCTCGCCAACTATGTGCTGAAACCAGTCATAGTATTCCATCCTTCGATCTGGGTCGTCCTGATTCATCGCGTGAAGCAGACTTGGAATGCACACTTTCCACTTTCAGCTTTTACACTTGATCGGTTCACTCTACTTTCCCGCGCTCTCTAGTTCAATGATTTTTGCGCTGATCGGGTGAAATGTTTAACATCGTAGTACTGGACTTTAACACCGTAGACTTGTAGCTTTTCGTGGTCGGCCGGATCTTTCCTTGTTCCTAAATCTCTGCCACTGCCATTTATTTCGTAAATGTTCTCTTACTTCCAGTACCACTTCAGTACAGGCTTGCATTCAACAAATGATAAGCGAAACTCTGCTATTGTTGCTACTCGACTGTCTTCTGTTGCACTGGCTAATATGACTGGCTAGTTCCACCACCAACCCTCCGCATATGCGCGACATAAATTGCCAGCTCCGCCTACCACGATAAATTTAATACCTTACACTACGCTACACATTAGATAAGTAAGTGCTTTTGTTTAGATATTATTTAATTACAAACAGTGAGTACATTTTATTAGACCCTTCTATGTATATATATATATATATATATATATATATATTTTAAATCACTTCATAATCACTACAGTTACTCCTTAATTTGGGTCCTAAGGATCTGGCTTAATATTACTGAAGATACAGAAACAAGGCGAAATCTTTCTGCCAGCCGACACTCGATAACAAAGCGTTTCCGAACTTACGTTTTTATGAACCTCTTTATTTTCACCAGTAGAACATTTCTTGAAAGTTTTTTACATTCTTCGTGAGTCATTCTGTGTTAAATTATATGAAGTCGAGTATGCGCAGTCCATTTCTACTCAATATAACAATTCTACTGTAATATAGAGAACATTCAGTACAGAAAATGACATTCACTTTTTCATCACTGGGATTGTCTGAATAAAGGATAACATTACTCTAAGAGAATGAGACACATTAAATAAAGAGTAGAATTATTACATCTTCTGTTATAAAACAACTTTAGTTTTTACTTTCTCAATTAAGTTACTAAATTATTGTTCAACCCAGTTTTCAAGATTCCATAATACAATTTTTGTATACAGTTCATTAGCACATTTTACGAAGTATAAATATATCAGTGAGTGAAAGTAAAACCTGTTGGAACAAGAGATAAATTTAAAGTTTTACAGAATTTTGTAATCTCCTTTAATAACCGTAGAAAAAATATTTTCTGCACTTAATATCGCAGCTAAATTTAAGTTTTGAAATCTGTCCGACCCTAATTCACTTCTGCGTCAATAAAAGAATGATCCAATTTACTAGTATATAAAAAAATACTAGTAAAATAAAAAAATTAAAATTACTTTTAAAAACATTTTTTTCTTTCTAAAAATATATGATTATGAAATGATAGAGGTCATAAGAAAATATCAATTAGGCGTAAATTAAAGTTAAATGCCTATTACAAAAATTTATCATATCACAAAAACTTATACAATTTAGTTTAAAAAAAAAAAATGAATAAGAATGAGGCCATAGAAACTTGTTTAATTTGAATTTTTGGAAATTTTTTGTTTAAAATCAATTCGGCGTGGGATAATATTTAAAAAAATAAAAGAAAAAATATTTCTTTTTAAAATGAATAATCAGATCTAGGAGAGTCATATTTTACTTTCTTCCTCTTCTTCTTCCATTCTCAGAACCAGTCACTTCTGGGTCAGAGTTTGGACCTGCTATCGCTTCTTCTATCCATCCACATCTCTTCATTGAACACTTTAACATATACTCTTTTAATTGTGTCTTCTACTATCATATTACTATAAAAATATCCTTAGCTACTCTTTTTTCTACCATTCTGTTTAAATTGCCGAATCACCCTAATATATTCTCTTCTATTGTTTTCTAAAGTTTAATTTTCTGTTTTCAAAGTGTATTCTCTCTGCTTAATTTTCCATTTTGTGGTATTTCACTAACCAAGTATTTAAATGATTCTATTACTTCTGTCTTCGCCATAAACTTTAAAATATAAACTACCTCTTTCTTCCCGTGTAAGAATAACTTTCTTGGTTTTCTCTGTAGTAATTTGCATTCCTCACACTCTAATCTTCCTATCTCAATCATTAATCTCGTACTGTAGTTGTTTCTCAATTTCTCCAATTATTACAATATCACCACAAAACAGCCAAGCTCTCATTTCCTGTTTGTTAGATTTCTTTTTTACATGCTTATCTTTCTCAATTATTACAGATATAAACAAAACAAGTGAAATACATTTCCTTGCCTCAGTACAGTTTTGACTGAATGAAGTCAGAGAGACCAAAAAATGTTTTTACACTATTATTAATTTTCTTTTACAATACAAAATTTCAGTGAGTTATATTCCAATATCTCTTGTCTTTAATCCTTTCCATACATTTTTCTTTGTTTTAACTAAGTTTTGGGAAGCACAGAAATAAAAAAAAATACGATTATTTATATTGCATTGTAACAGAAAAAGTTGAAAACACAGTTGTTTCTGATGCACGGCTTACACACACATACACATACAACGTAATTTAAAGAATTTGTCATTTTATTTAAATAATATTTTTTCGTTTATTTAATTCAATGATTCTAACTAAAGCGATCCCGCATACTATATTTAATTCGTGCTGGTGTGGAGGTACTAGCGCGACGGTTAGAACAAACTAAACTAATATATTTTCATAACTTACATAGAACAAATTTCGCTTGTACGGTCGACAAACTGGTGTATCCACGAGGCATAACGCACCAGGTTCCGAATCAACCGGGCGATCGAGTTTGAGACCCAACTAGACCAAATTATTATTTTACACTTTAAATATTATTCATTTTTTTAAATTCTACCGCTCACATACTGCATCACAGCATATAAGACGACTACAACAGAATTTTTATTAAGTGGGGGGTGTGATTTTGCGAAAAGTTTTTTCCAAATTTTTTTTTTTAAATGTTAAGAAATATGCCTTAGAAAAATGTGGACTTAATTAGGCGAAATCTCGAGATACTGAGGGTGACCTTGCTGTACAGTCTCACTTCCTTGACCTTTTTATTTGAAAATTTAACGGCATCAATGCCCCTATATGTAGAAGTAATCTGACTAAGTTTTATCAAAATCGGTCCAGTAGTTCTGAAGATATAAGGTGATTTAGAGACCAACACGTACATACGAACATTAACATCCTGAAAATTTCCATCCTTTTTTTTTTGATTCTCAGGTGTGAAAACGTCAAGACCGGTGTAAACGGCATATTCCCCAATTTGATCAATTACAATACTTTCCCTTCTAGAGCTACAACTACAGCGCTATCTAGATGGGAAAGTAAAAATTTTATGATAAAAAAAAAGAAGTAAAAATTATTTTAAATCTGTTTTTAATTTTGAAGATTTCATGAAATTTTATGGTAGACTTTTAAAATATTTTATCATTAAATTCAGTATAAAATAAAATAATTAAAATGAATAATTCAAAATAATTACTATCTGTACGAATGAATTTAGGATAATACTGATAGACTTATGTAATTTAATAATATTCACATTAAAGTTAATTTTCAAATAATATTAAGTAATCCTTTAACTGTTACTTTTCAGTACATTAGTTTCTGACTGAAATTTTAATTAAAAATTTAGGATCATGTCACTTTAAATTAGTTATTAAAATAATATTTTAAATGGAATTGATTTTTGTGATTGGCAAAAAATCCTTTACAATGAAATGAAGTGTAAAATTTTCCCGTGCATACTAATGTTACAAAGTTAATAAATATCTCATAAAAATTATCTCAACTATTTGGTACTCAGTGATTTCAGATGTTTTACAAATAAAATGGAATTGTACTAAATATTAATTTTCTTGGCTAATTGTAAGTAAAATTGATCTATCTGTTTGTATTTCGATACGTATTCAGTTTTTTTTGTCTTTAGTAATTTGACTGGTTTGATGCAGCTCTCCAAGATTCCCTATCTAGTGCTAGTCGTTTCATTTCGGTATACCCTCTACATCCTACATCCCTAACAATTTGTTTTACATATTTCAAACGTTGCCGCCTACACAATTTTTTCCTTCTACCTGTCCCTCCAATATCAAAGCGATTATTCCAAGATGCCTTAATATGTGACCTATAAGTCTGTCCCTTCTTTTAGTTATATTTTTTCAAATGCTTCTTTCTTCATCTATTTGCCGCAACACCTCTTCATTTGTCACTTTATCCACCCATCTGATTTTTAATATTCTCCTATAGCACCACATTTCAAAAGCTTTTAATCTTTTCTTCTCAGGTACTCCGATCATCCAAGTTTCACTTCCATATAAAGCAACGCTCCAAACATACACTTTCAACAATCTTTTCCTGACATTTAAGTTAATTTTTGATGTAAACAAATTATATTTCTGACTCGTTTCGCCTGTGCTATTAGGCATTTTATATCGCTCCTGCTTCGTCCATCTTTAGTAATTCTACTTCCCAAATAACAAAATTCATCTACCTCCATAATCTTTTCTCCTCCTATTTTCACATTCAGTGGTCCATCTTTGTTATTTCTACTACATTTCATTACTTTTGTTTTGTTCTTTTTTATTTTCATGCGATAATTCTTGCGTAGGACTTCATCTATGCCGTTCATTGTTTCTTCTAATTCCTTTTTACTCTCGGCTAGAATTACTATATCATCAGCAAATCGTAGCATCTTTATCTTTTCACCTTGTACTGTTACTCCGAATCTAAATTGTTCTTTAACATCATAAACTGCTAGTTCCATGTAAAGATTAAAAAGTAACGGAGATAGGGGACATCCTTGTCGGACTCCCTTTCTTATTACGGCTTCTTTCTTATGTTCTTCAATTATTACAGTATTCAGTTTATCTTCACTGAAGAAAATTTCATTATTAAGAGGAAAAGATTAGTGCTCTTTCTTTTTAAACTAAAATAAGTGTACAGTAAAGAGTATTTTTATAACTTCATTAAAATTTCAATTAAAGAGTAGGTATAAATTTGATAATTTTTGCGGTAATTATACTATACTATTAAATATTCTTCTATTTTCTCTAATATCGTTGAGCTCCAATTTTTCAAAATATTTTGTTTGTAATTTAAAAGAAATATGTGATAATCGCTAAATATAAATATAATAGTATCACGTCAAAGTTGGTTCTGCAATGAAAAATAAAATCAAATATGTTACTTTACTAAATGACAGCATAGTCAATGGAACTATGGTGTTTTTGTTCTTCTAGCTTATTTGTATCTTGAGTAAAATGTTGGATCTCGACCGGGACATCGAGTAGAAAATAAAAATTCTTTGAAATGTGGATTTATCGATAATTTGATGAAATTTTTCTCGTAGACCAGTCGTGCAAGGACAAATTGAAAACGATATTTATTTTGGGTATACAAAAGTAAACTTTTGGTTTGAAATATGTTTTAGATTAAAAAATCAGGAAGATAAGTTATTTTTTGTAATCAAATAAGAATTTTAAAAAGCTATATAAAAAAAAATTAACTTATGAAAAAGGACAGTGGTTAAGATATCATAAACAGTTTGAATTTATTGCATAAAATAGGTGAACTCTGCTCTATTTCATCATTATCACTATCATCAAACCGTTTGATAATAAGAATGCAGATTTTACGCTGTCATAAAAATAACATTTATACAAAATATTTTGCCATCTCTTCTTGGGTAGGCCCATTCATCTTACACTTTTTTGAATTCAATAAGATTCAATTCCCTTTTTACGAATGTTTCAGTGTTCTATATAATCTTTAATTATCTAAATAGGAATAACACGTTACATTCCTTGGTACTTGAAAATGTTTTGGTCTCTTTTCTTTTTCCTCCTCCTCCTTACCCATGGTCTTTCAGTGTTTCTGAATGGTGACAAAAGGAGTTTCTTCTGCTCTGAGTGGTCGCTTGAGAAGTAAATCTTCGGATGAAAATTTACTATATGAAAATTTTACTTATGTTTCTAGTGGTAACGTGAGGTGATAGTTCAAAGTTCTAATCATATAATAACATCAGTATAGCAATCATTCCGAAATTGACAGCGGTACCATTACTGATTTTTTTTCAATTAAATTAATTGATATTATAATTAATACATGTTAAAAGATTTATTATTTGTAATCTACGTCATTTGATATGAACATCCACAAGTGGTAATTAAAAGTCCAGTTAATTAAAAAAAATGAACTTGTTCTATAGTACGTAAAATCTTTTTTTCTCTGAGCTATCTCGCATATAAAACATAATATTTTCTACTAGTAAAACTCTTGAATCTTATTCTTCCAACATTGTATTCAACCGTGCAGGATAAAATTGTCTTCTAAGTAATCCAAGATCACCTGTCCATCTGGGAACATCAATGAACTCGTAGTGTACTGAACTTACCGATAGTTTAATTATACTTCGAGACTTCTGCCATTATTTTACGGGATCAAAAAAGATAATGTAACAAAAGGCAACCATATTTTAATTCCTGAGTTGTCTCTGCCGATATATTCTCCAACTTTAATATTTCTACATAGTACATATTTCTACTTTATTATTCTACATAGTAAGCTACGAATTATTCAAATGAGATGTTAAGGTACACATCTCTTTAATAAAATTTCTCACGGATTTAATTTAATTCACATCATTAAATGATTAATTATCGTCTATATATTTTGTATTTGATGGAAAATTATAATTTTCTATTGATTGTGATAATGCAGACACTATCAATTAACGACTTTCTTCATGAAAAATTTGATTGTTCTGTGAAATGAAAAATTTACGCTGTTCCACTCATCTATTGAATATCTATTTCTCGATAAATTTTACACTAAGCATTAATTAAACTATCCTTTCCTTTTTATAGGTAAATACGTATATAAATTATATTTTTTTAAAGTTAATATTTTCACTGTGATTGACAACTTTTGGAGAATATAAAAGTGCAGACCTTACCAGCTGTTAGATGTGACATAACATGTATAAACCAATAAAAAGGGTTTTTACGTAATTTAGACATATACTTTAATACAAACAAAAGGATACATTACGATAAGAACAGTTAATTAAGACTAATATATTAAAAGCAATTAATTAAAATTAAATAAAAAAACTGGGTGACATATCATAAAAGTTATTTAAAAACAAGAAAGTTAGTTTGACTGAATGGAAGCGTGAAACTTTAGTAGTGGAGTGGGGGAGACTTTACGTTAAAGAAAACAACACAGACTGGAAACTTGCCATTTATTAGGAAAAGTGTGTCAAGTGAGGGTCGATATTTAAAATATGTAAAACAGTAGATGGTAAAGAGGAAGTATGCGCCTGCTTTTACGTACGCGTATATAAGTTTGTAAGTAAGGAATGGTTAGGGATGAAGTAATGTTGGATGGAATAGGGACGAAGGGAGGAAGGGAATGCGATTAGAAAGTTGAATGAGTTGAATGAGGGAGAGGGTGTGTGGGGTAAAAGTGAGACAGGATGAGTTTGTTATGGGTAGAGGAAGTTGGGGGTGGTTTTAAAGTGAGCCAACGACCTTGGCTTGATTACTGTGTTAGCCTTGCAACCTCAAAACAAACAGAATACAACAAACACACACACTCACACTTCCTGTTTCTTGTTTTTAAAGTTGTTATAAATCAGCCAGCTTTTTCGTTTTATGTATTTTTTTAATAATAAATTGCAATTAAATTTCATTCATTGATAATAATTATTAGTTCTCAGAAGTATATTAAAACTTTTCTTGTAAAATGTTGATTTATTACAATACTGAAAACTTACAATTTAAATTAAGTTTTATGAGGTATATAACATTTTTCTATTGCAAACAGTCCTTTTGAAAGACCTGCAAGGTTTTTAATGGTGTTTGGAGATATCTACATAAAATGATTATTTTTGAAAGTTCAGAGCACATCATTTTTTTTCTTCGGACCACTTTCTTAATGTAAGGAAATAATTCTTCTAAATGAAATTTTGCAGATATCTAGCTCTTCTGAAGAAGATAGAGGTGTACAATACAATCATCAATTAACATTCTTGAAAAAAAAGCAGCATAATTAATTAATGTAATTACTCTAAGCACAGTCATTTTAGCTTAAGTTATTGATTTAGATAATGTAGCTATTTCTCAAAAAAAGATAAAGATGCACAATCATCATTCTTAGCGAGTAGTTGTTGCATAGAAGTTGGGATTTTAAATTATTTAAAAAAAATATTTTCATTTAACAGAAACGAATTCTTTAAAAAATAATTGAATCGTTCGTTATCACTTTTCGTCATTCTTTAACGAATCGGTTAAATACATTTTTAGTGTAATCCAGTTTATTTTTACCACATTCTAAACACTTGTATTCTAAATTCGACTAAACTATTAGTGATAAAAACTGTAGTTAGTACAGGAAGAATAATAACAGCAATCGTTATTGAAAGATACTTGTTTATTAGTTGAGTCATTCGCCAATATATTCAAAATATAAACAATTTTGCCATTACGCAGAGTGAATCAGGAAGAATGTAACCAAATTTCAGGACATGTTCTACTGGTGGAAACAAAGAAGAAAGTTCTTATAACCGCAGATTCGGAGTCGCTTCTTTAATGAATTAGAGTTGGCCAAAGATTTTGCCTTGAAATCAGGCTCTGATTTCTGCGCCTTTTGACTGTAATTTGACTGTAATTCTAGGCATGTAGATTAAGGGATACATTTAGTAGTTTTATATGAAATCTAACTTGAACATTTTTTTTTAAAATGTCAAAGCTGCATTTTAAATAATTTTTGATAAATTTGTTTCTCAGGTTTAGTTTCTGTGAACTTTAATCATACCATTTTACTCAAAATCAAATTCTCTACAAGTTTTTTAAAACTTTATTCATTTATTTTCTATTTAACAAAGTTAATTTACGTCAAACATTAACTAGTACGTTTTTCGACTCAAATCTTTTGTTTTTTACCTCAGATTTTTCAAAAACTACTGAAAATATAGTTCTGGGACCTATTTTTTTCAATCTCTTTATATTGGATCCGAGGAATTATAGTCCGGCTTATTTTTCTCGAAGACGCAGAAATCAAGGCGAAATCTTTCGCCAGCCGATAATCAGTAACTTTCCGAATATGTTTATATGAATTTTTTTTCTTTATTTTCACCATTAAAACATGTCCTTAAAGATTATTACATTCTTCGTAAATCACCATCTCTTTTTTTCTGTTTAGCCTTTGGAACCACCGTAAAATATTATTACATCATAGGATGGATGAAGGTGATATGTATGATTGTAAATGATGTGTAGTCTTGTACAATCTCAGGTCGACCATTCCTGAGATGTGTGGTTAATTTAAACCCAACCACCAAGAATACCGGTATTCACGATCTAGTATTCAAATCCGTATAAAAGTAACTAACTGCCTTTACTAGGATTTGAACGTTAGAAATCCCGAGTTCGAAATCAGCTGATTTGCGATGACGAGTTTAACTACTGGACGGTAGGTTAATAATTTCCACTTACAAGCTGGAAAGTAATGTCTTTTTATTCATGTAGAGAGTTATTGGCTCGAATCCTGTTCAGGTTAAATTTTTTTTCACAACAGAAAATAACGTTATTGTGCACGACACACTGTAATTGCAGAAGTGAATAAAAATAAATTTTATAAAAAAAAACTATTTCAATTTGCATTTTTATGTTTTAGTAAAGAATGTTAAAATTAAAAAAAAATCTGATTTATATAAACTATACAGCGCAACTGATCATTATTAAACAATATTATTACATCTATAGAAATAAAAATAATGCAGGCGGTATCTGTTTTGGGTTGGACTTTTTCTACATGAACGCTAATTTTTGTTTTAATGCCTTTGGAATATCATCAGAAATGATTACTTCGTTATGCGCCGGTTGAAAAAGGTATGCTTAAATTTTTATTAAACAAAATTTAAAAAATCATAAATTATCTATCTATTTGTTTCTCCTATTTCCCTAGATAAGTCGATAACTGTTCATTTTACAGAAACTATCGAGAGAGAAAAAGGTTTTGTTATTAACTTTTACATACCACATCATCGGTTGCTAATCGAAAAATACAATATTATGACGGAAAAATAGTAATAACTGTCAAAAATGGAGATATTTTTGGGAATTTTTTCGAGTACTTATTATACATAGAACCTTCAGATTTTGCCTCAAAGAAATTTTTGATGTGATTAAGTACACGCCAAATTTCAACAAAATCGATCTGACAGTTTTTGCACAATATTTTTTTTTGTTACTAAAGTAACAAACTAACTTTAAACATGCATTTGAAAGTTTAAGTGCTCTTTTATATGTGAATAAATTTTCAATTATCTAGAGACTTTATTTCAGGTTCTAAACAAGCAACATTTTTATTTTTAACAAAAAAAAATCCTAAATCACCGAAAGTTCTTCACCGATTGCTTCGAAATTTTGACACAACGTTGCATTCGAATATGCGCATGTTTTTATATACCTTTTTATATTATTATGTTTTTATATTGTTTTATGCATGTTTTTATATTTATATACTCAAGGTTTCACACCTGTGACAGGTTAAAACATGCTTTTTTTGAAAAACAGCGTTATCTGTTGGACGCAAAAGCAGCATACGCTATACTAAATACTTTGCGATTCCATTTCAATGTTTCCGATGTATGTGTCCGCTGTAGACTAAAAAACTACTGGATCGATTTACGCACAGAGAAAAGAAGTAGGGAAAAATCGGAAAAGGGAAGAAGGGGAGAATTGAAAAAAATAAAAAGGGGAAAACGAGGAAAACGAGGAAAGGAAAAAACGGGAAAAGAAATTGCAAAGGGGAAATTGGAATTGAAAAATAGAAAAGAGGAAAGGGTAGGTAAAGGGGGAAGTGTGGAAAAGGAATGGGGGAAAGGGAATATAGTAAATATGAAAATGGAATAAATGAAAAATGGAAAGGAAAATGGGGAAAAATGTAAAAGGAAATGAGGGAAGGAAAGAGGAAAGGGGAAAAAGGGAAAGGTTAAATTTAGTGTAATTCCTTAATGTTCATTTTGTTAATGTTTTATCAAACTTTCAATTGTGTTCATTTAATCTCTCTCTCTCTCTCTCTCTCTCTCTCTCTCTCTCTCTCTACATATATATATATATATTCAAATTTAGCAATAGCGAAGCATTGCCGGGTCTGCTAGTATTAAATAAAAAAATAAATAAATATTTTACTTACCATTTGTTCTTCTTCCACAATATTCTAATAACCTAAAAAAAGAAAAAAACATTAATTTAATGATACTTAGTCATTAAAACATGATTTTTTAAGGCAATATACTTTGGTCAAAAAATTTAACAAAATATACGAGTATGATCTAGCTATATAATTTTATTACCTTTTGAAAAATATACTTGTTTATCAAAAATAAATTTTTTTATTGTATCTTTTTTTAAATGTGCTAGAATTTTCCGGAAGAGAACCTAACTACTCATAGGTATTGACTGTAGTTATAACAAGCAGTCATTACATCTCAACCGGGGTAACATTACTAAATCGTTACAAAAGTTCCGTGGTACAATGTAATAGAATGTGTAGTTTCTATATTCAATAATCACTATGTAAAAAGTGATAAAGTGAAAAATATAAACTTAAAAGAATTACTAATCTACTCTAAATTGCTATGATTTCCGTGGCGGAGTGGTAGCGTTGTGGTCTTTCATTCAGAGATTCTGGGTTCGATTCCCGGTCAGGTATGGCGCATTTTTCATACGCTACAAAATTCCATTTCCGTATTTTAAACACAGCTTCAAGCTAATGTGCGATATATCAAGCCAAAAAAGGGGATATATTTTAAAATATTTAAAACGAACAAAAAATCAAATGAACAGAACAAAAAATGTCTTATATAAATCAATGCAATAAGATAATTTTTGATTTATAGATTTTCTTTTATTTGATAAATGAAATAATATGAATGTATAAGAATAATCTATATTAAACGGTGGAATGTAATGTAGTGTAACTTCTTTATAATAGTCCTAGCAAAACGTGGTAAAACTTTTACCACGACTGGCCACCAAGTTCACTCAATTTATTTTACACAAATTAACTATCTTAAAAATTAATTATCTTACACAAATAAGATAAAATAAATGTTCATCGCAATAAAGACCAGGACTAAATTACTTTACGACATTTTTATATTAGATCTATGAAACGTTTTTATTTTTTTTTAACTTTTTTGTTATGAACTGTTCGTTCTTCTCAATGAAATCATTAGTTTGGCTATCTCTCTCACGTAGAAAATTTTAATCAGCTTATTTTACAAAATAATTATTTAGTTTTACATACAGTTGATAATTTTTCCTTATTTCAGAAGAGCAATTTTTGGAAACTGTAGAAAATATATTTTATTGTTTTCTCTTTTCTTTAATTATTCAACATATATTTTTATCACATTTAAATATTTACAGAAATTTTTTTTTTAGCGGATTTGTAAAGAATTTGGGAATCGCTACTACACCCAGTCATGTTTACATATGTATGTATAAGATTTTTTCATTCTTTCTATCGGACGCAAATCGTAACCGATTTTGACGAAACTTGATGGAATGATGTAAACCTATTGGAAATAGAGCCAGCTATATTGATTTTCAAGCGAATCGGTTCACAGGAATTGGCATTAAACCGAAAAATAGGGTTTTTGAGTATATTTTCAGATTTATTCGTTCTAGTGAGCGCAGTTTTTAACCAACTTTGATGATACTTGGTAGGATGATGTAAACCTAGTAGAAATAAAACCCTATTGATTTTTAGCGAACCGGCTCACAGAACCGGACTTAAGAGGCACAAAACTGGGTTTTAGATACGTTTTCAAGGTTAATTAAAGTTGGAAATCCGCCCTTCTAACGCACTTAATGCGAAAACGTTTTTAAAATTCTGCTTTGTTTTTAGTCTATAGTATAAGTTAGTCCATAATATAGACCATGGTATAAGTTTCTATCTCTCCTTTAAGTAAATACTTAAATTTTGTTTGGATGACTGAAGATCTTGTTTTTTATTAAATGATAATGAAATATTTACAAAATAATTTTGGTAATTTTGGATACTTGCGAGAAAACCTTCACTATGCTTGAAGTTAGTGGTGCGGCTTTAGTAATGGGTAATTTGAATGAAAAAAGAGACAACCTCGATATCGATCTTTATTCAAAAAATGGGCTGATGGGGAACTTTTAAACATGAAAGCGCGTTTTTTTATTAATATAATGTATTACAACAATTTTAAAAGAATGCTGACTTCTGATTTCGAAGTCTCCCGAGGAAAATAATACTTGCAGCTTTCCCTGCATGCATCCTCTTTCAAATTTATTTTAATAATGATTTTTATTCGTCAGATCCCATAACAAAAGATTGCTTTCATAGATTTCTGTGAGCTGCAGTGACAGCTACGATCCATAATTAATTAATTAACTGCAAAAATGTAAGTAAATATATATTATGAAATAACTGCAATTAAACTGCACAGAACCGGTCATGAACACTACACGCTACGAACTTGTCATGATGCTATTTAAATTCCTTTGATAAAAACCGATTCCAGACCGGTTGTTACGAGCGGTTCAAGAACGGTGCGTTCAGCGCTCTGGACACCATCCTAATTACACGAATTTCGTTTACAAACGGTTTACTACAGGTTTGGCTCGCATGTCTACACGCACCTCAAATAATATAAAAGAAAAATATGTCTGAATACTGACCATAATGGCAGAAGACCAATTAGATATGCTATTAGTATATTTACTTTATTTTTTAATTTTATTTTCTATTGTTTGAAGTGGTTTTGTAAATAAAGGTATCATAATTATTATGTTGTAAATTATATCTGTTACAATTTTTAGCGATGCTTAAATACTATTTCCAAGTTTTCCTAACCAGTTTAACCAATTCATTATTCATAAAAATCTGCTTTTATTTTTATTATACTGTCAACTATTTGTTGGTATTTTTAATAGAAATTAAAAGGTAATAGGTGAAAGTAAATGTATTTTATTTATTCTAAATTTTAACTACGATGTAGTTCATCAGAAAAATTTAACTATTTCAAATAATTGACATTGGATCGTAATTTTATTTTGACTTCATTTTTAATGGAACATTAAAACATATAAGAATAAATCTGATCAATAAGGTATTTGTGAATATAATTAATTAATTTTTCATGATATTTTAATAACCAGTATTTAGGAAAAGATAGCCATTTTCTTATAAAAAAATTTCATATAACAATAAAAGATATCTATTTATTATAATAATAGATTTATTTTTAAAAATAATGTATACGTTTACATGGATTATTGGACAAAATATAAATGGAAAGTTTATTTTGGAGTATTCTTTTTCCAAATAAATATTCCAATGGATTTTACCATCAAAGTTGTGTATGTTTTTACATACATATATATCTGTTTGCGCACGCATACCCATATATGTGAAACTGATAGGTCTGCGAAAATCGATTAGGTTTTCTTATATACATATATATGTGGTATATTGTAGAAGAAGAGGGTGCTGGTGCTGGCTTGAAGGCAAAATCTTATCGTATCAGAGTCCTTCTACATTGAGAGAAGCCTAGCCTAGCTAGGATCACTTTATCATTCGTCCTCTCAACCCCCCCCTCACTCGTTCCCTTCCATACATCTTTTCTCAATACGAAAATATTCTTCACCCATGTACAAGACTATGCCTTTCCCCTAATCGCACTTTCTTTTTCTCTTTTGGCGATTACGCCGATGCGCTTCACCAGGGGTAAAATTTATGAGAAATGAACCTCTATCGCTTCCACATACTACTATATAGTATAGGGAAGAATTTTTTTTTTTAAACTTGTTCAATATATCCTACAACGCATTCTATAGGCTATATATACAATATACATATACGTATTTCTCCACCCGTTTTTCACTAAGGCTTCCTGAACAAACGTTTATTTCTACTGATATTTCTTCTCTTATTTCTTTTATACTAATGTTTGGTTACAACAAACATTTTGTACAATATTCTTGGAAGAAAGCCTACTTACAAATAATACTTATAATGTTATTTCTTTTTTGTTTAAATTAATGAAATATGGCCGGTGGTAACCTAATACAATCTGTGAGAGAAAAGTAATTTTTATTTTTGAGTTTTTGAATGTCAAACTAAGTTTCCTTGAAAAGCGTTTATATTTTAATAAAAAAAAAAAAAAAGAAAAAAGAAGTGAAATGATGCATCAAACATATTTATAAAAATAAATTATAATTGAAGATTTGTAAAAGATCGAGGCAGTTACTGTAAAAAGTAACAAATATATATTTTTCTTAAAATAAAAGGAATAATATTTTTATTTAATAGCTTAATTTATGTTAGAAAATAAGCTCATGCCTATAATTTTTGTTTTATATTTTATTTACAAGAAATATCGTTAAATGATAATAATAATGATAAAAAAAAAAAATAATAATAATAATAATAATAATAAAAAGGGAATAGTTATTTACACATTATATATACAGTGGGTCATAACTGTAATGGTTACAGGCAACCTGATATATCATAAGCCGCATTTAAAAATAAGATATTTTAAAAGTAAATAGCATCTGATATGATGCTTATTCGTGAATGTGAGAAGTGAACTGGTTTCCAGTTTCTCCCTGTGACGAATATAGGATTCATATCATCCTGTCAATCTCAACTAAATCCAGATGATATTCAGTTCTACAAGTGTTACCTACATCCTGTTTCCTGCAGGGACTTGCTAACATCATTATGCTCAGAGAAAGTAACAGTGAGTGGTGCCTTATTTTGACTTTTCCTAAGTTTTTTAAATGCGTAATAATCATACGAGTTAACTGGAGAGATAGTGTAAAGAAACAGATTAATATATCCCTTTCTGTTATGATTCAATACCTAATATACTCTGCTGCAATCCAATAGAAAATTTACTATGATGAAATAAAATTAATAATTATAAAACTAAATAATGGTTTTGTGTAATTACAGTTAAATTTTATAAATATCACTGAAATATCCACGATCTAATATTCAAATCCGTATAAAAGTAACTTCCTTAACGAGGATTTGAACCTTAGAACTCCCGACTTCAAAATCAGGTGATTTACAATGAGGAGTTCACCACTAGATCAACCCGATGGGTACTAAAATAGTCTGATCCCATAAGGAGCTTCATGTGACGGTTTCGTTCGCCACGCCACCGCTTCCGTACCAAGCCATTATGGGCTTTACCGGAGGTCATCTTCAATATTCAGCAATGATATCTTTCAGTCAAGCCTAAGCCAGGATGTCAAAAATGCGAATGCCACAAGCAATATTCCCATTGATGTACGACTAACATAAACTCCAAACAAAATACATCTAGCAAGTCTCTAACAAGGCTAAATGACTTTCTAAGAACAAAGAAACTGAACTCTACCTACCTGAAAGGTAAAAATGTGTTCAACACACAGCGAATCATAAAAAGCAACTTAAAATCACTAACAAAACATAACAGTAACATAAAAAATAATTAATGAAAAACAAAAAATCTATAACCAAACAGAAACAAAAACAGCAACAGTTTAGCAAACCATAAAACAAAATAACAATAAATCTAATATAAATACAAAGAAGGAATTTTCAAGCGAAACATCACATCCCTTCAGCGATCTTTCTTTTTCCAAATATGTAATAAAACTTTCTACGATCACTCTTTCACAATTCCCGATCTTTCCAATTAACACGGAGATCGTGTCAACCCGATGATATCAAGCCGACAAATGGTCTCTGTGCGCATTATCTAGCACATTCGTATATCAAATGATAAGCATCGTCCAATAATCCGCATTGCAGACATATACCGGAGTCCGCCAAGCCGAATTGCTGTACTCTATCCCGAAAAGCGTCATGCCTGAAAGAAATTGAGCCACATATGCAAATTTTGGGTACACCCATTCGGGTGTACCCAAGAGGCGTCCCGCAAATCAACAATATTAGGGTAAAGATCATGCGTACAACTCCCACACCCTGTTTCAACCCATCTGGCCTGCCACAGGATGATACTATGCTGTTCTATCTCCTTTATTTTCTCCGAAGTCAATTCTCCTGATGTCTTAGGAACATAACTTTGTCGCCTCTCAGATGCAATCAAGAATATCGGTTTCACGCCTGCGATCACCAAGATCGCTTCTCCTGAAATTGTACGGTAACTACCCGTTACCAGTAGCAATGTAAGGCGTTGAGCCCGTAACAAAATACCCCGATAGCTTTAAATTTTAGCCTATCTGCCCAAACAGGCTTGTACATAGTATAATTGCCTCGCGGACGCCCTTATACAAGATACTCATAGAATTAAGATCCCATCAGGATTGATCACTCGTCGAATTACGAAAAAAGCATTACAGGCCTTCTCCACGTTGAATTAAAGGTGCTTTTTCAACTGAAATTTCTCATCAAGAAACTCCCCGAGGTACTTTTAAACCTGAAAATATCTAATACGTAGGTCTGACATCGATACGCGGACTCGCAGCCTCACAGCCAAACGGCCTTTAAGGCGCATAATCGTGATCTTCTCCGGGCTAAACGTCATCCTATGTTTATGATCCCATAGCTCGAATCTCCTGCACGCTTGAGTGCCTCGGAATTAAACCCCACTTCCAACCTCCTTCGCCCAGCACGACCCCATCGTCAGCAGAAGCTACGATGAGACACCCGCTGGACGACCTCAGCCGTAGAAGTGAATCAAACTCCACCATCTACGATAAGGGACCCAACACACTGCCCTGCGGACAACCCTTGGAATTGGTATATGGAAAAAGGCCACCATTGGTTATTGAATGTCCCAGAAATGTCCAGGAAAACTCCCAGGACATATTCCTCCCGACTGGAGGTTACCACACTCGTTACACGAAGTAAGGCGTCCTCAGTACCCTTTCCGGGATGAAACCCGTACTGATCATCCATTAGAATACCATGCGAGGTCAATCTCCCATAAGGTACAGAACCTTTTCAAAAACCTTACCAATAACCGACAGAAACGTCAAGGGCCTATATGACAAACTAACAGCGGAATCCTTGTCGCTACCTTTAAAAATAATTTCACAATCCCCTTCTTCCAACACACTGGAAAGTGTCCACCAAACAAGAATTTATTAAAAACCGGGGTGATAATTCTCACACTTATCACTACCGACCGAACAAGGAGCTCCGCCATTATCCCATCAAAGCCTTACCTAGACTACAAATCGCTTGACGTACCTCTGCCTCAGTAATCTCCAAGGAGGATTCATCACGTCAAACTGAGCAACCTCTCCCCTCACCCGCTAATGGTATGGGGTCTCACCTACTTCAGTATCATCAAGCAGTAAATCGTCAAGTAGTCTGTTAAAAATTTCAGACATGTCTGAAATTACACCGAGCCGGGTCGAGAGAGCGGGCAGAAGAACGTCCTTTCGTCATTTATGTCTCAAGACCCTATTCACAACTCCTTGGTGATCCTTGTTCCCCTGTTCATGCACTAAGGAATGTTAGGAATCTCTCTTCGGTGGCCGAACTTAAAGTCTGTTATTTCATTTAAATTAATTATTTATCCCTTCAAAACCATTGATTTTTTAAAGAAAAAAGTCTGCTTTTGGAGGGCAGTAATGTGTCAAAAGCAAAATAGTTATTGTAAAAGGATGATTTGAATCTGGCAGTATTCTAATTTTCGACAATTGAAAGGACAACATAGTTTAAAGCTACAAGGAATTATAAAGTCTTTGTTACCGCTAATATTTTTATTTATACTTGAAAATAAAATGCACCTTGATTAAGAACGGTTAAGATATCGCAATTTTTTCAATTTTAAATACTTTGGGACTTGGAGTGTGCTTCTAGAATTCTTAGGGAGAGAAGGAGGCTCAAACCCCAACGCAACACCAAATTTTCTTATGCCACCCTTTAGAACTATTTCGAGTAAGAGGTTCTACGGAATGCCACCGTATTTCGGTTATTATTATTATTATTAAATTAAACGGCCTAAGAGATTGAGGAATTTCAAGGTTGTCGCAGGATCTTCGAAACGAGTTTGTACTGACTTCTGAGGCAAACGATGTTAATAAATATTTCTACAGTATGGGAATATTTTAAAGTTAATGGGATTAGGAAGCTGCAGGGGAGGGCTTGTGGCAAGGTTTTGAATGAATTTTCTTAATATCAGTAACATTCTAAACTTTATTTGAAAGTAAACGCATACTAAAAAAGGACGGTTTGAAGATAGAATTTTAGATAGAAGTTAGAATTTTAAACTTGAAATTCAATTTTATTTTTATTGAGGGAATTTTAGAGGTAAGGGTGCCTGAATCTTTTAGAAAGAAATAATAAATGGTCCAAATATCTACGACCCCAGTGAGGGTTTTCAAGTAAGTAATTAATTGTTTATTATTCTGAAAAATAAAACAAGTTTTGAATATAAATACGTATTGAAATTTTTCTTATCTTAATAGATGGATTTAGGCTATTTTTACTAAATCTAGTGATTTTCTTCCCCTTTCTTAGAAAATCAGTTTTATAGCAATCAGATTTTGCTTATTGTTTTTGTTGTTAATTCTGTTTTCAAAATATAACTTCTAAAAGGGGGAGGTGATGAAATTACAGGGAAAGAGAAGATGTAATTTATATGTACATATGGTTCGTACTATTAAGCTTTTAACTAAACTTTTTTTTTAATCGGTTCAGTAGTTTACAAAAGATTTACTATGAAGAACTAAAAAAAAAAGTTATTCTATCTCTTAACCAACCATCGGCATTAAGGGTGGTCATTCAACACTGGAACAAGACCATAGAGTTACTTGTGTTATCGTCAGATTCTAGACGAACCTGACGAAGAGAAAAGGTATCATTCGGCGGTCTTTTTGGACGTAGAACAAGCATTTGACAAAGTTTGATTGCTTAGTCTTCTTTTCAAATAAATCCTACCTGCCAAAATCTTATTACTTAATCCTACGCAGCTATCTGGACGATCGCTTCTCACGAATTAATTGCAATCAGGAGGTGACTAAGTTTTCGAAAATAATTCAGGAGTTCCTCAGGGTTCAATACTTGGATCTATTCCTGGTCTACACTGCTGATCTACCTAATCAGCAGTGGTACAGTTAAGATATCGCAATTTTTCAATTTTAAATACTTGGATACTTGGAGTGTGCGTCTAGAATTCTTAGGGAACAGTGGTACAGTTGCGTCGTGTGCAGATAACACGGCAATCTTGGAGGTTGAAAATAGCTCTAATATAGCCTTGGAGCAAATTACAATCTGCACTGGATACCAAGTTTAAAATTCTAATCTGCACAGGATACCAAATTATGTTTGGCTACATAAATGGAGAATAAAAGTAAATCCGACAAAATCCAGCCACGTAACGTTCACGATGAGAAGAGAAGGCTGTCCTGATGTTCATTTAAACGGTATGAGAATATCTTAAGCCAGTAAGGTAAGGTATATGGGCTTTTACCTTGATCGCCATTTAACTTGGAGAGATCATGTAAGGAAGGAAAGGAAGTTGCTTGACATTAAGTTTAAAATTATGCACTGTATATTGGCTAAGGTATCTGAACTTTCTTTATCTAACAAGATTCTACTTCACAAGGCTTTCTTGATGCCGATATGGACTTACGAAATTAAATTCTTGGGCACAACCAGTAATAACAACGTGGAGATCATTCAACAGTTCCAGTATAAAATACTACGGAACAAACCAAGCGCTGTGGTTCGCGAGGAATACTGAGATCTACGACTATATAGGCGTTTCATACGTTCGAGAAGGGTTTGAACGCCTAGTTTCGTGATATGTCCAGTTTGGAGAAGCATGGTAATCATCTAGCTTTGAATTTACTTTACAACAGTATGGACGTTAGGAGGCTGAAAAGACATCATGTGCTTGATCTGGTGGGTGACCCGTTATGATGATTCGGTTTGTTGGAGATTACACTTATAATTATTTTTGTTTTATTTTCGCTTAAATCAAATTTATGGATACTTACTTTTATCTTAAATTAATGCTTCATTTATTGATATTTTATTTAAAGCTAATGTTTTATTTTTTTCTGTTCTATTTACGTACCCGATTTGATTAATGGTGTGAAAATATTTAACTATATTCAAAGACACTATCAAATATTATTAAGTTATTTCATAGTTACTAGTGTTTATTCATATTAATTGCCTTTTTACTCGTTGACGATTATCATTGGATGATTTTATTTCAAGTGACAGTCTGTCATACAACTTATAGCTTCAATGTAGAAGCTGATTGTAAATAAAGGAATTCTCTTTACTCAGTTTATATATATATATATATGTGTGTGTGTGTGTGTGTGTGTGTGTGTGTGTGTGTGTGTGTGTGTGTGTGTGTGTGTGTGTGTGTGTAGGAATTGTAAATAAAATTGTTAAATAGATTTTATATTATTAAATAATTGTAGTTAAGGTCTAAAATAAATAGGCATATATTTAATTCAGATCATTCTATCATTCTAATAATACTAATTTTTGTATTTTCTAGGATTCGCTATCGAGAAGTATCATTTAGAACGTCTTCTTACTGAATAAAAAATATATTTGATGTGCTAGATGGAAAAGTAAAACGTATGTACATCAAAAGAGGATGAGAATGAAGAAAAGATGATGATGATGTAGTAAAAGAAGATGGAAAAAAAGCAAGTGTGATTCTTATGATACTTAGCTACTTTAGTTAGAGGGTGGTTATTGAAATAATGATATGGAGAAGATATGATACCTGAGGTCGGTAGGATAACGTAGGTTAATATCCTGCAGGAAGATTAGGGAATGTTTGAAGGATAAATCCTCTAATCAGATCTTGATTATAAAGACGCGAACAGATTAGACCTTTTTGGAATATGATTTTTTTTTTAGAAGTCAGTATTATCACATTTCATGACGTTGTATGTTTTCATCTTCGTCCTAATCCGACCTATTATCTGAATTCTATTTTATATATATATATGTACGTATACATAAAGATGATATTTTCGTTGACTAAAAAAAAGAAAAAAGGTATCTTTGATGATATAGGGAGAAAAAGTTAAGGGAAAAGGAAGGCATCTCCCTTCTAGTTCTTTTTTTTAGCCCCCATATGAGTCGTCACTGGTTGAGATTAGCTCAGAAAATCAGGGAGTACTTGTATTGTATTGGAACTAGATATCTAACACTGAATACATACACGCACACACAAACTACACCCACACTCGCCTATATTTCCTTCATCCCCTCTTATCAATTCGACGTACTTTCTTATTGATATGTTGTTTAATATTGCGCATCACTACATTTGCTACTTGCTTCACGTGTTTGGGGTTGAAAACCTTCCCTTCACAAAAAAACACGTGTGACATAAAAAATATAAAATTAAAATTTGAGTTTTCGTTTTTTATTTTTTTATTTTCTTACAGTCATACAAATGGTATTAAAAAAAAGTTAGTAGAACTGTTTCCCATTTTTATTACTCAGATTTTTATTTTGTACGAATATATTTAAATACAATAATAATGTTCTTAAAGCCATAAAACACTGTTACAATTATATTTCAAACTTAAAAACAATCTAATATATATATTTCTAATTTCATGCTAATTAATTAAGGTTAATAGTAATCTAATATAAATCAGATTACTGTCTAATATAAATTATCTTAATTATGATTAATATCAATTATCTTATACTGTATTTCTTAATTATATAATTACACGGCTGCTTGTTTTATTTTCTATTTGAATCAGTTTTTAGGTGTATTTTAAAGTCTTATATTTTAGTGCAACGATTTAGATGATTTTTTTAATTTTTAGAATGTTTATTTCAGCTTAAGTAAAATATATAAAAGAATGAAAAATAAGTAAAATATATAACAAAGAATTGAAAATATCTTTTGTTATCATTATTTGGTAGGATTAGATTTTTACAACATAATGGTATGTAGCCAAATATCATTCTGATTTTCAAAACAATCGATAAAAATCTATAAAAAAATTAAAATAAGAAAACGTATAGTACTTATAACTGTTTCTCAATTAAGTCTTAATATTTTTATCTATTATCTTAAAGATTTGTTGTCTGAATTTCTTTTATTTTCAACACCATTGCTTGTTTCTTACTTTGTTTTTTCTTGAAAACGTTTCAAAGTCTTCATTCTTGCAATGAACACTGTTATTTTTACAAAAAGAAAACCTAACTAACCTTTTCAAATGTAAACGACTAGTCAATTCAGATGTTTTCATGCATCACAGACGTAAAAATTTGGTAAAAAAACAGATTAGTCTGTCATAAAACAATGAACTATTCACTGTCTGAAGTCAATAGAGGAAAATAAAAAAACATTTCGAGTAAATAAGTCTTGGGTTCCATTATTGAATTACCCTAATTTAAAAAAAAAAGATCATATATTTGGCCCTTTACCTATATACCTTTTTTGGAGGTTTGAAATTTTACGTGTATTACCTTCATTTAAATAATGAACTTTTACGATCTGTATGACAGAGTAGTAATAGTTCTGTCTTACATCTGAGAGATTCTAAGTTTGAATCCCGGTTCGGCTTGTCTTCATTTTACTCAGTACAAACTCATTTTTATTATTAAAAAAAAATGTGGTACAGTAACTCTACCGGCTTAAGTTTTTAATTACTGGAGAGATAGTAAATAAATAAATAAAATGGCCTTTCTAAAAAGTGTTAATCTTCACATAAAAAGGGCAGAGTTAATTTTGCGTTACATCTTTTTTATAGATATATTTGTAAATTATATCTTGAAAATTATTATTTTTGAAAAATTTTACCCGGGATTTAAATAATTGAATTTAATATAATTTAATAATTATATTAAGGATTTAAAAATTATTCGTATAATTTTTTCTCCTTAATATGAGGGACAAAAAATTACTTTCCCTAAGCATTAAGAATACCGAACTATTATAAACTAAATTTTTTTAATAGTATTTTACAATTATGACAATCAACCTAGTTATGGCAATGACAATATAACTACAGTCCTGTTGCATAGGTTTCAGGTTACTGTTAAGATTTGAAAGTAAGACAAATAGAAAAATCTGATAAGTTTACAGTAGATTACAAATTTATATTAGTTGATAATTAAAAAAACAAAATTGAAGTTTCAAAATGGGATTAGCTCTGGCATTCTATTAAAAAAAAAAACAATGTTTACAAGAACATAAAATTTATGTATCATTTTTTATGTCTTTTATTAAGCTAATTTAGTGAATATTATAAAAATACCATCAGTAAATAGTAATTAAAATTATAATAGTCCAATATTTTTATTAAAATAAAAAGAAATGAAGAAAAATTTAGTACTTTAACTTCATTTCAGTATTGCAATTTTATTTATTTATTAACTGTGCCAACATCATGCAGGAACACATTCACCGCTGGCTTTTCTTCGGTGTATTAATCTTCCGTTCTGATTAATTTTTTGTTTTTAACTCACTTAAGTGTACTAGTTATGAACAGTTATATATGTCTTGAAATCTAAACCGTTTGAAAAACCGGAAAAACACGACCACCAAGCTAGCATGTTTTTAAGCCTTTTAATTAGATAACATTAATTTTTTTCTTTGTTTTATGAAAAAAGAAAGACCCAACTTTGTAGATTTTACTTATAAAAAGTCTGTGTTAAATTCTCTTGCTACAAATACTCAATTTGTTCTGTTTCAACTTTATATTAATTGGTTTAGAATTTTTTTATTTTAATCTGATTAATTTGGAGTTTATTTTCATCTTGATTTAATCTATCATCTGACTCGCGACCTGAAAATAAGTTTTTACGTAAATTCCTCTGATCGTTTTAGAATAGATCTGACAAATAAGTACCTATGCTAATTATGTTTTAAACACATAATGAAATGATAGTTGTATATTGCAATGTTTTTATTTAAAAGAATAATAATAGAATTAAAAATAGTTATGTAACACATTTTATCTTAAAGAAAGTAAAATATAACTGTCTAATCAATACTAGCTGAAATATAAATAATTTATAACATAAATTTATTTATTATAAATTTATCCTCTTTCAAAAGTGATCCAAGTTTCACGAAAACTAAAAAAAAAGGTTCAATGTAATTACGAACGAACTTCACAGAAACAAAATATACGCGTTTTCGAAACTTTAATATACGTTACAGAGTCAACAGTACCATTCTAATTCCCACCAGTAGAGATGGAAAAGCCGCTGTATTACCGCGTATGTGCGTGATTAGGAGGTGGCATTTATGCATCCTCCTAACACGCGCCGGTAAGTGCTCAACACTGTATGTGTTAATAATTTTTTTTCTTTTGGTATACGTTTTTTCTCAGAGTACATATTATTTAATCAGAAAAAGATTGTTCAATCTATTTAATACTGTGGAACAAATCTCAATTTTTTTTTCCATTACAAATACTTTACAATCATTACAGAAATAGCTACTACATTTTTCCTTTTCCTCTACTTCAGAGTTAGTAAAACAATATTTTTACGTTGTTCATAATCATTACTTTTCCTCCTTTATTAATTTCTATACCCAAAAAGTCAAAGAAAAATAAAATTGCATGACACCTGTCACATTAATTTATAGTTTTCATTTGGCTTTCAATAAAATATAAAACAAAAATTCAAGATTATTTTCCTTTGAAAACAATTTCTTTTTTTTTAATGTTTTTTTTTTCTCAATGTACTGATAATATTTTACCATGAATGAACTGAATCATTTGATTACTTATGATCATTTTCCTTCCATTAATGTTTGACGTATATTAAATAATTTAAAAATTTTTACAAAACACATTTAGTGTTATATATTTTGTAATACAAAGTTACCTTGATTTTTTCAGTCTGATTAATTTATAAACTGAGTGGAGAAAATTCTGAAAATTATTCGGATTATATCTTTTTGATAATTATCGTATTTGAGTAGCTTCAGTAAGTTTTAATCAAAGCTGATCAATTTTTTTCAGTTAGATTTATATTTTATTTATTAGAAATTCTTTGAAAAGATTCAAGTTATTTTAAATAAACTTACACAGAGAATGATTCAAAATTACATTTTAATAATTCAAAAGCCAATTTAGCACATTAATATAAGCAAGAAAGTTCCTATGAAA
Source organism: Lycorma delicatula (assembly GCF_047948215.1). Classification (NCBI taxonomy): domain Eukaryota; kingdom Metazoa; phylum Arthropoda; class Insecta; order Hemiptera; family Fulgoridae; genus Lycorma; species Lycorma delicatula. The sequence continues at coordinate 96,176,379 of NC_134460.1, forward strand.
CATATGTCAGAAACGCTTTATTTTTGAGTAAAAGTTAGTAAATATTTCGCTCTGATTTCTGCTACAAGAATGAAATGTACGAGTAACACATACTGAAATTCTTAAGACAGAAATTAAAAGAAAAATTTGGTAGGTTTACCCGTGAAATTGAAACTTTGTGAATGAACTGAAAAATTGAATTAAGTAAGTTACAGAAATTAATCCCTAATAGTTTTCGGAAAGAAGTTGCAAAACCCAGTAATTTGAATCAAATAGATAATTTGAATCAAATAGAATAATTTTTGGGTTATTTATAAATTGAATTAAAGTTGAATCCTTGAAACTTTTTTTTTTTTCTACTAATGATAAAAACTACTCAAAAATAGATTCCTTATGAATTTTGTTAGATTTTTAAAAAATATTTTTATATTTATAGTCGTATCAATAATTAAAGTATTAGTGACATCAATTTGTATTGAAATTCACCGGGTTGGTCTAGCGATAAACTCGTTCTCGTAAATCAGCTGATTTCAAAGTCAAAATTCTTAGGTTCAAATCCCAGGTAGTTACTTATATTGGGATTTGAATACTAGGTCGTGGATACAGGTGTTCTTTGTTGTTGGGTTTCAATTAACCACACGTGTTAGGAGTAGTCGAAATGAGTTTGTTCAAGACTACAAATTTACCGGTACAGTTACATTACACTGATAGGTCGCTAATGACTTTAATTGTTGATGCGACTATAAATAAAAGTATTAAAAAAAAAAATTAATGCAACTGTACCGATAAATGTGCAGTCTTGAAAAAATTTAGGTCAACCATTCCTGAGATGTGTAGTTAATTGAGATCCAACCACTAAAGAACTTCGGTATCCGCCATAAAATATTAAAATTAAAAGCAACTACCTTTATTACTATTTGAACCTGATTACACTCAACTTCGAAATCAGCTGATCAACAACCAATTTTTTTTTTGTTTATTGGCAATTTAACAAAGTTAATTTACTGAAAAAGTAAAAAAAGCGTTTTTTGGACTGTTTTTTTTTTTTTAGTTTGGAAACGTTTTCTTGAAAATTAAAAGAGATAAAATTTTGGGATCTATTTTATTAAAATTTTCAGATTAATAAATATATAAAATTATAAAATCTGACTTATTTTTCTCCCAAAAATTTCAGTAAGATTAAATTTTATTCTTAGAGAATTGGTTCTATTTTATGCTTCACTAGCCGAAATATGAAAAAACCATTTGTTCTTAGGAATGCATTTACTTATACTATTGCTCCGAATTAGCTTCCGAATTATTGCATTTCAATTTCCAATCATGTCAGATTTTCAAGTATTTTCAATATTTTTTGAAATTTTTCATTTTATATAAATTCGATAGAAATTTAATAGTTTATCCTAATTTTACTAGAATATCAAGTAAATGTAATTTCGTACGTGAAAATATGAAAGATGATAAGAGAAATGTGTGAAAAATTATATATAAATTGAAATTTGTATAATCATGTGCAGTAGTAACAAGATATACGAGTATAAGAAAACTGAAGTCGTCTATTATTGAGTAATTTTACGAGATAGAAGATTTTTAAATTGTATGTTATATGGTTAAGGGCTTTCTTTTTATTTTTTTTCTCTCTTTCTGCTGAGAAATAAGTAGAGTACCAACAACCAGCCAGCTAGCTTAGTACCAGTGCTCAATTTTCGGTTCAGTTCGTATCGTCATGATACTCTTAGTGTATTTGAGTCTGTACTCAAATACCATTTCTCAGGATTGAGATATTGTGAAGGGTAGGTGAACGGCGTGAGGGGGTGGTATACTGAAGGGTGGTAATAGTAATAGTAATGTAGAAGAGAGGTAGCGAGAGGAGTATGGTATGGAACGGAGGGGGGAGGGCTGATTCCCCTAATAGGCAGCAAGGGTACGCTTCGTTTGATATCGTTTCTAGCGCGCGCGAGGATTTGCCTGCTTGCCTCTGCCGCTGCGCTACGTCTTTCTCTATTTCTCTCTTTTTCTATCCTCCTTTACTTTTTCTTTTTCTCTTTCTACTTTTTGCATCAGCAGTCTTTGAGGAAATTCGATTGGGCTCTCTATCTCTCTCTCTCACTCTCTTGTACCAGGACATGTGGATATATAGAAGCGCATGTGAGCCTCTACTCTTTGTACACTCCCAACAAAAAATTTAATACTGAATTTGATACAGTCCCTTTTTTCTACTACATACAACCAAACTGCTGTTGTGCCAACGCCCTTTTCAATTATATCGCATCAACCATAAAAAAAATATGTATATTAAAAATACGCATAAGTTAATACTATCAATTATTATTAAAATAAAATATAATGAACGGTCCAACTAAAGTTGAAATCTCAAAATCTACGTAGATCTCATAAATCTGGAAAAATAGTGTCTTAAACAAATTAGGTTTCTAAATCATGATACGTTTAATTTAAGGTCAGTTCAGTTACTGAATAATTTAATACATGCGGTAGGTATTGTTAGAAAACAATTCACAAAACATAGGAAAGATATTGTATATATATATATATATATATATATATATATATATATATATATATATATATATGTATGTTTATATACACCGGTATATAGATAATATGTGTAGAGGCAACTAAAATTATCCAAAAAAAATCCATATCTTTATACCTGGGTGTGTTTAGAATTGTACATCATAGCATCATTAACTCGCCTGGAAAGATGTTTTTCTTACGAAGTATTAAGTTATTACGTGATTGAATTTGATTAAAAATGAAGAGATCAAAAGAATCAAAAATAGAGAATTCAGGATGATAGATATTACATTTTACGTTAATTAACAAAAAAAGAAAATTGGATTTTGGAAAATAAATTTAGTTATTTAGTTAAAAATAATTGTTCTCACTAGTTTTTTTCGCAGAGATTTCTGCGTTTTCAGAATGAATTTTAAATAAAATAATTATTAAACATGTTAAAATCTTTATACAGTATGTACATATTTGTTAAATATCTAAGAATGTGCAATTAATTTTTTGTAAAAAATACCTTCTCCGAGAAGAACTTAAAGGAGTAAAGTGAAGTGAGGGAATGCATAAATCTAATATATATATATTTTTTTCCTGTTTAGCCTCCGGGAATCACCGTCAGGTATTACTTCAGAGAATGAATGAGGATGATACGTATGAGTATAAGTGAAATTTAGTCTAATACAGTCTCAGATCGACCATTTCTGAGATGTGTGGTTAATTGAAACCCAACCACCAAAGAACACCGGTATCCACGATCTAGTATTCAAATCCGTATAAAAGTAACTAACTTTAATAGGAGTTGAACGTTGAAACTCTCGAATTTGAAATCAGCTAATTTGCGAAGATACGTTCACAACTAAAACGACTCAGTGGGTAATGTTTTAGATCTTTGCATGGGATTCCTAAACTAGCCTTTTGTTTTAAAAAGTCTAATAAATTGTTTTATTAGTGTGTTACTTATTTGATTTTTAATTTTGATTGTTTATTTTTCTAAAATACTTATTTCTTTGGTTTTGTAATGTTGAGCATTTTTTTGGTTTAATACTTAGTTAAAATCTGCCACGTTTTGTTTTTAATAAACTTTGAATTTCTTCCGTTTGTTTTTAGTTTCTGTGGACTTTCATTATACCATTTTCCTCAGAATAAAATTTTCTTCATATTTTTGTTTAAAAATTTTATTTGCTTATTGTTCATTTAATAAGTTGTTTTCTGCTACAACATAAAATAGTCACAAATTTTATGCCACACATAAATTTGTGTTTTATGGCCCCAATATTTTGTCTTTTACCCTAGATTTTTCGAAAACTACTAAAAATACAGTTGTGGGACCTACTTTTTTTTAAATTTTCATATAAAAGAAAATTATGTTTTTTAGATTTCGTATAATATCACTAAATTGCCAGCCGATAATCGCTAACGAAGCGTTTTCTAATCTATTTTTACTCGAACTTTCTTCTTTATTTTCACCAGCAGAACATGTTCTGAAAGTTTGTTACATTCCTTGTGAATCATTCACGAAGTGAGTTCACTTATTTTTCATTCTTCTTCAATCATGCAGTTATTTGTTAAATGGAATTATCAATTTATAAATTAATTCGTTATCCAGTAATATCCACAATCAATTAAAATTAAAAAAAATAACATCATCATTACGACGTAATTTACCATTCCACCACCCGGAGGTTCTGGGTTCGAATCCTGGTCGGGCACAGCATTTTTCGTACTCTACAAAATTTCTGTTTCATATTATCTCAATACAAGCTTCAAGTTATATATTAAATTACACTAAAAATAAGTTTTAGATCATGACAAAGTACTTTTTTCGAAGAAAAATATACATGAAAGAAAAATTTCAATAGTGTATGTTTTCAGAAATTTAGATTATTTTGCACTTGAAAAATTCTTAACGCCCTTGAAGAATTTTTGATTATTGCTTTCTGTTAGTATCTTTCTTCCAAATCTAAACTTTTGACTCTTATAGAAATCTCCTTTTTTCGCATGAACAGAGATCAGGCTTATTACTTACGTAAGTTATGTTACAGTAAAATCCTGATGCATTGCATTCAATAGGCCACGTGTGCTTCATATCACTTAATACTAAGAAATCCACCGTGTGATGGAATGCATTGTAGGTTCATCCTGTTTGCATCTTGTACCAAGTGTACAGAACCATTGAATTCTGTAAATAATAGTTCTGTACATAATGGTTCTCATAGCAATTCTGCTATGAGAACTGAATAGTTCTCATAGCAGAATTGCTTGATGAACATGTTCCTATATTAAAGTTCTTCAGTAGACTTCATAGGGTGAAGTTCTTTACTGGGACTCGTTCGATATTGCATCGTCATATTCAATTCATCATCTAGCATATACGCAATAGTTATGTTAACAATTAATCACTTATAATTACATATACACTAACTGTAATAAAATTAATTGCATAAATAAAGTTCATGTTTTTTAAAAACATAACTAGTTGAGTATTAAACTTAACTTGTATTTATTGAGGAAAATTAAAATTACTATTTTGTGTTAATCACATTCATCTTTACTTTTTTTGTGTCCTTCATACAATTTTTCAGCTTTTTACAAATAATCTTATTTTTTAGTTTGTATCTGGGATCAAGTTAATATTTTCATGCAAATTTCAAGGAATAGGTTATTGAAACTGTTCCGGTATCCATCTCCTCAAAGGTCTTCCAACATCTCTTCTTTCAGCAGTGTGTACATATGCCCTTAAATGCAATCTGTAGAGACTCATCCTTTGCAAGTGACTACACCAACGTGTCTCCTGACGCGTTATTGGTTATTCTTTCTTTCATAGACAAAACTTCTAATTGTCCCCTTACATTAATTTTGTACAAGTTCGTCGAGTTTCGCTTTGTTTGTAAACAGAAGAATCGGAACAGCAAACGTGTTGTAAAAAACCTTATGAGACCCTTATTTTATTTCTTAATATGCGGTGGTTTGTTTCACAGACGTTTTAGAATTTGGTAGGTTTTGGTTCATCCAAGTTTTGGGAATTATTTTACTGAGAATTTGTATGTGCTCGGTCAGATGGAGGTGTGGCTAACAAGTATGTTAACCACAACAAATATGATCTAGTTTCTAGATCATTTGATCTCAGATTCAATTCCCAGAAATGGTTTTAGAATCTAGGTTATCATCAGTTTCATATTTTAGGTAGAAAACGTTAGCAATATGTACAAAGAAGTAACACATAAAAGAAATTACATTTTTCTCGTTAGTTTTTCCTTTTGCATTCCTTATAAAAATATTATAGCATGAATTTTGTTTTGGAATTACATGTAAAGAAAAAAAAAAGTGAAAACGTTATAGGTTATAATTGCTAAGATTTGTGAGAACTAATTGAGGGCACAATCCTTACCTACGTGCTATTCGTTTTTATTACGGTGAAGGGTATTTTAATTACGAATCAAACTCGTTTCATTTCATTTAGATTTTACGTCTGCAGTTCGTTTTTATTAGTAATACCCTAAAGGCATTGTTATTTTCTCTTCTCTTAACAAATACAGCATAATAAATTTTATATAATTTATTTCATTTATATTTTTGGCTAATATTAAGAAACCTTTACAGTGTACTGTTGATTTAATGAGATATCTTATATTGTGACCAATTATATACATCATCTCTCTCTCTCTCTTACTCTCTTATCAATACTACAAGCAATGGAATATTACGTGTGTTAATTATTAATATTGGGGGTCCATAGTTCGTCAGAGATATGGGTAAATTCATCCTCCTAAGCCCATAGGAGGTCATCATTGCTCGTAAAATGCCTCCCATTTAGTCTGTTCTTCACCTGAAGAAAGAGATCCAACTCACATGGAGTGAGCTCTGGACTGCAGCGAGATTGCTCTAACAGTTTTATTCCAGTGCTGGCCAAATACTAGGCAAACTTTGGAGCGGTCCGCTGGAGTGTTATCGTGATGAAGAAACCATGTGTCCATCCTTGAGTTTAGGCGCAACTTCTTTAGAGCCTCGACAACTTTAGGCAAGAATTCTTGACGTAACACTTCTCTACAACTCTCTTCCGAGTTTCAAACACAACTCGCTCTAAAGCTTCCCTCACACTAAAAAATATGTCACCATTATCTTTATTGATCTGGATTTACGAACAGCCACTTGGTCTTCTCATCATTGAGTACCCTCACTTTATTCTGAGTCTTGATCGGGACGTCATAATAGTATAGCCAAGTTTCGTCCTCTGTCACAATACTTTTCACATAGGGAGATGTTCCATTTTCAGATCTTTTCTGCATTTCATACCATCAGTCATGTTACGCGGGACCCAAAGGGTACAAAGCTTTCTAACTTGAAGGCAATTTCACAGAATAGCACGAACTGTTGGTACATTAATGCCCTAAGACACATCAGTTTAGTGGTAGGTCACAAATCTGTCTTCCTCAAGCAATTTTTTTACTGCAATGTTTCCTTCAGTAACGAAGAAGGATCAACCTGACCTTTAAGCTTCCTCAAGGGCAAACTTTCCTCTTTCAAACTCTTCAAACTATAATGCTGAACAATGAGGACAATCCTCTCCAAACACAGAAGTCATTTTTTCTAAATACTGATCGACACTTAAACCACATAGAAAATTGTAGCATACAATTTGTTTTCGACCACGACATCACAACTTGTTTTCGCCAACACGACTAAAAATAAATACGACTGGTGCCTGTTTTGATTAGCACTGTTTTGATTAGCTAGTGCCTTTTGTGTAATGTAAAAACAACTTTTTTAACTAATTTATCATATTTTTTAGTTAAAATGTACGAAAAAAAGGTAAAATATAAAATTAAAAAATAATTATTCTAAGTTACATTACAGTATGAATTCTTTCATAATTCAACAGATAAATAATGGGTTTTCTTCTATTAGACGTGGCCAACACTAATTACCAATAACGGGTTATGACGTAAAAACAATAACAATCTATTATGGTTTAAATAATGGAGCAATAACATCAAAATTCAAGTCGGCGAAGGATCGTAGCCTCATTCAGCACCCAAAACTATATATATATATAATCTATATATATATATATATATATAGATTATCAATCATAATCTACGTAATTAAAGAATAAAACTTTCAATAATCCCTTTATTCATGTTTAATAAAATTATTAAAATGTACTAAGGGTAATTTTTATTCTTTTCTACTTATATGTAATATTTTTTATATTGTTGTCACGCATTCTTAAACCACTAATAAGCGTGTATGTAAAATAATAAAGGGAAAATGAAAGAGAGAGAGAAAGTGATATAAAGTGAGTGTGAATAAGGGTAGAAATGTTTGATCAGTGTGTATGCGTTGCCATGACTGCAATGTCTTTCCCTCCTTTGAACACAAACTCTGACATGAAATGTGAATATCTTTTACGCAACGACGAACCAACTCGTGGGTGTCTCGAGTGGAAAACCAAATTTGTTTGTAGGCTTCATTTATATATATATAAGATATTTTGGTATAGTGTTTACCCTTTGTTTAGTGCTCCTTTGAGCATAGTTATATTGAAAAAAAAAATGGATAAGATAGAGCAGTATAAATTATATTTTAAGTAAAACAAAACTTGATAAATGAGAATATAAAGGATTTCTTTGAAAAGTCAAAAATCAAAATATTTGAAAATTTGAGAACCTTACTATTTAAATTACTATTGGTAATCCCTTATTATTAGAAAATTATTTTTGATGTTGAGAGATAAAAATGTAGAAAATTGAAAGACACAATTATTTTCTTCAACCTCTGGTTCTGGTAATGTTTTGTAATATTTCAGTTTTATTTTTTTAATATATTTCGTGTTATATGTGTATTTTAATTAGGTATATGAGGTAAATGAAGTGGTAGTTATAAAAATGCCTTATTCCTGTGCGGAATCAAATTTGAAACTAGCTAGAACCTTTATTACCTTTATCTATACCTATGCGAGTACAAACTTGCTGATATTACTCCAAATAGCGGTATATAGTAAGGTATTATTTGCGTTAATAGTAATCAAACTAAACATCTTTGACACTATAAGCATGCTTTAAACAAGTGAAAAATGAAAAAAAGATACCTGAAAAACCTGACTCTAAAAATAAAGAAGTAATTTTTTTTAATCATTCTTTAAATATCGCCTTATTGTGGCATGCGAAAAATTAAAACAAAACAATAAAAATTTATTAATTTTTAATCTGACGCCGATTTCGAAAAACTGAAAATAAAATACTTTTATTAAGTACATTTTTTTCTAATCTGATTTATTATTTCTTCTTTTAATATATTTACATACATTACTTTTTTCTACGTTGAGTACTGCTTACCTTTCTCAACTTCATTCTTCAATCGTTTGTTGATGAGTTTTGAAACCACTCTAGTGTCAAGACTTATTGTACTTTGAAGTTTTAGTACAATACGTTTTGACAATGGAGTAGTTTCGAAACGCGCCAACAAGTGATAAAAGAATGAAGGTAAGAAAGGTAAGCAGTACTCAACATAGAAACTGTAGTGATCTTAGCAGAAAAAATAATAATAATTATTATTTTAATAACAACAACATTACTTTTATTTAAAATGTCGATAGGCTTAAACGAAAAATTGAGAAGTTGTTGGTAAAAATATGAAAAATAATAAAATATATATGATATAATAAATATGAAAAAATGTAAAAGACATAAAATAGACTCTCTAATGGAGGAATTATTTTTATCTTAAGTTCTACAAAAAAAACAAATAAAATTTAAACGAAATACATTGACTTTTTAAAATTTGTTAAATTTTTCTTGAAATCAAAATTAGCTCAAGCTATATATTATTACATATTAATAATCCAACACTAGACAATGTTGTCAAAAATAATCTATATAAATAAAAATGAATATTTGTTTGTTTGTCCCGTATGCGTTCCTATACCATTCATCCGATTGCGATGAAACTTTGGAGAGTTGTTATGCGCGTCAACAAAGGTTTCTGAGTTATTTTAGACCCGCTAGGTGGCGCTGCGGTCGAGATATTTCGAAAAATTGTATTTATAAACCGATATGGTTCATATTCAGAATATATATTAGCTACGTAAAATTTTTTTTGCAAAATCTATACGGTAGGTGGCGTCGGTGTCGAGATATTTACGAAACAAAAAATATACAAACAGACTTTCTTCTTCTATATACGAGATGTGATCAAAAAATACGGTGAATAATTTTTTATTAAAAAAGTAATAAGGTTACTTAGAATTCGATTTAATCTCCTTCAAAGTACTGTCCTTGGCTAGCAATGCACTTATCCCAACGTTGACTCCATGACTGGAGGCATTTCTGGAAGGCGTCTTTCGGAAGGGCTTTCAGCAGCTCGGTCGTGGCCCTCTCAATGTCAGCAATGGCGTCAAAACGTTTTCCTTTAAGCACAGTTTTAATTTTTGGGAAGAGCCAAAAGTCGCATGGTGCTAAATCTGATGAGTATGGCGAATGTGGACAGACAGGATCACTTTTTTCAGCAAAAATCTCGCGAATGAGAAGCGAGATGTGACACGGCGCGTTGTCGTAGTGAAGAAGGAAGCCATTGGACCATTTTTCTGGTCGCTTTCTTCATACGTCGTTTCATAAACGTTGCAGTACACCTTTATAAAATTCAGAGTTTACAGTTGTTCCCCTTGGAACGAACTCTGATCGCACTATGCCCTCACTATCGAAAAAACAACGAGCATGACCTTGATGTTGGATTTTGAATGATGTGCCTTTTTAGGGCGAGGAGATGAACTGGTTTTCCATTGGGAACTCTGCATTTTGGTCTCAGGGTCATAGCCATAGAACCAAGTTTCATTTCCAGTTACAATTTTGGCCATAAAGTCCGGATCTGCATGAAGACGACCCTTCAACTCCGTGCAAATTGACACACGATTTTCCTTCTGTTCATCATTCGAAAGTCTGGAAACAAATTTTGCACTCATTCGTCTCATTTGCAATTCATTAGTTAAAATTCTTTAAACGGATCCGTACGAGATGTTAAGGTCTTCCGATAGCTCTCGAATAGTCAATCGCCTGTTTGAACGAACCACTGTTCGTTCGTTGCACTGTTCGTTTTGCACATTTTCAACTGTTTTTGAGGTTACTGGACGTCCCGTACGCTGCTCGTTTTCAACAGACTCATTTCCGTTTTTAAATCGGTCATACCACTTGCACACAATCTTCAAAGTTAATACATTATCGCCGTACACCGATTCTAACATTTCGTGAGCTTTTTTGGCACTCTTTTGCAACTTAAAACATACCTTAATATTAATGCGTTATTCAAAATCCATGTTGCGCGACAGACAAGATAAACACAACCTCACTCTAGCGGCTCTGGCAGCTGACTAGCAAGCTCAAACGTGTTACAACTTGTCCCTGCCTGTCTCAGTTGATCACGCTATTGGACAAATTACAGCATATGGATGTAGCGTCGGCAGTTGCCGCTACAAAAATTCATTCACCGTATTTTTTGATCACACCTCATATATATATATATATATATATATATATATATATATAAGGCAATGTCCGAATGTGTGTCCGCTATAGACTAAAAAATTACTGGATCGATTTACGCGCGGATTTTTGAAAAATGGTCTGCGTTGTCCGGTGAAGGTTTCAAGTTATTGAAATTCTCGATTTGACCAGTAGAAAAAAATTTAGATGTGTTTTGAATCGACTATTGTGTTTAAAGAGTAGTTTTAATTAAATCCGATAGGTAGTGCTATTGTTTTACCGGTTGGATTTATTTACATTCTGACTTTTATAAAGTGAAAGGTTAAATTTTGTGAAGTTCCGTGATGTTCAGTTTTTTTAATATTTTTTTTATATTTTATCATACTTTCAATTGTGTTCATTTATTCTATATATATACTCAAATACTCAAATCTAGCAATAGCGAAGCATTGCCGGGTCTGCTAGTTAAAAATAAATTTAAATAGGTTGAGTAGATAAATTTAATTTTCCATTAAAAAAAATATTTCATTACGTTATTTGGAAACGAGCCATGAAATAAATTTCCTCTGTATAAAATAAAAATGAACCATTCAAGTTGATCCATTTAGTGAAGAGTAAAGATTGAATATATATGCGGGTTGAATTGAGAACATTCCTATTTCAATAGTTTATAATTTTTGGTGTTGAGATTATCACACCCGAAAAATACGTTGGAACTTTAAAACCAGTAAATATAATAAGTTTTCTTTTTAATGATTTTTATTGTGGAATAAACATTTGATATCTGATTTTGTAAATTAAGGTTTTGTAAAATCTTTTAAAATCGTGGATTCAAACCGTTTTCTCTTAATTAATGATAATGTTTTTTTTTTAACTTTTTCAGTAGCTGATGCAAATTATTTTTCTAAACAAGTTAAATTCAAAATAAATTTGATATGAAATCCATGTAATCATAATTTCCATATTTATTAATTTAATAAATGAGTTTCAATGCACGAATATTTAATTATTTTTATTCAGATTTTTTTGTGATTATTTCTACTAAATCTGTATTTTTCTAACATTATAATTTTTTTATTTTTTATTTTTATAAAAGAGAGAGCATCAAAAGCTATAGTCATAAGCGTAGTGTAAATTTGTAGCTTATGAAAAGATGCCATCTCTGATCGGGATTCGAATTCGGGACCACCGCACGAAATGCCGAGGCGCTACCTGCTCAGCCACGAAGTCAAGAAATTTAATTTAATTCACAATACTTATACAGAATCCCAAATATTTATATTTTTAAAATATTCATTTTAAATTCCTTTATTTGATAAAGAACTTGATAAATTTCAATTACGGTTTTTTTGTTAGAAAAAAAAGGTAAATCCTATCATCATTTTTTATTGTTGTATTTTGTTTTTTCATATCATCACGTAAAAGTGTTACTTAGCATATAAAATAAAACATTTGATTTAGTTCTGAAGTTTTAAGGGTAAAACATCTTGTTATTCTCCAACAAGGACAGTAAGATAATAATTTTATTTCTAAAAATTACGTTATATTTAAAAATATTACTGAAATTATGAAAAATTACAAAAAAAAATATAACTTTTTTTCTGGTATGCACAATAAATTGTAAAATAAACCAAAAATTTCTAGGTGATTGGTATTCTAAGAATTAATTATAAATAAAACCTAACTATTTTTCGTATGTATACTTTTTTTGAGTTTCTCTATCCACTTTTTGTTTCCTGATTTCTTTTTTCTATAATAAAGACGTTTATAGATGAAGTAAAAGTTAATCAGTAGATTGTTTTTGAATAAAATAAATTTTTTTATATAAAATCCTTTCAGATAATACTACGAAAACTAAAAATAAATTCTAAAATATAAAATTGAATTACAACTTTTATAAAGTGGTCTTCTTTCATTCATTTAAATTAAAGCAATTTTGAAAGGTTTAACTATTTTATGGTGGATTGTATAAAAAATTGAAATCATAAACCACTTCAAGAAAAAGAAAGAAATTACCCGAAAAAGTACAATCAATCCGTTCTCCTTGACGGAGTGGTAGCGTCTCGACCTTTCAATTGAAGGTCCCGGGTTCGAATCCCGGTCAGGCATGGCATTTTTCATACGCTACAAAAATTCCACTTCCGTGACCCAAGCATCATGATTATATGGCGAAATCATCAAGCAAAAAAAAAAAAAGAATGTAGATTTGTTTTAATTAAAATTTTAGCTTAATTTTTTAAACTCCATGAACAGTGTTATTAATTAGCCATCAAATTTATAAAAAGTTTTTTATTGTGTGTCCTTTTTACTTTATCTTTATGTAAATTTGTTTTTGATTTTTTTAAGTTTTGAAAACATTTATCAAAACAACAGCTACCTGAAATCGACTGAGAAATATCACCTGATTTGTTTCTTTGTATAAAATAAAAACGATGCATTGGTTTGGTAAATCAACTGATCAACTTCAAATTTCACTATCATCTATTTGGATTTTGTTTTCTTAGAATTTTTTTCCCCTTTGATTAGTTTTATGGAATTTCGTACTTATCTGTATTCATTTTAGATTATATCATCCATCTATCACCTTTAAATCTATTTATTTTTATTTTTTCATTAGTGTGTAATTAACAATATTATTAAAGTAATAGAAGAAGTAAGAAATAATTTAAATAGCTGATAATAAAATTAATACGATCTTGTTGGGATAAAATATAACATTTATGTCGTAAGGACATAAATTATTTACAAGTATTATTAAAATTCAATTATTTTCATTTTAATGAAATACATGAAAAAAAAGCAGTAACTTCTGATTACGTTTGGTTATGTAGGATGAAAGAATTAAGCAGAGGGAAGAATGCTTATTACGGTTTGTTAAACGTATTTAATGAGTTACAAAATTTTATCTAACACTCACCATCTTTTATGAGTTTTACTATTATTCCTAAGAAACCCTAACCACAATATTTCTAAGAATGGTGAAAGTTAAACGAATAATAATTTTTTCAATTAATATATTTTTTTTATTTTCCAGTAAAAATATATTTGTAAAAAAACTATATGACTTCAAAAACAGGGGTTTCCAATACACAATTTGTTTTATTAGTTAAGGTTACTTATGTAACTAGATTAGAATTGTGGCCAATAACGTTTTTTTTTTTTATTTAAAGTTATATCAAAATTAAAAGTATTGAGAATATTTTTAAACGCCATATATTTTTGAGATTAGAATATACGTTTATTGGTTAGTATTAAAATTAGTAATTAACAAAAAATTTATTACGAAATATTTCATTTGAATTTGTTATATCACTTTTACGCATGTATTTTTATAATGAACAAATTTTTAATCAAATATTTATCAAATTTAAAACAAAACATAATATTTAAATAACATATTACACATGTTTGACATTTTCTTTTATAAAATACGCGATGAAAATATTTTTAAAATAAATATTTGTTAATTTGTTTGCATAAATGGAAGTTAATAATATTTTGACTGATATAAATATTAAATTTCTAAAAAAAATATGAGAAAAATAAAAAATAATATGAAGAATCTAAGTTTTGATGTATGCTATTTTTATTATATATGTGTTTCAGATATTGTATGTTTGCAGAGTGGAGTTTCTTCAATTCAGTATAAAACTTCTATGCGAAGCAAAATGGAGTTTGTACTCCGTATATATATATATTGTAACATATGCAATACGTATTTGGACTATTTGATTTCTGACAAGTCAGAAAAGAAGCAAGCAGGAAAAGCTAGCAGCAGTATGTGAGGTTTTCTTTTGCTCTTTCATTTTGATTGGCGGAGCCTGTTTGAGTGTATAGGAGGGGTACAGTAGCGTAAGATGGGGGGCGGTTGAAGGCACACAAATAACATATTCCCTGTACACATTTACTCTTTTACTCTCCCGCCAACCCACTCGTACCCGACGTTCCAAATGTATTAAAGATTTCCCCGAGTATAGCAAAATTGAATTTCACGGGTAGAACAGAAAACTGAGCAACGGCGGTACAGCAACAGTAAGCAGTTCATGATACGATGTGTGCGTGTGTGTGTTGTATCATATATAATGATACATTAGAATTGGATAGGGTGTTCCACGTATACGTATGTATGCAACAAAATACACACATACATACGATCAGTCGCTTCTGTTATTTAAACATTTTCTCTCAAGTTGTTGATATCTACTTAAAGCTATGCTGATATTTATATTATATTATTTTATAGGCTGCGCTATACGCTCTAGTTATTTTATATCGTTCAAAAAATTGTTTACCAATAGGTGAAACATTTTGCTTAAGAAATACTTTACAACAAAATATTATATATTGGTTTGTAAATAATTTGAAGTTACTGAGCTCACTAATCCAAAACGGTCATTTATTGATGTATAAAATGTAGAAATTTTGTATTCATTCATACACATGTTGTTACTAACCGTATGTATGGAACAAAAAAAAAATAATCTTGAATACTGTAATTCAAAAATGAGGTTTTTCAAGTTAATTTTTTTTAACGTTTAGTTTATTTAGGTTCAATATCTTCTTAAAAGCACATTATTACTTAATTAAACAAAATAAGACGTATTTCAATAAATAAAATTCAGGAAAAACTGATTATTAAAGTTGTTTTGGTATTAACAAAAAAGTTTCCTTTTTCATTGCTAACATAATCCAAAAAAAACTTATAATCTTTATAAATGAAAGAAAATCCATCAGATCAGTACACATTTGCTTTATTTTTTAGACCGATTAAATGTTCCCTTAGGATGTAAGTACGAACTAAATTTATCTGATATATGTTTAATTGTCTTCCTTCTATCACCTTTTTTCATAACAAATAATCATTTTCATTTAACGTACTTAACATAAGGTTTGTGTGTCCGTCCCTTTTTAATTGTTTGTTAGAAAAAAGTCTTTTGGTTTAAATAAAGGAAAGAATTAATATGGAAAAAGACAATTCATAAGAGAAAAGTATTTTTTCTTAAAAAGAAAATTATGATAAATTTAGTCTTAAATTTTATAGACATAAACATTTATGTACATACTTAGATTCAAGTAAATTAGTTTCTTTTCAATATATTTCATTATTTTTAAATGTTCCAGGAACAAAATTATATGTTATTTCTTAACTCTTCTCTACATTGTACATAAAAACAGTTTGTAATCATTCATTTCGATCTACTAGCACTATTACCATCACTGTTAGCTGTACTTAAAATTTTTAATTACATCGCTTAGATGTTTGAACAAGCTGCTAATAATTTTATTTCTGAAAGCGAATTTATTTCTTACATGAACAATATACTGTTATATTAAAGAACAACCCAATTTCATAACGAAATAACGTGACCTACGTTTTCTTAAAGAACGTATCATACATGTAGCCAGCTGTATACTACTGGATACATTGACCCTGAAAAATGTATTGAACTTATGTATTTAAAATTAAATTTTTTTATAAGGAAACTTTTAAGTAGTAATAATATAAAAATAAATTTTGGAAATTGGATGAGAGCGTCATCTTTCGCACATATAACTTCTATTTTCATTCATACTGAGGTATTTTAAAGGTTGATTAAACCTATCGTAAAACCAGTTTTCATTGTTTTATTTTTACGGTTCTTATGTAGGTAAGATATGACATTATTTAATTGCCCTAAAGGAATTTAATAAAATTATTTAAACATTGGAATTTAAATAATTGCACAAATATCTGTAGCAGTTGAAATAATAACACGTACTTTAAATAATTTTTAATGCTAAAATATCTGTTTTCATTGAAGCTGACTAACAGATTATTACATATTTTCCTAATTTACTCAGTTGAACTTTAATATTGGAACTCATTTGTTAGATTAATAAAAAAATAATTTTATACAAATAGAATAAATATTTTAAATTATCAATCACAACAAAGTAAAGAAATTTTATGTGAAATATCTATGAAATTATTAATGATTAATCAATTTTCATAAAGTACTTTTATTTACTTTTACTTTTAATTATTTTTTATTTAATTTCATAAATTTTTAGTAAGCGACAATTTAAAAAAAAAAAAAAAAGTTTACTTATGTAACAGCTCTCAAGTAGTATTTGGTTAATACATTATACATTGAAAAATTATTATAATTTTTTTAACTTTATTCTGTTTAGCTTCGACTACGAGTATAATTAATAGGTAAAAATTATTTGAACATAATTTTAATTTTATTTACCTTAAAAATTGTGTACCAAAATGAAAACCGTACAATTGGGAATCCTGAAGTTCAGTTTGCTGGTTTTTAAAAAAAATAATTTACGTTTGTAGTTATCTTTTGTTATTGAAACATTTTCATTTAATTTATTTATACCAGTGTGAAATGTTATTTATATAAATGAATAGTAATGTAATCTGTTGATATGTCAGTTGTATATAAGTCAGAACATATGTCACTGACAGTATATAGCGCACGAAACATGTAATACGAATCACGGATCGTTTCACTCAATGCCACTGCCGGATAGATCTAATGTTCAGTCGTGTGTGAAGTTCTTGGCGTCTCACTGAACTTGCCGCCCTAAGCACCTACCGCTGCCAAGTATCCCAGGCTTTATTGCCTCCCGTTTCAATGTATCCCTTTTTGTCCGGACACTTTAACTCGGGTCGTAAACGGTAAATTATCGACTGCGACATCTCCTTGAATCCAATGCATTTAATCGAACAAAACCATTTATAGTACAGATGTTTTTCAGATACAGCCAATACATATTATCTTAATGCATGTTCTAAAAAAAAAAACTTGAAATAACTGTAACAAAAAAAAAAATAGTTGCTTCTACGATGCAAAATACAGGTTGTTAAAACATGGTCTTAGTTTTTTATACTTCTATGTATTCATAAAATTCAGGATATATAAATTGTGCAATAATGCTATGAAATACTGAAAATATTTCTTTAAATAGATCACATATAGTTCTTAATTTTTTTTAATATTATTTTTTTTAAATGCAGACTTCAAAGGAAATAGACGAGGCTGCCAATTCGACTTACTGTATATTAAGCCACTCGTTACCATATGGACAGATTTTTTCTTTGTAATTTTCGCTTATCCGATGACTGAAAATCACATTGTCCACAGAAGATTACAGTTTTGTATATGTATATATGTAGGGCGTCCCTCGAAGAAACGGAGAAAATTTCAGAACATGTTCTACTAATGAAAATAATTTATATAAACATAGGTCAGGAAACATCTTGTTTTCGAGCTACGGCTAGCAAAAAATTTTACCCGGATTTCAGCTCTTCTAATAAAAAGAAGTCCTACTGTAATTTCTGGAATCCAAATTAAGGAGTAAAGTTGGTGGTTTCTTATGTGATTTGAGTTACAAAATAGGATAAAACAGGTTTTAGAGTAGTAACTCCAGTAGTTTTTAAGATATCTGATGTAACATACAAAATTCTGTGTCGAAAAGAAGTTTTTTTAGGTTTCTAGTACAGTAGCTTTGTTAAGTGATTAATAAATGTGGCTTCTTTTTATTAGAAGAGCTGAAATTTGGGCCAAATCTTTCGCTATTGGAAAACTCTTTCGATAACTCAAAATCAAAGTTTTTTCAGACTATGTTTACATAGTCTGAAAAAGCTTTGATTTTGAGCTTTGATTTTTGAACATTTTTTTTTTAATAGAACATGTCCTGAAAGTTTCTCTGTTTCTTCGTGGGACACTGTGTATATATATATATATATATATATATATATATATATTTTTTTTTTTCTCCTCGACTTTGCTTATATTAAATTGTTTCAGATAGTGAATCCATAGTGTAATATTATTCAAATATTTGATGTATTTTTTCGAATAATTGAAGAAAATTGTTTCCAAAACTTAGGATTAAAAGTAATACCTCTATTCTCGAATTCAAGACCCAAGTTCCCTGCTATTTTCCTACATTTTTTTTTAATAATATTTCTTAAGGACAGACTGCTTAAACTTATTTTATTGTAGCTTATACGTTACATGACTAAAAAAAAATAAAAAATTTAAAATAAGACTTTTGTCGATAATTGTTTTTTAAATGTTTATTTCGATCTTTATTAATTAATATTTATTAAGAGGGACAAAATAACAAAAGGAATTTTACGGCTATAATTTATTTACTAAGTTCATTGAGACGACTTTGACACAATTTTATAATTTATATTCATGGCACCAAAATGATAGTGCTTGGAAGATCCTTGATTCCAGACAAAAATATTTTTGATAGCGTGTTGACCTAAATTTGTTTAGCGTTAATGATCTCACTGACTTTAGATATAGATACCACCTAATTACTTCTTAAAAGCTGATCAAACAGATGATCTCTGATAGCAGTAACTTTAGGCTATGTTGAGGGTAGGATATCAGATTCCAATTTAGTTTTTTTTCTTTAGTTTAGTCTTCCATAATGTGGCAATGGAATGGTCGACCATTCTCCAGCACGAAAAAAAAGAAACTGCGTGTCTGTCCGTTTATAAAAAATTGCAGGCTTCGTTTTTTAAAGTCTTAGGATTTTAGTAAGCAGCGATACTTTTTTTCTGTAAGAAAGTCATCAAGAATATTTCTTGTGATGACAAAAAATGTCTATTTTTTCAAACGAAAATGTGGTTTATGCTTTTTTGTGTGGAAATTAGATTTAATGTCACCGCTATATACCTACTCGTTTTAACTCTAGGATGAAAAATATAACAGTTTATTACTAGTTATTTTGTGTCTATATCTACCATTTTCATATCTCTTCAGAAGTTGCGTGGTAAAGTTTTCTTTCTTTGCATTCAGACTGGAAATGACATGGAATCAATCTTTTTATAAATCAACAGTCGTTTCTCTATATTTTTTCTACAGTCCAACGACTAATTTAAGTTTGAATCAGAGATTTACCTACTGGTAATCTACCGATTTTCTCTAACATGTGTTTCAATTTTAGTAGGCTAACGACTGTGAATTTTATTTCCAACTCTCTCCAGAGTTTTCAGAGTATTCATCACACATTCTGGACTACAGTTCAGAATGGCAGATATCTCTAAGACATCTGTCAATTATTCTGATTAAAGTTAAACCAACACTTGAAGTGGAAAACACATTTCAGAATTTGTGAGTAAAGTATATTTTTCCTTAAGTTCCTTAAAACATTATTTTACACAATTAATAATGGATAATATCTAAGACATTCTAATTATATTCAATTAATGCGGTTTATTCGTGGACAGTATTCGTTGAAATATATTCGTACCAATAAAGGCACAATAAATATATATATATATATTTTTTTTTTCTCTCTCTTGCAACATACGTTCTGATTAGTTACCTTATTTAAAACTTAAAAATGTTATCTTTCTCAAAAACTAATTTTTATTCCTAATTTTTTTAACTAGTTTCACATATATATTAACATATCTAGTATATGAGCATGAATTAATCGTATAAAGATTAGGAAATACCTTATTACATGATTTGTAATTGGATCCATAAGTTAGTGGCCTTTGTTCATCAAATGTTAATATACATATATATAAATAAAAAACTTTATTACATCAAAGCTTTGCGTTATCAGAATATGTTATTAATTACAAATCAATAACAGAAGATAAAAAACATAAAAAGAATATAAAAGACAGAGGAACACAAGAACCATTCTTCGATCTATCAATTTTTCCTTCTGAAAAATGACAGCTCGAGGAGGAATCATTTAAAGGAGTTTACCTGTGCGGAAATGAAAATCTTGATGAAATATCAGTATAACCAAATCATTTCTTTACTTTCGTGCCTTCAACACCATCAAAAAACAGAAATATCATAAAGTACACAAAATCTAAACTGTTAAAGAAGAAAATTATTTTCCGATTTACCTTCTACAGAGTTAGCATCCGTAACTCCCCCTCCATCATTTTTTTTTTTTTATTTCGTTGGCCAATACTAAATGAAATTCTCCTCTTTTGTAAAAAATTAAATTATATAATCGTATGTCAGATGTTACATTTTCATATTGAATTACCTAACTATATATTTTTTTTTTATAAACAATTTCAGTCATTAAAATGATTTTACTTTGTTCATAAAAGTGTAATATTATTTCTTTCTCTTACCATTTTTATCTATCGATATACATATACTGGATCGTACGCGTAGAGTGGATCTAATTCAATGCCGTTCGATCGCGTCACTAAGAAACATAACGAGACGAAACGTACGTAGTCATAGCTGGATAACGTATTCTAATATATCAAAAGTATAGAAGCGGTGAGCTCTAACACCATTGTGATATTTCGTTTTTCAATATCTCCAACGGTCTGAATTCATGTGTAAATATATGGAAGTACCTTCGAGGAAAATTGCAGAAATGCTGCACGCATCAAAATGATATTACCTAACCCAGGGCTGAGCCGAGCTGACTGAATCTTCGTTTCAGATGCAAACTGCCGATCTACTTCTTTCCTTCTAGTTCTTCCTTTTACCCTTCTTATTTCTTCTTTCGCCTTGGTTACACCCCTCTTTTCTTTCTATCTATCTATCTTCCTCTTTTTACCCCTCATCGCAACAACACACATTTACCGCTATCACACAACTTCTCATAACGTAGACGGATTATACCACCCCTTATTCCAAGAAGCATAATATATCTACGTCAGTATACACATATACACCTCCTGTACCTTCGTTAACATTTGTATAGCATATATATTTTATATATTATATATATATATATATATATATATATATATATATATAATATATAAAATATAAAGCCTTACTTTACACCATTAATTATACATTCATCTTATATAGCTACCATTTCTTATGACTTCTATACTTTGAAAAATTCCCCTTTCAGAATATTTTCTTAATACGAATATCGTGTTATTTTTTAAATACTATACTATAAATGGACGATGTAATTTTATTACTGCTAAATCATATATAAATAATCATAATTTATTCATCAATTTTGTATGCACTTAGAATGTATGCATGTAAGTTTTGCGTATTTGTGTTTTGCGCGCGCGTGTGATAGAGAATAACGTGCGGTATATAGAGATTTTTAAACCCAGCTAATATTTCTAATCTTAGAAAGATCTGCTTCTGC
This sequence comes from Lycorma delicatula, assembly GCF_047948215.1. Taxonomy (NCBI): domain Eukaryota; kingdom Metazoa; phylum Arthropoda; class Insecta; order Hemiptera; family Fulgoridae; genus Lycorma; species Lycorma delicatula. The sequence continues at coordinate 96,198,473 of NC_134460.1, forward strand.
AAATTTCTGATTAAAATAATTTAAGATTCTAATTGAGTTAATGAGGTAATTATGAAAAGCGGAAGCAAATTCATAACTAAAATTTAATAAAAGTATTTTTTTTTTTGTATTTTTAAGAAGTAATTTATTTTCACCTAACCTTTAAAATTTAATAATTTGAAAGGTTACATTAGTAACACCTTTCGTAGTTTTTTTTTAAAGGTAATTTAATAATACCTTCTGATGATTAATTAATTAAGTAAATAAATTTATTTACGCTTTTAATTATTATATATAAAATTCTGCACGTTACACACAATATTTAACACATATTATTAGCCTTAATTATACAATCTCAAATATACTCATTATTAAAGACTCTATTGTTGAAAAGATATGATGGTAATAAATAAAGGAAAAAAGAAGAAATTAATATATTAATACAAATTTATTTGGATGGGTTATTTATTGAAACAGTTATTGAAAGAATTAAGAAATTTTTTTAAATAAATTTGTTTGTATTAATAGAAAGAGATATACTAACAAAATTCAGAAAAAAATTATTCCAGTAAGCAATCAATAAACAGGTTGTAGGAAAATGAGAATGAAAAACCTTATTCCAAATAAATTTCCTTTTTTTTTAATTTATAAGCTAAATTAAAATATCACGACAAAATTCAACGTAATTATTTATTCTTTTAACAAAATTATTCATTTAATGTACTTTCCCTTTAGTTTAAAAAAAAATCATTTTTTAACAATACATTTTATTTTGTTTAGAATTAAAGCTAATGGCCTCTGTAGCTGATGCCTTCTTAGGTAGGAAAAGTGATGTGAACACACATATACAAATTGTTAACCTTTTTGTTTACAGCTTTTGTAGCCTAGATATACAACTCTCCCGCACGACGGAAGGGGTCCTAATTATAGCGAAAAAATTGACTCCTTGGACAGCCCAATGTTTTTAAGCCTACCGATTAAGCCATTTCAACAAGGTACTACAGGTTGTCAAACAAGGGGAACAGTCAAACAAAGCTCCAGATTTTGATTTTCTAAGGCATAAAATACTCTTGCTACAGCCCTGTTATGCTCCTGTTCAGTGCCATCAAGCACACCTTTTCAGTGGCATCTTTCGAATATTGTAATCTTTATCAGACTAGAAGGTGTTTCTTCAAGTAGTGATAATTCCGAAACCAGGTAAACCTGCACACGACGTGTCTTTCTACAGACAAATAAGTCTTTTACCGGTTCTGTTGAAGTTATTTGAGAAACTGTGTCTTCGAAGACTGTGGTCCATGTTGGAGCAGAGAAAGTTATTCTAGGTCATCAATTTGGATTCAGAAGTTGATATTCTACCATTGAAAAAACGCACAGCGCTGTCAATGTCATCATGAACTGTCTAGAATAGAAGAGGTTCTGTTCGGCGGTCTTTTTGGATGTTCAGCAGGCCTTTTACAAGGTCTGACTGTTTGGTTTGTTCCTTAACCTGAATTGCAACCTTTCTTAACCTCATCCCATCTACTTGGTTTTACGGAAGTATCTCGTAAGCGTTTTTCACAGGTGAGATGCAACGATGCGTTATGTAGATTCTTTGACAATGGATAACGGTTTCCACAAGGCTCGGTCTTAGGATCAGTTCTGTACTCAATTTTCAGTGCGGATCTTCCAGCTCCGGACAACGTCACTTTCGCCTTGTATGCTGATGATACAGCAATCCTGCCTGTTGACGAAAACCCAAAATGAGCCTCAGCGATGCTTCAATCGGTATTAGACTAACAAAAATGGTGTATCGTTAACAAAATGAGAAGAAAGGTGAATCAAAATAAATCAGTGATATTAAATTTGCGATGAGAAGAGGTGACTTCCCCGGGTCTTCCTAGACGGCATTTTCATCCCAAACTCTGACACGTACGGTATCTTGGGATCCACCTTGATTGTCCTTTGACGTGAAAGTACTATATTAGAAAAAAAAGGAAACAGTTAAACACGAGGTATAAGAAGCTTTATTGATTGTTATGCAGGCATTTCCATTTCTCGCTGTTCAACATATTTTTAATACACAAGGTGATTCTGAAATGGACTTGGACGTGGGGCATAAAGCTACGGGGTAAGACGAGCAAAGTAACATTGAGATTAAACAATATTTCCAGATTAGATTGGCTAGATTCATTGCAGAGGCACCGCGGTTTGCACAGAACGAAGAAATACACGACTATTTTTAATTACTTTATATTCGCGAAGAGTCAAACCGTTTGGTACAAATTGTAGGCAGTACTTAGATAATTACTTGAACTATTCAGTAGTTCAAGTTAGTAATTTCCTAACCCACCGGGTTGGTCTAGTGGTGAACGCGAATTCACCACTTCTAAATCAAATGATTTAGAAGTCGAGAGTTCTAGCGATTAGGTCCTAATAAAGTCAGTTATTTTTACACGGATTTGAATACTAGATCGTGGATACCGGTGTTCCTTGGTGATTTGGTTTCAATTAACCACACATGTCAGGAATGGTCGGACTGAGATTGTACAAGACTACACTTCATTTACATTTATTACATATCATCCTCATTCATCCTCTGAAGTATTATCTGTAAGGTAATTACAGGAGGCTAAACAGGAAAAAGAAAAAGTAGTTAATTTCCTAGACAACAGCGAGGATGGCCGGCGACTGAATGCCTATATGTAGCGGACTTGTGGGAGTCTGAGTGACTTGTGAGAATCTGAGTCATATATGTGATCACTATCTTTCTATGACTTGATAAAGAGCCTAGCCTCTTTCCTTTTATTTCCGTGAGCTTGTTATATTACTATTTATTTGTCTTTGCCTATTGTTTAAAGATGGCATACATTTTTTTTCGCTTGTTTTTCATTAGACCTTTGAGAACTATCGTTCTTATATTGTCTTATTCAGTGCAAGTGTATTTATATTAAAGAAATTTTTCCCTGTATGCATATGAACGTTTTATCGAAGGTGTTAGTTTGAGATCCCTCATCATGCTGCTTTTTGTAATTCGATTTACTTGTGGTTCCTTACTTGGAACCATTGAAAATAAACAGATTGTGAGGGAAAAAAATTAATTTGTTCATTAAAAAAAAAAAAAATGAAAGCGTTCTTAACTCGGTTAAAAAAGCTCATCATAGTATGGTTTACCCAACTTCGCATTTTTGCTTTCTTGATGAAATAATTCATCACAGAAATTTATAGAGAAGCTTGTACGTGGAAATAAGAAAATGGAATTTTCTAGTGTATGAAAAATGCTATGTCTATCCGGAATTTAAATTCGGGACTCCCGGATGAAAGGCCAAGGTGCTAGAACTTCGCTCCAGAGATCGGCGGATTTAATGTAACGCATAATATCACATTGGTTATTTTGTCCTATTTTCCCTGAATTTCAGAATTATACCTGTTTTTTTTTTTAATTGAATTTTCTGTTAAAAATATGAAAAATAATTAAAATTATTTGGTAAAGAAGTAAATATTTGGTTTTATGAGTACTGATTAATTTTTTTGAGAAGAGAACTTAACTTTAATTAAGTGTGTAAGTAAGATAGTTATATTAATGAAAAATTTTCTTTCTAGTTTAAAGTGGAAAAGTTGGGTTGATAGGTTGGAAGAAGAATATTTCAGTAAATAAAGGAATTAATTGAAAATGGAAATTTTATATTAGTAATATTTCAGAAAAATTTAGATCAATTATTCCGTAATTCAGAATGAGTAAAATATCTTTTAAAACACACCAGATAACCAAGTTGTGTACTAACTAAATTTTAAACATGTTTGTTTGGCTTCCCGACCTTCTTTATAAATTGAAATCAAACCTACCTGTTGGTTAACTCTCAGTCGGCGGTGTGATTTTTCTGCTGAAAATTCGGTGTCTATTGTTTTGTGACTCTATTGTTTTTATCTGACTAATATGGTGACTTTTGTTTCTTGACTTTATTTTTTATGTGACTTTATTATTTTTTATCTGTTACCTCTTGATCTGTGACCTATTTGTGACCTCTTTATCTGTTACCTTTTTTGTTTTGTGACTCTATTGTTTTTATCTGACTAATATGGTGACTTTTGTTTCTTGACTTTATTTTTTATGTGACTTTATTATTTTTTATCTGTTACCTTTGATTTTGCTAACTTATTGATTCATTTGTGTCACGAGAATGTTGCATATTATTGATATTATAATTGAGGTGGGCTATCTTTAGATGGTCAACTGACACGTTAATCTTAGCCAAAAATTTGAATTATGGTCGAAACTTTACTTATACAGCAATTTATAATAATAAATAAATTGCCCAAAAAAATATACATAAAAAATTCTCTGTTTTGGCTTAAAAGTAATCAAACTCGTAAACCAATTTTGGTAGAAGTTTTTGAGATTTTAAAACATGTTGTATTTATTAATAAAACAAAAACCAATATAAATAATTCAGAAATTAAAGAAATAATATGTAGTGGTTTTCTTAATCAAAACATGTAATTGACACTGAATTCAACGTGTAGTCTTTTCTTTCTGTATTATCATTGAAGTATTAGGAAAAATAATTTGAATCAAGAAAAAAATATTTTGAGATTATATTTATGTCAGATAAAAAGTAAGAGACACATATACAATCATACTAACAAGGTTTTCTTTTATTGCTCAGAAAAAAATCGTATTTGCAGCTACAAAAGTATAGTCAGTCTGCAATTAAGTGAAGTAGGAAATATCTCAAATTTATCAAAATAATTCGGTTTAAAGAAGTAAAGAGTATAAAAATATATTTCCAACAGTATAAAAATACACTGTTGCAAGTTTGTATGTGTCAACTGATAAAAATCATTAATATAAAAGAATTATTAAATAAATATAATACATCACGTTTATAAAACTTTAGAAAACCTTAGTTTATATAACATTATAGACAACATGAATGATCTCTAACATTTTTGACATTTTCAAAAATATTTACTGTGTAATATAGTTAGTTATAAAATTCAATGTAACGATATTTAGACGTTATAAAAATGTTAGAGGCAAAAACTAGTACGAGCTGTGTGCGGTTGGCAGAACGATATTTCACGCCTTATCAGTTGAGACCACTGTATTCTTGATTTATATTGGTTCTGACAATCCCGCAGCGATTTCAGATTTAAAAAATTGCCTTGAACAATCTCATACACACAGTTTATATATATATTATAATACGTATTTACATTAAAATTATTTATTTTTTATTTTTATTAGGGTTTACAAAATTTTATTAAATTATACGTTAAGAGCCATTTAACTGTAATAGAGTTTATTATTTTATTTTAATTCTAAAAAAAATGTCTGCTTTTAAAAAATGACCACTGATATAAATGTTGAATAAGACTTTTGGTCTTGATTGACTTAAATAAAAAATCTGATGTGGCCAACACATGATTTCCTTGTACGCCTATTAAATTACATATACACACTTTTTTTTTTTTAAATGGAAAGTACGTAAAATTTTATTTCATTAATATACTAATATTTTACATATCATTTTTTTTATTGTTATTACTGAATTATTGTTTATTGTAAAACTTTTTTTACAATCACAGGTTAATAATTGTTAATAAATCAATATATTTAAATTAAAAAAATTCGAAAATGTAGTCGGATTCGAACCGATGTGTTTTTCCGTTCTAAGATCCAAATATTTCATTAATAAAAATTTTATTTGACTGTAACTCAGAAAACAATTGAAATAAGTACCACTTACGGTATATCGTTGAAAAGCTCTCAATGAGGGCTTATTACTGCTGTTAAGAAAAAGTCCAAAATCTAAATTTTTTGGACACTTTTTGTCCAGTCGATTGCAATCAAAAGGGGAAGTGCACAACTATATGTTACAACAGTTCTAAATCCAAAATTTCAACATCCTACGGTTAATCGTGTTTGAGTTATGCGTGATACATATGTACATACGTACGTACGTGCAGATGTCACGCCGAAACTAGTCGATATGGATTCAGGGATGGTTATTTCAAAATTGAAATTTCTTTTAAAATCTGAAAATCGAAACTTTTCGCGATTAGAATACTTCCTTGAAATAAAAGAAAGAGCCTTGAAATTAACAATAAAAATTAGTTAAGATTGATTTAATCTTCTTTACTTAATTGAACATTGTTCTTACTATATATTCAGATTCAAAATTGCTCCGAAATAATCTGGGACATTTAAATAAGCAAAAAATTTCTATAAATTTCCTTCAGTAGAAAAGAATAGAAAACAAGTTTTAGAAATTTAATTTCAACCTAAAACTAAATAGACCACAATGAAACTTTTATTTGTATTTTATGGAATATATTTACGTCAATTAAATTTTGTTTATTGCTGATTTTATCATTATTTTTTCTATGTAGTGGTGGAAAAAAAAATTTAACAAATGCCAAGAAAGTATAACAACTTTGTTACAAGCTTTTATTTAAAGTACGTTTCAAATTGTATATAAAAGTCGAAAAGTTTTATGCATTTTTTACAATTATACAAAATTAAAAAATTTATTAAAATTTAGCGATTAGAAAAGGAAGTGGAAGTTGATTAATGAAAAGCATAAAATTACGCAGATTTTATCTCTTTTATTTATACGGATTTGTAGTGATAATTTGCCGAAATTACTGACGGAAGTTAAATTGAATTGCAAATTTTTCTTATGTGATCAGATGGCAATGAGCAAGTAAAATTAAAGCATCTGAATTACACGCGATGCAATAATGCATCTATAAATCAACAACTTTGTAATAAATTTAATACATGATATCTTATAGCAGCCCTTAATTTAATTATTTTTCTTTTTCACGTTTTTTTAGAATAAATTTGCAATCAAGTAATTTTATGTAAAATCACAATAAAGAAAATAATCAATAATCATATCTTTCACAAACTCCTTTCGATCTAATAAATCTAATAATCTGAAATCATTATACGTCTAAAAAAAAAAAACGTACATGTAAGTTACATACGTAATTTACAACATCCGTCTTTCTATCTATTATTATAATTATTACAGATATTTATTATATAATCACCGAAATTAATTAATTTTTGTTTCTTTCTTTATTGTATGATATTTTATACTTTAGGGAAATGTTTTCCCTCTACAGATTGAGAGGCGCTAATGATGTAACTTTATAAAAAAGTTACTAATTATTAGGTATACTTATTATTATTATTATTTTTTATTTTTTATTTTTATGAAAGAGTGGACATCAACAGCTATAGTCATTACACCGGTGGAAATTGGTAGTGTATGAAAAGGTGCCATGCCTGACCGGGCCCTCCTATATTATTATTTGTACTCGTATATTATGTATATTTGATTAATATATAAAATCATATAACTTGTTATTACCATAAATTAACATGTTTTTAAATGTGATTAAGAGGTACGCAATTTTAATGCATGTAAAATTGAAATTATTTATAATGGCAAAAATAAAAAAATATTGGCTAAATTTAAATATTCACGGGATAAATATTTAAAACTATTTTAAGTGGAGGAGTAGATGATTTTTAGTTATCATTCTCTTTTAAAATTTAATAATGGTTTATGTATTTTGATTAGTTTAATTATAAATAAAAAGAATAAAATTTTTGTTTTGAAAAATAAGGTTAAAATAAAAATATGATTCAAAATCACTGGATTATGGAATTACTCTTATATATTTATGTACATAGTACATACGATACATCCCAAATTTTTTCGACAATATGCGTAACGTATACATGTAATGTGAAAGTCACATTTTGAAAGATATATGGTAAATAGCAATATGTAACATACGAAGTTTGTTTTAAAAAACAATGTATGCTATATATATATATATCTGTTAAATAGATATGATATAAAGTATATCAATATATCATAGCTTTGCATCTTGTGTATGTATATATATATATATATGGTGCTCTCTCATGTATCCAGATCTCGTTTGGTTCAAACATCTTTATATGTTTTGTTTTACACCGGAAAACGAAAGAAAAAGAGTGAAATGGAACGAGTCGTCAGCCGCTAGGGAGAATTTTTGTTCCCTTATTTTTCCGTACTATTCCAAGGAGTAAAAGAAGAAGATGATGATAAAAAGGGAGAGAGATAAAGAAACAGAGATATTGAGAGTTCTGCTTGAGGGCAATGTTTAGGAGAAGTATGGGTTAAGGGTAGGGAAGCTGTTTCCGTAGTAACCCTGGGCACGTCACATGCACACACATATGTGTACATACATATATATGATGTATATATATATATTTATATATATATATATAGCCATATATTATGTATTCTCCATGAAAGAGTGGATTACATATTTCCTCGAGTCGGATCATATGTTGATCGTACATTTTTACTAAACGTGCTTCGACTCCCACATACATTACTACATACGTATTCACTCACTTACATACATAGACATTCAAACACAAATTCAACTCACATTTCATGACTTTACTAAACATTTTGTCTTCATTTTTGCCCATACTACAATACTCTCTGCTCGTTCAACATTACATTATATATCCCTTCACCAAAAGTTATTTAATACATACGGTTTTATAATGAAATATGTTTTAGTACATATATAATATTTACATACAATTCTTCATTCTATTGTCAATTTCTTATGTGCTATATATATTAATATTATTACATTTTTTCTTATATTAAATTTTTCCTAGCTGTAAAATATTCAGTCTTGTAACAAGTTATTGTTTTAATATTATTTTACAATTTTTTAGAATAATAATAACGTAAACTTATTGTCTTAATCATTTTTCGTATTGAAATATAAAAAACAATACGAAAAAAGTTATTACTGTAATTACAGCTCAAGTATAAAATCATTATGAGTCACATGTAGAGAAAAACACAAATAACTGAAATTAGATAAAATATAGAGGAAATATATTGAGTTTTCAAATTTCACTCCTCTACAGCCTAACTCGTGAATAAAAAAATTTTTATTTATGTTTGATCATTTCTAAAACCGTTGAACACATTCAAACATCTCTAGCAATTTATAAAGTACTTTTAGATAAGACTGTGGACATAAATAAATCCTGTAATTATTGTGAGGATAAGAATACTAACCGTACAATAGTATTACAATCATTTTTTTTTTAGTTATTGTCATTATCATCTATTATATATTGTTATCACTTACGCAGTATTCGATTAGTATAAATTTGTACATCGGATATAAATTAGTGTAATTTATTTGTTAATAATTCTTACGTACAATATTTACTTCGTTATTTATTCAGGAAAAATAATGTTATAAATAAAGCAAAGGAAAATTAAAATTTATTAAGGTTTGTGAACGCAATAAATTAGATTAATCTTTTTTTAATATAAAAAAAAAATATTCTTAAAATGAAATAAAAAGGAATAAAATTAAAAAAGAACAGAATTCAACTTAGCATACGAGATCTGTTTAAATAATTCCCCCGACCCCTTTTAATTACACGCCAACGGGGATATTTAGTGACGTGCGGTTTAGCAGCATTGTATTCCGCATAACATCTCTGTAACCACATGTTCTTGGATTGTTGATATCTCGTTTAGTTTTTGTGTTATTTTTGTTTGAGTACAACGTGTTTAAGTGAGAAGCGATTTTTGTAATGAGTGATGTTTTGATGATTTAACTTTTGTCTCAATGTCGTAGCTGTAAACCCAGCTTTCGTCTCTCGTTTCGATCCTTTGCAAGAATGTTTCATCCTCATTGGCTTGTTCAAGGAGTTGCCGGCAATTGTCCACTTGATGTTCTTTCTTCTGTTCAGTCATCAAACGAGAAATAAATTTTGCTGCAACTCAATTCGTGTTCAATTTATCAGTCAAAATGTCATAGCATGATCTAATCAAGATGTTAACCTTTCTGCAAGTTCTCTGACAGTCAATCGGTGATTTGCACGCACCAGATCTTTGATTTTCTAAACGTGTCTGACATCAGTTGAAGTCGAAGGCCTTCTTGGTCAAGGGTCATCTTCAATTATCTGACGATCACTTTTAAATCGTGAAAACCATTTTCGGCATTGCGTAGGACCCAGAGCATCATCTCCATAAGTTTGTTTCAAAACTTGAATAGTTTCTTTGAAAGTATTTTCCCGGTTTCACGCAAAATTTTACGTTGTATCGTTGCTCCCGAAAAACGCACATTACAAAAATCGCTACTAAAACTTAAACACGTTAACTCAAATAACAATAACACGAAAACTAATCGAGATAACACCAATCCAAAAACGCGAAATAATCTGAGTTTTAAAGAATTTTGCATTATAAAACCCTAATTTTTGGCAGTTAAAAATTTTCAAGAATTTTTATCTTTTTTAGGGCACTATTAGTGGGTAATTTTCACTTATTTACTTATCGTCATATAGAAATATATTTTTTGGTGTATATAGTTTCGGAACTCGTAGTACCATTATTTTGTGTTTTAAAACTCTAGCCTATCGATAGCTAAAATGTTAATTTATTTAAAAAAAAACTTAGTTTGATAAAATATATTTATCAAAGTAATTACTTTATTTTAGCCAATAATTAGGCAAAAGTACACCAAAAATGTATCAATAAAATTTCAAATATGAAAAGTTATTGTAAGTAAATTAAACGAAATATATTACAACTTAAATAGGTAACCTAATAAGAGTCATAAGTCATTACAAAAAATGAAATAGCATATCTCCAGAATAATAAGAATCCTTAGCGCTTATTTTTCGGGAAACGAAGGAGTGTTTTCTAGTTGTACTCTTTACCTACCCAAATGTATTGTTAGTGTTAGTATACTGACTTGATACGTTTTAGATTCAGGAGACACCTTTACTCTCTCTTCGCCATAATTATTGACTAAATATCGGATATTATTACTCTCAGAGAAAGTAATTCTGAAATGTGAATTACTATATGGACCATTTACCGGTATCTTTCGAAAGGTGCTTTATGTGGAGCAAAGTCAGAAGATAGATGTAAAACAACAATTTAATATATCCCTTTCTACTGTATTACAGTGTGTTATATAAATAAATGATAACGAATGTAAAATATATCTTACGCAATTTTAACATTGTTTGAGACAATTATGATTAGATTAGAAGTTATTTATGCTAAAAAAAAAGAAATATAATTTATATGTTACGGTAAATTTGATTAATCCAGTGACTATGCATAATTATTGGTGAATTTGATTAATCGCCTCCAATGTGGAGAATAACATACATAATTTGTATATTTAACGTTAATGATACCAGGTTAGCGAGCGATGCGAACGTAGGTTATGTTTGGTTTGGTCAACATAATATAATAAAATTTATCAGGGTGCGTCTAAGAACGATGCCAACAGAACTGTCTATAGGGATTGTCAACCCAAGTAGGATGCGTCCACGAAAGGGAGGTGGACGGGCATATTGAGCCGTGGGCCGAGTGGAAGTTTGGCGAATTGGGATTCTGGCTGACACAATTCCTGACCGACCATGGGGTCTTTCGTTCATACCGGCCCATACTGTCGGGAGTTAGACACGGCGGAACACATGATATTCCAGTGCCCAAGGTGGGACGAGGAATGCCGCGACTGTACTGCCATAACTGGGCATCTCGAGGTGGGGACCATCGTTGGAACAATGTTACGAAGTTCTGTGAATTTCGACACTGTGACGGGATTTGTGTCGGGAATACTGCAACTGAAATATCGGGAAGCGAGGGGGTGGGGGACAACTCCGTACGGAACTGCCGTTCGCCCGTGCTTACACGGAAGAATGGTGGTGATGAAGTGCGGGGACTCTCGAGCCCCTCAGCTAAAAGACTGAGTCCCGGCGGGGCCGTCCCTTCGGGAAGTGTCCCCGTTAGAGGCGAAGCACAAAGGACCGGATCCCGGTTGCTGGTGATGGAGGCCAGGAACGGCATAGCCGGGCCTGGAATTTCCCTCGTCTGGCAACTAGAGGCAAAGGCACCTCCCGGAACCGTCTTCATGCTTAATTGGGGGTCTGGTTCCGGATGGCAGGAAAAGAAAACATAATATAACCAAACATAACCTACGTTCGCTCTGCTCGCTAACCTCGGATAATTAATAGTAATGCTTTGATTGTTTAAATAATAATTTCAGAAATTACTACTTATAGTCGAGTTATTTTAATATGACAAATATATGGGGAATATAAAAATTGACCGGTATATTTAATAAATTGTCATATATCTATTAAATTCTACAGCATTGGAGGCGATTAATAAAATTCACCCGTAATTTATCACCGGATTAATCAAATTTACTGCAACATATATAACATTAAGGAAATGATGAAAGCATTAAGGAAATATATTTATGTCTAGAAAAACAGAAATGTAATTTATTCATATGTAAATTTATTTATATATATAAAAACATTAAGGAAATAATGAAATGTATTTATGGGACGAACATTTTTTTCCTGAATCAGAGATATATTTACATTATGAAGAAAGTTTCTTTTTTTAAACTGTCCTACATAAATATATTTTATTCTCAGCTTCACTACTTATTTATGAGAGCATGGAAATGTATAGTAATGATTAAAGTTCTCAGTATTTAACATACTTTTAACAAAAAAAAACTTTTCTTTTATGATAATATAATAATAGATAACCTATATTCTTTAAATAAATTTCACTTTTATCAAAATCCATCGGGAGGGATTTTATGACGGTTTTTACTTACTACAACTCATTGTTTTACCCTTTTAAGAAAAAAAGTAGATATTATTCTTAAGATTCTAGACAAAGTGAAAAAGAATTCTTATAACGGGAAAATTCTTCAAATTGTGTTTATCATTTTTAAAGTACTTTTTCATGTCTTGAGGTAGGTTATATTTTGTTATTAGAATTATGTTATGAATCATCATTTTATAAAGATTTTGTTATAATACTGTACGAAAATGTTATTTATATAGGTTATATATTTTAGATTTTTTCGAAAGTAAAAAAGAACGTTTCTAATATAAAAATATTTTAAATTATTTTATAATAATTTATCGATGACATTGAAATAATAGTTAAGGATTAAAACTCATTATTTTGAACAAAATAATTGTTCAATATTTTTCTATTCATTTAATTGAATATTTTTGGCATTTTTATAATTATTTCACGATATTTGAAACTAAACTTATTCAAAATTATTATAATTTACGGAATGAATAAATCAAGAGATATAAAATACATCAAATTTGAACAATAAATGTATATTAGAGGTAAATGAAATATGCAGAAAAATAATGTTTAATAAATAAAATGTATTACTATTTACATAGTAAGGGAAATAATTTTTATACGATTGCATATGAATTTTTGTACCACTTTACATATAGACATAAATTAGAATACTAAAATTATATTCTGTAAAATAAATGTAAATTTATAAAATGTAAATTTATAGCTGCTTCATCTGTAGTCATACATAAAATTCATTTGTTTTAAATGTTTTTAAATTAAGCTGAATCTCTATTCGAGTTTACTGATTATTTATTTATTTTTTAAATTGTAATTTCATTATTTTCTTTTTTAATTTTATATTATGAAGATGTACTGATCGGCTGCCTTTTTGGATGTCCAGCACGCCTATTACAAGGTCGGTTGCCTGGCCTGCTATTCATATTCGGCCTGCTGTGCGTAGCTACCTAGACAGATATTTTTCCCAAGTGAAATATAATTAGTTATTGTCTATGTTTTTTGATACTAAGTCGGGTGTTCCTCAAAGCTCGCAAAAGCGAGCTTTGAGATCTTTCGCTTTGGACCTGTTTTATAATCAATTTTTGCATTGGACAATATTTTTAGCTTTTTATTCAGTTTTTTCGACTCTGGACTATACACGCTGCTTTGTTTGCTGATGTCACAGCTATCCTGGTTGTCGATACTGACCCAACTCTAGGTTTAAATAAAGTGTAAGGTAGGGAAAAAAGAAAACAACTGAGTATTAAGTTTAGGGAAATGTACTGGTTGCTGAGCAGGAGATCAGAGCTGTCATTATCTACACAGCGATTCTGAAAACAATTTGGATTTGTAGAATTTAACTTTGGGGTACAACAAACAGCAGAAACATTGAAATTATAGAGCGATTCCAAAACAAATTATTAATGGGCATAACTGGGACGCCGTGGTTTATGAAAAATAGTGAGATCCATGAATATTTAGGTTTACCATTCGCTCGAGCAGAAATACTGCATTTCGGTAGAAAATACAAATTGTGGCTAAAAAGATGTGATTTGAGGAGGAACTCCATCCACAGTTCCTCCAGATGATTGTTGCCCATCATCTCACTGTTTTACTTCGTTCTACTCTTTGTTTTTATTTTTTAATTTTTATTATTAATTTAATTTTAATTATTTTCTCCCAGCGTCTCTTTGTTTCTCTTATTTATAATATCTTATGATTATATGTATTTTCTGATGTACTACCGATGGTGCTTTTCTCTGATCTTACTCGACTATCTTAGAGGTTCGTACAAGAAAATTAGTATGTAATTTTTGAGAAGCTTCGATGGAAGCCTCTCTACATGTGTTTTTATGTGATCATATTTTTATTTTCTGTAAAGATGTAACCGACTGTAAAATGACAAAAAAAAATATTAATCTTACTCAATATATATTTAATTAATTAATGTCATGTAAAAAAAAACTAAATTTTCTTGGACATTTTTCCTCGATACTATTACCAGTTATTTATAAAGAGGATTCATTAAGTTTCACTAATAAATCTGAAAAAAATTTAAGACTTAAAAATAGGCATATATTTTAATATTGAGCATATTTTACATCTCAAAAAATATTAAGCAGACAAATTATCACAAGAAGAGTTTAACTTCTCTTTTATAAAAAAACAAGCTTACAAGGATAGTTTATAAGAAAATAAATTGTATTGTGGAATAAATATTAAAGACCAGTATGGATTAAGAACGAACGTAATTCTAAAAGGAGGGAAGTCTAGCCTCCATAAAATCTTAGGATAAGATTAAGAAAAATAAATCGACCTATATTGCACTGGTAGATCAAGAAAAAAGTATTTGTTGATTTAAAATGAAATAAAATAATTGAAATGTTTAAAGAAGTTGGATTGAAATATTGGAAAAAAATAATTTCTACAAAGTGTATGAGAAACTGAATAAAAAGATTTAAGAACTGAAAAACCAAATGTATAAGAAGTAAGTTCAGATTAGAACATGAAGAAAGTCTGGTTCTAATTCAGAAAGACAAGCCTGTTTCCATCGCTTTTTAATTCGTTTATAGAAGAAACAATACAGGACGTAAAGGATAAATTTGAGAGTTGGAAGAAAAATTCAATAAAAATAATAGATAGATATAATAATAAGAGAAATTCTGAATTGTACTTTTAGGAAAGAAATTGTGTTGAAAACGAATGAGAATAAGAAAAAATGTAATGAAATGTGAAAGAAATAAGAAAATTATATTAAAGAAACTCTTTAATAAAAAAAAAGAAACGACATATTAAAATCGATTACCATAATATAAAAAAAATTACGGAGTGTTTTGATGTAATTAAAATTTTATTTGGCTATAACTCTGGAACCACTGAAAATAAGTATCACTTATGATACATCGTTGATAAGCTCTCAATGAGGGCTTATTACTGCAGTTAAGAAAAAGTCCAAAATCCAAATTGTTTCGGATTTTGGGTTTTTTCCGAGATACATAGGTATGTACAAATGTATGTACAGACGTCACGCCGAAACTAGTCAAAACGGATTCAGTGATGGTCAAAATGAATACTTCCGTTGAAATCTGAAAACCGAAATTTTTCCCGATTACAATACTTCCTTTTGCAAGGAAGTAAAAAGTAGAAAAAATATATATTTAAAATATTTATGTGTCGTGTAACACTTTATGATTTCAAAATATTGATGTTTAAAAATGTTGAAGGAAAATTAAAGGTGGATTTTGAAATGTGGTGTTACAGAATGAAGTTAAAAATTTGGTAAAGGTCAGTGAACAAAGAGAATAATGAATAAAATGGAAAGATTTGTAATAAAATCCTTAAGAGACGAAATAGGTTGGTGGGCCCATATTAGGAGATCTAATTTAGTTAATTTGGTAATAGAGGAAGGTATAAAGGGTAAAAACTCTTGAAAAAGACAAGTATAAAGAAGATTTGATTTTATAATATAGATTACCGAGGTACAATGTACTAACTGTTGAACAAAAATAATAATAGAGTAAAAAGGAAAGGAGAGGAAGGCATCAAAGTCACCAGTCAAGTGACTAATGACTAAAGAAATCATGAGTTATAGAAATATCTTTCGAAAGAATAATCCATTTTTTTCGTTATGGTCTGCTATAGACCACGGTATATTTCTTTTTCAACCTCTTTTTCTTCTCTTCCCAGTATTTCCTCATCCTCTGGATGAACTGGGTTTCTTTTTGTTCTTCTGACCAGGTTTTTGGTTCCGATTTCTTTCTTTTTGAGCAGTCATGGAACCTCTTGATACGTTGAACCTTCCCCTTGAATCTTTTTTTATGAAAGAAGAAAAAATAAAATGTATTTGAATTCGAATGCTAGAATCCTAGCATTCGAATTCAAATAAACTTTTTGTCTTGCCTTGAGATGATTATAAAATTAATGAATTAGTAAATACTTTATTATTTTTGAATTTATTTAATGTTTTTTTTTTTTTTTAATTGTCTTAAAACCTGTGTCATTCAGAACATAGAAAAAAATTACTACCTTATTCATGCAATTAAAAATTGTTAATATTTTTACATCAACATTCTTTCAAACAACTATGTTTGTATTTAAAATTCGTTATTTAATTTTATTAAAATTACTTGCAACTATGTTTATGGTGAAAAACCATAAACACAACCATAAACAAAACACTTGCACTATTTCTTACTTTTATCATGCAAACAAATTCGAAATAATTTCCAAAATTTTGGATGTGTAATTTATTTTTAATAAATGATCATTTAAGTTTTATACAGAATATTATTAAGGACTCATGCAACGCACGCGTTCACACACACACACACTCAAAAATACATACTTTTTTCTTTCATCTTTCTATAAATATATATATAAAACACACGAAATGCGCGCGTCTTTTTAAATATATGTAAGTAATAATTTTTCAGATTTTAGGATAACAATATTTTCTAAATTTATTGTATTTTTTATTTGTATCAATGACGTAAAAAAAGGTTAGTTTTATTGCATATTTGCTGATTTTTTCTATTTATTTTATTATTCTTTCTTATAAATGGTTTTTATATTCATCGACTTTTTGAAATGTAACGAATTAGATAAATTTGCAAATGCAACTCCTTCCGCGAAGGGAGTGCATTACTGCCTCCGAAATAAATTTAATTAAATTTAAAAATAACAACCATAACATCGTTTTTAAGTTAGCGAATTCTTAATTAGTTTTATTATTTTTTTAAATCAAATAAAGTTATATTATTATTTTTAATTAAGTTTAAAAATAAAGTAAAATATAAATATAGTAACGTATATTTTAAATAATGTTTGAATGATAAAATACATCTTTAAAATTATTAAAAAACAAATATCAATTTAAACTCCCACCTGATAGTTTGGAAAGTAATACATTTTTAAAATGATAATTTGCAAATGCACATTGCGTTCTTTACACATTAAGGGAAAGGACTAGCCATAAAAAACACTGTGCTTTTAATTTTACTTGCAATTTCTGTTTAAAAAGATTTTACGTTGTTAAAACTTGTTGCTTTATAATCTACAACTTATTTAAATACATATTTCTTAACTTAAAAGTCTTTAAAAGTTTACGACGGATATTTGTAACGATTGTTAGTGACGTACATATTCACAAGTAATAAATTTTTTACTTGGCCAAGCGTGTGATTTAACTCACATGATTTCGATGAAGAGTAAATTTATTATCATATGCGTACTGTATACATTTTAAATGAATTATTACCGTAATTGGTTGGTTATACGTGATCTCAAAATTAAATTTTAAAAATATACAATCTCTAAGTAAACGAAAATATTTTTTCAGAAGATTTTTACATCCGTTCATATTTATTAAATTATCTCCTGGAGGTGCCGTTCCATTTTTTTAAAAGAGTCGATTTAAAAAAAATTGTTTGGCTGATTTATTAATTTTTAAATTTCATTACATTTTCTGATATTGGCTAATGAAACTGTTTGGAAGATAACTTTTATCTGTTGGACAAAATAAACTGTTTTAGGATAGTTATCCAAGTACACTTTCTTTCCCCAAAATACTTACGTTCGATAAAATGTAAACAATCTAATATAAAAACTTTAGAATAATTGAGTGATTAATGCTAGACATCTAAGACTGCTAATATATCATAAATAAAGTTAACAAAACTAGTTAATCCTAAACTTTTTGTCTAAATTTTCACGTTCAGAATTAGATTTAAAAAGTAATAACAGTGACGTGAATTACAAAACATTTAAAGCTGAGTTATACGTATATTACGGCTTATTTTTGTGTCAGTGTGATTTGTGGTAGACTTATGAGTGAGTGTGTTTGTATAGCCCCGCGCGCGTGTGTAATTTAAATGTAAGAATACACACACCCACTCAAACAACCACCCACCCACACACACACACACACACACCCACACCTACAATAATATAATTAGCTTCAAAATTATTTTTTTGCATTCACTGTTTTTGCTGTTTTCTTTCTAATTCAGTTCGTTGGCAAATTCTCTGCTTCAGCAAAAGGCTTTATTTATAAACCATAATTAAATAAGTAATGTAAAATATAAAATTTAAAAAGAGGTAGTTTGATACCACACACACACCCACACCTACAATAATATAATTAGCTTCAAAATTATTTTTTTGCATTCACTGTTTTTGCTGTTTTCTTTCTAATTCAGTTCGTTGGCAAATTCTCTGCTTCAGCAAAAGGCTTTATTTATAAACCATAATTAAATAAGTAATGTAAAATATAAAATTTAAAAAGAGGTAGTTTGATACCTCATATTTTATAATATTAATATTATTTCAATATTTTAAATTTTATTAAAAAGATATGTGTAGTAACGAATTTTCCAAAAAAAAACCAAAAAACATATTTTACAAAATAATAATAGCCCTGAGGTAGATAATCCCCACGTCCGGAACATAACATCTACGTTTCATTTCCAGGACGGAAAAAGATGTACTTATGTACTATTCATAACGCTGGCTAACGGGGCTCTGAGTGTTTTCCCTCGGAGATGGAATTTTCTTCGGCCTGCTGGCCTGATTCCACCTACAGGCCGTAATAGAAGAATTTGTTTTTCGGCCACCTGCATATATGAAAAACTTAAAGGATTAAGGAAATGGATTCACACCATCTTTAGAGCTGGCGATGTGGCGGCCAGGGTCGAAGTGATTGCAGGTGTAATGGAGGCCCTTCCGCTGTTCACATGACCCCCCGCGATGGCAAGCTTGTGGTTAACATGCCCATGCATGTCGGTGCATGGGAGCCCTGAAACCTTTGATGTGTAGGGACCAAAAGTCAGTGCAGAGTTTGCGCATCCGCTCTCTGCCAGGACATATGCCGGTTCCACCGAAGTACTGGACCGGACCACCAGGGTTGATAGTCATGGAGTGGGGGGTGTACTCCGGCGGCTAGCCTTGCTATAGAAGGGATAAAATATCATGCAGCCTGAACAATCATCAAATGTGACAGAGGGTTCACGTAAACATCTTCGTCTAGAATCAGCAGTTCGCCAGAAGCGAAATGGAGAAAGAGTTTAGAGACCGAAAGGATTGAGAAAGAGGCAAGGAATATACAGATAGCTCTGTACAAGAATAATTTGTGTAATCCAAAATATCTGGTTATTAGTAGAGAGGATGGCAATTTTTCGAGGATAAGTCCTTTCATTATCGCTAGGGAGGCTACAATTGTGCTGAAGGCTAAGTAAAGGAAATCCGTAAAACGTATAACGGATTTCATGTAGAGACGACTAATGACAGCCAGTCGTAGAAGATTCTTGGACTGAAGAAGATAGGTGAGTTTGCTATACGAGTCGATCCTCACAGCATCCTCTATACCTCAAAGGGTGTTATGATTTGTCGGGATCTACTCAATTGCAGGAAATTGTAGAAGAGTTGACACCTCAAGGAGTGATTGAATGCCGAAGGCTTAACATGAGAAGGAATGGCGAAGTTCTTCCTTACTCTCATGTCCTTACTTTCATCAAACCAACCCTGCTGGAGAAAGTGCGTGCAGGAATAGTTACCGTCCTATTTCTATGACGTGTACTATTGAAAAAAGTTTTGAAAAAATGATAAATAATGAACTCGTTTGGATCTTAGAAAACTAAAATCTTTTATTCTCACATCAAGCAGGTTTTCAACAATACTCACACAACTACTAATCAAATGATTAATTTAGAGAACATCACATATAACAGCTTTTTTTCTCGTGAAAAAAAAGGAAGCCAGGAGCAATCATCCAACAGAAATTTTTATCAACCGTCAGTAGTTACGAAGAATTCATAAAAGTTTATACTGACGGTTATTCATATATGTAAATGGAGAAGTCCATTATTGGAAATGCCAGATATGGCAAGTGTTTATACGGCAAAACTTATTGTCATACAACAAGCTCTTCGCTACTCTGATAATTTCTGCGAAGAGATAGGGCTAATATGTTCCAACTCGTTGCATGCACTTATTGCGATTCGGAACAAAAACAGGACGTCCTTATCGCAAACATCCTATCCATTTTGCACGTTTTAAATGGAGAAGATTAGCGATGTGTATTTGTAGACTTCAGAACATGCTGATATTGCAGGAAATGAAAAAGCAGACAAAGCTGCTAGAACGGCAACAGTCTGTGGTAACTTGTATATAATTTCCTGTACGAGTGGCTCTGTTAAAAATTGTCTAACAAATATAATAAGAAATAAGTGGAGTAATACGAAACTAAACCCACTTAAAACGTATCCATATAAATGGAAAAGCGACGTGAAGCTGACTTGCCGAGAATAAGTGGCGGTGAACAGACTTAGAATTGGTCACACAGGAATAACAGATTCATATTTGTTTACCGGCAAAGAAAGACTAATGTGCGATGTTTGTAGTAAAGCACTTACAGTCAAGCATCTAATGGAGGAGTGTACCATATATGAGAACCTCAGAAAGAGGTTCAATTAAGAAATAATGCTGTATCTGATTTGGAAAATGGAAATGAAGAAAAAAATATTTGCGTATCTGCACATCAGTGGACTATTAACAAGTCTATAAGCAAATTCAAACTATCTTATGTAATCTCTAAATGAAGTCTATGGATAACAAAAAAGGGGTCTTGAAGCGTGGGACGTATACAGCCGGGAGGTAGCCCTCTTGCCTAGGACGGCTCGGGCTCGCTTGCACGCAAGAGTGGGAGAGTCGGGGCGTATCCGATGATGGCATGTAAGACCCTCAACGGAGGTCGCGGGGCCAAGGCATGCGGAAGACAGGACCAGGTAGGTCAGAACCGGGAAGGGCAGCCTCCTCACCGAGGAGTTCTTTGGCCGTCCTGAACAGGTAGTCGAATTACTCCTATGACGCGGAGGGGACCCCGATGGGTTAAGTTCTACAGGACAATTTAGAGGGAGCAGTCAACTGCCACGGCATCCTGGGACGGCAGATGTAATGCTTACCGGCGGTCCCGGTTGACCCAGGGATGCTTAAAAAAAAGTTTTATGGATATGGACATTTTTATAAAATGATGGTATTGCCAAAATATTCGTTCTTCATTTTGTTTTTTGTGTTTTATTTATTGTATTATTTTAATATCAGGACCCTTTACACCTTGTAAGTGTTCTCAATGTTTTTAATGTATATATGTATGAGTGTTTAAATGTTTTGTGTTGTCAATTTTAGTGTTTTTAAATAAAATGTAAGCCCCTTTACATCCTTACATATGACGAACCTGATGGTGAATTACACCCATTTTAAAGAATGTGACGATATCTAATGACCTTAGAAGTCGATGACTGTATAACCATAAAAAATAATATAATGAATAAATAGTAAATCAAATAAATTTACGAATTATTTATCGATAATAGAAGTATTGATGATAATTTTTAGAGAAATTATTTTATATATGATCCGATTTATTTATCACTTTCCGACTAGATAGCGATATAGCAGAACTGCAGCTCTAAAAGGGAAAGTATTGTAATCGGTCCAATTTGGGCATATGCGGTTTTCACTGGATCTTGACGTTTTGATACCTAAAGAGCCCAAAGAAGTGGATGGGAATTTTCCGGATGTCAAAGTTCGTTCGTACGTGTGTCTGATGTTGGCTTCTAAATCACCTTATATATTCAGAAATACTGCACCGATTTTGACCAAACTTGGAAACTTGGTCAGATTACTTCTATATATGGTAAATTGACGCCATTAAATTTTCAGCTTAAAAGGTCAAGGGGGAGAGGCTGTAGAGCAAGGTCACCCTCAGTATCTCAAGGTCGCCTAATTAAAGCCATATTTTTCCATTAGTTAACAATTAAAAAATAGCAATATTTGCCACAAAAAAATTTGCAGTTTCGCATCCCATCCCAAAAAAATACTGGTGTAGTCATCTGCTATGTTGTGACTTCACAGGTGAGCAGTAGAATAAATAAATGAATAATATTTAAAGCGTAAAAAAGTAACTTGGTCTGGCAGGCCCTCGAACTCGATCGCCGGGTTGACTCGGTACCTGGTGCGTTATTCCTCGTGGCTTTACCAATCTGCCGACCGTATAAGCGAAATTTGTTCTATTTAAATTGTGAAATTACATTAGTTTAGTTAGAGCCGACCATCACCGCTAGTACCGCCACACCAGCGCCAATTAAATACGGTGTGCGTGCGCGCTTTAGTTATAATCATTGAATTAAAAAAATTATAATTAAATAAAAGGATAAATATTTTAAATTAACTTTTGTGTGTAGGCCGTGCATCAGAAACAGTCCACAGTGGTAGAAATTTCCCGGAACGCGACTTTAGCCGCGTGACGGAAAAGTTCTACAACTGTGTTGTTAGTTTTTTTTTTTGTCATTGGTGTTACATATAGAATTAAGAAGAAATGAATAAATCTCATAAGAGATTTATTCATTTCCTCAACATTAATCAATTATTAACCATGCGTATATTTATATAATATATATATATATATATGTGTGTGTGTGTGTGTGTGTGTGTGTGTGTGTGTGTGTGTGTGTGTGCGCGCGTTTGTTTTTTGTCTATGAAATTAGTTCATCATTTCACAGATTAAAAGATAAACTACCGCTTATCTCTCCATTCTATTTTACTTTTCAGTTTATTTCTAAATTTGTTTAATACCTTGGTTAACATACAATAATTACAATACCGTTATATGAGGTACAATGTAATAAAATCGATTTATTAAGGTCTATATATTTTACGAAAATATATATATATATATGTAACCGAGTATTTTGAAGGTAGAAAAAGGGAAACAAGGTGACTGACGTTGGTGTCGGGGGTATTAGTTTGGGGGAAGGAAAAAGAGAGAGTGGGAGTGAAAATTGAATTGAACGATGCAGGAACCTGACAAACCCCTACCCAATACCAAGTATTCCTGACACCCCATCCTTATAGCCTAGCTACAGCCCTTACAACATTTTTCATTTTCGAGGTGAAGTTGAACCAATGGGTTTTTCAAATGCCGTAGGGAAAATAAAACTACAATATTTGAATTTAATTTTTTTCCTGACTCGATACTTATTTGTGGTAAAGAAATGTATAATTCTTATTAAAAAAAAAAAAACGCAATTGTAAAACGTAATAATATTGGCTATGTATTTTATGCGTTATTTAACACTATAATATTTTGGTTATATTATTATCAGATATCGTACAATATAACTGACTATATTATTTTAAATGATAGAATAGTTACAAGGCCCATTATACATTCAAAGTTCGTTTCTTTAACGATTACCTGTTTAGAACAAAATATGAAATATGGAAATATTGTATAATCGTAATATGCAATATGTAAATAGTATATAATAATAGTATATAGTATAATTATATATGAAATACATAATATTACTTTTTTTTTTTTTTTTAATTTTTTTATTAAACATTTAGCTGGTTTGATGCTACTTTCATAACTTTTTTTCTGTGATAATTACTACAGCCTGCGACCTCACCAATCTCTTATATTTAGTCAAAACCTTTGTCTTTATCAGTAGTTTTTACCCTTTACCAATCCTCCATCATCAAATTTGATGTATAAAACCTAAGTTTTTAATGCTACCTCACCGACGTAGTTCGTTTCTGCAAGTTTCTGTCATAAATCTCTTTATTCGTCAAGTCGTCTTAAGATCTTTCATCTTGTATTTTAATGACCCATCTAATCTTCATCTACTTCACCTTAATATTTTTCTTTTCTATTTTCCTTATTGTCCTTATTCCCTACCATAAACGTATTTGCTCCATACAGTAAATATCGAGAAAAATATTCTAATTCTTAAATAAGTGTTACTAAAAAACTCTTTTCTATGTAAAAAATCTCCTTTTTTGCACGTTTGCTTTGATTTATATCTTACCTCGTCCATTCTTTTTAATTTTTCTCCTAGATAGAAATATCCTATAACTTTCAATACACTATTCACCTGTGTTTAATATTTCATTATATATCATTGTCACATTTCATTACCTTTGATTTGTTTCTATTTATTTTCAAATTTCATTTCTTTCCTTAACAATTGCATTCAGAATTGCTTTTAACTTATATCTGGCCTTTTGCCAAAAGTATAATTTTATCTTAAATGATAAAAATGGGTTTTTTCTAATACCTACAGTTACGAAACGAATGAAAACTGCAACAAAATTCTTTTAATATATGGAAATGATTTAACAACGTAGCCTTCTCTGTTGAAATTTATTTTTTACTTTATATTAATCAGGTTTTAAAGGAATCATCACTTTGTCAGATAATTCAATAAATAAAAAGATCTTATGTTTTTTATCACTGAAATTTATAAAAAAATATATATAGTGTACCATGAAGAATTGGTGAAACTTTCAGGACACATTGCACTGATGAAAATAATGAAAAAAATTCATATAAACATAAACCTGGAATAGCTTTGTTTTCAAACTGGCTAGTGAAATATTTTACCCGGATACCAGCTCTTCTAATAAAAAGAAGGCCTCTGTAAATTTTGGGACCGAAATTAAGGAGTAAAATTGGTGGTTTCATATGTAATTTGAGCTGGGAAATAGGAAAAATAGATCCTAGAACTGTAACTTCAGTAGTTTTTAAAATATCCGATGTAAAACACAAAATTCGATGTCGTAAAACAATTTTTTTAAGGGTTTATAGTATAATAGTTTTTTTAAATTACTAATGAATGCGAAAAATTTGTAGAGAATTTAATTCTGAAAAAAATTATGTAACTACAGCCAATACAATGTAAATAAAAACTTCTAAAAACTGGTTTTTTATTGAAGCAAAACAGACGAAAAATTAGACAGAAAATCGTGTTATTCCTTCTGTACCTTATAAACATTATTCTTTATATAGCAAACCAGAAAAATTAATACATGAAATGATAAATGGTAACAGAACAACAAATCTGTCAGTAATTGTTCGAAGTTCCCTCCTTCACAATGGACACAGCGCTCTGCCCGATGTAAAATAATTCCGGTGGCTTTCTGTTCATCTCAGATTCGTTTCGTAAACATTCAGTAGCAATTCGTATTTTAATGAGTAACTCTTTTTTAGTATTAACTTTTTGTTGGTATACTATTGTTTTCATATGGTCCCAAAAGCACGCGGAAAGGATAAAGATTTTCATGTCGTATGATGCGCGCCACACTTTGTTTTTTGACAAATCCGTGCGACATGAAATTCGCCTTGTATTGGTGCCTGGGCTACGCTGAATATGCTGAATCACGCGATGTCCATCATTAACATGATGATCTACTTGGTGTGTTCAACAGAAAACGAACACGTTGGAAATGACCCTTTCGTTCGTAAATGATGGTACACTGAAGAATATTTAAAAATAATGCTTTAAAAAATGTTTATTAGATACAAAAAAAATAATAATACGATTTTCTGTTATTTTTCTTCTTTATCTTCTTCAATAAATAATATTACAAACATTTTTTTTAATTTTTAAAAACTTCCTTAAAATTTTCAGTCATACTTTAATCAAATTGTTATCATACATTCCATGAGTTTAATTTGGATTTCAAAAGATAACATCATATATTGAAATTTCTAATAAATTTATAAAATATCAAACACTTAACTTATTCCCCCCGTACGGGGGGATATTTGCAAAAGTATTGGTAGAATATTGTATTGTCACCCAACCTTAGTAAATTTGCAAAATTTCATCACTAGGCAATGTGAGGAGGTATGTTAAATTATTACTCTCGCACCCTTAATTTCCGCCCTTAATTTAACCCCGTACATGTTTGCAAACGTAATGATGGAATATTGTATTGCCACCCAACCTTAGTAACTTTGCAAAAATTCATTTATAGGCAATGTCAGGAAGTATGTTAAATTAAGGATGCAAGATTTGAGGACTAACATGAAAAAAAACAAAAAACATTGTGAGTTAAAGAAAAGCAAGTAAAAACAGATTTAAAAAATAAATTATTTACTTTTTATAGGCTGTATTTACATTATTATTTTTTTTAAATTAAATGCTCAACAGATTTTGTCACTAAATCTTTTACATTTATTAGTCATTTAATAAATCTATTGTACTACAAACCTAAAAAAAAACTTTTTTTTTCGACACCGATTTTGTGTTTTACGTCGGATATCTTAAAAACTACTGGAGTTACAGTTCTGAGACCTATTTTATCCTATTTCCCAACTCAATTTACCTTATTCCTTAAGTTGGGTCTCAAAACTTACAGAAGAGTACCATTTTATTACAAAAGCTGAAATACGGGCGAAATTTTTCACTAGCTGTAACTCGAAAATAAAGCGTTTTCATATCTATGTTTATAAGAACTTTTTTCATTATTTTCACTAGTAGAACATTTTCTAAAAATTTCTGCCTTTCTTTGCGGGGCACCTATATAATTTAAACCAGTAGTGTTTTAAAAATATTTTACTTTAAGATATATAAAATTACATAATTCATATAGTTAATTAATTTCTGTTTTTAATGTTTTACTTTGTTAAAAGAATATTGAATAGTCGAATTTGCTATACCCGATGAAATTATTATTATCTAGCAGAATATTTTGTAATAAAAACAACATTAAATCATTTTTCACATAAATAATTTGAGCGATGACCCTTCAGATATTTGGTTAAAGCTAATAAAAAAATAACCATAAAATTTTCAAATTATAAATTTAAAGTATGTTCTGTAAATTAATTTATTCATGATAAAGTTAAAAAAAATTAATAAATGAATTTTCTCTCTCTTTTACTATGTGTAAAATTGTACCTCAGTTCAGTACGAAATGAGTTAACAGTTGTATATTTTATTTTCAAAAGCTATTTTTTTTTTTATATGAAAGAGCAGGCATCAAGCTATAGTCATTACCTTGTTGGAAATTGGTAGGGTATGAAAAGTGCCATGCCTGACCGCAATTCGAAAGCGGGACCACCATGCAAAGTGCCGAGAGGCTACCTAGACAGCTATGTATGTCGGCTATGTTAAAATTAAATCATATGCTTAAAGAGATAGTCAGTGAACGCACTGACTATCAATCTCTTACTTTAATTAAAACTTTAACTTTTAATTACTTTATTATAAACGGTTGTAAAGACAACCGTTTATAATTAAAGTAATTGAAAGCTTAGTTATTTAATTATTGTTTATATATATATATATACAAATACTGTAAACAAAGTTACAGAAAAAATATTTTTACTACTAAAAATTAAATAAGAAACATGTAAGAAAAGACAAGAGATTAAAATTGGAAAACCTGTTTTTGTTTACTTTAATAACATCAGTATATTTGTAATTTTAAATTACAAATATAAACTCATGTGGTGTAGGATAAAGTCATGTATGATATTCTTAAAGAAGAAATTATTTACTTGTCTTGCGGTGAATGTGTTGTAATATTTCCTCTTTAATGAAGTCAGATTAAGAAAAAAAAGTAGAAAGTTAGGAAGTTTTATTAGGGTAAAAAAAGAGTAAGAGAACATCATTTTTAGTCTCAGTCTGTAGCTAGATATGGGTAATGCTGGCAAAGGTAGAAGAAGGGTATTATGGGAGAGGGGGGATAAGAATGGTTAACAAGAGGGGTGAGTTTGGGTTTAAGTAGCTGTGACGTAACGGCGTAATAATTAAATTGCAGGCAGGGAGCCAAGGAACAAACTCCAAGGCAAGTAAAGGAGTTCAGTTCCCAGCTGGGAGCTATAATATTGTATAACCAACAAGTTGCTCTTATCTCATTCAGTTATACAACTTCAGCTCTGTTCACACGTACCTTTTATCCCTTGAATGAATTTAAGGATGTTTAATTTCTTAAGTTACTAATTAATGTTACTTTTGTGTATACAGCTGGCAAGAAAAGATACATCTTTAATTACGAATTGTTTTCATTATTAATTATTGTAGTTTGTTTGAAATATAGTTAGTATGACTTAAATCGAAGACTTTTATTCTATTAATTAATTGTTATCATTTTATTTACAGATCACTTCATTTATTTGCAAATTATTTTCGGCAAGCACAGTCGTTTAATATAGGAAAATCACATCATGGAATACCATTAGTTATAAGCAAATAATCTTCAGTTTTGAATTTCATTTATACCCTCAGTTTTTGTAAAGATATTTTTATTTGTATTATGAAAATAGACAAATGACAAAAAATATAGCGATATAGCGTGTGTAACAATGTAGCCATAATATGTAACTACAAAAAAATATATTTAAAATGATAATTATTTTTGACCACATTCAAGGTAGTTTAACCATTATCAGGTTTACGTAACTGCTTTTCTGTTACGCTATAGGACTTTGGTTGAAACCTGAGGAATTGTTTATCTACTTTTAACTGGCTTTCAAACCGCTGTTTTACTCTACTTTGTTAATCAATTTTCCTGTAATGCAATACTCAGAAGTGGTCAGTTTGTGTCTAGACTGAACCTCTATTACCAAGTATAATATAATAAATTACATTAAAAAGCGTATAATACATTAATTATATTTATATATTTTAATATAATATATTAAAATTTATAAATTATATTATATTAAATTACATTTTCTGAAAATTGAATAAGTTTTATTGATAAATTAATATAATATGTTTTATATAATACAATAGTAATAGATAGATATTAATATAATTTTTTTTTTTAACAATGAATTATGAAAAATTTTGTGAGTAGTATATGCTTTCAAGTTTTTCCATATAAAACATTAAAATTTAGTTTATATTTTTTCAACTAATTTAAAAAAACGGAATAGATAAATCCTTTCTTATGCATGTCATAAACACAAAGTGGTTAATAAAATCATGATGTTTCCACTTGTTTCAGCTTGTTGTCGTGACAAAATATTTCTGTTTGAAATATCTGGAAATATATTTTTTAAATCTATTGATCAAATCTTGTCGTGTAGTATTAATCAGATGCCTGAAGTCATAGTAATTGTAAGTTTTAGTTTTACAAAAACATTTTTAATAGATCCATAAAACTGCCAAAAATGTGAAAAATCCATAAAATAGAATCAACTGTCTCAATTAATGCAGCACTTGTCTTCAGACAGCATATTGTTACAATTCACGTACCATTTTGAAAACAATCTCAAAAAATTAGATGTGTCAAGAAACCTTTTTTTCAACTTATACACAGCCTTCAGAATATAATGTAATTTAATCAGGCTCAAAGTAACTTCTATTTCTATGGATATTTCTGTATATAGAGTAAAAAAGATGCTTCATTCAAACATTTTCTATTCATGTGTGCAAATTTTATAAGTAAACATACAATAAGGAGAAATATCTTCTAAAATCTACAAACAAAACATCACAAAATACCAGAATTTTATGCGGAAGTTAAAAATATGAAAATTCAATGGCGAAAGTAATGACTTTTTTGAATAAATGGGAACTGTAGAAATTACTTGGGTTTAGAAAACTAAACGTTCAGTTCTGGTGCATCAAAATAATATTTGCAGAAAATCAAGCTACAATCCTTAGACTTGAATTTTCAATTAAAGTATGCAGTTATTGCGGCCAAACGCTACGGAATATCAATGTACACTGATTTTACTTAAGTTATAATGCCTTTTATTAAGAAAACTGCTGAAGTTATTGTATGATTAACACCAAAGTGTTACCAAACTTGCATTGTTCATGTTTTACACGTATTTTTATTCTCTCTCTTTCTTTGAATGATTAATTAACCATGTAAGCTTGAAGTTTGTGCATGGGAATATGAACTGGAAATTTTGTAATGTATGAAAAATGCCGGGCTGGGATTTGAACTCAAGTCTTCCGGATGAAAGACCGAAACCCTACCATTCCACCACAGAGATCGGTTAATTGTATGAATACATCCTGACGTGAACGAATAGTAAAAAATGAATAGTATTTTTTAGTGAATGGACCATTAAGAACTTTTTTTGAGAGCTATGTGTTACGAAAAATATTTTGAACATTTTTTAACCGGTTATTAACTAACACAAAAAAAAAGTTTTTTTCTATACTAGATATTCGTATTTTATAAAATTTATTATTTCATTAGGAAATGAATTGGCACACTTTTTTTTATCCATAAAAGAATTGGAAGCACAATAAAATTTACTGATAGGTGAAATTAAAAAATTATTTGGATTAAAAGCAATGTTAGTAGAAGAGTTAAAAATTTAGAAAAAAATAAAATTCACCTTTGAGAAAAATGTTGGATTTTTAATAACAGTTAAAGTTAACAAAATTTTGGGGTTGATCTGAGAGATGAAGAACGTATCTATTAGTGGTATAATACATCTACAGTTATGTTCACTGCTTGTGATAATTGTTTTTATTTTTTCTCTATATAGGGCTTAATCGGACATAATCGTCAGCGTTTTGTAAAGGAATTATTTGCGATTTCATATTATTATTCGGTGTAACTCCAACGATTTATTAATAAATAACAAGCTGTTTTAAATAAGTGTGAAAATTTTTTCAATATTAATAAAATAAACTTCGTCGACTAGTGGTCGTTTTTCCAAAGGTTCCTGAGTTCAATTCTCTGGTAAAGTTTACAATGTTTCATACGCTACAAAGTTCATCTGTTATAAGGTGTTAATATAAATAAATGGGTAAAATTAGGCCAATGTAAAATATATTTTCTGGTTTTTTAATCTATTTTTTTAGCAAAATAAAAAAAAATAATATAAAAACAAAACATTTTTTTCATCTAAGAATTCGAGGCCCATGAATTAATAAATTTTATTTATTTAAGATGGATACTTACAAATTACGTTTTATTCATGTATAAAAGAAATACGTAGTTTTATTTATTAATTTTTTTATAGTTTTTTTTTTTACATTTAGACACTTAATTGGGTTTTTAAATATATAAAATATGTATTTTTAGAGATAATCGTAAATTTATTAGATAGATGAACAATCAATTTTTTAAATTAAAAATAACATTATTTTCTTCTTTTTTTTTGGAAAAATATGAAGAATAGAGTTGTAACAAATGCCATTAAAAAAACTTTCAGAGATAACTGATTTTTATTATTAGACTAGCTTTTACCCGCGGCTTCGCTCGCGGTGAACCTTTAAACGAAATACGCGAGCAACTATGTCATGTCGATCAGTGGCTTTTTGCCCGGGCATTAGCTCTTTAGTTACATCCTGCCACGAAGGATTACAGGTAAAAGTTACAAAGAGGTCAGGCCTGCCGTAATTTTGTACGTAAGCGATAGCGTCTTGAGTGTATTCATGCAGATAACGGGAACTGTTCACAAAAGCAGAAGGCAGAATAACCATCTTGCCTATGACGTTAGGTATAATATTACTATCTGCGCTAATCGCATCTTGTAGATGAATGTAATTTTCAGCTCGTAATTTCGTCTGGTTTATAGAAATGTAACGAAGGCGTTCGCTCTCTACTTTAATATAAACATCTACCAAGAATGGATGAAAGAGTTGGCTTGACCTCGAAAGGAGATTGAAGTCGTGCTCTCGAAGCATCATGTGATACGCACGCAAATCCATGCAGGAAACTTTTTTATTGGGAACTGGCTGTCTTTTGTTGGATTAATGACTGGAATATTGAAATGATATCCTGGCTCACCTTTACTGAAAATTAACGGGTACTGCAAAGCATCATAAAATTTATCAGTATCCGCTACACTTTTCAGCGTATTATCATGTGCCCGTAACACTATGTCTCGTGGAGATCATGGGTCACCAGTAACCAAAATAGCAATAACCCACCGGGTTGGTCTAGTGGTGAACCCGTCTTCCCATATCAGCTGATTTGGAAGCCGAGAGTTCCAGAATTCAAGTCCTAGTAAAGCCAGTTATGTTTACACGGATTTGAATACTAGATCGTGGATACTGGTGGTTCTTTGGTGGTTGGGTTTCAATTAACCACACATCTCAGGAATGGTCGAACTGAGAATGTACAAGACTACACTTCATTTACACTCATACATATGATCCTCATTCATCCTCTGAAGAATTATCTAAATGGTAGTTACCGGAGGCTAAACAGGAAAAAGAAAGAAAAAAGTAACCAAAATAGCAACCTTATTGATCATCGGTGCATTATAACGCCTCTCATGTTCCCCACGTGGAGTCCGATCAGCATGAATGACCACTATGTGGAGGGCAGTTTTCTATTGCACTTTTAAAAGTATTTACCAACAAATTGTGGCTGTGTAACATTCGTTGAATTTTCAATAATGAATCTCTTTCAACTCCTTCAATATACTGACAACGACGGTTTACTTCATTTTCTTCATCACGAATAAAATACACTTGCAAAAATTTATGCTGTTCATTATATGCTGGAAAAAGTGATCCAATTTGATGATATATCTGTCCTTGTACAGTAAAAGTTGGTGAAAATCCGGGCATTCTTATCACTTTATCTACTCCAAAGGATGTCATTTGGAAACAAGAGCTATACTTTCTGATTTTACTTAAAAATTGCTTCCACTCATCTGTAACACTTAAATATAGAGTTTTCAAAGGCCCCCTCTGGTTCACCAAGTAAAGGAAGCGAAACTTTATCACTGGAACAGCACATTCCAGCAGTTTCATCTTTCCATTTCAAAGCATTGCAATGCTGACATTTTCTATTTATTGAGCCAATACCAATTAAAGAATGCTTATGGTATACAAGTGAAGGATCATATTGAAATCCAGAATTATTAAATACAGACCAATTGTTACGCATGAAATTTCGACAGCGCACGATTTGCATTTCTGCATGAACGATTCTTCTCGCCTGCGATTGTTCTGGAGTTTTACTCGCTCTTATAGCTGCCTGCTGTTCAGCTTGTCTTTCTAAACGAATTTGTGTTTGAATTGGCGTTTCAGCTGCTCTTATGGTAGCTTGGCGTTCAGCTTGCTCATCTAACCTTTCTTGTCTCAGAGAAGTTGTTTCACCAGCCCTGAAAACACATTGTCGCCTTGCTTGTTGTTGTCGTCTTAGCTCTGCGTAAGCGGAAGATTCTTGAGTTCGAGCAAATTTTGTCGCCCGGGCCCGTGATGAATCCCTGGACAGGTTAGAATTGCGGTTCCAAGGCATTTTAGAAAAAAACAGAGTAAAAACTGAAAATGGCGTTAGAAGTAAAACAATAAACAGGCACCTAACCTCAAAAACTAGAAAAGTTTTAGTATTGCTTAGAAGACAGAAGAATAACAATAAATATAAGGATTCAAAACAGCAGAAGCACTATACTCAATTGAATGGTGATGTAACCGTCGGTATTACAGTGCTGGATTGGCACTTTATTTCATTTACTTACTGGAACGCCAGATGGCGTTGAATTTGGTCAAATGTTTTGTCGGACGATCTACCAATATACATTTTTTTACCCTCCCAAAAAATATTGTTTTTTTTTTACTAAAAAGTGTTCTATGTCGTTCGCAATATCTTTGAGAATATGTGTACGAAGTTTCATGAATATCGGTTGAGTAGTTTCTGCGTGAAAGCGTATCAAACAAACAAACTCACATTCACATTTATAATATTAGTAAGGATTTTCAACTTGTGAAGTATTTTATTTCATAATTTATCAACGAATATATTTTTGTTTTAAAATTAAAATATTATATAATTTTGTTATTCAAATTTATAGTCTTGAGTTAAAACATAAAAGCCTTCTATAATCTCAGTATAATTTTTTTGTAGAAAAAATTACATAAATTTCAATAAATATTGAAGAATTACGTACAAATTGTACATCATATGATTATTTTTAGTGAAGTACATGAACATACACACTAATATATATATATATATATGCATTTATAAATTATACAAGTAGGTTGTAAAGCTAGACTCTTATTTCATGGGAGGTTATATAAAATAATATGATATAATGCCTGTAGAATTTGCTGGAGATACTAAAATTTCTTATAGCCTATAAAATCCCAGAAGCATTGCCAGAATTTTTTAAGACCATTGCAAACGGAAATATGTAATATTTCTTCACTAAACAGCTTCCCATATTTTTGTTAACAAAAAGAGTTGAGAGAAACAGAAAGACGGGAAAACATACACATACACCTCCTCCTTGTATGTGTAAATATACATACGTGCGGGTGAGAGAGATCGCGCGCGCGCTCACACACACATACACACACAAAACTTACCGCCATACATGAAAAAATATATTCATGTAAAATTTAAAAAAATAAGCAGTTTACACAGAATATATTTAGTATTTTCGTGATTTTCAAAATCAAATCACGTTTCTCTAACCCCGGATGGTTACTGAAAACTGATGTTACAGTACAGGATTTGATTTGATACATTTACGGGTGGTTTTACTTAACAGTGAACAAAGGTAGTTGCGATTGGAATTGTGTGTCGGGGGGAGTGAAAGGAATTGCGACGTGTTCTAAAAAACAAACAATTGCCAATCATGCTCACCTGAATTTTATTCTTCACACTTCGCTATTTGAATACAAAAGTAACCTTAATCCTCTACTTATTTTATAGTACCCAGTTTTTCTCTACCTTCCCGATTCTATAAAAACCCAGTTTATTTGTTTTAACATCGTCCATTATATTGTTATAATGTATGTTAATAAAATTGTTCTTGTATTTTCCTTGTTTTGAAAATACTTATGTATTTTCGTTATTTTCTTGTTATAAAACTTAAAAAATAAATTGTTATAAATAAACTTAAAAAAATTGGTAATAAAACTACCAATGATAGGATAGTTAAAAAGATATTATATATATTTCTTCATATAAAACTAAATAGATAAAAAAAATAGTTATTTCATGAATATATAAAAATATTTAACACAAAATTATGTCTTTAAAAATACATTTTACAAGATTTTTTTTCTATTCATAAATAATTTTTTTTTTAATTGCAGCTTTTTTATTTTTAATTTTTAAGATGTTATGAAGTTTAGATTTTCCAAACGGAAACTAATTCGTTTAAGCTTTTTTGTGTAAATACTCGAAAATTAACTGAATTTAAAAACCTTCCCACAGTTACGACTGTCCTGATCAATTCCTTGTTGAAATAGCGCTACAGATAGACCCATTACATACATCAAATTTTGTCAAAATAAACCTAATAGAGGATTGATTTAGATCAGAAGAATACAATCTGAGACAAAGATGCAGGGAGTTACAAGAAAAATTAACGAAGTTTTGATTTTCCTGTTACTGTTAGAGATGAAGTTTATTAAACTTTATCACATATTTTTTAATTAACATCAAAATATTTTCAATCGAGAAAATACGTCTTGCCACAGTTATAAAAGAAACTATCCCCAGTTAAAAGAGCTGAAAAAGTCCTTTTATGTCGTATTTCTAATCCAATAGGTAACTGAACAAAATACACTAAACGTGAGAATCACATTAGTTGTCAACGGATTTTTGATGATCGATTAAAATATATGATTTTTTTTCAGAAATTTAAAAAACTAACCGCGAAAATATTCAGGTTCATAAAAAAAAAAATCCTTATCATCATTTGAATTATCTGATGCTAGTCATCCTACCAAACCCTTCCTGATAAGGACTTCAAATAGTTTTTTCATACTCAGTATGATGATGAAATGAGGTAAAATTTTAAAATAACAAATGATTCATTTTCGTATTATATTGAAACTTTTGTTTTTACGAA
Source organism: Lycorma delicatula (assembly GCF_047948215.1). Classification (NCBI taxonomy): domain Eukaryota; kingdom Metazoa; phylum Arthropoda; class Insecta; order Hemiptera; family Fulgoridae; genus Lycorma; species Lycorma delicatula. The sequence goes on from NC_134460.1 coordinate 96,234,704, forward strand.
TTATTTATGAAAATTAATTAGCAAAACCTTTTTAGTGACGTTACTAATAGGACTATTGTTATTGGCGCCATTTTTAAGACAAGAGATGTGTATTTGGTCATTATGTTGGATCATTAAACATTTAAAATTTAAATAATTTAAAGTATTTTCATGTTTCGTCATGCTATTCAACGAATTAAATATGAAAAAAGGAAAAATTGTTCTGTAAAACAAACAGATATGTGTTCTTCTAAAAAAAGGTTTTTCTTCTGTAAACAAAAAATTTGATTTAGCCTTGTACGCCTACAAAATTACATATATACATTTTTTCTGCTGTTCATTTAAACTTATTTCATTTGAAAGTGAGATACGATCCTCCAATTCTTTAAAAGTGGACAGTAACATAATTGCTAAAATATTAGTTTTTATTAACATCAAATATTTATACAACTATTAATTCAACAATTTCACCTGAAATATTAGGTTACAGTAAAAGTCCCTTTATTACCCTTTAAATAAATGTAAGTATTATATGTATCTAATACTATATTTTTAAATTATTATGATGTAACCATCAACAAAATGAAAACAAAAAAGAAATAGGAAAAGATAATTAAATTTTATAACGATATTTATTATGAAGTAGGCTGAAGAAAAAATGCATAAAGATAAATAATCAGATGTTTCACTAAATCTGATGTGGACACCATATGACTTCCTTGTACGCCAATTAAATTACATATACACATTTTTAAAAGTACATAACATTTTATTTCACTAATAACTTCTGATTTATTTCATTTTTTTTTTTTTTATTGAGTTGTTAGTTAGTGTGAAACTTTTTTACAGAGGTTAATAATTATTAATAAATCAGTATATTTAAATTAAAATAAAAAAAATTTTAAAAATTAAAAAAAAACAGGAATGAAGTCGCATTCGAATCGATGTGCTTTCCCCTTGTAAGATCCAAATATGTCATTTATTAAAATTTTATTTGGCTGTAACTCTAGAACTAATGAAAATAAGTACCAAATTTTTTTTTATATCGTTAAAAATCTCTGAATGAGGAATGATTACTGCAGTTAAGAGAAAATCCAAAATCAATTTTTTTTAGATTTTGGGCTTTTTTGGACACTGTTAGTTCAGTTGATTGCAATGAAAAGGAGAGATGCACAACTAGATGTTATAACAGTCCATGTTGAAATCCAAAATTTCAACATTCTACAGTTAATCATTTTTGAGTTATGCGAGATAGATATGTACGTACAGACGTCACGCCGAAACTAATCAAAATGGATTCAGGGATGATCAAAATGTATATTTCCGTTGAAATCTGAAAACCGAAATTTTTCGAGATCACAATGCCATTGTTCTTAAGTACAATGAAGTAAAAAACGGGAATAATTGATAACATTTCTACCAGTAAAAATAAAAATGATAAATGGAAGGAACTTTCGGAGATTACTCCGAAAGTTTCTCCCAATAAACTCTCTTAAAAATTGAAAAGAAATCGCTTGTATTTCTAATTTTTTCGATTTTTTAGACTGGATGTAACGTAATATTATTTAGATGAGTGAAGCACATAATGATAAATAGTTTTATTTCAATTTATAATGTGAGGATTGTCATTTTACAATGTTATGCGTTTCCTAAACTGCAGATTTTAAGGTTATTTAATAAAACCCCTGAATTTGAGTAAATATCCGTTACGAACAGCTTATTTATATTAATTTAATTACTCGTGTGTGTGTGTGTGTGTGTGTGTGTGTTCTCTAAATGTGTTTTAAATTTATTAATGAATCATTTTTCCATAAGGATTATTTTAAATAAATTGAATATACTCTCACAAATATCTCGTATTTTTTTTTGGAAAAAGACTTTCTGGAAAAGAATATATAAATAAATTAGATGATAACAACAGCAGTTCATTTTAAGACCTTACAATTGCCTACTGGACAATTAGGACGTTAGAATTTGACAATGGGTTATCATAATCATTAAAATTAATGGCTTAATGGATTGATTTCATATTCTAGATAGATTCCGTTACACAAAAATTAGGTATTCTTTAACTGATAATTTTTTAATTCTTCTTAAAATTTGGACGAATCCAGTTTCAGATAAAAAAAATAATATTAACAAAAAACTACAGTAAATATAATATTTTTTTTATTAATTAAAAATAAACAAACAATGGAAACATTTATTTTTCATTATTTTGAGGAATAACAAAATTATAACATACCTATTTTGATAAGATAATAAGCTTTGTTTTGTATATTACGTTTATGTTTTGCGAGTGTGTATGTATATATATATATATATATATACAAATGTAGATACAGCACATATGCACATACATACATCTATTACAATGTAGGTTTATGTAAATATAGATTATATGTTTAATGTATGTAATACATACACGTGTAACTAACAATAACATACATGTTATTGTTTCATCAACCAATCAAATTACGTTTTGCAACCTGCGGGTATAACACTTCGCATACATTATTAGAATTATTTTACAATTTTTGTTTTAAAATAATAAAAAGCTATATAATGTAATCATTATTATTACAGTTTTATATTTTTCGAAAAATTACTTATATTTGTATACAATTTTGTAATTATAAACGAGGTAATAGAAATATATAGTAATTGATCTGCATTTATGAAACATAACTTCTAATTTCTTTTGTAATAAAGTGCATATTCATTATATACTTAATTATTTAACAGATTCTTTTGAATTCATATTTTCCTTTTAATTTAACTTTATTCATAAAATAAAAAGTTTTAAATTCAATCAATAATTTTTGTTTTGCAAATAAATTCGGTAATTTTTACATGCATTGTATAGAATTATTTTTATAACATCTTTTTTTTTGAATTTCAGCTATCGCAAGTCTCATAACAAAAATCGATTCGTCAAATAAATCGAACTTAATTTTAAAGGGCGTTTAGGAAGTGTAAAAATAGAACCGGGATTATTTTATTTTATTACTTATTATGGTTGTGCTGATTAACCCAAACTTCTTGAGAATGTAAATGTCTTTTAAATCCGGCTTTACTAACAGATTCTATTAAAAATAAATAAAGATTATTTGGGATAAAAATATAGATTAAGTAAATTACTTATTTTAGATTAAATAAAAGATTAAGTAGTGATCAGACAAAGCTGTTAAGCACAAATTAAGGAATTTGAAAGAATAATAAGTATATGAAAACGAATTTTTTTTTCACATAAAAAAGAAAAAATCTAAAGAACATGTATAGCTAAATTATTACTTATTATTCTATTCTTCTTCCTCACTAAAATGGGCTAGAGATTGTTCATGAACGCCAGAAAATTTATGGTAAAGACGTTAATGTATAAATTATTTTCTGTTACTTATATACTTCTATCCGACCGATTTAAATACAGCTTAATAAATCATTCCAACCCATCGTATTTTCATCCCACTTTCTCCAACAATCCTGTAAGACAGCTAAACCGACAATAAACCAAAGATGTTCTAAGAGAAATAATAATTACACGTATTCACATTTGTCAGCTAATTTAATTAAACATATGTACAATCCGGGGTCCTGTCACTGGCTGGTGTTTTCCATATGCGTCTTCTATACGAATTTATAAACATTAACTATTCTAAAAATACACAGTTGTAAATTTAACTAAAAAATAAATAAATATTTTAGTTTCAATTTAATTTTAATTTACATTAGATGTAAACTGTAATAAATTAACCTAAAAATATTACAAAATAAGTAAACCGAATATTAAATATATATCGATTAAAATTATTTTAAATATATTAATATGCATATTAAATACAAATACTTCATATTTGAAGAGAAGAAAATTAATTTGTGTTCTAAACTAAACGACAAGAGGAAGGAAAGGATATCAATATATATTTATAAATAAATATCAAAAAGGCCGGTAAAGTAATGCTATTGTGATTTTACATAAAATTGATTATAAAAACAGAGTTCACAAATTGATTGAGACGGGATCATACATGTAAATTAGTAATCCTGGTTTCATTCGAGAAATTAAACATGTTAGAAATTAAAATAATTTATTTTACATCTAAGAGAAACGCAGGCCAATTTCTGATTCAGTCATTCCGAAATTATATTGCTTTCCAAAAATGTATGCTAGGTAATCAAATTCAACCAACCGTTCTCGGAACAAATCCTCAACTACTGTTTAGCAAAATGTTCATTAAAAGATAAACAAAATAAATTATACCACCAACCATCTGTTTTAATTAACAATAACTTCGATCCAATTAATTATTTAAAAGATGCAATTTTATACACTGGTTAACTTTTTATATAATTTGATATTACTGCACTGTATTCGCAACTAATAAATACTAAAATATTTCAAAATCTTTAAAAACCGATCAACCAGTCTTATTTCGCCCAATATATTGATTATTATAAATTAAGAAATACATAGATTTAACAGGTTTATAGATCATACAAAACGATTTTTAATTTAATAACGAGTTTTATGAACGAATATAACATTCTACGTGTAATATACATAACATTCAATATGAACCTTCTATCAATCTTTTCAAGTGTAATGAAATCTATATGAGAATTTCAATATTTCTAGCGAGTTCTTTAATATATGTGAAAGATATTTTTGGTATTTTGATATTTCTTATAGTATACTGAACATTTTTATTAAAAAATTTATCCGAATCAATAAGAAAAAGGTATTACCTTTAAAAATGAAAGTTAACAATTATCATTTTTAAATTTAAAACCAGGAAGTAAAGTTAGTTAATAAAATCACTTTTTATATATACCATAAAAGTTTATCACCAACGATTCTTTTAATGTGTTGTTTTAAGGAACAAATCAAATGCCGCTTGATCTGGGGATTTATATCAGAGAAATTGATTTTATTAAAGATATAACTGAGTTTAATGGTTTTATTAGGAAGACCATTGACAAAATTCAGCAAAAAATATAACAAATGCAGCAAAGCAACCTTATTAATTACAGAGGAGAAAAGAATTGGATAAAATATAGATAAAAACTCTATATTACCCACTGTTTAGGAATAAGATAAAGAATATTTTAAAAAATCATAACTTTATTATGATTATTATCTGGCTGTGTCTAAGAAATTGGTCTCTGCCTTGGAAAGTGCTTAAAATAGAAATGAACCCGTCGAAATAGCAGGATTGGAATGTTGATTTGTAAAGACAACATAGGAATATAGAATACGTAGAGCAAATATATCAAAAGTAAGATTGAAGTAATAACAAAAAAGAATTTGGCTCATTGCAAATATAGATGACCAGAGGAATCAGTTGTTACCCAACATTTTTTGGAAGCTGGTCGTAGAATTATTTAATTTGAAAAGGTGATTTTAATATAAAGTTCGTAAGAACCAGAGATTGGATAGTTGGAAAACAAACTTTATCAGTAGTGTTGAAGAAACTTTATTGTTGAATAACGGTAGGCAGACAAGAATCTTTAAATTTTTTAATTAAAAAAATAATTTTTTATAAAAATTTATCGAGAAATTCGTTCGAAATTCGCCGGTAAGAATCCGCAGAACTGGAAGGTGTGGCGAGTCACACCTAAAGTCACAGTTCCTAAAGTCAGTTTAGGAACAAAGAAAGCACTTTTGGGAAAAATGTTTCAAAAGACTTACGTAGTTTTATGTGTATAATGCAAATCTGTGGTAACAAAGTATGTTACGTTTAAAAAATGAAGATCCGGTCTCACTAACCCACTTTCGGTAAGAAGCGGAATCTGATAACGCGAAAACATATATTGTTTACTGTTGTAAATTTTTGCATGTTTTGTAAAATTCATTGTCTTTGTACTCAAAAGAGTTTTTGAATGGAATTAAAGAACAGGTAAAATTAGAAGGTCATTTAGAAATTAAAAATGGCAGTTAATGGAAAAATGATTCGGACAAGACTTACGTATCTTTGTCACTAGAATCCATATTTGCGGTGAAAATATATGTGTTTTATTTTAAAAAAAATTGATGTGGGCACCATATGACTTCCTTGTACGCTAATTAAATATACACACATTTTTTTTCAATGAAAAGTACATAAAATTTTATTTCATTAATAACTTCTAATATTTTTTCTTTTTTTTTATGGTTATTATTGAATTATTATTTATTGTAAAAGTTTTTTTACTATCCTCTGACTTTCAAAAAAAATTATTGATAAAACAATATATTTAGATTAAAAAAAAAAATTTAACAAAAAAAAGGAGATGAGGTCTGATTCGAAACGATATTTCGTTTGATTCAAATACTTCATTAATTATGGTTTTATTTGGTTATAACTCTGTAACCAATGAAAATAAATACCACTTATGATATATATCGTTGAAAAACTCTTAATGAGAGCTTCTTAACTTCAGTTAAGAAAAAGTCCAAAATTCAAATTTGTTTGGATTTTGCTTTTGGGCTTTTTTGTGAACACTTTTGGTTCAGTCGATTGCAACCAAAATGGGAAGTGTACGAGATGTTACAATAGTGCTAAATCCGAAATTTCAACATCCTACGACTAATCGTTTTTGAGTTAGGCGAGATACAAATATACATACATACGTAAGTACAGACGTCACGCCAAAACTAGTCAAAATGGATATTCAGGGATGGTTAAAATGGATATTTTCGTTGACATCTGAAAACCGAAATTTTTCTGAATCACAATACTTCATTTATTTCTTACAAGGAAGTAAAAATGAACTTCTGGTGTAGTTAGCCCATTTTCAGTCGAAACCGGAAGTTGGCAATATGAACAAAATGTAGAGCGCCAGCGACTCGGTGATCAAATTTTCTTGCATTTTCCAGAAAAATCACTTCCTTCAATCTTAGAAGGGGTTGACGGGTGGTCTAGGACACCTGGGGTATGAATATAATTTTATGTTCTTTTTTTTTCAACGGAAGTTGAATTTTTCTCCTTACAGAAATACTATTCTTTAAAAACTTTTAAATAATATAATCATTATTAACTTTTAAACAGAAATAATATTCTTTAATATTACTTTTTACCCATACGGAAATGAATCGTTTATATAAAAATAATTGAAGCCTCTAAAAGGCATAAATTTATATTTTAATCAATTTGCGGTATTTAATTTTTTTAATGGAAAGACAAAAGCTAATATTGTTTAGTTCCAATTAACGTCTATACTAGACCCTGTTAAAGAGAAAAGAATATTATTTTTTTTTTATATACCTTTTTTTTTAATTGACTTGTTATAATTTAACTGTATAGCCTCAGGTAAAGATATAACATTATTACATGTAAATAAAATTAGGTATAACTGTTTTTTTATGTATGTAATAATTTGTCTGTGGTATAATCATTTTTGATTTATGTTATAAAAACATTAGATCCTGTATCTCTTTTAGAAACAACTGTTTTTACCTTTTGATTTAATCAGCGAAGGTGAGTTTTAGTAAAACGTTTGCAGTATTATTATTAAACCAAAATTAATTTTAAAATATTTCCAGACCAAGTTTTAAAAAAATTGAAATGATTTCATATATTCTACCAATCTTTGATAATCTTTTTTTCTGATTTGGATTCTGATAATAAAAGCAAATAGAAATTTTTAAATTTACATTTTTAAAGAATTTCCATATGAAATGTTTTCGAAATTTTTATTGGGTTTGGCCTGGATAATAGATAAATTTGGTACCCGGAAGAGTACAAGTTTTATATATATATATATATATATACATATAGTAAGTAATATTATAACTAATGCTAACGAGAAACTTGTTAAAAATTTGATAACACATTATACAGTACATCATTTTTAATTTGTTTGTCCGTTACCAAGCAACCAATGTCAATACAATAACCATCCATCGAAAAAATGTCCGGTAAACGATTATGTAAACGAATAAATGCCAGTGAAATATTGGAAAAAAGGAAGACATTTTCTATATTGAAAAGAATTGAATATAATATAAGGCTATAGTAGATTATAAGTTACTCTTATATAATTGGACAGAATAAACATCATCACATCAAACCACACTATGTTTCCCCATTATTGTTATTATCATATTATCATTTTTATTATATTTATGAATATTATATTTTCCCATTTACCAGGGAGAACTTTCATTAAATTTTTCCGAATTGTTATTTATGACTATTAATAGGAGTTTTTGTTAATGTATCTTTTTTTTTATAAATTACAAGTATATGTTGTCATTCATAGACATACATTTTTCTCTAAAACTGTTACAATTCCATTACACCCTTAAAATAATTTATGCATTTTCTTTTTGTTAAAATTCTATATTTTATTCAATTTTTGGTATGAAGTTGTAATATCAAAGGCTAGGTTGAACTTCTGATTTCCCTCTAAAATTATCGTTAGTAGGTACATAAAACCCAACTGTATTCAAGATATCCGGTTTTGGCTTTACGAGTATTAATTCCGTAATCTTTTTTTGAATTAAATTATTTTTATATATATTAAAATTATTTAAGGCTATATTTAGCAATAGTTTCATTAGCATGTGGCTAGAGACCTTATTAGCATGAGGTTAATACAAATGATTTATATTACATACAGAGGAACCAGTATTAAGACCAAAGTTATGCAGGATTCTGTGTAAACCAGTTCCATATAGGAAGATATTTCCAAGACCGCAGGTCTCACGAATTAGAATCCTGGAAATTGAAGCGTTAAGTTGCAGCCAAGTTTTGTTATTTGTTTAACTTCACCACACAAGCTTGAAACTTGTGCGTGGGAATATGAAAATAAAATATGTAGCGTATGAAAAATTTCATGTCTAACCGGATTCGAACCTGGGATCTCTGATGAAAGGCCGAGATGCTATCACTCGGTCAAAGAGATCAAGTCATTTTTAACTTCTGGAAGATCATAGAAAATAAATTATCGTTGGATAAAATTAATAGGCACATGTCATAAAATAAATACCCAGAAATATCGTATTTATTCGAGTACCTCCCGCACTTTTTTTCTTGGAATTGGAGAGAAAAAATAAGGGTGCGGGGCTTACTTGAAACATAGCCTTTAGTCAGGATAACTTATGTAAAGTAAACGTTTTCTTAGACGTACCTAAATTCATTCACATAAATATAGTTACATTTGGCTTTCGTTTATCATTACCGGATGCCACTTATACAGAATACATCCTTAATTATTAACATCCTGTTCATATTATCGATAGAAACGAAGTTACGGTATTTTTATAAACTTGATTCATTCTGTATAGGCTGCATCCGATTCTAATGACATTACAGTTACGGTATCAGTTACACATCGTCATATTGTTTGTTCGCCATAGTCATTGTACTGTTTGTATATCTGGACGGTTATGTGCATTTTATCGGTTTAGTTTATCTTGTAAAGTTTAATACGGTGATTTATTTTAATTACGGCATTAAAATGAGTACAAAAGGACAGCGTCTATGATCTTTTACAGTAAATGAAAAACTGCGCGTTATAGAGAGGCTGAAAACATGGGAAATCGGACGGCAGGAAGAAAATTTGAAGTAGATGAAAGCTGCATTCGAGACTGGCGTAAGAAAAAACAACTTCTGATGAAAGGTACTGGTAATAAAAGGGATTTTCGTGGCTTAAAATCAAAATACACAGACATAGAAAAAATGTACGACTTTGTTATCGAAAAAAGGAAATGCGGGTATGCTGTCACGACAGAAATGTGTCAATCATATGCTCGTGAAATCGCTAAATCATTGAATAAAGTTGATTTTAAAGCAAGCCGTGGATGGGTAATACGATTTTTTGCACGAAATGATTTGTCAATAAGTTGAAAGACGACCATTTCTCAACGAATTCCAGACGCTTATGAACAAAAATTATTATATTTTCACAAATATATAATAAATCTTAGAAAAGATAAAGGCTATTTGTCTTCTCAAACAGGAAACGCTGATCAAACCACCGTATATTTTGAAATGCCATTTGACAAAACCGTAAACAAAAAAGGTGAAAAAAGTGTTACGATTCGCACCGGTGGTAATGAAAAATAAAGTTGTAGTGTTATTCTTTGCATTACTTCTGATGGATCAAAATTACCTCCGTAAATTGTTTTTAAAAGAAAAACTCTTCCTACCGTACAGGTAAATGGAGTTATTATCAGAGCACAGGAATCAGGTTGGATGGACGAAACCTTAATTTTAGATCGGATCAGGTGTGTATGGCAAAAGCGATCAGGAGATTTACTTAATAAAAAAAATACCGGTATGCTAGTAATGGATAGTTATCAGGGGCATACGACTGATAAAGTGAAAGACATTTTAAAAAAGGATATGACAGACAAAGTGATATAAAAAACCCTACGTTTTTCTTATATATATTTAAGAACAGTATCATAAATTATAAGTAATTCGTAAATAAATAAATAATTTATCACACTTTTTACTTTACCCCATTAAATTGATAAAAATGTGATTAAATATTTTGTGAAACCAGGAAAGCCTGCATTCAAGGAGAATTATCTTGATGGTCGTTTCTCTCAGGTAAGATGTAATTATGAGTTATCGATATTCTTTGACATTAGGACGGATGTTCCTGTACTAGATCCTGTCTGTATTTAATCTTCACTGCGGATCTTCCAACCCTTGAAGGTTGCATCGTCGCCAAAAACTGGTTGCAATTGTCGATAAAACTGCTATTCTTGCCGTTAAAAAAGACCCTAAACTAGCCTCGTGGGAGTAGCAAACGACATTGGACTTTGTCTACGCATGGCAGAAAAAATGGAGGATTAAATTTAATCAGGATAAATCAAAGCATGTCTCATTCGCCATTCGAAAGGATGACTGTCCCAGTGTGTACTTGGATGGTGTGTTGATCCCACAAACAGAGAGTGTGAAGTACTTAGGTCTTCACCTAGATCGGTGTTTGACCTGGAAGTGTCACGTGTGGATGAAAAGAAAACAACTGAACGAAAAGTATAGGCAAATGTATTGGATGCTGCGGAGAAACTCGTACTTCACGTTGTTCAATAAATTTCTGATTTAAAAAGTTATCTTACGACGAATATAGACTTATGGCGAGGACTTGTGGGAACAGCAACTAATATTAACGTAGATATCATACAAAGCTTCCAAAACAAGGTAACGAGAACAATTGCATAGGCGCCGTGGTTCACAAGGAATGATGAAATTTACGAATATCTGGAGCTTCCGACGGTTCGTGAGGTTGTAAGAGAGCATAACGTTAAATACCAACAGCGTTTAGAAAATCACATCAACATAACGATCAGTTGATAACAGAGGAGATGCCTGAAGGTTGAAACGTCTCCATGTGTTTAGCTTAGGAGTTACTGAATGACAGTTTGCAGTTATTATCACCAAATCTAGTAGTATTATCTTTATTTACTTCTTTATTTATTTATTTTTTTGTTTATAGCAAAACGTTGGTCGGTTTTTTCGACTAGCTATCGCTTGATTTTTTGTTTATTATCTATTTATTTGTTAATTGTTTGTTTTTATGGACAATGAAGCGTTGTCAGATATATTTTTTACTAATGAACTTTATGATTATTGCTTACTGATTACTTTTGTTATGAATTGACTTATTATGGGAGTTCCTTTAAAACCCCCTATCATGTGCTTATTTTCAAACGATTCACTTACGTTCCAGTTAAGAAGCCAATTGTAAAAAAAAAATTCATGCCATTGCCGGCGGTTAAATTAATTTATAAGAAATTATTACTTATCTTACGAATACAATTTGAAAGCAGCTATTTTTTATCAATATTGTGACGTGACCATTATAGTGATTTTTATTTTTCTGTTTAATTAATTAAAAAGTTATTTTAAAAGAATTTTTTTAAATTATACATCACCCCATAATTATAATTCTACTAAATTGATTAATTCTGATTCTTATAAGAAGATTATGTAGTAGGATAGTGATACATTCTAATAAAATTTATTATTACTTAAATTTACTAATGTCTAAAAATTAGGGCTGGAATAAAGGCGTAAAATAATAATAAATAATTTTTAAATATATTTTTTTTTAAACAGTTTAAAATACTTTTTATACTGATATACAAGTGAGTAAACAAGTTAGAAAATAATCTAAACACTTTATTATATAACTTTTTACTTCCTTTGAAAAGTTTTTATTTCTTTTCTGCTTTATGCTTATTACTCGATAGGATATATTTTGGTTTATTAAAATCTTAGTCTTACCACATTTAATTGAAATAAGTTTATTTTTTAATGCTTCCCTTCTTTAAATTAAATAAATTTAATTTAGGTTGGAATGAAAATAATTATCACTTTTATTTTATTAATATTATAAAATAAGAGAAAAAAAAAATTCAGTAATAATTTTCTTTGAATTAGCCAATTAGAAGCTTGTTCAGACTTGTTTCAAAATTACTGCACGATCTAATCTTGAAACAAGTGTGTTTCAAGCATCTTTTTTGCTTCAAAAAGCATCTTTTTTTCCGGTAGGGTATATATGAACGAAAAATTAATAAATTACGTTTCACAGATAACCCAAGAATTTACCAAGCTAAAAAACAAACTTTAAAAAAACACGTATTTTAAAATTAATTAATAATATATTTTGAAGATAAAACAAAAAAAAAAAAACAACCTATAAATAAAAAGATTAAAACATATGATAATAATCTAATTACCCCGAATTATTTACACACTGTTAGAAAAAACTAGACATCATCCGTAATCAATTTGAAAATAATCTCGGATAGCATTGCATTTTTTAGTAATAACGCAGTGAATAGTTGTGAAACATATTAATGGGTATTATCTAAGACAAAAAGTAAAAAAGTGTGATATTTAATATACTGCATTTAATAATGCAGTAAATTATATTCCAGCATAAGAATATAATAATTACACAAATTATTTTTGCTTCATCGGATTGTATTGAAATAAAATTATTACATTAAAGCATTGTTGAAAAATTAAAATATAGAAAGATACCATCTCAATCATTGATATAAAATGGATTATTCTGATGCTATTACAATGTATATTAAAATATTAAAGTACTATTAATTATTGGTGTCATAATTTGAATAAAATTTTAAATTTTAATTTGAATAATTTATATATATTGGTCCCCATCCAATAAATCACCATATTAAACAAATTAGCATTATTTTCATTGTAGTTTTTTGTTATACATTTCATCGAGAATGAGGGATTTAAATTTATTATAATTTACTTTTTAACATTTGTATGTTATCTATACTAAAAAATGTATGTATTACATGTAGAATGATAAGCATTTCTGTTTAATATATTTATATGGTTTTTCCTAAAAGTGTTTTTTTAACATTCCTGTTTGTCGTTCCTACATATAAATCTTTTGTAGTTTTAAATACAGCTATTTGCATTCTATTTCATGAAATTCTGTTTTGTTATAAATATTTAAATTAGATTTATTGTTAAATATAATAACAGAAAAATATATTTCAATATGATTTAATTCAATATTTATATATTCTGATGAAGGATTGATCTCAGCGAAAGCGCTTAAAAAAGAAAAAAATGTAGTAAGTTAGTAAGTAAATAATAAAATATATGCTGAAAGTTTTTAAATAATACATTTTTGAAAAATGAACTTTCTGTTAAAAAACTCAGTAATGAAAAAAAATCATACTTCTTTATAATCATATAATTTTTAATAATAATTTCAAAAAAATAAACAGTTACACGGGTAAAACATATAAGGTAGAGGAATTTCCTAAGCATATATACGCGACGTTATTTTTCGTGAATTCACAAGCATTTCTTTTGAAGTTAATGGTCGTCAGTATAAACTGTTTGTGAATTCACCCGTATATTTATAATATTGAGAAGACATGTAGACTCTAAAGAGAAACAAAGCCTAATATGAATTCTAGAAGAATAATATTTTTCTGTAAACGAAAACATATATCTTTTCTTTGGAACCATTTTGAGTTCCTTCCTATTACTATATTTTATGCTGAAGATTTTGGCACTCAGTTTATAACACACATATGTATTTATTTTCTTTATATTTGTTATTTTATATTATAAGAATGTATATATATATATATATATATATTTTATAATTAAAAAAAAAATTCATAGCTCTTATTCTTGGCTTAAATTTATTTAAGGAAAATTCCATTTCAAAATGTACTAAAAAATAAATTACAACAGAAATTAATATAATAAAATTTCGATGTTTATTTTTAAGGGTTTAATCATTTTATCAAACATGGCCCGTGGGTATGATTACACAATAATAATTTATAAAAACCAAAAGTTGTTGGTAAGTGATTTTTATCAATTATTATTGTAAGTTTTTGCTTCATTAAAATTATAAAATGAGTCCATTATAGTAATTCAAAACTAATACAGTAAAAATTAATTATTTTAATTTGTTTTAGTACTTTCATTCCGTTAACTATTTTGTAAAAGAGAACTAAACATATTGTAAAATGAATGGTGTTAGTTAAGAAACAGTTAATATCATGTAATGAATAATTCAGTTTTCTGTATCGCGTATTTTAAATCGCATACAAGCTGTAAATACAAACTACACCTCAAGACCAAAAAATTATTTTTTGAGGAAAAATTTTGATTTTATTGCGTAAAATAATGAGAAAATTAGTCCTGCACCTAGTGGAACGGTAATGTTATCAATTTTTACTTCCTCGTAGAAAGTATTGTGATCGCGAAAAATTTCGGTTTTCAGATTTCAACGGAAATATCCATTTTGACCATCCCTGAATCCATTTTGACTAGTTTCGGCATGACGTCTGTACGTACGTATGTATCTCGTATAACTCAAATTAGCGGTAGGATGTTGAAATTTTGGATTTAGAACTGTTGTAACATTTAGTTGTGTATCTCCTCTTTTGATTGCAATCGACTGAACCATAAGTGTACAAAAAAGCCCAAAATAAAAAAAAAATTGGATTTTGGATTTTTTCTTAACTGCAGTAATCAGCTCTCATTGAGAGCTTTTCAACAATATCATAAGTGGTAATTATTTTCATTGGTTCCAGAATTATAGCCAAATGAAATTTTAATTAATGAAATATTTGCATCTTAGAAGGGCACATCGATTGACTCCATCTCCTTTTTTTAAAATTTAAATATATTGTTTTATTAATAATTATTAACCACTGAGTGTAAAAGTATTTTACAATAAATAATAATTCAGTAATAATAATAAAATAAATTTTGAAAAAATGTCAGAAGTTATTAATAAAATAAAATTGTATGCACTTTTCATTTTAAAAAACTGTGATTATGTAATCTAAAGGCGTACAAGGAAGTCATGTGTTGTCCACATCACATTATTTTTAATCTTTTACAAATTTATAAACAGCTGCTTCTACAAATCTTCTCTTTTAATTATGTCTAAAGGATAATTTTACAAAAACGTAATGAATTATCTTCCCATACTTAAGAATAAAAATGTTACAAAATTCGATAGACGATAGTGAATATACTTCTACTAAAGAAACGGAATTGGTGAACAATCAAAAAAACTGACTACACAGTTGTAGGACTTTCCTACCATGCGGCTTTTTTCTGATGTACGGCTTACACGCATATACACACAATTTAAAATATTTGTCATTTTACTTAAGTATAATATTTTTTGTTTATTTAATTCAATGATTCTAATTAAAACGGGCGCGCACACCGTATATCATTCGTGCGGTTGTGGCGGTACTAGCGGCTACTTCAAATACTTTTTACACTTTAAATATTATTAATTTATTTAATTCTACCGCTCACCTATGACGTTACAACAAATAAGACGACTACAGCAGCTGTAACTCAGTGGTACACTAATGCTCCTTGTGGTAATAATGACACATTATACTAATACTATTACTAGCACACACTATACATACTACTTAGCTACTAGTTTATTTAGAAAGTTTTTTGGGGTGGGGGGACGATTTTGCAAACTTTTTTTGGAAATATTATTTTTTAATTAACAAACATGCCTAGGAAAAATAAAACATAATTAGGCGAAATCACGTGATATTGAGGGTGACCTTGCTCTACAGCCTCACCCCCTTGGTCTTTTAAGTTGAAAATTTAACGGCATCAATGCCCTATACATAGAAGTAATCTGCCGAAGTTTGGTAAAATTTGTTTGACTATTTCTAGAGATATTAGGTGATTTATGGTACAACTAACACCGAACACACATACGTACATATGAACATCCAGAAAATTTCCACTCTTTATTTCCACTCAAATTTCCAGTTTTTATGGGTTCCTTAGGTGTCAAAACGTAAAGATCCGGTGAAAACCGCATATGCCCAAATTGTACCAATTACCACATTTTCCCTTCTACAGCTCTGCTATAGCGTTAGGTGGGGAAATAAAATTTTTTTTATTATAATTACAACGTAAAAACATGGAAAATAAATTTATATTTAAAAATTGGACTCTATTGATTGTTTTATTTATAAATAAAGTCATAATAGTTTTTTGAGAAAAAATACTGGAATATCTATTTCAGCGTTACAAATTTTTTCTCTGATTGTAATGAAAACTTTCATTTTTCAAGATTAGAATTGATTTGAATTCAGATTATTTGGTTTTGATTTGAACTTTAACTTTTAATTTTTATCATTTTGTAATTGTAAATCATCTGAAATATTGTTCTGTACCAGCTCAAAACTACACCACTTAAAACTGTAATACATTTAAAATTAAACAGATTTTGAGAAGTCTGGTGATCCGGTAGTAACTAAATAACAATCGATTTTATTTCTGTACTCGTAAAACATTTGTACTTCTTAAGCTATGATTAAAATGTCGTGTGTAGAGTTGGTTTCTGCCTACTGATAAAAAGTATATCGCAATACATAAATGATTAATTGTTTATACTTAATTAAATAGACGTATAAAATAATAAAAGGTTACGGATTTTACCGCATCAAGTGCTTTCTTTCTCTCTCTCATATATATATATATATATTATCAATTCCTTTAAAACTCATTCTCCTCTGTACTATATACAAATATATTTATTTTATTAGATCATCCAAACGCTGTAGGAAAGACACCTGCTTAGTGACGTTCCAGTCGCCCCCCCCCCGTTCCTTGTCCTGTTGGGCTTTAACGGGAGTCGCCTATCGTATCGCCCTCTGACTTTTTACATCTCATAGTAATAAGCTTGACCTCGTTGGGATGTCACCGGCGCAAATGCCTCGGTAGACATTTGCATCGGTGATTAAATAACTGTGCTTATTGCCTTCGCTGTAGGTCTCGTCCGGACATCTTGAATGTCCTACATCATCACCCTCTAAACTAGCTAACCGAGCTCGCAGAAGCGCGAACCCCGCGCCTAGTTCTACTTATTATGAGCCAATTTCTTAAATGTCTCGTAATTCGAGGCAAAACAACACAACATACTACTAAACCTATTGACCGCAACAACAAAATTTAGACCTAGTTCCCTCAGTAAACTCAGCTTATGCTTTGAAATAAACCTTTGACTTAGGTTAATTTACGAACTCCGGTCTTGTCTACCAGGGAGAGGCGGATTGATCGCCTACTCTCACTCAGCTCCATCGCAGTACCCCGCGTGACATTCACCACCATAAACCGTCGTCGAGATGCCGCTACACCTCAGGGCTATTTTATTAGATCAGCCGAAGTACAGAATAAATAAAGTAGGATGATATCTTATTTCACTATATATGCATAACATATTATGCATTTATTTATTTTATTTAAAATTTAAAACCTTTAATCTTTTTATTTTTTTTTTTTATATATACAGTGGAATATATATTTTTATTTATGGTGGCATATATAGTAGAATAAGATAAGTCATTCTATTTTATTTATTTTGTACTTTAGTTGATCTATTAAAATAAATATATTTATATATATGTATACCGGGTGATTCACGAAGAATATAACAAACTTTGAGGACATGTTCTACATGTGAATGTAAAAAAAAAGTTCATATAAACATAAGCTAGAAAACGCTTCGTTGGCGATTTTCGGCTTTCGAAATATTTCGACCTGATTTCTACGTCTTCAGTAAAATTAAACCAGACTGTAATTCTTGTAACCCAAATAAATGTGTAAATTTAGTGGTTTATATAAATTAATACAGATTTAATTGTGATTTGAAAATTAAGAAAAAAATAGATCCCATTGTATTTTTAGTAACTGTATTTTTAGTAATTCGGATATCTGGAATAAAAGACAAAAGACTGTGATCGAAACGTACATTATTTTATGTTTGACGTAAAATAACTTTCGTAACAGAAGAAAATCTTCCAATAGACGTGGCAAAGCATTCTGCAAAAAATTTAAATATGAAACACCAGAAATATTTTCATTCAAAATAAGTGGCCCCCATATTTTTTTGATTGTAATAACGAACCAAACGTTTATGTGGAAGCTGTAGTAGTATTAAGTTTCGATAATGTGGTACGGATTTTTGGGATTTAATATGTGGCTCAAAAATTCTACTTCTAGTAAATGTTGGCTTTGTTGATAAACAAAATAGAATTTACGTAATTAAAATTGTCCAGAAACTGAGACCACTTAGCGGATATCACATGACTTTTTTGTACGCCTAAAAAAAAATTACATACACACATTTTTTTTTAAATAAAATGTAAATAAAATTTTATTTCAATAATAACTTCTGATTTTTTTTTCATTTTTTTATTATTATTGAATTACTATTTATTGTAATTTTTTTACAATCAGAGGTTAATAATTATTAATAAATCAATATATGTAAATTAAAAAAAGAAGATGTCTGAGTCGACCCGATGTGCCTTCCCCTAGTAAGATCCAAATATTTATTTAATTAGATTTGTTTGGCTATAACTCTGGAACTAATGAAAATAAATACAACTTATGATATATCGTTGAAAAACTCTCAATAAGGGCTTATTATTGCAGTTAAGAAAAAGTCCAGAATCCAATTTGTTTTTTGGATTTTGGACATTTTTTGTCAAGTCAATTGAAATCAAAAGGAAAGGTGCACAACTATATGTTACAACAGTCCTTAATCCAAAATTTCAACACTCTACAGCTAATCGTTTTTGAGTTACGCGGGATAGATACTTACGTACAGACGTGATGCCAAAACTAGTCAAATGGATTCAGGGATGGTCAAAATGTATATTTCGGTTGAAATTTGAATACATATATTTTTCTCGATTACAATAACTTAAATTTAATCTTAGATTTTTTTTTAATATATTTTTTTTTATTTTTTGTCGCCTCAACAGTTAAAATTATTAGCGAACGGAGTGTAACAGTAAATATACCGGTAAACGTCTTGAGCAAACTCAGGCCAACCATTTTTGAGACGTGTGGTGAATTTAAATCTAACCACCAAAGAACACTGGTATCCACGATTAAGTTTTCAAATCCGAATAAAAGCAACTACCTTTACCAGAATTTTAACCTAAGTACTCTCGAAATCAGCTGATTTAGTTGTTTATGTGAAATATATTAATTATTTTAGAAAATATTCTTTCCACTGCTTTTTCAGTTTTCATAAAGAATTATCGGATAGCAGTAGTTTACTATTGTCCGACCTTTAAGTTTTCCTAATTCAGACTGAATTGTTTGGTAAAATAGTGCTATTTCAGTTACTTATAGGACTTTTATGTCATGAAAATAGAATCATTTCTTAGATACCATGATAATGTAAGTCTTAATATCTTAGACTGAACTGAAAAAAAGCGGGTAATAATACTAAATTTCTAATCCAATGATTTGGCAACCATGTATCCAGATCGTTTACGAAAAATAAATGAGTATTACATAATGCATAATTGTCAACTAAATGAGATTATAAAGAAGTTAATTACTCTGCAATGTTTGTAATTTATTATTATGAACATTTTAGTTTGTTGTTAAGTGTAATTTACTACATCAGATTGCGAGGATTTGGGATATTATTTAAATAAACAAGAGGAAAAATATCGCGTCGAGTAAGTCATGCGTACAGATTTCTCATAGGATTATTTTCTTCCGTACTTTTTTTAATCAGTTCATAAATTTGTATTATATTAAGAAGTAACATTTGGTATACGTTAATATTATAACAATTTATTGAATAAGTGTTATCGGCGTATACCGTCCATCAATGTGTAATTGCAATTTTGGAAAGAGATTGTTATTTGTATTGATAGTTATGGATAAGAAAATAACAAAAAAATATGGATAAGAATGTACATGTATAAAATCAGCAGTAATAGAGAAAATTAATTAATTCAAAATATTTAGAAGAGATGACGGATTTCAAAGTAAGGAAATAATTAAATGGAAGTGTTTCCTTTAATTTAGCTAAGAGTTCTTTGAGCTCAATGCGATCAAAGTGTTTGATAGATACCCTGAAACGCTCTCTCTTAATGGAAAATTTACTTTAAAACCGTTTGCAATATAACCAATTAAAATAAATTTACTATATATAAAATTGTAATTTACAGATAAGTATACTGTTTAATATTTTAAAATATATTTCTCCGTAGCAGAGTTATTTAGATATATTTTTTAATGTATGTATTATATTGTGAAAATAATATTATCGTATGAAATTTTTAGTTGTCACGCGTTTTATAAATAAAAAAAAGCGACAGACAAGACAGTAACAATACTATTGTGTACAGTTGTACGTATGCATTTTGTTATGTTGTTTGAATACAACAAAATATAAAATGAATTCTGTACAGAATAATGACAAAAGAATATTTTATTATTGTAGTGAATTTATTGAGTTAGACAGAGGAAAAGACTGGGAGAGAAAGGTTAGAAAAAGGGAGTAAGCATAGAAAAGAAGGGAAGAAAAAGAATGCTTTTGCTCGGTTGTTGTTTGCAGACGTTACACTTGTTTAGGTTTAGACAAGACGAGAGACGCATCGTGTAGGTAGAGCAGAGGAGTTATACTTATTTTTAGTAGTAAGAGAGTTGAAGTACACTGAAAACGCAAGCGATGTTAGGTAAAAAGAAGAATTACTTGTGGGTGAAGTAGGATACGGGCCAAGGGGCGGGTGGTCACACACATGACGCCATCGCTGGTTACTATAGTAACGCCGGGCTGTCACACACCCCTTATCTTACCCTTATACACTGAGCGTCCCGACGCTTCTCTCTTTTTCTTTCTCTGCATCGTATACTGTAAATACTGCATACGCCCCAAAACTTATTCTCCGTGTCTATTGTGGCGTTGTCAGACTCATACACATCAATACGTGTATCACATATCACGTATATTCATGTCTATAAGGGTGTATAATCCTTTTGCTTTCTGCCTTCTAAACAATAATCTATCGCAAATCAATTACTTTAATATTAAAAATTGCCTGTAATAATCGGAAAATATTCTAAAAAGTATAAACTCTAAGGAATTAACATTTTTTTCTACAAAGGAGAAAAATCAAATATAGTAAAATTAGGATTATAAATCAATCTCCGTTTTGAAATGACATTTTGAAAGATTAAAAGAGATCCGTCGTATTAATAGAATTTAAATTATTGAGACAGTTTCACAGTTAAATATACGTAATTTAATTTATAGCTCTAGCAGCAGTAGAAAGAATAAGTTCAACTCAAAGAATAAATTCAACTTAAGAAGGAATAACTGAAAAACAAACAGTATACATATATTTTTTCAGTTTTATAAGTATTTGATCATTATTTCTGACATTAATTATACTTACATTTTTAGCCACTTAGCTAAGCAAACCTAGCTAAAACATGTAGTATTATTATTACGTTTTATTTATTATAATTTTACATTAAATATCAGATTTTTCTAAACTATTTTACAAATAGTTAAAATAATAAAATACGATTGATTGTCAATCACATAAAATATATTTTATTTAAAAGTATGTTTCTACTAAAATGAAGAAGGAACAAGTTGATCGTAATAAAAAACATAATAATGATTAGCGGAAAAATAATATTAACAGGTTGACTGCTCACCCAAACATAATTGTTACAGTACTATAATTGTTTTTTTTAAATCTATATATTTTTTATAAAACATTTATTCTACCTTGAATTCTGTGCAATCATAGTAAAAAATTGAGATAAATTTGGGGCTGACTGTACTTTAGCAATTGAGACACAAACTGGTGCCTCAAATAAAAATTAATTTAGTGAATGAGACATAAATGGTGGTCTTATAATACCTACAATGCATTGTCTTATTTACAAGGAAGAACTGAAGAAAATTCAGCCATCTGAAATAATGAAATCCAAGAATGTAAGTTTGTGTATTTCACAACGTAAAAGAAAAACTTATTATTTTTAACTTATGTTTTTAACTCAACTTTTTTATTTTATCTATCATTTTGTAATAACAGATCAGAAAGGAACTTTGACATGAAAAAAATAAAATATTTCTAATGAAACTACCAGTTTTTAGAAATATTAAAAAAAATTATGTACACTATTTACAAAATTTTTTTGCGTATAATTATTTCGATATAAGAGTGATGTAAAAACCCACTCTTGGTTGGTCTAGTGTTGAATGCGTCTTCGCAAATCAACTGATTTCGAAGTAGAGAGTTCCAACGTTCAAATCCTAGTAAACGCAGTTTCATTTATACGGATTTGAATACTAGATCGTGGATGTCGGTGTTCTTTGGTGGCTGGGTTTCAATTAACCATACATCTCATAAACTGCTCGATCTAAGACTGTACAAGACTACACTTCATTTAAACTTATACATATCATCCTCATTTATCTTCTGAAGTAATACCTAACGGTGATTTCTGGATGCTAAATAGGAAAAAAAGAGTGATGTAAAACAAATCAGTTTAGGAACATTTACATAGGATATCCCTGATTCAGAATCTTTAACGTGTTTGTCGACCTAATAATAAAATTATTTTAAAAACTAATTTTTTTGTTGTTGTAAAAATCAGTTATTTTATAACAATTACAAAAGATTTATAACTTTTGGTAAGTTGCTTAATTAACGCTGAATGAGGTAATACACAAGAATTTAAGAGTACCGTTGGAATAGACGTAATTTTTTTCTATTACAGCATACCATTTCTTCTGTCCTGAAAAAATGAATCTCAATAAAGACCTATAAGTTGAAAATCTTTATTACAAGGAGACATCAAAATGACTCTCGTAGCCCAGGCGCACCTATAAATTAAAACCCAGAACTGAGTCTCATAGAATTGAATTTGTTAAAAAGAAAATGTTTGATCAAAAATATTATGGGATTAAGTAAATATATTGTAAATTAGAAAACCATTAAAAAAAAATAAAAAAATTAATAAATAAAAAGTGACTAAGCGGATACACTATTACATGTCGTTGCACTCATCTTTACTTATTTGGATAAAATACAAAAACAGTTCTTACTGCTAGAAAAAATCTTCAGCAGTAAGAAATAAAGATATTCAAATATTTTTGAATATAAATGGTATTTTTCATTATAAGAATTGTATAAAAATGAACTATTACATTATTCATGTTACGTTAGTTTTATTTTTATTTTTTTGTACAATTTAATATCTACAGTTTGTTCCCTCTGTAATAGATACGTTGAATATCTACAATTGACTTAAAGGAGGAAAGCCCTACAGCAGTTAAATCCTCTATATTCTGGCTGGTATGGTAACAGATACCGTTTCATGATAATGATTAAATTTTTTTTTTTGTAGCATCTGAAAAAATGTCATGATTGTCCTGGATTAGGACCTAGAACCTCCTGATTAAAGGGACAGAAGCTACCACTATGCCACAGAAATCGTTTTATTTCATTGAAATATTAAATTATTATTTTTGTATTTTAATAAGCTGCTTAAGAAGGATTGGAAAATTCTTATTTAATTTTTATTGTATAACGTAAGCTTGTTTTTACGTTCTTTTTTTATTTATTATGTTATTTGATTTTAGACCTCAACGTATTTAATTAATATATTTTGTTTTAATCCAGCATACATACTTAAAAAATATTTAAATATTCTTTTCCTATTAACAAAAAATGAATAAATAATATAGAAATCAAATTGGTTTGATGCATTTCTTTTTTTATTCTATTTTGCAAGAACAAAGTTCGTTACATGGTAAATATTTAATTAGTTTGATTTCTGTATTCTAGTCTTTTCCTCTCTTACACAGATTTTATCCCTGTAGTAGAGAAAAGGCAACGGATTGTGTATGCTGATTTCATTAGCATATACAAGCGGCTAAGAACTTAGAAGAGAACTTAGTATCTTTTGGGATAAAGAGATCCCTTCCATCAATTTCCAACGGGCTCTTTGAGCGTGGAAGAGCGGGTTGGAAAAGAGCACTTTTTTACCCTTGGGGTTTAAAAATTCCCCAAATGTGAGCAAGACAAGGAAATTTGTTAACAGCGTGGGAATGTAGACGGTAAAGGTAAAAGCGATGCATAAGGACTGTAATCTCTTTCTAGTTTGTAATTTTCTTTGCTTGGTAGAATAATATCGAGTCCATCTAGTATTAAATTTTCCGTATAGATACTTCCCTTTTTGATTTTCGAATAGGAAATCAAATGGATTCATCCAAAAATATAGGAAATGACAATAATGAGACAATAAAGCGAGTGATTAAGATAGATGCCAACCAATTATTAAATTATTTTTTTAAGAAGATAGATTTAACCTTTTACATTTGTTCACTCTTCTTTGCAGTGAAAAATAGATCCAATTCTGTGTTCCTTAATATGGTGACTAACCACAGTTAAACATCTGAAAATTTACGGTAAATTTTTCTAAATTTTAAATGGTTTGTATTAAAACTATTTAATTTCAAATCTATCAACCTGCCTAACTTCCAAACTGTTTTATAATATAAAATTTAAAAACTTTCTATTTATCATTTATTTTTTGCTTTCTTATTAGATACAATTCATTTACATAAAAAGTATACTTAAGCAGCTTACACATTATTTAGAAAGATAAAATCTTTTTTTTTAAGGAAACCTGTGGATGTCAAATGTAGTTAATCGTCTCATAGATGGTACCATAATAGGTGTGTATCTACTGAGAGATAAGACTAACAAATTATTCTAAAAAGAACCCTTTGAGTACTAAACTCCTGGAAATACTAGTAAACATCTGTTATTTCCATGTAAATATTTTTATTATTGTTATGTTTTATTAATTATAATGTAATTTTTTATTTGTTTCTGCTAATATTTTATAACTCAAGAATAATCTTAATGATTCATCTGTAATTTTAAACTTTGAGTAAGATAACTCCAGAATCCAGATAACCCCCATTTTGTGCGTGAAGTAAGTTTAAAACTGAAAATTTATATTTTACAGCGTTGTTTTTAGTGTAATGATTTTACAGTCACCCACAAAGTTTCGTTTCTTATATGTAGTTAGATGGTTTTCTTATGTAAAGTGTAGAAAAGAATGCAAATTTTCTTCTGGCTTTTATTTGCCGAAATGGGACAATTTGTTATAACAGATATTTAATTTAAAAAAACTGCAAAGAAAGTTGTAATACTTTCCTGGCATCGGTTATTTATTATTATATTGTAGAAAAATAATAACACATGAAAAACGTTTCCTAAGGGATCTTTTTTGATTAAATGGTAATTTATGATGAATTTTAATTGTAAAATTACCATTATGTGATTCAATATGCCAAAAAACACCTTAAAATTGTTTTAAAAATCTGTGTATTTTTACTTTATCTGCTCCCTATCACCATCAAGAAATTGTTTTTGATTTTTCTACGTTTACTATGTTAAATGAAGACATTTAAAAAATCCACAGAAAAATATACAACCAATTAAAGGTTACTTAAGTTTTATTTTTTGGTTTGTAGGTAATTTAAAATGAAATTTTATTGTAATATTATTACATATTATAATAGTATTAAATAAACCTAAAAATGTGTAAAAAAATTTTCAAATCATTATTTTAAACTTTGATCAACTTCCCCCCCCCCCCTTAAAATTGTCTCCAAAGTATTTTTTTTCTGGGTCAGTTCCATATCTAAGAACATATTTTTAAAAATCGGGTACAAGATATCCAATAAATAAAAAGACTTTTTTTTTATTTTGGTGGAAGGGGGAAATTTTGAATCAAACGTTCTTAAAAATGTTAAGATAAGCCTGCAAACATGTACTGAGCATAATAAAGTGGGTTTTTGATTGAAAAATTTGATAAAGTTGACCCCAATGAAACTACCTCACCTTCTAGAGATATTGACCCCGAACATTAACAAATAGATTGCCCCATATACACGATTCTCTGTACCAAATTTCATCAAAATGAATTTATTCAGTCAAAAGTTATTAAACTTCAAACACGCCATCACACGTACGTACGGACATAATCTCTCCACTTGTTTGTTTTATGGGATCCCTGGGTCATCAAACGTTGAGAAATGCAAAAACTCCATACCCCATTTTTTGACTGATTACCATACTTTCCTTCTTGCGGTATAGCTCTATAGCTATGAGACCAGGAAAGTAAAATTTTTTATTTTTTATCTTTTTTAGGCTATTGACGTAATTTTTGGTACACGTAAATTTATATCTGTAAACTATTAAGAATCCTGTTCACATTATCTTAAGAGAGTGAAAAGAAAATATTTCAGTTGTGATAATTTTCATATTAGCTGATTATCTCAACCTTTTTTGTACACAGGAAATTACAAAATAGAAATATATAGTATTTGTGTTTGGAAAACAAAATTAATTTCATAAATAAAACTGGGTATTTTACTAAAATTTACTCATTTCAAACCTTTAATATATCATCTCTTCACTTTAAATATTTATCTGGGAAGCCCTCCTTTTGAATAATATCTATCTTTGACAATTATTCATTCAGAATAATGAAAAATGTAATAGGAAAATTTACGATTTCAAATCTCTGTTAAACTACCCTTTACTAATAAATTTTTGGTAATATTTTTTTTAAATTTACACATATTCTTTCAAAAACATTTAACGGAAAAAGATAAAATTTAAAACCTTTGTTTTTATTCCCAAGAAGAATATATACTTCATCTTCGTTTTAGCAAAACTGATTTTTAATAACTGATAATTTAATAGTTTTGAGTACATTTTACAGAAAGAATTCTTTAAAACATTCGGGAACAAGTTGTTTTAATTTTCACGTTGAGGTTGGTTTAATTAAAAAAAATTACATAAAAAAAGCAATTAAAATATATAAATTTTGATATTTTTGTGCGAAACATTTTTTTTTTAATTTTGACTGTGGCTCTCCTAAGGCTAAAAAATAACAAATGGTTTACAAAAAGAGCACATAATACCTTTAGTTTATTTACTATAAAATTTTACTATAAAATGTTTAATTACTATAAAGTTGAATTAAAAACGTAACAAGTTATATAAATAGTTAATATCATATCCAAAAAAAAGTTATAACTTCTTATTTTGTTAAAGATATTTTGCTTAAGATACACGATGATTCTTGTTTATCATGATCATCATAAGAGTTTATTTCCTCGTGGTAAAGAATTGATTGGTTTGTGTTTTACTCCCTCTTAAAATTTTTGTTTTTCTGTGGCATCCCTTTATCGGATTTTATGCTATTTTTTATGTTTGAACGATGGAAGTTTTTATGTACCGTTTTATTTTATACTATTATTAAGTACGGGTTTACGTAACTAGTTTAATTTAGTAGTTTTAACTATTTGAATTTCCGGGTGTAATAACATTTTATTCGATATTAACATGAAACAATAAATTATTAATCTTTGATACTTTCAAGAATATATAGTCTATTTGGTTATTCATGTAAAGGGTATATGAAAGAAAAATGAAAATTTTCTTAATAAAAAAAAAGTGGTGTCGTATCTAATTTCTTATTCTCTATCTTTTTCTTTTTTATTTGTTATTAATGTTTGTTTTGTGGATTATATGGTGCTGAAATTAATGGCTTATGATTTATGACTGAGCTTGAAATTTCATATTTGACTTTAAGTTTGCTTGCAACTGTTTATTGTGTATTATCTATTTTGGGGGTTCCATAAGGACTTTCTTATCACGTGTCAGGAAACTTACTTATGGCTGCACAGGAGAGTCGATTGTAATTATAATTGTTATTGAGGAAAAAAAAATTAAAGAATGTATTGACATAAAATTTTAGTCCGTTAAAGCAGATTAGTTTAACAATTTAATTTTAAAAAGAAACGAATAAAATTAATATTTTGGACAATATGATTAAATTAATAATACGTAAATATTAAATTATATATTCACAGTTATAAGATCCTTTGAAAATTATTTTCCAGAACACATATAAATATAAGCCTGTATAATAGCGGGATATTACTAATATATAAAAGAAATAACGATTGGATACCATCCTGTAGACAGAAAGTAAGGGGAGAGGGTAGTTTTACACAATACGTTACAACCCCTACTTCATCAAACACACCACAGGTACACTTATAACTTATAGCGTAAAAAAAAAGAATTATATACACTTATTTCATGTTGTTTTCATATTTGATTCGAACCCCTATTACATTTATACTAGTTTAATGGTTGTTACCAATGTGTATAATATGATTATACAAGTCGCGTTTTATAACTAGAAGTTTAATGAAACATTCAAGAAGGTGCTAATAAAAACATAAAGAAGATTTAGGCCTGCAGAATATTTACGTATTTCAATATTATTAACTTCAATAAATTATAAAACATATATAAGTCTAAGTTAAATTAATTAACGTTATAAGCTGATGGATATACTTTAAAGTTAATTTTTGTAAAGCTAATTAAATAGTTAATTTTTGTAAAGTTAATTTAATAGTTAATTTTTGATATAACTTTATAATCGATTGGATATACTTTAAAGTTAATTCAGTTTCCATGAAATACTATTTAAAAAAAAAAAAGAAAAAAAGGTTCTTTTTACTTACAATTATATTTTTTTAATTTTTCAATAAGTGCGTGTGAAAAAATCCAGTCGATTTTTTTTTTCTAATATACTGTTTTTTATCAACTTTTCGAAGAAAAGTACGGTATTACTTACAATCCCATGGTTTAATTGGGGGGGGGGGGGATTCATTGGGGCTCTTTCGTTTATATATATATATTTAGGCTTATGCATAAAATTTTGTGGCTCGAAAATTTCCAAAACTACTGGATCAATTCGTTTGAGATCTAGATATGGCGTAGTAATGTGTCTGACGTTATGCAAAAAAAAAAAAAAATTGATGAAGATTACTTTAGTCGTTCTTGAGTTACGATTAATTTAAGGTCGAAAATTTGGAGCGGGACATGTTAGAATCGGGGTTTGTTATGATGTTGCAATTTCTTAATCGTATATTTTTAAAAAATCAAATATTAATAAATAAGCAATATTTACTAAAACCTTTTTTTGAGAAGGTAATTTTTAACAATGCTTTTTAATTAAGAATGAAAATTATAAGCAACCGTTGTTTTATGAGAGGCCAATAAAGCGTAAAATTACATTAAAAAAAAATCAGAACTTCGAAAACCTATTCAGATTGGCTACCACAATTTAATGAAAATTATTTAGATGGTTTTAAGCTAAATTTATAATTTCTATTGCAATTGCCTAACAGAACAACAGTTTTTTTTTGCACTTTTTTCTTTTATTTAAAAAAAACACTGATAAAATTATTGGTTTTACTATGTTTCAAAGCACTGGTAATTTGTTAATTAGTATTTATTTATTTACTTTTCCCCAGAGTCAATTGATGATGATTGTTTTTTTTTTTTTTGCTGAATTCCTTTATTTACATATATCAAGCTTTTACAATGAATCTATTAGTAAGTTGTATGACTGATCATCACTTGAAAGAGGACCACCCAATGACAATCCTCCTCAAACAACACAAAAACAATAGAATAAAATAACAATCAGATAATATTATAACATAAATAACATTTGATAGTGCCTTTAAATGTCCGTTCGAATGTCCAGTCAACATTAATATTAAGACAACAAAATAAATAAAACGTTAAATAGAAAAGTAAACGAAAGAGTAACTTTGAAACAGCCAAGAAACAATCAACGTGAGAGCTACGCCGCCAAACTGGATTATCAAAACGGGCCACCAACACGATCCAGCGCATTGAGCCTTTTTAGTCCCCTAACGTTGTCGCTGTTGTCTAACAGATTCAAAGCAAGATGATCAATATACTTATCCAACCTGGACACATCTGTCTTGAAATTAGACTTCCAACTTCCCCTCAAACGTTTGGAATGCCTATGTAATCGTAGATTTCAGCATTCCTCGCAAACGACGGCGCAGGGATGTTCCGTAGAAGTTTATTCTGAAACCGTTGAGTGACCTCCTTTACGTTACTATTACTGGGCGTTCCTTAGAGTTCAGTTCCGTACGTCCACATCGATTTCAATAAAACCTTGTAGAACAGAACCTTGTTGGACAAAGAAAGTTGTGATCTCTTACCCAACACTCAGTACATCTTTTTAAGCTTAATTTCAAGCAACTTCCTCTTCTCCCTAATATGATCTCTCGACGTCTAACGGCGATACCGTACACTGTTTAACCGAACCGCAGGGCAATCTTCCCTCCTTATCGTGAACGTCACGTGGGTGGACTTGGCCGGATTAACCTTTATCCTCCAAGTATGCAACCAAACGCTGATTTGTACCGGTTTTGAATGTAATCATGTTTTATTATTCGTATGCCGATTAAAAGCTCCACTATATATATTCGAATATGTACCCTTTAATATAAATTTAAATTAATCGAAGTTGTTTCCAACTGAAATAATATAATTTAATCCAGTTGCAAACGATTCAAGCTGATCTTTACGATAATTATTTATCTTCTAACAAGAAACCAAAAATATTTAAACGGTTATATAATGTACTCAGCTTTTTGAAGATAATAATGTATTTTGATTTTTATCTTTTTTCTTTAAATTTTGTATTCTTCAACATTAATTATGTATATTAATATATTAAATAATTTAAATAAATAAATTTATTTTAAAGTCAGAAAAAAAATTGTAGAATTTTAGTACCAGAAACAAATAAATATTTATTGTTTATGTGAATAAAATTACAGATCTTAGAAATAGTTGAGCTAATAATATTACTTTCCTCATTCTTTTTCTTTATAAAAATATTCATGTATACACCAATTACGTAGGTAGATATGCAGTTATAATTTACTTTAAATTCATTGTTTTAATTATTAAGGTATATATAACATAACATACTTTTCAGAAAACAACCCCAAAACGTTGTAGAAATTTTGACAAAAATTGTTTATAAGATTATTCGTACTCTATACTGTAACACACACACACACACACAAGACATCAAATATACGATGTAAATAAATATTGCTTAACGACAGTAATTTAGTCAGTTGATAACAAATAAAAATAAAAATTAAATTAAATAATCTAAAAGACATAATAACATTTTTCTTTAGAAGTAATCTTGCTAGAAGGAGAATACGTTAAGGAGTTGGAGTTATAGAATGGATAATTTACTCACACGGTAAAATTCAGAGACTGGCTGTTTAATTCGTTCAGAAGAGAGAACAGAAGATACGGAAGTAATGGGGATGGTAGTTGTAAAAGGGGATATTGGGGAAACGAGAAGGGGGGATTTGTAGACTCGTCGGATGAATGAAACAGGGTGGTTGCTTTGCTATCTACTGAATGAAAATGAATCGTACGATACGTGGTGCGGCGTGGTGTAGAACGGCGAGGGGTTAATGAGCGAGGAGGAAGAAGTTGTATAGAACAGGGTGTAGAGGGATGTGGGTCACTAGCTCATTCTCATTATCAACATAGGGCGCAGGTCCAACGTTTTTACTCTGTCTAGAGGCTGGCCCGATATCGGCTTCACAAAGCTCCCGCCAAAACAAACTTAAACTTCAGTTCAATGCACCATATAAAATTTTACTAGATTTTATAATTTAATTTTGTCTAGATTCATTCCTTGTTAAATAAATACTGCTTTCGCTTGAAATGCATTGCAACAGCAAAATTAAAGATAAGTATTCTAAGTCTAAAAGAGGAAACTAAAAACTATATTTTATTATAATAATATCACATATTTATGTAGCCATAAAAAATTGTCTTAAAATAAGGAATACTTTTTAATAAACATTTGAAATTTAACTACTACAGTAATAACATAGGTTTCCGTATACACTTATAAACAAACAGATTAGTAATTTTTGAATTACAAAGATAATGTTCATATCGAGATCGAAAATTTAATGCAGAAATACTTATTGATTAATTTCGAAAAAGGTGCTTTGCGTAACTTATTCGAGATCCTTATCTTGCAAAACATAATGCTCTAGAATAACTACTAATCTCTTTTAAGTAGTGTGGAAACTGAATGCACATAAACACACACAAACACGTAAATACACGAAAATATACCTACATTAATAAATAGTCTAACAACTTGCACACTTGCAGCACAATATAGTTATTTATAAAAATAAATTTTCATTTATTTCTTTATTAATCTTTTTTTTTTCTTTTTTTCCTCTTCGTTGAGAGCTTTGATAGAGACCTATGCATCGTCAACCATATCAGATTTGGGATAAAAACACTAATACTCTATTTAGGTATGTTTATTAAGTTCAAATACTTAATAATCGGTACATTTAAACATTTTTTAAGTATGTTTTTAATCTGAAATTTTCATATTCATAGTTCTAAAGAAAAATTATGTAAAAATTCTGAACAAAATTCTCATTTTCTGTGTTTGCTCAACACAAAAAAAAAAGTAATACATGAGTAAATAAAAATTTAATTTTTGTTAAAAAAAATTGTGTTGACCAAAACTTAAGGGATTGATTCAGGACAAAAATAAATAAGAAAATTCACGTGTACAAATCCCTCGCTTTTTTCCCCTACCCGCCATTTTGTTTTGTTTAAAAATATTTATTCAAAATAAAGTTTGATCAAACATTTTTTTTAAAACGATAACAAAAATTATGCACTATGCATTATGATAAAAGAATGAAGCTAAGAAAAATAAACAGTACTCAACATAGAAATAAATCTGATGTGGACACCACATAACTTCCTTGTACGCCTATTAAATTACACATACACATTTTTTTTTTTTAAATGAAAATACATAAAATTTTATTTCATTAATAACTTCTGATATTTTTTTTTTTTTTATTTGAAT
Source organism: Lycorma delicatula (assembly GCF_047948215.1). Lineage (NCBI taxonomy): Eukaryota > Metazoa > Arthropoda > Insecta > Hemiptera > Fulgoridae > Lycorma > Lycorma delicatula. The sequence continues at coordinate 96,267,823 of NC_134460.1, forward strand.
TATTATTAATCGTAAATTGTTTTTTTTTTACAATGAGAGGTTAATTATTATTAATAAATCAATATCTTTAAATAAAAAAAAAGTTAAAAAAAGGACATGAAGTCTAATTCTAACCGATGTGCCTTTCTTTAAGTCAAAATATTTCATTAATTAACATTTTATTTGGCTGTAACTCTGGAACCAATAACAATAAGTACTCGTTGAAAAGACCTCAGTGAGGGCTTATTATTGCAGTTAAGAAAAAGACCAAAATCCAAATTTTTTGAATTTGGGCTTTTTTTGGACACTTTTGGTTCAGTCGATTGGAATCAAAAGGAAAGGTGCACAACTAGATGTTACAACAGTTCTAAATCCAAAATTTCAACATCCTACAGCTAATCGTTATGCAAGATACATATCTACGTACAGATGTCACGCCGAAACTAATGAAAATGGATTCAGGGATGGTCAAAATGGATATTTCCGTTGAAATCTGAAAACTTAAAATTTTCGCGATCACAATACTTCCTTTACTTGGTACCAAGGAAGTAAAAATTACATATCTGGCAATTTTGAGCCTGTTTTCTCTTCCTTCGCTAATTGGATTAAAAACAATTAATAATAATTTCTATTATCATAAGTAAAAACATGAACAAAAATGTAGGAGTATAATCTTTGTAAGACCAACTTTTAACAATTTTAGCTAATTATCAACCGTTTTCAACAAATAAGTTAACATTTTTTTCACAATAAAAAGTTTAATATTAGTCAAATATAAAAGATAATTCATTAAAAATAATATTTACAGACCTGCTAATGATTAAAGAATTCAAATGGTTGCCATATTCTAATTTTCAATCCTATATATTTTATAAAATATGATGTTGAATACATGGAGACCAAATTTCGTCGTCTATCACCCTCTGACGTTTTACATCTCATAGTAACAAGCCTGGTCTCGTTGGGATACCACCGATGTAAATGCCTCGGTAGACATTTACATCGGTGATTTATGAACTCAGCTTTTGCCTTCGCTGTAGGCCTCATCCGGACGGCCGGGGTCTGACAGTAGATATCTCTGTTCTTAAAGAGGAAGAATAAAGTCGGCAGAGTCCCTCAGGAGCATAGACGTTTGGAAGGTTACGCCATAAAAAATGGGAATGCTTCATATTTGAAGTAGATAATTTTTCTGCGATATGTTATTCCTGATTATAGAAGAGCACATTGCACCGGCTTCAATAATAATTTTTGATTATGGGTAGGATACAGTGGTATACGTAATTTGAACAGGAATTGTGTGCACAAGAATTATACGAAATATTTGCAGCATTTCATTGATCCACTTACTTACGAGGTCATATACTCAAAAAATATAACGACTATACGGTGAAGCCAAAACTAAAACATGCCGTAAATCAGTCATAGCAGGAAAATTTCTAGAGCTGCAAATTATTATGAAGGAAAACGTGAAAACGAATGATCGCAATGTGTTTTAGAAAATTCTGGATGATATTGCTGCTTCTTGGCATTCGCAATAAATATTTTAGTTCATATGTAAGTGATTCATATATTATTATCTCAGTTTTAGATTCCATTAATTTATTTTATTTAATCATTTCAATTTGCAATCTTTTTTTTAATATTTAAAAAATTGTACATTTTTCTTTTATATCTTAATACTTTTATTTCTAGCCGCATCAACAATTAAAGTCATTCGGCGACTCATCAAATTTACGTTTGTACGAGGGATATCTAAAGTAAAAACCGCTGGGAAATTTCTCTCCTTAAGGTTGGAAAACTATGTCGTTCATGGCCACACTAGTAATGAACTCACTGCATTGTTGTCTGTAAGTTGTTGCATTGTAGTATTTTTGATTATGTGTGAGTTATTAGTTATAAAATGAATAGGAAAATCGATTTTGCTGCCCACTGTGAAATACGTGGAGTCATACATATTTTAAGTCATCAAAATGTTAACCGGCTGAAATTCATAGGCAGTTGGTTGCTGTGTACGATAATGATGTAATGAATGAAAGAAACGCCCGAAAATGGTGTGAAAGGTTTAGAAATAACAGAATTAATGTGCATGATGATGAGCGTTCGGGGAGGCGCTCGATAATCACCGAGGATTTATTGAAACGGGTCGTTATTGAAATCGGAAAAGATCGTCGCTCAACGATTTCCAACCTGGCCCTTCTTTTTCCTGATGTTTCAAGAGCTGTTATTGGTTCCATTGTTCATGACAATTTAGACTGCAGAAATGTTTGTGCACGTCGGGTGCTTAACGGAACGTCACAAACCGAATGGGATCTGGAATGGAATTTTTGATGCGTTACACAGATAAAGGTGATCTGTTGCCTAATTCAGTTGTTACTGTCGATGAAAAATGGATTTTGTATTACACGCCAGAGAGAAAATGACAGTCAAGTGAATAGCGCCATCCTCAATCACCAACCGACCAACAAAGGTCACCAGACCAACAAAGGTCAAGCTGCAGCCATTTGGACGCAAACTGATGGCTACATTCTTTTGGAATCGGTTTGGCATACTGCTGATTGATTTTATGCCATGTGAATGATTATAAACGCAGAAGCCTATCTATGTAAGTTACAGGGCGCCATTCAAAATCGGCGACGTAGGTGGCTGACTGACGGCGTCGTCATGCAGCACGATAATGCACGTCCAAACGCTGCGGAGTCGTACACGTTACTTACTGAGAACATTTAGATGGGAAATTTACGATCACCCATCATATAGGCCGGTCTTAGTTCCTTCTGATTACCATTTGTTTGAGAAATTGAAAGAATTTTTTAGTAGTAAGCAATTCGCGGGTGACGATGAACTTAAAAATGCTGCTAATCAGTGGCTGAATCGACTGGCGGTAGAAGAATACGGCAAGGGTATATTGAAGTTGGTGTATCGCTATGATAAATGTCTTAATTAATGTGGAAATTATACCCAGAAGTAATATAAGGTATGTAGTTTAAGAGAAATGAAAAATATTTATAAAGTTTTCAGAATAAATTTTTTACAATGAAACTGTCTTTACTTAGATAACCTCTTGTAAGGGTAACGTACCGGTAAAAGTATAGTCTTGAATATATTCAGATCGACCATTCCTCGGACGTGTGATTAATTGAACCCCAACATCAAAAAATTTGGACATGTTTTGCATATTTTTTTATTAATTTTTTAAAATATAAATTTACAAAAAAAGATTTTTTTAAATATTTTTTCCGAAATTCTATTGCAATTTTCTGCCAGAAGTGCGCACAAATGAAAGGATAACGTAGGATAACCAAATGGACTTAAGTATTTTTCTTTAACTGAAAAAAAAATATCCTGGCTTTACCACGTGCTATTATAAAAATGGTAATACGGTAAATTTTGTTTACTGTAAAGTACAATTGCAAATGTTTATATGTTTTTCCTCCTAGCAATATTATGAGTGTATTGATAAATAATTTAATTTGTTTACCTCTTTTCAAATTTATAATTCGCCACGTTCGATAAAAATATAATATTAAAAAAAAAATAATGAAAATTGTTTTTGTAGAACCTCTCTATTGGAATTTTTGTTTATATTTTTAATTAAAAACATTTAAAATTTATTAAACGATTGGACAAATAACATTGGAAGAAGTTATAATATCATTTACGGCAGTTTTTAAAGCGTAACACAGAATGATTATTGCGTAGCAATGATGATGTAGTCACAAACAACCTAGTATAGGTAGGTTGATGATTATGTTCATATCAGTTGATTAACTGCTTGTGTCATTACAATGCAGTGACGATTCCATGCGGTCAGTCGCCCGGCGACATGGATCACGTGCTCTCCTAATTCAGTGAGTATAACCTAACGACGTCTTTTACTTGACAATTTACTTACTACTCTCGTGCGGTCAGTTGTTCTGCTATTCAAATTATTTGTAAGTGCATGTGTTAAACAATATTGTGATAATGTACTGTTAATTAATTTTGTATAGAAGCTTTATTTTATTATTTTAAAGGAAATTACGCCGTAAATTAGTATAATCTTGTCTTGTTTTCGTATATATAAAATTCAAGAAGAGGATACTTATTGTTTTGGAATTAACAAATAACAGGTAAAAAAACATTACTCATTCTTTTAATTTAGACCACGCAATTTTATAATTGTACTACCATTATATGCAAAGCGATAATAATAATATTTTAAGTCTATGTACTGTCTGGAAATGAACAAATATGATGTTGGTTATCTTTTAACTGTTAGAATATTGTTAGTTTATCTTCAGCTATAGCCATTCCAGAGCATTTTTCATTTCCGTCTATTCGTTTTTTATTTGTTTTACCATTCGTATTATTTCTTATCTGTGTTTTACAACAAAAGATTTTGTTTATTTATAAATGGCAAATAACACTTTTGTTTGCCTGAAACGAATTTATTTTATTTTAAGGTTACTTTTTTATCTTACCTTGGTTGATTTTATTTCATATAAATTGATTTTAAAATGCGCCTATCTTTCGTTTTTATTAAAAAAAGGCTGATGTGGACACCACATGACTTCCTTGTACGCCTAATTAATTACATGTACACATTTTTAAAAGTACTTAAAAATTTATTTCACTATTAACTTAGGCTATTTTTCATATCTTTTTTTTATTGTTATTATTGAATTATTATTACTTATCGTAAAACTTATTTACTATCAGAGGTAATAATTATTAATAAATCCTTATATTTAAATTTAAAAAAATGGAGATGAAGTCTGATTCAAACCAATTCGTCTTCCCCTTCTAAGACCCAAATATTTCATTAATTAACATATAACTCCAGAACCAATGAAATATGTACTAGTACGATATATCGTTGAAAACGCTTAATGAGGGCTTATTACTGCACTTAAGAAAAAGTCCAAAATCCAAATTCTTTTGAATTTTGGGCTTTTTTGGACGCGTTTGGTTCAGTTTATTGCAATCAAAAGGAACTAGATGTTACAACAGTCCTAAATCCAGAATTTAAACATTCGACGGGTAATCGTTCTTGAGTTATGCGAGATACATACGTACATACGTCACGCCGAAACTAGTCAAAATGGATTCAGGATGGTCAAAATGGATATTTCCGTTGAAATCTGAAATAAATGTTTGGCGATCACAATACTTAATCAAAAAAATTTGGCGATCACAAAACTTCCTACAAGGAAGGAAAAAGGGTTAAAAGAACAAATTACTGTTATTCAAAATATTTGATTGCAAATACCTATTAAATAACAAAACTATAGTAACTATAGGTAAAAATTGCAGCTGCTACGTTTTTTTGTTCTTGGACCTACACAAAAGCCCCCCCCCAAAAAAAAACAAAAGGCTGAATGGGACCCATACATAATATATTATTTTTTTGAAATTTCAAGACAACATTTTCAAGAATGAGATGTGTACTCTTATATAATATTAATGTAAACAACATTACAACAATTTTCTAAAAAAAGGGGATCCCATGTAATTCGACTTAAGAATTTATTTTTTTGTTTAATTGTATATAATTTTTATACAATTTTTAATCTGTTTTTTAAGTTTTGGAAATGTTATTTGAGGTTACTTTTGAACAAGGGGGTCAACTGGAACCCAAATTTTTTGTAATAAAAATTTTAATTTTTTGTAGCAGTTATAATATAGTTTTGATGATTAAAATATTTTTGATCAATGGGGTCAATGGGGATCCAACAATTTTTACTATGAATTTTGATTTTTTCTCTTTTTTATCTAATGCTGTATAATTTTTAAGGTAAAAGCGGCATTTGATCAAGGAGGAAAATCGGACCCAAATTTTTTTTCATAATTAATTAATATTTCCTAAGGCGTAATTAAAATTAAAATTACGTCAGGTTAAATCATGGAAATTTGTGCTGTTCATTTTTTTTTTTTAATACAAAAAGGAAATTGATTTAACTTTTCTTTAGTGTTGGGTTTCAATTAACCACGTCTCGGGAATTGTTGGCCTGAGTTTGTTCATGGCTACACATTTACCGGTACAGTTACATTACACTAAGTAAATAAAGACTTTAATTAGTATTACTAATGAATAATAATTATTTATTAGTAGTATTTTATACTTTGATTAAATATAAGTAATATTTTTTTCACAATTTCAGCATTAATCATGCACGTGTCTTGAAAATTTTCCGACGACACATAAAAAACATCTGTTTCTATAATCTAATCCTTTAATTTTTTTTTTGCTATTGTTCATACTTCCTTCTAGAACCAAATTCATTAAACCTGAATGCCTTAATTGAATCTTCATTTTGAAAAATTCTTAAACATTTTTCTTAAATATTGAACACTATTAATTTTAAGAAATTCTTTCTTTTTCGTAAATTTATATTTATACCATTCGATTATTTTTCAACATAAAAACTCTTCTGACTCTTCTGAAATATAGTTTTACATCTTTATTTCATTCACCCTTTCCATAAAATCTTTATAATATAAATTCATATTTCTGAAATTTTAGCATTAAGTTATACAAAACAAAATTTGTTCTTGCAGAAAATTTCAACTTGTAGAAAATTATTACAAAGTTTTTCTGTCTTTATATTTAAATTTTCATTATCTAATTTATTACGCTTCATTATTTTTGTTTTTTACTTGATCGTATACTAGATTGAAAAAAAATGACTAGGATAAAATATTGATGAAACATATATATTTATATATATATATATATAAGTATATATATATATATATATATATATATATATATATATATATATATATATATATATATATATATATATAATAATAATATATATAAATATAATATATAATATATATAATAAATATATATACATATATATATATATTTATATATATATATATATATATATATATATATATATATATATACACATAAGATGTTTATATATATATAAGTAAAATTCTAGAATTAGACTCGCGCTTTTCAATTGTTAAACTGTTATCATCAGTAGTCTTGTAAAAAAATTATTAAAAAACAGATATAAATACAAAAAAATAAATAATTTGATATACGCGCGTATGTAGTTAATTATAATGATTATTTAGGAAGTAAAACTAATATTATAACTGAAAAATAGTTTTAATGAAAACTAAAACGAAATTCTGTAATACTAAAAAGTAGAAAATATGATATACAAATCAGGTATTTTTATTTTACAACTGCAGTTAAATTTTTTTACATTTTTTCGTAAAAGGTTTGTTTTTTTTTACGCTACAAATAATAATATGTTTATTTACTATTATTTGTAATAGTTTTTAATTGTTGGCTGTGTTCAACAGGCAAACTGAACATCTAACGATAGTTTTCATAAAAATATGAAATCTCAAACGATTATTTTTTTTTAATAAATCGTTATTGAGAATTTAATGTAGTATTTTACACTTGTTATAAAATAAACCATACTAGATTTTTTTTTATTCTCATATCAGGCCAACTATAATCTGTTACGAAATAACTTTGAAATTTTTATAATAATTCTAGGCTATAAAAAAAAAAAAAAATTAAAATTATGGAAGTCTTTGTTTGTGTTTTGTTTTTTCTTTCATCATGCAAAAACGAATGATTTGGGCTTTATTGAAAGTTGCTGAGTAAGCTTTCATTGTATTGTTTAAAAATAAAAAAAAAACAATTGAAGATCCACCAAGTCTGATCAGAATTATTATTATTATTTTTTTTTTAAAAAACGCCCGACAAAATCTATTCGATAAAATTTGAAATAATTTTTATGAAAATATGTAATATCTTTATTTAATTTTGAAGATGGACTTCCTTTCCTTTTGAATGAAGTATATTTCTGGGAGTGCATTTTAGATAAAGGTTTCCTTTTTCAATAATTAAATTAGTTAAAAATTAGATAAACATTTTGTAGAAAAAATATTTTTGTCATTTAATATTCCGTGTAATGGATAAAACATTTTAATTGGAGAAATTCTGTAATTCTGATATAATTTTTTCGTTAAATTGGTTATTCGACATTTTCAGGTAGATTTCATTAGAAAGCTACATATTATAATGAGTACCATGATTCGACTTCCAGAAAATTTCGACATATCTTCGTATTTCACGTCTTCCAGACCCCAAAACCACCGTCAGTTTAAAAGTTTATATATATATTTCACTTTTTTGTGGACACGATAACTGCCGTAATTTAGCGCCAATCATTTTCAAATTGATACATAAAATATAACGACCCAAAATCTCGATCGATTTCGTTAATGGGCAAAATTGGACCATTGGGGTGGAAATTGGAGGGCTTTTTCGAATAAAACTAAATATCGCTATAACGTTCTTATTACGTAAAATATCGAATTCGTTCAAAGGTCTTGCTATTCTTTGGATAAGAGCCTAAAATTTATTTAAGTAAAGCTTTTGATATCACCAACCATTGGCCCAGGGGGGGTGATAAAAATGGGGTTTTGAAGACAAAAAATCATACCTCCCTTAATAAGCACATTATTGAATCGGTTTAAAGTGGTCATTAGTCCTCTAAACATGGCCTAAAACTTTTGTCTGAAAAAATTTTCGATATGACCAACCTTTACGTTAAGGGATGACCAAAATTTTGCTGGAATTGTAAGAAGATGGGGCTTGTCGTAAGGTAAATATGTGAAAATTTTTTCACGTGCAACCGTTGTCGTATTGAGTAAATTTGAATTTTTTCTTAACTTTAAGGTGAAAATCTTTTTTATCCCTTACTTAGCACCGGTTAAATCTACCTCCGTCTTCCGGCATGCTGAAAGGAAATTTTTTATACTCGTACTATTTATTATTTAAAATAAAGCATCTAATTGTTTTATAATGCGATAGATAAAATCAAATTTGAAACTTTACAGCTTTCATAAAAATAAATCTACAATACGTTTATAATTTTAATTTTTTTCCCCGAGAAATTTCTTAAAAAAAAAAATTGTTTATAATAAAGGTTAGTAACATACAAACTGACAACGTTCTATTATCTCATTCGATGCTGGCCTTTTAAAATTACAAGTAACGGTCGACAATTATACCTGCATGTTTTTTTTCATGCTCGCTCTTCTTCTTACCCTTTCCTTTTATTTCTATCCTTCTCCTTTAGGACGATCTATTTGTAAAATTATTCTAAAGAGGAGCTCTTCGTCTTTCTTCTTCTCTTGTGAATGATGTGCTTGCCTGTCTGTCCGTCTGATCTTCGTCTAATAAGCCCTTATTTTCACATCCGGTTAATGATCGTTAATAATAAAACGACTACCCCTTTACTTTTAACAATAATATACATTTTCAACATCCCCTTTTTTAATATTCAACCCTTATTAAAAAAAACAAAAAACTAAAGATAATTTTGACATGTAATATTATTTACTATTATGTATTCTTATGGAACTAAATTACACAATATTTATCTAGATAATTGATTTTGCTTCTATTCATCTGGTGATGATAAATTAATATTACTGTAAATTGTGACTTAAAAATTTAACCTTTTAAATAACGATTGTTTTTTCTGTATTTGCTACTGGTCTTATATAATAAAATAAATACAGATTTTTTCAATATTTATTTACTTTGGCGCATCAAAGTACCTGCGATATATGTTATATAAATAATTATAAATATTCATTATTTATGATATTTATTATCCGTATTCATACTTTACAGTCTGCAAATGTTGTTTAATACGATAAAATTTTGTTTCACTGTAAAAATATACTTAAATCAACGTAGGACTAGCAGTTTCCAGTATAATAATAACTGAACATCTTATAGCAAATTATTTATTGTTAACGATAAACACGGATTAGTTGATTTCGATTTTTCAGATATAATTTCTAACCCGACTGCTTTAAAAGTAGCTGTGTTTTGAAGAAAAGATGTCTTCGTCTTTTATCCTGAAGATTCTGAGTTTGAATTCCCAGTATACTTGGAATTTTTATACACTAAAATATTTTTTATTATAATCCAATGAACAAGTCTTTAATTATTTGTGATGAATTAATTATTAAATTAAAGAAAAAATCATATAGTTTTAAATTTGGTTTCAAATGCTATACTGGAAGCGTAGATAATGAAGTAATTATAATAGTTGGATTTGTCTTAAAAAGTATTTCGAACAAGATCAATTTCAGAGTATTTTTTTTGGTCGCATTCTCTGTCGTATTGACAGTTTTTTTTTTGTTAAATTTACTTATTTGGTGACAGATTGAATATTTAAATTTTTATTTTTATTCTTTTGGATCAAGAAGATGGATAAAATTTTTCATTATCTTATTGTTTCTTTAAAATGTTTATACTTTTTTTATTAATGAAACTGTCTCTGAATCGCACTCTTTTAACATTTGATTAACGAAAGATTTAGTATGTTTTTTAATTTTTATTTTTGTTTATTTGTTTATCGATATATCTATTAATTTTTAGGTAAGTAATGTGATTTATTTTTTATTAGAAAATGCTGATGATTTTTTATAAGTAGCTAATCCATCTTAAATAAGTATATTTTTTTGTAATTTAGTCAACTCGTAGAAAACTGAATTGTTTGCCGAGAGGGTTGTGTGCTCTTATATTTCCTATACATTTCTCGAAATACAATTCTTTCTCTTAGGTTTTGATTTTATACAAATTAAAGTTAATTACGTCGAATATTTGATAATTATCTAGATATTACCTAAAAACAGCAAAACTGAATTCGTTATAACTTTCACGATAGAATTATTAAATGCTAAATTATATCTTAACTTATTCTCAGAAGGGCTTAACCCCCTTGTTAAGTGTATATATAGATTTTTTCAAATCTAATCATTCAGGATAGTATTTTATTTTTAAAAATCCGTCAACGTATTTGAGGGACTTTCCCGTCACGCGGCATTTTTCTGAATTACGGCTAACATACAAATACACACAAAACTTAATTTAAAGTGTTTATCATTTTATTTAAATATAATATTTTTTGTTTTCTTAATTCAATTTAATAATATTATAATTGTTAATTTATTTCAAATAAAGCGCGCGCGCGTACCATATTTAATACACGCAGGTGCGTCGGTACTAGTGGCAACGGTTGGCACTAACTATACTATTGTAATTTCATAACTTAAATAGAACAAATTTCGCTTGTACGGTCGGCAGACTGGTGTAGCCGCGAAGCTTAACTCACCATGTACCGAGTCAACCGGGTGATCGAGTTCGAGATACTATTTTACAGTTTAAATGTTATTCATTTATTCAACTCTACCGCTCACTTGTGACGTCACAACATAACAGTCGACTACAACAGTTGTACATCAGTGCTACACTAGCGCTACTTGTGGTGAGAGGTACTATTGAGGCAGTATGCCCTTAGCCGTTAGTTTGTTTAGATAATTTTTGGGGTTGGGATGCGATATTGTAAAATTCTTTTTAAATTTTATTCTTTTTTAATTGTTAATAAATATGCCTAAGAAAAATAAAATTATAATTAGGCAAAATATCGAGATACTGAGGGTGACATTCCTGTACAATCTCATCCCTTAACCTTTTAAATTGAACATTAAATGTTATCAACACCTTATGTGTAGAAGTAATCTGACCTAGTTTGGTAAAAATCGGTCGAGTAGTTTTGGAGATATAAAGAGTGCAAGCCGAATACACACGCGTACATACGAACATCCGGAAAATTTCCATCGGGTTTTTAGGATTCCTTACTTGTCAAAACGTCAAGATCCGGTGAAAACCTCATATGTCCAAATTGTACCGATTACAATACTTTCCCTTAAAAGCTATAGCTATGCTATAGCGTTAGATGGGAAAGTAAAAATTAGTTTGAAGAAAAAAATTAAATTTCATAGTTATTTTATCAACATTCAAAGAAAACAATTTTTTTGAAATTTTGAATAAGAATTTTTTCCTCGTAGATTGAGTTTTCCCAGTAAAGAACTTAATGCTTTTTAAATTTCTTAATATAAATGTTTAAGAAGTGTATTAATATAACTCCATTAATGACATTGTTTTTTTTTTATATGGTAGTAATAACGTTTATAAACGTTCATAAACGCATGACTACGGTTATGGTTTACCACCAAGAGGTTTAAATGTAAGAAATAATAAATAAATAGGTTTTGTAGAAAATCTTCCTAGATCGATATAACCATATACATAGTAACTATAATTATATTTTGTACGGATGGATATGTGGTTTTTTAACTAATTGTTCAATTTGTTACGGGCTAACTACACTTAATTGTTTAACTGATAAAATTTAAATATTTCATCCCTGAAATCAGCTAAAAAGGAAAGGACGCTAGTTCCTGTAGGTTAATGAATATCTCTTTACCATGGCGATACTCCAAGGTTGCCGCTAATAGCCAACATGCTCGAACAACATAAACCATGCACCTTCCTTTGATGCTCGTCAAGCATGCTATACAATATTTCATTAATGAATTTATTAAAATTTATTTTTATTTCAAATTAATTTTTCATTTCGTTACGACTTCGCTTCTGTGTACCAACTAATTAGTTCTTTTGGTTCTACGACTGTTTGTTAAACGGTAACATTTTTGTTCCTACATACGTGAATCATATTTTTAAAATTTATAAACTTCAGAACTTCAGCTCTGACATATTACATCTCTCCTTGGAAAGATTAATGAATAAATATAATCATTCAACAACGTTTGGGTGATCCGGTTAAGTTTTCTCAATTATGACTAAATGGTGTGCTTTTAAAATCATATATAATTTATTTTTTTATGTTAAAAATGTAAAAATTGTCTAATTTAAACAAAATTTTGAAAATATTTAAATAACGATAATGTTAATCATACTAAAATATATTTTCCATTGGTATGTAAAACGAAGAGCTTTCTTGAACGTTCATTCTCTCATTTGTCGAACAAAATGAAAATAATGAATTTCGTACATAGTATACAAAGTGTACCACGAAGTTCGGTGGGAACTTTTGTAACCTATTCTACTCGTGAAAATAATGGGAAAGTTCACATAAACATATGTCCTACAAATGCTTCTTTGCGAATTACGGCTCGGATTTCAGTTACACCGTTAAAATGAGGTAGAACTGAAATGTTTAGGACGTTAACTAACGAACAAAATTAGTGATTTCTTATGGTTTTTGACCTGACAAATTTAAGAAAATAGAACCGTAGGTGCAGTAGCTTTTGAGAAATCTGAGGTAAAACCAATAAATTGGAGTAAAATTTATTACTCCCATAATAATTGGAGTAATTGGAATAATAAATTGGAGTAATTACCCTGTTGTTTGTGTTTTATGTACTTTGTGAAATGAATAATAAACACATAAAAATTCAAAATAAAACTTTTAGAGAATTTAATTCTAAACAAAATGGTGTAAGATAAGTTGAATAAAACAAGAAAAAAGTTAGAAAAATTTGAATTTTTTTTAGAAACAGTTCAATGGACCAAAGTGCATGATACGAACCAGTTTGTAATAGATGTTCAAAATTGAACCCGCCTGCCATTTTCAACACATTTCTTGGCACGCTTCTGTACTGCTTTTATTGCTCATTTTAGTTCTTCAGGGTTGGTTTTAAGTTGCTCGGCCGCATCAATAATGCGGACAATTAATTCTTCATTAATAATGAATAGTTGTGAGAGCAATAGCCTACACATAATTACTAAAAAAATATTTTCAATCTTTAAATTTCTATACGCTTATAGGGCCAGCAAAGCCCTGTATGTTAGTATATATGTATAAAAAATTGGATAAAACTTATGGAGTACTTAGACAGTTCCTTTCATTTTCAGAAGCATGAATTATATGTCCTTCATTCTTGCGTCCTATGATACAATCATAATCTTATATATATATATATATATATAGCATAAAATGTTATAGAAATATCTTTTGTCAAACGAAAACCTTCGCGTACTAGGAGCCACCTGAGACATGAGGTCAGTTAAAAATCATAAAGATTTGAAAAAATGAAAAACATTAAAATTGAAATATTAATCTTCATCATAACTTATTCTGAGTAAAAAAAAATTAATTGGATAAAAAGTTTAATATCCATAAACCAAATACTGTTGTACATGTTATATCCATGATTGCCAGGTTATAGCCAAGTATATAGGAGTTGTAAGCATATACTATTAGTTGACATGTCTGCAGATATACGCTAGCCTCTAAAAACATAGCATAAAGATTTTAATCTGATTTCTTAACATTATGCTTATAATATTAATATTTAGTATAACAATTATCTAAAGAATTGTATTTAATTACAACATTGCGAAAAAAGTACCTTTATTTACGATGTTATGATGCGAACAAACTCAATTTATAAATTTTTGTTCAGATTATTATAAATACGTAGTGCTTATCTTTTTAGAATGAATAACTAAGGTTTTAATGTGAAATTCTATAGAAAGTAATGAAATTCTATAGAAGGTTATGATACATGCATAACAGTGGCGGTTCAAAGGGTGAATCTCACATTTATATTATTGTAAGGGATGGATGGGGTGGATTTTTCTTTACTATCCAAGCGTGGTTTATTACGTACGACCCCTGGGGTTAAAAGGGTTTTTTTTTGGGACGGGACATCTATGCAAAACGAACACTGGCGTAATGCGCTAACGGAGGCTGTTCAGCTTCCTCTCTTTTTGAATTCTTTAAACCATCCGTGAAATATAATATATGCAAGGGCAGGCACATATATTATTCAATTTTTACGTTATTTAATTTACCTTCTACCACCATCTGTGCTACATTTTGAATCTGTACGTCATCCCAAAAGTACCCCGATTTTGTCGTATTAAAAAAATAAACAAACAAAAAAGTATAAATCTTATTAAAAAAAACCGCCATAATTCTTAATTATTTTGGTTAAAAAGGTTATATTAAACAAAATACGAGTCATAGGCAAAATATTATTTTGTCAAGCAAAATACATACGTACAATTTATTTTGCATTCTAATTTTTCGTGTATTTAATCTTATTCATTTCATTTTTTGTAATAAGTACATGAAGTTACATGTTATTAAACTGATGTTAATATAGTGGTTCTGTTAAATTTATTTTTATGATTAGGTATTTTTCTTTTTTATTTACTTTTTTATTTGCATTTAATCCTATTAAAATAAACTGATTAATTTTTTCTTCATTGTATGTTTCTTACACATTCTAAATCGTATTCCTCATTACAAACTCGATCACGCAGATTACAATATCTGCCAGGGTCTTCAGTAATTAACTTACATTAAATGCAGTTTCCAACACGCCTAAATATCAGTTATACTTACACATGTAATGTGTAAGTACACTTATTTGTTTCTTAAGCATTCTAAATCGTATTCCTCGTTACAAACTTTATCACGCAGATTCCAATATCTCTCAGGGTCTTAAGTAATTAATCTACATTAAATACAATTTCCAAAATTTTTGAATATCAGTGTAACTGATATTCAAGGGGCTTCACAAACGTAGTTCGTTACGAATAATTTCTTTAGCAAAAATTTAGAAAAATATTTTCCAGAATTTTTAAAAATAAGTTTCAGGAACCTACTTTAAAGAATGTATTATAAACTCTTCTATGTATTTGTAACTTAATTACAATGCACTAAGAATCTTGCTCTCAAAATATTATTATATATGAAAATGAAAATAAGTATCAGTTATGATATGTCGTTGAAAATTTCTCAATGAGAACTTACTACTGCAAATAAGAAACCCAAAAGTCTAAAATCCAATTTTTTTTTATAGATTTTGGGCTTTTTTGTACACTTTTTGTTCAGTCGATTGCAATCAAAAGGGGAGGTGCACAACTAGTTGTTACAACAATACTACATCTAAAATTTCAACATCCTACGTACGGGTAATCGTTTTTGAGTTATGAGGGATACATTGGTACGTACATACAGACGTCACGCCGAAATAAGTCAAAATGGATTCAGGGGTGGTAAAAATGGAGATTTCCTACAAGGAAGTAAAAAAATTCTAAACTATAAAAATTTAGTTTTTCTGCAATTACCAGTAACTAATTTAGTTACAAACTTCGTTGGGAGTCTTACAGCCTTCATTACATCAAGCCACAGGTAACCAGCATGAACTAACTACACTCATTCAATTAGGAGGGTTTTAAGAAAAATTTTTTTTTTCTAATAGTCAAAGCCTTACCTCAATAGAATTCAAATCGAAATATGTCAACAACTAATTAAGTTACAGGATTCGTTTGGGTTTTAAGATACTCATCAACACATCAAGCACCATCAGATGAGCCACACTGACTTTAATTACCCAGTTCCTAAAATTTTTCTGAGGGAATATACACATTTCCTTACTATTAAATTACACTCAAACCAGTTAGCATTTTGAATGACCATCAACAAGCCCAAGGACGAATTATGGAACGAGTAGGAATCTACCTGCTTGAACCAGTCTTTAGCCATCGACAAAAGTACGTTGCCTAATCACGCGCAAAATGTTTTAAAAGTGTGAATCTGGAAATGAAACCTAAGGGTAGATGCACAGCTAATGTTGTCTGGAAGGATTTCTTATGAACCACACAGTAAATTAGCTATTAAAGCTTAAGTTAATTTTTTTACTGATGCTGTGGAGCAGCACTGGTTCCCTTGCATTATTTAAATTAATTTGTGAATAATTCAATCTGTACTTTTGTTTAGAGAAAGACTTAATTTTATGAAATTTTTTTCTTCAACCAATATTTATAAACTTATAAAAAATAAATAATTAAAGATTTATTTTTAAATTACCTTTTCTTTCTTATCTAGCGATATCTCCATATTTATGATAAAATACATTTCAGGTGTAATAAAGAAAAATAAATATTTTTACGAATGTGTTCTAATAAAAAAATGTCAGGAAACAATTTATTTTTTACGGCTACCGAAAAATGTAGCCAAAATTATAGTGTTAAACTTTTTAGTCTATGGTAAATTTGTCAGAAACATTAATACTGATTTCATTGAAAAATTAATAATTCTAACTAAACTCTTGGAGAATTTAGATAAGATCACAAAACTTAAAAGTTTAGCAATTTTATTTATTAAAAATTACAAATTTGTCTTAAAAAGAAGTTTTTAAAAATGTATAATTTTAGCGTTTAGGATAAAATACCGATAATATGTTTTTAAATATGAATTTTTCTACAAGTTAATAAAAAGTTTAACATTTTTAATTAATATATGTAAAATAACATCAATGAAAAAAAGTTAAATTATTAAAATTCAGTTAAAAACATGTATATAAACTTCTTAATTAAATTCTTTTTTTATTTTTTTTTTAATGCTTTTATTTACAGTCGCATCAACAATATAGTCATTAGCGACTACAGTAACACTATCATGTAATATATAAAATAACAAAAATAAAAAAGAACAAAAATAAACAATGAAGAAACAGGAACAATAAATAATAAACATAGACAAGTGACAAGAATAAATACAAAATAAAATACATAAATCAGACAAAAATCACTAAATCGTATTCTTCATTTTTCTGTAGGAGAGGAACCGCAACAGACGTTTTATACCTTCGTTCTGGTTTAATAGAAATTTCATATCCGAACCCAGGTCTAAGTTTTGTCGGATGGTTCCAAAGATTGAGCAATCAAATTCTTAATTCCTTTTAATTAAATGAATGGCAATAATTAATAATAATAACTGTATAGAACTTTTGTTTATAAGTATTTTATTTACTTTTACACATAAAACTAAATATGAATTATTTTTATTACTTCGTGATACAGTTTGTGTAATGTAATATGTGGTATACTTATACCAATTTACGATTTGATTTTTAATTAAAAAATAATATTAATTAAAATATAAAAATCACATAAAAATGTATGCTATAAATGTAATTCAGTTGTGCCTGTTTTAATTTAGATATTTTTTGTTATTAAATAGTTTTTTTTTTAATAAAACTTCGGAGAGTAAAGAAATAAAGAATATCTTATCTAAAATTGTGTAAAAAGGTACATTCAACTGAACTCTTTTCTTATTCCACTTTATTTCGTCTTCTCGTGGTAGTCACTACCATTTTACTTTCTCTCCATTTTTTTCTACCTAATTGTGGTCACTACAACGTTCAGCTATTCCCTTAATCACAACTATCCTTGATGAGACCGTGCAATCCTTTACTACTTCAGACGTCTTCAGTTGCGTTACCCTTGTATCTAAATAGTGTTCTATTCCCTTTTATAGTCCATTACAGAACCAAAGTATACATTTCTTTAAAAAAGGTTATACATCCTTTTATGGCCTTGTACATCCTTTTCATTCTTTTTTCAAATTTTAGTTTTCCACTTATCATCTACTTATTTATTCCTAATGGTTTTTCCCGTTTTATATTTCAGTTGCCTCTTATTTTTTAAACAGTAATTCGATCATACAGTATTTCAGAATACATTTCATTATAATAGAGTAAGTCTGAAATTGTTTGTAGATACAGAACCTGTTCTTTATAAATCTTCACGTTATGTAATGCACCAAAACCTTTTTTCTCTTGGTGTATGAATTTTATCGAAAAGTAGAGATATTAATTACGTAAAACATTTACCGAATTAGGTGTAATATCAATTAATCCTTAATAAAAGTTAATCTTGATCGTAAAATATATTAGAAATTACACGCTTTCATCGTAGTTTTAATATTATATTCAAATGGTTAATATAAAATACGTAACATGCAAACTGTTTTTGAAAAACACAAATCAATTTTACAAATATATTTTGCGTTACAATTTTTTAAGTTTCTATTAGAGAAAAGCATTTATAAGTTTAAAGTATACTATTTAATATTTTAAAGATCACATGTTTAGGGTTAATGGTACACAATACGTGTTGGTCTGAAGTTTGGCGACCTTGCAGACTGGTAGAGAAGTTTTGAAACTCAGAAATAAGTCTCTCTCGGCTCTTCTCCCTTTTACTCACACTCTCTCCTCTATTTCTGCTCTACAACTAACAATAAGGATCTCTGAAACTTTTCTCGAGTTTCCTGATACGGATGGCGGGGGGCCCCAAGGCCGTAGCAACTTTATATAAACCTCTCTTTAACCGTTTCTGAATAACCTATTTACCACACTTACCCTGAACTTAGTTATTCTTAAAATTGGTACAATAATACAAACTTAAAATAAAGTTTTATTATTGTGTAATATGACAATATGGTTTCGTGATTTTAGGTTTCATCAATTTTAATTGGCTGTCAGTAGTTTTATTTAAACTAACGTAGTAGTTCTGTTTTTGATTTATTGTCTGTTGTTGAAAAAGTAATATTTTCTGTATATTGTCGATATGTTTCTGTCAGGGTTGGTATTATCTTTCCGTTTTTTATTTAACTATGGTTAAAAAATCAATTTTTTTACTACTAGTAGAAAAGAAATAATTATTTCAGTCATTCAAAAAAAAAAAAAAAAAACAAAAAAAACATTTGGTATTATAGTATTAATTGTAACTTTTTTAATTAGCCGTGATTTTTTTTTGCCCACTTAGAAGTCCTAGATAATTTTTCAGAGCGGGAACTCTATTTAAATTTTTATTCTCGAATCGTCTTTGGCCTCAGAAATGTTTCAAAACAAAGCTTGACATTACTCCTTGGGTTAAGAAGCTGCTATAAAAATCGTATGGTTACTAAAATTTTTTATTCTTTGCATTTGTACTACTATCGTTACTATTTCAAAAACAAAATTAATTAACCAAAACATAGTAATTCCATAGTCTTTTACTGTATATTTCAGCAATGCGGTTTACTACTACTAGATTTTTTGGAGTTGAAATATAGATTTTGGTGGAAGGGAACCCAGCTTCTTTACACGGATTGGATGTACGTAAGCCTACCAACAAGACATCACTACCACTCAACCGGGTATAATTTTTCCAAACCGATGACATGTATATAATCGTTACTTTTCACAATCTTTCTAGCCAATCACTTAGAAAACCTGATCTTTGCTAACTACTTTTACTACGGGAGTAAGTGGAGATGTTGGGTATATATATTCCGGCAGTTATGTTTCAAGAAAGCCCAGCCCGTCTTCCTCCCCACTATCAACTATAAAAAATACAGGAGTATACGTTTTAATTAAATTACTGATATTCGCCTTATGGTGACTAGCTTAAAAATGTATCTATTCAAAATAGTTATTTCGAAAACTAAGAAAAGAGACTTTTGCTAAACGTTTCTGAATGAAGAATTCTGATGTAATTATTTAAATTTTCAATTATGAAATTACTAATAAACGAAATTCTATGCAATTGTAAGGAGTTTTAGTTTGTCCTTAAGCAAAATAAAAACTGAAACTAAAATAATAGAATATTTGGTTTATAATAAACCAAATAATAAGTACAGACCCAAACTGAGTTGAAGCGGTGTATATAATGCAATGCATTTTATAAAATGAGGTAAATTAAGTAGTTATTTTAAAATATTTATACCCAGTCTTTCTTATCACTGTGATTCATGTAAATCGTTTGAGGTAAAGAGGCATCACCTAAAATTACTTTTTTTGACAATAAAATGATTTATATTATAGCCACTCCCTTTAGCTTACAGAAAATTTTGCTTAAAATGGGTATCACCTGATATATTTTTTGTCTTGGCTTTCCTGATATGCAACCTTGTATTTGGCTCATTCAAGATGGCAAAATGAAACCACTTTACTTGTAAGCTTTCTCCAGTTAATTTAATCTTATTATTTAATGAAGAGAGTTTTTTATTTTTGATGTATACTGATGTATCCAGTCGTTATTGTTATGAAATTTAATATAAACAAAGTAGAAGACCTGAGAAATGAGCCGTGGTTCTATATCGCTTGAAAATTGATCATGAAATAAGTTTATTAGAAATCGTTTTAAAAATTGCCTGTACTTGAAAAGAGTTACCAGATATTTAGGAAACTGAGTTTATTGAGAATGATGAATTAATATCAATACTGAATATTAATTTCGGGGACCGAAAGCCTTTTATAATTTCAAGCCGGTCTCCGTGGTGGAGTAGTAGCGTCTCGGCCTTTTGTCCGATGGCCCCAAAATGGCTCCCGGATGAAAGGCCAATTCCGTGTTGCCTAACTCGAATTCAGGGTTTGAATCCGGGTTAAGCATGGCATTTTTCATACGCTACAGAATTCCTTTTCCATGGCACCCAGACACGATACAAGCTTCACGCTTATGTGGTGATATAAAAAAAAAGTTAATATATACATTTTTTTTGTGTATTTCTTTTTCTATAAAATTATCTTAGAATTAATCGAGAGTAACTCTTATTTTATCGAATTCTATCTAAGACGAGGATGTTAGGGCGTGGCAACTACTTCGATTATTGATATTGTTTAGACTGTTTATGAGCTGCCTACGTTTTCGACTTGGATTCCATTACAGGAAACAGTATAATTATCTAATTAAATGTTGATTTTGTTTTATTAATTAAAGTAGAAACACTTATTCTGCAGATTTTCTGATGAAATTTGGTTGATTATTTTTTAACTTTTTTCTCTGAACTTCTCTATAATTTTTTAAGTTATTTTTTTATATTTTCTTTTTCTATTTGCCTGATTCTACTGATAATGACTGTTATACAGTCGAAATGCGAATTTAAATTTAGAATGTATTTATTGATATAAATGTTTTTTTTTAATAAGTGTATAATCGTTTTTGTTTTCTATTTACGAATTTATCTGAATAACAATTCAGTAGAATTTTCTCTTTGTATTTATTCCTAATTAGTTGGTGTACAACTAAATTTAATTTTTTTAGGCAATAATATTTTTGTAAGTAATGGCTTTTAATAATTAAAACTTAAGGTCACTTAAAACCATTAATCTAGAAATTATGTTAATTAATATTATTAATATTAAATAATATTATTAATCTTTAAATTTAACTCTGATTTTTTAATTTTCGACCAAATCTATATACGTAAAAGTATCCGTAAACATAGAAAAATTAATAATGTAAACAAAATAAAATACACAGTATTTTTAAAATTTCGGAAATTCCTAATAATCTATTGATAAAACACAGTATGTATTTTTTATAAATGAATTGAATTTGCCATTTTAAAATAGATTCTTTTTTTTTTCTTTGATATTAATATTTGTTTTGTGGACTATATGTTGTGCTGAAATTAATGGTTTGTGATTTATGATTGAGCTTGAAATATCAGGTTGGACTTTAAGTTTATTTGCAACTATTTATTGTGTATTATTTATTTTGTGGGTTCCTTAACGACCTCCTTATCACGTGCTTTTGTCAGGAAACTTACTTATGGATAAAAATAGTAGTAGTATAAAAATAGCAGTAGTATAAAAAAAATATTTATATTAAATTTCAGTGAAAATTTATTATTTTTATAATCATCTCTAAAATAATAATTAGCCACAATCCATATCGGTTAACGTTATCATTTCTTTTTACAGACTTCTATGTATCCATGAACTTCAGAGCGGAATCCACTGAACTTGTATTTAATAAAAATTTTCTGATATTTATTTTATAATAATTTTAATATTTAACGAGAAATAAAAATTTTATAGTATAATTTGTTAACAAAAGACAATATATTGAGAATCGAGTGTTTGTTATCTTCAATGACAAACGAGTGAAATGCATACTACGTGAATTACAATCATAGAATTCAGGTAAGAAGATAGAAGAGCCCAGTATAAAGCGGTTCGTTTAGGGGGCGCGACAAAAAAAAATACCCCGAACGTTTGTGTAATCCATGGCATAAACCTAAACCTATTGAATAAAATGTTGATTTACTGGCAATTCGTAGCAAACCCAATTGGGAGGAAAGATGCGATCTGTTGTAGTAGAATATATATATATCTGCGTTTGTGTGTGAATATGTGTGACTGAGTGTTCGAGTGGTTAAGTGGTAATACAATGTATTATATACAATACATTACAATGGAACAGAATAGAATGTCACCCTTGATCAATGATTTCAAACGTTATTGAAATACAAACACGGTAATGTTATCTTTCATTCAATAGAATATCGTGTAGCTTCTGCACTTCAGTTGAAAACAGGAAAATTAACCATTAAAACATAATAATGGGATAAATAAACAAGAATTATTTAACGTATTATGCGGGCAAAAAAGTGGAATAATTCAAAATTGTATATAATTTCCATTTTAAGTATTTTTTTATTAAATTCAAACAGTTATTGTTAATAAACTGTATTTAATATTTTAATAAATTTTCAAAAAAAAAAAAAAAAGGCTTACGTTTCTGCCTGTTTCAACTTTAGCTTATTTACCCATTTCCCTCATTACAAAAGCCTCTTTAGTATAACAACACCATATAAAATTAAAAATATTTTTAAATAGGTTTTCGTGGGTAGTAAGTAAAATTTTCTCACGTTGTCTTGTGTTTTATAACACAAGCATTAGAATTCGGATTAATTATACTCTTTTAAAGAACAAAACGCGTTTGAAAACAAAACATTTTGTTAAATGTTTATATATTACGTTTATATTATTATCTTTTTCCCATCGTTTATTTATAGTCGCATCAACGATAACAGTCATTAGCGACTTAAATAAAACTAAATGATCATAGATAAATAGATAATAAACACTGGATAGCAAATACTGGAACATCACCACTAGACCATTTTTCACTGCGTACACAATATAAGGGATCTCGCGTAATCAAAACTGCTTTCTTTCCTTTTTCACGTTTAGCCTCCGAGAGTTACCGTTCCGGTATTACTTCAGAGGATGAATCAGGATGATATGTATGAGTATAAATGAAGTGTAGACTTGTACATTCTCAGTTCGACCATTTCTGAGATGTGTGGTTAATTGAAACCCAACGAAACCAACCAAAGAACACCGGTATCCACGATCTAGTATTCAAATCCGTATAAATGTAACTCCCTTTACTAGGACTTGAACGCTGAAAGGCTCTCGACTTCCAAATCAGCTGATTTGGGAAGACGCGTTCACCACTAGACCAACCCGCTGGGTAAGCAAAACCGTTAAATTAAGTTCCTCATCACAGAGAAACCGCAACAGTCTTTTGATGTATTTCTTCCAGTTGAGTAAAGCCTTCACATCTCAACCAAGATTCAATTGTCCTCGAATAGACCCGAACTTTGATAAATTTATGAGTAACTGGTTTACGGAACATTATACATTGCACGCCTCACAGTTCTACACAGAAGAACCAAATAGACGAGTGTGGGTTAGCTTCGTGTGCTCGATCCTCAGCCGAGTTAGGTTGACTTGGTCTGGGATACGGTTTCTCAAAAACATTCTCCCGGATGTCATGTAAGGCCGTGGGAGGACTCAGTAGCTAGAACTTATTCCACTGAGTACTTAGTTTGACACGGTCTGTCTTCATAAACTCGCTCTCGCATGTAATTCTAATCGGAGGTCATTTGTTGCCGCTCTCTTGGCAACCTCATCAACCCGTTCGCTTCCGAGGACTACCATATTGATCCAGGGCCCATACGAATACATTCTTGTTTACTCTTGAGAGGGTATCATTGATTATTTGAATGATGGGTTCAAATTGTCTGCAACTAAAACTGCATTATTTAAATATAATAACTATTTGTTAAATGTTTCTTCTACTGCTGTATAAGATGGTTTTTAAATGTTTTATTAAAAGTGTAATGCTTCATACTTAAACCTATTAACATATTATAATTTTCACTAAATTTTTATAAATACATTTAATTAATATTTTTTTTACATGGAGCTCAGTAAAAAGGATTTAAACATGTTTATTAATAAGAGTCCAATAAAAAGAATTAAAAATATTAATTGGTGTGAAACAGGGAAAATAAGAGTTTTTATTTTTATTATTTTTTAAAATTTAATTTGCAGACTTTTAAAAAGAATTTGTACAAATGATGAAAATAAAGTACTGAAATAGTATTGCTTTCGTTATCCTAAGGTAGGTTTTACAGGTACTTAATTTTTTATTACTTTATTCATTTAATCAAAAATTAGTTATATGTAATACTATATATTTTCATCTCTTTCACTGGATTTTCACAATTTTTGAACTTCAAAGAGCGAAGGAACCAGTTACATTAAAATTTGGTTTAAAATGCCAGGGTTAATCTCTTTATATCTTTTTATTGTGTAGTTAATTAACCACGATAACATGCAGAGTTTACAGTTTAAAAAAACCTTTAGTACGTGAAACCTGCCTTATCTAATCACTATTCAAAACCGGAACTTTCTGGATGGAAGGAAAAAATATTACTACTGTATTTTACCGACTACAAGGTCGGTAATGCTCAGATTTCTTCCTCTCTGTTGAAATTTTTTTCTGCTTTTAAAAAAATCTTGTTAAACTTCTATTAAAATCTGTCTTTAACAATCATACTTCTCGATTAAAATCATTATTCAGATGACGTTATAACCAAGCATTTTTTTTCGACACCGGTCAATCTAGGACCATATAGAATATTGTTAATTTCCGGCTAGTTTTATAGCTCTCCAATACTCCTTCATGCTTTCATCGTTCCGCTTCCTTCTTTCTTCCGACCACTTTAGGTTAGCGCATTCTTTCTTCTTCTGGATCTCTTTGAATTCTAAGATATTTTCCTAAGCATCCTTCTGTCTTTTAAATCCCGCACGTTCATCTTTGCTACCCTAAGATCCTCTTTAACTTGCTTGAACCACTTGACGTAAGTTTTGTCACCATTACACTTTTCAAAAATTTCTTCATATAACAACTCTTTGAATCTATTATTATCAGATGTTTGTAGAATGCCAATCTTTCCTTAAGTATTATTTCTGTGATTCTATCTAACTTCTCATTCTAAATTTTCTATTTTTTTCTTAATTTTCAACCATCGTTAATTTTTCTGGTATCCGTCTTTCAGCAAGTTTCACTCTGTCTATTCAGAGCTACGTATAAAACTTCTAATCGGATTATCGTTGTATAGTGCTTGATCTTGCCCAACCTTAAGATCAGTTTCTTATTGTACATGGGCCATTGGATTCTAAGATTTCTTTCCAAAGCATCCTTCTCTCTTTTAAATCCGTCACGGATATGCCATAAGTTAGGATTCGTTAGGCCATAGGATTTTAAAATTTTATTGAACCTGACGATGTTTTTTTCCATCTCCACTCCATATAGTTGGATAACTTCACCCAACTATCTAAATTTGCTAGTCTTCGTAATTCTTCTGAGCTCAGTCTGAAATTATGAATTATGGAGGATTCTTAATATTTTTCATATACTCCGTCTTTTCTACGGAAATTTGTAAGCTTGCCTTTTTGATCATTCCGTGTAGAACATTTATTTGTTGTTCTGCCGTTTCTATATCGTCTGCCAAGAGGATGAGATATCTGAGAAGGCCAGACAGTGTTCAGATTCTCCCTCACAAATCCTAATTTGTCTTGCTTCAGACAAAAATCAAGCATTTGTTAAAAAAAATATTTTTTTTTTTAATTGAAAAAAGTATCATATAGGAGGTAACTTTAAAATAATTAAAAAATTAAGAGGTAAAAACCGTTAAAATACACAAAATCTTTTATTTTTTACCATTTTTCTCAAGATTTTTTACTGATTTTTTTTAGAGCTGTTTTAAGATCAATTATTGGAAATCTTTTATTGATTTAGTATTAGTATGATTTATTTGATAGACTGATTAAAATATTATTTAAATTAAAAATATTTTCTGTTGCAAGTGGGCATTCATCTTAATCCATCCGTTCCTTTAAATATTTCCATTATTAATTTACGACCTAAGTAGCGCAAGTATTATTATTATTATTTATTTAAGTATTATTTATTTTAACGTAAAATAATATTGATCAGAATATGCATTTTATTTGTTCCAAATAATGTGTTCTGTTATGTCGTTTTTTGGATCTGATTAATCATTGCTTTGAAATATTAATTTATTTTTAATTGATAAGCAGACCATTTCTTCAAGTAAAATTTTTTATTTAAATATTATTATCTTGGTATTTAAGGAAATTTATTCCAGTTTTGCCGAAAAGATTATTTAATTTAAAATTATATTTCACTAGTTGAATATTAAAACTTGTACATTTTAAATTTTGTTTAAATCTACCATCCCCCGTTTTATTTTAAATTAGTTTTTTTTTGTAAATAAATAATTTACCAAAGGAAGTTGTAAAACTTTTTCATGGATATATGATATACAAAATTTTTAGAATATGCATAAAGGTAACATTACTGCAATTTGAATGTAGAACCAAAAAAAATTATTAAAGGTCATAGGAGATTATATTTTTATTTATTTTTTTATCTTAATCCTTTTTCTTTAGTGCATCAAAATTATCAAATATTTATTAAAAGATTAATTAGTTGATATAATGAAATTAACAATACTAATTTTATTATGACAAGAATTAAAGGTAATTTAAATTATTAATCAGTGATTGAATTTTAATCCTTTTTTTGAAGATATTTTCATTTCCACACATCTTCATACCTTTAAACGTACTTGCCTGGCCGGGATTCGGACCCGGGACCTCCGGGTTTTTCATTTATCATTTTGTATTGTACATATTAAATCTTTTAAAATGGATCAAATGATAATTTCTCATATGTTGAATTATTATTATTCAAGACAATTTGATTTATTATTTTTTAACTGCGTTAATAATATTTTAAGAAAAGTGGTATCTTTTTAAGTGTAAATTATAGAGCGTTGCATTTTTATATTTCTGGTATCATAACTCCAGAACATTGCTGCATAAAAGTACGGTAATCACTTAAAAAATGGACATGATTTATTTTGCATTTCTCGACTTTTCATGACCAGCAATCGCAAAAAAAAGAAAAAGTAATGTAAAACAAAAACATAAGAGGGTAATATACGTACCAATGAATTATATACGTGTGTTGGCATGTTTGAAGCTTAATCACTTTTGACTAGATAAACCGATTTTGATGAAATCTGGAACATAGACTAGTGTATATGAGGCAATTTGTTTGGTAGATGTTTGAGTCAATATCTCCTGGAGGTGGGAGTATATAGTTTCTTGGGATCAATTTTCTCAAAATTTTGCAAACATAACCCTACTTATATTAAGCTCAGTACATGCGTGCATGCTGATGTTACCATTTTTAAAAACTTTTACAATTAAATGTCTCCCTTCCCCAAAAATCGAAAAATTTATATTTTTATTTATTGCATATTTATTCGTGGGCGAAGACATTTGCCCACGAAGACATGTTCTTCGTGGGCGAAGTAGTAGTAGTGCAAGTGATCCCAAAAAATACTTTGGGGTTAATAGTAGCAGTGGAAGAGCCAATCAAATATAATAAAAAACAGAGATTTGTTAATTAATTTTTTTTTTTGGTTTAATTAAATTTTTAATATTACTAAAAGTTTAATATAAATATTAAAATAAAATGTCATCATTCACCCCACACCACCAAAAGATAGCCTTAGATAACTTTTTACTGGTTGTACATTTTTCAGTAGAATTTTTTTTTTAGTTTCATCCATTTAACATAGTAAACGTAGAAAAATTAAAAAAAAAATGGACGGTGACTGTGAGGTGGGGAAGCATAAAAAATAAAAAATACCGCTTTTTTAATTAAATTTTTTGTTTGTTTATATGTACATAAATTGATAATTTAACAAAAAAATTTCATCATAAATTACCCCAAATCTTGCATAATATTTCTCATGCATAATTATTTTTACACAATATAGGAATAAAAAACCAATGCCAGGAAAATATTAAAACTATCATCAGCTTTTTATTTTTATTACGTATTTACTGTTTCAAAAATTTATACATATTTACTTTAACAGCTTTTTTTTTTTTGTAAAATTTAAGTGATATCGTGAGTCAAATATCCAAGTTTAAATATTTTTATTTTTTTAAATAAATGAAGCGGTTGATATTAATGGTTACGGTAAACAATGTTAGTGTAAATTCTTAAGTTAACATTCTTAAATTATCACTTAGATTCCTCAGTTATCTAAGGGGCAGCTGTTCTGAAATTCTTTGTGTTCTCATTTTATTATTATTATTTTTAACCATGTAACTCTCTTAAGTAACTGATATAGTAATTTACCTTATAATAATATTACGTTATAAATTCAACGCTAACTCAACTCAAAATCAATTTTTTTTAATCCGTACCTGAAAAAAGTATTTATTACTCGTGTCTATGATTACAATTGAAAAATTGATCACCCTGAAAAACCGGATAGTTCACTATTTTGTTTGAGTAGTTTTAATTTTTTCCTTAAAAATATATTCGCTTTGTTTAATTAATTCCTTTTGTAACGTCACGGATTAAAAGAGATTAGTTATGTCTGCCAGTAGTTTTATAAATGTTTTATTGTTGTAAAAATAAATTTATAGAAGTTTTTGAAATATATTCAAAGACTTCAATAAATTTATTTTTACATATCTCTTTTAATCCCAGATTAAAGGAGATTTGTTATACATCCAAACTTTTGTAATTTTTTTTTATATCACAAAATATATATATATATCCAATATAAAAGCGTGTGCTAAAAAGAACCATTCAATTTAAATTGCTTATATTTTGAAAAATATTGAATTTAAAAACTTAAGGTTAATATTTTATTAAAGGTTTGTTCATGAGTTTTTTTACATTCTAAGTCATAGGTGCTCAATATGCCTCCCATGGGATGCACGGCATACGTACATGGTAGAAAAATTTGTTCCACACCTTGACAAGCTTTTCGCTATTGCAGCTCCCATGGTTGCTCTTATGGGGCTCCGCAGTTCGACTACTGTAGCTGGGAGGAGAGGTACATAAACAAAATCTTTTACAAAACCTGGCTGGGGAATTCTTTTACAAAACCAACCGCGCAAGAAATATCACACACACAGTGAGGTCTGGAGAACTTGGAGGCTAGTGACGAAATGCTGAATCGTTAGGTCCCATACGTCCGATCCAACTTTGAGGATTCCTGTCATCCAAAAATTCTGAAAGGAATAGACTCCAGTAAGGTGGTGCTCCGTCCTGCTGGAAAATGAAACTCGAGAGCTTCCTTTTTCTGATAGTATTTTCCTCGATCAAAACAGAATAAAAACTTAATATTTATGAAATTTTAAAATTGAATGATTCTTTAAGGGACACGCCATATACTCAAAGGCTTTTATAAATAAAAATAATTTGTATTTATTTATTTTTATAAAAGAGCGGCATCAAGAGCTAAGATCATTAGCCTGGTAGAAATTGGTAGCGTATGAAAAAATGCCATGCCTGACCGGTATTGAAACCCTGAATCTCCGCACGAAATGAAATGCCAGAAGCTGCCCGCTAAGCCTCGGTGGTCGGAGAATTAAAATTTTTTTTGTTCACACTTCAGTTCTAATTAATAAATTAAAAATCCCATACAGTCATACGCGCACTTCGTAAAAGTTTACTTTTATACCATTCTGTTTTAATATTTAAAAATGCTATTTCCAAAATCTATAGCGTATATAAACAAAAGATTGAAGTAATAGAAATAAAAAATCAAGAGGATTTAATGGTAAGAACAAGTAAAGGAAGAATAGAAAAAAGCCTTCAGCAAGAAGAGAAAATTACTAAGTTGTAAAAGTATGGGCATAAGAGTTAGAAAGGTTTGACCAAGTGCTTTGTGTGGAATATCTTGTACAGAAGTGAAATATGGATGATGAGGAAAAGGAAGAAGAACTAGATTGGAGCTTTTGAAATTTGGATATGAAAAAGTACGATGAACGGAGAAAGTGAGGAATGAGGACGTAATCTCGATAAGTACTCTCGGTACTTATGCGTAATATGCTAAAAAAGAGAACTGGGTAGAAAATTTTCTTACGAGAAAGTGAAATCTTGACAATTGTATTAAAAGGAGAAAATAATCGAGGAAGAAGAAGGATGAAGTTAATAGATGAGGTGAAGATTGGAAAATAAAAAGAGGAAATTAATGGAGTCTGCAGTGGTATAAGGGTTAGGGACCTGTCGCCAGGCAGAACACCAAATGATGGTACGACTATGTGTTTCAGAATTTACGAATAATTAATTATTGTTTTATGAGATGCTTAAAGGTAAAATGATGTTATACCACAACAATAAAATGATTACTGGTAAAATATTTAAATGGTTATTTTTATTGTTTATTTTCAGGTATAAAAATTACATTTGTTTGATTTTACATAAAATGAAATGGTTATAAACGAGGAAAACTGATAGAAATTGTTAAGAAAATGATTTTCTTTTATGCAATAGACGATATTATATTGTAATTCAAAATGATAGATGTTAAACTGAAAAACAGTTTAACAAAATTAATAGGTAAATCATAACAGGTTAACTTTTATAGTTATTGCCACGGTTATTTACAATAGATATCTCAATGAAGAAGTTTATTGGTATATATTGAATGAAACAACCTAATAAATAACATTGTGATTGAAATTAGATGATGTCGTAAAAACAGAAACGTAGCAAACATAAATATTTATATGTAAAACTATGATGGTTGATTTAAATCTTATTTATTGTTCATTTTATCTTTTTCTTAATATATATTATAAGCTATTTATAAAATAGGTAAGCTTCTATCAGTATTCTATTCTAAGTTATCGATCACTAAAGTTACAACTTCATCAGCGGTGGAATAAGGTTTAAATTCAGTCATGTATATTTACCATTCAACTTCGAAACGATTACATCACCACGTGACGCATTTACCTTTGCGTGATATTTATGAGAGTTAAGCTGAATATATCGAAAGATAGACAGTTAGATTAACTAGATATATCGACCTATCAAGTTATAAATATACATACATATACCATTGTTGTTAGACCATTAACCATATGATAATAAAGTGGGGTTGAGCTTTTAAATGCTGTTCTATTTGGCCACCTCAAAGTATTACAATATAATATTGGTTACTTAATTCTTATAATGGATAGAAAAAAAAATGTATTAGTTATCAAAATACTTAATAGGGAGAAGTAAAATACATAACGAAATTGTTTTGTTTGTATAAAACAGAAATAGGCTGTAGAGTGAAGAATTTATTATAATGCAAAAGTTCATAGTGTTTAACATTACAAAACAAAGGTTTTAGAAAATTGTCAGATGATATGATTTTTTTGTAGAAAACTAGTCGCAGAATATAATATGATATAAAAATTGTGAATATAATGGAATGAAAAAAGTAAATTAGAAAAATATTACTAATAAGGTTAGTGAGTAAGAAATGAACAGAACTAAAGAAAAGAGATTACTTATGCGGGTAGTACATAGAAAAGTGGGAACTGGTTGTCATTTGATTAGAGTAGGTAGAATCTTAACTATTCCAATAAAAAGAGAAAAGAAGGGAGGAAGAATAAGGATAAAGTTAATAGATGGGGGGAAGATTGGAAACTTCACGAGGACAAAAGAGAAGATTTGGAAGAGAAATGAATGAAGATTGCAGTGGTATATGGGATCTGCCGCTGGGCAGAACACCAGATGTTGTTAGTAAAGAGTACTTATTACTTCCTTGTACGAAGTATAAGGAAGTATTGTAATCGCGAAAAATTTCTGTTTTCAGATTTCAACGGAAATATCCATTTTGACCATCCCTGAAACCATTTTGACTAGTTTCGGCGTGACATCTGTACGTACTTATCTCGCATAACTCAAAAACGATTAACCATAGAATGTTGAAATTTTGGATTTAGGACTGTTGTGCACCTCCCATTTTTATTGCAACCGACTTGACCAAAAATGTCCAAAAAAGCCTGTTTGAACTATCTCGCCTGAAAATCGTTAACACGTTGTGGTAGATTTTAGAGCGAGGTTGGACTATATATTCATAGGTAATGAATTGAAATAACGCCTTGTTGCTTATTGAATTATTTAATATATTGTCGTCTTGACATTTCGATAACATATAATTGAACTTAATAAAACATACAACGTATAACTTGACATATATTTAAACTGAATAACATATGACTTAATAACATGTAAATATAAAACTAATGTAAGCGTTCATCCGAACATTGTCCAACCGGAATGAATGTGTAACACGACTGCACTTTGCAGGATTCGAGCTCCGAATTAAAGTCGCTACCTCATAATGACAACTCCCTGCGGCATTATGAAGTAGGGCATGGCGTGATCAGATCGCCTGACCAAGCTTGCCGTGGGTCCTCTAGCACCCGACGGTACAAGTGGAACGGAACAAAGCTCAAAATCCAAAATATTTGGATTTTGGAGTTTTTCTTAACTGCAATAATAAGCCCTCATTCAGAGAGTTTCAACGATATTCATAAGTGATACTTATTTTCATTGGTTCCAGAGTTATAACCAAATAAATATGTAATTAATGAAATATTTGGATCTTGGAAGGGGAAGGCACATCGGTTCGAATCCGACTTCATTTCCTTTTTTTTTTAACTTTTTTTTTAATTTAAATATTTATTAATAATTATTAACTTCTGATAGAAAAAAATTATAATAAATAATAATTCAATAATAAAAATAATTTAAAAAAAATAGAAAGAGTCTGTAGTTATTAGTGAAATAACATTTTATTTAATTTTCATTTTAAAAAAATGTGTAATGTAAATAAGTAGGCGTACAAGGAAATCATGTGGTATCTACATCAGATTTTTTTTTAATTTACGAATTATTGTTTTATCAGATATTTAAAGGAAAGATGATGTTACACCACAATATTAAAATTATTAAAAATAGGTTATATAGTTATTGTAAATTATTGAAATGAAACATCATTGAATATCTCCACCGAAGAAGGAATCAAATAACTAATATAGTAGAACTTCTTAGGTACTATCTTAATAACAGAAAATGTAAAAAGTAAAAACGAAATAATAAGTGTAATAAAAATGGTTAAGGAAGCATTTAATAGGAAAAAACAGTTATTTTCTAGTAAGATGAATTTAGATTGGATGAAGCGTTTTGTGAAGTGTATTTCTTGTGGCTGAGAAAGATGGAAAATAAATGGAATGGAAAAGAAGGGCTGGAGACGTTTGAAATGTGAGCAGTGAGGGGAATGGAGAAGATTAAATGAACAAAGTGAAAAATGAAGTAATGAGGAGAGTAAACGCGGGGAGAAGCTTAATTAGAAAAATTCAGAAAGAAAAGCTAACAGATTGGTATGCGTATGCATGCTCCGGCTACTGCTCTAGTAATGTACTCATTTATTTTCCATTGAAAGTCATATACATATATATAAACATATGTTTTTTAAAAATAAATATTTGTTCTAATACATTAACAATACAATGTTTTTCTATAGCTAAAATATGGTTAAACACTTTATCGGAGTATTGCATCCACATATGTACGTAGAATAAAGAGAATGCCCAAAGATAAAACAGTGATTTTTTTTTATTGTACAATAACATCTGAGTAGATTCTAACATTAACAGTTGTAATTTAAAAACTTCTGAGATATTCTAAGATATTTTCCCATTTTCATTTTATTGAACTGCGATATATATATTTTTCTAATAATATTATTAGCAGATTATGAGAGTAATAAACCCTAAATTTTTTATATATAATTTACTCTACTTCTTTATCAAAACCTAATCAAAAATCAATATTTTTGTAACGTGTACCATATAATCGTGTACCATAAAACGGTACATACGATTATTAAAAATTGAAGTACAGTATGATTATACTAAGAAATAATTGCAAAAAATAAGAATAAATCTATAATAGTGGTAGCACTAATCCGTTTATAAAAAAAAAGGTTTAAAAATTAAAATTATATTTGGTGTCTTTAAAGTACGGAAATTATAAAAGTTAGAAAAAATTTTTAATCTTATGAGTTTTTATGTGGAAATGTTGAAAGTTAATGATAAGTTTATAAAGTTCAATTAAAATGGAATTTATATGAATGCAAATTAGAAGTCGAGAGTTCTAAGGTTCAGATCCTAGTAAAGGTTAACTTTTATACGAATTTGAATATTAGATCATGGATACCGGTGTTCTTTGTTAGTTGGGTTTCAATTAACCACACTTCTTAGGAGCGGTTGACCTGAGACTGTACAAGACTACACTTCATTCACATTCATACATGTCATCCTCATTCATCCTCTGAATTAATACCTTACAGCGGTCGACCGAGAGTGCTAACACCAGAAAAGTTTATCGACGTGCAAGCTACATATTCTGTTAGTCTCAAAAGTTTGTACGACGCCTATCTAGCCAGTTTGGTTTCTCCGTTGATACTGTCCATACGGCATTGCGCAAGTGTTTAAAGATGAATCCGTATAGAAATCGTGTTGTTCAAAAGTTGTTACCGGCACTGGAAAACATGTAGCTTTCAGTCAGTGGTTTATGTGTCATCAGTAAAACTAAATGGGGAAGAACTCGATAATTGGTTTTGGTCTGATGAGGCATGGTTCCACCTTGATTAATACGTGAATGCACAGAATTCATGCATTTGGTGTATGGAAAATCCATATCAGCTGCACCAGTCTCCTCTGCACGGAAAAAATTGATGTGCAAAGTCACGTAAACGAATCTTCATGTGATTCTCTTAGGGCACAGTGAACAGTGAGTACTATATATACATGGTGCAACAATTTAAAAAAACTGTACCTGCAGACGGGCTAAAGTAAAGTAGTTTTAGCTGGACAATACTACGGCTCATACAGCCAACAGAATTGTGACTTTCCTTGATCACTTTTTTCATGGAGAAATGGTTTCAAAGGGGTTTTGGTTCCTTCGGTTTCCTGATTTATCTCCTCCTGACTTTTTTTTGCGGGAATACCTTAAGGTTGCTGCTTAAAAAACTCATACTCGTATCATTCCCGAATTGCAAAGCGAAACTGAACGATGTGTCGCTGCAATTCCTCAATAAACGTTACAACACGTGTTTTAGAGCATGCAATGTCGTATCCAATTATGTAAATCATATAATGGAGGCTACTTTCAACAAACTATTGTAACTTATTCATTTTCCCATAAAGTTGGGTCACTTTTTGAACACTGTATTACCGTATATAACTTAGAATGTAGAAATTAGAAAAATAGTTGACATTAACAAAATAACTCTTATGCAGTTTTACGCTAGAAGACCGATTTTCCGTTTCTGATATCCTCACTATTTCGCAATCCGAAACGAGTGATTTTCAAAGTATAACACACTACATACGTTCGATTAACTAATAGATCCTACACACAAGCATCAAACTTCCAACTCGCTCACCACTGTGACTAACTGCAAGCGCGAATGAAAAATACATCACTTTGTTATCTGTTGACCTTAAATTGAGGGTAACTAAAGAACGACTCAACCAAGTTTCATAAAGGTTCACATGCACCATTTCAAATACAGTGCTATAGCATATCTAAATTTCGATGAAATTTATGGATTAATTTTGGAGATTTTTGAGCCAGAAATTTTATACCTAGGCCTATGTATATAACAATTTTTTAAGTGAATGGTATTTTTATACTCTTCCTATCTCAAATCATAAAAAAATTCAATTTTACCTCCTGTCTCGCCGTGCGACTGAAATTAATACAGAACGTTTATTTGAAATTCGGTAAAAAGGGCTAAATAAAAAAGAGTAGAGTAGTGCGTTAAACCAGTAAAATTATTATTAATAAATGAAAAGTTTTTGGCGATAACATTTATTTTTGTGCCCTTTTGGTATTTTTATATAAATACGGTTAAAAAAGCTATTTATTCTCTTTTTGTCCAATGTAATATTACTTTTAAAAGACTGGAAAGATTGAAAATATACAACTAAACTTTTATTTAAAATTATTTTATTTAAGTAATTTAATAAATACGTAATTCTTTAGGTTTTCTTAAATACGCGTATAAAACTATAAAAGACAAGTAATTATCGGTTTTACTGTTTCTGTATATATTTTTATTTTTATTGATTTATTTATTTTTTTATAAATTAAATTATGTAATCTATTATGATTTTTATTAAACTAATTTATCTTATAAAACAGATTACCATTTCTTATAAATTCAGTTTTTAATAAAAATAAATTCAATTTATTATTTTTATTAAATTATTTTAAAAGAAATTCAGTGTTTCTCTTCTTGGCTTCATAAATTTATCTCGATAGAGTTTTTGCAAGTCAAACCTCTTTTTTCACCTTATTTTTAAAAGAAGTAAAATCTTCGTATGTTTTTCACCCTGTTTTACACGTCGACTCAGTTATGTAGCGGAAAATTAACTTAAATTTGTTTTTTTATTTACTTTTTTTTTAAATCTCTAAATAGGATGCCTGGTACCGAGAAATAGAGTTGTCATGCTTATATACAGCTGTATATTATTCGTATTACGTATACGTACAAATAACTTACGTAATGATGTATATTTTACAGTAAAAAAAGGATTAACGAATTTTGATGAAATTAACAATTTTCAAAATTTCTTAGTAAACAAAAAACTACTTAAAGAAAAATAAATAAAGATGTTAGAGAAAAAAAAGAAGATGATACCTTTTCGATTTGTTAAAAATATTGAAATTCAAAAAGTTACCATCTAATTTGTTTTACACCGTCAGATGTATTCCATGATTTCATGACAGGTTATCTTATTTTTTTATATTTTAATTAAGAAATATATTTTTATAGATACGTTTCTGTAAATGTTCTTCTTTTTCTAATAAAAATCAGAAATATGGCTAAAAAATTATATATTAAGAAAAATAATAAATTTATTTTTAGCAACTTTAACAAACTGCGGGGCCGATTGGTAGCGTCTCAGCCTTTATTATGCGGCCCCGGATTCAAATCCCAGTTAGGCATGACATTTTTCATACGCTATAAATTTCAATTTTCAAATTCTCGCGTACAATCTACTTATTGTGGTGAGCTTCTGTGGTGAGTTTTTATCAGTCAAAAATAAAAACCAAAATAACATTTATAATCGTTTAAAATAAATAGTTTGTTTTGGATAACATTATATAAACTTTTTAACAATAAATATTTACTCTCTTGAATTAATAAACCTTATACGAAATTAATCTTTTGAATGAAGTTTACTTTTTACTGTATTCACCAATCAGCAATCGTGGCTAATAGAATTATCTAATCTTCACAGATACATATATTTGTCATCATTTTTTAAAATATCAACTATTTAAAAGTTTGTGATTTTAGTAAATCCAAGCACTATAATTTATTCTTTTTCTTTTTTTTTTTGTTTATCATCAAGACGTATTTTTAGTGTATTAAAAAAATCTGATGTAGACACCGGTACACCACATGATTTCCTTGTAATCGTATGCTTATTTAATTATATATACACATTTTTTCCTGCACTTAAACTTATTTAGCTACATTTAAACTTGAATTTTATTTAACTTAAATTCATTTAGCTGTATTTAAACTTATTTCATTTGAAAGTGAGATACGATCCTCCAATCCTTTAATAAAGAATTTTTTTATTATGTTTTTCTGTTATTATTGAATTATTATTATTGTAAAAACATTTTTACAATCAGAATTTAATAATTATTAATAAATCAATGTATTTAAATTAAAAAAAAAAAGAAGAAGGAAATGAAATCGGATTCGTACCGATGTGCCTTCCCCTTGTAAGATCCAAATATTTCATTAATTAAAATTTTATTTGGTTATAACTCTGAAACTAATGAAGATAAGTACCACTTACGATATATCATTGAAAAGCTCTCAAAATGGGCTTATTACAACAGTTAATAAAAAATAAAAAATCCAAATTTTTTGTATTCTGGGCCTTTTTGGATACTTTTGGTCAAGTCGATTGCAATCAAAAGGGGAGGTGCACCACTACGTGCAAACAGTTCTAAATCCAAAATTTCAACATTCTACGGCTAATCGTTTTGAATTATGCGAGATACATACGTACATACGTACAAACGTCACGCCGAAACTAGTCAGAATGAATCATGGATGACCAAAATGGATTTTTCCGTTGAAATCTGAAAACTTGAATTTCATGACCCAAGGACCCCAAAAAAAACCTTCATTCGTACGTACGTACGTGTATTAATGTGTTGGCGTGTATGAGGCTTAATATCGTTTCCCCGGATAAACCGTTTTTGATGAAATTTTTTACAGTGGCTCGTGCATATTATTGTAATTTGTTGGTAAAATTTTGGAGCAACATCTTCAGGGAGTGGAATAGATATTTTTTTTGGGAGTCAATTTTCTCAAATTTTGCAAACATAACCCTATTTTATATTAAGCTCAGTACTTCCGTACATGCTTATCTTACCATTAAAAAAAAATTTCCTCCTAATTCTCCCCTTCCCCAAAAATTGAAAAAAGTATTTTTATTAAATGCATTTTTTTAACCATTTTTTTTTTTTATGTCTTCCTAAGCGTAGTAGTAATGCAAGTGGCCAAAAAAAATTTAAAAAAATACTTTGGGGGCAATATTGGTGGTGGGGTCGATCAAAGTTTAAAAATATAGATTTTTTGAATGTTTTTAAAAAAATTTGTTTATTTAAACTTTTAATAATAATATTACAATAAAATGCCATCATAATTTACTCCCACTCAAAAAAAAAAAAAAAAAAATTTGGTAACTTTTTATTAGTTACCAACATTAATTTTTCAGCGGAATGTGTTGCTAGCTTCTTCCATTTAATATATTAAATATAGAAAAATAAAAAAATTTCTTGGGAGGTGGTTGGGAGCAGAAACATGAAAATAGGTTTTTTAAAACTTTTTTCATGTATCGCATTATTTTTTCATTGTATAAGAATAAATAACCAATGCCAAGAAAGTATAACACTTTTTTTATCTGCTTTTTTTTGTTTCGGAATTCAAACGTAAGAACATTTTATTTATAAGAAGAATGTGAATGAAAATGTAAAATATTAGGATTATTAGAATGAGAACATGCAATAAATCATTATTTGAACTGTTGAATAAACAAAATACATAAATAAATATGTTTTTGCAATCACAACCATACCTGATGAAAAAAAATG
The DNA here is from genome assembly GCF_047948215.1 of Lycorma delicatula. Classification (NCBI taxonomy): domain Eukaryota; kingdom Metazoa; phylum Arthropoda; class Insecta; order Hemiptera; family Fulgoridae; genus Lycorma; species Lycorma delicatula. Next base: position 96,307,667 of record NC_134460.1, read on the forward strand.
GAATCGTGAAATATAATAATAATTATTTATGTTTTAACAGTTTGAACGCACCATTAGCTTCCACGAACATAACGTGTAATGTAACGAGTTGTAGAAAGGATAAAAAGAACGATGATAGAGGGTGAAAGTGTATATTTGTGTTTGTGTTGGTGTGTATGATTGCGCACGAACTCACGTACAGGCTAAGAGAAAGATAGAAAAAGATGGGAGGGGGGAAAGAGAGAGAAAGATAAATTGAACAAGAGCGGTATGATTTAGATGTTAGACTATTATATTTATTAAGCGTTTTTGTTCAGTTATTTTTCCCTATCAGTGTGATTTAACTCTCACGTGTCAAATACAAGAAATGTTTAAATCAAGTAATTGGTTCCCTTTACCTTTTTACCATGATTTGAAATTTATTACTTGTAAACAACTGAGGAAACAAATTTATTGAATGTAAAATACGGATAAATAAGGGTATGTGAAGTTAGGTAATCAAAAATTCCTTCGTAAAGTAAATAGCTTCTAGTTTTACACTAGATTTCACATTGAAAGTTACAAGTGAATGTAATGAGATATTCTGCTACGTTATTTCATTGTGTACAAGCATTATTTCATTATGTTTTATATATATATATATATATATATATATATATATATATTGATGTGAAATATTCAATGCAACAATTGGCAATAATTCATCTGTTATTGTTAAAATATAGTATTTCGTAATTGATAAGACAAAATTAATTAATAATACTTTTACTGCGAATAATCAAAGTAAAATTTTTGATATTTTCGTTTTACGATATGACTATCAAAGGATACATTCTAACTATATTACTTTTCACATTTATGTTCAGAAATTCATTCTAGAATTTTTAAATCAGAAATATTTTGTTCATTGAGAACTACATATATTTATTCATAATTATTATTAATTGTAAATAAAATATAAAAATTTCTACAATAGGAAAATTTGTTCAAAAATACTTGTATCGTTAACAATAATAATAAAATTTGATAATTTTGATATTTTTTTTTCCATCATCGTAAGGCTTAACATAGATATAAAATTTTTCAGTTATGCAGTCTTTGGACGATATCCGTCCACGAAATCAAGAGTTATAGATTTTGAATGTTCATGTGGCACAAAGGCTTCGATTACAATAATCAACACTTTTGAACTATTTTTTTACGGGCAGCATATTAAATACTCGACTCAGTTAATATCGGTGGCTAATTTTATAACTGCCTTTTTTAAGTGCATGCATATGAAATAAACCAATAAAATACGTGGAATTTCATCCCGTAAACAAATACAATACATCTTTTAAGATGTAGACTGTTTCTGCTTAAGCAAAGTTTAAATTTTCTGATTATATAATCATAACTATTGGGTGAAAAAATGTTTTAAAGAAAATTAACTACTTAAAATGTTATCTCAAAAATAGTTCTATTGATTTTTCCTTTGTAGTTCGTCTTGTATTTAACTAAAATTACCGATCTCAAAACTGATAACAGTTCGTCAAAACTGGCAGCATTCATTTTGTTGCATTAAGAGTATTTTTGAAGGTATTGCCTTAAATGCTGAAAAAATTATAAAACAGTTTCTCTTTACAAATAGTATGAACCTAATACGTATTTTCCTATTTCTTTTTCCTCTAATTATTAATAATAATATGGTATGATTGAAATTGTTTCTGGAAGTATATAAAGAGAAATGCACTCATTCTATTAATATTCATGAACCTGTATTTAAAGCCAACTTGCATTTGTTTTTGTGTGTGTGTACCCCATTGATTTGTAAGCATTCCCGATTGTTATACAATTACAAAAACCCGGGACTTCTTCAGGTCAAAATTGTAAGTCAATGCTATACGATGAGGCTGAAGATCCTGTTAATCATTCCTAATAATACAATAGTTCATTCCAGCAATTGTCAAATTCTTTGATGAATTATTTTTTTAGCCGGATAAAATGAATTTAAACATAATTTGAGTGAGGAAAAATAACATTAAGGATATACGAGACTCGGCCGATAAATGTCGTACATATATATGCGTATCATAGGAATGAAAAGAGATATTGCAATGAAATAAAAAAAAGAATAAAAGTACGATACCTTAGCTACAAAATAGAATATTTATTTTTCAATATAATTCCCGTTTATACTGATACAAGTTTTCCCAACTTGTAACAAGTTTTTGCATTTCGTCGCTGAAAAGTTTTGGTGATCTTTCTCGAATCCAAGTGGCCACAGCTTCCTTTACCTCATCGTCGGTGGTGTAATGATTACCTTTGAGATCCCTCTTGAAATGAGGGAAGAAGTGGAAGTCGCATGGAACCAAATCCGTCAAGTATAGCGATGCGGAATAGACTCAAACTTCAGCTTGCGAAGAGCTATCAGAGAGTTTGTGTGGTACCCATCGTGCACAGATTTAATGGTAACCAAATTGCTCGGTAATTTGGCCTACTCGTTCTTTAGACTTGCCTAACTGAACAGCGATGCGTTGCTGGGTGATTCGCCGGTCACTTTGAAGCAAATCGTCCATCTCTTTTCGATGTTTCTTGTCAGTCACAGAAACTGGTCGTCCGCTGCGAGGTGTGTCCTCAATTGTCGCTTTACCAGCTTCACATTAACAAACTTTCAAAGCCCATCTATTCACAATACTTCTGTGAACAGTTTCACTATCGTAAACCGCTTTTTAAACGATGAAACATATTCGTGGGATTCACATTTTCTACTGTTAAAAATTCGATCATTGTGCGGTGTTTTAACCGTGTTGAAATATTGGACGTACTCGACTCTATTTTAACTACTACTGAAAACAAACCGGTAAACGGATGTCAACGCATTATCGCAGGTTTGTAGAGAGGTACTTTAGCTATCACGTATTGCCACGCCCAACTCGATAGTACCTTTTGTTTCCGTATAGCACGCTGGTGTGAAATATCAGCCGAGCCTCATACTTTAATAGTAACCAATTTATATTTCTACATAATGATTTTTTTTTTTATTTCAATTTGTATGCTATTTTTATTATTTTGTTTGTTTTTATGATCATTTAAATTTAGATGTTAGGTTTAATCAATGCAGTTTTCAAGTTCAGTTTATTCACCTTCTGAAGTAATACCTTACGGTGGTTCTAGAGGCTAAATAGAAAAATAAAATAAAGTTTTCAAGTTCAACCCACCGGGTTGGTCTAGTGGTGTACTCGTCATCGCATATCAGTTGATTTAGAAGTCGAGAGTTCTAAGGTTCAAATCCTGGAAGTTATACTTTTACAGGATTTGAATACTAGGCCGTGGATACCGGCATTCTTTGGCGGTTGGGTTTCAATTAATCACTCATCTCAGGAATGATCGACCTGAGAGTGTACAAGATTATACTTCATTTACATTCACACACATATCATCCTCTTCAGCCTCTGAAATAATACCTTTCGGTACTTCCAGAGAATAAAAAAAAAAAAAAAATTACAAGTTCAAATTAATGAACTATGAAATTTGATACTTCAGTCAATAATTCTGGCCTAATGATTATTTGTATAGTAAATTAGATTTGAAAGAAGGTATTATTACTTTTTTTAAATACTACTCATAGTTTAATGAATATACATGAAGTATTTTAATTAACTTATTTTTAAATTTTTAGTAATTAGGTGTGAATATTTTTAAACTTTATATTGATTTAGTTTTTATAAAATTATCTGGAATCATCATTCACTAGAATGATTTGGTTATTATTTCGGAGATTAAATTTTATCATTGTTATTAGTTGTATTTTAAACTAAAATGTAGGTTTTAATTTTGTCGTCACTTGATTCTGATTAAGTGATTGGAATCAATTTTTTGGGGGGTGGGGAAGGAGGAAGTTTTTTCAGTTTTTAACTTTTTATAAGACCACTTATTTAGAATATAACATTTATTTAATACGATGTATTTAGTTATTTTCCATGTGTTGGTAACTTACGGATTTGATTATTATGTTAGCTGACAAGTCCAAAGGTTCAATTCCAGTTGTAATTTCAATTGTTTTTTTTTTTTTATTAAAAATATTATTTCATTTTTTTTTCTTTAAAAAAAAACATGAATTTAGAACCCCCTTACATTTCTGAATATTTTTTATGATAATATATTAGTTGAAAAAATATAAAATTTAGAAATCACCTTTGAATTCCTTCTTTTTTTCTACTTATTTATCGAATTAGAATTAGTTCTACGAAATTTATTTTTATTAATGAAATTCTTTTTTAAAGTAAAAGAGAAAGTTATCTAAGTTGTGGAAATAATGTATCAGGAAGAGTACGAATATGAATTTTTTGTCATTACTATTCATCTTACTTAAAAAAGAAAAAGACACTTTTTAGTGTACTTATATTTTGATTAGAATTACTGTTCGATGTATAATAAATAAGATCGCTGCTCTGCCGATCTCCATGCCGGAGTAGTAGCGTATCGGCTTTTCATCCGGAGATCCCGAGTTCGAATCCCGGTCAGGGATTTTCATACTCAACAAGTTTCCATTTCCACATTCCCAAGTAAAAGTTTTTTTTGTAAGCTTCTGTGGTAAATAATTCATCAGTAAAAAAAAGAATGTATATACAAAAAGTAGTATAAGGAGGTATTGAAAAATTAATTTACAGTTCCTGCACTCATTAATAAATGGAAAGTTTATAATACATATTTTAATATTGTTTTCTTATTAATTTACTTAAAATATAATAAAAATAAGATTTTATGTTACTCCAGTTTTAAAGCAAATCATTTCATATAGAACTGGGACATGTAATAAGGATTATGTTTAATCAGATGCATAATAATTAGATGATAATTAAGGTATTCACAGTTTAATTTTAGCGTTAAGCGCATTTTAATAGAAATAACGAATGTAAATAATAATATTTTCGTTCAGCGGTAAATGTTTTTAAATTTTTTTATTAATTAAAGATTAAATACGTTACAAAAAGTTTATTTTTAACTTGCAAGTTTTACCTGAAGTTTAAAAGTTGTTTTCAAGTATAAGTTAGTAAACGGTCGGTTGAACTTTTAGGTAGGGTAGAATGAGTGTAATTTGAAAATGATGACGTAAAAGTGACGTAATAATGAGTGTACATAGTATTCTCTTCTTTTGCGACGTACGAGGTTGAATACGAGGAAAGTTAGACAGACCCGGCGAAGGAAAAGAAGGGATTGAATACGAAGGGGTGTGTGAGGGTGGCTTGATCCAGCAGGAGTTTTTACAATCCTTCGGGAACGAGTTGTTGTTAGTGCGACGGGGTGAATGCGATGGGTTAGCGGGTGGGTGGGTAACCCACCCTGGATATCGACCGGCTGTTTGATTGGCTGCCTTGACAAGATGGCGCCTGGCCACATATCAACTCATATTGATTCTGTTCTATACCATTGCATTGCATTGCGTGAAATCATCAACATCGTCATTGTATTTTGTACTTTCCATCGCTACGGTTTCCCCTAAGGGTCTTCAAACCTAACGCATATAACACAAAGTAAAGTGCTTTGTTATGTACGACTCAAAATCAGTTCTCTTTTAGCTGTCATATTATATTTCTATTGACCATCTTCTGACATGTAAACCAACACATTTCTCGTTTTTCTTTATGTATTATAGACTCTACCACAAAACCTATAGCAAATAGCTAAACATCATTAAACGTCAACATTTAATATTCAAGAAACAGAGTTAGACATATGTCAGGCTATATACGAATGTTCCCCTGTAAGAATATGTCATACGAACTTTAAAATTTTTCTTTTTTATTAAGTAACGTTGTCATAAATTACTTCATTATTTTAGTACCGTAGAATTTAATATGTTGATAATTCAGATTGATTTTTATTTAAAATTAACATAACTCTTTTTTTTTTGTAGAGAGTAGTTTGTCATTTTTCAATATCGATATTAAATAATAAATATTTTCCAACTTTATGAAATTATTTGTTTTAACTGACATGATGTACGTTTGCATATAAAACTATACCGATTTCGGAAAAAATTGGATATTCACAGGAGAGTATTTTTTATTTATTTATATTAAAGGTTTAAATGAAATCATTGTTGTTATTAGAGTTCAGTCAACTTTGGATAATTGAAAAGTAAAGGACAGTCGTAGGTAGGGTTTCAGTGCATATGAATTTTTAAAGGAATAGATTGGATGATTTTCTAAAAATGTGAAGTAATTTAAGTATATTGTTATATTAATATTTAGTTGATAATATATATATATAATCCAATTTTTTTAAAAATGTTTAGATTATTAGTAGAGTATATAAATTAACAAAACAAGTATAGTTGTTACAAATTTTTATTTTATAAAAATAATAAATAAATATAATTTTTTTTTTCAACACTAAAAGTGGAAAAGTACATTACAACATAAAACAATCATGCCCATATAACATACCAATACATTTAACTAACAACCTTATGTATTTTAAGAATTCAGATGTAAAAACATTTTCAAATTATTTTCTCTGTACGTTCGTCTAACTAAACTTTACATTTATTTTATAATTTCTTTACAAAGTGGAAAACTGACAATTCAAGCTAATAAAATGATTTTAATTAAATTGCATTATTATTTTTTTCTTTTCCTGAAAAAGTGAGAAAATCCCATTTATCTACACTTGTAAACTGTCCAGATATTATTAAATGAAATCTTTGAAATTAAAAAAAAAAATAATAAAAAAAAGTATGTAATTACATCACATTTTTTATCGTGTAGACTAATTTCTAGCTGTAAGCTAAGCGTAAGCCTTTATTCATCGTTTTTGCCTATAGATCTTTTCGTGTAATTAACGCTGTAAATACACAATTAACAGGTAAACTTTTAATTTTATAAAAGGTTTTTATTAAAAATATTATATTCATTTGTTGTTTACGTGTAGGGTTGTTTAAATGTAGAATATTTAATTAACGAGAAACACGAACTGAAAATATAATTATTTTACATGGTTAATCGTGGTAGAAAAACCGTACACGCCACTCTGTTTATAAACTTATGCACCACCAAGTTTTATTTATTGTATTTAATTGTATTCATTCTAAATACTGTAAAAAGTTTTTTTTAGATCGTTTGTATAACTTATTAATAAAATAAATTCTAGTACCTAGAAAGATTATTAGATGCAATTTTTAACAAATTATAAAATGTTTTATAATAATAAAACAATAATAATATTTATAATAATTAAAAAATTAACAATTTAGGTTGTTATTTTCATTTAGTAATGTTAACAAAACCTTTTTTTTAATATAGATGCCCTTTTTAACTATTATTTTCTGAGTACATTAAAAAAATGCTACATCTTAAGTAGCGGGCTTATTTTAATGTTTTTTCTTCCTTTATTTTTCTATTTTGATGGTAAGTCAGATTTTTATTCATATTAGCATTAAAAAACAGCAGATTTTATATTATCTATAATAAAAATTCGTTAAATCACTTTAGTAGTTCTTATGAATATAAAAGCTATAAACGCGTTATTATTATTATTATTTTTTTAATAAATATATTTAAGAAGCAATATAGAAATTCCTTACTTATACTCCGAAAATTAAGTTTTAATTTTATCAACTTCAAAAATATAATTAATTAGTATATTATCTAAAATTACTGAAGGGAATAAAATAATATAGAATTAAATTATAATTAAAAATGAGGTCAGCCCACTAGACATAAAAATGAGGTTAACCACTAGACCAGCCCACCGGGCTGGTCTAGTGGTTAACCTCATTTTTCCTCTGAGATTCTGAGGTTCTGAGGTTCAAAGATTCTGAGGTTCAAATCCTAGTAACGTTAGTTGCTTTTATATACGAATTTGAATGCTAGATAGTTGAAACCGGAATAATTTGATGGTTGGGGTTCAATTAAGAAAACTTGTGAGGAATGGTCAGACTGAATCTGTACAAGACTTCACCTCATTTACATTTCATATATATCATCCGTATCTTATTGGGCCATAGGACGAAGTTTCTTATTGTTCACTAATTGAATAGATTCACAACGTACACATTACGAAAATAAAATATAGTGTGGTTTTAATTAATTGATAATTACTCTCAACAGTCTTTATTAGTCATGGTTCTTCTATTTTTAATCCTAACAGAATTTAATGCTTGTATATTTTTTATTGGGTAGACACGAATTTCGATGTGGTAAATTTCATTAGCTTAACTGTTTAGTACGGTTAATGTTTTATGTACGTATTTTAGAATACTCATTGTCTTGTCGTGTGGTATATTATGCAAAATTATATAGGTTTTTATTGATATTTGAGATATGAGGTGAATCATAAATTTTTAGATTATGAAGTTTATTGGTATCTCTGGTGCGTCTTATTTGCCCCGCTTTGTTTTTATACTCGTCGGATATTATGTCACTGTGTTATTCCTTGGACGATGGAGGAGCTTGCGTTCTTTTAATCTACAATTATATCATTACATTTTTGTTTTAGAATCTATCTCCTACTCTGCCTTTTAAATTTTAGTAATCATTATGTTTTGTATCTTTAAATAAACTTCAATTGTATTTAAGATGTAATTGATTTTATTCAGAAATAATGATTTTGGCATTTATACAGTCTGCTAGTGTTCAAAACTTAATCCGTGACAATGTTTACTCTTATTATTTAAACTTTAAAGGAGTTAATTTTTATAAGTAATCTTGTAAATTGTTTGTATTATCTATATTTTAGATTGTAATTTTCTTTTTAATCATCGGTTTCAATCAGTATACATTACAATTTTATTTACCGAGCTAAATTTTAAAAAGAAAACGAGTTCGAATAAAATAAATAGGTTGACCAACATGTGATATTAATTCCTTATTTTTATCTTTAAGTATAACTAAGACAAAAAGTACTAACAGATAATAAAGATGGAAATATATATATTTTTTTAACTCACATTCTTAATACTTTTAATAGTAGAATATAAAATCTTATAAATTAAATTATAAGTAATAATTTATATTTAGCTAATTGATACAAAAATTAAATATGATGCTTTTTAACTCTCAACTCGTTGTTACAACTGGTTATTGCAATAGGAATCCAGTAAAAATAATTTCTTTTTATTAATTTTTTTATTATGGTTGTTTTATCTTAGCGAGACATATATCTGCTAATATTCATAGCCTAATATTTTGTTTCCTTTCTAAAGAATTAATATATAATTTTTCAAAATTTTTTTGCTCTAAAATCCATATTTTATGTCATCTATAAACTAATTAATTTTTTCAGAAAATTTTTTATTTATTTTTGTGGTCTTGTGATTTCGGTTGATTTTATCTTAGAAACGTTAATTTAACAATTTTTTTTTTAATTTTTATTACGATCTGAAATATGTAATCACGTTTCAATCCAGAAAATTAGATAGATGAAATAGTAAGTGAAAAAAATAAACTTCAGATGTTTACCAGAATAAAAACTGAAAATATTTTGTTTGTTAATTAGCTTTCTAATAAATACATCTATTGGCTTACACTGATAATACTTCCATTGATGAATTACACTGTTAATATTGTTCGTCAAATAAAGATAGTTACGTCTAAAAATTAATTTTTTATTGAATTTCATCTTACTTTATTTTCAATTTAATTGATTACAAAAGTATCTATCTAATTTTCTGATTTATAAAACTCCAATGATTTATAAATAAAAATTAAAATTTTTTAAATTATAAATGTTTCTTTGAATTTAAAAAACCCACATTATAGTGAACAAGAATTTAAATTAAATCGTGCGGTATATTATGTATTTTATTATATTAAAATTTACACTAATATTTTTTTTTATAAAAATAATATTGCAAATTGTTTAGGAATCATTTGCAGCTAATCGATTTCAAATAAAATTATAAAATTTCAATAAAATTATAATACTAGCCTTAAAATCAGTTTTACATTGATTGTTTACTTAAAACTTTATTTTATGTTGTCCTAAACGCGCGCGCGCACACACACACACATCATTTTTATATTTTCCTGAATATTTTAAAATAACTACTATATGAGATAATTATGATGTATCTTAAAAAAGTTTGTATAAAATATTTTTTCTGAAATATAATAATTATTTTAATAAACCTCTTTTAAAGTGTCTTTTTAGTTTTTAGGTGGAATATTCGGGCAACTGCGGTGAAATTTTATATTTTGTTAATTTACATTGAAATCGTTAGTGGTATATTGTACCACATGTTATTTTTAAATCATAATAAGTATTACCATGGTGGAGTGTTATAAAATTTTAGATTAAGTTAATTGGATGTAGTCATGTTATTGTTAGTTATTGCTTATTCGTTGATTTTGGCATTTACATATATAGATTGGTTTAAGAAAATTATTGGTTATTTATGAGTTATCTTGAAAGCTGTAAGAAATATTATTGACCAATGAGATTTAAAATGTTTTTTCTGCGGTATGTTTGGTTTTGTGATATGTTACGTCACCAGTGAAGTTAATATCTTAAGTATTTTATTGAATTTGATTGTGGTTTTGGGTTAGTATTTAAATAAATTAGAGGCTAAATAGGGCATCGAAGAGAAAATTAGTTTTCGAATTTACTTTATTCTTCCATTGTTTTTTAACCATTCAGAAATGTAAGTTTTATTTGTTATGTTGTACGGTAATCCCGATCACGTCATTTAAGAAAGAATTTCTAGAAAGGAGCATAATTTTTTTAGTCAGAATATTCAAGTTACCTCTTTAATTTAAATATCTTGTGCTGGGTTCAAAATTCTAGAAAGAATTAGAGAAAAATTAAATATTTATTTTATGCAGATATTTTGAAAACACAAATCGAATATCCCTTTATAAACGATTGTGATATATTCAATAATTCTTTGTAATTCAAAGCCTAAAAAAAAATCAATAAAAATAATAATAATAATGGATGACATACAAAAATTCCAAAATTAATTTTTAGTAGGCCTAACTGCAAAAATAATTATTTTTTGTAAATATCGCATCAGTTTTACCCATGAAAATGTTTTAATGTGTAACTGAACATTTTTTAAAATTATTATTAAATTTTAAATCTGTTTCAATTTGTATTTAACGAAAAAAAAATTAAAACAACTATTTTTACTGATTACGTATGAAATTAATGAAACCAGATATTAATTAATGTTAGGCAAATGTTATACTTACTTAATATGTATGAATTAATTACTTAAGGAGTTTCTTTTTTTTATGAAAGAGCAGATATCAACAGCTATGATCATTAGCCCAGTGAAAATCGGTAGCGTTTGAAAAAATGCCATACCTTACCGGGATTCGAACCCGGGATCTCCGCACGAAATCCCGAGACGCTACCTACTCAGCAACGGAGATTGACTACTAAGCATTGATATTTCATAAGATTTAAAAATTTTCATGTTCATTAACATTACTTTCATTTAAATAGTTTTATTTTATAATAAAATTATTTAAAAAACTATTTATTTTTATTTAAAAAACTATTTAATAGTTTAATAAAACTATTTGCTTTACTTTTATTTTTTTAATTTAAATATATATTTTTTGTTAAGTTCTTTATTTTAAATAGTTTTCTCCTCATTAGAGGCGTGGCACACAAATAAAGTCCGTGTCCCGGCTACCTGGGTGGGACTTTACTTCTACGGAGATGGCTTGAGGCGATGGCACCTCCCCGAGCTGGGTTTATGCTTTTAGAAAATGTTTTTGTACTGATATTCACAGGTACACTGCAAGTTATACTGAAATTAAATAAAAAATGATAAGCGTTCAGTCTATGGCGTCGATCAATATTACTGATCTCCGTGGCGGAGTAGTAGCGTCTCGGCCTTTCATCCGGAGGTCCCGGGTATGAATCTCTGTCAGGCATGGCATTTTTCATACGCTACAAAATTCAATTTCTATATCCCACGCACAAGCTTCAAGGTTATGTGGTAATATCAAGCCAAAAAAAAAATATATAATTTACATAATTATTAAGGGAATAGAATTTTATTTAGAATATTTAACTAGTGATGAAGATGTAAGAAAAATATTTATAATATTTTGCATCTGTTATAAAAGTTGTTGTATTGTTAATGTGCATAAAAGACTTGTATAAACACTTGTGTAACCCGTTAATAATAATAAAACACAGCTAAACTGATGTGATTGATAATAGAAACCTTTATACCCGTTCGTGGTGAATGCAATTGTCATTATTACCCGTTTTTGTTGCTTTTGTATTATATATTTTACGCTATAAGTTACATTTATGATTACATATTTTACATCTATTTTATAATATAATTTGCATTGTAAAAAATTTGTTGTTTCTCCGTAAACAACGATCATGTTATAAATGAAGAGCCTTTTTTATTTATTATTAAACGTAAGAAATTTTATTGATGGAGTTATTTTTAGTTTTATAATAATAATCATTTCATTACGTTTGATCAGTTATATTAATTACCTTTTTAAATAATGTAAAATTATTCATAATTGAAGTTTAGTTAAGGGTTAATATGTGTCATGAAAATATGTTTTACTGAACTTAGTCTGTTTGTTTTAATTAAAACCGACTTAGTTTTTAAGGGGTTGATTTTCAAAAGAAGGTTCTATGTTTAACCGATGTGTTTTGCCGAGGCGTGAGATCATTGAGGTAGGTCAAGAAGAGACAATGCAACTGCGTGAGGGTGAAAGAAAACCGGTGAAAGAGAGCGTAAGATGAAAATGAACGGTTAGAGAAAGACGGAAGGATTGGCCGAAGTTATTAAAAGTGAGATGATGTGCTTGCAAGAGAGGCCAAGTACAATGTTGAGTAGAATGAGTCGAAGCGATTGTAGTGGGGGAATGTATAATGAGTTGGTAGTGGGGGGTGTACAGACTGAACGCTGATTGGCTCTCCTAGTTAGCACCCGGTCACACGTCACATCACCCTACTTCCCCTCGTCCGGTTCTACTCATTCTCTGTGTTGACCTTGGCACACTACCCCTCCCGACAACGTACCTTATCCAGTATTCCCTAATGAAACAAAACTTAAAGATAATGTACTCATCACCCGATTCTGCCGTCGGCCCAGTTTCTCTATAGCCCTGTTCACAGTTGGTCATACCTCTCCGAACGATGATCAGCTAAATTATTCGTTAACAATTTTTTTTTGTCATGTAACAAACAAAGTTTTCTAATTAATACAATACATTTTAAGTATATTATTTTATTGAACGATAAACTGAGATATTAAATTAGTCGTTATTCATTATTTATTTTTGAAAAATTAATATGTAGATAATGAAGGAATTGAAGTGAACATTTTGATTAGTTCTTTTGAAATGCTGAAGAAATGTAGTGATAAATAATTAAAAAGTGTTTTAATTAAAGTTTTAAATAGATATAAATTAGATTACAATAACAAATAACTATTTAATCGTTTTTATTAATTTATTAGACCTATAAACAATTTTTATAATTAAACGTACTTAATTTTTAATAAATTCAGGCTTACTGATATACTTTTGGTTCGTATTTTTGGTTAGTTTAATCTTTTTTTTTTTAAAGTAACGTGAGGTACACATCTTCTAATTAGAAACTATTCGTGTAGTTTAAATAATCTTTCATTTTTAATGTAATAAATATATCATCTTATTCTTTAATTTTTTTTTTTTTGTTAGCCGTTAAATAAATAAAATTTGAATTTTGGTCAAAGTTTTTTATTTATTATTAAATTATATTAATGATAATTCCTTAAAAGAAAAAAACCAATATTTTCTTAGATTTTACTTTCCTATCAAATTCTTTGTCCAGTTAAGATATTACATTATCAAAATATTGTAATAGATACATTTGGAGGACTTATTTTTAAATTATAAGTCCTCCAAATGTATCAAGAGTGATTTGGTTTTTTGGTCCTTTAGGTTGATATAATACATTGGGGTTAAAAATTAACTTCCCAGTTAATTGTTTTAAATATTGAAGTAATCCTATTTTTATAATATTTGTATTAATTGATCTAAAAACAATTATACTGGTGGGTAGTAACAAATAGGAAGAATACATTTAAATCTACAAAAAGACTTTGAAAATATATCGTAATTTTTAATTAATGTAATTAGTAGGGAAAAAATATTAATTCATCTGTTATGCAAACAGTATTATTTCATTTTTACTTTTTTAATTAAAAAATAAATGGATTTTGATTATAATTAATAAATTCTAGAACTATTACGTGCGTTTGAAACTGCTGCGTAGACTGCGCTATTAGTGAATGTGTTACATCTAAAATACGTTTTATGTAAATTATTAAATAGTATTTAATAGTAATTTTAAATAGTATTAATCAAGGTATATTAATTAAATATTATAAATAATTTATAATAATTATTCATAAAAATATTTCTATAATTTCACTGAATTTGTTCATAACTGAAATGTTATGTAAAGCTATATTAAAAAATTACTGAAAGTTTTTATTTATTAGTTAAAATAGATCAGAATAATTGGATTCTTTTTACAACTCTGCTTAATTTTTAATAAGTTATTGTAAAAAAAAAAAAGTTAAATAAAATAATAATTTTATTAAATAATTCAAACTTAAAAATTTTCCAAAATTTCTTCAATAGTAAATAAATTGCTAAATAATTAAATACTAAATAAATTGGTTCTTTTATAATTATTATGTACATAGAATACATGAATAAAAAATGTTCTTATAAAACCTTACTAGACTATAAGTATAAATACACAAAACAAATTAATTATGCAAAACGTATTGTTACATGAAAACAAAATTAAACGTATTGTTACATGAAAATAAAATTATTTATTAACTTTACAAACTACATTTTTAATAGATAAATACTTGATTTTTAATTCTCTTTCTTTCTCTATGTTAATCATTGAAAACAAGCAGATAATTTTTAACCGTAATGAGATGTAAAATAAAATGTTTAAAAATTATTATACATCATTATTTTCATTTTTTTAATTTTAATTATTTTTTATTCTCACATTTTATAAGATTATCACTAGATTTTAATAGTATTTTATTCAAATAATAAAGACGAAAGTGCATGAAGAATTAATTGCATATGTTTTAATTTGTATGCTGTTAAACAAATTAAATTTGCTTTAATTAAATTATATAATTTATAAATTACTGATTTTTAAGGTAAATTTTTAAATTTGTAATTTATAAATATAAAGAAACATATATATTTTAAAGAAATTTAATATAGACTAATAACATGAAAATCTTAATAAAAAAAAATTATAAATAAAATTCGTAAATATTATTTTACTGTGTTAAGTTTTAATATTATTATTAGACTTTTTCTTTTTTTTTTTGTTAGTAAATAACGTGATATATTAATAAATATTTAATTATTTGATATTCTTAATTGTTTAATAATAAATAAATAAATTGAAATAAATTAAAATTTTCTTTAGATAACTTTTTTTGAAAATGAATTTGAGAGAATTTAATGATTTATGTTTTTAATTAAATATTTTTTTAAATTTATTTTTGTTTTTAAATAAATTTAATAATATAGACTAATAAATTTTAATATCTTAAAACAAAATTTGTAAATCTAATTTCATTGTGTTTAGGTTTATAGTTAATCAAAATTATACTTTTTCTTATAGTCAATCCATAAATACATATTTCAGAATATGTTTTCAAGAAATTTTCCTATAGTTAGTTGTTTCTTTAAATCAAACATTTTCGTAACAATTTTAACATTTTTCTGATAAATAAATAAAACAAATATATATTTATTATAATGGTAATAATTAAGCTACTTATTTAGAGAAAAAGAGATTTTTAATAAATAAATATTATTTATATTTAACATTTTTAACTTACATATGTATTTTTTTTTATTACAATTATTTTATTGTTAAAAATTGGTTTTAATTAGTTAATGAAATTATTCATTGGTTAATTATTAGTTAGAATAATTAGGTTTATACAATCAGTTAACCTTTTAAACCAATTAGTTTATGAAAAAATTAGTTTAACACAAATATAAATTAAAATTTTTTATCGCATCGTATAAAATAAGAAGTATTGTTGTACTTGAAAAAATTTTAAAGTATTCAAAATAATTCTTTAATTTTTCTGCTACAATAAAACCACGTGCTTTATTAATTGTAATGTAAAAGAGAATGAATGTAAAGCATAAAGAAAGAGCGACTGAGAGAAAGAGAGAGAAAATGTGAGTTGGTGTGAGGTGAAGAGAGGAAGCCCGCTTGTGGCCGGTTGTGGTATAGCGGATAAAGACGGTAGGGGCACAAAACATACAATTCAACGTTATATACATATATATTGGTCGGCGTTCTTACCGAATAAAGAGGGAGCAGCTGGCTGGACGTCTGAAGAAGAGATGAGGCCAGGCTGCAAGGAGTCGTCGGGACGCTCTAAAGAAGCAGGCGCACTAGCGTCTGATCGACCGATTCTGTGACGTCACCTCCTTCTGCAAATCGAATTCAGTCACAAACCCGGCTTGCGACGCTGTGTTATGTATACCTCTCTTTTTCTATATCTATAACTATCTATATAGCTCTATCTTCGTTCATAATTTGAACCTGAAAATCTAACAACTTAATGCATCTCTGTTCCCCCCCCCCCCACAAACTTAAACCACAGCTATGACAACAGTATTAATATAAACAAAAGATAATAACGCGTATAATATTATTAAGAGTTAACTGACACACAATTAGCCTTCAGCTATCGCAGGAAGAATTTATCCTAACTGTAAAGTATTTTTACTAAAAGTATGTTCACATTTTAACAAAAAATGGTTTAACAGTTGTACTTGTTTATTCTTTTTAAATTTAAGTCTGTTCAATTGATTTAAGGATTTTTGTAATTAATGTATTTTATCTTATCTCATTTTCTTTTTAATTTTTAAATATTATAAAATTACACTTCATCAATGATTGTTTTTTAAAGGAAAAATTTTCTCAACGCGATTTGTGTTACTAAATTTTCATTTAAGTTAAATTATGCCAATCAAAACATCTATATATATATATATATATATATATATATATGTGTGTGTGTGTGTGTTTCTGTTAATTCTACAATAGAAAGTTGGTATTTTACTATTTTAATTGTAATATTTAATTTTCTGTACTTTTATATGTAAATAAATAAATTTTATATTAAATTATTATTTGAAGGTAAGCCAAACGCTCTTATAAATAATTAGATTTATGAAAGTTTAATTTTTTATTTAAAAGATTGGTTGACCAATGAGTTGTATACTACACTTTACCAATATTTTTAAATTCATACTAAAATATAGTATACCTAAACTGAAGGTGGAATCACCTGAAACGAATTAAAAAAAAAATAGCAATATCTTATAATAAAAAAATTAGGTATTTAAAATCAATAACTACATTTCTTTATCCAAAAGGCATTTCAATTCAAAAATGTATAACTAAATATACAGATGCCTGGAAAAAGTTAAATTTCAAGATGTTTTAATTATTATTGATGTGGATTGTGGTGTTATTTTTACCGTTGATGTAAACCGTAATTCACAATATGTTTTTTACCATTAAATATTGAAGAAAACAATCTTTTTTAGTAGTAATTAAAAAATTATTTATTTTTTACAATCTTTACACTTTTTCCCTACAATTAATTGTGAATAATTCTAAGAGTATTCACATAAAACTGTTATTTATTGAGCTTACATACCGCATAGTTGCGTAAAATCTTGTTTTGCTGAAGCCTTTCGAAATTTTGTTAAATATCTGATTTCAACATTTATGTTAAGTGTATATTTAAAACTGTTACAGTTTTTCCTTTTGCTTTTTTTCATTAGTTCAAACCTGCTTCTAACTTTTTGGCAAAAGTTTCTAGGTCATTTACAATAACTTTATTTTTTCTGTAAAAATAACGTATTTTAAAAGGAATTACTATTTCAGAATTTAATATATTGCTTTTCTTCGTTAATAATATTTTTGTTATTTTTTATATTTACTAAAGTTTTTATTTTTCACTAATATTTATTTATGTATTCATTCATTCAAACCATGAGGAAAATTTAAAATAAAAACATTCAAAAATCCTTTTCTTGTTACCAGTTAGTTAACTTTTTTTATGCATTAAATGGCTGTTCTTTAAAAAAAATCCTTTGTTCTAAAAACGATTAAATAAAATTGTATACACAGTAATTGATTTTGTTTCGTTAGTCAGTCAGTCAGACATCATACTTCATTATATAAGAATTATTGTAATGCATAAAAAAAAATAAACACGTCTATGAAGCTAATTAAGCAGATAACATCAGACTTTTTTTTTGAATACGTCATTAGAATATTTGTACTTGATAATAAATTGATTAATATTTTATGTTCGCGTATAATAAAACAATTTTTTTTTCTTTTTGTAACTTTGAAGCAGCTTTTAGTTTGTACAATTTTAAATAAATTTTTCATGAATTTTTAAAATTGTAGAAAGATTTATTTCATATTGAGTGACAAATATTCTCTGAATGACAAATGTCTTTTGTAATGAAACTGTGAACTGAAAATTTATTAAACTGCAAGAATTTTATGTAAATTTATTCAAATAGTTATTATTATTATTGTGTGTGTATATATATATAAAAATTCTGTTTTATGATAAAACCTTTCTATTGAAAGGTCAGCATCTAAAAGAATATAGAATAAAAAGAATATATAAACTGAATATGGTACAAGAGAAACAAGTACTATACAACCATAAGCTGAAACGGTCTTTTTTCTAGAACGATTTTTCAAGAAAACAAACTTTTTTTTACTAAAAATTAAATTAGTTTGTAATTTTATTCCGTATAAAATAACCAACTGTTTTTTTTTTTTTTTAATAGCAGTGCTAGTGTATAAATGAATCTTGTGAAATTTGGTGTACCTGAAATCTGAAGGTGCGTTACTTGTTCCAGTGAACAAATGCATTTTTTACATCTTAGGTTTGCCAGATTAGATTTATTTAATTATAATCAAGCACAAATTTTTACCGACAACTTGAACTAAGAAACTGATATAATTAAAATACTATTATTAATATTAAATCTTGATTTGTGGACTTTCCCCAGGAAAAAGGAAAATTTAATAATTGAGCAAACATCAATATGAGATACTAATGTCATAATAATTGTTACGTAGGTCTTACGCCAAAAAATTAAACACAAATAAAATTTCCCAATAATTTAATAAAATTGGAATTAAATGTTGAACTCGTAATCACTGTGAAACAAATTTGAGTTTCTCAGAATCTCATATTTTAATAATAATAAAATAAAAGAATAAATACGAAGCCATCAAAAATAAATAGATAAAATAAAATATATTTATTTCCATCATCATAATAAAATTGTATTTATGACAGTCGTCTGTTTTAAAGTTACGGTTGGGCGATCACAAGGTAGCCAGCCTGAGGCCTTCAGAGAATTGAAGAATTTTTCATTTATTAAAAATAATGAAACTTCAAAATCTCTTATACGACATCATGAGTTCAAAACTATTATTTCTTTTTTAACCAAGAATTGTAAATAAAATGTATAAAAAATTTTAAAGTAAAATGATATAAAATATAACAATTTTCTTTCAAATCATTTTTTTAAATGAGATGTTAAAAAATCGTATACCTTTTTTTGTTTATTTGTGTATGTCGTTAGTAATATAGGTATGTGTGTGAATATATATATATATATATATATATATATATATATATATATATAGAAACAAAGAAGCCTAATGACGTCGGATTCTACTCACATAGCATCTCCCTTAACAAACTGCTTCTTTGTATAACAATTTTATACGTACCGTTTTTCTCCATCCTTTTTATTTATTTATTTCTTTCTTTCTTTCGCTTTATTTTATTTTTTAAATTTGTCTTTATATATTATTGTATCCCACATTCTTCTTATATCATGTTACTTACCTTCATCTAAGTTACCATCTCGTATCATATTATTTTTAGTTTTTTATGTATACAATATTTTCTTTTCTTCTTTTTCTTTTGTTTTTGTTATGTATATATATTTTTCATGTTTTTATAAAACATTCTCATCTAAATTATTTGATTCTTTTATTATCTTATACACCATATCATTTTTCTGATGCCTGAAACGTAAAAAATAAAGGAATATGTTTCTTACTGCTTAAATACAAAAAAGTAATTACATTTTATTTGTATTAGAATTCAGTTAATCATAATTATTAATAAATAAAAGATATTTTATTTAGATCAGTACTTCACGTATTTATAAATTATCAGTGAATAAAAAAGAACTATCCTACAGCTTACAAGTACAGATAAAATTGTAATACAGCTTTAATCAGAGCATCAGCACAAAATAAAAAATAGGTAGCTAAAGGTTTAATTAATACGTAATAATTAATAGGTATAAATAATAAATGCAAGACATAATATTGGGGTAAATATTTATTTACTCTAACATCAAATAGGAATCATTCTAATATAATTATATTTATTTATTTTAATTACTAACCCGTAATTAAAATTACATTATAATATATATATATATATATATATATATATATATATAATAAAAATATTTTCTTATTCCTGACCACCAATTTGGTTTCCGGATGGATACGTCAGAATTAAATAAATTCATATAATGTTGATGTCATCAGGAGTTGTTTAGAAAGTAAGAGTACTTGGAAGGAGGTTTTTTGGGTATCCAACAGGCTTTCGGTAAAGTAGGTTGCTTGGTGTGTTGTACAAGTTTAAAATAAGTCTCCTTCAAACATATTGTTTTTATTACGCAACTACCTTGATGGATGGTTCTCACAGTTTAAATATGGTCAAGAGCTACCAGGCTATTTTGATATGAAATCGGGAGTTTCACAGGGTTCAGTCTTGGGCCCGGTTTTGTATTCAATCTATAATGCTGATCTACCTGGCACAGAACATATCACTCTTGCGTCCTTCGCTGATGACACAGCGATTAAAGTTAACCCAACTTTGTCGGAGAAACTTAAATCGGATTTAGTCCCTCTCAGCGAATGGTTAGCACATGTTAATACTACAAAGTGGAGTCATGTGACGTTTGTAATGAAGAGGAGAATCTGCCTAGATGGAGTTCACATACTTCATTCGGACAACCTACGATAACTTGGACTTCATTTGCACTATCGCCTAACATGAAAAAACCACATGAGAGAAAAGAGAAAGCAATTAAATATTAAGCTTAGGCGATTGAATTGGTTACTAGGAAGGAGATCCGTGTTGTCTTTAAGTAACAAACTGTCACTGTATAAGGCGTTTTAGAGCCGGTATAACCCTACAGAATAACACCTTTGGGGTACGGCAAGCAATAGCAATATCGGCATCATCCAAAAGTTCCAGAAAAAAGTGCTGAGGAACATATCGGAGGCGCCATGGTTTGCAAAGAAGGAGATTCACGATTACCTAGAGATGCCGTCTATTCATGAAGATATTCACCGCTGAAGCTCAAAATATATACTTAAGCTTGACACGCATGAAAACGATCTGGCTGTTAATCTATTGGATAACAGTGAATATGTGAGACGACTGAAAAGTTTGCATGCACTGGATGTTGAAACTGTTGTGCGGTGAATATTGTACTTTCTTTGTTTTATTGACAACTTAACTGTTGTGTTGATCATCGTTGTTTCATTACTTGTTGATTTATGTGTAATTTGTATGGGTTGTTATTTATAATTTATGAGTTGTACGTTTAACGGTGTCCATCTTCATATGAATATCTACAAAGAATTTCTACATTTTTTAAATTTCGATTTGAAAGAATTTAAAGTGGATTTTAACTCTTAAAATGAGTCAAAATGGATTTCTTCTTTTGAAACAGACTACTTTTTTTTAGTTTTGGTAACAAATGAAGATATCAACTAGATTTTTTGTACGTATAATTTTCGTGTGAATATTTAAAAGTAAATTTTTAGATTTTCTGAAAGTCAACCTTGAATTAAGAGTGAAGAAAGGAGAAAATTCTGAACAACAATTGCAAAAATTTCCCCATTTCTGACTATGCTAAATGAGATATTCAGTAGGTTTGCGGCTTGCAACTATTCTTCAAATAAATACCTACAAACCATATCCAGGTTTCTTAGAATTTCGATTTTTTAATGGTGCTGCGATGGTATTCAGCGCGGCGGCTTGACCAACACAGCCACTGTTATTGTATATACGACGCGATTAGCTGCACCTGCCCCCGGTTACTTGATTCAAAAAACATGAAATAAACAAAATTGATAGCAACGGGAATCGCAAGTAACCATATAGAACAGGCGAAGCCGCGACAGCGCTGCTAATATGTGTGTGTGTACATGTATACAATATATATATATATATATATATACTAGAATTACCACGTAATTAGAGTATAATTTAATCATATACAATACAAATACTGTATTAATACATTATTAGATAATTGATAGAATTTCCTTAATATTAAAATGTAACTATTATAATGAAGATATTTTACTTTCAACAAATCACTTTTACTTTTTTGTATGAAGTAAAGAAAGTATTGTGATTAAGAAAAATTTCGGTTTTCACATTTCAACAAAAATCTCCATTTTGACCATCCCTGAACCCATTTTGACTAGTTTCGGCGTGATGTCTGCACGTACGTACCTCGCATAACTTAAAAATTATTAACCGTAAGTTGTTGAAATTTTGGATTTAGGACTGTTGTAACATCTAGTTGAGCACCTCCCCTTTTGATTGCAATCGACCGGACCAAAAGTGTCCAAAATTCAAAAAAATGAATTTGGACTTTTTCATAACTGCAGCATTGCTCATTGAGTGCTTTTCAACGATATATCATAAGTGGTAATTATTTTCATTGGTTCCAGAGTTATAGCCAAATAAAATTTTAATTAATGAATTACGAGTATTTGGATCTTAAAAGGGGAAGGCACATCGATTCGAATCAGACTTCATCTCTTTCTTTTTTATGATTTTTAAAAAAAATTTAAATATATTTATTTACTAATAATTATTAACCTCTGATTGTAAAAAGATGTTTACGATAAATAATAATTAAATAATAACGTTAAAAAAAATATGAAAAAATATCTAAAGTTATTAATGAAATAAAATAGTACGTACTTTTCATTAAAAAAAAATAAAAATGTGTATACGAGTATGTAATTTAATAGGCGTACAAAGAAGTTATGTCGTGCTAACATCAGATTTTTTTCTTCTCAAAAAAAAAATCATAACTTTTTAATGTACTTTTTTAACATAAAATCATATTAATTCATGAAATATATAGACCTAAAAAAGAACCTATTTTTTGAAATTACCAACACTGAAATATATAAATTTCCTTAATCTTTCTTAGTGGAGACAAATGGTTTGTATGAAATATGCAACAATAATAAAAATTATAGTATTTGTGGCCTTAATTTAAAATAAGTACCTATACATACTAAAAGATAGATTAAAAGCTTGTTATTTATTTATTAGCTCATCAAGAGTTTATGTTATTTTTTTCTAAAAAATAACATTTTAATTTTAAGTAAATTGTAGGAAAGTTCTTTTAAATGGTTCCATTGATTTGTTAAAAACGGCAATGGAAGCATAACAAGGGAATTTTCTTGTTGGCTTAAGTAATTGTGTCCTTTTAGCAAAAATACTTTTTTTTGTCATTTGGTAGAAGTGGGCATTTTTATTTCAGGAATAAATTACTGTTTTATTTTTTAAAAAGATAGGAAATTGGTAAATATATAAACATGTAAAAGTTAAAAAAATAATTACATAGAAATACTAATTAATTAATTAATTAAAAAATAAACGAATTTAATTTTGTGAAAAAAGTCTATAAACTTTTCATTGTTTAGCAAAACAATTATTACACATATAATATATATTATGTTCCAATCTTTTAAAATACAATAAATTTGAGTACGTTACTTTGTAATCTACGTAATAAAAATGATATATGCGTAATTTTATTTATAATTACGTTTTTGAAACAACTTCTTTCATACACTATTAACACAAACATCATTACTCTGAAAATTGGAATACAGGTCCAAAAAGATTATAAATCTATGATAATATATGTTTGGCATTCATTCATATTGAGGACGATTATCGATCTATTGTTTCAGGTATAATTACATGAAAATTATGTAAGAGACTTCTAAAAATAATATAAATATTTTTTTAAACATTACAATATCTGTGTTGTTTGTCACTAAGTGGGGAGTTTCTCAAAGCTTGGTTTTAGGACCTGTCTCATACTCCACTTTCACAGCGAATCTTCTGACACCGGAGTATGTACTGTCGCTTCTCTTGCCGATGACATGGCTATCCTGGCTGTCGATGTTGACCCAACTCTAGTTTCCAGTAAACTATAATTTAATTGGACCAAATCAAAGAATGTCTATCTAGGTGGGCAATTAAGGCTAATCAAGCGAAGTCGAATCATGTGACATTTGCGTGGAAGATAGGAGACTGCCAATGGGTCCACGGAACGGAACGCAAAAGTGGTGGGAGTCTCACAATTCTCCCTTCGAATCGCAGAGCGTAGACAGTGTCCCTTGCTGCTGTATGATTCTGTAATCGGGTGTGTTTCAAGGGTTTATTTTAAGTGTTGGTTATAAGTTTTAATTTTTGTTATATTTATGGACGGATTTTTGATTAGCCATGGGTCCACATAGATAGCTCTTTCATTCAGTATGCTCAGAGTGTACGGTACCTTTGTCGTCATCTTGATTGTGATCTGACGTGGAAGGTCACAAGGGAAAGTAAGTCTTAAGGGGAAGTCCACGTGGGAAGTCTTAAGGGAAAAGAGAAAACAACTGAATATTAAGTTTAAAGAAATGTACTGATTGCTGAGTAGATCACAACTTTCAATAACAAACAGATGTTGTACACAACTATTCTGAAACCGATTTGAACCTACGGGATCCAACTTTGGGGTACTACAAGTAACAACAACGTCGAGATAATACAGAAATTCCACAACAAATTACTGAGTAACATAACATAAGCGCTTTGGTTCGTAAGAAACAGTGAGATACATGATTATCTGGGTTTACCGTACGTTCGAGAAGAAATACAGCGAGCGATTCGGCACAAAGTATAAATTGTGGCTAAATAACCACGTGAATTATTTAGCTGTTAACCTTCTCGACAATAGTGAAGGCGTTAGAAAAATAAAACGATCAACGTATTTGACCTTAGTGAATTTATTAGATTTGAGTTTAAACTGCATCAACTGAGTATTACCAGTAAGAGTTAACGTCAAATCCTTATTTCATTTCATTCAATTTTAGTTATTATTATTCTTAGTTTTATTTTCAGTTTTTTATCCCATTGTTTCATCTTACTCAGTTTAACAATCCTTATAAATGTTTTTATTCTGATTTAACTTAATGTGTGCACTTACCGTGAATATTCTGTATAGGAATATTTGTATTAGTAATCAGTAATTATTAACGAGTCAGTTCATCTTGATCTACGTTTTTGTTTTTTGATGTTTACATAAGGATGTTTGCAATAAGGAAAAACAAAATCATTTTTATTTTTTGATGATCCAGCATCGGTATTGTCCTCTTGTTAACCTCCGGGTCCATCTTTATGTATTGCTTCAGAGGATGAAATGAATGATTTGTAAAGTGTGTGAAAATGCCATGCTTGACCGGGATTCGAACCCGGGACCTCCGGATGAAAGGCCGAGACGCTACCACTCGCGCCACGATGACCAACAATATGTTTGCTTAGGCTGAATGTAGTGTATTTATTATATGTATATTATTAGGTAATTTTTGAGTTTCGATAGAAGACATTTGATTTTTCATTTGATCACAAAAAATTACTTATGTTTTCTTTAATATTTTAATCGATTGTAGATTAATTTTGGGACAAAAAATTCATTACAATTCCAGTAGTAAAACATTTTTCGTAATTAACTTGTTTTTTGCTACTGTAAGAAATTTCTAAGGAAGGTGAGCTATGGTATAACTCAAAGAAGGTTAACCTGATTAAAACATGTCTTAGGGATACATATTTCTTTTAGTCTATCAAGAAATAATATAATCAAAGACATCTCTGGAAGTAATGAAGTAAAATAAAAAATTAACTCTCTCCACTTTAAAGAAATCATTCTTATTGTTTGAACCTGCCAATTTTAATTTTTATAAAAAAATCTTGTTTAAGTACAGTGTTACCAGGTAGGAACCGTTTTTAATCAAGTATTCCTCTACAAGTAAGATTTCTATGATTTTGTCCAAATTACTATTTCAATCAACAGGCTCGAATTTAGTATGAGTTAATACTGATTTCTATAACTGAGGTATAATTTATGTATTTCCTTTTAGCTACTTTAGATGAAAGCTGTTACAAACGAGAGATGAATTTTATAGCGCGTCACACACGATAAACCTGGTCGGAATTTCAGCCAGAGATCTTATGAATGAAAAATAAAAGACTTTAATTATTCGTTATTGAAGTCAACAGGATAGTTACCGTAGAAATAATTAAAACTATTGACCCCCAACTCATTGAAAGCAGCCTTAATTTTTTTACTTTTAATCTAATATTTCATTAATTTACATTTCATCAAATTTATCGGGCACTAAATAAAAACTAAAAATTATTCTGAACAATAAGTTAATAATTTAAAAAGACATCGTTAAACCTAACCGAACCTGTAGCAGCCACTTTTAGGAATATAAGCAAAATCTAATACAAATTTATTACAACGTTTTGAATTTAAAATTTTACAAACCATCGCATATTCACTCTTTTTCATTACAAATAACATAATTTCGAGATCTCAAGATACCTACACTCGCAGAAAGATCTAAAGTTTTGCCATTTTCAACGCAAAATTAAAAACTTAACCACCTAAATGTTCTGGTAAATAAAATTTTGAAAAACAGTGCCGATTCTGAACGTATACATTCTACCGCTTTAATTCATAATTTCTTAGAAGATAATGCATATATAAGAACAAATTGCTTTTAAGATTTTATCCGATATCTTGAAAAAAATACTGAAATTTTAAAATACTCTTCATAATTCGAAGTAACGAATTTTGAAAAATTGCTACTTCTATTTAGTAATCTGAACGAAGAGATTTTAGGTAATTAATTTAATTTAAATCAATAGAGTATATATTCTAATGATTTTTTTTTATGAGGGAATGCCAACTTAAAATCACACAAGTGTCACTTATTTTCTCTTTATCCGTGCGTTTGTCATTTTTTTGGCGTGGCTACATTTTCGTTCATCTGTTCTTTTTCTTTCTATTCTTTTTTCTGGTACAAGATCTTTTATATTGTAAATTATTCTTACATATTGTTTATTATTATTCTTTATATTGTAAATTATTCTTCGGGAGTTATCTCTCATCTTTTTTCCAAGCCTATAATTTTGAGATCTCTTCCATCTGTTCTAGTAATTTGATTTGTTTTTCATATTTCACAGTTTGTTAAAAATTTGTTTATTTAAAATATTTGGATCAATCGTGATCATATATACTAAGGAATTTAATTTTTTTCTTTCTTTTCCTTATCAATGTTTCTACATATTTCCGATTTTCGAAAATTTCTTGTTAGATTTCACACCGCATCCTTCCTTTGTTACGTTTAGACCATAGATTTTCTTTAATAAGCTTCTTTTGATCTGGAGCAATTCGAATACGGTTAAGTGTAATGTTTCAGTGCCTTGTAAGATTAGTTGTTTTACTTCGGTTGTATAATGTCTTAATTTCGCTATCTTTGAGATATTCCTCTTATTTCATTTAATTAAATAAGAGACTTCTTCGTATTTATTTTATTAATCTAATTTAAATAATTTAAAAAAAAATAACTATTTAAGTTTTTTAATATTATGATTGTTAAATAAAAAATAAAAAAATGATTAAACAAGAGTATTAATATTTCTTGTACAGTGGAAATTTATTGTCTGTTGATCGCACTCAAATGATTTGTGACTGTTTGATGCAAAAATATAGGAATATACGTAATTATTTTTCGGAGGCCTGTCAGTTATAATTGTTTCCCAGTTGAAGAATAGTTTAATGAATGGTGAGAAAGACCTATATTTTTAAATTGTACTGGTGAGAAGAAATGAAAAACGAGGGTAGAATCATTTTTAATATTGTATTTAAATTTCCAATCTATAAATTTTTACAAATTATTTTAATGAAATATAACTAATGTAGGCAATCAAATTATAATATCGGATATGTCAAGATGTTAAAAATAGCCAATTGGGTTCGATGTGAAATACTGTGGTGCAGTCTCAGCATTTCACATTGATTATTAATTATATTTCTATTTTATATGATTTTCTTCAAATCAAATCTAATATCGAAAATTATTAATTTTATACAGATTAAAAAACGATTTTTCTCCTATAATATGATTTATTTGTTAATAAAGCATGAATTAAAATCTTGTTTTAAATAAAATATGCTGCCTTTATATTATGTTTTTTGTAACAAGAAAATTGTTTTGTACAAATAGGAACTGAAATTAAGTTATTTCAGTTTTTAATATGTTAAAATTAAAAGATTACATTTGTAATTCTAGTTTTAAACTTAAAAGGTTTCTTTGTATGTTTAGAGAAACCAAATAGGTTGATAATGGAATTAAATTACATTTTGAAAAAAAGAAGTTGCAATACGAAAAAAACATAATCAATATAGTTAAACCGTTAATGGAATGAAATTTATTAGATAATTGAAAGTTCAGCTAAACAATATTACAATCTGTTTAATAAAACGTTTTAATATAAAACTTGGAGGAAAAATTCATCTACAACTATTGAAATTAAGCCTTAAATTTACAAAATTCTTGTCAAGGTTATCCTTAAAACTTTGATTTCTTAAAATTTAATGCAACGATTCGTAAACGTTTTTAATTTAATGTAGATTTATCAGTATTTCCTTCATCATAAAGGTGATAAATTAATAAGTGAAATAAAAAAAATTATCAGTTAAATAGTCGACCGATACTTCCTTAATTTGTATGAGATACAAATGTTATACGTTTATTAATTAAAAGGACTAAAAATGTTCAAAAAAATAAGAGCAGGATATCATTTCGTACGTTTCGTTTTAGAGTTAAAAATTAACCTAATTCTATTTAAGAAAATATAATTCTTATTAGTTCCTGTATAGTGTAATACAAAAATGTATAATTTTTAAAGTTAGAATTACATTTCTTATGATTTATAGTACTCTCATATTATGTTGAGGCTGTGTTTACAAAATTAAATGTTTTACAACAAGCTGAAATATTATTTTTTGCTTTAAAACCTTGCTGTGATGTTTTAATTACCGAGTAGACAACAATGGGACAAGCTTGACTAGTTTTCTTTGAGAGTAATGATGATTACTACACAGACAGTCCTTGTCATAATAATGTAGTTATTATTGTTAATATTATTATTATTTTTTTGTTACTGTAAACCATTTCATCAATAATTAGGTATATAAATATTAATTTTAATGAGGATTAAAAAAAATTCAAAACTAGTTTCAACGGAATTATAAAGCGGTTGATAGTGTTAAATATTTTATTACATTTACACACAGGTTTTGCTAAAGAATAACGATTTAATTTAATTTTATAATACGAAAAAGAGAAATAGGTGCAATTAAAATTCATCAGACGATATTCTACACAAATGACTGGTTGTAACTATTATGTATACTAAATGAGGATCAATTTACCCAATTTACGAATTTTTTTATGATTATTTGTTGCTCAACATATTTTCACAAAGTTATTTTGATGCCGGCCTCCGTGGCGCGAGTGATAGCGTCTCAGCCTTTCATCCGGAGGTCCCGGGTTTGAATCCCGGTCAGGTATGGCATTTTCACACACGCTACAAATCATTCATCTCATCCTCTGAAGCAATACCTATCGGTGGTTTCGAAGGTTAAACAAAAAGAAAAAAAATATTTTTTTGATACCTGTTAAATTGATGTACAAACGTCATGAAAATACTCTGTCAATTACAAGGAATTGCTTAACAACAAGGAATTTTCTTACAATCCTTTTGTTTTTTACTAAAATTATTAATTTTGGACTGCATTACAAATATGTCAATATAATAATAATAATTATAATAAGCAATTATTATTAATGCTTATAATCTATTATAAACATTAATTATGAGCAATTTGTGGAAACTGGAAAGTAAGCGATTAAACTTAACTGGATAGGCTACTGGCTGAATTAATATTAACTTCTTAATATCTTTTTGAAATATTTTAAAATTATATTAATATCTTTATATTTTTGCTGAACGGCATTGAAAATGAAATTAACGAGGAACTCAATGAACAAGGTGTTGTTGCATGTTGATGATTATACAAGCGACGAAACGGAATAGTTGTAAGGGTACAACTATACCGCAAGACAGGCGATGCGGAGGGCCGCATCGCCTGTCTTGCCGTTTACCAACCCAAGTGAAAAAAATAAAGGCTGGTTTTTATACACTGAATATTCATCCAGTCATCTCCACACCATTGCGGTGTTTTGGATGTCAGAAATTTGGACATATGGAGGCGCGATGCACTAGGAAAAACAGGTCTTTCCTTGTGTGACCCACAGAATTCGGATCACCCGTGCAGGAATCAGCCGGTTTGTGTCAACTGCAATGGGAATCAAGCTGCGAGATCGCAAAATTGTTCGGTTTAAGAGGAGAAAGTAGCAATTCATGAGATAAAGACTATTCAAAAAGTCAGCTACTTCAAAGCTAGAAAAATTGTGCTCAGCAGATTACCGAAGGTTGCGTCTTATACTCAGATTGCTACAACAACTGCAGCTGCCTTTAAAGCAAAGGACGTAATCTCAGAACTGGCACCAGCTCTAGCAAATATGGTCGAACTTATCAATAATGACCAGTTGAAAAGTTACCAATTAGAAAAACTAGTTGAAACTTGAGGCAGAACAAAGAGAAGATTGTTATACAATCGAGGAATGAGCCTTCGACCTGTGAAAAGGTGAAGGAAAGTAGAGCTAAACCGCAGAATAAGTTTGAACATAATGCACCGTCGGTAAAAGTTAAATTAGAGAAAATCCCGATTTCGAGAATCAGCAAAGTAGACGACGTGATGGTAGTTAGAAAACAGAGTGATGGACAAACATTTCGAGAGCCTCCGAAAGCTCAGAGGCCTTTAAAAGAGAGTGCGAGCTCTTTAGCCGCCCCAAAAGTTTTAGCGTGTAATGCATCAAGGTTACACTCTTTAATGAAATGCTCATCGTACTATCTATTTCGGTGTTATCTGATCCCAGCAGCAACACATCCTCCGTGATTTACTGCAGAGGATGAAGATTTCATCTCTGAAGCCTCAAGACTCCCTGGAAACAGAGGTGGAAGCCGTAAGGAGGATGGAAAAGGAAAGAAAAAAGGATGGTCTAAGAGTAAACCTAGGCGATAAATGGTATAATTGTAACTTTTATAAGTTTTTTTACGAATTTTCATTAAGGATGAGTTTTTAAGGAATGAGGGATTATTTAACCAGTTTTGACAGATATGACGACATTTCTTTAGAAATTGATGTATGTTTTTAAGTGGCAGGGGCCTCTATGGAGCCTCTTCCTTATTTATTTCTTATTTGAGGTTTTAATTTTCTATTACGTCTATTTCTGTTTGATAAGACTAGTCTTCTAATTATGTCACTAGTTATTTTACCACGGAGGAAAGGAATTTTTTTCTTTTTTTTGTTTGGGAAAAGAGCTAATGTCCACAGCGGTCGATCCCCGTAACTCCCCACAAAATAATTTATATCTTTAATTTCTATTGAAAAACATTAAATATTTACCTTTTTCTCTTTTAAAAAAGAGTATTTCTCTTTTTTTTTTAATGGAATTTTATCAAAGTATTTTTAAACTGTCATTAGGAGATTCTTCTAAAATATTAACATTAATTTAAAAAGGCTAAAATTGATCAGAAAATCATCCTCATATAAGATGTAATATTTTATTACAAAAAAAAAAATATATAATTTTTCAACGGCTTTCCAGATTTAATACATCAAGTAACTGAAAAAAAAGATATGGACTACTAATAAAAATATGCAAATTTTCTTCAACTCATGGTTTACCTCATTAATTTAAGAAATTAATTAGTACATACTTCCGAGCATTCTATCCTACCCTAGAACATTTGTATGTGTGTCTGTCTGTGTGTGCGTTCTCCTTAGATGAGAACATGCTTACATGATCGAACATACTGCCCGTCAAAAAAACTCATATGGTTTTTTTTTTTCTTAAATGTTTATAAACAATATATAAGAAGCAACATCAACAAATAAGAACAAAAAGAAAGAACATGCTTACATGATTGATCATACTGCCCATAAAATCATAAGGTTTTTTCTTATGTTTTTCTTATTATTAACAGTAATAATAATTATAAACTAAATTAATAGATTTTACTACCGTAATTCATTCATTCAATATCGTAGCAGATCTTAAAACACAATTATTTTTTATATTGGCCTCCGCGGGACGAATGGTAGCGTCACGGCCTTTCATCCGAAGGTCCATCATTTATTAATAGTTTTAAATTAAATAAAATAATTTTGATATTATTAAGCTCAATTGAAATTTAGTGGTAGACTTAATCCATGGTTAGAAATCATTTTAGATAGTGCCATTAATTGAAACGCAGCTATGAAATCATAGGACATGGGAATTTAAATCCGATTAAAAGTAATTTTAATTTTAAGTGGATTTGAACCAGGACCATGAAATTCACTAATTCATTCGACCGACAGGGTACATAAAAGCATCTGAGAACAAATTATTTTATTTTACAGTTTTTTTATTTGGGTTTCACAAATTATTTTGCATTTTACGTTTTTTTAAATAATTTTAAGTTTTTTTTTTATCATTAATTTATATTTGGACAAACACTTATAAATTACGCTTGTTTTATAAACTCTACAATATATAACATTTTATTTATAATTTCAACTACAGGACTCTTAATAATGTTTATTATATTTGTAATATAAGTATAGTTTATATGTTTATTATATTTTTTTAGCCTATATACATATATATATATATATATATATATATATATATATATATATATATATACATATTTAACTCAGTAGTGACTCTTGATATTATCAGTGTTATAATTTCAAAGCGTTGTCAAGGGTCAGGAAATGATGTAAGTAATTATGAACAACTTCTAACAGTGAAGCAGTTCTCGTAGGAAGCTAGAAAAAATGAAAGGGTTAATAGACCCTTTTCGTCTGGTTACGGATAGAGCGTCCTTAGCGTTCTGTTTTATACAAAGACCTCTCCATCCCGACAACTCAGCAGTCTCTAACCCAGGTGTCCCCTCATTAGCATAGACGCTAATTCCATATGCCGAGTGACGGAATTCACCGACAAAAAAATAAAACTACTTTTCTTTCTTATTTGCATGACAACCCTTACGTTAACCTGAATCATTCAACTAACCCGGCCACCCTTTCCTATTTGCATACCACCCTAGAAAACCCCTCTCCTGATGCCTCACTTCATCATATATACGACGGCTGATAACCGACTATGAGGAACACACAAGCAAGATCTAAATACGTTCGTTGCCGCCGCTGTATACATCCTTTCTATTCTATGAACAGACCGGCAACAACCGAAAACTAAAGCGGGAACTGAACAAAAACACAAAACAGAATTTAATTTAAAAAATGTATTCATGTTTTTGTGTTTCGTTAACAGGAAATCTGGCATGCATAATAAATACGTAGACCTACATGTATGTGAACGGGGGTCTATCTGGTCGTATAGTTAATATGTAGTAGGTAGGTACGTAATTTTGTGAAATAGCAAACCGATTTTCAAAAAAAATATTTTAAACGGTCAACCATTATTTTTTAATTGTATAAAATTAATCATTTATAGAAATTAAAAAGAGTAACCTACTAATAATGGTTTTTTATACAATCATCTTAGTGTATTTCAACTAATTATTACGTAGGTACACAACTAGAACACAAAACTTAATAAAAGACATATAAGCTTGTTACAGGAAATGTGAAAAAAATAACTATAGTACTTACCGTTGAGAAATTATTTCATAAACTACTGGTCAAACATAGGAGACAGATTGTAATTATACTTTTTGAGTATTCAAAAACCAATTTTCCTTGATTTATTTTATGAAATATATAATTTTTTTCTGTGCAAATACATCACAATATATTTTTTTATGAGAAAATATACTGCTTATACAGCTGCTATTACGTGAAGATGTATACTTCAGCTTGTCTATCCTGTTAATAGAATTATAAATAAACAGTTCAGTAAAATGTATAAAAACAAAATTGTTTTATAGTTATTATTGAATAATATTTTAATAAAGAAATATAATTAACGTTACGAAACAACACCTCTCTAAAACCTCTTGAAAATATTATACATCTCTGTTAATACTAACTAAATTCAAAGTAATTATTTATTTTTTTAACGATAATAATATTATTATTATTATTGTTTGGGATAAATAGAGAATTAATTTATAATAATTAAATAGCAAATTAATTTTAAATAAATTAC
Source organism: Lycorma delicatula (assembly GCF_047948215.1). Lineage (NCBI taxonomy): Eukaryota > Metazoa > Arthropoda > Insecta > Hemiptera > Fulgoridae > Lycorma > Lycorma delicatula. The sequence continues at coordinate 96,342,191 of NC_134460.1, forward strand.
ACTAGAAGTAATGACAATAATTAATTTTAATGATCCGTCATTAAAATGTTATAATGTCTGCAATTTATCTGAAAATGTATAGTTTATTGGGTCATTAGTATATTATATTAATATACGAGAGGTTATCTCTAAAGCTAAGACCATTTCACTGTAAAAAAATGTTTCTCAAATCTTTATAAATATTTTTATTTTTCTTAAACCTTACGTTATACTACTTCTCTATATAATCGCCACCAGAATTAAGACATTTATCGTAGCGATTCACCAGCTTCAATATACTTTCTAGGTATTCTTCTGTCGCCAGTCCATTTAGCCATGATGAAAAGAGTTCACCGTCACCCGCGAATTGCTTACCACTCAAATATTCTTTCAATTTCCTAAACAAATGGTATTCAGAAGGAGCTAAGTCCGGACTATATGGTGGGTAAACGTAAATGTTCTCAGTAAATGACGCGTCGGACCGCAATATGTGGAATTGCATTATCGTGCAGTAGGACGACGCCATCGGTCAGCCGCCCACGTCGTCGATTTCGAATGGCGTGCCGTAACTTACGTATAGTTTCACAGTAGGCTTCTAAATTTATATTCGTTCCACGTGATATGAAATCAATCAGCACTATGCCAAATCGATCCCAAAAGACTGTGAGCATCAGTTTGCGTCCAAATGACGGTGGCTTGACCTTTGTTGTTCTGGTTGGTGATTGGGGATGACACTATTCACTTGACTGCCGTCTTTTCTCGGCGTGTAACACGAAATTCATGTCTCACCTCCGGTAACGATTGAATTAAGGAACTCATCACCGTTTTCTATGCAGTGTATCAGAAATTCCAAAGCAGATCCCATTCGGATTTTTTGTGACATTCCGTTTAGACGTGCGGTACTCAACGTGCACAAACCTTTCTGAAGGCTAAATGGTCATGAACATTGCGACCGATAACAGCTCCTGAAACATCAGGAGAAAGAAGGGCCAGGTTGGAAATCGTTGAGCAAGGTTTTTTCAAATTTCTTTCATTACATTATTTACCGTACACAGCAACCGGCTGCCTATGTATTTCAGACGGCTTAACGTTCTGATGGTTTAAAAAACGTATGACACCGCATATTTCATAGCCGGTAACAACATCCATTTTCCTATTCAACTTTAACGTAATAAATCACTCGTTAATCAAAGATACTACAACGCAACTGGTTACAGACAACAATGCAGTGTATACATTGCTAGCGTGGCCATGAACGACACAGGTTCGCCAACCTTAAGGAAAGAAATTTTTCAGCGGTCTTTATGTTTGAGATATCCCTCATATACAACCGTTATAATATGGTATAGTATAATATACTATGCTATATATTATACAGTTATATTATATTATGACAGTAAGTACGATAGTTATTTTTTCATATTTCATGTAACAAGCTTACATGTCTTTCATTTAGTTTTGCGTTCTAGTTAAGTTTTGTAGTTATATTATATTATATTATTACAGTTTATTTGGTCATTTTTTATAGTGTTGAATCTTCCGATCTGAGTTGATATTTTTTGCAGATTATAAAATAAATTTCTCATCATAAAATTAAGAAAAAAAATAGGAATTGTAGTATTTGGGCAACAGCCTATTGTTTTATCGGAGTAAATACACAAATTATGTGTTGTCTTATAGCTTATTTATTAAAAAATAAATTTTGATTTTTTGTGGCATTTTTACAAAATATATATGTACTTTAAAGAAAATTAATAAAATGTATTAAAATTAACTAATTTTCAATTTATATTATCATCAGCTTTTAAAATTTATTAAAAATATTATAAAAAATAAAATTTTTTATATTATATATTCATATACAGAGTGATTCACGAAGAATGTAATAAACTTTTCGGATATGTTCAGAACTGGTAAAATAAAGTTCATATAAACATAGATTTGGGAATGCATCATTAGGAATATCGGCTGGTGAAATATTTCATCCTGGAACTAAACGCAAAAGTGGCGGGAGTTTCACAAATTCTCCCTTCGAATCGCAGAGCTTGGACAGTGTCCCTTGTTGCTGTATGATTCTGTTAATCGGGCGTGTTTCAAGGGTTTATTTTATTGTCGGGTCTAAGTTTCAAGCTTTGTTATTTTATGGACGGATTTGTGAATAGCCGTTCCATACCCGTTTGGACCAGCATTCTGAAAACCATTTCTGGTTCCGACATTTCATTCTGCGCCTTTGGTAAAATTAAACCTGTCTATTATTCTTGGTACCCAAATTAGGGCTAAATTTAATCGTTTTATATGAAATGTGATCTGGAAAATTGAAAAAAATAGGTCCTAGAACTGCATTTTTGTGAAGTTTTTGTGAAATCTGTGGTAAAATACAAAAGATTTGGGTACAATATATAGTGTTTTATGTTTGTCATAAAATAACTTTGTTAAATAGGTAATAAACACACATAAAGTATTAAACAGAATTTGTAGAGAATTTTATTTTGAGTAAAATGATATGAATAATCTTCACAAAAAATTAATATAAATGTAAGAATTTTGAATTTTATTAAATAGAAAATATATGAAATATAACTGAATTAGTTACGTATTAGGAAAAAAATGTTCAATATTTTAAAACAAAAGGATTAGATATTTAAAAAAATAATAGATTCAAAGACAAACAATAAAACCAACTTTCAAAAAATTAAATAAACTGCTGAAAATTTCCTCCGTCATAGTGGATACAGTACTGCCCGACGAACAGTATTTTTAGTGACTATCCCTATTTCAACAGGCTTTTTTTAATAATTGTACCGCATGAGATTTCTAATAAGTAACACTTCTCTTGTAGTACCACTTTTGTTCATTTGTTAATGATTTCTATTCGATCCAAAGGTACTGTAGTTCTGGGACTAATTTTGTAAATCTTTCAAGTCAAATTTCCTGTAAAAACATTAAATTTATCCCTTAGTTTGGCTACCAAGTATTACAGTCTGGCTTAATTTTACCAAAGACAAAGAAAAGAGGGTGAAATCTTTCACCAGCCGACAATTGATAACAAAGAGTCTCCGAAACTTATGTTTGTATGAACTTTCTTCTTTATTTCACTAGTAGAACATGTCCTGAAACTTTGTTACATTCCTTGTGAATCATTTTGTGTAACTTGTAATTTTATATAATTATATTTAAATTAGAATATACCTGTAATAAGAAAATTCAGGATGTTTTGAATATTACTTTAAAAAAACGTTAGAGTTTGCTTGCAAAAATTTGATTAAAACATAAATAAAGTAATAAAATTTTACATAAAAGAAATTAAAAAAAAGAAAGAAATAATCATTATAAGCAATTCCAATGAAGAAACAGAATAAAATTTCGCCGTCAGATTTATATTTCAAAGATAAAAATGTTTTTCATTCGAGAAAAAGGACTTAATAATGAAACTGTTATACGAGAATTCATCAGTAAATAATGATTTATATACAAATTAAAAAGCAAAATAAAAAATAAAAAAAGTTTTTAACAAGATAAAACCAAATAAAAACACAATTTTAAAAACTGTAAAAAAAATCATTGTTGAATTTTAATGTTAAGAGATGTTTAAAATAATAAACATTTTTATTAAAAAAAAAAAACCGGATATAATATATAGCAATTAAAACAAATAATATTATTAAAAAAATATTTTGTTTATTGTACTTATCTATCATTTTTTAAATTTTTATATTTTTAAAAAAGGCGTAAAATAATGCTGGCATAGATACGAGTAGTATACGTTTATATTACGTTACGTTTTTATACGTTGTCTTAATAAACGATTATTTTTTATTAAAGATATCAAAAAAATATTATAAAACTTGCGGTAAAAATAGATGAAATCTGTCCAATATGACTAAACGTTTTGTAATAAAAAAAACTACTGATTTAAAATTGATTATTTTATTAAAATACAAGTTACAAATTCATAAATATCGATACGAATGGTTGGGGAAAATGTATATTTTAATGTATAATAAAATATATTAGAAAATATAAAATATAAATTAAAAATATATAAAAAAATAAATATATTAAAAATATATATATTTAAATGTATATTAAAATATAAAAATCAAAACAATTAATGAATTAAATAAGGCGTTATGTTAATGATGTATTATTTAACAAAATACCTAAACCGTATTAAGGTCTAATAAATTCTGTCTTATAAATTAAAAATAATAATCAAAAATGTGCTCAGTCTAACCGTTAAATTTGTAATTTAAATATGCAATAATTCTATTGGTTGACGTACTTATATTTCTTTCGTATTTTATATTTCTTTTTTTTATTAATATTTTAAATATATATTAAAAAATTATGTTGACGTTAGTCACGTCGAATATTAATGTGTTTGAGATGGTTTTACAATTAAAAAAAAGACATATTTTTCTAAAGAAATATTATGAAAAAAGAAAATTATGTTTATTAAATGATTTTTGTTAAAAAAAAATGTTTGGTTGCAATACACTCCCAATTAATTTGAAAATGAATAAGTCTAAAAACTTCGTAATAAAGGTAAAATGTATTTTTAACCTTAAAGAGAGATCTTAATTCTTTTTCATTCAAACTGAGTAATCTATTCGTGTTTCTATTTATAGAAAATAAATAATATTTATTTACAGTACATTTCAATGTAACGTAATTTTTTGCACATGTAAAAAGAGTAAAAATTTCTAAAAACCTCCCTATAACTTCCTAATAATAATAACGTTTTAGTTTTTTTTTTTAACCTCCGACATCATCGTTAGGTATTGCTTAAAAGGATAAGATGAATGACAATTCTTGAAGTGTGTAAAAATTCCATGCCTGACCGGGATCCAGGATTCAAACCCGGGACCTCCGGATGAAAGGCCGAGAAGCTACCACTTGCGCCACGGAGGCCGGCAACTCCCTAATAACTAATTTATTTTTATTTTCAAATTGCTCAATATTGGTATTTTCAATCAAAAATATTAGGGGTTAAAAATCAGTTATTGAAAATAATGGTATCAATAATGCGTAGTTATTTTTACAAACTAAAAATGTAGTATATTCTTGTTTATAACTTAAATAAAAAATAGATTATATAATACTCTTTGCTGTTATTACTTCGATGATAAAGTGATATTTGTAAAATATTTAAATATTTCATACCAATGAAAGCGATGTACAATAACGGACACAAGAAAACGATTAACTTACTTCTTCTATAGTCAGCTAAACACAGTAGCAGCTATATAGTTTATAACATTACGTAATCGTTACAGTTCTTTATTCTTTCTGAAGAAGTTATTTTAAAATAATTTTCATTGCCATCGTAGTAGATGTTACGTTTAACTAGTATTATCTCCCTCTTGGCAGGTCTCATCTGAAATTTATATTCAACGTATAGAAACCATAATTTTTTGATGAAAAAATATTTAATAAGCAGATTAAAAACTTTATAAACTTATATCAATAATGAAAAAACGTTAATGATGTATGATCAAAACAAAAAATAATTTTTCATCGGTTAATTTCCTTCAGGAACTTAATGTAGCAGAAATATAATAATCTAATAATGGAATTAATTTTGTGGATATTAATTATATAAAATAAAAAATTTGAATTTTGGTATCAATGACGTATTTTGTTTAAGTAATACAAAAGATCTCTTTTTAATCGACTACAGCTTATTTAAAAGTGTTGATTATAAAAGCTTTACTTGAATCAAAGTCTCTAAAGAAGCTTTCAGCCAGAAACCTGTACTTTAAATTAGAGTCTCTGAAGAAGATTTCACTTTAAAGTGAAAGCTAGTTCAGACGTAGACAAGGGTTTTCGTACCTTTTACCTTAAAATAACATGTTCTGTTGAGGATTACAAAGTTTTTATAAAAGGAAAAAACTACTATTAATAAGAAGTGTTTACCATAAAGAAATAGTTACTGCAATAACTATTAATATCTTTACGCACATTAACAAAGAAAGAATTTTCTATTTTAGAGTATGATTTATACAATGATTAATTACGTAACATATACTGACCTATTAAATGTATTAAAACATAAAAATTAAAAAACCTATAAAACTATTGTTAAGATTAAATTTACTAAGAAAAAATACTTAAATTAAGTTTTTCTAACATGGCGCCGTTGGTAAAAATACAATTATTGTATTTAGTATAAACTGATTACAAATATATTATTCGTTTTCCTTAAGCGCTTTCGGCTATTCTGCCATCTTCAGGAGTAGTTATCATTTATGATTGAAATACATAAAAGTACAAAACTCGCATATTAAAATTATATAAATAACAACGATCAATTGTTATGTATATAATTTAAATGTGTGAATTTTATACTTTTATATATTCCAATAATAAATTATAACCCCTTAAGAATAGCCGAAAGTGCTTGAGGAAAACGAAAAATATTTTGGTAAGCAGTTTATATTATATACAATAAAAATACTTAAATTTTCTACACTACTTTACAAAATTACTCATATGTATCGTTAAAAAAAATATATAAATATATATATTTAACGGATATTAAATCATTATTCTTTAAATTGTAAAATAATTTTAAATAATATTTGTTGTATAGACACAACAAAAAATTTTATATCATAAAAATTAGTAGTCAGTATGTTTACGTAATTTTCTAAAATAAAATAAATAAATAAAAAACTGAAACAGTATTAAAAAAATATATAAATAAATGTATATACTCTACATTAAATACATCTATCTACTCCTGTATTTTTCAGAATTGAACGCTGGGAAGAAAGCAAGGGTGGGCTTAAATCATATGCTAATCTCAAACTGTATTACAGTATTTTACGAGTAAAATTATCTTATTTATGTATTGAAATAGTATATGTAAAACTATTTTTAAAAAAACTACAAGAATATTTTCTAGATTCGTTCCAAACGTCTCTTTAGCTTTAGTTGCGTATGTGTGTGTGTGTGTGTGTGTGGGCGCGCGCGCGCGTTTTAGGTGGTTTGTAGCTGTAAGGAAGCCCTACATAAGGCAATAATGCTCATTTAAATATACGAAGTTGATACTTCTTTGAGAAAATATTTTCACCATTATTAAATATTATTTTTAATGCTTCTCTCAACCATTATTAGTGACTACCTTCCTCCATTTAGAAGATAAAAATAAAATTTGATAGTTAATGTGACCTTTGTCCAGTTAACCGAAGAATTTTGTTACTTTTTTCTTGTCTATCCGTGGGAATCAAACTTCTCATTCTGGATGTCATTAAATTTTAAAGGTCAATTTGTAGTTTTAATCTAATCTTTTAAAATCGTTTAATTCGATTAGAGATTAAATTTTACAGCAGCACTTATTTTTTTTTATAAATTGTTACTTTTAAAGAAAAAAAAATTATTATCTTACTTCTATAAAAAAATTAACAAATTACCAGTAAAATAAAAAGTAATGTTTCGCTGATGGTATTAAATAGATTTCGAATTACCTAATATTTAGGCTTGTTAAACCAATAATGCTCTATGCAGTAATTAAAATGTGAATTTAGAATTATTTCATATTGATAGATAAATTGGTAAATATTATTTAAAGTTATTTTAAAATTTAAAGAATAATGATTTAATATCCGTTAAATATATTTTTATTTATATATTTTTCACTCTGCTTAATGATTTTCACTATAATAAAAGAAAAAGGTCATTAAAATTAGTAATAGATAAAAATTTCTTGATTTAATATTATTATTTGTAGTAATCTTCGTACTCACTTTAATTTAATTACACTTGAAAATCATTAAGATTTTGGTGAAAAGTCAACCAAAATTAGCCAATTTTTTATTTTATTTTTTTTCTGTATTTATATATTGTATTGTACGTAAATGGATGTAACAAAGAATAACATTTTTTTTTTTTTTTTTTTTTTGAAAATGTATATCGATATTAAATATTTTAACCGAGTTTCAATATGTAGTTATTATTGTAATAAAATGCATTTATTCAACTTTATAATTAAAATTTTATTATCTTTCTTTAAATTTCTGACGTAGCGAATAATGAATTCGACTATCTTCATATCTACTGATATGAAGATAGTCGTGGTGGTGGCATTATGTGTGATCAGCTATTGGTGCAACTGTTTGCAGTTATTGATGCAGCTACGGTACCACTAAAGTTTTATAGTATAATCTCAATTAAAAATAGAACCACAGTTATTTTTAATTAAATTTAATTGCCTGTTTTAATCTTACATTTCTTTTGTTTCATTTTAATTTAATTTACGGAACTCATCAACCAATAAAGTCATCAGCGATTGCAGTAGTAACTGTAAATATACCGGTAAACGTGTAGTCTTGAATAGACTTAGGCCGATCTTCGTGAGACGTGTGGTTAATTGAACTCCAGCTACTAAAGAACACCGGCATCCTTGATCTAGTATTCAAATCCGAATAAAAGCATATACCTTTACTCGGATTTGAATCTAAGAACCCTCGACTTTGAAATTTATGATGTCTTTGGTCTGGTAGATACTTGACTACACTGTTACTGAACTAGAAACGTTGAAGGAGAATTTATAAAGTTATGGAATCATAGCTGGTTGTGTCAGTAAAGTCATTATTTAATAAAATAAATTCTTTTAGCGTGATATATTTTTTTTATTTATATAAATTTTACGTGAATAATTTTAAATATCTTATTATTCCAATTTCTGATTGAAATATTGTTATTAAAAGTGTAATTTTGATAATACAACGATAATCCTTTGGTTTTTAACAGTTCAGGCAAAACGTTTTCTTTCTTGATGTTATACAAAAAGATATAATAGCCGTTTATACGTATGGTTGTGCGTTTATGTGTTTTATACATTTTTAAAAAATGAATATTGTACTTGTTTAGACCATGTAATAGTTTAGTTTAAGGGGGTTTTCTATTTTAAATTTAAATTATAGTAATTACATCGAAATCCTAATTTTGCAATAAAAATATAAATGAAACTATTTTTAAAAAGAAGAATTTCGTCGTAGAATATGATAATCGAATTAACAGATCCGTTTCGTAAAGCTATGTCTAATATATAAATGTAAAAAAAGGGGCTATTTATACTATTAAAGATCTTATAGCATTTTGAAGAAATTTGCAGTTGAAAATATTTTAAGTTTTGAAAAAAAGGGAAGTTAATGATTAAAAAAAAGAAAACTTATAATAGGTTTACGTATCTGTTAAATATTAGTTGTAATCATTGTTATATATATGTTTATAATAATCGTTTTCTTTGTTCCTATGATTTAACAAATTTAAAAACCCGATTGTCTAAACAATTTCGGAATTTGTAAAATCATAAGTTTATTATGCATTGATTAGAGCATTATTATTGTTTTTACCAATATATTCATTGCAATATAACCGTATAAAAATCTGCAGTTTAAGTTGTTTTATAATGTATTATTCGTAACTCAATAAAAAAAATACCCCACAAAAAAATTAGAAATTACTTCACTGATTTTAAGTTCTACTAGTAATAAAAATAGAGTAAAATGTAGAATTTTACGGAATCAAATAAAATTATTTACCTTTTACAGTAATAATAATAAAATCTAATATTAAATTTAATCATTGGAATCAATATTACCTTTTGCAATAAACAGAGACAGTCGAGTTTGATATCCCATTGAACTTGTCATCGTATCGAGAATTTGTTTGTTATATAAGAGATGAAATCTTCTGAAGAATACTTCTGCATTTTGCTTAGTTTGCCTATAAAAGTATCTATTCTTAATACCTCGTGTTATTGATAGAAATCATACTTATTTTGAATCACTCCAATCAAGTTAAAGAATCAAAGTTTTCGTTTTTTTACTCTAGCCGCATTACTGAAACAAAACAAAATTATTTATTTTATTTTTTAAATATTTATAAATATTTTTTTATTTATATTCCCATCAACTAATAAAGTCATAGGCGATTGGAGTGGTAAATATACCGGTAAACGTGTAGTCTTGAATAGACTTAGGCGGATCATCGTGAGACACGTGGTTAATTGAATTCCAGCTACTAAAGAACACCGGTATTCTTGATATAGTATTCAAATCCGAATAAAAGCATTTACCTTTACTCGGATTTGAATCTAAGAAACCTCGACTTTGAAATTTATGATGACGATTTTTATCTCTAGACCAACTCGGTGGGTTATTTTTAAGAATTATTTTAATTTATTATTGTAGAAATAAGGAAATGAAATTACTATAACTAAAATTCTAAAAATTAAATCTGTTTTATAAGGTTATTTAAAATTTACTATGTTATTTCAAGCGCATGAGAGATATTCGAATTTAGTTTATTTTATTTCCATAATTTAATTCCAGATTAACTAATAAGTAAAGCATTTGATTAATTTTCTACTACATCCTGAGTTTAAAAATTATGGTTGTTTGTGTAACGATTAGCCTGCTGGTTTCTAAATCAGGTAGTCTCAGGCTCGATTCCCGGAAAGAGACACATTTATCAGTTAACAATTTTAATCATTTTGGAGAAGATGAAATTAATACTATTTCATCTTCTCTGTTGAAATAGATGTAGAAGTATGTTTCTGGTCATTTTAAATAAAATACATATAATGCATTATGATTAATTACAACATTATCATTTACTGTATCTCTAAATGATAAAATTGTCTGCGTATTGCCGAATGAGTTTTTATTTAAGAAATTTATTGTGCGTATACGTAATAAAACAAATATTGTTCACTAGTAAGAGAAAAATTATCTGAAATTTTTTTCTTGAAATAAAAATACCTAAATTTAAATATTATTCAAGGAACTGAAAGCAAAATTTTCCCCTTTACATTAGTATACTTTTTTCTTTTCTGTACCCCAATATTAAAGAAGTTATTCTACCTACATTAAATTACCCACACAATTCCAAGTAGTTTCTCACTATTTTCTAGTTTCTCATTTCATCTAATCTTTATTCAAATCTAGTATCCTTAGTGTAGTATTTTATAAAAACAGAAGAAATTAACTATAACATTTACAAAAAAACAACGAAAACGTATTTTTTACGTAAAATGTTCTTTTTCACTGTATGATCACAATTTTTACATGATTATTTTTCGTGATATTTGTAAAAAAGTTATATACAAAGCACACACAACTTTGTACACTGAAATATTTTTATACACATCACATGAACATTTTTTTTTTTTAATTAATCTACATAAAAAATACCTAACTTATAAAACAAAAATTTAGCCGACTTGAAATTTTTGTAAGATTAAAATATTTGTAGGCCGGAGCGTAAAATATTTTTACTTTCCTCCATACTATACAATACTCACAAAAAAAAATTATATTAACTTGTATTATTACTATTAATAAATTAATTTCCAATATTCACAGAAATTAGTGTTATACTACATAATTATTTTTAAATTAATTTTTTGTATACGAGATTCTTGTTTTATATGGACAATCCGCAAAAAAAATATTATTTATATTTAATAAAGAACACTTACCAGTGTGGAAGATTTTTAAATCTTAATATTCAGTATTAATACATATATTATTTGAAAAATTCTTATCGCTGATTAATAAAAACTGATAAAATATTGCACATGGATAATTTTTCTTAAATGTTATGATTTTTATTTATACGATATAGGTATTATTTATATGATTGTTTTTTTTTTTTTTTGGTTTGTTAATATGATCGTTATAATAAAATATATAATTTGTATCACGGTCTATAGCATATACTAATTTTAGGCTATTTTGTTTACTATTAATTTTTGTACCTTTGGCGATAAATTGTTTACATTTAAGTATGTAAATAAAAGATTTATATAAAAAGCGTCATGGATAGTTTCAAACAAGGAATATTAATAAGGCTGCTGCAAGCAATATTATAAATATATTGATACAGTTTAGCGCTATGGTGGCGAAAATCTTAACTATTAGTCATACTGCATTCTAAACAACATACGACCATAATTGGTTTTTTTTTTTTTGTTTTGCTCTAGAACAAAAATTTACAATCGGTTTGTAAAAATATGTTAAAACTATTACACGAGAGAGGGTCATCCAATGAAACCCCCTCCCCCACGGAAAAAAACTGCAAATATTATAACAGAAACGTGTACGGTAATAAACATACTTATATTCATAAGCAAGATCCAATGAATAAACACTCATTATGTCAAAAGCACTATCATAAGTGGGTTCTATAACATGTCCAATCTATGGACAAGTTTTATCTATGTCCAGTATATTCAGTCCGCACATGATGTCTTTTATCAAATTGAAAATAAATACAGATAGATAAACGAAAGTATGAAAACAGTGTTAAACATTAATAAACAAACAATAATAGAGTTAAAACAACAAAAATAAGCGATAAAACAATAGATAATAGTCAACAAAAATAGTAAAAAGTTATTGTAAAAAAATTGTAATAAGAATAGTAAAAAACCTACTTGTAATGCAAGTCTTTTTGTGTAAGAGAATTAAAGCTTACTTTTAATTGCAGATTAAACTACACTAATTATTGTTACCATAATCATTAAGAAATTTATACAACTGATTTTTATCTTTACACTTGTTTCAAACTACAATTCATATTATCTGATATCAAAAGATATTTGAATAAAATTCTTCTTTCAAAGTGGACAATACTTTAATAAGTGAATATTAAAGGTTATTCAGTACTTTGGATGCGGTTCTTAAAAAAAATTAAGTTCTTATAATACCAACAAAATATAAACTTTTTTATTGAACTGTTCTAACCAGACAAAGAATATTCGTCTTCTCCAGTATGAATTTCGAATTTACGTGAAAATAACTAACAGGACCGTGAAACGTTGGCAATGCTAATTTGGAACACACGCTACGAATCATTCATCTCATCTTCTGAGGCAATACCTAACAGTGGTTCCCGAGGTTAATCATGTTCTTTAAAATAGAACAACAGTCGAATAGAAAAAATGAATTATGTGTTATAAAATAATTTCTTAGAATTGAATTTAACTCGAATTTTTATTTCTTTAATTTGAATTTTTAAGTTTTAATATTTAAATATATTGAATTGACTCATTTTAACAAATTTCTTATAACTTGGTTGTTTAAAACCGTATTTAATCAAATGAGATCCTTTTTGTTTTCCATAAAATACTTAAAATCTAAGCTAATAAACATCAAAATTTTATTAAAATAATACTTTACGTTTTATTAATAAATTGTAATTAATGAGCACCATTTTTATATTTTAAAACTTATATTTATACAATTTGTGAAGGATTTAAATTTAAAATTTTATGTAAATTACATAATATATTATATTTTTTGAATTTCTATTTAAAGGATAAAAACATAAAGAAAGAAGAAAAATTAAAAATAGTTCAATTAATTGTTAATAACATTTTTGTTATTTATTATTTTTATACTTTTATCAGGAACACGCAATTAAAATATTCATCGACCCACTCTTACTCTTAACTCCTCTCCCTCTTCTCCACCACTCCACGTCACTCTGTAAGAGTAATAAAAAGAGACTCTTTAAGAGTCTTAAAAAAACTTTATGTTAAATATTACTTCTCAAATGGTAATTAAAATGGTTTAAGTAAAATATTTAAAAAATATAGAACATAAATATAATTTATTGTATAAGAAATATTTTATTTAACGTATACGTACCTTAAGCATATATACCAGTGTACACTTAAATACCACTACATAATTTTTAAAAAAATGTGATATAAAAATTAGTATTAAAACACAATTAACAAATTAATAATTCATTATTTTATATTAAAAACACAATATTTCTTACTATAAATGACGACTTGATTATTTAAATATTTTCATTACTTTAGTAAATCAATAAATAATTAAACGTTTTTTACAGTTTTTTCTCTACAAAAATACGTAGCAAATAATCATACATTTCACCGATCTATTTGAAGTAACACTGAAGAGTAGGATGACAAGTAGCGATGTTTAACAGATGTATAGACTTGTAGAAGTATAAAAAGATATTGAATGATGATCTAACTAGGCTTATAGTGCAGGTATAAGTAGTGTGTGTGTGTGTGTGTGTGTGTGTGTGTGTTTTGTCAGTGAAGGGAGAGGAGAATGAAGTGGGGTTCACTTATATTAGTATACAACATAGTACTGTAGTATACCTAACATAACATAGAAGGTTAGGTTAGGTTAGGTTAGGTTAGCTTAGGTCAGGTAAGGTTAGGCAGTCAAAAGAGTGGTTTAACCCTTTCTCTCCTAGTGGTTGATGTCAAGACGAATAATGACTAGGTTCACTACTCACGTTTCGTGTGTGTGTTAGCGAAGACTAACAACTATCAAGGTGAATTATAAGAATAAATTGTAATACTGTTCATCAGTAACTTAAAAATTTTTTTTACGTTAAAAAACATTGAAATATTATTTTTTGTTAATATTAATTTATGTTAGGTTGATAAAGAACTAAAAACCTTTAGTTTTTATTGGATGCAATGATAATGGTAATGATTAATGTTATTATAGAAAAGGGTTAAAGATTCTCACGCTGATATTAGACCAACATATATTAAAAGTAGGACACATCTGTCTTTTCAAACCTCACCCTACTTACTTACCATCATCTCCTTCAACATAATACCTGCTTCAACTTCTTTCATATAATGTGTTGTAAAATTTTTCATATTGCATCACTGGTAGTCTTAATTGCAACTATTCTTTTTTTTTTAAATTATTGAATAAAATTGAATTTTAAAAACGGAAAATATTTAAGAATAAATAAAATATCCGGAAATTATTTGCGTGTAAAACTCGGGGGAAAATAAGAGAGGAAAAGTTACAAATTCAATTAAAAATAGGTGTTAATTTTGACGTAAATGAAATAAAGTTAACTATTTTATTTATTATGAAAAATCTGATGTGGATACCAGATGACTTCCTTGTATGCCTATAAATTACATAAACACATTTTTAAAAGTACATAAAATTTTATTTCATTAATAACTTCTGATTTTTTTAAATATTTTGATTAATGAATTATTATTTATTGTAAAACGTTCTTTTTTTTCAATCAACGGTTAATTATTAATAAATCAATATATTTAAATTAAATTTAAAAAAACAAGAAATAAGGTCTGATTCGAACCGATGTGTCTTCCTCTTGTAAGATCCAAATATTTCATTAATTAAAATTTTAGTTGGCTATAACTCTGGAACCAGGGAAAACAAGTACCACTTATGATATATCGTTGAAAAGCTCTCAATAAGGGTTTATTACTGCAGTTAAGAGAAAGTTAAAATTCCAAATGTTTTGATTTTGGGCTTTTTTGTACACTTTTAGTCCAATCAATTGCAATCAAAAGGGGGGAGGTGCACAACTAGATATTACGACAGTCCTAAATCCAAAATTTCAACATTCTATGGCTAGTCGTTTTACAGTTACGTAACATACATACGTACGCACGTACGTATATACGTCATACCAAAACTGGTCGTAAAGGGCTCGTCCAAATGATAGCGGTTGCAAACGCGCGTTATTGAGGTACACAGAATTGCATGGAAGAGTACGCGTTCATGGGTACTCTTCCATGCAGTTCTGTGTACTTCACTAACGCGCGTTTGCAACCGCGCGTTAGCAAACGCTATCATGTGGACGAGCCCTAATGGTTTCAGGGATAGTCAATATGGATATTTCCGTTGAAATCTGAAAACTGAGTTTTTTTGCGATTACCATAAACAAATAAAACTATGTATGATTATCTTTTTTCATAAATTGATACAAACATTAAAATTCCCTCAATAAAATGTGATATAACGTGTTTTGTGATATTTCTAACCGACTTCAAAAAAAGGTGGAGGTTATCAATTCAACTTTATTTTCTTTTAATGTATGTTACTTTATCTCCGACGTTAGTAAACCGATTTTGATAATTTTTTTGTAATCGAAAGACTATATTTTCGGAATGGTCCCAATATCGTCAGATATTAATTACCAGCGGATTTTAATTATGATTGGATTTTAACCAAATCCGATGATAATCTTAGGAAAAATACCAAAAAAAGCCCAACGAGTCGACACCCTTAGCCGCTGAGCGTTCGTACCAGTACCAAGTTACTCTGTTTCCTGTATGACTAGGATATTAATAACAGTCATTGTTTTTCAACATCATTGTTTCTCAAACCTTTTTGCCCATTGACCAGGTTGAGGACCAAAAATCCTCTAGCGCCCCCAAAATTTTTAAATTTACCGTCTGTTAAAGGTAGTAATTGCAATTGCTGTTTTTAAGATGCTCTCTTAAAAAAGGCAATTACAATTATTGTTTTTAAACGTGGTATATCTAATTTTAAGCTGTGAGCGGGTGATACATGTTGCAGTCTCAATCTATAAAGATTTCAATACTTCGGTACAAAATGTACAAAAGCCAAAAACTGTAACGCTATATTATAGACCTCACAATTTGTCATTATGGCTAGATCAAACCCCTTTAATTTCCATATTTATTTGTATCAATACGTTGCTTAGATTGTGAGATACGCAGCATTAAAGAAAGTGGCATTTCCTCTTTAAAGCGGAATATTTTCGGTTCATAAAAATCGTAGAGAGGTATACGAAATTAAAGCTAAATTCTTAAGCTTTTAAAAAATTTTATGTAGTTTACTGAAAAAATTTCTTTTCACCTATGCGCTCCATCAAACAAGAAGAAAAACTTTCAAATTTAAGAAAAATGTTCTTCTCGCAGGTTCTTATTTTAATTTCATGATTTTTGAAATTGAAGTACACTGTCAAAAAGTAGAATATGCAAGTTTTAATTTTTTCGTCTCTCTGAACCTCTTGGTTACAAAATTAAAGTAGTTTGAATACAATCATTTTTTATCATAAAATATAGGTGTGTCCCTAATTTTTTTACTAGTGTAGCAGGTAGTTAATTTTAGTTTGAAATATCAGGAAAATATAAGTTTTCCTTTTTTTTTTAATCAGCCGTTGCCTTCCTGGACCGCCTCAACGCCCCCAATCCTGATTGGGGGCGTTGAGGCCTTCTACTGCTCCTCTGATGGCCTCCAGCGCCCATAAAGAGACGTTATCGCCCACTTTCAGAACGACTGGTTTTTATTATCATTGTTTAATCTCCGTGGAAATATTCATGACATTTCTTTCTTTATTTTTCTTCCTTAAACAATCATTCCTTTTTTTCGTGGCTAATTTCCTGTAAACTCCTTATAAATATTAAACCTACATATTTATATTATGCAATAGTAAATTTTAATTTCGCAATATTAAATAAATAGAAGCGTACAACAAACTCCAAACCAAAATCTCTGTATGAAGCACATTAAATATAATTTTTTTATAGTTAGTTCTATAGTTATTCTATAATGTTCTGTAGTTACATAAGTTTACTCGAGTTAAAAAAACTTTTAAAACACTTTTTTTAACCGGGTACTCACAGATTTTGTCAAAAAGTCAACTCGCAATAATGAAACCTATAAATTGTATAAATTACGCAACAGCATCATTCATGTCGCTTTCTCATCATGTGGTCTCTTTAATAACTTATTTGGTTCCAAATCAGACAAGGCGAGGTGCCCTGTAAAGTTTTAAGTCGACTACGGCAGACATAAATCTGCCTCTTGGTAAACTTTTTCTTGCCAAGGTCATTCACTGCCCGGTCAAGAGTTGTACCCTGCAGTTTGTGAACAGTTATAACTCAGCTTAATATTTGAGGTAGCATTCTGCTTTCAACATCTCCGTATCCCTTTGTCGCTTGCAATGTTGTACAAACTGATGAAATGGGTACGCAACCATCAACATTTTTCATTCTGAGACCAATAGTTTTCATTCTGAGACCAATAGTCTCGTCATCAAATTTTATGAATACAGCTTTCGGTAACTCTCCTTCTTCGTATATCAAGCCGAGGCGGCGAGAACGTTGCTTTTGCATTTTGATTGACAAACGTTTGTGTATTAAATTGAAACAGTGAGCATGACGCTCATTCCGTAACAATCGACTGTTGTACGTTCTCATTTGTGAGTATATATTGTCACTGTTGAATAATTTTTGCGGAAATATTCATGGCGTTTCTTTCTCTATTTTTCCTTAAACGATCATTCCTTTCTTGGCAACTTTCTTTTAAACATCGCTTTCTCATTTATGCAGTGCGTTTAGTAGGCCTACCCATATTTTAATTATATGATAATATATATATATATATATATATATATATATATATATATATATATATATATATATATATATATATATATATGTATATATGTATATATATATATATATATATATATATATATGTATATATGTATATATATATATATATATATATATAGGTACTAGATACCACTAAAATTTATGAAATAAAAACCGACTTCAAAAAATAATAGTATTAAAAAGTGTAAATTAATTATATTTTTATTTATTTACTAAAGTAAAAGTATTTACAACAAATAACTGTTTTTGAAGTCGGTGTCAGCCAATCAAGTTAAACAAAAAAAAAACCTATATACTGTAATACAAATCCTACTTCAAACAATGCAAAATTGGAAATTGAAGTTTTACTACAATAAAATGAGATGTACAAAAATGTAATTCAACAGAAAAATGCGACATACAAAGATATGATATAAGAATACTTTATAACTGCTTAGATACATATATTATCACCAAGTACATATGCCTTAGCCAACTCAAGATGAGGTATGATCGTGATACGCTCTCTCGTATGCTGTTGAGATCTCATTTTACATTCGGGAATCCCGTTTAGCCGCTTTAGCCGTCTAGCGGTCGGTTAACGTACTAACTTTAAGTAACTTTATATTTAACTTGTGTTGGCTGCAACCGTCTTCAAAAATAGTTGTTTGTTGTAAATACTTTTACTTTCGATAATAAATGAACATATAATTATATGTTACTTTTTAGTACTGTTATTTCTTAAAGTCCGTTTTTATTTTTATTTTTTATAAATTATTTTATTATAGTTTTAAGTTAATAATTTTTGAAGAATTTACTGTACACGCTAGGTCCATTACTTTTAATAGAGCAAGTGAAATAAATTGTAAGCTAAATCTTATGTATAATCTATCGTAAACCAATTTTTTCCACTACATAAGTAAAACTACAATTGGATTTTTGTTTTATAGACCTAGATTCATCATTTTTGCTGTAGGAGGAAACAAAATAATGATTTTGTATTATAGAAAATAATAGAATAGTGCCTGGGGGGAAATTTTACCTTTAATATATTATAGTACATACGAGAAATTCATACATATGAGATTCATTGTATGTACGAGTACATACAATGAATCTCATATGTATTCTACCATGCTACGAAGTTAAGGTATCCAAGGAATTCAGTAATTGTTAACATTTTAAATATAGATCTGAAAACAAAAGACCTAGCTCATTATGCACTCAAATTAACAAAATCTAACGATACAATTAAATTGAATTAATAAAGTGAAAACTAAAAATGAAATTGAATTATTGATCGTGATTGATTTTGAAAAGTCCCCGATGCTAAAAATAATTTTGCTTTATTAGCAGTTTATTGTTTCAGGAACACTGGGAAAATATTGTTATTGACTTATAGTATCGTGAGGTTATATTCCTAGATTTAATTTTTTTTTTTGTATTTGAACAATTTGTTCAGTTTCTATATATAGACAAAATACACAAAACGTTAATGTAGAACTTCTTCTATATTAACATAATATAAAACCTAACTTATAGAAAAAAATATTAACTTAATATACAGAAAACCAGGTGTCGCCTGTGTTTTCAAATAGTATTATTGTGAATAGTATATTTACAAACTAGGCGGTACCTGGGTAAGAAATAACAGTCCACGCTCTTTACGGTAATTGCACCAGCGGAAAATTTGAATCTGAAGATTTCGTGAATTATCACGAAAAATCGTTACAAAAAATAGCGTTTATTCTAATAATACAACAAAAAAAAATTACTGTAAAATTTAATGTAAGGGATAAAACGCATTTACCGTTGCTTACTCCATCGCAAATACAAAAAGAGAAAAAGCCAAAGCTATTAAAACTAAAAAAATATGACTTCGTTTTGTTCGGTCACATGGCTGAAAATGTATATTATAATAATAAATTGATATATTTTAATTATAAAAATACAAGCACAGAGTTAATTTTTTGTCTATGTTATTAATGATCATTGCTTTATATTATAAACCGAATGTGTCTAGTTCATATTTTATTAAGTTATAACTTCCATTATATTCAGCCTGTACAAATGGTGTCAATTTTAACTTCAGGAAAAAATTATCTGTCATTTCTTGGGTTATCAATCATCCTTATTGTAACACATTTATCTCTCCTATGAAAAAAAATTCTATGTTAAATAAATGTTTAATTAAATTTTCAGGAAATTTTCACAGCAACTTTCTAAAATAAAATAATAATAATAACAACGATAATAATGTGTATCTTCAAACTGCAATAGTAATAATCGAAGAACGTAAGAAAGAAGCCGTTATAAAAATGGTGTCCTGACAAGGATGTTTCCTATTCGCATTACTTTTTAATTTTTATATAGAACTAGTCGTTAATGATGTTAAAGAACAATTTAGATCCTGAGTAACAGTTCAAGGTAAAAAGATAAAGATGTTACGATATCCTGACGATATAGTAATTCTAGCTGAGAGTAAAAAAGATTTAAAAGAAACAGTGAATAGCATGGATGAAGTCCTACGCAAGAACTACCGCATGAAAATAAACAAGAACAATATGAAAGTAATGAAATCTAGTAGAAGTAATGTAGATGGACCACTGAACATAAATTTAGGAAGATAAAAAATTATGGAGGTAGAAAGATTTTGTTATTTGGGAAGTAAATTACTAAAGATGGACCAAGCAGGAGAAATATAAAATGCCAAATAGCACAGTCGAAACAAGCTTTCAGTCAGAAATACAATTTGCTTACATCAAAAATTAATTTAAAAGTCAGGAAAAGATTTTTGAAAGTATATGTTTGGAGCGTAGCTTTATATTGAAGTAAAACTTGGACGATCGGAATACCTGAGAAGAAAAGATTACAAGATTTTGAAATATGGTGCTATAGAAAAAATGTTAAAAATCAGATGGGTGGATAAAGTGACAAATATAGAGGTGCTGCTGTGAATTAATGAAGAAAGAAGCATCTGGAAAAATAGAGCTAAAAGAAGAAACAGACCTACGGCCACGTGTTAAAACATCCTGGAATAGTCGCTTTGATATTGAAGGAACAGGTAGATGGGAAAAATTGTGTAGGCAGGCAACGTTTGGAATATGTAAAACAAATTGTTAGGGATGGAGGATGTTGGGGGTATACCGAAATGAAACGACTGGCACTAGATAGGTAATATTTGAGAGCTGCATCAAACCAGTCAAAAGACTGAAGACCAAAAATAAAAATAAAAATGATTAAGACAACAGAAAATATAAATTCTAAGAAAACGTTAGAAAATCTGGTATAACTTTAGTTAAATATTTCAGAAAAATCTTTTGAAAATTTTTTATAATTTTTGGAACTGTTTTTCTTCCTTTTCATAATACATTAAAAACGTAGTATGTAATTTTTAATATGACGAGTATTCTAGCGGCGAATATTAAGAAAAATATTTAGTCTAAAGAAAAAACATTTTTTATGTATATAAAATTTCTATAAAATATATTCTCAGAGCTAAAGTATCAAAAAAATTGTTTAGTTAAGAATGGGACAAGCCCTAAGGAAATTTTTATATAACGTTGTATAACCAGTTTCAAGACATTCGTTTAAAGGTAAAATCATCCTACAAAAAATTATGTTAATTAAATTCTATATGTTTTTAAATGTATCTGATACCACTGACACTAATTTTTGATTGCGGTAGATTTTATTTATTTATTCTCATTAAAATCTGATGAATTACAGAAAATTTGAGTTTTTTAACTGTATATAATAAATGAGGTGTTTCAAAGTTCCCAATTTTACATTTTATTTCTAATACTCCTACTTTATATTATGTATATTCAAGTTTTATCGTCATTAAATGTACCGATTTCCAAAATTATTATTTTTCATTGTTTATTAATTATTTATTAATTCTTTTTTATTATTTTGTAGATGTAAGTTTTTCTTGTGATCCAGTTGTAAATTTTTCACGTATAAAAAGTACAATTATTTTTAGCGAAAAAATACATTTATTTTTAAACAAATATTTTTAAACTTTCCTACATTATGACTGCTTGGGGATAGAGTCATCATTGTCATAATTTGGTGCTTTACCTAGTGACAGGTCCCTTACGCCACCGCTGTCTCCATCTATTTTTGTCTTCAGCCTTCTCCTTCATACTCTTGTAGTTTCCAATCTTCAACTCATCTATTAACTTTAACCTTTTTCTTCCTAGCTTTACTGATCCTTCTTTTACTAACCCTTCCAATGCATTTGTCAAAATTCCACTTTTTCTAACCAATTATCTTAACCAGTTTCCTTTTCTTTTGTGCATAAGTGATTTTTTTTTTTAATCCTTTTCATTATTTCTTCAATCCTCACTTTATCCATCCATCTTATTTTCTCTATTCTTCTCCTTGAAAGAATACTATTCTTCTCCTTCTTCCTCGTCGTCCACGTTTCATTTCCTTACATAACATTTGGCTAACCTTTTCCTTAACTCTTAAGTGCAAAATTTTACTACATAGTAATTCCCTCTTATAGATTATCTCCTTTGTCATCAACTAAGGCTTTCTTAGTTTTGGGTATATCGACTTATTACTGTATATCATATGATATTGTATATCTATTATAGTGATAGATAGCTTTATGTCATTATGTAATATTGAAAATATTCTCACCCAGAATTAATTGGATAATTTAAGGTAAAACATTACATATTTTCCACATTCCAAAGACCCTTAGCTCACGCTCCTTAGCCTTTTGTTTATTATTTCTTAGGTTCTTTAGTCATTTTTCCGCATTCATTCCTTTTCTTATTTCCATCAAAATGAAGTAAATAAAAAAAATGTACATATATTTCTCCATTCCGGAGAACCTATTCAAAGTCGATAGCAAACTGCATCGTTTCTTTGTATTTATTTTCTTTATAACATAACGAATTCGTTTCTTGCAAACAGATTATTTTCAAGTCCATCATATGTTTTAGGACTATCCAAATTATTAATTAAAAATGAACTAAAAAATATAAAGTATAACTTTGCATTTAAAAAAAATAAAATTTACAAATATATCTGTCCTAAAATCAAATTTTTTTAGTTCTTTAAATATTAACATTTTTAAAGTAAATAGATTGTTTTTTTCGGTAAATTGTAAATGAGTTTTTTTCTAGTTTTAATGCAAATCATTTCAGGTTTTTATAAATTAATCCAAAACATGATTTTAAATACCTCTTGGATTTTTATGGATAGATTAGGTTATTATTGTGAGCATTACATTTAAAATAAAATAATTTCGAAAAACAAGTTAATATTTTTGTTGTGAAATTCTCTAAAGTAAATCGATTTAAGCCTAGCTCTTTAGTATGACTTTTAATAGTTTTTACTTCTGGGTTCTGTTCCTTCTGAACTATTTTAGGTTTTAATATAACGGTATATTCTAACCGGAAAAACCTACTATAAATAATATCAAATGAAGAGATATTCTATTAAATAATATTGCACTTAGATATCTGATTAAATTTTATTAAGGTTTCTGCGTTAGCATAGCAATGCATAAACATGTAAGTGCAAGTGTATCACTGTTTGTATGTGTCTTACAAATCCCTATCCCAATAAGCATAAATCATATCGTACATTATGATATTCTAGAACATGAACTGAATGATAAATGACCAGTTACATCCCCTTTAATCAAACACAGGCGCGCACCTGCCTGTACATCTATAAAAAGGCATATCAAATAAAACTAATAATTGTAGGTTTATGAGTTATATGAACTAACGATTGCAGATTTAATGATAAAAATAAATATAAAATTCAATAAATGTATCTCTTATGTAAATCGGTACAAATATCTATGCTAACTAAATATAAGGAAAACTAACGACTGTAGAAAAATAAGTGAAAGTACTGTGAAAAAGGAATAAGAATATATAACGGTAACGCAAGTGTTGTTTAAATTAGTTTCATTTATTTTTTGACGTGTGCTGTTTGAATGTACGTTGACTTAATACTGAAGATAGTCTACCGAATGAGGGAACCTACATGTCAAGTAATGTGATGTAATGCCATGTCTTCGTGGTTGAAAATTGAAAGAATTGTCTGCATTCAGAAACCATCACTATCGTAACTAACATATAATATCTTCTCTCTTTCACACTCTACCTCTTGCTTTCTCTTTACAATGCTCTAACGCAATATTAAATAAAAAAAAGATGTATCAATAATACATACACGTTTACTGAAATTTATTCAATTTTCAAGCACGTGAAAATCATTCTTTTCATTTTGAATTTATTATTTATTCATAAATATTTTTTCTACTTGTGGGAATGTTAACAGCACCAATTAATATTTGTGAGTAAAATATATATTTGAATGTACATACATGGATGTATTTGTGCATAAAGAGTATATTTTATAGGTATGTAAAAATTATTAAATACTACTTATTAAAAATTACAATATTGATGTAAAATTGTACTAAAATTTGTAGTAAGAGTAATAAAATTCTGACACAATTAAACCATACATATATAAAACAAACTGAACTTCTAGCTTGACTTCGCGGTAATTTTTATTTTTAATTAGTCTGTGCAGACTTAGGTTGGTCAGTCTGATTAAGTGTGAGTTGTGTAAAAATATTCTACGAGGTTGGTAAAAAAAAAAAGAAAAGATGTTAGGATTAAATTCACGAAACATGGATGTAGTCGGGAAGATTAGTCGTTACAACTTATAACTATTTTAGATATACTATATATATTATATATTAGATATACTATATATATATACTCTATTTTTAGATATACTATACGGAGTATATTTAAAAAATTCCTCACTAAATTATTTAGTTTTATCATAAATCACTTATAAGGAACTGAATTAATAAACCCCTACAATTATGTCTATAGTTGATTTTTCTCTGTAGTCGTGGTGTAGATACTATACTGCATAATTTTACATAATTATGAGTAATATTATGTATTATTATCTCTTCTGGGATAATCTTTTAACCTCAATATGTTTACTCTATTGATTTGTTAACTGTTTTAAATGTTCCACTCTTTGTCTTCCTTTACTGTCTTATACTCAGCCTACTCTTTATTAACTAAGTTACCATACCTCAATAAATAGCTCAACTATTTGTATACTTTATTTCTTTTGCTTTTTTCTTAAGACACCACTTTGACTTCCGTTAACACATAATTTATGTTCCGATTTGCTATTTTCCGATTCAAATGTTTTCAAAAACTTCTTTCAAATTTTTAGATCTTAATTAAAATTAACAATTTTTTTTTTTAAATAAATATTCTCCTTGATGGTGCAAAATCTGATTTTGTTATTTGTCTTAATTCATCCGCCCTTTATTAACTTAATATTTTTCTTACTTAAAAAGTTTTGAAAAATTTTTAAAACAATCATCCTAAGCCTGACATCAATTGGTTATTACTTTTGAGAAATGTTTTCCTATTTGTTTATACCTCATGTTTTTAAGATTATGAAATCTAATTTAGACATATTGTAACTTAATAATGTAAAATCTTCAAAGCTTTATAAATTATGCATACAATTATAAAATGTTACACTTGAATTTGAAGTATTTTATATAATTACATTGTACTGTAAAATAGACTGGAAAATAAAAAAAGCGTTCGTACACTTATATTTACCTTATAAGATTACCTTATATTTACAAATCATTGCAAATGTTGAATGCTCAATCTATTGATTCATGTAAAATAGAGTGTATAAGGTTAGCTGTATATATTTATTTATTTAGCGTATGGCACTAAGCTAAGCACTAAGCAACACAAATTACAGTCAAAAATAATAAACAAACATCTAACAAATTAATATAACCTAGTGATTCTGGAGTCGCCATCAGGAAATCTTCAGGAGTTCCTTCACAAGCTGTCCTAGGGCAAACTTCTGTGATGTGTTTAACAGTTTGATTTTCACCATACTTGAAAAGAGGCGTCGGTGCTTTACCCCATTTATACAGGAAATAGGTGCACCTACCATGCTGAGTTCGTATTCTGTTTAACGTTGAACATGTCTTACGTGGCAAGTAAATCCCGGCGGCTTTTGAGTAATAAATGGAATTTGGTTATTCTGCTTTGTGGTCCATTCTTGACACCAGACGTCAGTCAAGTTGAATTCTTCCTCTGTCGCAGAAATTGCTGTTTTGATAAACGGCTTCTAGATCGAAGGCGACCATGATTGGCATCCTCAATGTCCTCATGTATTGGTAGGTTTCGATTGTCCATTCTTCTTGTACTCTGTTATAAGAACCTTCATACGGCGCAGATTCGGGGGTGGTATGTGGCTCAATACTGGGAAACATTCGACAGGATTAGACCTGATAACCCCGACAATCATTCTCATAGTGTTATTAAGTTGAGCATCAATTCTATACTTAACTTAAGAACTGTTAAGCCACACTGGCGCACAATATTCCGCAGCCGAGAAGACGAGGTTCAGAGCCGATTGCGTAAAGTGGAAGCCGATGCTCTCCATATTGTTCTACAGAGCGTATGTATAATGTTGTTTCTCGTTTTCAATTTCTCTGCAGTTTTCATTAGGTGCATCTTAAATGAAAGCATTCTATCAAGTTCACGCCTAGTAATTTTGGTGTCTTATTGTGAAAGAACCATGTATTCTCGAATAGACTTTTAAGCTCCCTATTAGCGAACTTGTTATTTAGATGGAAGCATGACACCTCTGTTTTACTAGCATTCATTTGATTGGAGGCGACATCTTCGGAAGCCCCTTCTCAGTTTCTCCCGGTCGGCCATCAGGACCTTCTCCGACTCTTCAAATGATCTACATTTTGTTGTTAACACCCAGTCATCGGCATAGCCATGCTTTTTAGATCTTGTCTCTGGCATGTCTGCAACATAGAGGCTGAAAAGGAGAGGCGCAAGTAAAGAAGAGGCGCAAGTACCGACCTTTGTGGCAAGCTATTCTTGAGTTTTCTTGGTGAGCTTATATCGGATCTCATGATAACTTGGAACATTCTGTCGTTCAGCATGTTATTAAACAGGCGACTCTTAATTTGCATGCGATTACACAAAGGACCTAAAAAATCATGCCTTCTCTCCAGACAGTGTCGTAAGCGGCTGATAAATCAATGAATACAGCGAGGTTTTATTTAAATTTCTTTGGAACCCCACTTCAGTGTGCGTTGTGAGCGAGAGAAAAGGTCTTGGCTTTAACATTCATTCATAAAAATAATATTATATATTTTTTTTACTTTCAGTTAGAGTATGTTCTCTAATAGACACATTACCAAAGATTATTTTCAACAATTCAGCATAATGTGGCGTCTTTATACGTAACGGTTTATAGAGAAAAACAGGAGCCACAACCACAGGATCGGAAGACGCAATGAAAATAATTTTATTAAAGATACAAATGTGTTCAGTGGTTTTACAAGAGAAATTACTGATAATATTCTACAAAGAGTAAACAAGAAAAAAATGTATCAACTATGCGTACCGAAAAAAAATCTTATTTTAGAAAATTAAAGAAGAGAAATCAGAGAACACAAAGCAAAAGAAATTTTATTTTATTATGTTTTAAATATTAAATATCTTAATCATATTAATACGTAATATTTATGGTTTATAAAATTACACAGACGCTTTGAACCTTGTATATGGAATATGGAAGTGGAATTTTGTAGTGCATGAAAAATACCATACTTGACTGGGAATCGAACCCGGGATTTCCAGATAAATGATGCTACAACTCCGCCACGAAGATCGGTGAATAATTATAAGTATTACTTAAAGTATTATTATAAGTATTTATTATTACATCTTCATATATATATATATATATATATATATATATATATATATAAACATGTCGTGAGTGATTCATACAAACGCCCAGAAAAAAAACTACTGATGAAATGATAAATCGATGAAAATTTGTATACATGTCTTTCTTACGATGTATGTGAACATTAAGAAAGAATTTTAGAAATTCTGAATTTAAAGGGTTACAATAGAGTAACAATGAAATTTACGTTTTCCTTTTTTTTTATTTCTCATTACCAAATGAAAATATCTGTTTGATTTTTGATGTGTGTAATCATCATGTGAATATCTAAAAACCAATTTTTAGATTTATTGTAATTTGGCCTTGAAAGGGGTGAAGAATGGTAAAAAATTATGAACAATGATAGCAAATGTTTTCCATCTCCGACTGTATTAAATGAGATATTCAGTCGATTTGAGCTTACTAATACTAAACAATTTTAGCGAGAAATTAGAAAAATACTAATTTTTCGGTAAAAATTGAAATTATCAATTCGATTTTTGGTGTGTATAATCTTCATTTCAATATCTAAAAAAAATTTCTAGATTTTTTGAAAATCGTCCTTGAAAAGGATGAAGAGGGGTAAAAAATGTTGAACAATGATTGCAAATTTTCTTCATTTCCTTCTACACCAACGAGATATACATTGGACTGGGGATTGCAGATACTCTTCAGATAAATATCTAAAAATAATTTTCGGGTTTTTCTGAATTTCAATCTTTTACGGGGTGCGATGATGTACGGCACGGCGGATCAACCAACACCATTGTCACTGCTACTGTATATGCGACTATACTGTACTATACTGTATACTGGCTGCACCTGTCTTCAGTTTCTTGACTAAAAATCATAAGTTAAAAAAAATGACCGTGATGGGTAACTATATGGTTACTATAAGTAATCATATAGAGCGGACAAAGCCGCGACGGGGATGCTAGTATATTTACTAATATATGGTGTTTCATTTTAATCACCCAGTTGATTTTCTTGTAAACTACGCACAGTACAAAAACATAACCTAAAGTTACTCAGAACGAAGGGGGAAACTTCATGGTGACCTTGGATTTGTACTTGAAATTGACCTTTACCGTTATTTCAAGGTTTTTATTTTTTTAATCTTGTTATTTAACCTCCGGGACCACTGTTAGATATTGATTCAGAGTATGAGATGAATAATTTGTAGCGTATGTAAAAATGCCAGCCTGACCGGGATTCAAATTCGGGACCTCCGTATGAAAGGCCGAGACGCTACCACTCCCGCCACGGAGGCGTAATAAGGTTATTTCAAGATTAACACGATTGTTTTAAAAGGAATGACCTACTTTTTACCCCACCAATAGAAAGAGCAGAAAATTTAACTTTGAAATATGTCAAACATATAACCTTGGACCTTTTTTGATGGTCATAGGGCTAATTATCAGAGATAATTTTATACGGGTGATAATGTTGTACGGAAATTATGTTATATGCACGTTTTTGTTCAATATTACTGGAATGTTTATGTCCCAGTCCAGTAATCTGGCTACCTATGGGACAGTGAAATGACTTTACACTACCGCATAACATTATCACTGATAGCCATATCACTTTCAAAAATATATTTCACCATATCATTTGTTTTACCATATATTTAAATGTAAATTTTTTTGTTCTTTTCATTGGTGAGGTCAAAAATAGGTCATTCCATTTCAAAAAATCGTGTTAACCTAGAGATAAGGTCAACTTCAAGGTCAAATCCAAGGTCACATGAGGTGTCACTTTAATATGAGTTACTTTTGTTTAGGTAATTTTCTTTGTATTGTGCGTAGTTTATGAGAAAATTTTCTGGGTTGAATAAACTGAAACAATATATATATATATATATATATATATATTGTTTGATGGTTGTTTGATTTCGAGATATCCATATAATTGTAAATTTTACTACATTTTTTTGTTGAGAATTTTTAGAAGTAATTTTTTTTCTTCGTTGTACGAAGTAAAGGAAGTTTTGTGATCGCGAAAAATTTCCGTTTCCAGATTTCAACGGAAATATCCATTTTTTCAATCCCTAAATCCATTTGACCATTTTCGGCGTGACGTCTGTACGTACGTATAACTTGCATAACTGAAAAACGACTAGCCATACAATGTTGAAATTTTGGATTTAGGACTGTTGTAATATATAGTTGTGTATCTTCCCTTTTAATTGCAATCAACTGGACGAAAGTCTCCAAAAAAGCCCAAAATTCCAAAAAATTGGGTTTTGGACTTTTATTTAACTTCAGTAGTAAGGCCTCATTGAGAGCTTTTCAACAATATATCAAGTGGTACTTATTTTTTCTTTCGTTCCAGAGTTATTGCCAAATAAAATTTTAATTAATGAAATATTTGGATCTTACAAGGGAAAGACACATCGGTTCAAATTCGACTTCATTTCCTTTTTTTTAACTTTTTTTTAATTTATATATATTGATTTATTAATAATTATTAACCTCTGATTGAAAAAAAATACAATAAATAATAATTCAAAACAATAAAAAAAATGAAAAAGTATCAGAAGTTTTTAATGAAATAAAATTTTATGTACTTCTCATTAAAAAAAAAAAAAAATGTGTAAATGTAATTTAATCGGCGTACAATGAAGTCATGTGTTATCCAGATCATGTTTTTTAATTTTCTGATTAATGTCAATAATCGTTTTGCATTGTTATTTCTATATACAACTAACTGTTCACTGTGGAATTATAGTGTGGCGTGGACTCAATGACAGTTTGATTTTATATTTAATAATTTTATGAAAAATAAAAGTTGCTTTAAAATAAGTATTTAAATTAACTTTGGTCATTAATTAAGAACTAGGACAAAGCTTACACTAAATTTATTTTTGACAATTATTTGAAAATATCATTCTAACTAATATCATTATTTTTGTGTAACGCATTTAAAAATACAGAAACAAGATTTTAATATTCTATTTAAAAAAAATCTGTCTCATACTGCTTAAAAAAATAAAGCTGGTTATTTTATTTGGTTTTCATACTCCTTTTTGAGGTTTTTTCCTCGTTAATGGTTAAGATATAGGCATAACATTGTTAAATCAAATATTCAAAAAAGATCAATAAGTTAAACTTATCAAAGAACTTTTTTCTGTTTTCCTTTTTTTTTCAAAAATAATTGGGTTCCGACCATAGTAGCCTGTATTTATAAAATTCTACTTGATGAGGTATATATTTTATTCGATAAATATTATATTTAACCAGTTAGATTATAAACGGCATTGAGTTAAAGAGCATATGACATTTAAAATATAAATTTTAGAAATGATAAATTGTTACTAATGACTTCTGTATTAGGAATTCTGGATTAGTTTTTCTTTATTTCTTTTAAATATAAGATCATTAATTCAATTCTATTTGTTAAAAAGAAATTTCATTATCTAAAAAAAAGTTTTTTTTGTGGTATTCTTATTTTTATAATATATCCAATACCGTAATGTGTTAAATTAACCTCATTAAATCAAGGTGGTGGTATGTTTCTATAGATTCAAAATGGATATAGATATAATCTGAAATAAAAAATTGAAAAAGATTTTAATTATAAAAAATTACATACATCATTACATACATCATAACTGTATAAGTACATTTTAACATGGCAATCACTGCATTACAGGTTATGTTAATTAGGTCAGGTAAAATTAATGCCGTTGAATCAGAAGCTTACAACTTCTTTTTATAATTAGTAAAAAACAATAGTGATAATATTTTAGAAGAAAGTGTTTTTCCCTAACAAATTATACAACATTTTTTTAATTAGTAAAAATTTAAAAAAAAGAAATAATAGTAAAAAACAATGAAAAGTGCACTTTTTGATTGAAATTGAATTTAATCTCGTCAGAAACGCATCGTAATAGTAATAATAATAATAAAATTAATTCTAAAAAAATCTGATGTGGGCATCGCATGACTTCCTTGTACGCCTATTAAATTACATTTAAACATATTTTTTAAATGAAAAGTACTTAAAATTTTATTTCATTAACAACTTCTGGTATTTTTTAATTTTTTTATTATTATTATTGAATGTTTATTTATCGTAAAAGTTTTTTTACAATCAGAAGTTAATAAATATTAATAATTCAATATATTGAGATTAAAAAAAAGTTAAAAAAAAGGACATGAAATCTGATTCGAACCGATGTACTTCCCCCTTCTAAGATCCAAATATTTCATTAATTAAGTTTTCATTTGGCTATAACTCTGAAACTAATTAAAGTAAGTACCACTTATGATATATCGTTGGAAAGCTCTCAATAAGGGCTTATTACTGCAGGTAAGAAAAAATCCAAAATCCAAATTTTTTTGATTTTGGGCTTTTTTGGACACTTTTTGTCAGTCGATTGCAGTCAAAAAGGAGGTGCACAACTAGATTTTACAGCAATCCTAAACTCAAAATTTTAACATCCTACGGCTAATCGTTTTTGAGTTGTGTGAGATACATACGCACATACGTACCTACGTAAGCTAATCAACGTCGCGCCGAAACAAATCAAAATCGATTCAGGAATAGTCAAAATGGATATTTCCGTTGAAATCTGAAACCGAAATTTTTCGCGATCACACTACTTCCTTTACTTCGTACAAGGAAGTAATTAGATGTCTAATATCATATTATAACGGCAATTTTCCTGAACAGTTTTGATTTTTTAATCGATTTATTTCAGTAATCGGTATATTTTTATGTAAAAGCGCTTGGAGTTAGAAATAGATATTTAAAAATAAGGGAAAAAACAGTAGCATTTAGTTTTGTTCAGCTGATCAAAATACTTATAAAACTTATGAAAACTTAGAAAATTTTTAAAACAACGAGAATTAATTTTTTTTAAATAAAAATTAAATTAAATTGTTGATATCAGTTTCGCAATGTTTACCAATAATATGATTACTCATCATCATATGAGAAACATTCCACAATAGTACAGTGTGTCAAAAAGTGACGCAAATGTATGGGAAAACGAGTAAGTTACAATAGTTGTTGAAAGTAGCCTCCATTATGAAATTCACATAATTGAATACGATATTGTATGCTCTTAAACAATTGCTCTTAAATATTTTTTTCTTTCTGCAATAAATATTTTAAAAGAATCTTTATTACAAATATCCTCGTCTTAATAATGGTATTTTTCGTAATAATAAATAGTTTTATACTCGGATTACCAAAACGAACTAACAGGATTTTATTAATTTTTACAATAAATATTTTTTGGTTGATTAGAAATTACTAGAATAGTTATTAAATACTTTGATCGAAAACTTCAAATTAGGTACACTGATAAAAAACCCATTTATTATTCTATTTAATGATTATTTTTTTTATATATTATATTATTTACTTCTTTTTTTTATGTTTACTTTTTTGGTAAAGTTTTCTTGTCTCAAATAGTATTATAAAATATAAAACTTATTATTTACTTTCTTCAGTTTTTGAAGAGCATTTTACTAATAAGATTAAATTTAACAAAGATGTGGATTAAAGAAGAAAAAATGTTATTCCAAATTTTTTAGTCCTATTATAAAAGGAATCAAAACTACAATAAGTCGGCTAATAAAATTAGTCTAAAAATTAGTTTTATTTCGTAAGTAAAAATAACATATTAATTTTTTTTTTAAGTTTTAGCATCAAAGCGTGCCTTTCTTCATTTATGAACAAAAGATTCAAATTATAATAAAACATTTATGATACTATGTTTTCAATGAGAAAACTTGAAGGGATACGTTTCAAGTATGCCAAAATATATAGAAAATAAATCACTTTCTTTTAACTAAAACATCAAATCTAAATTTAAATTTAAAAAATATTACTTGACATAAATATTATAAATTCTTTTTATTTATACTAGAAAAATGCGAGCCTATGACCCTTCCTTCCTTTTTCCTGTTTAGCCTCCGGGAATCACCGTCAGATTTTACTTCAGAGGGTGAATGAGGATGATACGTATGAGTGTAAGTGAAGTGTAATCTTGTACGGTCTCAGGTCGATCATTTCTGAGATGTGTGGTTAATTGAAACCCAACCACCAAAGAACAACTCACCGGGTTGGTCTAGTGGTGAACGCGTCTTCCCAAATTAACTGATTTGAAAGTCGAGAGTTCCAGCGTTCAAGTCCTAGTAAAGCCAGTTATTTTTACACGGATTTGAATACTAGATCGTGGATACCGGTGTTCTTTGGTGGTTGGGTTTCAATTAACCACACATCTCTGGAATGGTCGAACTGAGAATGTACAAGACTACACTTCATTTACATTCATACATGTCATCCTCATTCATCCTCTGAAGTAATACCTGACGGTAATTCCCGGAAGCTAAACAGAAAAAAATAAGAGGCTTCCTAAAATTTAAAATCAAATAGAACCATACGCAATTTGAACGTATGTATTTGAAGGTCATAATTAGTTAAAGCTTTTGTAATCAAGATAGTATGTATGTTTTGACTAAAAGAAGACCTAACAACAAAAAGAAACATAAAAATATGTAGAAAAATTCTTTAGTGTGGTGTGTATATATATATATATATATATGTGTGTGTGTGTGTGTGTGTGTGTGTGTGTATAGTGCATTAAATATAAGTTAGGAATAATAATAATTTTTTTATGGTATTTTACCGTCAACTTACAACATAGTTAATATACTTACATATATGTATTTGTATATTGCATTGTGATAAATTTAATCCTCAGAAATTTGGAAATTAAAGACAAATATTTCATAACTAATTAGTTCATGTAATTAAGACATATTTATGTAACAGGTAACATGCTAATTAACTATGAATAAGTTATCATTTGAACCCACGGGGTTGATCTAGTGATGAACGCGTCTTCCCAAATCAGCTGATTTGGAAGTCGAGAGTTCTAGCATTCAAGTCCTAGTTACTAAAAAATAACTCAAAGGGCTAAAAATAACTCAAAGTGAGTTATTTTTAGCGGATTTGAATACTAGGTCGTGGATACCGGTGTTCTTTGGTGGTTGGGTTTCAATTAACCACACATCTCAAAAATGGTCGACCTGAGACTGTACAAGACTACACTTCATTTACACTCATACATATCATACTCATTCATCCTCTGAAATATTATCTGAACGGTAATTACCGGAGGCTAAACAGTAAAAAGTAGTTATCAGTTGAAAAGTGTAATATTAGCGATTTATTCTGTGGTTCGCTTTTAAAATTGTAGAAATCAATACATCTGTATGTACAAACGAGTGGATGTTTGTTTCTAATTTCAGAGTTCAAGGTTCAAATAAGTATAAACTGTCAAAATTCTAATCTGTACAGAAATAACTGACATTCTGTATCACTAATAACGATACAGAAAGTATTCAGGCACTTAAAATTTCAAAACCTTTTGTACCGTTTTGTACCAACGGTACTTTAATATACCAACGGTAATTTAATATAGTATACTTTCTTCATTGATTTTGTTAGCGTAGTGATTTTGATATTGGTAAAAAGGTTTTGTTTGAAAGTAATTATTCTTAAATATTGTTTTAGTACAATTATTGAAAAATCTGATTTCATAATTTATTTATAAACGATTACTTAAACCATTATTACATAACGTATTTCTTTTAATATTTTTTCCGTAGTCATTAAAATAGTCTTTTTTTACTAATTTCTTCTCAAATATTTCTAATTTTACTTCCGAAATAAATAGAAAATATTAATAACCGTGCAATAGTCAATTTTAAATTATTTTAACAACAGAATTTATTTTGAGTTTCTTTTAAATGATAAGTATTTTATTCGTAGATTTAATTATTCCAGTTTAACGATTTCTATAAGATTTTCCTTATTAGGATACCATCTTTTTATTATAATTACTAAATAGATTTGTTTCAAATTAAATATGAACATTACCTGTTAATAAAAAAAACATTATTCTATGAATAAAAGTGTTCGAAAATGTATACATTTATATTAATAAATAAAAAAATTATATATATTTAGGGAAATGAGGAAATCTTACATAATATTAAATTATGTTTTAAAATTACTAAATAAAGTTAACAATTTAGTGCTTCAGATTTACTATTAAAAACAAATAATAAAAAATTAACAATTCTTAATTCTCTGTCAACGTTAAAAATCTTCATAGATGGAATTAAAAAATGGCTGTGGTCATCGTTTTTATAAACGACCATTAAATGTTTTAACTTATAATTAATATTATTATAAACTGGCAAATGAGGTAGTCTTCATTAATATTAAATAAAATATTGTTTTCGAAATTCCCACTTCAGTACTGTGTATTAAACAGCACTATCGTGCACTCTGCAGAGTAACTTTTCAACTAAAGACTTCTGCGCTACCTACTCAGTTCATTATTTAACTAAGACTACGTTTATGAACTATATAAAGTATTATATTATTTCCTAAATAAACCAAATTATTAATTTGTAAAGTGTTTTATTTTACATTTTCAAAGCGAATTCTACATTTATTATCATTTTAAATTATGATTTAAAATAGTTACACGTATAAAAGAGCTACATTATAATAAAAATGTACTTTGTACATTATGTAATAAAAATAGTTACGTTTCTGAATAGAAAACTTTCTGGAAAAAGTTATATTTAAGACTGCAAAATATATTTTTTATTATTATGATACAATAGATTCATAAATTCTTTTAAAAAATTGTCAGATCGTACAGAAATATTAAAAAGTTGATTTTAAATTAAATGTAACAAAGTATAGTATTACGTGTATAAAAGTGTATAGGCAGCCTACTTTCTTCATTGTTTGTGTGTGTGTGTGTGTGTGTGTGTGTGTGTGTGTGTGTGCATATGTTGTATACTTCAACTGTTGCGCATTGTTAAGAAGATGCATAAGAAATCTTTTAATGTAAATTTTGTGAATAAAAAATTTTTAAATAAAATTTAATAATTTTTAAAGTTGTGCCATATCTTACTTTTAACTTTCGTCATTAAATAAACTTTACTAATTATTTTTAATAAGGAATGAAGTCATTTGTGCCATTGGGATTATATTTTAGAAATTATTTACTATATAAAGAACGACTGTTTTACCTCTTACAGTTAATAGTTTTAATATAACTTTATATGCACAAGTGGTAGCGTCACGGTCTTTCATCCTGAGGTCCCGGGTTCAAATCTCGATCAGGCATGGCATTTTCACATGCTAAAATAATTGTCATTCATCTCATTCTTTGAAGTAGGTAACACTTAACGGTGATCCGGAGGTTTTATTATATATATACATATAAACTTATAATTTATTTAACCGCAAAGGTTAAACTCATGTTATGATAGAATTAATAGAAGTTGCTGCTTTTTAGTTGCTGCAGAAGATAAGTTACAATTCCAAGTTTGATACACAAAGATATGACTACAATCAGTCTATTATAATTATTTATATTAAATTTAAACAACAAATTTTATGATCTGCATTGATGATTTTAAGATTTCAAATCGTCTGTGACATATAACGTAATGTAAACACATATAACGACATATAACGTAATCAAAGTATATTTGCGCCAAAATTTCAACAAATTTAAAAGCATCGCCGCTAACCACCTCTTTATGTTGTTTCTCCTTTTCAAATTTTTATTGTGGCCCCATTTTTCACCTTCTCGTTTTATTCATTGCGCAACATTTTTTTTCTTTGTTTATTCTTATCCATGTTTTAAATTAAATAAATCAAAAAAATTCAAAACAAATAACTATACAAGAAATAATAATCCAGTTATAAACTATGCTAATAACTAAATAAACTGCACTAAAATAAAAACTAAACTAAACTACTACAAAATTAATATTTGTTTTTTAATTTAATATTTAAAGAATTAAAGGAGAATTTAGTTTTAGTAGATTTTTGTTTTTAATTTGAAACTAACTTCAGAAATTCGAAATTTTAAGAATTATTGAAAAAAATAAACTTGTTTTTGGATCAGCTTTCTTTTTGAAATCGGTTGTATAAGAAAAGAAAAATAAATAAAAGGTTGTTGATGGATAAAATGTTTCGATTTATTAAAATAATAATCTCTGTTTTATTTTATTAAAATAATAATTATTCAATAAAACATTATAACACTACAAAATTTACAGAAAAATTGCAATTAAAAGCCTGTTAATAAGAGATTTAATAATTAATGTGTGTACTAAAAATCAATCAATAAATAAATAATTAACCTATACATAACTTAAACCATTTTTATGGTCAACCATCAGCATAAATAATTATAATAATTAAAACATTATTGTTTTTAAGCACATTTTGTCATCTCAAATAAAAAAGGCTCCCGAAATATTAAATCTCATAAAATATTTTTCATGCATTTAAACAAGATTTATACAATACTTCCTTGTTGTACAAGGAAGTATTGTAATCCCGAAAAATTTTTGTTATCAGATTTCAACGGAAATATCCATTTTGGCCAACCCTGAATCCATTTTGACTAGTTTCGGCGTGACATCTGTACGTATGTGCATCTCGCGTAACTAAAAAACGATTAGTTTTAGAATGTTGAAATGTTGGATTTATGACTGTTATAACACCTAGTTGTGCCCTTTCCCTTTTGATTGCAATCGACTGGCCAAAAAGTGTCCATAAAAAGCCCAAAATCCAAAAAAATTGGATTTTGGACTTTTTCTTAACTGTAGTAATAAGTTTTCATTGTGAGCTTTTCGACGATATATCATAAGTGGTACTTATTTTCATTAGTTTCAGAATTATAACCCAGTAAAAGTTTAATTAATGAAATATTTGGATCTTACAAGGGGAAGGCACATCGGCGAGAATCCGACTTAATTTCCTTTTTTTTATTTATTTATTTTTTTAAATTTAAATACGTTGAATTATTAATAACTATTAACCTGTGATTGTAAAAAAAAATCAATAAATAAATCAATAACAACAAAAAAAAAATGAAAAAATGTAATAAAAAAATATAAATATATAAAAAATATATGTAATTTAATAGGCGTACAAGGAAGTCATGAGTTGTTCACATCATATTTTTTATTGTTTAGATTTATGCAACTCAGTTATTTCAAATTTTTCTGTGTAGGTCTAAATAAAGAGTTTCTTTTAAAAATAGTTTTATATAAATAAAATTACTAATCATGTCTGCTATTTAAATTTATGTTGATTAATTTGATACGCCACAATTTATAACCCGGCATTTTGACATCCAGAAATTTAACTATTTACGTTTTAATAATACAATATGAATTAAAACGCATAAATTATGATAATGAAGTTCAACAATGATGATTTCTTCTCATTCAAGGTTATGTTTTTACATAATATCATAAATAGTCTTGATCTTATGTCAAGCAGTCAGCATGTAATTACTTGCTAATAAATTACTGTTTTTAAATTATGAGATAATTTTTGATTCTTCTCAATATATCCTAAAGATAATTTTACTATTAATTTTATTATAAACTTATGATTGTGTTTTTGATATTTTTATTGATATCCATTTATACAAAATCATGTTTAAAGGTGACTCAAAATTAAACAGAATTTAAATTGTGCGCAATTAATGACATACCGGTAAGTAGTGAGTTATTCATGATGGAGAAATATACAATGCCGGAGCACATAACTAAACGAAAACATATTAAAAATACGTAGAGCGTTGTGTTGAAATTATCAATGGCATACATTAACGCGAGATGATAACGGCATTTTTGTGGCCTCAGTTGGAAACCATGGACTTTGATGTTGAGATGTTCTTTCATCAGGATAGCGCTGCGTGTCATGCGGCACGCGAAACCACTGAATTGTTACAGCAGAAATCCCATTACCCACTGGGTCGGTTTAGTGGTGAACGCGTCTTCCCAAATCAGCTGATTTGGAAGACGAGAGTTCCAGAGTTCAAGTCCTAGTAAAGACAGATACTTCTATACGGATTTGAATACTAGATCGTGGATACCGGTGTTCTTTGGTGGTTGGGTTTCAATTAACTACACATCTCAGGAATGGTTGAACTGAGACTGTACAAGACTACACTCATACATATCATCCTCATTCATCCTCTGAAGTAATACCGGAAAGGTAATTCCTGGTGGTTAAACAGGAAAAAAGAGAAAGCAGAAATTCCATGGTGGCTGATCTCGCAAAAGTGATCATACTTTGTTACCAAGGTCATGAGACCGACATTTCATAGATCTTTCAGAGTTTATTATCTCTGAGGATTTCTAAAGTCCAAGGTTTACAGCAAACGCGTACCAACCATTCCTTAACGAAATCTGACGTGTTATCGCAACAATTGAGCTACATGTCTGCGAAAATGTGATTGAAAATTTTGTCAAATGATTCGCGAGTGTCATATGAGACGTGGACAACTACCGGTTATTATTTTCCATATTTAATCGGAGTGTTTACACTTTCAAAGTATGTCAGTTTATCCAATTTATGCATAAATAAAAGTTCACTTTATAAATTTGAATTTTGTGTTACTTTTGGGACATTCTAAATATGTAATTCATTATTTTCGATATTTATTTGTCCTCCCATAGATAAGTATAGGTCTTTGTTCAGTTGCAGTTACCTTATCCTTTTTTTGGATGATCAGAAATAGCGGGTTTCAAAAAAGAACCTTCCGGTGACTATCACTCTATTATGGTGGACGGATGATTGAAATATAATTTTAATTTATAACATCCTATAAAGTCCATTTTAATAAAAATTATAATGTAATATAGAAATAAAATGAGATTGCATCTTTTTGTAATTTGTATACCATTTAGAAAGTTCATTAATTTTATCCTGTTTATTAAAACTATTGTAGATTATATTGGAAAGCATATTTTACGTTTTTAATTTATTGATTGACATATAATATTCTAATTAATTTCGATTTCATGTTAACTGATCGGTTTGAATTACTAATGGGTTTCAGATAGACAATGGCAGGACAGATATAACTACATCATACCCTGATTATTATCTTTAGTATTACAGGGTTTCCATATTATGGATCAGTAGAAAACTGGAGTAAGAATGAAAAGATCTGGGAATATAATTTCAATAACCAGTGATCGATAAATTATTTAATAGTATTATGAAAATAAATAAATCATTAACTTAAACAGAAATTGTTAGGATTTTTTATTTTATTTTTAATGTTTGTTCATGTTTAAAAGCCTACGTAATTTAATATCTCGCAATTTAAAAATATGAAAAAAAAATTTTTTTGTTCGCCTCATTATTACTACTATTACTATTATTATTATTACTATTATTAAAGCTGTATACAGGGTTCCTTCTGCATTAAAATTTTAATTAGCACTTTATTTGTTTATTAAATAAACTCTTAATATTTTCGCAATAAATTTACATTAAAAAATTGATATTAATTATTTAACGATCTTGTGTTTTATCATAAAATTCTTTAATTATTTTTTATTTCAAATTATTGAAAAATAACAATTTAAAATTTTTTCCGATGACTTATAGCAAAAGGTAATTTTAGTAGATATCCAATTATTGCAATATCATAATTTATTTGGCTGTGACAACTTTTGTTTAGTCAGTACTTTTTGTCATTCAATATGTAATAATTAAAAACAAAAAAACAAAAATTATATTTGTAAAATTTTTTACACAAAACGAATAAAAAATAACAGCCAACATTTGTTAAAAATATTTTCTGTAATATATAATCTAAAAACAAAAAAAAAAACATAAATGGAAATTTCCTCTTCAAATCCATTTTCTCAAAGCATTTCATAAACTGAAATTTTTTTTTATTTCGCTTGATAATATCACCATATAAGCTTAAAGATTTTGCGTGAAATGTGGAAATGGAATTTTGTAGGTGTGAAAAATGCAATGGCTGACCGGTATTCGAACCTGGGAGATCTCCGGATGAAAGGCTGAGACACTACCACTTCGCCAGGAATATCAGCGGAAATTATTATGTGTTTTGGATGAGTTACTGGAGCATATCAATGAATAAAAACATATACTAGAGGATAACAACAATGTAAAGTGATTTTCAGGAATTGAGAAGAACAGATGAATATCCATATATCCATAAAGGACAAAGAAGTTCTGAGAAGTGAGTTATCTGAACAGAAAATCTTACTGGAGACCAGTGGCAGCTCGTAGCTAAAATTAGTAGAGGTGCTTTAGAAAAATTTTATCTGGGCGTTTTCAAGGCAATGGTTGAAGGTTTCTGTAAAATAAAAGAACCGAAATAAAAAATGAATAAAATAGAATAGCTGGAGGCAGGATAATGATCTAATTCTACACTTTATCACATTCAAGAATATGGTACACGGGTTTTAAGCACATCGTGTTTAAAAACCGTATTCGGTTTAACCGAATAAATAGTAAAATGTCAATACAGATAATATTTTTTAATATTTTAGATAATAAATTAATAAAATTTCTGTTTAAAAACAGTAGTCCAATGGTCCGTAATTTAGATTTCTATGCACATAGAAACAAACACATTATTGGTTTTTCCTAATTACCTTCTCTTTCGCTCTTCAAGCGCGTTTTTGGATAGATTTGGCCATCAAAAAGCCCTTCCTTTCTGCCATCTTCTGATCACTACGGAAAAAACAACTAAACCACTTACTTTCATATTCCTTCTACCGACTAAACTAGAAAAGGGGAACGAACAAGAACGTTCCATACACACGCGGAGTAAAAAAAAACTACCTTCCACCAGCATGCACTGCGGGGGGTCGGCACTGCGGGAGTGACAGTGCTGTCTCATTCCCTAGCAGCCTCGCGCGCAGCTTTCTATGTGCGCATGCGCACAACAGCCAAACACTATGCCACAGGAACTGTGAAGCGCACAGGTTCATACAAAGACTTTTGTATCTTTTTTATAAACTGGAGGATGGCTACTGAAATTATGCTTAAGTATTATATATTGAACAAGTGTAAAGAAAGCATTAAAAAAAAGTACTCATTATATTAAATGTTATCAATAATATCAAGTGGAAATAGGGGGTGTTTCAGTTCCACAGTGCCTATACGCGAGTCGCCTCACTGCTGAAGACAATAAAGAAAGAAACAAAACTAGATTTGAATTTCTTGAGAAGAGATTTGTTGTTAAGGTACGTTATTTAAGGATTGTAATGGTAGGGAAGATATATTAGATACTAGAAACTTAATTGTAAAAGGGAATATGATAATCAGTGTAGAAGAAAGAAGATGAAAAATGATGACAGAAAACTATGGTGCGATATAACGTAAAATTCTGGCAATAGGCAGAACATTTCATGATGACGCTTCGAACTAAATTTCAAAAATTGTTTTGCAATAAATTTTGATATAGGCCTATCACTATTACTTTAACAGAAAAGAAAATACCATATCTTTTTAAAGAAAAACTATTATATCAGTGTAATATTTCCCACAGCAAACTTACTTTCTAATTCTTGATCTAAAGCTGTTTCTAACATCTTTCAATCTGAATGAAATCTTTGAAGTTGTTTGAAAACGTATTTTAAATCATCATCTCGTCATGAAGAGCTCACAGAGTGTAGTATTCACAAATTATTTGATTGATAATATAATGGTAGCAGTATGAGAATCAGGTAACCATGTGAATACAAAGAATGACGTAGACGTATTCTAAAAAGGATACTTTGTTCCTAACCGGAAACTCAGAAACTCAGAGACAGATGTGAGAGTGAGTGATCATAATTTCATAAATCTGTAGCTTTAATAGTCGTAAAGTCTGGCAATTCATTACCTTGAATTCCAAATTGAGATGTTTACGCACAACGTTTTCTTCATATTTTTAATCAGCAAACGTGTCTTAATTTTTCAATTGTTTTTTCAATAATGGTCCCTTACTTTCAGTTTTGTTGGTATTTTGTAAAATACTTAACAGCATAATACAAAATTATAAATATGTAACAAAATTAAAAGGGTTTTTAAAAATACGTTTTAACTAATAAGTTTTCAAAAAAATAAAAAATAAATAATTTACATATATCGTTGACAAGTGGTTTTGCTAGTTATGTTAAATGAATTTGGTTATTTTTAGTCAAGAGTTCCGGGCTTCAAGTCCTAGTAAAGTCATTTACTTTTATATAAATTTGAATACTAGATCGTGGATATCTGTGTTCCTTGGTGGTTGGGTTTCAAATAATCACACATCTCAGAAATGGTCGAACTGAGACTGTACAAGACTACACTTCATTTACACTCATACATATCATCCTCATTCATCCTCTGAAGTAATATCTGAACGGTAACCACCAGAGGCTTAACAGGAAAAAGAAAAACGGTTTTTTTAAGCTTAATAGTCTCATTTGGGAGAATGACTGTAAAATCAGAAACTTTTTTCAGGTGTAGAATTAGCTTTGAAAATGTTTGTGTAAAAAGTAAAACTGGACAAGAGTCCCTGGAAATTGTTTTAACACTGTGTGACTAGTAATATTCTTAACTGAGATAATAGGGAAAAGTCGATTTTAAGAGACGTTTTTAGCCAAATAGATGTAGTTGTAATTTTTTCTAATTATTTGATATTTCCACGAATTAGTACTTCAGGTTTTATGTAGAAGTTTAGGATAAAAAACGTTTTGCAAAACT
This sequence comes from Lycorma delicatula, assembly GCF_047948215.1. Lineage (NCBI taxonomy): Eukaryota > Metazoa > Arthropoda > Insecta > Hemiptera > Fulgoridae > Lycorma > Lycorma delicatula. The sequence continues at coordinate 96,386,721 of NC_134460.1, forward strand.
GATTAAAGAATCTGACTGGAAAGAAATTTTTAAAGACATGGTTTACGAGACAGAGAAATTTTTGTAATTTATAAAAAAATACGCTTTTCTTCATATCACTTTTCATCATCGTTTTTTCACCAGCTTTAACCAAAATTTATGAGTATTGGGCTAGCTCTATAAGATTCCATGACTGTTTAAAAATTTATTGAAGGAACTGAATTTAAAAAATTTATTATAAATTAAATCAGTAAAAAATTTCGTCTCCGTTCCTATGTATTAAACTAGGTGAGTACATGCTGATGTAAGAAAAACAAAATACTTCGTTATTTTAAACACGTAAGGCTGTTTTCAGGCTACAGAATACAAACTTAAAAGTCATATATGTTTTCTAGTTTTTTTTTACACGTAATTTATTTACTGTTTTGATAATAATTTGTCAAAATTTATTACGTTGGCTGAAATTCTGGAGTTTTCCGTACTTATTTCAACAAAAAAATTAATAATTGTTTTTTTTAAATTAATTTATGTTTGATTTCTTTCGCTACTCTTATGTTTTAATCTTCATTTTTCTCATTTCCTTTTGGTAATACGAATATATGCGTTTCTAATATATAATTAGTTCTTACGATTTTACAATAAACTACTAGTCAGGGCTCGCTTCCTCGCCCGATCGTCTAGCTAGTTCCTTAGACCCCAGACACGTTCGTTATCTTCATGGTTTTGAGAATATGATATTTTATAGATATTTATTAAAAAAAAAAAGAAAAAAGAATTAATGTACCTGATGCCATGGTGACAGAAATGTAATGAAGTAGAAGGATTAATATTTGTTTCTTTAATGAATATCTTAACCCCCAAGTGGACTAGTGTCTTGATCTATGGCTTAAAATCTTTCCTGGGATAACGCAAATATATTCTGAAAATTTGAAAGTGATCGGTTGGTTGGTTCTCGCGTGATGCTGTTACAAAGAGACAAACTTTCGCATTTATATATAAGACTATTTAATTTGTAGCTTTAATTATAATTATATAAATTCTTTAAGTACATCATAGAACGTTAATAATATATTGTAAGGAGTAAATGCAGTAATTATTTTTACATATAATTTAATGTAGGGTAAACCATGGTGCGTTGAAATGAAGATCCATTTATATAGAAAGATGTAAGCTTATATATTATATAAAGCACTTGTTCCGAGTCGGGTTTTAAATTTGAAACCATGATCCAGGACGGTTGTAAAGGTAAAGTAGGGTAGAGTTTATTTTGTTGGGACTTCAATTTATCCTACAGGATCTCTCCTATCTGTATCTACTTATCTACCATCCTACTACGTTTTATATATGCGTATATATATACTCGTATATACTAAAATACCTTTGCCTTGCCTCGGGAAGAACGGGACTGTTTTGTTTCTCCGGTTACCATAGCGACCGAATAACCCCTCACCTTAACAAAATATCTACTCTAGTAACTCACAGTTTTCATTTCTTCTCTGATTGGTCCACCTGGAGTTTTTTTAAAACGAATTATAAAAAGACTGGATTCCGTCACCGTGAATTGCAATTTCTTTCCATTTACGACTTTATTCCATATTTTAAATTCCACTTAAGCTTACTGTTTACGCCAGTCAACAAATCACCATTTATTAAAGATCAAAAGTTGTTAGCATTCGAACCTTTTCTCCCCAACCTCTTCACACTCGTGTCTTCCTTCTCTATATCGTTTATTCTCCCCTCCATTTCCCTTCTGTTTCTTTGATCTTAAATTATAACTGACGGAACAATCATTTTTTCTTTCTTTACTAATCTACTTATTAAAAAAAATAAATATAATAAAAGTATAATTACATTAATAAATAAAAATCAATTATTAATTTGTTGATAAATTATAATAATTGGAAATAAAATAATAAATAATATTTCTCTTCATTGAATTGTTCTTTTCTTTTTTTTAGTTGTAATTTATTATTTACAACTCCTAATTGCTCTGTTATCTATTCAACCATTATAATTTAAGTAATACATTTTTCAACGTTTCTTTACCAAATATAAAAGAATATTTAATAGTCTTCTTTACAATTATATTTTAAATCACTTGAATGTTTTGATTTTTTTTTATAAAATAAATTATAATTAATTTTCTAGTTTGTATTCTTTTAACTCAATTAAGTCATCAGGTTTTTGGAATATCATTTCCTTTTGAAATATTTTGGCAATTTACAAATTGGTATAGCCACTTAATTTGTGTTTTTTTTTCTGCGAAAAGGCCAACTTAGAGCCATGAAAGTATAATTTCTTTCTAGTTTCTTTTCTATTTTTCCATTTCTTTCTCATTTTTTTCTCATCTGTCAATTTTCTTCTTGAGCTTCTTTTTTCTGCGGCTACAAGTTTTATGTTGTAAATTATTCTTCGGAAACTATCTCTATCGCAACAGTCCTCTTCTATCAACCCTATACTTTTTAGATGCTCTTGCTTCTGTTTCAGGTAATTTGACTTGCTTTTCATGTTTCACAGCTTGTCAAAGATTTATTTATTTTATCTGTTTGGGTTCATTCTGATTGTATGCCCCAAGATATTTAACCTTCTTTTCCTAGTCGCTGTTTCTAGGTCTTCCTGATTTTGGTAGATCTCCTTGATAGATTTCAGTCTTTATCTTTCCTCTGTTTCCTTTAAATCATGGATTTTCCTTAGTAAGTTTCTTTCAATATTGAGAAATTTTTCGAGGTCGGTTAGATGTAATGTTTCAGTGCCATGTGAAGTAAATGGATTACTACAACTGTATAATGTCTCAATTTCGTGAACTTGGAGAGTTTCTTCTTGTTGTAGATGTTTTTGGTAATAAATATAAGCTGCTCCAGTTTTAATATTTATTTTCAGTTGGCTTTTATCTATTCCTGTTCTGTTTATAATCTTCCTAGGTACTTAAAGTGGCTGGTGATATTTATCTTTCTGTATTTAATCCCTTTTGTCGTTTGCGTGAACGAAAATCAGTTCGTCACAATTCCCGTCTTGATAAAGGATACCTGTGTAGACCAGTTTATTTTATTTATTATTTTTTTGTTTATATAATAAATTAATTTTGTTTATTATTTTTTTCCTACTGTAAAGGAGGCTATACATAAATAATGTATTATTTTATAGTATATAAGAATATGTTAAAATTCTACTATTAACTATCTATCACAATCTTTTTATGGGTGTAAAAGAAGTAACACATTTTAGTATAAGAATTACCAGTCATAGTAACTTTCTTTGAGAATAATAATGTTAATTATTCAGTTAATTCTTGTGATGAATAAGTGTGGAAGTGTCAGGAAACAGAAATCATTTTATTCTACTTATTTTAATAAATTTGGTATTGCATGCTCATTATTCTTTATATTGATTATTTTTTAAGTGAATTTTCTATCATATAAAGTCGTCTATAATAAGTTTTTATAATTTCCAAATATCTTGTTTTTTTTTCTTTGACTTGGAAAATGTATATCTGTATATAAAGAAAGCAGCGGAAAACTTATAATAAATATTTATAGGGTGTTCTTATAATTTAAAAAGGCAGCTTATAAAAGTAAGCGATGATAAAACCTTTAAAAATGAATGAATCGGTGAGAATTATGGAAACTTTCCTTATGATTAAAAATAGTATAAAAGTAACATTAAATATGAAATTAAAAAAAAATGGTATTAAAAAACACCACTAGTGTTTATTTAAATTAACTGTTAGATATCTTTTGCATCATCTCAGCTTTGTGGATAATTCAGGAAAAAATCCTTCCTTTGCTACCTCCATATAAATGTTAGATGCTATTTGAAATTATATTTTCTGCCGTGATTTTCTTTTTCAGATCGAGATTACATATTAATGTCTAATCGCACTAAAAAGATTTTGTTTCTGAGTTGGCTTAAGGATAAAATGTCCTTTTTTCACTTTCTTGAGAAAAAAGTTAGAAAAATGTAATTACACACCATGAATTGCTTTGTGGAACAAATTAACAATTTACAATTTTTTTCTTCAATATATAAACTTTTTTATAAAGTTAGATTATGTAACAGTAAAAAAAAAAATAATAAATCATTTGAATTAGATGTGAAACATCTTCATTGTTGTTACTTTGGCAGTCACATACAAAAATTTTGAAAAACAATTTTTACAGTTTCTTTCAAATATCTTGTTAGTAAAGGTTCTCCTACAGGGCAGGGTTCAGTTCCCAACAACGATTTAGAATATGGCTTTTCTTACGTTATTCTGTACTGAATAATGTAGTGCAAATATTACATTATTTCTAGAAAGAAATGATTAACTTAATAATGTGGTTTTTAATTTTACAGTATACAGCTAATTCCTTTAGTAAACAGATTGAAAGTGCCATCTGAAAGACTAAATATCATCTGAATGTCAATAAACTCGGCATTGGGCATTTTATGGATTACATCATACGTATTTAGTTCACTGAATTGTGTAAAGGAGAAATCACATCACTACAGTACTATCCATAGTAATCCAAACTTGAGAATTTTCTTATTCCTGAGAACGAATACGATATTACCGAGAATAACTTGTGTCTGATATCAAGTTCTCTATAACCATTCGATTACGGCATCTAACAGAACATATATTTTAATTAATTAATAAATAATATCCTCTACTATTTCCCAATTTTAACCAGACCGATTTTAGGTTGCGATTCTTATATCTTTGTTTCAAATTTTATTTAGATTTTTACAGAATTATGATGTTTATTTTAACTATTTGCTAGAAATCTTTAATAAGTTTACAGTTCTTATTTATGAAAAAAAAAAATCTTAGGAATGATAGAATTAACGGAGCTGCTTAAAGCTAGTTAAAATCATAACTTAACAATCGTAAAAGACGTTGTAAATTTCTTCTTCCTATGTAAGAACCTATAAAAAATACTGGTCCTTGCTTCTAAATGTATAAACAATAGGCCTCAATAATTTCTATGATTTCTGGCCCTTTTTAATATTTAAAATGATCTTCCCCAATAATATATTTATACATTAGACCTTCTTTGCAGGTGATATAAATCTTATCTATACCAAACGAAGATTACTGTTATGTATTATTAGTAATTAAATATATCATTCATATGAATAATTTAAAAACATTTCAGGACATGTTCTAGTTGTAAATATAAAAGAAATTTCATATAAACATAGGTTCGGCAACGCTTCATTAGCGAATATCTTCTGGCGAAAGATTTCCCCTTGACTTTTGCGCCTTCGGTAAAATTAGGTCAGAATATAATTCATAAGACGCAAATTAAGGAGAAATTTATTGGTTTTATATGTAATCTGACTTGAAACATTGAAAAAAAATAAGTCCCAAAATTGTATTTTAGTAATTTTTGAGAAATCTGTGATAAGGTACAAAGATTGGGATCGTAAAACACGACTATAAAGGTCTTAAATGACTTAACATCTCTGGACTACTAATTGTTGGGCCACTTAAAATCATTAGTATATGAACAAAAGTGTAATACAAGAAAAGAGTTGGTTATTAGAATGCTCAGTGGGGTAAAACTGAGACTTCTCAGTGCGGTAAGACAACCCTGCTGAAATAGGGGAAGCCACACAAAAATATTGTTTGTCGTGCAGAGTGCTGAATCAATTGAGGCAGAGGAAATTTTCAGCAATTTATTTAATTGTCTGTAAACTGGTTTTATTGAATGCGTTTTTATTTGTTACTTCTATAAAATATTTAATTCTCTTGATTTGTAATATTGAGAATTTTCTTTTGTTTAATACTTAGTTAAAATCTGCTAGTTTTAATATGTTCTGTTTTAATAAGTTTCTATATTCTTATGTTTGTATTTAGTTTCTGTGAGCTTTATTCAAATCATTTTACTCGGAAACAAATTGTCTAAAATATTTATTTAAATTTTTTATATGTTTGTTACTCATTTATCAAAGTTGTTTCATATGTCAAATATAAAAAAGTGTGTTTTTCGACACCCCCAGTCTTTTGTGAGTTACACCAGATTTCTGAATAAAAGAAATTCCTTAAAGGAACAGCCTTTAAAGTTTGATCTGAAAACTTTATTCAAGTTTTCAGATCAAATTTCATATAATATACACCCTAATTTGGGTCTCAAGAATTACAGTCTGGTTTAATTTTACTGAAGGCACAATAATCAGGGAGAAATTTTTCGCCAACCGACACTCGCTAACGAAACGTTTGCAATCCTATGTTTATATTTATTCAGTAGAACATTTCCAGAAAGTTTACTACATTCTTCGTGAATAACTGTGTACACATTTCCTGTAATAAAAGTTTGATGAATTTGTAAATAATGAATTTTATGAAATTTTGTTATTTGTATTAAGTAAAAAATGAAACTTATGAGGTGAACATTATGAGGTTATCCCATTATTAATACTGTCAATTCTTAGTTCAAACTAAAGTCAATTATATCTTTGTTCTAGATAATTTTGTGCCATCAAACGTTTGACAATCAAATCTATTCTCTACACATTCTTTTACAAAAACGTTCTATTATCTTACCTTAAAGTACATCTGGCTTTTTTTTCTACCAGACATAAAAAAAATGTATATTTTAAACAATCTACTCGCATGTAGACTAATATGAAAGTTTTCTCTTTACATAATTAAAAAAAATTAATTAGAATAAATAACGAATTCACGTTTATATTATACAATAGTAAAGATTGAAATGGTAAAACCCGTTTGGTAACCCTTCTTTTATTTTATTGTATTATATATATATATAATAGAACAAAATAAAATTGGCTACCATTTGAATTAGAACAATAAGTATCATAAATCGCAATAGATTTCCGGATTTATTCATAACTATACAACCCAGTTTGAGATATCATCATGACACCGCAATTACTGTACTATTATTTTTTTTATTTAAAATTTTTTTTATTATCCTTAAAACTGGATATATCTATTTATAAAGCTTATAATTTATGCTTAACGTAACAAAAAATAGAAAAAAAAATGGATAAATATATAGGTCTCTGCGGAAAAGTATATATTAAATAAGGGTTGTAAAATAGGGTGTGTTTTTTTGCTGTTAAGTTGTACAGCTATTTTCCATTATTCTTTCGTTTGGATCTATCCTTTTATTTACGAACCGTTTGTCTCTTGAATTCATCTACATATCTTTTCATATTTATTTTTATTTTTTTGATGTTGATGTTATGTACAAATGTTGACCCGGAGTACAGATTGCTTTGTATTGAAGAACTGATGAATGCTAGATATGTATTACCGGTAACGTCAGATTTTTTTTCTTTACAAGGGTGAACTTTTGTGCGTGTGTGATTTCGTTTATTCGTTGTACGTTACCTGCACTAAGTAATATACTGGTACTTTATTCTCATTAGGTTTGGGTCAGTTTATAGTATTTCTCCATTCTCCATATTTTGTTTTATACTAACTTTTTACCTTAACGTAATTATTCCATATAATATGCTCCATTATCGTCTTTATTTATTTGTAATCAATATTTTCCTTTACTGTTTTTATCCTCTATGTTCTTATAATCCAAATTAATAGATCTTTTCTGTCTTGCAGACCCGGCAATGCTTCGCTATTGGTAGATTTGAGTATACATATATGTAGATTAAATGAATACAACTGACAGTTTGATAAAACATTAACAAAATGAACATTACGGAACTTCACAAAATTTAACCTTTCCCCTATTCCCTTTTACTCTTTCTCCCTTTACTCCTTTTCCCTTTCTTTTTCCCGTTATCTTCATTTTTCTTTTTCCCATTTTCATTTTTACCACATTCCATTCCTTTTTCCCATTCCCCCTTTACTTCCCTTTCCTTTAATTCTCCCGTTTCTCTTTCCCTTATTTTCCTTTCCCTTCCTCTTTTCCCCCTTTATCGTTTCTTTTTTCTCTTTTCCCCTTTCAATTTCCTTTTCCCGTTTTTCCTTTTCCCCGTTTTCCCTTTTTTCTTTTTTTCCATTTTCCCCTTTTAACTTTTTCCATTTTTCCCTTTCTCCCTTTTTCTCCGCGCGTAAATCGGTCCAGTAGTTTTTTAGTATACAGCGGACACACATATCGGAAACACTGAAATGGAATCGTAAAATATTTAATATAGTGTGTGTTGCTTTTACATCCAACAGATAGCGCTGTTTTTCAAAAAACGCATGTATTTACCTGTCACATCTTAGGTATATATCTACTATTTAGTAGATATATAAAAACACGCACGTATTCGAATGCAACGAACGTTGTGTCAAAATTTCAAAGCAATCGGTGAAGAACTTTCGGAGATTTAAGATTTTGAACAAACTAACATTTACATTTTTATTTATATAGATTAAATTATCATAGATAAAATTTTAAAATATGTTATTTTACATAATTAAAATAATAATCAAAATATTATCAATTTAATTATTAAAATTTATATTATTTCTTATAATTTTAACTATAAGATAACAATTTTCACAATAGTTTTTGAATATTGTATGTATTTTTATTTTTATAAAATAACATTCCTGGCGTCATACTATAGCTGTATAGATATGCAGCAAGAAGTAAAGTATAGTAACCAGTCAAAAAATGGGGTATAGGTTTTTTGCATTTATCGTCTTTCATGACTCGGGGACCTCAAAAAAACAAACAAAATATTGGAGATATAATGTTCGTATTTACTTATTGTATGTGCGTTGGCATGTTTGAAGTTTAATACTTTCTAACTGGATAAATCGATTTTGATGACATTTCGCGCAGAGACTATTTATATGGGGAAAATTTTTTGATAAAAGTTTGGTAAAAGTAAATATATCATAGGATCGGGTTAAGTAGTTTCTTTGGGGGGTCAGTTTTCTCAAGATATTGTAAAATTAACTCCATTTAATATTAAGCTCAGTACATGCATACTTGCTTATCTTACCACCTAAAAAAAATTTCTCTTCAAATTTTCCCTTCCCCAAAATTGAAAAATGTTATCTTTTTAATTATTGCATACTTTTTAACCTAATTTTTTTATAGATACTTAGGTATAGTAGTAGTGAAAACTACCCAAAAAATATTACTTTGGGGGCAGTATTGAAATGAGAAGTCGATTATAGTTTTAAAAATATTAATTTTTGGAATTTAAAAAAAAAAATTATTTTTGATTTATTTAATCTTTTAACAATAATATTACATTAAATCTGCATATAAAAAAAAATTAAGTTACTTTTTATATTTTTCAATGGAATTTCTTTTAGTTTTTTCCATTTAAGATAGTAAACGTACAAAATTTCTTGGGAGGTGATTTTGGGGGTGGGGAAGCAAAAAAAGCAAAAAATATCGATTTTTAAACATTTTTCATGTATATTTTTCAATTTTATAAGAAGGAATAAATAATCAATACCAGAGAAGTATAACAACTTTGTTGTCAGTTTTTTTTTTGTAATACATATGTATATATTTATATATAATATATAATTTTGTTAAAACCACGTTTTTGTGATCATCACAATAATAAATAAAATTAATCTTTGAATTTTATAGAAGATTCCTTTTATAAATAGCATAATATTAGATAATATAACTTTATAATGATTTGTATATCCTTAACTGAATGCATGAGATTTCAATAAAATCATTACCAGTTCTCTTTTTTTCAATTAATACGATATTGATAATGGATATAACGGACTGTTTACGAAAAACCAAACTAATCACGTTAATAATACGGATTGGGTGTGTTTTGATTATACAATTTCATGTTTAATGACCTTTAGTGGGTTGAATTTTCAATATGAACGAATAATCTTTATTTCCTGTGATTTGACGATCTAATCTTTTTCATAAAATTATCATATATCTTTTCACGCTATTTCATAATTTAAACACCGAGGTAAAATCAGATATTTGATGTATTATTTGATTAATTAATAGTTTTAATTTATATTTAATCAATCGTTGAATTATTTTTTTAATTTGAGTAACATTAATGATAAGCTAAGTAACATTTTCCTATTCGATAAATAATTTACATAACGAACTGTAACATTGTACCCGAGTAATATTAGTTGTTTAATTTTACTCATATGAAGTACCAATGTTATCAACTGATATTTAATTAGGCTATACCTAATCAGTAGATGTACAATCAACAATATTCATATGTTATTATATTGAGATTGATCCAATACCCATGAATCATGTGTGATTTGATTGAAGATGAGGTCCAAACGCTAGTAGTCCGGCAAGGGGTGGGTTGAGCGAGATGTAACTCTGTAGTAAATCAATTTGCCCCTCTGTATTAGAACAGACTCCATCCCCCCCCTTACTTATCCGGATGTGTACATAGATTACACAACATATATGTGTAATTTCGAGGACAGTATTGTACAATATAATTTGGATTTACTACCGTAGCATAGTAATTGTTTGATGTATTTCTACATGTTGCAGACGGTCAAGTCTATATTCGTGTTTTTTGATGCTGTAAAGGATGCTGATTTGAATTATAAGAAATAATTATTTATTATACGCAGTACAATAAAAGTTTTATGGCTGTTTTTTAGTCTCTATCAAATCACTAGTACAAATTCACGTAGCTCTTATACAGGGCTTATTTTAAAGGTTTTTACCTAAATTTTGTTAATTAGACAGTATATTATCTGTCTGTTTAAATATTACTATGGTCTCTTACATAAGTGATATTGTAATTCATCTTCATCGACAATTTGTATGATATCACTAAACTTACTAAGTATTTGTATCTAAAAGCCTTCTTTAAAAACTAAAAATTAACACAAATGATCTTTTTATTTTTAAAATTTTCCTAATTGTTAACTTGCATGACACATCCATACCTCAAACTGATCGGTTGAAACATCTTCAATACATATACATAACATCAATAATAAACAACTGGCTTCGAATCAAGTTACCGCAAAATGTAAAACTTTACATACTAGACTTGTCCGACTCTATTCCGTGATTTCGAGATAATAAAAAAAATGTCATATTATGTAAATATGAAGGTTTACAAGCCCTTCTTAAAAGCCATTTCAATATACGGATACTTTTTTTCTTCTGCTCCCATGAGTCGGATCGGCATTCAAGCAACACTCAACCCAGGTGGGCGGATATTTTATTCATCTCATTCGCCTACCTCAAATCACTGAGGCGGGGTAACCGGCTATGCCGTTCCCGGGTCTCCCACAGTAACCGAGATTCGGTCATGCCTCTTGCCTGCCTCAGTTCACCAGGGAGGGAAACCAAATTCTAGCTATGCCGTTCCCAGATCCTCCCTATTAGCCGGGTCTCGGTCTTTCTGTTCCTTTTTTTTATACTTGCTGTTCCCTGCTCCAGTCATGAAACTCTATTTCTTTCCTCTGAAGAATTTCCGTGGCCAAACCGTCGATATCATTTTATTCCACCACCCCTTGTATCATATAGCTTATAGTGTTTTCGGGCGTTATCCATCCAAGGCCTGCTCTCTCTCTTTACATCCGATCCATCTGTTACATTCATAAAATGTATGGTAAGGTATGGTATGGTGAGGTCTACTAGGCCACAGTATATACAGTTGGCCATCTCTCGCTTTCCAAATCGGTGTAAATATTCACCAAATCTTCCATGGCCGGAGAGAAGCTGTGCAACATAATAACTTTATCACCATGACCTCTCCCCAGCCACGGCTGTAATCGCGGTATCATTCTTCGTATCCATTACCAGTGTGTGACTCATCCCAAGTCTCCTGCCACTCTTCCCATAAGAGGGTTTTAGCGTCCTCTCTTATCATACCCTAATATATCTTATCATAGAATATACGGATACTAAATTTATTTAAAATTCATTTGAATGTATGGATATCGAATTTATATTTATTTTTATTCAAAACTATATGCTATATTTAAAATATAACTTTTCAATCTAAGGTATTAAGGAAATTAACAAATCTATGTAACAAGTATAATATTACACGGACATATGTATCCCATTTGTCAACACGATTTTATCACATATATCTAAATTTAAAGGATAAATAATAGCTAAAACCTTTCAACTATCGACTTAGAGTAATAACTAAAAGCTGGCCTTGCTTGAAGACAGAACCAACTTACAGGCACTACTGATGGCGTTGTCTTCTTAAAGTCTATTAAATTTTTTAATAATTCATAATCGGATTCAATTGCTGAATTTTAAAAATGTAGCACTGAATGTTAAAATAATTATTAAATATTGTGATAAAGTGCTTATAATTGCCTAATACTGCATTAAAGTACTAAACTGTTCCCATTATTAAAAAAAAAAAAAATTGAAATAAATTGTTTACTGTTTACACAAGCAGTATTCCCTTCTAACAGTATGTCAGCCATCTACGTGGTTCTGGCTCACTACCATTTTAAAAAAAAATAATTTAGAATATTTATAACTTACCTCAATAATTTATATAGAATTTTGGAAAAATCAAAACGTTTACTTCATTTTTTTTACTCCGTTACTAATTCTTGTGTGATGGCGTTTAATATATTTTCATAAAAATCTTAGAAAATAATATAGTTTTTGTTTCATTTATGCTATTCCTAAATCCGATATAATGGAAGGTGAATGAATAATGGAAATTTTTTTGATGTATTCAAAATTATATGAAAGTATTTTCTCCGTGGGAAGCTTTTTTACGTTGATAGCACCTCAAGCATGGTTTCAGTGAACTACTTGAAAAATTAAAAAATTTAATGTTTTTATTAATATAAGTTAAAACTTCCAAATAATTATTTTTAGGTATATTTTATATGAAAAAAATTTTTTTTAATAAACACTTTTTATATGACAATTATGAAGGGAAGGGTTATAAGTCCGAGCTACACCTTCAGTTATATGTATATAATAATAATTTTTGTTATGAATGTAAAATATTTGCCATCAAAATATAATGTAATTGTGATTTACCTTTGCCATTTAAAAAAAGAATTTTAAAAATTTAGAGTTTTCGAAAATATTAAAATATTTTGGCAATTACATGTGACAATTTGATTGACTTATCTCAAAAAAAACTGCGGACTTGTTGCTCTGTTATATACTAACATCATATACAAAACCGAATTTGTTGAACTGGATATAAAAATTAAAATCGATTTTAGAGAAAAAGAGAGAAAAAATATTACTTTTTTCCAGATTTTAATATAAAATATTTTTTTAATGTAAAAAAAATCACAAACTTTATACAACCTAATTACATATTAATAAAAGTTTCTTCCTTTCTCTCTTTCTTCTTGTGTAGAAGATACAAAAATCTCTAGCTGAATTTTATTCTTGATCTCTGGAATCACAGTAAACTACTAGATTCCTTAACTTACATAATTTCAAACATCTATCTTCATTACCTTAATTTTATTTGAGAATCTTAAAATCATTTCAAATTTTATAATTGTTCCAATGATAAAATTCGTAGGGTAAAACCTCATTTCATTCAGAAGTAAATTTATTTTAACTGCCTTAGGTGTTTGAAACATTTAATGGGTTAATAGATTTAGTACTTCGATGGATTACAAAAATAGTCGTATACTTTATTTATTCTTCAGTTATTTAAACTTGCTTGAAATAATATAATATTTCTTTTCTTTTATAATATTTCAATTTCTAAAACCGTGACTATGCCAGTAAAAACTATATAAAAACCTGTAAAAATATGATTTTATTTATTTTCTCAGATGAGTTAGTGATTTAAAGATTTAATTATATTTCTTGTACTTTTTTTAATAAACCTGTTAGATAAAACTCAGCCGCTGAATTATAATGTTTATAATTTTACGAACAGTGCTCGGGAATCGGGGTTTTTTAATGACTGTACTGGTAAATTTTTTATTTGCATTAATGTCTTTTAACTCAGTTCTTTCATCTTCAATTCTTTTTATAAAATTATCACACAAAGGACTATTGGATATCAAAAGATGAAATAATAACAAAAACAATAAAGAAAAAATTAAAAAACTTTTCTAACAAATTCCTTAATATTTAGAATAATTTAATTTATTTTATTTAATCTATGTAAATATAAATTTAGTAAAACAAAAATTAATTACAACCAAATGTCTGTGTACCGATAGAATTCGTAAAAAAATTATAGATCTTTATAAACAAATAATAAACAAACTAATTCGATAGAATGGAACGCTGAAAAGAAATTCCAAATATTGTGAATGTAGAGATTACTGTAGTAGCTGTTTCTTCTTTATTTTATATTTATTTTCAGAAAAACTTTTACTTGTGCTTTAAATTTTTCTGTTACATCTGATTCTGTTGCAGTAGTCTGATGATTATCCAAAGCTAGATTTTGATTTTAATTAGTTCCCCTGTTAAAAAGTCAACATAACAGATTACTAAACAAATCTTTCTTATAACATTAGTTGTAAGATCTAAAATCAAAAGTTGTAATTAAACAAATCAAAACAGTAAATGTAAAAAAAAAAAAAATATAAAAACGAACTAAATATCATAAAATGAATATTTTTCCGATTATTCTCTAAGTTATTTGAAAAGCTCTTTTTAAAAAGACTGAAGCAGTTTGTGGACGATCAAATTCCGGCTCACCACCAGTTTTGGTTTTGGGAGCAACATGCTGCTGTGAAGCAGGAGAAAAGGATTGTTAACGTTGTAAATCATGCTCTAGAAACAGTACTGTTCAGCGGTTTTTCTTCATGTTAGTCAGACTTTTGACAAGGTTTGGCACGTAGAGTTCCTCTAACACTGAAAAAGGTTTTACCGCATGTTTTCTACGTAGTGCTAAAATCTTACCTAGAATACAGGTGCTTTCAGGTTAAACGTGGAGAGGTTTTGACGGATTTTTTCCTTATATAATCATGGGTACCTCAAGGAAGCGTTCTCGGACCCATCTTGTATGTTCTATTTACGACTGATTTGCCAGTTACGGCAGATACCACAATTGCAACGTTAAATGACGATACTGCAATTCTTGCCGTCCACGAGGATCCGGCTACTGCGTCTCGTTTTATTCAAGAATATATTACTCTCCTCGAATCGTGGCTTACATGTTGGAAAATAAAAATAATACAAAATCAAAGCACGTCGCTTTCACCCTTTGTAAGGAACATTGTTCTCCTGTTTCTATCTTCCAATGTTCCGATTCCGAGATCTCAGGACTAAATATTTGGGGTTTTCATCTTGACCGACGGCAAAACATATTAAATCTAAGCTGAAACAATTGGATCTCAAGTTTAAAAACATATACTGGCTGGTAGGACATAGATCTCGGCTTTCAGTAGAAAGTAAATTCAGTAGAAAATAATTTATAAATCAGTTTTGAAGCTTGTTTGAACTTACGGACTGAATTATGGGCTACAGCGACATACTTGAACGCTACCAGACAAAAACATTGCGAAAAATGCTAAACATACCCTGGTACATAAGCAACAGCCTCATATATTATATAATGATATTAAGTTGCGAACCGTTCAGCAGGAAATCTCTCTGGTCAGCCTACGGTATCAAAATCGTTTGGATCGGCACCAGAATTATTTGCGGTGAATTTATTGGATAACACGATCAGTGATTTTTCAAGATTGCTAAGGAACAATATTGTTGGTTTGCCTTATCGTTTCATGTGGTGACTTTATGGTCTGGCTGTACGGAGTGCTCTTCTATTTCATTTCGTTGTTATCGTTAAGTCACCAGGCGCTGGATCTGTGACTACTTAATGTTAGTTCAAATAGAGATCTTACTTACTTATTTTTCAATTATCTTGCTGAACAGATTGTAAATTTGCTGTGTCGTTATAATAAATAAAAAATTGTTCTTTTATATTAATTTAAAATTTTTAATTTGTAATATGAAGAAATAAAAACATTTAAAAAATGTAGGATTTTATTTTAATTTCATTTTATTTCGATTAGGCGTGGAATTTTTCATAGCTACAGATTTTCATTTGAGCTAATGATGATAGCAGTTAAGCCCGTAGTTTCATTAAAAAAAAAAAAATAAAAAATAACCATTTTAGTTTTTCATTTAATATTTTTTATTTTTCTGTTGTATTTAAATTATTAAGAGGATTACAAGTAACCGCTGTAAGTTAAACTAAATCGTTCATAAGAAATGTATAGCGTGATAATCATGATTTGGTACAAATACAATAATTAATTCATGGAAACCATTAAATAACTGCTACCAAACTAATTGAAATATTATAATGTTTACCTATTTGGAATACGAGAATATTGATTAGGTTAAGTTTTGTTTGAAAATATTTTTAATATCGAAACCCTCTCAGATTCTAGATTTTTACGCTATAACAATACAATAAGAAATACTGATGACAAAAAATGAAAAATATCTTTAATCCGTATGAAAAATTTGACTGACAAATGCAATATTCAGTCAGTGTAAATTTGACTGGGTATTCATGTTCGACATTGAATTTTTAAAATAACTTACAACAATTAAGAAACTAAATAAACAAAATTACATTATTTTATTATCGGAGTATAGATAAAAAGTTGTTTTCTGATGAGTGGAATTTAAGTTGAATTTTTATTTTATTCCAAAGTTGTCTCTAAAACTGTAACCGCAGGAAATCAAAATTTTTATCTTAGACGATAAAATCAAATTTTATATTAATTTTCCCATTTTCTTAAAACAGACATTTATAAAACAACCTTGAAATATAGGTTCTAGAATATTGAATTATTTATATATATAAATATTGATATTTAATATTATTAAATACTGATATAAATATTGAATTGTTCATATTGTAACAAATATGATATCGTGAAATTATTTTGTTATTCCTTCATTTTACGGTAAATTAAATCTCAGTTGGCTGGTTTAACGTACAAAAATTATAATATTTAGATAAATATTTAAATAAGTAGTAGAGATAAAAAAGTAAATTAAAAATTCCATAAAATATAAACTTTTTGACCCGGTCTATTTTTTTTTTTTTAGATTATATTGTTAAAAAACAACTAAAATTATATTGTTTTTTTTTTTTTTACTTTTTACCCAGATATTAATCTAAACGTAATTAAAGATAATAAAATTAAAAAATTATTTGTATATTTTTTATAGTTATATATGTTTACAGATTGCAATAAATTTGTATTTTGATCAAACGATTATTTTATTTTATTTATTAATTCTGTCGTTTTTTCATGGATATACGCAAATCAACTGAAAAACATTATTACATTATATCAACCCCCCTAAATTATAGGAATTTTCTCTCTTTTTGTTTTTCTATGTAATGATGCTTTTTTTATTAAAACAGATCATTTCATTATACGGATGTGTGTATACTATACACATTAGTAATATAATGTTTTTGTAATTGTACATATGTATATTAAATTATAATAATTTCAGACAAGATGACCTTTTACTTACCCTCGGGGAAAATGCTCTCTGTCTTACCTCATCAACATCAACAATATCATCAACATCATCCCCATCTACTAACCCCCTTTCTATTTTATATATACATATTTTTTCAGTTCTATTCCACAACCCTTCATCATGAACGCTATACTTCACCCCATGTTATAATCATTGTACATCCATGTATTTATTCTATTTTGGTGATGACCGCATTGCATGATGCTGTCTGCTACGGGTCAATTCTAGTTTTAGCTGATGGAAATATAAACAATTAAAATGCATTTAAACTTGTATCATGTACATATATATGCAGTAACAACACAATATGTAGTAGACACCCTAGATTTATATTACAGGATATACGAATAAATATTCACTCCATGATTAAACTTTTTGAGTATCTCTAAAACTGGTCCATATCTGAATTAATTTTTATCTTATGTTATATGTTGATTAAATTATTTCTGTTAATGCACATTTTAATTTGGTCTAATATAGTGTTTTTTTTTTTTTGTATTTATGTTTTTACGTTAATTTATTTTTATTGTAATCAATTATTAAGCTGTTTTAAATAAATAAATCGGTACATATTCATTTTAAAAATCGATGCATATTAATTTAAAAAAGAGAATAGGTGTACCTTACTTCTAAGAAAGCAGGCTAATAGTGAATTAAGAGAAAAACAAGATAATTATTATTATATGTTAAACACCCTAGCTTCAAAAGAGTTTTACTGAATATTTAATTATTAAAATATTAAGGTTTTTATTTTATTTATTTCTTGGAACTTTTATGGACTAAAATATAATACTTACCTCTTTTAAAAATATAAACATACTGTCATGAAAGATATTGTCTGACCAAAACTTTTCATTCATAAGTAAAATATTAGTTTGATATCTATAAAAATGTATAATAAATTGTAAGGAGTACCTGCCTTTCTTCCAGAATGTTAATGAAATTTATATACTGCAAGTAAAATATAAAAATAGAATGAACTGGATGCTTGGAAAAAAGTTCCAAAAAATGATTTGTTTGGTTATTTTAATAATATGAACACCAGATGGGATGCATTGATAGCATTGGTAGTCTCTTTGGACATCGTGTAAACGATATTTTAAAGCAATGATTCATTGATTAAGAAAGAAAACTACAACCAAATGATAAATTAGGCACCAAATCTTTTCAGACAGAGTTAATAGGTTATGTTATCTCGTAAATCATATTTGAATGTTATTATATACGAGAATGACGATAATGTTTATCAATTTCTTTTGATGTTCTTTGAGGATACTGTGTAAGTGTGATAGAATTGTATATTCAACGAAACGTAAGCTGTTTAAAGATATAAAGGTTTGCTTAATGTAATTTTGTATGTACAAGAAACAAAGCACAAATGGAACATTTTTATGCTCAAACTATTTGTAATTATGTAATCATTTTATATAACGTATCAAAGATTTTTTTAAAAATCTACTTTGAAAACATCCAAATTACAAAAAAAAAAAACAAATCTTATTTGATGTTAATCTTATAGTTCTTTGACCGTTTCATTTGTTAGATATTTAAAATTTATCATATTTAGTATTCATCATATTCTTCAGTAAATCGAACAAAATAAAAATTTCCAATAGTTAGTTGTTATGTGACAAGTAAAAAAAAGGGTGGATTACTTTGCTTTCTACATCTAACTTGATCGGTAATTAATATGTTATCTAATTTTTGGCTTACAATCGTGTTTGTGAGTGTGAGGCACGCGTGTACGTACAGAGTGATATAGGAGGAAAGGGAAATAATTTGGGAACTGTTTTTGGAGTTTGAAATAAGAAAAAAAGGTTTATACAGACATAGTCTGAAAATGCTATGTTATCGAGATTTGGCTAGCGAAATATTTCGCCCGGATTTCAGATGCCCTGGTGAAATGAGGTCATATTGAAATTTTTATGACGTTATATAATGGGATACTTGATGGTCTCTTATGTTTATTGCTTACCTAAAAATTTAGTACCGTTTTGAGTTTAACACACAAAAATACTACAAAACTTGATTCTTAAAAATAATCAAACACAATCAATATTATGTCAAAAACAACTAAACCACTTAAGGTTTATTATTAAGTAATACAGTTTTATGACAACAATGAGTAGTATTCAAATTAATTTCAAAGCATACAGTTAGTGTTGTCAGCCTAATTTTTTCAAATATCTAAATTTATTTACTAAACACTGCTGTTTTTAAATCTTAATATTTTTCTGTTAAGTGTTGTTTGTAATAATAAAGACTTTTTTTTGTTTTTCATAAAAATTATTATATAAGTTTTTTCACAATTAAATCCTCTACAATTTTTGATAATAAAATTTACGCATTTATAAGATAATTAACAAAGTTTGTTGTTCTCTTATTTCAAACCTAAAAACAAAAACGTGTTTTTGATCATCTATTTTTTTCTGTTTTACGTTAGATATCATGAAAACTACAAAATATGTAGTTCTGAGATCTGTTCTACTCGTAGTTTTAAGTCAATAAACATAAAAAACCATCAAGTTTACCCCCTTATATAACGCCTAAAAATTTCAATATGACTTCATTTCACTGGGGGAACTGAAATCCGGGCGAAATGTTTCGCTAGCCGTAACTCATTAACATAACGTTTTCAGACTAATGTTTGTATGAACTTTTTTCTTTATTTCAAACTTTAGAATCAGTTCCCAAATTATTCTCCTTTCCTCCTGAATCATTCTATTTATACATATACGCGCGCGCCCACAGTCAAAAATAAGATTGCAAGCAAAAAATTAGATAAAATGTTTAATACCGAATAAATTAGATGTGGAAACATAGGAACTTGTACCAATTTATAGTGAATACCAAACGCTCATCGATAAAAATTTTATCTTTGAATAGAAAGTGCAAAAAGAAAAGAAATAAGTTATAACTTTCTGCGCTAAACAATATAATACATTGTTGTAATTGTAAGGGGAATGTTTATAATCATAATCATAAAATATAATTTCTTCCTAATAGAATAGCTCTAATTACTAGATAGATGCCTTCGTAGTGTTACTTATTTCAAAAACAAAATAAAATAAAAAAGTGAAGAAAATTTTTTTACCTTCCTGTCCGATATACTTGGGTTATTATTAATTCAATCTTATGCTGATTTATAGATTTCGTTTAATAGGGTTAATATATACGTCTATGTTTAATATATATGTATATATATAGACTATCAAAACCAAAACTACCTCTAATTTATATAATAATGGTTATAATAATAGTACAAAAATACAAGTGAAAGTTCTGGTGTGGAAGATTTATGAGTTGAAAAAGTTAAACACAAAAGTAGCTTAACTAACTATGCATTAAATTTTAAAAAGCAGACAGATATATATTTTGTTTAAGAATAGGGTTATCGAATAAAACATGAACCATGAATATGATACAAAACATAAATATCGTAAATATATATACATAAAAGTTTCTAGTATGTTTCTATCTGTACATTTATTTATAAACGTCTGTGTTTGCACGCCAAGCCTAATAACCAATGACTTAGTTCATGTTATTATAATTTAACGTCTTTTACGTGTCTGATTTATATTTTTTTCATAATTATGTACCTGAATTTAATTATTACACTTTTTCTATCATCTTTCTTTCATTTCCCTTCTTGATATTTGCAATGTTCCATTTTATTACATAAGTAAAACCAAATTTATAACAACGTAATTTCATTCATTTACTATTTATTTTTATAGTTATATTTTTTAAGTACCACGCACCGATTGTATTAAAATCTATATTAATGACTTTTATTACTGTAATACATTTTATAAATAATTATTAATATTGCAGTTATTTTTACTTCCTCTCTCTCATTCACTCGCGCTCTCTCTCTCTGCCTTTTTTTTCTATAATGCAGCTACCACCAGTTCCTCCATACTCTTTCTAAGGTATATGTACTTTCTGGTACTCATAGAAAGTTAAAATTCAATATATATATATATGTAGATATATATATATATATATATATATATATATATATTGAATTTAAAAAATATATATACTCTATACATTGCATTAACTTAAATCTGTGCACAACAAACTACATTTTGAGAAAGGTTTTTTGGGGATTGTTTCTTAATTCTTTTATAGATTACTATTCTTTAACCCTTATCTTATCTTATAGTAGCTTTAGAATTTTTAACAGTAATAAGCTAAAGATATATTTCTTTTATTAAAATAAAATTAAGATCTATATATAACAAAAAGAAAGGATGAAATTGGAAAAAATGTTAGGATTTGTAAAAAAAACAAATTAATATTAAATATAAAAAATTCTGTCTTTAATGTTAAAAAACACTTTTTTTAACTGCATTTAAAAAATATATAAAAGTAGAATATAATCCTTTAAAGCTAAATTTTTTTTATTAATTTAAACTAATTTTTTTTTCTAAAACAATACACGAAACCTGAAAAGACAATATAATTATATGGAAACTGAAAAATTTTGTAAATCCAAAATATTTTTTAAAATTTGGAATTTTGTAAAATCCAAACATTTATGATAAATAATAAAATCAGTTGTCGAAAAATTTGTTTCTATATTTTTTTATTTAAATAAACGCCATTAAATATACACATCTTATTTAATATGTGAATTCTCTACAATACATTTTTAAACAGTTGTTCAGTGCCACCATCAGCAATATTATAATCAATGATTTTTTTTTTTTACTTTATTTTTTATTACAAAGAATACATGCTCTATATCTGTTTCGTTTTTCTATTTTATGAGGTTTTATAAATAAGCTAAATCAAATTACAACAGTTTATATTTACATTGAATTTAAAAAAAAAATGATTATATATATTATTAATATATATATATGTACATAACAATTCAAAATTATAAATATCTCTTCTTTTAAAAAAAGAAATAGTGAATGTGCAACTAAGTACACACAAATTTTGTTTTCTCCTAAACTAAATAAAACTTCGTTTTCATTTAGTTTTTAACGAGATTTTTTTTCAAGTTTAGGTATAATGTTTTTTGTAAACTCGGAAGAAGTCGTATCCGTCTAAAATTCTTTAGATGGCATGGTTTTATAAATTAAAATGCATGGCCCTTTTACACTGGTTACAATTGTTTGGAAAATATTGTCCCTGTACAACTGTATATTTTTTTTTATTTTTAAGCCTTTATTTTAAAAAAAAATATAAAGTTCTTATAAAATATATTACTTTTATATATATTTTTATATTATATTATTACAATTTTATATTATTTTTTGTCAATTTTCTTTGATTTGAATTTTAAATTTTATAAATTATACGAATATTTTGAAAGGAAAAATATTTATTATAGGTTGATTACATTGTTTACAGGGGAAAATTGCCATACTGCCATTGTAATATGTTTGTGAGTTTACAAGCGCATTTATTCTTATTTTTGGACTTAATAAAATGAGCAAAATAGACATGGTACGTGAAAAGAATCTTTTTTTACATTCAGTCTACTGTAATCTATTTTCTCAAAACAACAGTTTCCTTTTCAATACGATAGGAAATTTTCATAACATTGCATAATAAGTGAAAATTTTATTTTCCTTTTACGATAAATTAGCAGATTCAAAAATCATTTAGACAAAAAGAGGATCAGCGGTAATTTTTGTGTACCTTAAAATTATCTTTGTGAGAGCAAATAAGACAACGAAAAAATTTTTTTCGAAAATTTTATGATATAGCACGTTCTAAAAAAACCTTAGTGCAACTATCCTTTAGAAAACCAAGCAGTAGAATCCTAGTATAAATACATCATTCTATTGAACATTTCATTACGTGTATTAGTATTAGATAAAATCCTTAATTTTTACGAGATTCACATATAGCACCCTCATTTTCTTTTGAATGGAAATATTTATATTTAATTGTGTTGACCTCTATGAGAGTACTACTTCAGCCTTTCATTAGAAAAGTTTTGAGTTCGAACCCTGGTTAGGCTTCATAGTTTTTAGACGATACAAAACCTCTACATTATATTCTCATGGTGAAGTATCCGGAAGTCACCATTAATGGTGAATAATTTAAAGACAGATCATTCTAGATGACATTTTTGGCAGACATAGCTGTTTGGGTAATATGTTAGGCTATTACTATCATTTTAGCAGAAAAGCCGTATCAAGGCACTGCTCACTTTTTTCTTTGATTCAAAAGAAATTATCTATAAAGAATTCGCTTCAGAAGGTCAAATAGTGAATGCAGATTACTACTTGGGTGTTTTAAATTGTTTATGGGCGAGGATTGTTCGGGTTCGACCTGAATACCAGAATCAAGCAACACGGTATTTGTTGCCCGACAATGAAACGGCGCACAAAAGCAAGATCATACGCGATTTCTTGGCTCAAAAGTGTATCATAGTGCTTGAACAACCTCCTTATACGCCTGATTTTTCTTCGTGCGACTTCTGGTTATTTCCAAAACTGAAAATGGCAATGAAAGGAAAACGTTTCAACACGATTTCAGATATCCAGAGGGCTACGACTATGGTACTGCAGGCAATTTCAAAAGTTGCGTAAAATGAGCCCAAAATATATAAAAATGCAAAGGTATATTTCGGGCAAGATTACCGCATTTTTCCCCTGTTATTGTATACTGTGTGTTATGTATTATAATATACTCGCAGAGAAATAAAAAGGTACTATGTCACAACCGGGAATCGAACTTGGACTGTTGAATTAAATTATTTTTTATGTCGTATGATAGATGGTTCTTTTTCAAGATACTTCGCAAGATAGGCGTTATATTTAGAAATTTATAACAGATTATATATATAGTAGTGTGATTAAAAAGATATTGCAGTTTATAATTTCAAAAAACGTTTAAAAATTCCACTATAAATTTAGAGTGTTTCTACAATAATAATTATTTTAATAATTAAATAATTACGATAATTAAATTAATCCATCAAGTGTTGCATTTTGAGTATTTGTTTGCACGTCTTCGTGTGTTCGTCCGAAATAGATTAGCATTAATATAATTGAATTCCAAGTTATTCTAGTATATCTTCTCTTTATTTAAAAACGAGAATATATAAATTACAATTTTATCTATAAATTGATTAAAGTTTTAATTATTCTGCAAGTATACTTTTATTTTACAACAATATCTGTTAATAGTATATAAACAACTTTTTAACTACTTCACAATAGGAAATTTTGTTTGATACTGTAGTAAAAAAATAAAATTAAAATAATTAATGAAAAAAGTAACTTCGTCCAAGTGGTTTTTTTTATTAAAGTTTTATTCTAACTTTTACAAAAAAAAAAAAAAGCTGAGTGACTGGAAAAAATGTTCTAATTATATAACTTTGATAGAATTGTGCTTCTTTAGTCTTTTTATTTTATTTTAATATATGGAGACTGTACGTAAGAGGTTTGAATAGCGTAAAAGTTTATTATTGTATTCAGTAGAAATGGATAGTGTGGACTTTTTCATCCTTAAAAAAAAAAAAAAAAAATTAGAGAGTAGAATTAAGGGAAAACATTGCAGATTGCTGTAAGCGCTGCCGTAGATTAGATACTTCTTCATCTTTTGGACTCACTCGCCCTTCGCCCTTTTTGCCTTGAGCCCTTTTTACCTTCTCGTCAACTTTGAACTTCATTCAACGAATCATCCTTTCGAAGTTCATTTTATTTGCTTCCTCTTCTTACTCATGCCCCTTATTTTTTTCTTTTTCTTGAAGAAAAAGAAATATCTATTTTTTTTTGTATTTTTTCTCTCTTCATTGCTTAATTAATTACCGGATAATAGAAAATTAGGAAAGGGCTGAGATGAGATAGAAACAGGGGTGATGATGAGGTTGATGATGACGATGGTGCGGTAGTGGAGAATATTGTGGTGGAAATGGGGGTGGAAAGGAGGGGGTATTTAAAGGGATTTATTTCCAGGGTAGCGTAATGATGCTAGCGCAATTTGACAAGGGATTATTATCCTGGGTTTTTTTTTTACTTTTTTCTCTCTTCTAAAACTAATTGAGTGGAAAAAACCTGTGGATTTATTTATTGTTACCCGCGAGTTGCCTGCTGATTCTTACCAAATTAACGCCTTCATTTCATTTAATGTAATGTTTCCAACGTTTCTCTTTCTCTCTCTCTCCCACTCTTTCTCTTTCTCTCATCCTTTTTTTATTCTTTGACTTTTTTTTATTCTTTCCACCCTTCTAATTTAATTCCATTATACTAATTTTTATAACTGTTTAACGATTCAGTTTTTTCTTTTAATGTCTAAGTTACATCTAATGTATGCGTATATTAACTAGTTTGTTAAGATAAACTAATTCAACTACAACCTACATATCCTCGAATAGTCATAAATTTACCATACTAATGACGATTAGTGTTAGCTCTTTTACTGGTTTTTATATGAATATAAATTAGTATGACAAATAAGAAATCTACCCATCTGACAACCGGTATTACGAGACCCCTAATGAAGATTGGTGAGAAAATTTAATAGATCAAATAAATTTAAAACATTGACATTTCATAGATCTAGCCTGCATAAATTTTAATCGATTAGCGATATAAAGATTATTTGATAATGTACGTATTTATTGGTAAAGAAACTGTTTATAATTTTTAGATTATAATTTCTCTTTAGTGCTGCTTGCTCTTGTATCAATTACATTAACACAAATTTTGTTCTTATAAAAAAATTAAAATTAATTTTTTTTTAAGATTGATTGAAATACAATTAAGTCAATATTGGTCATATTATTTAGCACTCAGACAGTTTGATTGTATGAATTTCCATTTACGTAACTATCTTAGATGTCTAATATAAATATCTTCATTATGCATAACATAATATAGTATAACATAATAATAAATAACATACTGTATTCATAACATAATACTGAATATACAAGATACATAAATAACTTATCGTTATAAATTTGGGTGATAATAAAATTAAAGTAGATATATTTATGTACTCAATTCTTTTTAGCAAATTTTTAATCTAATTTAAGTTAGTAGCTAACAATAAAAATAATAATGATAAAGTAGGAAATAATAATACTTAATATATCTAATTTTACGTGAGATTGTACGGCATCGCAGTGTAAAATACCTGCAGAGGATTGAGACCATTTTGCAATTAATCTGCTCGATAACAGCAGTGACGTTTGACGGTTGAGAGGTGTCCATGTACTCGACGTAGGATCTGCGTAACAGATTGGAATCTAACACCGTCAAGTTTGTGGTGTTTCTTATTTCTTTATTACTTCTCTTTCTTTTTACTGTTGTTTTTTTCTTTTTATTCTTTGTTATTAATGTTTGTTCTTGTGGATTATGTGGTGCTGAAATTAATGTTTTGTGATTTATGTCTGAGCTTGAAATTTCATATTGGATTTTAAGTTTACTTGCAACTTTTGTGTATTAATTATTTTGGGGGTCCTTAAGGACCCCCTTCTCACGTTCTTTTGTCACACATGACTCCGTAAGAGAGCCGATTGTAATTGTTTTTGTTTTGAGCAAAAAAATGTAATTTTATGCACACAGAAATACAGATATAATTAACAATTAAATAAACCATTAACCAGAATTTGTCTCTGGGCCCTATTGAATTACACTACTGTAATATTACTTAATTACCAAAAATTTTATTGGTTGGAATTCATTCACCTATACTTTTACGAATGTTTTTAAAGTTCCTGAACTAATACTTCAATATTTACATTTTAATCATTGCAATACATTCTTATACATTAATATTTAAAAAAAATCTTTATACTTTTACTACTTCTAATGTTTATATTTATGCATATATTCTAAATACTCAAACAGAGAAGTAAGATGAATGCAGCAATTTAAAAACTTCAAAAGTATTTTCCGAGAACTGAACTCAGAAATTTCAACTAACAGCCAGAATATTTATCCGGTAAGTTTTTTGAAGCACTGTTGGAAAACTTAATTTACTTTTACATATTATTGTGTAAACTCCAGTAAAGGTCTGTACAAGTTATGTATAAGTTTGCTAGGTAAAGTTAATTAATAAAATTAAGTATTGCTAGAATAACAAAGTAATAATAAAAATAAAGAAAAGTGCAAAATATATATTTTTCTAAACAAAATTTATTAAAAATAATATATCTATTAAGTTTCGTAAAAATGTTAAGCTGCACCTATTTAAAATATAAACTGCACCTATTTAATGCACCATTTATTAAAATCCGCATTATTTAAATTACAATATAAAAATCTATACGTGATTTTTATCACGAGAATGCATTTATAATTCTGTATTAATTTACTATTTTTAAATTCATTTTATATAGGCTAAATAAATCATTTATGTGCTCATTAAAATAAAATAACATTAAATATAGACGTAAAAGCCACTTATTTGATTTTTTGTATCGTTCAACCTTTACAAATTGTAAATTTTTTCTTATTATACGCTACTAGATATGAACACTCGCAAACCGTAGTTTCTGTGAGAAGCTTCAAAAATGAATTAAAAAAAGGAAATTATGTAGAGAAATACCGTTATTAATATTGAACAATATTAAGTGATAATTTTTTTTTTAATAAAGGTTAACAAAAAATTAAACTGAAGTTAGGCGATATACAGTAATGAATGTTCCTGTTTTGTTCTATGACAGAAATTTCTTTAATGGTGTAAACTAAAATTTATTTAAACTTTTTTAAAAGCTTTTATTTAACTTGCTTTAGGCATAATCAAATTTTGCAACTGCTATATCTTTTGATCTATCGTATGAAAATCAATTAAATTTGGTACGCGTATGTAACTTTGATGACAATACAGTACTACGGTATCGGAATTTGATATGTTACTGTTAGATATTGATTCAGAGAATGAGATGAATGATTTGTAGCGTGTGTTAAAATTCCATGCCTGACCGGGATTCGAACCCAGGACCTCCGGATGAAAAGCCGAGACTCTACTACTCACGCCACGGAGAACCGGCTCTATAATAGGCTTAAAATTCAGCGATAGTATGGCATGGAACTATAATCCTGAATAAATCAATTAATTAATGATGATTAACAAAATATATTTATAATCTTTATTTTCTATTTATGAAATATTTTTATACATTTCTTTTGCAAAACTCTCATTTTTTACTCTTCCGTCTAGGTAGCGCTATAGCAAAGCTATAGCTTTAGAAAAGAAAGTATTGTAATCGGTCCAGTTTGGGCATATGCGGTTTTCACTGGATCTGGACGTTTTGATACCTAAGGAACCCAAAAAACCGGATGAAATTTTCCGGATTTTATTGTTCGTTTGTACATGTGTTTAGTGTTAGCCTCTAAATCACCTTATATCTCCAGAACTACTGGACCGATTTGATCAAAGTTGATCAGATTACTTCTATATAGAGATCATTGACGCCATTACATTTTCAACTTAAAATTTCAACCGGCTAAGGCTGTAAAGCAAGGTAAACCTCAAAGGTTTACCTTGTTTTGAGGTTTCCTCTAATTAAGGTCATATTTTTCTTAGGCACATTTGTTAACTATTAAAAATAACAATATTTGCAAAAAAAAAAAATTTGCAGGATCGCACTACATCCCAAAAAATGCTGCTGTAGTCGTCTGCTGCTATGTTGTGACGTTACAGGAGTGATAGAATTAAGTAAATAAATATTTAAAGTGTAAAAAATTAACTCGGTCTAAGTGGGTCTCGAAATCGATCGCCGGGTTGACTCGGTACCTGGCGCGTTAAGCTTGCGAGTTCACTAGTCTGTGGACCGTAAAAAGCAACATTTGTTTTATGTAGATTGTGAAATTACAGTAGTTTAGTTAGTGCCAACCGTTGCCGCTAGTACCGCTACACCCACACAAATTAAATACGGTATGCGCGCGCGCTTTACTTAGATCCACTGAATTAGCAACCCACAGTTGTAAGACTTTTCCGGGAAAGTCCTATAATTGTTT
Source organism: Lycorma delicatula (assembly GCF_047948215.1). Lineage (NCBI taxonomy): Eukaryota > Metazoa > Arthropoda > Insecta > Hemiptera > Fulgoridae > Lycorma > Lycorma delicatula. The sequence goes on from NC_134460.1 coordinate 96,416,014, forward strand.
TGTCAGCTTTGTTACATATTATTTGAATAAATTATAACCGATTATTGATTTTTGACAAATCGAGAATTTTATATTGTGGAATGCGCATAGATAGGCTACTGTAATATGTAATCTTTTAATAGTTTAAAATATAGATTATTTAATAAGTAATTTGATGTAACCTAAAATATTGTCTTAATTTATAGTTAACCAGCTTTATTATCTAGTTTAACAAGATTTACCCAATGTATTAACACCTCCGTCTGTGCATTACTGCAACATAATTTAGTATTAAATAAATCTTAATAGATTTTACTGTTGATAGAGATTGAAAATATATAAATAATTATGATGTTTTGCTTCGTTATACAAAGAGTATAATAATTATTACCGCATTATTATACTAAAATACTTGTACTTTTTTTACTATTAATTATTTTCCTGAATATAATACAAAAATAGACTAATTAAAAAAACAGTTTGTAATTATAAGATAAAATCTGAAAAAAGGGCTAAAATACAATTATAATTAAAGAAATAGATTATTTAAAGTAACTGAATAATAATAAATAAATAAAAAATACTGTTTCCATGATACTTTTACAGCTGTCATGGTTAAAAAATTAAATAAATAATAATAAAATTTAACGTACAATTAAACTAAGTATTTTACTCCTACGTATTTAATTATTTATTGCTTGCATGACGTCATAACATATTTCCGGTTTAATTTAATAAACCTGTAATTTTTTTTCATATTAGGGATAAATATTCCAATACTACTTTTCAATTACATAGAGTGATTATAAATATATATATTATACCATAACAAAAGTTTTTTTTTTAATTTCGTTGGTTTTATAATTTGTTCATCGTTTCTCTAAGTTTAGAGTAGATAAGGTCGATAAAGATGTATGTTCTTGATATCATCATTTTGCTTGTGTATGCATTATTTACTACCTACATGTAATTCTACTTTAGGTTTACCATTTTCGCTCCTGCCTGATGATGATAACCGAGTTATACTTAATCAGTTGTATTTCGCCGGCCAATTTTCTTATGAGACTAAAACTTCAAATGATTAAATTTATAAAACGTATAAATTTTCATATTTTATTTTAAAAAATTATATACAATATACAATTTTTTTAATTTTTAATAATAAAAACATAAAATTTACAATTTTTTTATTTATAATAAATTTTTGTATTAAAAATGTAATATTTTCATATAATTATTATACTATTTTAATTTTTTTTAATACTTTTATTTATAGTTACATCAACAATTAAAGTCATTAGCTACTCATCAGTGTAATGTAACTGTGCCGGTAAATTTGTAGTCTTGAACAAATTCAGGTCGACTACTCCTAAGACGTGTGGTTAATTGAAGCCCAACCTCTAAATTGCTGTAAATTTTCTATACTTATACAATATATTTTGTTCATATTTTTACTTACGAATATAACATTATCCATGATTTGGTAATATTTGCTTTTTATTTTATTAACATTATTAGTTGCATTTTATTTCTCAGTTCGTCAGAACTAACAAATCAGTTTTTAATTTTTTTGTTTATAATAACCATCGTGATTGAAATACGAGTAACTACTATTTGAATGTGGCCAATAGTTAAATGAAAAATCGTAAAAACAAAAATTGTTATTAGACAATTATTAAGACAATCTTTAAACAATTTTGTGAGTTTACGCAAGTCCAGTTGCATAAAAATTACTTAGAAAACTGTATTTCTTAATATTTTTTCTTCAGTAATTTAAAAAAAAATTTATAAAATGAAATTCCATAGTTTCACTGAAAAGTATTTAGAGTATAATAGAAAATCTTTAATACTTTATTATCCAGATTACTAACCAATTATTAACCATTATTAATCAGATTATTGTTCATGCTCAGTGCCATTAATATTACGTTACTAATACAAGATACATTTAAAACTCTTTCTCTTAAAACTTCAACCACACACGTAACTAAATTTTGACTGCCACCTGGCACTGTTTGATGAAATCACAATCCTCTCGTTAGATGAGTTCATAATTACAAAATTTACAAAGATAACTACGTAATTTATCGCATCTTATTTCTTAAAGATGTTTTGCTACAAAATATTTGATAACAATTTCCGGATTCAAACTGGTTAAAGGGAATTAAAATATTATGTTATCACACGTATATTTTTCTTTTTTACCGCGCAGATAGTTTGGATAAAGGGATCATTAGTTGAACCGGCTACCAACCGTCTCAAAACTGCTTATCGTTAGTCTCAGACCGACTGCCGAATGTTTGTGCAGCTTTCCGGTTGTTGTTAGGTTGGTAGTATAATATCTATTTCATCACTAATTTGTGGTTAAATAGGCATTAGACAAATAAAAAACTTAAAACTTAAATTTCATTACCTATTGGGTGATGAAATTTGATGGGATTAATGTATGAAATTGCCCATGTATTTCTTACGTTTAAATATTTTCATTTCATATAATCTACAAGAAAATTTTATATTGAAAAATATGTTTATTACTCCTTTATTCTGGAATGGGAGATATATTTTCCCAACACTTTGATATAATAATCTAAAAACTCTTTCGGCCCGGCTAACATCTGATATAGAAAAATTAACAATTTAAAAAAATTAAGTTTATCACAACTATAGATTTTTAGTAAGAACATTGTACGACGCAAAGAAAATATTATGATCGCAAGAAATTTCGGTTTTAAGATTTCAACGGAAATATCCATTTGACCATCCCTGAAACCATATTGACTAGTTTCGGCTTGACATCTGTACGTACGTACATATATATATCTCGCATAACTCAAAAACGATTAGTCGTAGGATGTTGAAATTTTGGATTTAGGACTTTTGTAACATCTAGTTGTGCACCTCTCCTTTTAATTGCAATCGACTGGACCAAAAAAATTTCCATAAAAGCCCAAAATTAAAAAAAATTGATTTTGGGCTTTTCCTTAACTGCAGTTATAAGTCTTCATTGAGAGATTTTTAACTATATATCATAATTGGTGTTTATTTTCATTGGTTTCAATATTATATCAAAATAAAATTTTAATTAATGAAATATTTTGATCTAACAAGGGGAAGGCACATCGGTTCGAATACGATTTCATCTCTTTTTTTCTTTAACTTTTTTTTTCTTAATTTAAATATATTAATTTGTTAATAATTATTAACCTCTGATTATAAAATACTTATGATGAATAGTATTTCAAAAAAAAAAAAATCTAAGTTATTAATGGAATAAAATATTATGTACTTTAAATTTAAAAAAAAAAGGGCATATGTAATTTAATAGCACTACAAGGAAGTCATGTGGTGTCCACATCATATTTTTTTTATTTAAGAAATGCTTCTTTAGAAACAACGGGAAAAATTTATAATATTCTCCTTACCTTAAAAAGTGGAGTTAATTAAATTTTTTGTCACATTTTAATTAAGTTTCCCAATCTTTATAGTTTCCTTTGAAAATTTATGGCAGAAATTCTTTTCAAAATTAAACTTTTATGATTTTTTAAATTATTTTTATATTAAATTAATTTTAAATAAATTTAATTTTTGTTACATAACTATGTTACAACACGTACCTTTTGCATAAAAAATAATTTACTTCCTTTTTTAAGCAACCAAAGGCTGACACCCAATTGTAGCTGTTAATAAGAATCAGTTTCGTGGCGACTAAAATCTATCAACCCCAGATGGGATTCGAACCCAGAACATTCCGGATGAAAGGTAGTGACAGTACTCCTCCAAAGAAGTTGGGATAATACTTATTAATCTCCGATTTTATCGTTAATTGTTTTTAAAAATATATATTAAAAAAATGTTTAATTTAAAAATATATAGTATAATGTTGAAATCAAACAAAAATTTTGATATTTAAGTAGTTGAATAATACAGTATTGACCAATTAAAAGCAAAATCAATGAGAACTTTCTGGAGATAGACCTCTGGTAGTATCTAGTACAAAATTAAGAAATTATTTTTAAAAATGTTTGTATTACTCTCTGTTCTAGTGAAACATGGCTAACAAGAAAATAAAAAAAATAAGAATACAAATCCTATGAAAACCAGTGTTACAGGAGGATAATGAGATTTTCGGCGGTTAATGAAATATAAAATAAAGAGGTATTAAAACAAAAGGACACAAGTTTACTTCAGAACTTTGTTTATAAGACGAATTATATTGTTGAGTTACATTCAAATGTTAATAAATATTCTGGTTTAGTTAATTTGGCGATAGATGGACAAGGTAAAACTGTAGAGAAAAAAAAAATTGGAATATTTAAAACAGGATGTAGGATGATTTTTTTCATGATGTAGGATGTATTACTTATATTGAGGTTTGGAGATTAGTTAAAAAAAAATATGAATTGTAAATAACACGAAACCTGTCGAAATATATATATAAACATGTCTTGTTTATGAGTGATTCATAATCAACGACCAGCAAAAACTACCAAAGATAAAATGATGAAAATTTGTATACAGATTCTTCTTACGGTGTATGTACACAATAAGAAAAAATATTTGGTACTTATCGGTTATTGACCCGCCACGTATAATCATTGTTTAATTCATTATTTTAATCAAACCGTCCGCTAGACTACTATTATAATCCAACGGAACTTACCTCACATGTTTTTTCAGGCGGCCAAGTGTCCTTAATCGCCTCAATTATAGCGTCAAACGCGTCTTTTTTGCGAACTTCTCGCCGCAACATGAACTCCGCTATGTTTGACCCCAGATAATGACGGTCCGTGCCTCTGTGCTTCTTGTTCCACCATTTTGCAGAGCCCCACATTCTTTCAATGGTTTGTGTGTAGGCGCGTGTAATTGGATCGACGAAGTTAAAACGGTGGTTCATTTGTAAGTGCTTGAATTGTGCTTCTTCGATTTCGTTGGTTATATACAATCTCCATGAATCAATGTACAACGTTGATCCTTCCATCACGTGGTTTTTCATTTCTTTCATCAATGTTGAAAATGAACGATCGGGAACTCAAACATGAAAGCATTCTTCGGTTTTTTCAATTTCAAAATTTAATGACATTTATATAAGTAAAACATAGCTAACATGTTAATTGATTACTACTTACTGTTTGAATCCGTTGGAACGGAAAGGTATGTGGCAAGCATATAACCGATAAAAACCGGATATTTTGAAATTCCAAGTTTAAAAGGTTAAAATGGAATAATAACGAAATTTACTTTTTTTTAAATTTCTAGTAACAACTGAAAATATCTACTTAATTTTTGTGTCTTTAATCTTGATGTGATTATCTAAAAACCAATTTTTAGATTTTTTGTAATTTGACCTTGAAAGGCGTGAAGAATAGTAAAAAAAATTTGTACAATGATTGAGAATTTTTCCCATCTCCAACTGTATTAAACGAGATATTCAGTAGATTTGAGCTTGTCAATACTAAACAACTTTCAGGGTTTTTGAATTTCGATTTTTTAAGAGTGAGACTGTGTACAGTGTGGCGGCTTAACCAATATAACCACTGCCACTGTTACTATACATGCGACGCGACTGGCTGCACCTGCCTCCGGTTACTTGATTAAAATACAAAATAAAAAAAAAAATTGACCGCGACGGGAAATGCAAGTAACCATATAGAGCGAGCATAGCCGCGATAAGTATGCGATATATACGATGGGTGTGTGTATATATATATATATATATGGAAGATTATACAGTTTACAATAAGATTACAATCACTAAATAATATTTTCTTAGCTTTTGTTTCTAATAATAATATTCTCCAGTATATACATAAAATAAAATTGCATGTTAATGCCTATTTAACCAAATATTATCTGTTATTTTTATATACGAATACACTATCATCACAGCCATCTGCATCTATCATAACATTTGAAATATATTTTTTTACATGCGCATATGCCACTAACTTGATTATAGATATAAAATTAGTTTTATATAAATGAATTCAACTATATTATATATATATATATATAAGAGCAGAAAATAGTAAATATATATATATTTACTTTGTACCAATATTTATTATTATCTGCGTTTTCTAACCCTAATACTGAATTACAACTGAAATTATTCAAAATGTGAGTTTTACAAAGAAGTTTACCGACTAAAGATTTACCAACTTTTTTTTTGTTGTTTAACCTCCGGGACCATCGTTAGGTATTGCTTCAGAGGATGAAATGAATGATTTTAGCCCGTGTGAAAATCCCATGCCTGAGCGGGATTCGAACCTGGGACCTTCGGATGAAAGGCCGAGACGCTACCACTTCTGCCACGAAGGCCTTATTTACCAACCTATTTTTACTGAAACATTCCACAAAGAAGAAAACTTTTTTTTTTTTAAATATCAGCTTTTATTTTTAACCAATAAAATTGTAATTTTCAAAATAAAATTTTAGTTTTGAATAATTTAAGAAACCATTATTGATAAAATAAGCTTAAAATAATAATATTTAAACCTTGAAATATTATCATAGTTGTAAAAAAAAGCTAGATGAAAATCTTAAGGTTAAGGACGAATATTTAAACCAAAGTCCATACATTTATATTTACAAAATTCATAGCAACTCTTCAAAAATCCTGTAAAAGGTCTTTGAAAAAATTCCTCAGGATTTGAACATTTTTTCCAATATTCCTCTCTAAGCCTTCCGCAATGTTAAGATTATGGAAGTACACATATTCCTTAATTCCTTGAATACCACAACGAAGAAAAGTCACCAACTTTAAAATTTACGATCTTGATGGTCAGTAGAAACGTTCAGAATTTTGTCCAAGCTAATAACCTCGAAGTTCATAACTTAATAAAGATTTTACAAAGTAAATCATCTTTAGGAAAATAACAAAACCCATCTGTGGAAGAGTACAATATGAGATGATGATTTAAAAAGAGTATAAATATTTGTTAGACTAACCAATATTTAAATAAAATTAAATTAAATATTAAGATTTTGAAGCATAAAACTATAGTTTTATCTTAAAAGGACGTAATTTGACTGTAATGAATAAAAACGTCTAGTATTTAATATAGATTTTTTTGTTAGTTATTTTGTGTTTATTAGAAACATTAGCCAAATCAGTCGGTAATAAAATATATACTCCTAATAATATACGTAAAGCCATCTGCTTTAGTTACATATTGTAGTTACAAACGAGTCTTTGGTGAAAACTTTAATTTTTAACCTAAAACAAAACTACTTAAAACACACGTGAATTAAAAATATAATTTTCCAAACAATAAGAAAATGATAAACCATACCTGTGTTTTATTGAAAGATTAGATACCTATGTTTATTGAAGATTAAATGTACTATTATTATTATCATACATAAATATAAGATTTGTTTATTCTTTTCAAAAATGTTGTAGTCAATAGTTTTTTTTTATAAATGCGCATTTTTATATTTATGAATATTTTTTTGTTGTTGTATATATTGCAGGCCATAGGGTTGACTTTAAATTATCTTAGCAGTTGACATTTACCTATTTGACTTTTTTTTTCATAGCAATATACTTCATAATGTAGGCTTATACAATAATATACTGCCTATACTTTGTTGAAGGTCACCGATTTACAAAATGCTCTGACTTTTCCTAAATATAAATTTAACATATAAATTTTAGTTAAATATTTTATATTAAATAATAGAAAATAATAATGTATTTCTTTTGAATATCTTAAAATATATCTACAAATTTTACATATATATTTAAAAGGATTAGATTGGGTTTTTAGTTACAAACAATCATAAATGTTATTACGAATATAAACTAAACATCAGATTTATTCGTTATAAATGAAAACAAATGAGTAAAATAATTAAGTGCAAAGCTAGTTTTTATCGCGTAGTTATTGGGAAAGCTGAAATATTTTGATTAGAAAATTCTTCACAAATAATTTACATGAATTAAGTTAGTACCGTAATGAATTTATTATATTGAAATGAAAATGAAAAAAAAACAATTTTTCAGCCGTACATTAATATATTTTTTCGGCCATAATTAAATCAAAAAAAAAAAAAAAAAATAGTAAATTTATTTTCTTACAAATTTTAAGTTATAAATAAATATTTGTAATACCCCTAATAAAAATAATAGAAAAATTATTTTTTCCCTATCAAAATTATGGATTATTTCCAGTTTGGATTTTTAATAACATGAAAGACGTCTAATTTACTAATAACTATATTAGAACTAAACATCTTTGTAATTTCTATTTATTTTTTTATGATTTTACTAAAAAATTTTCAAAAAATAATTCAAAATAAAAAAGAGATGGAATTTATGCAGCAGCTCATCCGGCATTTGTTAATTTACACAGCTTAAAATTTAACACGCCCATCTTCCATTTATAAAGCTAAATATTAATTCTAATCTTTCAACCTTCCTCATGTTAATTGCTTTATTAACAGATTGTAACATTAATTTACATTATTAATAGACAGTGGATACCGGCATACTTTGGTGGTTGGGGTTCAATTAACCACACGTATCAGGAATGGTCGACCTGTTTTATGTCATACTTCATCTTCATCCTCATTAAACGTGGATGGTTTACTTATTGTTCACTCACTAATTGAACAGATTGTAACATATACATTAAAAAAATGAAAAAGATATTTGTTTTAGGCTTCAAATGTGTTACCAATAATTGAGTACATTAAAAAGCAGGTAAAGGATTGTGTAGTTATTTATCAGCTGACGAAATGAAAAAAAATGTAATTAACTATGATGAAGATTGCTCCTCGACATTCATAATTAGAAAATTTTCTCAACTTCGGTCTAATATAAATCAGAGACGGAATAACTTTAATCTGTAGATAACCATTTTAAGGTACATGATAAAGTTTTTGCACTAAAATCCTAACAACGGAACAGAATATTTAATTGAAAATTAGAAAGCAGTGCTAATTCAAAAAATTTAAAATGTAAACTGAAAAATTGTCTAGGAGCTCATAACCTATGAATTCAAAGCAGAAAGAGTATATATATATTTAATAATAATTATAACAATACTGCTACTACTAATAATAATAAATATAAGGCGATCAAACGTATGAAAGGATTGATTTAAGAGCCTTAACCGAAATAGACATTGACATTCTGAGTCGTAACTCTCTATCGGAAGTTAAGCAGTAATAATTTTCAGAAATGAAAAGCATCTCGTGCCAGTCTTACTAAGGAAAATGAAAAATTATATGGTTGAAGTAACAAAGACTGCCAAAATAGATATAAAACTTAGCCTTCCAATACCTTCTATCTGTTCACGCAAGGACTGACTGAATAATGGATGGATTATTCTCATTATTTCTGTAACTAGTGCCACTTATACCTAAAGTGCTGTAAATGCATCACATTCTTAACTGGAATAACTCGTGTAAAGCAAGAGATTAATTTAGTCCTTTATGTTGTGAAATAAACTGTTCGATTGATGATCAAAGAAATATTTAGTGAATATAATGTAAGAAAATCAACGAAATTTTGTTCTCTTTTTTGTGAAATTTGTTACTAAGCTGATTATGTTAAAATGGAGCACACATATATTTTTCTCCATGTTACAAATCATATCTTTAAAAAAGTGAAGCAAATGAAAATTTTTCTCGTACGTGGTCTATTTTTTTGTTACTTTTTAAATATAATCTATATTTAATTTTTTTGTATTAAACCACTCGAAATCTATAAATTAGAGGTTTGTTGAATTTTAAAACTTTGACTGTTTTAAATTATTGAATTTAAATGTTTCCATTTAAATGAAGCTATACTAGGATACAAACGGTTTTTATACCTCTTCAGCGGATTAAAAAGTAACAAATGACGATATTAAAAATATGAATATAAACATTTATTTAACTTGTCTTATTTCATCTTGTTAACTTGAAAATTATGTTACAATTATTTATAATAGTGAATAAAATTAGTACCGGTATAATTAAACTCAATTCAGTACATTTAAATAAAAAAATGGGATTAATATATAATTAAGTACGCTTATTAATTAATGATATATCTCGTAAAGAAACACGTCATAATTCATTAACGTTCATGGATTAATTTTTTTTTATTTAATAACCTTCATAAATAATCAACAGTTTTTTACTGAGTAGATTTTAATGTTAAATAGAATTTATTTTTGTTTATTTATTTATTCAGTTCTGTTTTTTGTGTTGAAATTTCCGTGATTAAAGATTTAGAAGCTTTTTAAAAAATCTGAGGAATAAAAAAAATGAATCGTTTTATAACGTTCATCCATTAAGCTCTTATTTCTCTTTTATCAAAAACCGATTTTTTTTTGTTTTAGTTAGTAGGTACCTGTTTTAATAGAGAAAAAAACAACCTACTGCGTTTTATTTAATTAACTTTATCTTATATTCTTCAAATAATGTGAGTTTTTATTATATACACCATTAAGTTCATTTAATTATTATATTCAATTTTATTTATTTTTTAAACATAACCAACTAATTATAAGTATATATGTAAGAATATAAAAAAGAATATTTATGATTTGGTATTGATGTATTAATTGACTAGTTTTATTTGTACGGCATTTTTAATTAGAGTAAATGACGAATTCTTATAATTGTATCAAGTGTAATTGCATCAACTGTTTTCTTTTCTAATTAATGAAAATTCGTTTAATTATTACGATGTACATTATTTATCTTTTAAATAGGTATCATTACGTTTATTAATGTAAGTTATCTGTCAAATAAAATTAGTATCTAATTTACGCATATAAATTAAAATATTTTAATATTTTTAATATTTTAATCATTTAGTAAAATAGTTAAATCGTTTAGTTAATGAAAGTAAACTATTTTACACCTTAAAATAAATTGAACCCACCGGGTTGGTCTCGTAGTAATTACTCGTCATCGTAAATCAGGTGATTTCGAAGTCGAGAGTTCTAAGGTTCAAATTCAAAGTTGCTTTTATTCGAATTTGAATACTACATCGTGGATATCGCGTTGTTTAGTGTTTGGGTTTCAATTAACCACAGTCTCAGGAATGATCGCCTAAGTCTGTTTAAAACTTCACATTTACCGGCACAGTCACAGAGTATTGATGAATCGCTAATGACTTTAATTAATTGTTGATGCGACTATAAATAAAAATATTAAAAAAAAAAAACAAACTCAATTATTTGTCTATAATTAGATAAAAATTTATTTATTTGTTTGTTACAGCAGTATTACTATAAAATTGTTACACTCAAATTTATATTTTCATTCATTTATTTATTCTTTTTTTGTTAACAAATACGTATAAGTTTATTTAGTTGTTTCATAAACATTTGTTGTTGTAAAACTATTCGCTTGATTTTAGGCATACCCTACAAATATTACAAAAAATTTATATTATTTCAAAATTAAATAAAATTAATCCTACAATAAATATCCTTGTATATTAATTCCAAAAAAATAAAATACAGTTTTTTATTTATTTAATTTTAAACATATATTACTTACGGTAAATTTGATTAATCCGGTGATTATGATGATTACCGGTGAATTTAATTAATCGCCTCCAGTGTTGGAGATTGTAACAAATATATAGCAATTTATTAAATTTACCTACCTTTTTACATACTATCTATATTAACATATTTTACATATTAAAATAACAACTCGACTATAAGCAGTAATTACTGAATTTATTTATTTTTTCCCCTACCTCCTGAAACCAGACCCCCAATTAAGCATGAATACGGTTCCGGGAGGTGCCTTTGGCTCTAGTCGCCAGACGAGGGAAACGTCAGGCCTGGCTGTGCCGTTCCCGGCCTCCATTACCCAGCAACAGGGACTCGGTCCTTTGTGCTTCGCCTCTAACGGGGACACCCCCGGAGGGACGGCTCTGCCGGGAATCAGTCTTTTTGCTCTGGGGCTCGAGAGTCCCCGCACTTCATCACCACCGTCCACCCGTGTAAGCACGGGCGAACGGCAGTTCCATACGGAGCTGTCCCTCAACCCCTCGCTTCATGATATTTCAGTTGCAGTATTCCCGACACAAACCCCGTCACAGTATCAAAGTCCACCGAATTTTGTAACATCGTTCCAACGATGGTCCCCACCTCGAGATGTCCAGTTACGGCAGTACAATCGCGGTGTTTCTCGCCCCACCGCGGGCCCTGGAATATCACGTGTTTCGGCGTGTCTAACTCTCGACAGTAGGGGCAGAAGGGGTAATTTATTATTTAAATGACCAATACATTACTGTTAATTAGTCGAGGTTAGCGAGCATAGGTTATGTTTGTTAAATTATGTTGATTCCATGTACTGCCAACATACGTACATATCAACATCCTCGCTAACCTCGTCTAATTAACTATAAATATACAAATTTCATATGTTACGGGTGATTAATCAAATGAATCTGTAATTATGCATAATCACCGGATTTAATAACATATATTTATTTTGTAACATATATTTATATTTATTTTTTCTATAATGAAAGAGCAAAGGGCATCAACAACTATGGTCATTACCCGGTGGAAATTGATAATATATAAAAAAATGACATGTCTGACCGGGATTCAACACGGGACCTACGCACAAAATGTCGAGACACTACCTACTCAGCCACGGAGGTCGGCACTTAAAATTTTATTTTTTATGCAATTTATTTATTTATTTTTGGGCTTATGTGGGATGTTTGTGGGAGATGCCCATCATGAAATCATAATTTTTAAGGATACCATCGTTATAACTGATCGACTCTTCGCAGTTATTAATTTCAATTTTCATTTGTAAACATACAAGTATAATTTAAAAAATCTAATGTGGACACCACATGACTTCCTTTTACGCCTATTAAGTTACATATACTCATTTTAAAAAAATTAAAAGTACATACAATTTTATTTCATTAATAATTCTGATATTTCTTCTTTTTTTTTAATATTATTTATCGTAAAACGTTTTTTATCAGAGGTTAATAATTATTAATAAATCAATATATTTAAATTAAAAAAAAAAAAATGTTAATAAAAAAAGGTGATGAAATCTGATTCGAACCGACGTGCCATCTTAAGATCCAAATACTCGTTAATTAAAATTTTATTTGTTTAAAACTCTGGAACCAATGAAATAAGTACCAGTTATGATATATCGATGAAAATCTCTCAATGAGGGCTTATTATTGTAGTACGACAAAGTTCAAAATCCAGATTTTTTGGATTTTGGTCCAGTCCACTGTAACCAAAGGAGAGGTGCACAAGATTGATAGATGTTACAAAATTCCTATATCGAAAATTTCAATGTTCTCCGGCTAATCGGTTTTGAGTTATGCGTACATATGTACAGACATCATGCTGAAACTAGTAAAATAGATTCAGGGGCGGTGAAAAAATGGCAATTTCTATTGAAATCTGAAAATCGAAATTTTTCGCGATCACAATTCTTCCTTTACTTTGTAACAGGTAATAAAAACTTCGTTTTATCCGTAATTTACTTCCAGTTACTGAAAAATAGTTTTTCTTTTATTATATTAACCTAATAATAATCCTTACTAATTATCTTATTTTAATTATTATCTTTATAATAATATTAATTGATGATAATAATAAAATCAAGGATAATAAAATCAGTGTTTTATAACCACATGTAATTGGTAAAAAAAAAATTGATTATGTTTTGTTTTACTTATCCTTTGAGGTATTAAACATTTCAAATAATTTTATTCCTTATTTTACATTCATTATTCTTCCAATTATTCGGTTAATTATTGTAAAGGTTTCCAAACAAAAAAAAGTTTCTATGTAATTATTTCTGAGAATTGATCCAAGAAGGAAAGTCTTATTTTCATCAACCTAAAGTATAGTCTGCTTAACTATGTACTAGACCTCTCTCTATATATATATATATAACAATCAAAATAATAAATTTTATAAATGTAAACGTAACCATTAAAAGAATACAAAATTCCCAAGATTTACTAATAAACAAAATAGTAAGAAATATCTTATAACACTATCTACGATAACAATCTGTCACACATAAAAAATTACAAGATTATATCGGGTAGATGATACATAGAGAAGTAGAAGCTTTAGAAGAGCTAAAGTTATAAGCCGGAAAGAAGTATAATTAACTAAACATTTACTTCACTGCATCTATCGGAAAAGATTATCGTACTTGCGAACTATACAGTGTATTTACTGATTTTAACAGAAATTTGACTCAATATGAAGAAAATAGAATGTTGTCAATGTTAACGTGATATTTTTTTCTCTCTTCAAAATTTGGTCAACTTTGCAGTTTTCTTTTCAAAGACAGTCTCTTAATGTTGTAATGTTTTACTACTTTTACTTCATCTATAAGTACTTTTCTATGACGTCTTTTCATCTTCTCACCAGTAAACCCTCTATCAATGTAGTAAACCAGCTGAAATATCAAAGCAAGTGGCCAATCATTCTTCTTTTGACTCGTTTTCCTCTCTATCCCTCCAAGAAACTACCAACATCTTTTTTCTAACACCACATCTCGAAAGTCTCAAATTTATTCTTTTCTGTTTTTTTGTTAAGATTTATGTTTCAAATGCGTACATAGAAATACTTAACATTAAACATTTCATCACTTGTTTCCTGATTTCCTTCCAGGTATCATCAGTATTGTTCTGCTGTCAGAACAATTCTTTTTGACACCAGTTAATCTCTCTTTTTGTAAAATGCTTCTTTACTCTACGCTTTAGTCTATTTTTAACATTGATGAAGCCTCTTCAATCCGATGAAATATTACTTCCCAGGCATTAAAATATAGTAATTTTGATCATTTTTAACCTCCTCCTAACTATAACTCAGCTCTCTATTTCCCATTTCACGTTTCATTAAATGTATGAAAATTTCATTAAAATCATGTTTTATTATGTAAAGCCTCTTGTACTTCTACTTCATTATTACTAATGAAGAAAATGACATCCATAGATCGAGTGGTTTTGTAATACGCGCCCACCTATCTTTATATCATTCTTACAGAAAAGTGATGTTATAGAAAAATTAATGATAAATGTGATAAAAAGAAATTAAAATTCAGAAAAAATGTTGCAAAAAGAACCTAAATCATATCATCTTTTATACGACATCTTCAATGAAAAATTACGTGATTTCAAACCACATTTCTCCATATTTACACAAAAAAAAAATTTAGCATCTGGTCAATAATATTCAGAAATCCGTAGTTGTGGTCGAATAAAGCCCGTTTGAAACTTTCTGCAAGAAAACAAGCTTTCATCAATTTTACTAATAAATTAAACCTTGTTTCTTAATTGGTCTATAACATGTGAATATAAATTCATTTCAAATCAAAATTAAAAAATTTTCTAATCAAATTCAATGTATGTTGTGGATAACTTCTACAAAATTATTTACGACTGAAAACAATTATTAATGCCATTTCATACCGTAATGGGATGGAAAATTGTTAGTAATAGCGGGATGCGGTTTACAGATTAATTTTTTAATCCATTGTGACAATGTATACAGCACTTGTAAATTAAATATTTTTTCAGATAAAAATTAGAAATTCGAAAACTGGATAGAAAAAATACGTAAAAATTTACGCGCAATAGAGAAAAAGTAAAAAAAAATAAATACAAAAAAAGTGATAAAACTCGAAAAGAGAGAACTATAAAGATTGCAAAATGTGTAAATTATTCATATTAAACTTTTGAATTATTATTCAAATATATTTTTTAAGGTTTTATATTTGAGCCTTATTATGGGGTGATTTCACTGTATTATGGCAGATTGTAAAATAAATAATAGAGAACTAAAAGTGTTTATATTATGTAAATATTTTGATAGACAAACATAGCCAGTTAACCATCCTATCTGAGTTGTATGCTACACTAAACTACCAGCATTATATTTCACTAAATTATCATAAATTATATTCTACAACTCAAATAAACATTATTAGGCTTGTATTTAAATTTGTATTAATTTATTACAAAATTAAATTCTCTGTGATCCTTCTATTTAATTAAACTAGATTTCTTTGAGTTTTGTAATGGCCAAATTTTTTTTTTCAGTTCGTTTTCTTTTTTGAATTGTTTGATTTTATTCATTTTTCTCTTGTAAACCCAATTTAGTTGTATAACTTTGCTGGCTAGTTAAATGAAACTAGGTAAATTACTCGAAGTTTTAACTAACTGTTTTACCTCAACTTAATTATAATTGAAATTTATATTTATAAAAGCTAACAGGTAGATTATATTATTCATAATTGATTTATATTTTTATTATTAATAAAAGTTATTTGATTTTATTTTTTTTAGAAGTTTTTTACTTCCTTGTACGAAGTAAAGGAAGTATTGTAATCGCGAAATTTTCGGTTTTCAGATTTCAAAGGGAATATCCATTTTGACCATCCATGAATCCTTTTGACTAGTTTCGACGTTACGTGTGTACGTACGTACCCATGTATCTGGCATAACTAAAAAATGATTAGCCGTAGAAAGTTGAAATTTTGAATTTAGGATTGTTGTAATATTTAATTGTGCACCTTTCCTTTTTATTGCAATCTACTTGACCAAAAATGTCCAAAAAAGCCCAAAATCCAATTTTTTTTGGATTTTGTACTTTTTCGTAACTGCAGTAATAAGCTTTCATGAAGAGTTTTTCAACGATATATCACAAGTAGTACTTATTTTCATTGGTTCCAGAGTTATAGCCAAATAAAACTTTAATTAATGAAATATTTGGTACTTACAAGGGGAAGGCACATCGATTTAAATCTGACTTAATTTCCTTTTTTTAGGTTTTTTTTAATTTTAATATAATTATTTATTAATAATCATTCATTTCTGATTGTAAAAAAATTACAAAATAATAATTCGTAATAACAATAAAAATTTTTAAAAAATCAGAAGTTATTACTGAAATAAAATTTTATGTTCTTTTCATTTAAAAAAAATGTGTATATGTAATTTAATAGGCGTATAAGGAGGTCATGATTGAATATCAAGGTCATTTTGATATTTAAATGACGAGAAACCGAAATATTTCCACGGATTATAAGATTACGCATTTTGAAAATACATTTATAATTTTGATATTTCAAAACGATAGATGTTTCTTTTTTTTATAAATATTTTTCTATATTCGAATTTTTTTCTATATTTGTTGTATCATGTTATATTATAAGAGAAGATAATGTTATACCATAAATTTGCAGTTAACATTTAAGTGATCACTATAATCTATCTCTTCTAAACCAATAGGACTTTTGTTTAATTTGAAATGATCATTTTCATTTCCATGCTAATTAAAGAACATTCTATTAATTGAACACTAATGAATTCTTTGCTTATTTGTATTAAAAAGTTAGCTATATATATATACACACACAAGCGCTTGCGCGCATAGAGGGAGAGAGAGAGAGAGAGAGAAACAGACAAACAGAGAGAGAAAGAGAGAGAGAGAGAGAGAGAGAGAGAGATCTATCATAAAAAAATAATTTAATAAAAAACGAAAGGAAATTAAAAAATAGTCATCTGCTTCGGTAGCACAAACAATAACGGATACACTGAAGGTCCCGGGTACGATTCCCTGCTAGTTTTTTGGAACATTTGTAATTAGTTAACCCCAACTTAACCATTAGGTATTAATACATTTTAAAAATACTCAATTAAATAGAATAAATTATTAGTAGTTATTAATTTAATAATTAACATATTATAATTAATATTTATTAATTACTCTTATTAGAACTGGTATACATAATGAAGTAATTGTTTGTAAAATTTATTATATGAGATCAAATTTTCGTTGTAACGTATATATTAAATAATTTAAATAAAAGACCGTAATGATATGAAAACTACAAAAAAAATATTTGTATTTGGCTGCATAATTTACATTAAGTTGATGAGATGATAAAAAAAGAAAAGAAAAAAAAATTTCCTGAATGTTTAGGAGGGGATAAGAATATGCAAGCAGGCTGATTGGTACAGTATTACAGTATTAAAGAGAGGTTGTTAAGCTAGAAGAGGGGTAGAAAGACTTATTTTCATTTTGTTAATACGTTTCAGACTAGTAAAAACATGATGCAAGCGTGACGTAATAGTGGAGGTCTATACTAACACTACGGCGAAGATTGTACGAGAGCATGATGTAGAGTTATAGATGCGATGAGGGTCCCAAAGTTATATTTTTAAGGTATTAAAGACTGTTTTGGCGGTAGATGAGAAAGGGGGAGAGAGAGGTAAACTCAGGAATTAGTGGAGAAATCATTCGGCTTAAAAGAATGATCGGAAGTTTTTGGGGAATCGAGTCATCGCGACGGTAGTTGCAGTAAGTTGCAAGAGACGGGTAGGAACGGGAAGTTTTGCGATGCGATATGGTGGGTGAATTGTAGAAGACGAGGAGGTAAAACTCCGACGAAAAAAAATGGCGGGGGTGATGTAATAGTAATAACAGTAATTTTAGAGGGAGGGTTGGAAGTATGGCAATGGGGTGGAATGGGAGGGTGGTTAAAATGGTTTAGGTCGGAGGGGGAATGGAACTAGAATTCCCACATTCGCATGTTCTCTTTCCCCTCTACAACACAAAACGGCAGCCATATTTCTTTCCTCCCCCACGTCATACATCAGAGCCCGCGTGTATATCGATCCCCTCCCTCCCCATTAGAACTGTACATAACACACTTACACGCACATACACACACACAAAATGATATGTACTGGCCATGCACAAAATATCGCTTTCTCGAGCGGAAACCGCATGACCCCTTCCTTCCATTAGACGCTTCATATCTGCTTCATATTTACCTACCTCGCATTCAGTCGCTGTTCTGTTACCAGGTATTATAAACATTACACCTGACTGACATACAGACAGAAGGACAGACAGATAGACAACAAACAGACATCTATCACCCTTTTTTCTCATCCTACAATAACCGGACTGGACTGGACATATAACGCTCAATCAAACTTTTATCACCCTTTCGCGTAAACTTTTTTCAACTTTATCACATAATAAAAAAAAAAATAATCAATAGCGATATGTTTTTTATCGTTTGACATAACTTTTTTACCGTAAATAATTTACTCATTCTTTTTTTTGATAATTGACTTTCAGTTTACAAATTATATCGATAAAATATGCTGACTTTTTCTATATTAAATAAAAATTAGATCGTGTGTTTTAAGTAACACATTCATTACCAGAAGAACTCTGCTTATTATATTCTAAAATAATATTGATGCAGATTAGGACTATCAATTTCAATTTTTATTATTATTATTAACATATTTCATACACAGATACTAAAAAAAAAAAAAAAAAAAAAAAAAAAAAAAAAACTGCTCATAGCATAACAAAATCTAAGTAAGACAATAAGCTAAACATGAATAGATATGATGGACATTAATTAAATGTTTTCTACGTAACATAAATAAAAAAAGTACATACGAATAAAAAAATTCTGATGTGGACATAACATGACTACTATGTACTCCTATTAAATAACATATACACGTATTTTTAAAATAAAAAGTACATAAAATTTTATTTTAATTATAACTTTTTATGTTTTTTCATTTTTTTTCTATGTTATTATTGAATTGTTATTTATTATAAAAAAATTACAATCAGAGGTTAATAATTATTAATTAATCAATGTATTTAAATTTAAAAAAAAGGAAATGAGGTCGGATTCGGGGTCCTATATGCCCCTTGTAAGACTCGAATATTTCATTAATTAAAATTTTATTTGGCTATAACTCTAAAACCAATGAAAATAAATACCACTTATAATATATATCGTTGAAAAACTCTTAATGAAGGCTTATTACTGCAGTTATAAAAAAGTCCAAAATCCAAATTATTTTGATTTTGGGCTTTTTTGGACACTGTTGGTTCAGTTGATTGCAATCAAAATGGGAGGTGCACAACTAGATGTTACAACAGTTCTAAATCTAAGTTCTAAATTGATTCAAGGATGGTCAAACTGGATATTTCTGTTGAAATCTGAAAAGCAACATTTTTTGCAATCACAATACTCCTTTACTTCCTACAAAGAAGTAAAAATGTGTCCAAATGAAATCAAGAGTAATAATAATCAAATTAAGAGCTTTTTATTTAAGCTGTAGTTATAACTTTTTTAATGGAATTTAATCATAAGAATTATATTTCTTATCGTATAAAGTAATAAATAAATTTTTGTAAATGTATATAAACATAAAATTAAAAAAAAGGTATTAGCATCACTTAAATAATAAATTAATATTAAAAAAAAATAACTGTAATTTAAAAGTGATTTTTCTAATTTATCCAGCCAAAGTAAACAAAATTTTCTCTTATTTATAGTTATAAAATTAACAATATTATTTTTAATTTTTACCACTTCGCCGATCTTCTTGGCGGAGTGGTGGTGTCACGACCTTCAATCTGCAGGTCCTGGGTTCGAATCACGGTCAAGCATAGAATTTTTCATACGCTAAAAATATCCATTGGGATAAATGATCAAAGTCCGTAATTTCATAAGGAAACCAATATCATTATTTAGAATTTTAAACAGAAAAAATTAAATAAAAAAATCACAGTTTTTTTATAAAATAAAAAACCAGTTATTATTACTAAAAAAACAGCAGTAAAGTTTTTTTAAAATAATTAAGAACAAATACCAAATTACTAAAAAGTACTTCTTATTAAAAAAAACGCTATTGGTAATCTGAATTTAGCGCTGTCAAGTGTTGTACAAAAATCATAACATATTCCTGAACAAAACACGAAAATAAATTGTATACAACATTTTTCCTAAATGAAATAATTTTCCTAAAATTATTGAAAGTATGATTTTTTCAAAAATAATCTTTACTACATTAATTAGTAATAAATCACAAAACGTTCCAATAGATCCCGTTAATAATAAAACTTGGTAAAGATCAAGGTAAAGGTAAAATTATTTGTAACTTATTTTAAGCAATAAAAAGCAGTAAAAATTATAAGTGTCGAAAATGAAACACTCTCTATCTTTCGTAAAAAGGTCTGTTGAAAAACGTTAAAATATGATAAATTTAAGGTAAATCAGATCAGTTTGTCCCTGATTAAACACTTAACGATTAAAATGAGGATGTATTTTCAGGATTAAAATGGTTACAAAACATATTCAAGATAAAAGTTTAAATATCTCATTTTTACGATTAAAATTACATTTCTCACTCTCAGAACATATACACAACGGTAAAACAGAAATTTCTCCCTAAAGAAAAAATAAGAAAAAAGAGATTATACGGTACGTGTACTTCTCAACAAGAGATAAATACGACTACCAAAAAAAAAAATTGTTGGCAAATATTACTCCTTCATACAGGATAATTAAAGAGCGGGCGGATGACAATTTTGTGTGTAGGTATTTGTATATAGTATAATTTTTATTTAAAATTTTTTTAATTTATTTAAACATATATATATATATACAGCCCATGACACTCCCGTTGACGTAAGGATTCCGACGCGGACTCATATATCTAAATCGGTTCAGCCGTTGAACTTCTAGGTGGAACAAACATATATATACGTATATACATACACCCTTAATACATTACACTCCTTTTTGAGCAGTCATGTAAAAATGAAAGAATATGGTTTTAATAAAAGCTGGATTTCGAAATTTTATTTATGTTTTCATGAAACCTATCAGTATTTTCAGTACGAAGTTGCTTCATTTATTTGACAAATTGGTTGACATATTTAAATTTTTTAAACTCTTTTTGTCAAGAACCCATAAAATTTGTTTAAAATATATATTTTTTATATTTTGAATGGTAAGGAAATTTTTAACGGTCGACTAACAATAAAATTTTGTTTTTCCTCATCTAAATTGCATGAATGATTAAATAATTATTTTTCCTTAAAATAGTTTGATTCTTTCAACATTAATTTTCTTAAATAATACTGTATATATTTTATTTTATTGATTTTAGTTAGGCTATATTTTCTTTTAAAATAATATTCCGCTTTGTAAAAATATTTAATTGTTAAAAAATCACTAAAATTATAGATAATATATAATTTATGATGTTAAATAAAAATACGACAGATGCTGAAATAAAGAATTTTGATTCCTCATTTGTTACACTAACAGAAAAAATCCATTCACCTGCCGATGTTAACTTGAACTTCGGCATAGGTGATACGAAATTAAAAAGGAAACGACTACTTAATGCCACTGAAGCATGTTTTCTTCTTTTATTTCCGGCTCTATATATGTATATATATGAAATTATACATCATTTTTCATTATAATCGTATTAAAAAATACAAAATAAATAAAAATAATTATATTTTGTGGAGCTAAACCCGTAGAAAAAAATTCCAGATATTTGCAAATACATTAAAATAAAATATTTTAACGCGTTAATGTATATCCTGTGGTAATAAATTTTTAAAAATAACAATTAATAGGATATTTCCTTTTTAAAAATTTGTTAAACCAACATTTTAATGTAAAATAAAAATAAAAATATGTATTCTGTTCAATCTTTCTCAGTTATTCATGAATTTTTCATTCATTTTTTTGTGTTCTGAAGGTGAAAAACTAAAAGAAAAACTTGGAAATTTTGGTTCCAAATCAATCACTCCTATCTTTTAAGACTTTATTTTTTATCCTATTTAATATAAATAACTTTTTTTATCTTCTGAATATCACGTACGTTTAAAAAATATTCTCATAAAAACAGTAACATATGTTATTTTATTTATAAATTCGCACGCGAAGGATATATGAATGAATATTAATTATTATTATCGCCTGTGTTTGTTTTTTTCATCTGCAGATCCATCATTAAATGGTCTATTTTTTATTTAGCTTTCTGGTAATAATAACTCAACCATTTACATATGTTATTTAACCTTTTAAAAAAGGCGAGATCGTTTAATTATAATATGTTTTTACCTATTTACAAGCTTAGTATGTAAGTTCTTTTATTATCTTCTAATTTTGTAACGACTGGACCCATTCTCACATTTTTTATAACATTTAGTAGTACATGTAATACTGTTGAATCATAAATTACAATAACTTGGTAACAACATTAGCCAGAAACACGATTTACAGACACTTTTTTCCTATAATATTATTAAAGTAAATGACAAATTTAGCATTAGAGAGATTATTAAAACAGATATACACAGTAACTAATTAATCTCTTTTTCACATTGATGAATACAGTGTAGTTAAAATTTTTTTCAGTAAATCGAATAAAAATAAATTAAAAATACGTAATACGAAATTCATGCACGTTTATTTTATTTATTTTTACGTACATATCACAAAATACATAGTGAACTTTCAACCACGTAAAGAATTCTATTTATTACCAAAAGGGAGGGAACCATCTGTCAAAATAAAAAAAATATTTCGTACATAAAGAAATGCTTCTAATTTTATTTAAATAAATTCTTGTTGACCATTTACTAAAATTCATTTACAGCAAGCAAAAAAATTCTCAGAAGGTGGTGTAAAGAATCTCGTTTGAAATTTCAAAAAACTTTTTATGAAAATTTAAATATAATTCAATTTGTTTTAATTTTGAACGCTAAAAGATTTTTACTAAACTGATCATTTATGCGAGTAGAATTTCAAAAAATGTTTTACCTTAAGGTAACCAGCTATATTTTTTGTTCTGTTACAACTTTTTTTAAAGCGGAATAAATCTTTAAAAGCCTGATTTTTTTTAACCAGAAATTCGAAATATTGTCAAACGAAAAATGAAGATGTAAAATAATACAAGTTGATCTCTGTTAAGAGATTGATATGAAGTTAAGTTATTTTTTCATACATAAAATTGAATGAAACTTTAATATAATTTAAATCCATTAGATTTTGAATCATATAAAATCTTGGATAGGAATGTACAAACACTAATTAATTTTTCCGGTTATTTGTTTCTTTAAATTTTACATTATAATTAGAAAAAGAAATAAAATATATTTAAAAAAATTATTTTATTAATAGTATTAAAATGAAAAATAAAAACTCGCAAGTAATTGTAGTTTTAACAATATGGAAAATATATCATTTTTATTTTTTTGACGTAAGTGTTTTCTTTTATTTATGGTAGAATTTAGTGTAACAACAATGTGGTAGCAAGTAAGAGAAAACAATAGCTAATTGAGGATAATTCTGTCCTCTGAGTATATCTCGTAACTGAATATTCTCTTTCTTTCGTTCACTCTTCCGTCCTTTTCTCTCCTTCTCCTATATGAAAGAGATATCACTGTGTATGAAACAGATAGTCTGTTTCTATCTCTGTTACTCTCGTACCAAAAGAGATACGTGTACTCTTTTGCGCGCGTGCGTGTGAATACGGTTGAGAGTGCAGAGGGTGGTTAAATGGTAACATAGAAGGAAAAAGGAAAATCGTTGGAGGATTGAGAAGGGAAAAGGGAGAAAGGGAATGTAATGGCTACTTATTAATCCATAACCCTAGGGGTAGAAATAACATCCATTGCATACATTCATTCTCCCTAACTTTAAAACCCGACCGCTAATTGTAGTAGACCTACTGAAAAACAAACCTAATAATTGATTGAAATACTGAAAAAAAAACTTCACGGATTACCTGACAGACAATAAAAGGGGACATTTTAAATTGTACATTACTGACTGCGCGTTCCCTACCATTAGTTGTAATTACTTAAGTACTTAGAATTACATAAAATAATAATTTTTTTTCTTTTGTCTCCTCAAACTAATGTAACTGCATTGAGTTTTTTTTTTTTTTTAATAATATAACAGCTACCTCATCATATTTAACAAGTAATGCATAAATTGTGCGTTCAAAAAAAGTAATTTCTGCTGACCTTTTAACGTTTTACACGCATTTAAACCAGTACGCACGTTAAATGCTAGTCTGAATACACAAACGCCTTCACGCAGAGCACTATCACAGACTCACGCAAAATTGTTGTAGCCTACTACTACGGATCTATCTCTCTTTGTCTTTTTCTCTTACTGAGTTTAGCCGACTTCGTTCATTCTCATGACCGTACTGCATAATACAACAAGCTAGATTTGCACGCTAGAATAATTTTATGCACGCAATTATCTGTCGGAAATAACAAAATAAAAAGTTTATCATTATTCTTTTTTTGTTGTTAATGATTAATATGAGTAAATACGAATGGGTATAATGGGACATATGACAATTAATATTATTGAATCATACAAAGTTTTACTGTATTTTTATTTTCGTATTACATATAACGTGTGCGTGTTTGAATAAGTGTATTTGGGTGTGTGTTTGTGCGTGTGCACACGCGGGGATTGGTTTACATTTATGGTAAAAAAATAATTTGTAATAAAAATTAATTAGTTTAATAAATAATTATAAATCTTATTTTTACTGTCCCTAATTTTATCAATGCTACTTCTGAAAACGCTTTTAGTCTTTTAATATGGTTATTTTTTAAAACGGCTAAGCAATGAACAAATAGCCGAGGTATAAATTAATGAAAAATTATTTCCAAAGTTCCTTTTTTTGTATTAATTTATTATATTAATATAAGATTCCATTTCTTATAGATTCCATAAGAAAGCTACCTATTGTAATGAGTACCATGATTCTACTTCCGGAAAATTTCGACATATTTTCGCGTTTCACACCCCCAGACCCCAAAACCTCCGTCAGTTCAGAAGTTTATATATACATTTATATACAGAGTGTTTCTAAAATGATGGGCTGGCTATACTTTTTCGGATTCTACTTGTAAAACTAAACAAAAAATATCCTTAAGAAAAATGGAAATCTTTATTGGTTCTCCCCCTGTCCACCATTTTGTTATTTTTATATATAACTTTATATCTCAGGTTCGGATAGACGAATCACATTAATATTTGGTAAGCGTCTTGTTAATAACATCTTAAAATTAGCAAAAATCAGGACAAAATACCTTCGCAAATTACAAATTATAAATGGTATGTTTATTTTTAAATCCAAAAATATTTGTTATATTTTATTTTTATCTCTATAAATATTAGTTTTATCAAAATTTATGTTATTTACTAAAATATCAAGCCTTTATTTTGAACGAAATGACATTTTATTTTTGAAACTCAGTCGTGTATGGGAGAAAGAAGATGTAATTTTGTGTCATAGTTATTAGGATTATTACTGTGAGAAAATTATTACTTAATTTTTTACTAATTTACAATACTAGAATTAACAATAAATAAAAACAATTAATGTTTCATCGAATTGAAGATAAAGTGGAGGACATGAAAACAGACACAACATCAATTTTCTGCCATAACTCGACTATTTGTTAACCGATTTTGAAAAGTAAAATGTAATTTCGTTCAAAATAAAAATTTTAATATTTTAGTAAATAACATAAATTTTTATAAAACTAATATTTATGAAGATATAACGGATTAAAAATAAACATGACCGTCATTTTGTAATTTGCAAAGATATTTAAGTCCAGATGTTTTGCTAATTTTAAAACTTTATTACCAAGACGATTATCAAATATTAATGTGATTCATCTATTCGAACTTGAGATATACATTTTTATATAAAAATCACAAAAATGACGAACAGTGGGAGAACAATGGAGAAATTGCCATTTTTCCTATAGATATTTTTTGTTTAGTTTTACAAGTAGAATCCAAAAAAGTATAACGAGCCTACCATATTAGAAACACTCTGTATATATATATATATATATATATATATATTACACTTTCTTGTGGACACGTTAACTGCCGTAATTTTGCGCCAATCACTTTCAAATTCGTACAAAAAATATAACGATCCAAAACCTCTGTCGGGTTTATTAATTGGCAAAATTAATAAACCATGGAGGTGGAAATGGGGGCTTTTGTGAAAAAAAATATCGCTATAATCTTCTTATTAAGTAAAATATCGAATTCGTTTAATGTTCCTACTATTCTTTTAATAAGGGCCTAAAACTTATATAAGTAAAGTTTTTTGATATAACCAATCATTGGCCCAGGAGGTGGAAAAAATGGGGTTTCGAAGACAAAAAAAATCATACCTCCCGTAATAGGCACAGTATCGAGTCGGTTTAAAGTGTCTGTTCACTAAAACTGTCTACCTAAAACTTTTGTCTGAAAAAGTTTTGTTGCGACCAACCCTTACGGCAAGGATGACCAAATTGTTGCTGGAATTGTAAGAAGATGGGGCTTGTATGATATATTTGTGAAACTTTTTTCACATGCAACCATTTTCATATTGAGTAATTTGAAGGTTTTCTTAACTTTAAGGTGTAAATCATTTTTATCCTCTACTTAGCACCGGTGAAATCTTCCTTCGTCTTCCGGCGTGCCGAAAGAGATTTTTAATTTTAATTTTACAGGTTTTGGTAATTATCTCGTCCTGTATGATGATAAAAACATCCTAAGTATGTTTAAAGATTTCTAACATTATCGGAATTACATTCGAAGTTGAATGAAAAGCTAAATTTTTCCCCTTATTCTTATAACAAGAATAAAATAATTTTTATATATATAATTTTACGATATCAAAACCTATATAAAATAAATTTAAAAAAAAATGAGAATTTTTCTTTTGTTTTACGTTAAAATTCGTTTTCATTGAAAAATTATTGATTTTACGAGATAAAAATCCACATATTCTACTTTTGAGACAAGAAAACAAATATATAGCGTAATCTTCAAAAGAAAACACACACACACACACACACACATATATATATATATATGTTTTTAACATAATAATATGTTTTATTATATATATATATATATATATATATATATATATATAATAGGCTGAGCGATCATTGTTCTGAAATGAAGAAAAATTATTTGTTCTTACTTTTATCCTATTTTTTAAGCATTAATACAGATTGTAAACATCAGTAAACACATACATCGATCGATAATATAACTTATATACAAATTTTTTCTTACCTTTAATTTGTCTTGAGGAAATACAAATTATGAATAATTTTTTTTGATTTTCAGATATGATACATTATTATTTTTTTAAACTGTGTACCTTTTTATAGTTTGTAAAAAAATAATCTACGATTTTGTTTCTCCATAACTATCTTTTCTTTTATTTAAATCTAAAAATATCAGTATTTTTATCGACCAATCAATGTTTTAAAAATTGTAGTCTGACCATATCTGAAAAAAAAAGTGAATTATTTTCAATATTATCTTTATTTTTATTTTAAACTATTATTCTACTGTCTGTTAAATTTATAAAAAGTTGTTAATTTAATTTTTATTTTTTTATTTTTTATTTAATTTAATTCCAGTCTACAATGAAAAAAAATTTTTCTTGATGAGGCTCTGATGTGAGGAGGGGATTGAGCCCTGTTGCCGACATTGCAATACGAAGGTCAAGCATCAGCAAATGTCTTAAGTAGTTTACTCTGCGTTCAGATCACAGCAGCTTCACCATTTTACACAAAGTAGTTAATTATCAAATAGAAATGATTGTGTACTTTGAAATTTGAATTTTCCTTAGATCTGCTGATTAAATAATATTACAGACTCGGTTTAGCGTAAATTAAATAAAAGATTATTGATTTGTTATTTAATTTTAGACTAAAAGTTGTTCTTTGCTATCAGACTGAAATCAATTATGCTCTCTTTGTACTTTTTAATTCTACTTTGATATCGGATACAATTGATTAATTATGGTAAGAGTAAAAGATTTAAAAAAATTTCTTAAACATTTCATTACGATTCTGTAGCGCGATTGTAAAGTAAGTAGAGAATATAAGAACCTTGCAATCTACTTTTTTTTCTTTTTTTTACCCTAAAATGATGGATAAAAGTAGTGGAAAATGTGATTTTTATGCCACTTTATTAATTTGTATTCTATAGTTATGATTTAGTTTCGGTTTTAAGATATTTTAATACGGAATTGAGGAAGGTGAAGAAATAACATCTTTTCAGAAACGATTGACTGGAATCAGTTTTCTCATTTAAGTTACGTTCTACAAGCCATAGTTGGCCATGTAACAATGAGACACAAGTCACCCTCAGAAAAATTGTTTGTAATTTAGCTAGTTAAAGAACCACTTAAATCTTAAGAAGAAAACCTTTGTTTGTAATTTAGCTATTTAGCTATTTTTTTTTTTTTTTTTTTTTTTTTTCATCTTCCTCAAATTAATTTATTTTGTATAATTATAAATTATCTATCGCTTTACAGAGACTTCTTTTCTTTCTAATATTTCATTCTATAATTACAGCGATTACGTCATATAATTGATATATATTATTATGAAGAAATGTTAACAACAATGTATGATTGTTTCTTGCAGTTTTCCTTAATAATAATTTTCATATTACATTTAAATGTAGAAAACATTTACGTGTTTTTTTTTTTTTAATTTTATTTTTTATTTCCTCAGTTTTTATAAAACATATATTTAATTTTTGAGGAAAAATTAATCAAGATAGTTTATCTATCAATAATAAAGTTTTTTTTATTTGATCTGTTTTATGAAATGTAATTACATTATATATAAATGTATTAATTTATCACATACGTCACTTTAATAATTAAACTGCAGAACGTAGAAACTTAGAAATAAAAATATTCATATTCGGCTTCTTCTGGCAGAATAAAATTATATCTAGCTAAACTAAAAAATTTAGTTGTTCAGTTACTAATTTAGTTACACACTTCGATGGACATCTTAAAACACTTATTACATCAGGCTACAGATAACCAGCGCGAATAAGAATACGCTCACTCAAATATGAGAGGAGTTTTAAGAGAACATACAAGTATCTTTTCTCACAGTCAAAGCCTTGCCCCAACGCATTCAAATCGAGGTATCTCAACAACTAATAAAGATACAGGATTCATATGGGGTTTAAAATACTCAACACGTCAAGAACCATCAAATGAGTTAACACCTATCTCAACACCCAGTTCCTAAAAATGTTTCAAGGGATCGTTAATTAAATTAGATTAACCAATAAGAAATCACGAATATGATTTCTGATTGGTTTGACGGACTGAGAAATGACATAGTAACTGTAACACTAAAAATTTTAATTCGTACATATGATACGAAGTTTGAACGATAATATATATTTCGGGAAAGAACGAAATATCGAAAGCGGGAAAGAAGAAATGTAGACAGATATTGTCGTTAGTTACTGTTTAGGCATTTGCCGTTAATTCTAGGTTTCTAGACAAACTCTGAACACGTAGGGTTGTTCGTACATTCCAACGCGGTCGGTTACTTTTGTACCTGAACTAGGTTTTAGCCATGATCAATATTTTACGTTGCAATATTTCACACGCAAAATCTTTTAGAAATGTGAAAGTGGAGATTAAACCAAAGGGTTGACGCACAGCTAATATTGCTGGAAGTTTTATAAAGACATAAAGTAAATTATCTATTATAAATTAATTTGTTTACTGATGCTACGGAGCAGCATGGGTCTCCTAGTGTAGATTTAACATCATTTATAACTAAAAATTGTTAAATTTAGTTATTTACCATATTAATTATAATTTTTTATCAATTTTAAATTATAAACATTTTTCTAATAATAAGGAAAATGTATAATTAGAAAGAAGCATACTTGCAATTGACTGAACTATGTTTCTTATTTCCCTTTCAATACTTGGAAAAATTTTAAATAATTTTTTATGAAATTTATAATCCAATAAATTTCTTTTATAGATATACCATAGCTTTACTAATTTTAGAAATTTGTTAAACTTCTAGAATTTTTAAATTTGTTATAGAGAGATAGAGATAGAGAGATGGATTCAAAGTAATTAATTATATTTTAATTAAAGTATTTATCGAAAAATAGTTTGGCATAACTTTACATTAAAATAAAACTTACTACTATATGTATATATAAAACGATATGTCGTGACTAATTCAAAATCAACGCTCAGCAAAAACTACTGATGATTAATTGACGAAAATTTATTACGATGTATATAAGGGCACAATAAGGAAGGATTTTTTAAAATTCTGAGTTTAAAGAGTTAAAATTATTGATTAAGAGATTTCATTTGAATTTCTACGTAATAAATGAAGCAATTAAGTTATAGTGTTAATTTTGTGTGAATATCTAAAACCCAATTTCTAGATTATTTGAAATTTGATCTTGAAAGGAGTGAAAAAAGGGTAAAAAATGTTCAAATAATGATTGCAAATTTTCCCCATTTCAAACTATACTAAACGAGATATTTACTCGATCTGGGCATGCAAATATTTTTCAGATAAATATATAATAACCATTTTCGGATTTTATGAATTTTAATATTTTAAGGGATACAAAAAAGTTGTTTACATTCTTTCCATTTTATACTAGCGCTAGGGAATCAATATTTTTGAGATTTGATAACGCTGTAATGGTAATTAATGTTTCTAATCCTGATTATGTATTTCGCAGTCAAAGCCGCGTCGAGAAATCTAAAAACCTATTAATAGGTATTGTATTGACCAAACTGTTACTCTGAAGAAATTACAATACACTAATAGTTTTTATAAATTGAACAAGCTTTAATTTTTATTTATTATTATTATTCTTACAAGCATGAGTTTAATGAAATGAACACAGGTGGATTCAGGAGGGCAGAGCCTCCTAGTCGGGAAGGGCGAACGAAGCCAGTCCTGACCAGCTAAACATCCCCTGACCGCGCAGACGCAAGTAACCATATAGCGCGGACAAAGCCGCGATGGAGATGTTAGTAATTATATATATATATATATATATTTTTTTATTACAATTATTTGTCATAATGTTGTGAATTATTATTTCCTGAATTTTTGTTTATTTTTCTTAAAATATAATATGTAATTTTTAAAAGATAATAGAGGTTTAAATATTTCAATTCTGATATTTTGTTATATATAACATATATTTGCGATTAAAAATGTAAATACCCTATTAAATAGTAATTTTGGATATGAAAAATGTACTTAATATTTATATTAAATTTATAAACTTTTATTATTTTTAATCCGATTATTAGCTGCATAATATTTCGAAACATTTTTTTCCTAAATTACGTATGTTTATTTATAGTCTCATAAGTAATGTTCTGGATTATAGGGGTATGATGAATGATGGGTTGAGGGATAACTTGTAGGAAGGGAAAGAGATACTGGTATCTCCCTTTGGACTCATTACACGTTATGTAAACAGAAATTTTACCCTAAGGGACTTAGATATGATTTTTCTTTTATGTTGAAGATATATGTATCCTATGAACATTTTCTTTCATCTTAAATTAAAATATTCATTGAATTGAAAATCCGAGTTTCTGTATATATTTCCTCTTTTTTTTTTAATGATAAAACTTTTACTTAATATAAATACGCTATAATGTAGCCTATGTGTGCTGATATAAGAGGCATTGAATGCTGTTTCAAAGTAAAATTGATGTAAATTTTGAGCCGAGTTAGTCCAGGTAATTTGCAGTCTTTTTTTTTCATTGAACGTTTACACAATTTGTCTCAAAAAAAAAATTGTTTAAATCATATTTAGTAAAATATTTTTAAATCTTTATTAGTTATTTTACTTAATAAAAAAAAAAAAAATGATATATTTTTTGTTTGTTTTAATTTGGATTTATTAAATTAAAAATTAAGGAAATTTTTTACTTATAAAGAATTATTATTGTTTTAGTGTACATATGATTATCAGGTAGCTGAAAATTAATTTCACCTACCTCTAACGTTTTTTATAATTGAGATAACTGGATGCGGTTTGCGAATTCTTCCTTGTACTGAGGGGCTGCTTCAATAAACTTATATTTCACTCGTTTTTATTTCTGGTCGCGCAGGGCGGGGGGCAACTCAAAAAATTTTAAATGGGACCATAGTCATTTGATATATCATTTTAAATAGCTTCCCGAGCTCTTTAAAATGATTTTTCTGGGATAAGAAAAGTGATAAAATTAAAACTAAATTTTGATCTCCCAATTTAAAATTGCGGCCAACAGTGTGTTTCTTTCAGATATCTATATAGATAACTGTAGTTATCTATATATATATGCTAGACTTATATATGCTGCACTTAAATTTTTTTGTTATTTGAGATATCCTGATTCTGTCTTTGGAAATCTTCTCCATTAAGAGAGGCTAACTCTGTCAGTCCCAGTTTAGAGTATTCGTCCTTCGTGATGATGGGGTGGGAGGCAGGGGCAACTGGAGTCTCTACAAGACTACACCTCATTTACTTCTCAACACATAGCATCATCATCTAAATTGGGCTGGGGGAAAGTTGCTTATTGTTTACTAGTTGAACAGATTGCAACGTAAACATTAGGAATAGTAGCAATAATATATAAAAAATATGTATATATATATATATATATATATATATATATATATATATATATATATATATATACATACACACACATATATATATATATATATATATACACACACACATATATATATCCTTATCATTTGTTAAAGTTAAATAATTCATAAAAAATAATTGTTCATAATTCTACGTTACAGTCGAACTTTAATAAATCTTTTATAAAAAGTTTAGTTAAATTTTATTATTATTATAGCGTTTCCAGACTCGTCTATTGACCATTGAAATCTTCTGGGAAGTCATCTGTCTCATCAGATATTTTCCAGAAATTTGGAATGTACGTTATTTAGTAATAACGTACATTCCAAATTTAGAAATTAAAACACTACAGTTATATTCCTTTCCACCAACTTATTTATTTATAAAGTCTAATAATTATTATCAATAACGTATCTGAATTGTAATTTTCTTCTATCAACTGAATTAAGACTGATATTTATTCATGAAAGATAAATTTCATGTAAAAACTTCATCTTCTCGTAGAAGTGAAGTTGCTGGATTCTGATTCGTAGAAACTCCTTCGCAATATTATGTATAGTTTTAGATGAAAAATTAAGAAAACCCCTGTTGATCTAGTTTTAATCTCTTCATTGTAAAAATAGCTGATTTTTAGTCGAGAGTTATCAGGTCCGAATCCTAATAAAAGTGGTTGCATTTATTCGGATTTGAATACTAGATAGTGGATACCGTTGTTCTTTGGTGGTTTTTATGTTTTTTGTTTTTTTTTTGTTTAACCTCAGGGTCCACAGCTAAGTATTGCTTCAGAGGATGAGATGAATGACTTGTAGCATGTGTGAAAATGCCATGGCTGACTGGGATTCGAACCCAGGACCTCAGGGTGAAAGGCCGAGACGCTTCTAGTCGCGCCACTCTTTGGTGGATGGGTTTCATTTAACCATAAGTCTCAGGAATGGTAAGTCCGAGTCTGTTCAAAACTATACATTAACTGTTACACTGATGAGTCGCTAATGACTTTAATTGTTGATGCGACTATTAATAAAAATAAAGAAGGCAAAAATCTAATAAAAGAAAAGATGTTTACTCCTTGTAGAGCAAACACCTTAAACTAGACATCTTCGAAATTTATTTAAAAACAGTACATTAGACCAATGTACATTCATTATACGTACCAATTTATAAAAATTATTCAGAAATGAACCCGCCTTTTTCATCACATTTCTTAGCACGCTTTTGTACGGCTTTTGTTGCTCTTTTTTGTTCTTAGGGCTGTCCTTACATTCATAATGCGGAAAATTACTTCCTCACGAGAATGAATTTTTGTTTTGTATACAATATTTTTCATCCATACCCAGACGCAAAGATCTGAAGGTGTTAAATCAGGCAATCTTGGGGGCCAGGAGTGTGGGTGTCCACGACCTTTCTTAAAAAAATGTTGATTTAAGTGAGTGGAAACGGCATAAGAGAAGAGGGGTGGCGCGGAGTCTTGCTGGAAGTTTACTTTGCGTCTCAGCGCTGAAGGAACATCTTTAAGTAGCCGCGGCAATTTTTGAAGAAAGTGCAAGCAACTTGTTCTCAATATTTAAGCGGCTCAGTAATATATTCGATCCAAAAAGTTGATTGTGAAGATGGCCGTACTTTACATTGACACTAAATCGATGTTGAAAATTGCCTTCTACTATTTCATGAGGATTTACTTCTGCCCCATACATACTCATAGAAAGCGTAAGCTGTTGAAGCCATTTTGAGTGAAATTTTCCTCGTCGGTAAACAATACACATTTGTAGATTTGCCGATTTGTATTCCACCAGTTGCAGAACTCCAAGCGAAGCGAACCGGATCCTGAATGTCAATGTTAAACTGGCTGTTTATAATAAGCCAGCCATTAACATTTAAACATAACATTTAAACTTGTTTTGTTTAAATGTCCTCCACACCGTTACATACACCCAAAATAAATATCATATCAGTGTATTCCTCTCTTGTAAATAAGTATGGCATTACTTCAGTGGCATACCGATCATGTTCAAACTAAAATTCACAGAAAACCTTTTTGCTAACGACAGCACAGTTCACAGTACCCAATATACTTAATGTATCTTACAGACTCATTTAAACACTAATACAGTATTGCGCCTTGTTGACCAGCTGTTGTTATTTTATCAACTTTTAAATAATAATTTTTCAAATAATTTATTTTATTTTTGTCGTTAATAAAAAAAATATTATCTAAGTAATT
Source organism: Lycorma delicatula (assembly GCF_047948215.1). NCBI lineage: Eukaryota > Metazoa > Arthropoda > Insecta > Hemiptera > Fulgoridae > Lycorma > Lycorma delicatula. Next base: position 96,451,541 of record NC_134460.1, read on the forward strand.
TTTATTTATTTATTTTAATTGTTACGTAATTTCCAGTTTTTTTTTTTTTTTTTTACTTTTATGGCCGCAAAGGACCACTTTAGTCAGAATAATTCAAGTCTTTTTTGCCAATCTTTTGGCCTTAAAGTTCTTAGCTTTTACTTTCTCCCAATATTTAGTCATTCTTACTGATCTTGCTTTACGTTCCTCTGCTGAATAAACCCTTTTTGTATAATTAAAAGTTCTTACTTTAAAGTTGGTATTCGGATCTTTAATAACAAATTTTAATTTTTCGGGTTTATTAAGTAAATCTTCGTAAGTCAAATTTAATTCTTGCATGTCTTCTTTAATTTCTTTGATCCATAATGGCGGAATTTTTGAAGACCAAAATCGATCGATAATTCTCTTAGTAATTCTATCCTGCTGTAATCTTAACAAGTGTGCACAGAAAGAAATTCATAAACATAAAGTTCCAGTTTTTATTTTATTTTTAAAAGCAATTTTTTTATAGTAAATTTTGTTTCTGCAAAATGTTCACATCAAAAAAGAACTTTATTGTTTTTTACATTAATATTTTTACATTATACTTTTCTCACAAATTTAGTAATGTACTGTTTCTAAATAAAATTCATACTTTTCTTTGTTTTATTCAACCTGACTTAGACCATTTTGTTCAAAATTAAATTCTCTACATGTTTTGTGGAAGTTTTATGTGTTTTTTACCTATTTAATAAAGTTATTGTACGTAAAACATAAAAATACCGGATTTCTAACCCAATTTATTGGTTTTCGCCTCAGATTTCTCAGAAACTACTGCAGATATAAACGTCTGGGACCTACTTTATTAGTTGTTAAGGTCAAAAACCATAAGAAATCATTAATTCTTCTCTTAATTAAAGTCATAAAAATTTTAGCACTACCTCATTTCACCGGGTAGCTAAAATCCGAACGAAATTTTTCACTGGCCATAACCCGCAAACGAAGCATTTTAGGACATGTTTTTATGAATTTTTTCCATTATTTTCACGAGTAGAATATGTTATTAAAGTCCTGGGAGAACTTTGTGATAAATTCTGTACCTGTGTATATATGGGATGTTATCTCTTATTATAATATTTTTCGAGAAACACCTGATAGTGATTGTTGATCTTTTTATAAAATCGTGAATGATTATAAATCGTAAATTACATCATTATTACTATTTTTTTAACCCTAGTCATCAATCAATATCTGAATATCATGTTACTACAACTACATATAACTATTTGTTTTAGTTATCAATTTTTATTTTTATTTTACCCAATCACAACCACTGATAGGAGATTATATTATAATAGTATAATTATATATTTTTTTTTATTAATCAAAGTTTTCGTATCTCTTTTCTGCTTTACTTAATACTTCTTATACGAGTATATTATTTAACGGAAATAGAAATTTTATGAAAGAATTAATTAAGTAAATAAAAAAGGAAACAAATAAATATCAGTTTAACTAATCTGGCGTAAGTATAAATTGTGCTGAATTTTCATCGTTAAAATTCCCATGAATGAAAGGGATAGTTATACGGGTGTTTGGGGTTATAGGGGTTGTTATAGATAATGCTACCAACTTAATATAATTCTTTAAAAAAGTCGTTATTACTCATTCGTACCTTCCAAGTTTCATACAGCTTGTTTTTTACATGTGTGTATTCAAATTAGAGTTTTGTGGATAAAATTCATTATAAGAGATAACTATCAGTTCAAGTAAATTTTAAATATATCTACACGTGTACGTGTATAATCTGATAAAAACAACCTGCAGAAAATTTTATGAATATATGTTATATTTGTAATTTGTCGTCAAGGAATAATTTGCATAAACATAAAAATCGAATACAATTTTTAAAGTAACTGGTGGAACTTTCTTTGAATACATTTTTTTTTTTTTTTTAACAAAACCAAAAAATATTTTGAATTAATCGGCTTAGTAAACTAATTTTGCGTAATCTATTTATTTTTTGTTTAAATATATTCTATAATTATTAATTTACCTTTAAATAAAAATAATAAAATGAATGCAAATAAAATTTATAGTCTATATTATGATGGTGAAAGTGAGGCAAGATTAAATATGGCGTAACGCAAGTTAATTTAAGGCATTATTTTCCGTTTATAATTGGCAATTGCTTGCCAGATGAATAATGTTTACCATCATCTTGTTAGAAGATAAAATTGCTATTTCTCTTTTACATTCACAGTAGTTTATTTACATTTTATTTAATAACCAATTATATAATATTTGAGATTATCTACCTTTTTTTAATGGTAGCGTTGTTATTAATTTTTTTCTTTATGTAATATTTTACGTAGATGTATCTTGTTAATAAATGATTAAAATATAATTTTTTTTAATATCTAAAAATTAGGATTATGAAATGAAATAATCTCCAAATACCAATAAAGATTATTTTTTCTTTTTTTTTTGCTACATCGATCGTCGGTGGAATTTCGTAGGTTCGTGAGTCTTCCAAAGGAAGTTTGACTTCGTTGGTGAAATCCAAATACGTAGTTGGAGTCGAACAAAGAACCTTAGATATGGCAGCAGTCGGTTTTTTGACTTTTAAAATCTCTGTGCTTATTACAGAGGTACCTATAAAAATAAATAAATAATCAGATATCGTGAACAGTTTATAAAAATAAATAAATATGGGTAAATTAATGTATTACCTACTACTACTACTATTTTTTGTTTATCTATTTCAATAACATACTTCTAGTTAATGTAATCTTTTTCACGACTTTTAACATCGAATGGCCTTTACGAAATCTTAAAAAATTTTCGTAATTAATTAACCGCCAATTTATCTTTATCGCGGTCTTTGTTATTTTGTAACTTTAGACAGAGTTGACCGATATGATTTCAAAAATTTTTGTCATCTCTTCAAGAACTACTCATATCTTCTTCTAGTTTTTTACCGACTTTTCGAAGAAAAATAGTTTATTACCTTCGGTATATGGCGGAAAATAATGAATTTTCTTTACTTTTTGGTGTATGAGGAGTACGAAAATACCATTCACTTTTATAATAGCCTATGTATAAAATTTGTGGCTCGAAAATCTCCAAAACTACTTGATCAATTTCATTGAAAGTTAGGTATGTTATAGTAGTGTATCTGAAGTTGTGCATCGCACAATTTGATGAAGATTGGCGGAGTCGTTCTTGAGTTACGCTCGATTTAAAATCAAAAGGAGTTTAGCTAGGTAAGTTAGAAGCATGGATTGTTACGGTCCTGCAATTTGGATAGTGGAAAAAAAATAAAACAATGAAAAGTTGGTCTTCTTGCGCAGAAAGACGCAATTTTTAAAAAAAAAATATAAAATAAACAAGATAACACTTTTTTTAAGTCATAATAACTTAATCTCATTTAAGTTATCATTGTAATTTTTTTGTTTTTTTTTTTTAATAGAAAAACCAGCATAATAAGCGTTGTTGATATCGTTTGAAAATTTACAGCAAACTTAAAAGGTGTACGCCATTTTATTCCTCTGTTATTAAAATTTCCCGTCCAATTTTTCAAATAACGAGCAATTTATCTTTATCGCCGTCTTTGTAATTTTGTAACTTCGTATTTGGTAGATATGATTTCAAAAATTCTTTCATCTCTTTTTAGAACTACCCATTTTCTTCTTCCTGTAATTTTTATAGTACATGGATGTTCTGTTTTGATTTAAGTTTTTTTTCAGTTTTGAAAATTGTACTTACGTTTCTTATTAATTTTTTTTTTGTATTTAAATTATATTCGTTCAAAGATATTTAAGATATTTTTATTCGTTTTTTTAATATTTTTATGTAGGTTGAGACTGATAAAGCGTAATATTTATTTGCTTATTGCTTCTTTATTTATATTACATGAAGTTTTATGTAAATGTTTGATATTACTGTTTTAATAAGTCTGTTATTACTGCTGGTCTGTTTTGGAGGGGTGAGGGGGAAATCTTATATAGTTATTAGAAGTTAAAATAAATAGGCATACATTTATTCTAGTATAGTGATATAGTAAACTTTGAAGCAAATATTTATTCCGATCTAACTCTGAAATGTTATTTTAATAAGTTAATACCATTAAAGCACACGATAATTTATCCTACTGCAGTAATATTGATCTTTCACTCATTAACTCATATAAACACTCAAGTACATGTATAAATACATGCCCACATACACACCCGGTAATATTTTCCATACACCTCTGTACTACTTCGTAACGTACCTTACATAGGTCAACAACAGCGAAGCCAGCAACTTAGCAAGCGTTGTTGGCATCGTTTGAAAACTTAGGACGAACGTGAAAGGGTGGGTACGCCATTTTATTCCTCTATCAAGGAAATTTCTCCCTCCCTTTTTTCCGTGTGTTATTGGCAATAGCCAGCCGCTTGCACTCCCCCGACCACCCTCGAACAACCCTCAGTCACTAGCGCTAACTCGCTTCCTAATATCGGTACTGTATTCGTTACCATAGCGACCATCCACTCCCCCACTCGTCATTTAAGCGCTTGCGCGTGTGTAAGTTCCCTCAATTCGATAACACTACTTCCTAACATAACAATAGACTAAGAACAGACATACAGCCTTGCCATGCCTTGCCCGTACCTTACTTTATATCTTATTACATTAATATTTTTTGTACATATCTAATATATATTTTTTTTCATTAATATTAATAAATTTTGATTCATCTTTTTTTCTTTGAAAGAAATTCTGCCAGCAGATGCAATGATAAAAGAAATAAGCTTAATAATATATTTTCTTGTAGAATTATATGATATATATGCTATAAGATTTAAAAACATTTAAAAAATTGTTTTATATTGCAAATTTATTAAAATAAAACAAATAGAAAATGTAATCATAATATATTTATCTAAACAAACGAATGTTAAATTTACTGGTTGCTGAATAGGAGATAACAACTTTCACTATTTTACGACCGTTCTGAAAGCAATTTGGACTTACGGGATTCAGCACTGAGGAACTACGAGAAACAGCAACGATAAGATAATACAGCAATTCCAAAACAAATTACTGAAGAGCGTAACAGAAGCGTCTTGGTTCTTAAGAAGCATTGAAATTCACGAATATCTGGGTTTACCTATGTTCGAGAAGAAATATAAACTGTGGTTAGACACCCACGTGAACTATTAGCCTTCTAGACAATAGTGAAGACGTTAGAAGATTAAAAAGACTTGACATGTTTATTTGGACCACGGTGTTTTATGTGATTTGAGTTGGAGCTGCATCAACTGAGTGTTATCCATCAATTCATTATTTCACTTTGTTCAATTTTAGTTATTATTCTTTCGTTATTAATTTTAGTTTTATTTTCACTTTTTACAATGTTACATCGTTTCTCTTGTTTATTAACCCGTATGATTGTTTTTGTCTTGTGTTGAGCTACCAGTGGTACTTAAATCTGTGTTTACTTACAATGAATGTTCTCTATAGGAATATTAGGATCAGTAGACAGTAATTATTAAAAACGGATTAGTTTTATCTTAATCTACTTCAAATCACGGCCTTTTTTTACCGATTTAGAATATGTATAAAACTGTACCGTAGTTAAAGTAACGTATTAAAAAAATTCTTTCTACGGATAGTTGATTTCGAAAATTTTTCTACCTATTATTACCTGATATACTTTGTTTTATTTTTGTTATTTCTACATCTTATTAAAAATAAAAAACTGTAATAAGTAAATTTAATGTAGCGTACGGGTTATTTAAAGTACATTAAATATCGATTAACATCGCTATTAAATAGAATCGATTTATGAAGCCAAGTCTATACATAGACCTGATGTATATCCGTTATAAATGAGAGAAACCGTGTTTGTGTATAAATTTCCAATTATAACACATTTATAATATATTCAATTTTGCTCTGCGTAAGTCAATTTGAACTCATAGGAATGATAAATGTAATTTAATACTTATAGAAAAGTTTGTTATCCAATTTTCCTGTTCATATTTAACCAGTTAAACCAACAGAATATTTAAAAGCAATTTGCTTTCTTATGTATCAGTTACCTAAATATATCGACGTGTGTAATCACGTTATAATTTTGTATGATTAATTCATTAATACACAAAACTGTGATTTATATTAATAGAATATATATATAAAACAAAAATTTTGGTTGTCAGATTTCAACGGAAATATGCATTTTGACCATCCCTGAAACCATTGTGACTAGTTTCGGCGTGGCTTAATTTCGTCAGAACAGTGTTTAACGTCAAAAGATTATTATTATTATTATCTATTTGGCTGGATACTTCTCCAATGTATTTTGTTTTTTTTTTAATACGTTTCTAATTTATTGGGACGTATTTTATATTAATTCAAAAAATTATACATATATATATATATATATATATATATATATAATTTAAACCTAATTTAAATTTTAATAATTAATTTATAAATTAATTAACAAAAATGAATAAAAAATATTTAATGATGAAATATTTCTGTATTTTACTGTTAGCCTTTAGATTGCAATCGACTTGACCAAAAGTGTCAAAAAACCCCCAAAATCCAAAACATTTGGATTTTGGTCTTTTTCTTAACTGCAGAAATAAGCTCTCATTGAGAAGTATTCAACGATATATCATAAGTGACATATTTTCGTTGATTGGAATCAACGAAAATATTTTTTTTTTTTTTTTTTTTTTTTTTTACTTAATCTTTATTGATTTATTAATAAAACCTCTGACTGTAATTTTTTTTTATAATAAATAATAATTCAATAATAAAAATAAAAAAAAACATATATGAAAAAATATCAGAAGTTATTAATGAAATAAAATTGTATATACTTGTCATTTTAATAGGTCATTTTAATAATTTGTAATTTAATAGGCATACAAGGAAATCATGTTGTATCCCCGTTAGTTTTTTTTTAATAAAAGTCGATAGAGAAGAAAGTATGTCGGAAAAGAGAAAAAATTAAAAGCTTACAATTTAGCTTATTTATTTTTATTCGATTCTTTAATAACTAAAACAAAATCGGAAAAATTCGTAGACAAGAACCGTTTATAAAAGATTAAAATTAAATAAATATTTCAACCGTTAAACAGTCATCAACCCATACAGTATAATTAATAATGGTAATTACGTCGTCTAAAACAAAGTTATAATAATTTTTTTTAAATACTATAAATGATAAAACTAAAAAAAAAATAATGTTTAAATTGCTAAACATTACAAAATAAATTGAACAATTTTCTTTTTAACAAACCAACTCGTAAGTGAAAAGTTAGAGAAATGCAATCAAAACCACTTAAATTCCCCTGTTTTATGACCAGAAGACTGAATATTGCCTCAACCCCCTACAAATGGTAGCCTTTATTTAATAATCACAAATAAAAATACCCTTTTTTAGGTTTACCAGTACTTGTTTTTATTTATTATAGGTTGATTTTTATACTTATATGCAAACTTCCACTTCCATATTGATGATGATTGTATTTTACAAGTCGAAATACCTAATTGTCTTTAGGAGTTTATTTTTGTGTAAGTAGTTCCTGAACGCTTTTTTCTTTTAGATTTTTAATACGCTAGCTTACTAAATCAGCATTATTTACAACTTAATGGCTTATTTTCGTCAAACCGTGTTTAACCTCAAAAGATTATTATATATATATGTATATTATTTTTAATACATCTCCAATGAATTGAAACGTATTTTATATTAATTTAAAAATATATATATATATATTTTTGCAGCTAGCCTTTAAAAAATATATCTTTTTGATCAGCAGTCTTTATCGTATGGTGTTCATATATTATTTTTCTTATTAAAAACATACATATAATTTTTGTATAATACATAATGTCCAATATATAATGTATTGTCGTATGTATTATTTTCCATATATATATAATATGGATAATTTTCATTCCCTGATGATGATTCATTGATGCTGCGAAACATGTACGGGAACATAGCCCTAAGACAAATATATGGTAAGATGATGATAAAAATATATTTGTGTTTTTAGTAAAAAAAATAAAATATATCTAATATATATATATATATATACTACACATAAGTAATAGTCGACTGTAGTTACAATTTTAAAAAAATAAATAATGAAAGTTTTACTCATTTTTTTTTTTTTTAATGAAAATCAATTTGAGAATATAATGTTTTATAAAATAAATTTTAATCATTTCAATTATAAATGATTGAATAATTCCGGATGGAGGAATAATTTTAGAATTAACTGATTTTGATATAATCATACAAAAATGACATATTAATTACTTACGTATGTTGTCGATATTTCATATTTCAGTTTTCTGATGGTGAATTGATGACAAACTGTCAACGTCTGTTCTTATCAATATTGTTCCATTTGTATTTGAAATATTTTTTTATTTATTTTTTCTTGTTTTTTTGACATCAGTGCATTTTTATTATCTTCTAATTATCTATAAAAATAAAATAATATTAAATTATATAACTTTAATAATTATAATAATAAACAGTAAAATATGAAATAGATGTATTTTTAAAATTACAAATAATTTATATATAACGGTAAATAAAAAGAAATCGTTCAATAAAATATAATACATAATTAGAAATATTTTAGTCATGGTTTACGAAAAGGAAAATTAACATAATTTTTTATGAATGTCATTCAAGTTACTTTAATTTTTAAATCAAAAGAAAATTAATACATTAATCGTGAAATTTAGGTTGATAGTTTTCTTTTGTCTTCAGTCATTTGACTGGTTTGATGCAGGTTTCCAAGATTTCCTATCTAGTGCCAGTCGTTTTATTTCGATAAAACATCCTACATCCTACTTCCCTAACAATTTGTTTTACATATTCCAAACGTTGCCTGCCTGCACAATTTTTTCTTCTACCTGACCCTCTAATATTAAAGCGACTATTCCAGGATGCCTTAATATGTGGCTTATAAGTATGTCTCTTCTTTTAACTATATTTTTCCAAATCCTTCTTTCTTCATCAATTTGTTGCAACAACTTTTCATTTATCACTTATAAAACGGATCGAAACGCAAGGGTGGCGGGAGTTTATTATTTCTCCCTACAGATCGCAGAACTTGGACAAAGTTCCTTGCTGCTGTGCCTTTCTTTTATCGGGCAGGTTATTGATTATTTATTGGCGGTAAAAAATTGTTATGTTTGATTTGTGAACGGATTTGGTGATTTGCGTTCCTATCCTATGGACCAGCATGAAAATTATTTTACGGGGCTGATCGTGGGAGACTAAGCTTTTTTGAGCCTTGTACTCCCAGCGTGATTCCCTTTCAGTCCGTCCGCTGAAGTCCTTTTGGTGCTAGTGCCTTTCGGGCTAGCAGGAATACGCCTACAGGCCCTAATTGTTTTGGAAGAAGCAATGCGCTCCCTTCTCCGGTGGGAGTCGAATGTTCTGGGTTTCAATTTATCCACTAAGTTAATAGTCTGTCACATAAATATAAAAACAAGGAATTTATATATATATATATATATATATATATATATAAAATTATAATGATAGAAATTCATTTTATAGGTTTTAAGTTGACAGAATGGCAAAATACGAACTTCCCAGAATTCTTTCAAATGTTTTTCGTTCAAAACAGTATACTTACAGTGTTGCCACACTGTTATCCATTTTAGGATATTATTGTTTTGAAACTCATGTCTCCTTTAAATTACTTCTTTAATTCCAGTAACTTTTCGACTTTAACAAAGTATTAATAGTTTTTGTATATAAATTTTTGAAAATTTTAATCTTTAACTTTATTATTTCGTAAAAGAATAATATCTTATAGTCATATCTGCAGCCATTTTTCTTGTTCATGGAATTTTAAATATTCAAAATTAAATACTTTTCTTGAAAATAAAAATTTACCTATTCTATACGTAGCCCCCTTTTCAAAATAAGCTTGTGCCAATATTTTCACTTTTTATTTGTTTTTTAATATTTTTATATTTTCATTATTTTTTTATATTTATTTACCAGTGATTTTTATTTACTAATTTCTTAATTTACGTATATTCATACCTTATAAATAACAGTGTTTATTTAAAATTCATTTATTTTTTTTTACGGCTCTAAATATTTTTTGTAAGGAAATTTTACGTGTAAACCGAATAAAAATTTTTCAGAAAATAAATGAATGATTCAACAAATGGAATTTTAAAAACTAATATATTTCAATTCGGTTTCCGTTTATCAGTATATTTTTTACCTTTTAAAATAGACAATTATTCTTTCTGCATGACGGCTTTGTGGAATTAAAATTAAAATTTTGTTTATAACTTTTCCCTTTATAAAAAATTATAATAAATATTATAGATTTAATCTTGCAAACATCCACAATATTGTGTTTTTCAGTTAAAAATTCATTAGTCCGACTTATCAAGTATTATTCTCTAAAAAGAAGAATTCGATAAAAATAATTTTTTATTTTTATTTTTATTTTTTTTAAATTAAGCAGTCTTTCTATATATATATATCTAATATCATGATAAGAAATTACGAATTTTTTTGTTGTTCTTTTATCTTCTAAATTTTTTGGTATGTAAATTACAAAATATGATTTTGAATCATATGAAAATTTAAAAAAATAATTAGTTGCTTATGAAATAAATGTTTTTTTTTTTTGGTAAAAGACAATATTTAAATTAGGATAGTCAATCTTATGTTATTTGCTCCTAAGTATAAATCTATCTACTAAATCTGTTAAAATATATTTCATCTTTTTTCACGACTTTTTTTCTTCTTCTTATTCTCGTAGAACTTTTTAGTCAGGAATAAGAGTATCATCTCATGGCATTACTAAGATTTATATTGCTTACACAAGATTAATGGAAACGTTCAAGATTCAGGACGAGTGAGACGAAGAAAAAGTAGCTGTGAGAAAAACGTCAGGTTTCTTATTTATGACTGAAGAGAAGGATCAATGAAAGAATGAATAAGTATAAGAAAGAAAAAGAGAGAAAAAGAAATCGTGATAGACAGAGCGAGAGCGAGTGAGACTATGGAGTGTGACCCTCACAAAACTGAAATTCAGAAACTTGAGTTTTTAATCAGCCATTTGTGCCATATGCACAGTAAAACTCTTACTGCTGTTGAGAAGAGAGTTTTATATAGAAGAGGAGCTGTTGTGAGGAGGGTTTTGATATGAAGGGTGTTAAGGGAGGTTTGACAGAGAGCTCACCCTTCTTAAATTGCATTTTGATGAACAAAGCAAATCGCAAAACGCAGCTCCTTTGGACACAAACTCTATAATAATATATATGTGTATATGTGTGCTATATTTTTTAGGCTCGATTCGCCGATATAATACGTTTTCTGTACTGTAATACTGTACCTCTGAAGGCGTTTCGTTTTTCTTTATTTTTTAACTTCCCCAATACTTAGTGAATTCTTCAAACCTTTATTTCCAAGCCAATGGAAAATCTCCTTTTTTCTTGCCCCTCTAGTACGTTCTTTTTTTAACTTCTGATGTAATCTTTTTATTAAAAATTGAAAAAAAGAAAATTACTTCTATCTCACTGCAGTACGAGACTTTTTACATCATCCGTAAATAATGCATCTTTGTAAATTGTATACCAAGTACATATTACGTTTTATATATATAAAATTAAATTATTTTTTTAAAATGAATTAAATACTGTTTAGAATACATTCACAAACACGCTTTCTAAGAATTAAGTAGATTTTGATTAGTATTCCTAGTTATTTGGTAAAATTTTATTATTGATAAATCTCCTGATATAAATAATTATTTATAGCAGTTAAAAAATAACTAACCTTTTTCTAAATTATGAATCTTGTGCGGATAATTTTAAATTTTTATAACATTTTATTTGTATACATTTTATGTAAAATTAGAGTTACATAATTTATCCTACACAGGTTAACATATCTGTCGAGCTCAAGGTTAACCGGTTTTTTGCTCTAATCTTCCACTTGTAATTTAAAGAAAAATGATAGTGAAATTAACAAAGAAAACGTTGTTTTCTTGACTCTCAGATTTTAATTGATTTTATGATTGTTTCTGTATAACTCAATCATCAAGATATACAAATGATAGAAGACAGGATTTATGATTCGATAAATTTATAATTATGATCATTATTGATAAAGATTGTGCAAACCAATAAATTTAGTTACTAATCGACAAGGCGAGGTGCATATTGGGAGAATTTACGAACTACTGCTGTGTACAGTCACGTTCCAGTGGTTCTAGTAAAGTAACTGAGACTTCTGTCATCAGATTAGATTGCTCATTAAACATTATTATCTGTTTGTTTGGACGCAGATAGATGGATTCTGATAGTGTTACTTAACATTATATTATTTATTAGGCTTTATTTATATTAATTTCATATTAATGAATTAATCGATGTCATTCTAATTTCAGTGTTTAACAATAAAACATCAGTTTTTATTCTGCTTAATTACGGCTATTTTTGTATAAATAAAGAATTTTATCTTTTGCCCTATTATTCTGTAATAAGAGTAATATTTTTCTTAATCAGTGTATTTTAAAACACAAGCATGACTAAAATATGTCGTATTGAAAAAGTGTATGCAAGTAAATAAAGTTTAAATTTCTTACATCAATTGTTTTAGTTTAAATAATCATATTATGACGAACAGAAAGTGAGTCATAGAATTAGGAGTTAAAAGTTTAAAATATACGTGTAGTTATAAGCATTACGGTAATTTGTAGACGTGTTATTACTAATAAAAACAAATATCCTCTGTTCTTTGCATTGAAAATTGTAACAATTACTTAAAATTAGTAGTGTTAAGATGTCAAGTAAACGCAGAAAAGAATTTAAACCCAATTAAATTTATTTTAAATCTAGTTAAAAAAAAAATTTGAGTCTGCCGTATGTCCCAAAAGTCATTATCAGAACTGAGAGCCGTTACATTAAATGCAATTTGTCAATTACTGTAGAAGACTGGAAAATATCAGTGTTGAAAGTTCATATCATTGTTGAAAGTTCAGGAAGTAATGGATTATTACTGGAAAACAGGTGCGCTAATGGAAGATGACATTGAAAGCATAATTATAAATGTAGGGGTGGACGATGATGAGACATCATGTAGTGAAGACAAATTGGAAATTAATTCCGGTGGAAGTGAAACTGAGTCAAGCTCAGAAATTGAGGGTTGTTGGTTTATTACAGATTAAAATCCTCGATTTCAGTCTGAAATCGGTTGTTGGCCTATCACAGAAGTTAGTTGTACGTAAACTGCAGACGAAACTGTATAAGGACTTCATTAAGTTATCATTGATCGTTTAATTATTTAGTAAATTAATATAAAAATAATATTTTTTTTTATTCCTCAGCAATATCCAACTTGTTGCGATTTCATAGGCCTATATGTTCTAGTTATTAGTATAAGCTTTGAATATAATACTATGAATTTTGATGCAGTTTAGTGAAAATGTTTACTTAAAGTATTGTAATTAATTGGAGGTTAAATTTATTTAATTTGTGAATACAGTAATGTTAATTAACATATTTGTGTTATTACCGTAATCAGGAAGTAATTACAGGTTCAGAAAAATACAGTAATTGTTTTAAACGGACATTTCTTATTTAGAACGATTGACAGGCATGTCACTTTGCTTCAGTATGACTAAGCTCAGACTGTACGGTTGTGTTATTTCTGCATATCTGTTTACAGCCAAACAAAACAACAGTGCTGCGGTCCTCCACGAATATGAACTTCTTCTGGTGGACTTGTACAAATGTCGTTATTCCGAATTTTAGTTGGACGATCGTGCATGGTCTGTTGCAATACACTGCTTGTTTTTCTTCCCCCTTATAGATAGTAATCTAAGGGAGTCAGATCGAGCGATCGAACAGACCACAAACCCATCGAAATGAATCGTTCACCGGAGACATTTCGTAAAAACGTCATTGACCTGTTAGGTGCGCCTTCTTAATGGAACCAACAGTGATTGATTGCCACTTCTGTTAACTGACTAATGAATTTTGCTAAAACGCCATAATAACGATCACTATTAACTTTATTTTAAAAAAATATTGGACCCACAATACGCGTTCTACTCGCACCGACCCAGATTCCAATTTTCGCTTCATATAAAGATTGTTAGTATATTTTTTAGATTGTATTTTTTTAGATTGTTCATGGAGGTTAGATGTCTAGAGCAGTCGTACATTTTATGAATTACTGTACCATCCCAGATGAAAGAACGTTTCGTCTGTAAAAAACGTTAACGTCGATGATAATTGGAAATTATAACCAGTAAAACGTTTAAATCATTCAAAATAATTTAGTCTTTCGGCATGATCTGTAGATTAGAGTTCTTACACACACATTACTTAGTAGCGGAAAAATTTCAATTATTTTTTTACAGCTTTTTGTGCGGTAGCAATTCCGATATTTTGTAGCTATGCTAACTTATCCGTTGACTTTGATGAACTTAGCATCCGAAATATCATACAGTTTCTGTTTGTTTAGTTTAGGTGGTCTTTCACTTCAATCAGCGTCCTTAACAGAGTCTGTTGCCCGAAATGTTTTGTTAAAGTTCAAACTGCATTGCCGTAAGGAACAGAGCATTTGGAAACTTTTCAAGAAACTTGTGCTTCTCTTATTCACGAAAGGTGTATTCAAGGAGAAAAATGCGTTCCTACCGAAACAATCTTTACGTTTCTCGCAACTATTGATTCCGATAAACGAAACGAAGCACGTTCAATCACAACTCAACAACTGACGTCTTGGTTTATTACTAAGAAACACCAAAAAAAAAAAACCCGGAGCAACTATCTTCCTTGGGTTAAAATATTTTCAGAAATTTTTTGAAAGTTCCGATTTTTTAAAATTATAGATCCGAGACCTAAATTAAAGAAAGGGTTTTGAGAATTTTCTTTTTCGTTTCTTAGTCTATATTGAAGGGGTGGTAGATTTAAAGAAAACTTTATTTTATTTATTTGTTAAGTTTAACTCACAAACGAACACTTTTAAAAAGGTTTTCTTAAAATTATTACCCACCTTTAAAAAATGTACAAATTCTATTGTTTGATTTTTGGCTCTAACTCTTTTAGTTCTTATTAAAAAGCTTTTTTTTGTATTTTTCTTCATTGCTTAAAGAGCTACAAAAATTAAAGTAGCTTTGGCACCTATATTTACATTCAGAATCAAAATTAGAAACAATCTTTTTTGTTACTTTCAAAAAAGATCATTTTTTATTTTTTCAATATTTTTTAACAATTCTCTTTTAAATTTTTTTCTGATACGGATTACTTCTTTATAAATTAGGTTATTTATTTCTTATTATTAAATAATAAGTAAGTCCCTAAAATCAAAAATCTTTTATCCGAAATTTAAAAAAATTGATTCTTAAGTCTTACTTTGGTAATAATCATAGATATCAATAAAAAACCACCTTGATATTTTTCCGATATTTTAAAAATTTCGGAAAAATCTTTTTTGGGTTTTTCAATCTCGACGTAAATAAAACTAATTTTAATGAACATTAACCTTATTAAAGAGTTATTTAATACGGTAAAATTGTGTAAGAACACAATGACTTTTAAAGATTATCTTATTTAAAAACGAAATTGTATGACTTGACCGGCGAAGATGGGAAAATCATGCAATACTTTACCAGGTTTTTTCTTTTCCTGATATATAAACATCGCTTAAAGTTTTTATTTCTGTGTAGAAAACAATTTAACAGATCAAATAAGAAATATTTTCGTTCATTTTTGTACTCGGTTCGGTTTTAAGTTGCTCACCGGATATATGTTTATTTTTATGTATATGTAGACATATGTTTGCGTGCATGCATTTTTTTAATACTGTAAATTTATACTTATTAAGGTATGATCCGATCCCATAGTTCTAAAAATTCTAATTTTCCTTAAGATGGGAATTACGTTGATCACTTACTGTAAATCTTTAAAAAAAAGTTCATTCTTAAAAGACGAATTATTTTTATAGTGTGATTATAAGTAGGCATAAAGTTCTAAACATTTTGAAAATTAAGTATTTTCTGAAATACTTCTTTTTTTTAAATAATAATTTATTATAAAATGTTTTAATTGTTAAAAATGCCTAGTAAAATCTAGTTATAAAATAAATAAAAACAATTTCTAAATTTTATATTGTTAATGAAGTATCTTAGTAACGCTTATTTTGTTTAAAAATTCAGTCTTAAATGGAGTGGGTTTGTGTGAGGTAGGGAGGACGGGAGGGCCCTACCTCAAAAAAATAATAAAAATATTCATACTAGAAAATTTTTAAGTTTTATTGAATTTAAATGTTAATAAAAACACAGAAAACTGCTTTTGAAAGAAGACGGTTATGATCAATTCTTAAAATTATTTGCATTATTTTATTATGAATTTCTTCCATTCCTTTACAGTAGTAACATAAATTTTAGCTCTACAAGAGGAAAAACAGATAAGTATACACCGATTACAACAGTTTAAGCTATACGTAGTATTTTAAATTAATAATAAAAAATAAATATTTGTATGTGAAAGCAACATCTTTTAAATCATCATATATAATTACAATTTTTTCTATGTTTCTAAAGGAGAAGCATATTATGCAAGCAGCATAAAGAATTTATCTAATTATGCTTGCTCTTTAATAAATATTGGTAATAATAGGGACAAGAAAGGGAATTTATATCATTTCGACACAGTATTTATATATGACAATTTAACAAAAGAAAAGGTGAAAAAAATTAAGAAGAAATCTATTTTTTACCGAAATATCAGAAGCCTAGTACGGGACAAGAAAGTACTAGAAAAGCGCAAAGAAGTGCTTTTAAAACTTATTTGGATTTGTATAGAAACAATGTATGAAATTTTTTCAAGGGTACGTGTTATTCATGTAGCTTTATAGGAATTAAAATTGAAGACTTGCTGCATTATTGTTACCATCAAAGCGAATTTATTTGACACCGACACAATATTGATGGTTGTATCCTACTATCTGTTAAATTGTTAGCCCATGTAAATAGTACATTAATTTCTAGCAATTCTTGATTAATTTTCTCACCGTCCATAGAAGATCTTTATTACCATCAACATTTATTACGCTACATCAATAAAACTGTCTTCACTATTTGTTTAGTGAAAAATATTTTTCCATCATTTTAATTAGTTTGCATATCATATTCCAATTTTAAAGGAGTCATGTTTGACAACTTCTCTTACAGAAGTTGCACTCTATCATGACATTTCATTAGTGACCAGATCTTCAGTTAGATTCAATTCGAGATGGCAGGTGGCAGTTTTAAAATTGAATGTTCTTGAGGTGCATTACATTATGTGGGAGTAATTAAAAAATTAGAGGCAAGTGACTGTAGAAAAAATATTATTTATTTAATGACAATATAACTAACCCTATTGTTCAACATAATCTCAGGCTTCATTTATGTACTTTTCCAGTCTTTCTTTAAGCGTAGTTATTCCAGTAATAAAGAATTGTTCACCCTGGTGTTTGAATCAACCTTGACTAGCTCATTGATGTCACGTATAAATAATAAAAAAACTATACTACGATATCGGGACAGCAGTGGATAATGCAACACCTTCCGACCAGATTTTTGAATAGCTTCCCTTGTCTTTTGAAGGAAGCTTTTATGGGAGCGGCTGTTATCATACAGAAGATAAATGTGAATTCGATTTTGTGTAATTTTGAGTTGACTGTATCGGAACCCTAATTGAACATGATTTGCAGTGATTCAACTTATCATGGATAATTAAATGGTCAATTCCGATACTCGCACTACAAATTTCAATAATATTCAGAGCGTCTGTCGAAACTTCCAGTTTCGGTTGTTTACCATACTATTGTAACACACGCAAGTGAATTTTCGTTTTCAACACTTTCGTTTTCGCCTCCATGTAGCCAGAATGTTACATACATTATTACATATCTGTTACATGACATAGGTATCAAGAAGTTCCTTCAAACTTCGCCGGTAAGAGTCCACAGAACTGGACGGGACGGCGATATCAACAAACTATGTTTAGAGTTCTAAACATGACCTAACCTAAAAGTGAAATGAAAATGGGAAAAAATATTAAAAAAGATCCCTTTCGGCACTCCGGAAGATGGAGGTAGATTTCACCAGTGCTAAATAGGAGATAAAAAAGATTTCCACCTTAAAGTTAAGAAAAACTTCACATTTACTCAGTACGACAATGGTTGCATGTGATACGACAAGTCCCCCCTTCTTCCATTCCAGAAATATTTTGGTCATCCCTTACCGTAAGGGTTGGTCATATCAAAATTTTTTTCAAAGGTTTTACGTAATGTTTAAAACCGATTCGTTACTGTGCGTATTAAGGGAAGTAGATTTTTTGTCTACAAAACCCCATTTTTCCATCCCTGGAGCAATAGTTGGTGATCAAAACCTTTACTTATGAGTTTTAGGCCTAAATCCAAAAACTCGACCGAGATTTTGGGTCGTTTATTTTATGCATCAATTTGAAAGTTATTGGCGCAAAATTACGGCAGTTATCGTGTCCACAAGAAAGTGACTATATATATATCAACTTTTGAACAGACGGTGGTTTTGGGGTGTGGAAGAACCCCATGTGAAACGCGAAGATGCGTCGAAATTTTCTGGAAGTTGAATCATGCATTATATGTTAGTTTTTGTTAGACTTTTTCTTCCATTTGATGAACCGCGGGACTCGAATATTCATGTCACTTTTTCTGAGAAAGGTGAGATTACGAATCACGCCTCTAGGTAGAAATATTTTACTTGGTAGCGTACAAAAACTTGATAATGTACTTGAAATAATAAAATATACTACAGCTGGTTTTAATAGTAAATGCTCTTATGTAAATGAAGTAGTGAAGATGAAACAACTTTTTTACTTCCCATCACTTCATTAAAAAAATAAAAATAAATAAAATTATTAGTTTACAAGAGATTATAGGTGCTAATAAAACACAGAAAAACACGAACAGTAGGAAAGTGTTGCAAATGTGACAACCAAGATTTGCTACATAAAACAGAAATAAATTCGACTGGTAAAATTTTTTTCTACAATTAAAACTATTTGAACAAATTGATGGAAAAAAATTCATTTAATAATATAAAATGTGTGTCCATGGATACGATAAAAATCGAGGGTTACACTTGCAAAGTAATAAGTGAAATATTATGCCACGGATCTTCGGTTTTTAAATTACCCGATTTCATTTATTAACGAATAATAATAAGAATTGTATTATTTTTGAAAATGTGATGTGTATTACATATAAATGAAATCGGCCCGGTAAAAGTTTTATTTAACATGGACTTTTTTTTAACAAAATTCCAAATTAATAACAAATTTTGATAATAGAAATGTAGTCTCTTACCATTTTCAATATTCAGTATCATTTTGTTAAAAATAGTTTTATTTATATTACAGAAGTTTTTGTTTTTTGAGCGAAAGAAATATCTGCAGACTTACCGTACGGTTTACTATTTCATTGCAATTTTTTGGGATTGTAAACTACCTTAATAATAATTTTGTTTTCAGCTTGTTGAATTTAGTTAATTTCTGTTTCGATAACTAATTATGCGTTTGAGCTTTCATTGAACTGGAATTCGGAACTGGGATATGAAATGAATTATTAACTAAATGGAGAGTTTTCAAGGATGACAGCAGTAAAATAATAATGTTAAAAATATTGTAATAGTAATAAAGGCACAAAGAACATTTTGTTTACAATGAGAAACGCAAACATAACAAAAAACATGGCCTATTTTTAATGACTCATACAAGATAATTAACAAACACACGATAGATAATTCTTGAGTAAGATAATTTAAATATTATTAAAATAAAACTGCAGCCGAGAAAATTAACTGAATCAGATTATTATATTACACGAGATAAGACTATACTATATATACTATAGATAAAATATTCTATAGATAAGAATTAATCAAGTAATATGAAAATAAAAGGAGCTGGATTAACCACAAAACCTAACTCATTGAATGCAAATTCTATTATTCTTCTTTTCGTACTACGTTTAAAGAATAATACATATTACATATAAAAATTAAAATAATTTTGCTTGTGTATCTTAATAAATAGTTTTTTAATGACATTTTGTTTATTTTATTCAGAATTTAAAAAAAGTGTAATTATTAAAATTATTATTACGAAATGCTACGTAGTTGGTGGGAAATACAAAGAATCAAAATTAAACCCTTGGTTGGTCAAGTGGTGTACGCGTCTTCCCAAATCAGCTGATTTGGAAGTCGAGAGTTCCAGGGTTCAAGTCCTAGTAAAGGTAGTAGTTACTTTTATACGGATTTGAATACTAGATCATGGATACCGGTTTTATTTGGTGGTTGGGTTTCAATTGACCACACATCCCAGGAATGGTCGAATTAAGGCTGTACATACACTTCATTTACACTCATACATATCATCCTCATTCATCCTCAGAAGTAATACCTGAACGGTAATTCGGAAACTGCTTCTAGTAAACCATTTGTATATAAATAGTCTAAATTTGTATATTTCTGTTATACATCTATGATTGTGTATATTGTATTATCTTTTTTAAACCGATTTTTTTATAGTGATTTTTTCATAAATTACAAAAGATAATTTAAATTATTTTAAACAACTTTGCGGAAATATTATTGGTTTATAATAAAATAAGAATCTTAAAACTTTATTAAAATGTAATGTTTTCTAATACTGAGATTTGGAATATATTTTTTACACAAGTGGTGATCAATTTTGGACACCAAATAATCTCATTTCGAGACGCCGCCCGCCAGGGCAACCCGCCCAAAGAACCTAGCTGCGGAGGGGTGCCGTAGATACTCCATGTAAGGTTAATAGTTACATAAGTCTAGGAGAAAAATTCATGAACTAGAATCTCATACGTTGGTATTTTCTCTGAATTGTTTTACTGTGGTATTTTCACAATAGCCTAAAGCATATTCCAGAACTTTTGCGTAAAGTTTATAAACTTTTATTCTATTATTTAAAACTCCCATGTAAGTTAATATTTATTATTAAAGAAGCAAAGCATTCCATCTACACTGAAAAAAAAAATAGTTTAAAAAGTAATAATTATAGATCATTAATTAAAAAAAAATGTTTAATAAAAAAGTCGGTTCTCATTTACATGTAATTTGATTTAAAATTTTTATTTTTAATTGATATGTTATGTATATAAATCGAAATGGCAGGTGCAAGTTATAATAAATTAGGTAACGTTATTTTATTTGCAACTTAAAAGTAAAATTATATATCCCTGTAGAGAGATGAAATTTCCAAAAATAGCACGTAATTTAGCAGGTGTAAAATTCTACCTTAATTATTTCCAATATAATGACACTTGATCCAAACATGTTATAGCCAACCTATCCTGTTTTCTTTGAAGAACCGATATATTTATGATATTAATTAAAGCAAAATTTGAAGTATTTATTCAAATTGAATAATTAAGCTATTACCTTAAAAATTATTTTAATTACAGCAATTTATTTTTTAAATGGGCTATTATATACCAATTATTTTTTTTAAATAAAAATAACTATTAAATAATTGTTACATTATATTACAGGCTATTTATATTAGATACATTTTTGATTTTTTTAAATAATTACCGTTAATTATATTTTGCCCACCGTTCTAGTGGTTTGTTACCGCAAAAAAGTTAACAGCCGACTTTTGAAGTCTAAGGTTCTGAGGTTCAAATCATAGTTAAAGCTAATTTCTTTTATACGGATTTGAATAATAGACAGTGGATACCGAAGTATTAAAACGGTTAGGGTTGAATTAACCACACGTCCCAGAAATGGTTGTTCTGAGTCCGTCCAAGAGACCTCATTTCCATGGCATACGTATCATCCTCATCACATTGGGCTGTGGCAGGGGACTGCTTATTTTTCACTTATTGAATGACATAACACAGTATGTTTTTTTTTATTTTTTAAATAAAACTGATATAAATATATCACATTAAAAATTTAAAAAATTAAAAATCGTAAAGCTCTTAGCTCTTCCTTAGATCTTTAAAAAATGATACCCAAATTACAAAAAAGTTAAATATAGATGCAAATGTAGCAATACTTTTTTATATGCTGTTTGCATGGTAATTTAAATTTTTAAGCAAAAAATTCAAAGCATTTTCATAAACCAACCATTTTATGTGTACGAAATAAAAGATTATTAGATTGAGTTAAGATCGCAGATCTGGAATGTAGAAATATGTCAATTTTCAAGATACATAAAAAACATTCTCTCAATTTGATTCTTTTTTAGAGTTAAATGTATGTTCTCAAAAAATATAATAGTATTGAAATAAACTAAGAAAAACTTTTCCTACTCTAAAAGGAATTTAAAATCTTGAAATTGTCTCAAAAATTGCTGATTTTACTAGTATAATTAAAATAATAATACTAAAGTAATAAAAGTTGTTCTTATTTTTCCAGAGATTGTAAATTTAACTATGTAAAAAAATTTATATTTTTTATAAAAATCTGATGTGGACACCAGATAACATCCTTGTACGCTTATTATGTTTATTACATATACACATTTTTTGCTGCACTTCATTAAAACTTATTTCATTTGAAAGTGAGGTACGATCCTCCAATTCTTTAATAAAGTGGGTAATTACAAAGAAAAATGGCCCTAAAAATTTCCTTAGTATTTTATATTAATGTTGTTTCACGTCGCTTAAGTAGATATATGGTGTGAGTACGTGTCGGATCCGTAACCATGCACCATCGATTGGAGTCCGACTTCGTATACATATATTTTTTTTAATTTTTTAAATTTGTTTTATTAATAATTATTAACCCCTAATTAGTAAACATTTTTGAATTAAAATGAAAAGTACATAAAATTTTATTTTATTAATAACTTGTGATTATATATATTTATATATTTGTATTTTTATTGTTATTGAATTATTACTTATTGTTTTTTTTACATTTTTTTTTTACAATCGTAGGTTAATAATTATTAATAAATTGCTGTATTTAAATTTTAAAAGAAAAGTTAAAATAAATGTATGTATATGAAGTCGGATTCGAACCGATGTGCCTTCCGCTTGTAAGATCAAAATATTTCATTAATTAAAGTTTTATTTGGCTATAACTCTGGAGTCAATGAAAATAATTACCACTTATGATATATCGTTGAAAAGCTCTCAACGAGGTATTATTACTGCAATTAGGAGAAAGTCCAAAATCCAAAATTTAGAGATATACACATTTTTGGCCCAGTCGATTGAAATCAAAAGACGAGGTGCAGAACTAAGATGTTACAACAGTCCTAAATCCAAAATTTCCACATTCTGCGGCTAGCCGTTTTTTGAGTTATGCGAGATACATACGTTACGTGCGTACAGACATCACACCGAAACTAGTCAAAATGGATTTAGGGATGGTCAAAATAAATATTTCCGTTAAAATCTGAAAAGTAAAATTTTTCGTGATTACAATATTTCTTTTACTTCGTACAAGGAAGTAAAAGTAACTGTTGGGAAGTCGATATTGGCATAGACAACGATCGATATACGAGTAGACAAGTCGATGTAGACAACATCTCTGGATTTATACAACGACATTAAATTTAGTAAAAGAAGTTTTAGGTTATTTATTTATAAGTTTTTTTTTTATGATGATTTTGATTTAATTGAATGAAATATTATTAATTTTGAATTGATATTGTAAACTTAATTATTTTCATAGTATAATTAAATATAATACAAAATTTATTTAATTCATACACTCAAATTTAGCAACAGAATTTCCGGGTCCACTTATAATTTATAAATATCAACATATACTTTTTTAAATATTCCCACTTCTATATATTTTGTAAAATGGAGTTGTAATTAAAAACAGATTTTTTAAAAGATACATAGAATTTACCTTAAATTAAAAGCGATATTTTTTAATCAACTTATAGTTTTTTTTTAACTTTAAAAAAAAAATTAAAACAGCAGGTAATACAATAATAAAACTTCAAGTTGCAGTTACGCTAAAAACGGTAGGAGGAAAAAATTCTGTTAAACTAAAGAGAAGAGACCTTTATAATTTACGTACAAGTGATTAGAACATAATTTCCATAACAATAGATCTATAATTTAAACAGTCATTAAAATTCCCCGTTTTGTAATTAAATCCAATAGCAGGAAGATGAAGAATGTTAACGTTCTTACATATCGGCAATTCTAACTTTATAAACGTTCTCAAAAAAAATTCCACTTTCTTTATAGTTAAAACGCAAAATAAATTTCATAATTAATGGTGCAGTTTGAGAATTAATACGAGTATTACTAAATTGTACTGAATTTAATAAGACGGAGCAGTACCATTCTTACTGAGTTTGCCATCTACTTACGGAGAATGCAATTATAATTTTAAAATAAATGAGATTAAAAAAATCATTGTTGTTATTAATTTTATAAAGTGAAAATGGTTCAAACTTTAAAATCTATGAATGTAAATATACAAACGGAAGTGGGTGTTCAAATGCATTGGTAGGGTTTGAATTCTAGATATTTTTCAGTAGTTTATAGCTAATTAGGTTAAATATTATGATTTAAATTAAAGAATAAGTATATGCAATTGTATATATATTTATCGTAAATCAACTTTAAAAATACTCATCTTAATTTGGCGCTTAAGTACTTAAAACTTTTCTTTTAAGTAAATTAGAAATTTAGAGTTTTTTTCATAATTTTAAATATAAAAATATCTGATACAACTTTAATAATAATAAAAATAATAATTTATTTAGTCATTAAATTCTATAAGTTATTAGAAAATATAATAATCCTATTTAATATTTTGATAAGAGTTAATGAATAAAGTAAGGAGTAGCTGTTAAAAAAAAAGGAAGAAAAATCTCAGAAGATATTATTTAGAAATGTACGATAACAAGGAACTGTAACGCAACGATTTTTCCTTCGGTAATGGGAGTCGAGTTCCGCATCATCAATTTCAGTTTTCAAAAGATAAAATTAACAACTATAATAAATATTTTCAATGTTACCAACCGTTGTATAAAATATTTTCCTTTACCTTTCGTTTATGTAAACTAAATTTAAAAAAAATCTTTTAAACGGCAGATTGTAAAATATAAATTCTGTTATATTTGAAAATTTTATTTTTATACATCCATTTTTTTCTATGTCATATTAATATCAAATTACAAGTTATAATATCCCTGGTTGTTTTTTGTTTATTACATTCCTATCCTGAGATATTAAACAATCGATCGCTTATAAGCAAAGCATAGTTCCCCTTTTCCACTTTTTTATCTACCACTTTTGAAGTAGTGTCACGGCCCCGGAGGGAATATCTGAAGGGATATGATGAACAAGCAAACGTAAATAATTGAGAAATAGCTAAAGAAATGAAAAAAACCCGCATTGCGTGTGTTTCTGTGTATAGGGTCCTATTATATATATATATATATATATATATATATATACTTCACTACTTCAATTCTGCTTTTATATTAAAATGAGGTTGTTATAGTCCCTGTTTATGTTACACATGCGCATAACTATTCTCTTGTCACACATGTGTTCTAGACAATCATATTCAAACACACACGCGCGCTTACAAGAACATACTATTCAAGTAACATAACAACTTGAGAATGATGAAAGTAGTTGTTTTAAGTCTGACATCGTCCTTTCTGTATTTTGGTTGCGAGCACGCGCATGTTCACATTAAAGTATTGTATTCCGTAAAATATACAACACATTTCTCTTATAAACATCCTCATTTGCCTCTGTGTATTGCACATTCCCGTAATTGTTTGTTATTTATTTTGTCTTTGTTTTACTCACATTCCACCTTTTTATCATCAGTTTTTCTTTTACACTGAATTTCTTTTTAACAAATTAGGCTTACGTAGTAACTCCACTTTTCACCCTCTTTTTTTTTTAATATGTATTTTTTATATTACTCACCTCTTGGAAACTTTCAATAAGTACGTACTCTTTATATTTCCTCCCATCTTAGTTTTTAGTACTTGTTAAAAATTTAATGAGTAAATACCATTACTACAAATAAAACGCTAATGAAATGTATGTAACTTAATGTAATGTAAAATTTAAGAACAACTTCTGTTTTTTTTATTTTAATATCTCAATTTTATATCTTTATTTTGTTTACTTTTTTAATTCTCTTTTATAGTTTTTCAGCTCATCTTTATTTTGTTCTTTTTCAATGAGTAAATAATATTAATGAAATTAAAATCTTGCTTGACGAAAAAAAAGATATTTATGTAAATATTCTTTTTCATTTTCTTTGATGTTTAGTTACATGTAAAAAAAAGATTAATAAATTTAAATCTTACGTTTACAATTTATCTCTGCTCAATTAACTTTCACCCCTTTTTTATTTATTCATAGAATAAGGATTAGACCCTAATGAAAATTCTTTAATGTTTATTTATTTTTAATTGTAGGACACTTTATTACATATAATTGAATAAAAATAATTATGTAAAATAATTTATTTTTTTACTTTTGTTAATTAAATTTATCTTGTACATTAATTTCTTATTGAATTTCTTCTCTGGTTTATCTCTAAGATTTTTTATTAATTCTTTAATACTTATTTGTATATATACATAATACATAATAGTACTCCTGTTGTACATCAACAAGACTTCATTCTCTCGATTAGCTAAATTTGTTAATAAATATAATTTCTTTAATTAAATTTATTATTTTTTCTTATACGATGTTCATTATAGATGATAATGAATGTATTTATTTTGTTTTTATCAAATTTTATGTTTTTATTATATAACTAGCATCCCGTCACGGCTTTGCCCGCGATATATGGTTACTTGCGTTTTTGTCGCGATCAGGGGATGTTTAGCCGGTCACAGCTTGCTTCGCTCATCCTTCGCGTCTAGCCAGGGAGTTATGCCTTTTATTATTTTTTTTTAACCTCCGGGACCACCATTAGGTATTGCTTCAGAGAAGGAGATGAATGATTTGTAATGTGTGTGAAAATCTCATGCCTGACTGAAAGGCCGAGACGCTACCACTCGCGCCACGAAGGCCGCCAGGGGGTTCTGACGTCTACACCTCCATGTTTTAAGTAAACTCGTACTTGGGAGAATAATAATGGTAAATAAAACTTAAAGCCTGTTAAATTCATAAAATGTTAATGTATTGTAATTTATTCAGACCAACAGTTTGGTCAGGACTCGAACTTAAAGTAATCTGAAGAATGCGGATTTTAAAATAGTCGGCCTGCATCTTAAAAATTAATTATAGCTAGTTATCCGTCCTATGTACGGCTAAAAATGTATTTTTCCCGGTTCTTAGTGTAACCAAACAAACATTTTTAGCAGGTCGACCGTCTTCGTTTCTCATTTTTAAACATTTTTCTTTTTTTCAATTTTGTTTTTTAATCAAATAACCGGAGGCAGGTGCAGGTGGTCGCGTCGTACATTTAATAACAATGATAGTGGTTGTGTTGGTTGAGCCGCCGCGCCGTACACTTTCGTACTCTTTAAAAAGTCAAAATTAAAAAAAAACCCCGAGGTATTTATCTGAAGAGTATTTGCAAACCCAGATTTAGAGAATATCTCGTTTAGTTAGACGGAAATATTGAAAATTTGCAATCATTCTTCAAAATCTGTTTACCCCTTATGTCTTCACCCCTTTCAAGGTCGAATTTCGAAAAATCTAGAAATTGGGTTTTAGTTAGTTATTCACATGAAGGTTAACACACCAGAATTCACGTATGTTTTTAATGATAAATAAAAAAAAAAAACAAAAAAAATAGTAAATTTCATTGTAACTTCATTTTAACCCTTTAAACTCGGAATTTCAAAACTTCCTTTTTTTGTATACGTATACCGTAAGAAAAATGTGTACACCTATTTCATCAATTTATCTTCCATAGTTTTTGCTGGGGGTTGTTTATGAGTCAGTCATGACATAAAATCCATAGTTTTTGTTGGGCGTTGATTATGAATCAGTCAGTCATGACATGAAATTTTATGTGTAAATAGACGTGTAAATTATATATCCAAGCCAATTATCAAGTTATATATTTTTAAATGGTAGATTTTTACGATTCTTTTGGACGATTTTTGATCTCTTAAAATCACCGGTATAAATCACATGGTATGCTATATCATGGGAAACTTAGAAATTTTTGTTATCAATAATAATTATTTTCTTAGGTAATGAAAACTAGCTTTTAAAAAATTCTGCAATTGTTTTTTAAATCTGTTAACATTTATAAATACTATCAAAACTGTAAAAATGTAAAATAATAAGCTATCATTAATTGTAAATTATATTATTATATTTATTTTGTAAAAGAAAGTTTATTTAAACTGTCTTTTACACTTTTTGTTGTAGAACAAAAATTTACAATTGGTTTATCCTGACAAAACCATAAGTAAATAATAATTTAAAAGTCATAATATAATCACATAAAAGTTTAATCTCATAAAAGTGATAATAATATCACATGATAGAGATTATAATAACAGAAACGTTCATTTTAATAAACATACAGCAAAAACGAAGATCCAATAAACGCCCATTATGTCAAAAGCACTACCATCACTGGGTTCTATAACTTGTCCAATCTATGGACCACATGTGTCCAACGTATTCAGTTCACACGCTATGTTTTTTTTATCAAATAGAAGATAAACACAGTTAGATAAAGGAACGAATGAAAAAGCGTTAAACAGTAATAAATTATTCAAGTAGACTGGAGGGCAGTTTCCTCTCTTAGTCGTAAAGGTAGCGTGGGTAGATTTCG
Source organism: Lycorma delicatula (assembly GCF_047948215.1). Classification (NCBI taxonomy): domain Eukaryota; kingdom Metazoa; phylum Arthropoda; class Insecta; order Hemiptera; family Fulgoridae; genus Lycorma; species Lycorma delicatula. The sequence continues at coordinate 96,480,331 of NC_134460.1, forward strand.
CCGAATTGATTTTAATCTTCCATTTGTGCAGCCACGTATTGATCGCATCCAACGCCGACTGAGAATTCTCCGAGGCTACATTCTGGTCATTGTCGACTGCTAAGATCGCCGTATCATCCATATACGTTGCAATTACAACAGATCCTGGACAAGGAAGGCCAACAACATATACTAGGAATAAAACTGATCCCAATGTTAAGCCTGCGGCACTCCCAAAGCATTTTCAAAGAATTTAGATAGATTATACCTAACCTTTGAGAAGCAACCATCTAAGTAACTTCGCAGAATTAAGTATTGAGGTTGAAAAGGCTAGATTTCAATTTGAAAAGCAGGTCTGGTAAACCAACGTTGTCGAAGTATCTCTTTCTCTCGAGACAACCGATTATAACATTATACGTTCTATCGGTTTGCTCTGTAGTTGAGTAGCCGCTTCTAAAACTAAATTGATGGGTGGGGATTACATCCTCACTCCTCAAAATATAAAATCGTCAGAAAGCTAATTAGCCTGTAAGAAGAAACTTCCTGTGAGGGTCTACCTGGCTTCAGGATCATAGTCACCTGAGAGATTTTCTATTCCAGAAGGAAGTGGTGTTATTCGAAAAATGTCATTAAACAAGTTCCTTATAAATAATACAGCCGAAAACGTTAACATAAATAACATCTTACTGTTTCTAATTTAATGACTCCTTATGTAGAGAAAAGTATAATACTAAAAACAAATTATTGCAGACGATACATTGGATCGGTAAAAGAATTATAGAATTTATTAATTTTTTAGTGGGGATTAGATCATCCACAAAAAAGAAAATGGATAGGGGGTTTGAAAATGGATAGTGTTTTTTTACGTTTTTAATCATCAAATATGTTATATACAAAGAAAATGTACTAAAGTTTAAAGTAACTAGAACTCTAATTTCTTGATTGGCAAAATAAACAAAATCTTAAATTGTACACCTTTACTTTTACTATGTTATCTTTATTAGAATAACTCGTAAGTTCATGAGGTAAAACTTCTGTTTATTAATTAGGCAATTACATATACTGTGTAGTTTTATTAATCCACTTTAAAAAATGAAATTTTAGCCAAAATATTTCGGAACTTAAATACTGTCAGAATTTTGTGTACAGGTAGTACTTTACATGTAATTAACGTAAACCATTATTTTAGTGGTCGACTTCTAAAAATATAAAAAAATTTGCTCTTAACTTTTAAGTTAATACCATAAAACTGTTGGTAATAATTTAAACAGATGTCAACAAAAGTTACATGCAAAGCCTAAAAGGGTATTTTATAAGCAATAGTGTTAGAGTTATGGTAAAGTTCTCTTTCTTGCGTAACAAAAAAAAAACTTATTCTGTAATCTTTAAAAAAATAAATGGAATTTTTTAAAATAAGTTTTATAAAAATTACATTATAAGATTTAGAGATTTCTTGCATTACATAATGATAAAGTGATGTACAAAAAAAAAGTTTTAATTTTTTTGTTAAATCAACTTACGGGGTTGATTTACTTGTAAACTCGCCGTCGCAAATCAGCTGATTTTGAAATCATTCTCAGGTTCAAAAACTAATAAAGATAGTTAGTTACTTTTATTTGGATTTGATTACTAGATCGGGGATACTGGTGTTCTTTGGTGGTTGGGTTTAAATTAACGACATGTCTCAGGAGTAGTCGACATGAGTTTCTTCAAGACTACAAATTTACCCGTACAGTTACATTACATTGATAAGTTGCTAATGATTTTAATTGTTGATGCCATTATAAGTAAAAGTAATTAAAAAAAAAGAAAATCGTAAAGTAATTGTGTGGTATTAAAATTCGAACTTTTCTGCTTTAAAATCGTATTTTCTTTTATTTCTTTACATTAATATTTAATTAATACAAAATTACATGTAATATACTGCTATTAATATACATTTAAAAACTAGTTAAGAAGGAATCTTTTTGTAATGTTTTCTCCTCTATCTCTTTGTGATCTCAATATCTAAATATTTATTATTTTTATTTGTGAAAAATCAAAATACACATCTTGGCTGCCAATTTTTTTTACGTACAATCGGAATAAACATCTTTATATTAAATTACCCAAAAAATAAGGAATTTTTGTAAAACTTCAGGAAAATTCTATTTCTATATTAATTTAGACAAAAAGTACAACCAGTAAGGAAAAAATTCAATCGGTTTGGATTTTTGTGAGCTTAAAACCTTCGGAAACTGGATTGTATTGAATTCTCCTATCGATAATCGGACTTACTGAAACATTTTATAGACTATATACCCGTTGTGTATGTTATATTTGGAATAACGTTTTGTTCCACCGTGAGATTGATGAAACTACCAATTATAATATGAATATCAAGTGTACTTAGTAACTGTTTGATATCCGAATCGGTTTTGTAACTGATTACATTATATTATAGGTAGATAATAACATTATTTTCATTTCAAATAATCATTTGTGTTACATTTAGATTCCCAAATATATCATTGTGGTCATTGAGTATAATTTATAATAACAATAAAATTACATATAGTTTTAAAATTATTAATTCAGGTTATATTAGCAATAACTTAACGAGAAAAATATTTTGAAAATAAAATTTTATCTCATATTTAGTTAAATTTTATTAAACCATAGATGATTGTTCTTCAATCGAATTAATTATATATTTCTTTGTAGATTATTAATATTTGATTTCAAAAATAATTAAGAAATTAACATGATGTCCATTTTAAAAATTGTTCTCGACTTCTCGAAAAAAATTGAACCAGTTGAGTACGGGATTGGCGATCTCAAAACGTCCAAGCTGGCCGCGGTTGTGTTTCTCGTCTTCGCTGTCTACAGTAGAGTCGGAAGACATGACCGTGATTTAATTTTCCCGACGTTGGGTGAAATGCGGACGGGGAGTGCTTACCCCCGTTCCCGATGGTAAAAACCAGGTTGGAGGTTAATAGTTGTGAGCTTACTCTCCCGAACTCTTGCGCCACTCTTGCTCTTGGGCCGAAGTGAATCAATCATTTCGGCACTTGGCAGGGATTATCCTGTGGGTAAGTGTATCGGATTCCTTAATGCTACGGACAAGCCCTGGGATTTCAGTGTAGTAGGTCAGAGAGTATCTGACTCCCTGGACCGGGTTAAATCTTTGGGAGGCAGCTGACTGAGGAATCAGGCCGGATCAGTGATCCGGGGCTTGCCCAACCACTTGAGAAGAGCAGTCTTTTCTCAAATTTTGTGGAGAACCATATTTGGCCTACTCGCAGCTGTAAATTTATCAGTATGTACGAAGAGATCACAATACAGTTTACAGTGCTCATTTTCCAACACAGGTCTGGCCTCATATTCATAATAAGGACACTGCTCCCTATCATCTACGTGTCCTAATTTCAACGCCAACGCCTGATGAACAATTTTTCAGTAAAGTAAGATCGTGGCGACGCAGATATTCCGTATTGGCCAAACTGGAGCACCTAGATATCAAATGATGTTGTCTCTGAAGATTGGTGGCAGATTATGTATTCATAACTGATGTCCTGATTTTCTATGAACTCCTTATAACTGTTCGTCACAACGACCTGGTCCTGGATGGCATTGGTAAACACTTCAGTTTCTCCAAATACAAACCCATCCCTTAACCTTAGATGCTTTCTTATCAGCATTTTCGAGAGAATGGGAAAATCTATCACGGAGTACCTTAGACTTCCATGCTTGAATCCTGTCACTGGTTGTAACGATATTGGTGTAGAAATTGTCATCATTCAGCTTTAGAAGGGAGTAACCCTTCAGATATAACTATTGGTTTGTGCAATGATGATGTTTCAGATCTGGGGAGAAAATATCTTTTCATTGAAGCAGTTTGTCTGTTACAAAGTGACTTCAGGTCAAGAAAGCCTCTAAAACCTTCTTTCCAAGAGATATACAAACGTTCCACTTCGAACTTAGGGTGATGCATCCCGTATTTTGTCAATATTGTGCATAGCAAGATGTTCAGGTTTTCAGCATCTGTCAGGGACCAATGAACAACCCCAAACCAGTATGTGAGGACTGGCACACACTAAGAGTTAATGGCTTTGATTTTTTTTTGAGTTGAGTTCTGTCTTCAGGATTCTGCGGAGTCTTTCTCTGAACACCCTCTCCAACTCCTGTTTGCTTGACTTACTATTTCTCATGTTGGTCTGTTTGAAACCAAGGTATTTGTATGTGTTCTTTTCGTTTACTGATCGTATCTCTCCATTTCCCAGCAAACTGCAGGCTCTTAGGACATCCCTAATTCCTCCTTTTATGACCTTCAGGGTAGTACACTTCCCGACACCAAAGTGGATCTGTATGTCATTGCTGAATATGGCCGTAATATTCAGTGGACTTGTAAGCTCTATATCAATGCTAGCATACAATTTGAGATCGTCCATGTACATTAGATGATTGTTAAACACGTTCCCCTTTGTCATCACTTTGAAATCGAGTCCTGGTTGGTACAACATATTTGAGAGAGGGTTCATGGCTAAGCAGAAACAGGAGACTCGCCCCGAAGTATCCCTTAAAATACCGCGTTGTATTGGGATTGCTGTTTACTTATTTCCTCCTTCAGAGAGTACCAACTCTACACACCATGACCATGAACTTATTAACTTTTTAAGAATACCAAAGATACGTTGGTGTACGCCGTATATTTCTAAAACGTGTGACAGCCAAGTATGTGGTACCGAGTCATAAGCCTTCTGATAATCTATCCATACAACTGACAGATTCCTCTTCCTTTTCTTTACCTGCCTTTCTATTATCATCTATGACTAACTGTTCGTTGCAAATTCTAGCGTTCTTCTGGCAACCCTTTTGTTCCTCAGCAAGAATGTTTCAGATGGTATATAAGTAGTGATCTTAAGATCTAATAATGAGGATATAATTTTGTAAATCGTATTTAAACACCTGATTTGCCTATATTGTTTTGGATCGTGAGTTTCCTTAGACATTGGTTTCAGGTACGTGACTGCCTGGGAAATAAAGTGGGTGCTTCGGAAGGATTGCGGAGCAAATCATTCACAATCATTACCAGAGGTGGTGGAGAGCTACTAAATATTTCTACCAAAAATTCTGAATACTGTCAGGTCCTGCTGTTTTCCAGATATGTAACTTTTTCACAACTTGCTTAACATCATCGACGGATATAACGGGCGCGTCCAAGACCGACTTACAATTCCAATTTTTCAGTAAGATCGTGGCGACGCAGATATTCCGTATTGGCCAAACTGGAGAACCTAGATATCAAATGATGTCTCCAAAGATTGGTGGCAGATTCTGTACTCATAACTGATGTCCTGATTTTCTATGAACTCCTTAGTTCGTCACAACGACCTGGTCCTTGATGGCATGGTAAACCCATCAGTTTCTCCAAATACAAACCCATCCCTTGCCTCGTTCAGTATCCATTCTACCTAAAAATTATGGCTGACAGTACTGGCCCGCAGTCGACTCCAATACTCTATATTAGCATCTATGATTTGCCATTTTTTGTTTCCATTGTTTTTCTGGAATTTTTCTGGCACTTGCATCACTTCTGTCTTTGAAAAGAAGATCTACAAGCTTGTTTTGTTCGGATATTTCTCTTACTTGGCTATTTGTTTAGTTTCGTATTGTTTTGATTCTGTAAAGAGCGCTAAATCGTCGGCCAAGGCTAGACATATAATTTTGACGTTCTAGTTCTTTGATACTATTTTTTGCACATGAGTCTATTATTTTTCCAGAAGCTTTTCATGACCTTATCTAAGACCAAATTGAAAAAAAAACATTGGTGAAATATCATCTCCTTATCCTAGTTCTGTTTTTATTTGGAATGGTTTGCTGATTTCAGGTAGAAACTTAATTTCAGTTGATTCTTGACTTTTGATAAAGTTTTTAATTGATTTTAAATCTCTTTGGTCGACCAAATGACGTATTAAAAGAGGTACTCTTTTAATACGTCAAATAAGGATTCTCTTCCCACTGTAAATCAATGTAAACTTTTCAAATCAATGAATGAAATAAAGACTTCTTTTGGCTTTATGTTGTAATATTTTAGTATCAAATTTAGGATAAGAATTTGTTTACATCAGATCTATTTCTTGTAAACTTCCCTTGATATTCACCAAAATTCATTATTTTTAAAAGTACTAAAGAAAAATCATTTTTGCCATTTGAAATATTCAGATAAGAAATATAAAAATAAATATTATATAATATATAATATTATATTATATATAAATATTCGTTTAAGAAATATTGGTTGAATGGATTTCATCTTGCTATGTCAAGTATTTACTATAATAATCGGTAAGCTGTAAAATATTGTTACTGAAACATTTGGTGCATATACTTAACTTACTTAAAAACCTATGATATCATTGAGTACTATTTGCAAATCTTACAGATAAACAAACTTTTCTTTTTTAAAAGTTTCCTCTTTCGAGACAAAATTTTTATCTTTCAAGAAAAGATCTTAAGATCACTACCAACTTTTAATGATCATGCACAAAAGAAAACATATATAGAAAATTCTAATTACTCCTTGTTTGATACTTAAATTATTTTATAAAATAACTAAAAAAAAAAAAAAACAAATATTTATTTTTATCTAGTCGAGTTTAGTTGAATTTTTACTTCACTTCTTCTATTCCTTAGATGTGCGAGTTGTAGTGTTTAATTTTTCACTTTACACGTTCATACGCAAGCGCAAATGCACACACACTCACAACATATGTGTATGTATATATATATATATAGTCGATAGATTTTTTTCTGCGTCATTTATATCGCGTGATGACTGAAATACATTTCCTTATGCAAGTTACATTAACCTGTTATATAATATGCAATTTATATGCATAATCCATTTAGGTTACCATAATATAATAATAATAATAAATATAAGTTAACGCCTATTGTTTTACTATTTTATGTAATGTTTCGTGCGATTAACTCTTTTTGATATTGTGATAATTTTTATCATACGTAATTTTTTATTATTCAACAGCTACTTTTTGTTTTATAGGAGAGAATTATTAATTTATTTTTTCCATAAAGTTGGAATATATTAACTTTTATGGTAATTTTTTAATTTTATATTTCGATAAAAATTATTTATTTACCTTTTATCAAAATAAGACAAATTTTTATAGTTAAAATTTAACAAGCTTTTTTTAGTATCGTTTTAATCGGCAACTACATATTAGAAAATAAAATAATTTTAAGAGAGAAACTGTTTGTTACTAATTTTTTTTATATAGGTTGAAATAAAAATTTAAAATGTCGACAATCGGAATAATTCATTGCTGCTATAAAATTAATTAACATTTGGTTAGGACAAAATTAAAAACAAAAATTTTAACAATTTTTTTACTTCCTTTAACGAAGTAAACGAAGTTTTGTGATCGCGAAAAATTTTGATTTTCAGATTTCAAAGAAAATATCCATGTTGACCATCCCTGAATCCATTTTGACTAGTTTGGCGTGACGGCTGTAGGTATGTACCTACGTACAAACGTTTCTCGCATAACACGAAAACGATTAGCGGTAGAATGTTGAAATTTTGGATTTAGGACTGTTACAACATCTAGTTGTTCACCTCCTTTTGATTGCAATCGACTGAACCAAAAGTTTCCAACAAAAGCAAAAACTAAAAAAAAAATGGATTTTGGTGTTTTTGTTAACTGCAGTAATTAGCCCTCATTGAGAGATTTCCAACGATATGTCATAAGTGGTACTTATTTTCGTTGATTCCAGAGTTATAGCCAAATAACATTTAAATTAATGAAGGATCGTCCAAGGGGAAAGCCCATCGGTTCGAATGAAACTTCAATCCTTTTTTTATTTTTTTTTAAATTTAAATATATTGATTTATTAATAATTATTAACATCTGATTGTAAAAACAATGTGTATATGTAATTTAATAGGCATACAAGGAATTCATGTGGTGTCCACATCAGATTTTTTTAAATATTATAGTTAACATATTTCTCGTAAAAAAGAATATATAGTATAACGAAAAAAGATAAACAACTAAACATTAGAGACTCGCAGTAAAATAGATAAATCAATAATAGTTTTATTAAAATTGAAATAAAAAAGTTACGTAATTTTAAAATGTTTGAAAAAAATTGAAAACTCTTGAAAGGTAATAAGATAAGGTTATAAGATGAAAATGATGTGTAATACGTTGTGGCTCCGTCCATAGCTAAAGCCACGTTCCGGGAAAGTCCTACAACTCTGGGTTGTTTTTAATGCACGGATTACACATAATTTAATTAAAAATATTTATCATTTTATTTTAATATAATAATTTTTAGTTTATTTAATCTAATAATTCTAACTAAAGCGCGTGCGCATATCGTATTTAATTCGCGCGAGTAGTGCGGTACTAGCGGCAACGGTCGACACTGACCAAATGTAATCTCACAACTTAAATTGACCAAATTTCGCTTGTACGTTCGGCAGACTGGTGCAACCGCGAGGCTTAACGCACTAGGTGATCAAGCACATGATCAAGTTCGAGACCCAGCGAGGCAGAGTTACTTTTTACACTTTAAATTATTATTCATTTATTTAATTCTACCGTTCATCTGTGCCGCTACAACATAGCAGTAGTTTAGAGCATTTTTTGGGGTGGAGTTGCGATTTTTCAAAAAATATTTTTTTTTTGCAAACAATCGTTATTTTTTAATTGTTAACAAACTTGCCTAAGAAAAATATGACCTTAATTAGGAGAAATCTCGAGATACTGAGGGTGACCTTGTTCTATAGATTTGGCATTTTAGGATGAAAATTTAATGACTTTAATGCCCCATATAAGAAGCCTTGTGACCAACTTTGATCAAAATCGGTCCACTAGTTCTGAATATATAAGGTAATTTAGGGGCCAACACCGAACACGCGTACATACAAACATTAACACCCGAAAAATTTCCATCCGGTTTTTTGGGTTCCTTAAGTGTCAAAACGTCAAGATCCGGTGAAAATCACATATGCCCAAATTGGACCGATTACAATACTTTCTCTTTTAGAGCTATAGCTCTGCAATGGCACTACATGGAAAAGTAAAAGTGAAACCGACATCAAAATGGGCTAAAAAGTAAGAAATAATTTCATCCAAATACTTGGTGAATTCCTTAGACAATTTTTTGAATCTGCGCCAAAATATATGATCATACTTACATGGTAAGTATGATGGACCTATAGATGGCGTAAATAAAAAGTCGTAACAATCACATACGGAAAAATAAGCTGTAAGTGACAAAACGAAATGTATCTCGTAGTGTGTGTGTGTGTGTGTGTGTGTGTGTTTTTTTTTTGGGGGGGGGAGGATCTGGCCCACGCGCATGTGTTAAGTAAGTGTACATTCGTTTTGAAATCATTTTAGATGAATTTTGGTTTTTTCTATAAGTATTTTTGCATTAAAATAAAAAGAGCGTTAGTTTTATTGTAAAAATAAAATACTCAGAAGTGTTCTGAAAAATAATTTTGAAATACACAATTATTTAAAAAAATTATTTTTTTCTATAATTTCGGTAATGTACCTACTTATACTAAAAATCTAAGAAGAAAAAACGTAATTTTTCCAGTTATACTTTATTACTCATCTTTTATCAAAATCTTACAATCAATCTTTAGATTTTCAGCTCTAATTCGTTATAAAGCCGGAGTTTTTTTTTTTTTTTTGTTAACGTGTTAGATTTGTTTTAGGTTTAAACTGACAATCCGTGTCAGAATGGAAAACTCAAAACTACATTATTTTATATCTTATAAACCTTTTTCATAAGTTCTTTTAAAATATAGTATACATAATATCAATTTGTTTTCTTTTAGTAATATATAGTTTTGTTGCTTTTAAACCGCATCGTTAAGATAATATAATAAAAGTTAATGAATTTAATTAAAAATATTTAAATTTTATTTTTATGAGCAGGAACTAATATGGTGCAGAGGAGTCATACTTAAAATACATATATACAAAAATAAACTTTTCATATTACAGAAGATTTTTTCTGTATATACATTTTTTTGCATAATTAATGTACTATTATAGCTATTAATACAGGGATAGAAGAGAACAAAAAATGAAATTAAATCAATCAATGACTAATAATTAAAAAAGTTAAAAAAGAACTGTTAGTAATAAATCGTTTCGAAATCTCTAAAACTCAATCCTTCAATAGAGAATAAAATCATGCATCATATACTGTTCCGATAAAATAAATATGAATTGCACGGTTGTAGATTGAAAAATTATTTTAAATATTGTTGCTTAACTCCACCACCCTGAAGCTCACCGTTGTTATACCAATCCGAATGCTCTTTTCCATTGTTTAAATAAAACTTCAATTTAATCAATCCGTTCTTGACTTCTAAATCCTCAACAAAAAAATTAAAATGGCTGATTGTATATAAGCCTACCCTTTCAGGTTAATAAAAAAAGGATTATTTAAAAATTAACCTTGAGTAATGTTTATTGATTTAATTTTATTTAATTAGCTGAGCATAGAAAAGTATGTGACATAAAATCTTGGTCATTTTACATCTTTCATTGTTTACATCCAATGATAACATGAATCAGCTGATCATATTTCTATTGTTTTAAGATATCTGTAAAACTTAGTAAAACAAATATTTCATATTTAAATGTTATATATATATATATATATATATATATATATATATATATGAGGACTGGCTATAAATTTAATCACTATGAGTGGATAATTTTCGACCATTTTTCACTAATTTCCATTTTGTCTATTGCCTTCTTAAAGGCAGATATTTTATTAGAATTTTAGATACTAAACTAAAAACTAATAGAAATATCTATAAAAAAAACTTTAAATAGTTTTATCAGTTTATTACATTATTTAGAAATTCATCTACGAGAAGCCGTAATTATTTTGTATTAGAAATAATTTTTTTTAAAACATAAATGTTTGTAGGTTTTTAGGTATAGTTGTAAATGTAAGAAATTATCTGATCAGTTTAAATCTTTAATTCTTTGATAAAAATTATTTAAATTTATGAACAAAAATTAGAGATGGAACTTTTCAAAATTGATGTATCATTAACAGGTTTCAATATTTTTATTTTCCCTTTTTTTAAGAAAAATAATAATTCCTTTTTATATATAAATATTATTTGTTAATATGCTTGATTTGTATTTCTCTAAAAACCGATTCCGACACAGTACATAAATTAAATACACTTCACAACCGTCAATCACCCTTTTTAATATGTATCTAAAGCGAGAAAAAAGTCATTCGTTACCGACGAAATATTTTAACGGGAAATAAATATATAATGAAATAAGATGACAAAAAATATTGGATTTGATCGGATATGAAATGAGAAAATTGAAGGAAATTCAATGGAAAAGGGAGAAAAATAACTGTTTTATTCATTCAGTTTTTTACGGTAGCATTTTTATTATTTTTTTTTATCGACCTCAAATACATAAAAATGATCGATTTGATTTGGTTTAGTTGGCAAACCTGTAAGTATTCTTCTAAAATTACTTAATGTTAAATTGACAGACAGACGTTTTGCTAATGTAATTCAAGAATATTTTTGTATCAAATGAGACGGATTTAATAGTACACTCATCTTGCAATCCTTAAATACATTAAAATCTAACGCGAAAAATAGAGTTTTTAAAGTTTAGAAATAAATAATTAGGTTCAAATTAGTTAATACTTTAATTTAAGTGATTTCTTCTTAAGTATTTTGGTTTTTCTAATTTACATATATAAATGTATGTTTTTTAATGATTTTAGTAAAAGAAAACATTCTCAATTCTGTGGGTTTTTCAACCCTTATTCTTTAATAAATGAAGCGATTTTGTGGTAGAGGAAATTACTTCGGTGATCTGAATGCTACTTTTATCCGATAATTTAAACGTTAAGAAAGAAATAATATTTTTTCTCCTGTTTTATTAAATTTTGTCGCTTGAAATGAACGCTAAATCAAGTTTAGTAGTTGTTTTAACTAATGAAATAACATGTGTAGTGTTAAAAGGGTAAAAATACTAGACCCATTAATAAATTAATTAATATTTTATAGAGGTAACAATTAAAAATAACCAAAATTAAACTTTTAAATATAATGATGAAATGAGACTAAAAAGTCACAGACTTTTAACTTATCATTTACTTTTAAAAATATTTGAAAGGTACTGTTGATTAATTTTAAATCTAGTAAATTAACACTAATTTTTTTTAATGTTGATTGAGTTTAGATCTTACCTAAGTGAGAATAATATATTGGTAGACGAACTATATGCTTTAAAAAAAGAAATTTAGCAAATATTTATTACGACATTACGTAGATGACAAATTGAATGGATTCAAGAGAAAAGCCTCTATCATTTTTTTCAGTATAATTTTAAACCCTCTCTAAAAACTGACTTAGATCATATCTTACAAGTAGCTGACGTAGAGATAAAGCAAGAGAGAAGAAGAATAGGTATAAAATGTATTCAATCAATTTCTTCAAGTACTATCTGGAATACTGTAATTCATGGAGTATTACAATCCAGTATTAATATAAAATATAAAATATATCTTCATATATATATATATATATATATATATATATATAGTATAATCATTACAACTTCGTCCGATCTATGTGGTTACTTGCGTTTCCCATCGCGGTCAATTCTTTTTTTTAATTTTGTCTTTTAGTCAAGTAACCGACGGCAGGTACATACAGTCGCGTCGCACATACAGTAACTGTTTTAGTAACTGTACACTATCGCACTCCTTAAAAAATCGAAATTCAAAAAAATCCCGAAATTGATTTTTAGATATTTATCTGAAGAGTATTTGAAAGCCCAATTCGAGTGAATATCTCATTTAATAGTCAGAATGGGAAAATTTGTGGTCGATTTTTTTTTTTTTTGTTTTTTACCTTCCTTCATTCCTTTCAAGGTTGAATTTCAGGAAATCTAGAAATTTTTATTTAGATATTCACATGAAGATTACTCACACAAAAAATCAAGTTAATATCATCATATTTTATCCAGAAATTAATAAAAAAATACTCCAAGATCTATTTTAACTCTTTAAACTCGGAATAAAAAAGATTTATAAATTTATTATTAGATATTTATATGAATATCACACGCGCGCGCGCACACACACACACACACACACACACACACACACACACACACACATAAATCAGGTTAATATCTTCATTTATTACCGAGAAATTCAAAAGATAGTAAATTTCATTGTTCCTCCATTTTAACCTTTAAACTCGGGATTTCAAAAAATTCTTTCTAGTGTACCATTATACCATAAGAAGAACTTTTATACAAATTTTCATCAATTTATCTTCAATAGTTTTTGCTTGCATTGGTTATGAATCACTCACATATTTTTTTTATACATGTAGATAAACTATAGTTATTCTATCTTCCCTAGTGTAAATGCAGTTTAGTGATAAGTTGAGATAGATCCAACATTGTATGCTTAAAATAGAAAAAAGAAATAATAATAATTTTAGTCAATAATGCAATAAATGTATGCATTATATTATATTTACTAAGTATATTTACTAAGCATATGCATTATATTATATACAGTAGTAAATATTGTTATGGGGGTATTCATCTAAAGAAAATTTAGAAAGGATTTTTAGAAAGGAATCCATTATATTTATTGTTATGGTAAGAATACGAAATTATGAACCTGTAAGTAGTTTTAAAATGCCTATAATTCATCACACAGTTCCTTCGTTATTATTATTATCTGTTAATGATAATACAATTAATTGAAGACAAAGTTTATAAAATTTAGATACTTTTAACGCAAGAAATAAAACAAGTAGGTAAGTGTGTAGAATACGTTTTTTGAATTTAAGTCATCTTGTATAGGTTCAAAGCTCATAGAGAAATAGCATATGTCACGTATGATTATAGTAAACATTTTACAAAAGAAACTAAAATAGTTTTAATTAAAAAAATGATTTTTCTTTATTGAAGAATTTTTAGATTAGATTTAATTTTAACATCTGTCGCAACTCTATATTCAATACTGAATTACCGGGGGATGAAGTTAAAAACACAAATATATCATACAATAAATTAAAATTTTAATTATATTTTCGTATATGTAGAAGATCTTTTAATTACGAAATTTATTTTTTGTAATAACTGTTTGTTTCATTTATAATCATTTTTATCTGATGAAATAAAAAAAGATTAAATCAAAAACCGAATATCATTCAGATGAATTCAGTAAAAATAGATTGGAAATTCTCTCATCTAATAATGTTCGCATAAACAGATTACAGAGAGCAAAAAAAAAAAATGTTTTTTTTTCAGGAATAAAATATTGTTTAGTCATTTATAGACGTGGAGTATCTATTCTGAATAGATATTAATTATTCGCAGAATTTATTGTTAAAAAATCATGGTATTTGTGAACCATTATAACGAATTTGTATTTGTAAAAGTTTTTCTATATGTGTAATTATTTCAAAACCAATATCGAATTTCCCAACAGTTTTTAATAATTTTATAACATTTAAAATCAGGGCAAAGTAAAAATTTAACTGATTATTTTCCTTATCTTCAGGAGCTTAAAAATTAAATAGCTCATAATATTTCGTTTTTTTGAGAATACGTGAAAATTAAGTAATTATCTTTATAAAATTTAATATTTGAATATTTATTTATTCACACTTGCAGTTACAGACGATGCCTAATTACAATTATCGTATTTTTTTATGTGAAAGATAATTTTTTTTAGCGTATATAAAAAAATAACAAGCCTGATAGGGATTTCAATCCTGAACCTCCTGAGTGAAAAACGGACACTATTACTCCGCTACGAAGTCCATTATTATAATATAATAATAAAAGAACCAAGTTATTATAATGTACTAAATAATGCATAAGTTCTTTTATTTAAATTTTTCCCGTGTCCTAAAAAGTGAATTTACTTTATATTCTCAATTTTTTTTAACTTCATATAATTAAGAATTAAAAAATTGTAATTCTTTTTCAATACCGATGAAACAAAATACAAATAATAAATTTTACGTTCATTTATTTAATAGTATATCGATAAATCTTCCGTGGCGATCTTTTTGTAACTCCTCAAATCGCGCAGCATTATGTCTGTTAAAATGTAACTCACTACGTTTCATAAATTAAATGTAAAGAGAAAATAATTTTCTATTATTTCATAATTATTGCTAATTTTGGCAATTTTTATTATTATTAGTAATAAAAACTCGCATTTATCGAGATTAAATGATACCTGAATCCAAAAGTACTGAAGTATTGTTTCAAAAAGGTTTTATTTACAGATGAGTGTGTGTGTATGCGCGCGCGAGTTCATGTGTTTGGTGTGTTATTTAGCTTTAAATCTCAGGAATAGAAGAGATTAATCCAACAGTTGTATTGGTACGATAGCTTATGAGAATTTTGTAAAAAATTTAATATTTGTATTTTTCAGTTTATTAAAACATAATTTCATTCAAAAATACCATCAGAAATAAAACAAAGAGAAGTTTTGAAAAGATGATGCATAATAATCCCCTTAAAAACTTTTTTATTTTTTCAACTTTTTAATGTTTCACCATAAAACTTTAATTTTATTAATTTGTATTAAAAAGGTCTTATCACAGTAATAAAGTTCACTACTTCATCCCAGAGATACGAGTAAATTTAAAAATTTTCTTAGATTAACTTTTTGTTCAGAGCCAAGAATACATGTTTTTAATTTAATTTAAACTGCACCTACGTTAGGTAGATAATTGTTACGGTTGATATTAACGTAAATTTTATGTTAATTTTAATTTTTTTTTTTTTATTAGTTTAATAAAAGATTTTTTAATCTATTAATTATATATTTCTTTCTAAGAGAAAATATAAGTGAATAATTAATTAATAATAAAGTAACTTCTTAATGATTTAATGGAATAATTCGGCTTTTAAATAAAATAATTAATCTCAATTTTCTGACAGAGAAAGATTTTAATTTTAACCTTTACACAGATAATGGAAAGTTGAACAATTTTTTTGCCCAGTTATTTTCTAAATATTATGTTAATTTATTAAGGGATTCAAAAATTTTAATTTTAGTTATAGATAAAAAAGTACTTTAACAATCAAAAATTAAACTAAAATTCTTCTTTGTTTACAAGAATAATTGTTGTTATAGCATTTAAAATCACATTATCGTTTTAACTGGAGAAGTAATATGTTTAAATGAACTGATGGACTAAGTCCATTAGTCTACTTAATCAGAGTTAAGTTAATGAGATGACATAGTTGTGGGTAAAACTAAAACGGAATGTCCTACGTAGCCTACATACTGAAAACTGTTCCTGGTATACCTGTTCCAGAGATACTTGTTATTTGATAGAAATTTTACGCAGTTTTAAACAATTTTTTTATTGAAGTTGTTTTCTACATTTTTACGACTAATTTTCTCTGAATAGTTTCTAAGAATTTTAAGACTTAATTTACATTCTATATTTCGGTACAGTCTTTCAGCCCCGAAATTTTTATAAAATTATCAAAAATAATTAAATTAAAAATTCTTGATATACGTACTTTTTTCATTTTTGATTTTATAAATCGAATTTTCCAAAAAACAAGTTAGTATGATTTAAAAGAAACTTTAATTGTTACAATGATCCACAACTAAATTTTAATCAATTTGATCTCAGAATCAGTTTAATGTAAAGATTTAGCAGTTTTTCATTAATTTTTCATCTTTTTTAAAAGCAAACATAATATAATTTAGGCCTATCTTTGGACATAATATAATATTTACTGAAATATATTTGTTTAAGAAAACTTATTTCACAAAAAACTCACTTATTTCAGTAAGATCACTTATTATTGGTTGCTCTTTTTTTACATATTGATCAGGACTGTTCATTTTGAGTTTTTATAATAAAAATTTATTCAAACAAATTATATATATTGCACATATATTGAAATCAACCAAAAAGAATACAATAAAAAAATTATATTAAAAAAAAAAAAACACCATTGATTTTCTGTGTAGTGAAGAGAGGTAACAGATTACTGGAAAATTATAATTATATTTCTTTTTACTGATAGTATATATCAAAAAAACAAGTTCAAGTTTTATATTTACAAGATTTTTCACAGTTTTATTTTTAGCCATCTACTTTTACATTAAACATAACATACGTAACATATGTAAAATTACAGCTTTTGATTGTATGAAATGTATCCAGTGGATCTTTTCCTTTTTTTTAAAGTGGGAATAATTATTTACGTAGAATTCGTTAAGGTTATTAATAAAATCCATACACATATGCAAATTGCGCAACTCTTAAGGAATATTTATTTGGCTTCTTATCCATTACAAAAAATACAATATTAATTTTTTCAAGTTTAAAAAAAAGGCAAACAAAATTGGCACAGTGATTCTCATGCTAATTTTTAATCAAATTGATTTCAGAATCAGTTTAGTGTAAAGATTTAGCAGTTTTTTCATTAAATTTTCATCTCTGTTTAACTTCTAACTTAATATAATTAGGCGTATATTTTTAAAAATAAAAATAAAAAATTATATATTTACTTTTTAATTTTAATTAATTCACGCGTTACTGAAGCGAACTAGTCAAAGAGTAAAAATAAATAAATAAGCAGAAAAATTGTGTATTGGAAAGGAAGAAGATAAGTTGGTATGTATGTGAGATAAATTGATTAATGAGAAAGATAGCAAATGGTAATAAAAAGAGATGCGAAGTTATACATAGACCTAGTATGATGAGAGGAGAACGATGGTTTTTTAGCGGAAATATTATCTATAAAGAATAATCAAGAAGAACGAAGCTCGGTTGACGTGTTATAAAGGCAGCAGAAGCACAGAATGATCATAAGCAGAAGAAGAGCGTTGCTGATGAAATAAATGGAAAGGGAATTCTGACTGACTGACTTGAGTTAGGTGGAGGTTTACAGTCCAGGAGAGTCGTCGTTTGACTGATTTTACTGTGCAAGAGAGAAACAGTGAGATATATAAAAAGGGAGAGCGATAAGCTACATAGAAATGAGGTAGAAATTAGATTGGCAATACATTTGGAAGTGATTTCATTTCCTCACAAGGCGGTGGGTGATGTCGGGTGTTATGGAGGCGGGGATATTTTTTCAGCATGGTCGATGGGAAGAGAAATATTTATGGTATGAGATACTGCAAGAAGTCCTGCTAAAGAGAAAGTAACGACATCAAAAAGCGTTCATCCGTTAGTTACAAATTTAACCACAGATAGCAGTACTGTCACTCCACTTTTTAACCAATAATATAACGGATCTTGTTAACGTTTATTAATAATAATAATAAATTTCATCTTAAATATTGTTTTTCTGTCTTTTTCACGTCCGATATTGGTTACCGTTTATTTCAGTATTTCATATATTTAATTAATTAATATAGTCACAAAGGATTTATGTTATTAAATTTTAGTCATAGCTAATTCGTTCAAAGGTATATTATTTATTCATTTATTTCGATGGAATATGTAACTAATTTAATTGTAATATTAAATAAGCTAAGTATAGACTACAAAAATGTTTATATGGTTTTAATAAGACTCAAATATTGTTAATTAAATTAATTTGCACACTCCCAGTTATATTTATTATTGACCGATCCATGGGAAGTCTTTTTTTAAGATCGGTCTTTTGGAATTTCGTTTGTTAGTATGTTCTTTTACGCGTTTACGATTAAACTTTTGTCAATTTTTTCCGAAGTTTCTCAATAAAATTTATTTCTATTTACCGGAATAATTTAAATATAAAAATTTAAATCTTTTTGTTAAATGGCGGCTGTTACAGCTATTTTGAAGAGTATCGACCGTTAGTTATTACTCAATTCGTTGTCATCGCTGACGGATTTCTTTGTACATAGTACTTTTTTATAACTTGATTGTGTCTGTGTGTGTATGTGTGTGTGTGTGTGTGTGTGTGTGTGTGTGTGTGTGTGTGTGTGTGTGTGTGTATGTGTATTAAAATATTTAAAAAAAAATAAAAATAGGGATGCAACTGAAGTACCGTCTGGATAATTATAAGTTAATTTTGATACCCTTAAAAAATTTTTCTTATAATATTTTAAAACAATATAATTTTTAGCCCTGGATGAACTCCACAATCTAAAATTTCGTTTTTTAATTCATATTAATTTTTACTTTATTAATTTACTTTCATTTTTAGCGCTTAGTTGCTCAGTTTGTTAAACTCGATACAAAATGAGAAAAGTCTACTTTTCACAAAATTACTAGTACTTATCTTTAAATTTATTATCAAAAATTGTTTGAGGCTTTAAATAATTACAGTAAATGCTAGATGTTTATTTGGCAGTAAATACAGGTGTATGCTTATGTATTTTGCTACATTTAACGCAGCTTATCTAGAAATCAAAAAAAAGTATTTAGCTACTTTTCTTTCAATGGTGGACCATTTTCTGCAGCGGTTTCTATTCAGATCCACTCGGATTCGATTTCTGGCAAACATCTTTATCCATTATTTCATCCATTTCATTATTTAAGTTTAAAAAAGATAATAACAAAAAAATAAATCATAAATACAACAATGTAGAGATATTAACTTTTTTTTTTTTTTTTTTTAACCTCCTAGTCCACACTTAAGCATTACTTCAGAGGATGAGATGAATGATTTGTAGCGTGTGTGAAAATGCCATGCCTGACCGGGATTCGAACCCGGGACCTCTGGGTATAAAAGGCCGAGACGCTACCACTCGCGAGAGATATTAACTTAACACATTTTAATATTGTGAAAAATACACAAAACAACTTTTAGTTCTTAATGAGTAGGCACGGTTTTAAGTTGTACAATAGAACTTAGTTTTTTATCAAAAATCTTATCAAGTATTGTTAAATATCTTTAGAAACTAATAAAAAATTATTAATGAGGGAAAAAGAAATTAATAGTAATAAAGAAGGATTAATAATAAAAAAAACCTATTAAATAAATTAAAAATTAGTTTTTTGTACTTTACGCCAACTTAACTTGATTTAAAGGTAATGATATTTGTTTTTTAATACATATATGATTATTTTACAAAATAATTCGTATTTTTAAAGTTTATTGTCTAAGCGTAACAATTCCCTACAAGAATCAAGATCTTTGATTTAATATTTCCCTTCTTTAACTTCAAAATAATTACGGTTTGGAAAAAATGGCATCTACCATTCCAGTTTGTTTTACTTTATTTTTTATATTGTTATATATTCAATATCTATTGCGTGATTAAGGTGAATCATTTGATAGATAACAATCTCGAAAATTGGATCAGCCTTTCTAGAGTTTTGGACTACACATAAATATTATTTATTCCAAACAAACATGTTACTACACCTGGATCGTTGGGTAAACAAATTGTTGAATAAACTTTATTTTATTTTTTATTTTTTTTTTATGACAGCAATAACTAACTACCCTTTATTTGTTTGGTAGACATTGGTTTAATTATTTATTTTTTCTATACACAATTTACATAGAATAAAATAATTTTTTTTAAATTGTTTTTTTTTAGAGATTTTATACGATTAATTAATACAGTAATTATAAATTTAAAAATCCAATTCTCACTATCGGTAGAAAATAAGAAATTTTTGAATATTTATTATAACATATTTAAAAAAATGATCAATTTAATTGGTTTTGTCTTGACAGTAAATAAAAGTTTGAAAACCCAGCAATACAATAGGCTAAAAATACACATCATAATATTTGTTTTTAAGACATTTTTTCATTCATTTCGTGGATTATTTACTTTTAATAAATAGGAAATCAATAATCTTATCCTATAAAATCTACCAAATACCAATGTTAACACTGGAATTAAGCAACATAAAATAAGCGAGTAAATAGTGTTCTATAGGCTTTATTATAATAGTGTTATGAATATTATTCAACCATAAATTCCTGATAAAAAGTTCATTCTCATCAAAGGCCGGAGTTAACTAATAAAAACTTTTTATAAAAAAATAAAGAAATATTAATACAAAAAGAATATTTGAAAAGTTATAATTTAAGACAACAATGAAGTACCGGTTATTAATTGCATAACTTAAAGTAGATAAGTTTACCTTTGAGAATAACAACTTTACAATCACATTGATTTTAATTTAATACATTTCTGATTAATTAACTAATAAAAAAGTAAGTGCAGTTAAGATAAACGAAATAGAGTATTTATATGTTTTTTTTTCAATATTATTAACAGACAAAAAAAATTGAAATTAATTACAATAAATTAAAATTTATGAAATGATGACGTGAAATTTATGAAATGAATTTAAATTTATGAATTTAACCTACTTAAAATTTAGGAGTAAAAATTAAATTTTTTTTTTTAATGTTTTAAATAAGTATGCTTTAATATTAATTATGCCATTATTACTCATAAATGTTAATAAAATATGAACTTAGTTAGTTAGATTATAACGGAATATTAATTATTTTGCTGTCTGATTAAAATATTCAGAAACTTTATTTTTCCATTAAATATCCGATTACTTTTCAGTGATACTTAAAACGTTACTTTATAATATCACTTGTTCGATACATGAATTTCTAATCTATCTATAATTGAAATAAACAAACAAAAAATTATATCTTTAATTATATCATAAAAATATTTTTAATCTTATTTGTAAATATAATCACTTATATATATATATATATATACATATAAGTGGTTATATATATATATATGTGTGTGTGTGTGTTTGTGTGTGGGTGCGTGAGTGAGAGAGAGAAGAATTCTAGATAATTATAAGAATTAGGAAGAACCTTTAAAAAAACGTTCAATTAAGATAATAAGAGTTATCTTATTTTCAACTTCTGTTAACAGTCTACGGCGGATTAATCAGTACGGGTGACAGTAAATGTTTTAAGTAATGTAGTAACTGTTTAAAAGCACAAGAAGAAATTAACTCCCTTCTGTCAATATTTATAAAATTGCAAATTATTGAAAGTGTTTTTTAAGTCAATAAAATAATATTTACGTGTTAAGTATTAAAACTACTTTTTTAAGTTTTATACAAAAAATAAATAATAAACTTACGAAAATTTTATGAAAACTTTTGAAATCACTATTTTTAAAATTAATAATTTATAAATAATTTTCTATAATTTTTTTTAAAATTATAATTTGAAAATTTTAAATTAAAATTTATTTATAAAAATATTCTACCAAATAGCAGATATTCAAATTTCTTAAAATATGTAAAATTATTAACTGAGAAATTCGGCTTTAAAATTTTCCAAATTAATGGCCGTCACTCACGCAAAAAGAATACATCAGATTTTAAATGGTTGTAACTTTTTTTATTTTACTGTGTAAAGGCTTTAATATCTGAATAGCATTGTTTATATCGATTATTAAAACTTAAATTTAAGCTTATCGGATCATCAGTTTGTTATTCAGAAATAACTAATTATAAATTATCTTAATTTTCAAATTTTTTAAAATAAAAATAGATTTTAGCTTAAAATATTTTTTTGTTATACAAGTTTATATTATCAAATGTTATGAAAAGATCGAATTATCACAAACAAAATATTTATTTCTCTTTCCTGAAATTCATTTACGGTAGTTTAATATTAATACTTTTTTTCTGAAAACTGTTTAATTATTAATAACTAATAAAAAAAAATTAAAAGCTAATAAAATTTTCAAGAAAAACTTATCTTTATTGTCAGTAACGGTGATGTAAAGTTCTCATAATATATCAAGGAAATTATTTTTTTGAAATAAACATTAATTTAAAAAATTTATTTATAATAGATATTTACAAAAATTAATAAGTTTTTAATATTTGGATATAATTTGTCATAATCCACTCAAAACTTTTATTATTTATACTGTTATTCTATGAATTTTTTATAATTTTATCTTAAGATACAGTTTGATCAACTTTATTTATTTATTTTTTTACTAATAAATTAATTTACCTCAAAAAGAAGCTTGTGCATGGAAATATGAAAATAGAAATTTGTAGTACAAAAAATGCCATGCTGGACCGGGGTATTCAAATCTGGGACCTGTAGATGAAAGGCCGAGAAACATTTTTTTTTTATTAAAATATTATTCCAATTATATAAAATATTATATATAAAATAAAACAATAAATCACACTGAACTTTTAAAAATTAATTCATTAAATGATCTGAGAAACTAACTCGTCGATCGAAACAATCATAGAAATCGATCCACGGAGTGAAAAAAAAAATGTGTGTGTGTGTATATATATATATATATATATATATACAGCTCCAGTTTAGAACTCTCTCCATTTTTACATCGAAATCAAGATTAATATTAAAACCTAGTTTTAACTAGATTTAGATACATTTTTTTGAATAAAAGATTTCTTTTGCACAGTACTTTTCTTTATCTATCTTTTGATTTTGATGAAATGGGAGTTAAAATTGAAATAAAAATTAAAAATTATTTATAAAATGTAGTTCGAAATCGGTACTAAAAAATGAAAAAGATTTAATATCACTATTTGTTTAAAAAATAATAATTATAGATGTGGTTTAAAAGAGTGTTGATTTCATAAAATAAGATAATTTTCTTTTCCGTTATATTTTATAATAAACATTTAATTTATTCTTTAATAGATGTAAATTGAAATAATATGTGAAATATCGACTGTAACGTGGGGTTTAACCGTAGTCGAGAATGTTTAATTTACGAATATATTTAGTGAAAACAGAGACTGAAAGATAGATCATTACGCATTACACACAAAATAAAAATAAAATGAATCATGAAGAGTAAGATTAACAACCATTATTTATATTTCACATGTCTAATTTAAATTTTATATATATATATAAATGTTGTAATTAATAAGTATATCTTTTATAAGTGAAATTATCATGGTACTTACTTAGTAAGTTGTTGATAACGAATATCGTATGTACTGATAACATTATAAATCTTGATTGGTAGAAATTGCTGTTGATTTATTGAATATCTTCTTGAATTGTTTTTTCTTTGATGTAAATTCTGCTTCATTGTACATAAAAAAATCTCATCCAACGAAGGATATGCATGTCACAGAAACTGTGTGACCGAATGATATTAGTATTATGCAATGATATAAATGTAAACAGATCCGGCGTACCAACTAAGGTAAGAAATGAGAGTCCCTCTATGTGGACGAACAACTATACACACACATATTCATTATACAAACACACCTTCTGCATCCACTTCCAGTTGAGAATGTTGTGAGACGGGTTATACCACCATGCTCTCTCAATTATTCTCTCTCGCTCCTTCTCTCTCTTACTTTGTCTTTCATTCTCTTATTCAGTTGTGATAGTTTTTAGGTGCGTTAGAGGAAGGGGTTGTCTATTGTTCTTTGGGGATCGAGATCTGCATACGGTGGCTGCATAATGACATCAAATGAAGGGGTCCTAGTCCTTCTAGCATCAACCCTTTCGTTTTACTGTTAGTAACATACATAACATTAATCCGGTCCGTCTGGTTGTCTGGTTTACTTATAATGTTTAAAACGACTTGTTTTCTTGTGTTTTTTTCTTCTTTTAGACCCTTCCTTATTCTCATTTATCATTCTCTTTAGTTCCGTCTTTTACCCATCTATTACTTATATTTTTTTCTCTTATTTTTAACACACAAAAAATATACATTCATATGTATATATTTGGATGTTTGATTAAGCAGTTTTATGCTGAGAAGTTTGGAATTGATTTAATTTACCAATTATTTTAAATAATCAGGGAAATATATTTGGCATGAATTAAATAAGCATATGTAGAATTATTTCTGAAGTTTTATCACTTCTTATAGAAAATATTAAAGTGAATAATTGAGTTTAATAAATAAATATACTTAAGGACACATTTTATGTTCCAGTTACATTTAGAGAAATATTTCATGATAATTTTAGGTCCAAAGGTAAAGTAATGCTTTATTAAAAGGACACAAATTTGAGTATAAAAATTTATACTATTTTAAAAAACAGTACTCTATCTTGGATAGTTTCTGAAAATATTTTTACAGATATAGAAACTTAATGTAAAAGACGAATTTTTACAGGTTTGCCGTAAATTAACTTCATTAAACAGATATTAGCAAGTATAACTTGGTAACAACATTTGCAAGAATTGTATTACGAGACAATTAATATAAATAAAATTATTAAAAAATTAACAATTATAGTTGATTTATCTGAAGGATGCCTTTAAAATATATTATTAATTTAAAAAATAATAAAACAATTTTTTTTTTAATGTTTTATTTACAGTCACATCAACAATTACAGTCATTAGCGACTAAAGTAACACTGTCATGTAATATTATATAAAATAACAAAGATAACCAACAAAGAATAAACATAGAAAAGTAACAACAATAAATACAAAATAAAATACATAAATCGGACAAAAATCACTAAATCATATTCTTCATTTCACATAAAAGAATTGTTTCATTAATAATAAGGAAAACATCTACTGAGCCTTTCGTACGAATTACGTGCGCCTGAAAAAGGTTCTAAATGCATTATTCCACACATTTTCTGCTTGTACTGTAAGCTTTTAACATTAATGGCAGACCTAAAAGTTTATTTAAAAAATAAGTAATGCTGAGATGCAATACAATTATGAGACGCATTATTTTTCTCGTAAAATAACAGTAATTAATTCTGTACCGTAGTTTGTGTTCCAAGAGTGTTATTACGGCATATTATTTTAATTTTGGAACACAAAACAGAATTAAATTTTTTGTTAGCTGTAACTATAAAATAAAACGTTCTCCAAAACGTGTTTTACTTCTAACAATTCCCCGGAGTGCGCACTTTGTGGTGGGAAAGGGTAAAAGTTTGCAAACACTTTAAATGCTCATATATAGTGATGATTCACACGAACGCGAACGTGCATACACGCGCACACGCACACACAGGATGACAAAATTTTAATTGTTATTTACGAAAATTATATTTATATTTTTATGAATTTTTTTTACTCATTTTTAGGTAAGAATTTAAAGAATTTTGTAAATATAACAGCATTAATAACGGTTTTAAATAAAAATTTAGATTATTAAAATAATAAAGAGTACTAAACGGCTGTACTAAACGATTATTGAAATAAATCTTTTAATAGAAAAAAATCCCTTTCGGCACGCTGGAAGGCGGAGGTAGATTTCACCGGTGCTAAGAAGGGAATAAAAATGATTTCCATCTTAAAGTTAAGAAAAACTTCAATTACTCGATACGACAATGGTTGCATGTGAAAGAATTTCACGTTTTTAGCATACGACAAACCTCATCTTACAATTCCAGCAACATTTTGGTCATCCTTTGCCGTAAGGGTTGGTTATATCAAAAGTTTTTTCAGACAAAGGTTTTAGATAATGTTTAAAGGACAAACTACCACTTTAAGCCGATTCTACGCTGTGTCTATTAAGAGAGATATGATTTTTTTGTTTTCAAAACCCCATTTTTTCCACGCCCTGGGCCAATGGTTAGTGATATCAAAAACCTTTACATATATAAGTTTTAAGCCCTTATCTAAAGAATAGTAAAAACTTTAAACGAGTTCGATATTTTACTTAATAAGGAAATTATATTGATTTTTTTTTTTTAGAAAAAGCCCCGCCCATGGTCCGATTTTACCCATTAACGAACTCGACCGAGATTTTTAGTCTTTATATTTTATGTATAAATTTGAAAGTGATTGGCGCAAAATTACGGCATTTATCGTGTCCACAAGAAAGTGAAATATATATATATATAAACATTTGAACTGACGGTGGTTTTGGGGTCTGGGGGATGTGAAACGCAAAGATATGTCGATTTTTCCGGAAGTCGAATCATGGTACCCATTGCACAATAGGTAGCTTTCTTATGAAATCTGCCTATCTGTCGAATTTCATTTATAAAAGAAAATCAGAAGACTTGTATTTCGATTGTTTGTTAGATAGATATATATATATATATATATATAAACAAAACTTAAATTAAAAAAAATTTATACAAATGAAAAATGGAAAATAAATATAATAATAATTCATAATAAAACAATAGATACAAAACATTACCTGTTTATAAAATTAAAATAAAACAACTGTAAATTATATAGGATCATTTAAACAGTCCTAGTAGAGAACTTAAGATACATTGAAAACAATACTCTTTATTAAAATAAATTATGTTTGAATTTTTAATAAAAGATGTTAACGTAATTTTATATAATTTTTACTTTAGATGACACGTTATATATCTATAGTTTAAACGCTAGGTTATCCATTAAATATTAACCCTTTAGTTGATTTTTTTCTGATTAATAATAACTCTTAAAAAAGTAAGTACGTAACATTGAAGATGGAGGGATAATATTTTATTAAAACTTAAATCTGAAACCATATTTTATTACTTTTAAAATATTTTAATAAATATAAGTGGTTTTGTATGTATGTGGGTATTTGTGTGATGTCGTATCGTATTAAATCATAATCACGCATTTTAGCTTTCACGTCATATTTGGATACGTGTCACTGTATTTCATCTGATGATAATTTGTATCCGTCGTCCATCTCCTGGGAGGATCAATGTGATTGTCTCTAAATTCCACTCTCCGATTCCATCATCAACCCTTATTGGTATTTTTTATCTTTATCATGCACAAAAAATTATAAAATATCTTTCCTTCCCCATTACCTGTTTCTATCCCATTCCTCAGTTTATATTACTCGTACTTAATAAATTATTTTTGTACAGTTTATTTCTTGCCGAGTTTCAATTCTTTTTTTTCTATCTATTCTAGATGTCCGTTGTTTTACTTTCAACTAAAATTTATTAATTTTTCCTTCCATCTTATATTCTAAAAAAATTTATGATTTAGGCAAAATTAGTTTCTAATAAACGGTTCTAATATTTTTAAGTCTTAAAAAAATTAGGTTCTCAATTCAATCCGTATGTTGTTTTATTTATATTTCCAAGCCATTCTTTCCATTTTTAATTTTTATTTATATAAGTACCTCTAATCTCTCGCTTTATAATTTTCATAATAAATTTGATGGAACAATTTTTAGCGAAAAATTATATCCTCTACGTAGATAATTTGAAGATTTATTTTTACTTCCCTGGCATTGTAGTTCAAGGAACTACGCTGCAAGAAGAATTGATATCCAGTAAAAAAATTAGGTTATAATTTTTTGAAATTTTCTACGTTTCATGATCCAGGGACTTCAAAAACAAATAAAACGTGGGGGGTAATATTTTTATGTACGAACATGTTTGGACGTATGAACGTTTGTTGGCGTGTTTGAAGCTTAATAACTTTTGACTGGATAAACAGATTTTGACGAAATTTGATATAAAGACTAGTGTATCGTGAAGGCTACAGGGAATAATTTTTTGATAGAATTTTTAGGTCAATATCTCCAGGTGGTAGATAGTTTTTTGGGTCAATTTTCTCAAAGTTTTGCAATCATAACATCACCTTTTATTATAATCATTATATTTGTGCATGCTTATCTTACTATATTTAAAATTTTTGCCCCAAAAGGTATCTTTTTATTTTATGAATATTTTTAACCGATTTTTTTTTACATCTTCCTAGACATAGAAGTAGTGCAAGTGACAATAAAATTCTTTGGCGGCAATATTGGGGTAGTAGAACCGATCAGAATTTAAAAATATAGATTTTTTGAATTTTTTAAAAAGTTTTGGTTTATTTAAACTTTTAATAATATTAAAAGTCTAAATAATAAACTTTTTATAATAATATCTGAATAAAATTTCATCATAATTCACCCTCAATCCCATTTCACCGTAGTTATCAAGAAAAAAAAATCTTAGGTAATTTTTTATTGGTTGTATATTTTCCTGTGGAATTTTTTAGTTTCTTCCATTTAACACAATAAACGTAGAAAAAAAAAAAAATTTCTTGGAACATGATTTTGGAGTTGAGGGAGCAAAAAAAATAATTTTTTAAAAAATTTTTATTACTTTTTTTTATTTACACATATAATGATAATTTTACAATAAAACTTCATCACAAATTACCCCTACCCTAAAAAATAAATCTTAAGTAAATTCTTTCATGTATCATTAAATAAGAATAAATAATAATTGCCAGGAAACTATTAAAACTTTGAAGTCAGATTTTTATGTTTTAGTTGTCAGTATTTTTAAAAACTAATAACTTAATAATGATTATTGATATTCAAAATATTTTAATTCTATAAAATTATACAAACTCATATTTTATTATTCAAAATAAATTCAAGCAAAATTTCAAGAAGACTATGTAGAAACTTAGATTAAAATATATACACATATTTCTGCATTCTAGAGAGCCATATCTCACACTAGACACCAGTCTCGTCACGTCATTTTTCTAATTCCTCCTTTATGGAAACCTGCGTTTTTGTTTCTCTAGTCAGCCAATCCATATTTTAAACGAACATGGAACTAAAACAAAAACAGTAAATTAATATTGTTTTAAAATAATAAAACAGAAGTCTTTAACAATAATCTCGCTGTAAAATGTAAATAAAACCATTTCTAATTGCTTATAAATTTTAATTATTTAAATTTGACGCTCAGTTAAGGGTTTGCATAGATGTAGGAATTTATTTTAATTTAAAAGTCAATATTTAAAGAAGAATTGAAACAGTATTATTTTTTTTTACTTTTTAAGGTCGGTATTTTTTTAAATCTGGTTTATTTGTTTGTTTTTTTCTTGTTTTTAAATAAAGATCACATAACTATTTAATTTTGCTTGGAAGGAAGAACCCCAAACTATTAGAGAGTATTTGATTTATTTTTCTTACAGTATTTTATATGAAAAAACTATTACCATTTTTTTACTATTCATTTCTCAATATACATATTAAGATGTTTTTACCGGTGCATATTTTGTATTCTTTAGGATTTTACATATCTCCAAATTTAATTCTCTCACTCTGTATAATAACTTAATCGTTAATAAAGAATAGTTATTGAAATAACTATTTAATAGTTATGAATCACTAATAAATAGTTATTGAAATTTATTTCTTTATTTGTAATAGCAATGATTACTTGTGGCTTTAATGGGTAGAAAACTGATTTTAGAAAATGAATACCGAAATACATGAACGAATACAGATTTAAAATCTGCAGAATGTAATTATAAGTTACAACGATCGAATATTTAAAATTAATAGTCATAAACCAGATCTGTAATCTGGTATGAAGGTTATTAACTCAAATTAAAACTTTCCCAAAAAATTATGGCTATCATGTAATGATGTACTATTCGATCTTATTTGGTAGTCTTTAATTACAAAGAAATAAATTATTTTTAACTGGTTTCCATCTAACTAAACATAATTTTGTCTTTGCCTTTATCAATCTTTCTACCTTTCTTAATTTCAAAGTTTTAGTCCTTTCTTTTCAGTAAATTCTACGGCAACCCAAGATAGTTGCAACTCCGAATATGAAGCTGTAGGCTTTTAGGCACATGTGATTTGAGTTATTAATGTTGCAGTCTATTTTACATACATATTTAATGTCATAAGATCGAGAAAGTTTTACAACCAGTTCCCAAGATGATTTCCTATAGGATAACTTGCCATTTCCTCTGTTTTTATGACGAAGTTTGTATCCCTTAATCTTTTTCCATCGCCATATCATCGTAGGCATACGGTAGCTGTATTTAAAAGAACGATTAACCATTATTCTAGAGTTATAAAAGAAGATAGAACTGGTAATTAATATCATTGTAGATATCTAATTACATATATAATTTTCTTGAATAGCAGTCAGCAGTCGGAAATCAGCTGATATATATAGTGCTTAACGGTTGGATCATCCTCAGGTTGATCCGGACCAGCCGGTCTCTGTTGTGCGAGTGGCAGTCTATTGGCCTTTCATCCGGAGGTCCCGGGTTCGAATTCCGGTCAGGGATGGTATTTTCACACCCTACAAAATGTTATATCTCCTCTGAAAACAAAGATTTTCCAATGAATTTATAAGTAGTTTCTTATTTTTATTTTTGAAGTGCTGCTGTAATTTTTATCTCCAAATTTTTCAGATCCTATTTGATTATCGTTTAGGACTCCATAGATATATATTTCTGTATGAAGCTTTTTCATTAGCGACAATCAATCTGCGGTATATTATTTGATGTAGGAATTAAACAGAAGTGGGATACCGATCTTTGAGGAAGCAACGTCGTTCAATTTGTTAAGCTTATTTATTTCTTAAATAGTTTGACAATAAATTCCATGTTTGATATTATTTTGTATTATTCCATCCAAATTTAGAAATCGGATAATCATAAAAATTTCGTTACGATTCCAGATCGAGTAATGCGCCCATATAAGTTGATAAAAATAATTCATAATTAGAGTGACTTTTAATAGTCAGTGATTATAGAGGTGCAATTTAATTTTATTTAATATTTCGGAATCATTTGTGTGGTTTATTCATTACTGAATAAGTTAATACTTTTAAGTATTTATGAAACACTCAATCATGTAAATATTCCTTTGTATATGATTCATGTACAAAATTTGATTGTAAAAATAAATAATAAAATTAAGTAATTTACTTCGTAAACTAGATAAATTACCAGAATAGTCCCAATTTTAATTATTAATTTATGTAGTTTTTGCGCAATTGTTATAATCAAACTTAATATACACACGCCATGTTATCTGTGTTTACAATGGGTGTGGTCACTTAAAGAGGCGTGGCTAAATCATTATTAACCATTGGGATAAAATTTTAATATAAAAATAAATAATTTAAACAATATTAATAAATTTCAATTAATAAGTTAATTTTTAAAAGTCTGTTTGTTAAAAAATTCTAATCATAAATGTTTAAATAGAAATTAGAGCGATTATTAGTAATTAAATTTAGTATGATTGCCGTTAATTAAAATAAAATACATTTTATTCTCTATAGGTACAGTTTTAATCCTTTAATTACCTGATATAAAGATTTACTTAGCACGATTTCACTTAATGCTATAAGTTTTGAATCTTTTATTATATTTTCTAATACTTTAATCTAGAAGATAAATTTTTTATTCAACTCTGTTTCAGATGAGTTAATATAGACAGATAGACAGACAGGCGGACAGTTTTTACGATTTAACCAGTTCTGTATAGCTGCGCTATATCTGTAGTAAAATTTAGAGTGATAGATTCAATTTATAGCCCATCTACTCCTCTCCCTTTCATTTTCAGTCGTTAATTCTCAGAACTCTTTTTCTTCATCTCGTTTTTGTTTAATATCAGCTATCTCATTGATACTTTTAAGTTTTTAAGCTACATTTTTATCTATAATTATTGAACGGCTTTAATATTGTACTTAATATTAAGTGTATTATTTAGTTAAGGGTATTTGTTGAAATTAAACAATAATGATTTATAGTTTTACATAACTGTAAATTCTTATTATTTTAGTTACTGTAATTTACCAAAATACGGTTAAAAAAAATTAAACTGTAACTATATAAAGAAAAATCTTACATGAGTGAATAGTAAATGATAGTAACGACATAGTTTAAAAACTTTAATGTTGTCGTTCTATTGTATTATAATAATCAAACAACAGATAAATGTAAAGGAATAATCCCCTTTAGAGTCTTTTATTTTTTTAAATGTTGTATTTGATGAGAAAAACTAATGAATTAATATTGATTATTAGTTTTAATAACGTTTTTTGTATTGTTTATTTTTTTACAATAAAATTTAACAATTTACTTTTTACTTAAAACTATTTAATAAATGAAAATTATCTAACGGAAAAACATTGAGAGTGCATTATTACCACAAACAAAATTAATATAGATAATATAATATTTGAATTATTAATTTGACTTGGAAAATTAAGAATAGTATTTATTTAATAAAATGAAAATAATAAAATAGAAAATCTGATGTGGACACCACATGACTTCCTTGTACTCCTAATTAATTACATATACACAATTATTAAAATGAAAAGTACATAAAATTTTATTTCATTAATAACTTCTTATATTTTTTTCTTTTTTTTTATTATTATTGAATTACTATTTATTGTATTTTATTTACAATCAGAGATTAATAATTATTAATAAATCAATATAATTAAAGGAAGTAAAAAGTGAATCTTACTAAAAGAAATTGAAAAATTATATTTTAAGTTTTAAAAAAAAGCTTACTTTTTTCATGCAGTTCTAAATACGTTGATAATATCTAAATTTAATTTATAAAACAGTTTGATATAAATGTTTTGAGAGTAGAATTAAGTAAAAATTTATAAGCTGCGTTTGTAAGTTGGATTATAAAATTGTATAAAACTAATATATAACATGTTATCATCTGGGCGAATAATAAATAATCCTCTAAAATTTATTCAGGTCTTTTTTATCACATGGATTTATCACACGAGAGTATTCGAATGAGTTAAAATTTTGTTTTATTAAAATTTTTATGTTTATTCATTATTTTATATTTGGCTATTCTTTTCGATGTTTAATTACTTTAATCATGCGTCTTATTTGTTTACTTGATAATTACTTACCATCGGTTTCTTGTCATCCCAATCTGCAAAAAAGAAGCACCAAATTTCCACATTTTGTCTTTATTATACTTATTTTATAATTCTAGTAATATTTCAAAATCTGTATCAATGAAAAACTTAACATACAAAATTTATATTAAATTTCGCTTGCTGTATGGGTGATTTGCTGGCGTAGGCAAATTTGACGAAGATGGAACGAGTCCAGAACTAGACCATGCGACTTATTACTGGTGCTGTGAAAACAGCACCGATCCTGGCTGCGCAAGCTGCTACGAATAATCCGCCACTGGCAATGGAAATTGAACGATCAGAGATTCTTCAGTAATAGAAATTAACTAGATTGCCTTTTGGCGACTACTGGAATAGATATACTTTGCATAAATGTCGTTTATAAACACAAAAGGACAAGGAGAAAAGACAGGAGTTTATTCCTTCTTGCATCATAGAAAATCTCGTACTTCCAGAATACCTATTACGTACGTAAATTCAATATTGAAGCTAGGCTGGGCTTAGATGAGCCGTTGAGGAAATTGGAATTTGATTGGATACTACTGAAGGTCATCGTGCAAAAGCTTATACAAGATTACTGTCCTGAGCCAAAATGATCCTGAATTTTTACTGACAGCTCTTTAACGGTGAGTGGAGGGTTTTTATTAATCTATATCTGTTTTTATTAATCTAAAGCACATAAAACTCATTTCGATGAAGAGCTGGAGACAATTAACATTGCTTTAAATACAGTTGATAGTCAGATTTCAAATTCTCAAGAAAGTAGTATTGTTTCGTGATTCTATATCTTCCCTCCACCCACCGGATTGGTCTAGTGGTGAACGCGTCTTCCCAAATCAGCTGATTTGGAAGTCGACAGTTCCAGCGTTCAAGTCCTTGTAAAGCCAGCTAATTTTACACGGACTTGAATACTAGATCATGGATACCGGTGTTCTTTGGTGGTTGGGTTTCAATTAACCACACATCTCAGGTATGGTCGAATTGAGAATGTACAAGACTACACTTCATTTACACTCATACATATCATCCTCATTCATCCTCTGAAGTATTATCTAAACGGTAGTTACCGGAGGCTAAACAGGAAAAAGAAAGATCTTCCCTCCAAGAGATTACGTTGTCCCAATAACTTTCTAAGTTTTCTGACTTATAATAACGACTGATTCCATCAATAAATTCATGATTTAGAACGTTTAAGAGCATATACGAAACCTATCATTACATCATGCAAAGAAAATTAAAAATAAAAAGTAATAGAAAAAAATCAGATAAATCTTTTGTTGAAACGTACGGCGTAAAATCTTATCTCGAAATTTTATAATCACATATGATGGGGCTTTATTTAAAAAAAAAAAAAAAAAACATTGGAAAAGTTGTTGTTTAAACTTTTCCAA
The DNA here is from genome assembly GCF_047948215.1 of Lycorma delicatula. NCBI lineage: Eukaryota > Metazoa > Arthropoda > Insecta > Hemiptera > Fulgoridae > Lycorma > Lycorma delicatula. The sequence goes on from NC_134460.1 coordinate 96,515,305, forward strand.
TGTTTTTTTTTTTTTTTTGTTTACAGAAAAACGTTCAGGTTCTTAGGTTTATAATATCTGTTTAAAATTCTTCGTGAATAAGATTAGCTGTTGCGAATATACCATGATTAATAGAAAATGTTATAATTATTCATAAACATTATTTAATGATAAAAATTAAATAAATTAAAAATCAGTTGAAATTAATGTAATTATCCATTTCGTTAAAAATTTGTGTTTTATAGAAGTACATTGCAAGGTTGTAGTTATAATCTTATTTCCAGCGTAAGACAGGCCTTTAAATGAAATATTAAATATTTTTAATTGGAAGTACAGTAAATCTATTTTATAATTTGGGGAACATGTTAATTGATTTAAACTTTTTGTAGTTTTCTGTTATTTATATTGTTTTATTCTCTATAATATAAAAACAAAATTATTTTTTTATTTTTTTCACTCGGCCATCTGTTAAATACATATAACAGACCGTTAAGTATATATATTTGGATGGAACATGGATTTTAATACAATATTCTGTAACAATGATGACGCTATCGTAATGTAACTATTTATACATAACGAAACAATATACGGTATCTTTGTATAAACTATGAAAAGTTTTATGTTATTGTTTTTAATTATACATTAGTGTATCGATAGGCAGTTGTTCTAATTTCATTCAGTAAACGTATCTAAGTCAGATTTAATGTTTCTTCATTGAAGTTTTATAACAGGTGGCGTTATTACTCTTTACGATGGTGGTAGAATCTTCCTTCCTGTTAATCATAGCATCAGAGCTTCAAAGCTTTATTACATATGTAATCGTATAACGAGAAATTATGTGTCTAGTATATACTTTACGAAATTTTATTCGTTTGTTTTATATTTTAATTTATCAAAAAATAATACGATTAACATTTAGAGTATTAAAATTGATAATTGTTGAAAAAAACATTCCATGTTTAAAAATTAGATTTTTATGAATTACTATAATTTTTTAGTTTTTAAACCACTTGATTTAAACTTTTTTCAACTATTATGAAAAATAAATTGTAAAAAGTTAGTAGTTTTTTTTATTTTTATTTATTCATTTAGACCAAAAAGCTATTATTTGAAGTTCTTGCAATAATTTATTATATTTTACAATACAGCGTCTTACCTGAAGTATTGAAGTCTTGCAGAATTTTTTTAACATATTACAGTATTAATAAGTCAATTAAAAAAAGTTTTAATTGTTTTTCTTTATAAAGGCTGATAAATTTAAAAGAATAAGAAAATAAGTAATTCCAATATAAATAATTCCAATTTTTCCACAATGAAAAGGGTGAGATATTAATCTTCATTCAAATGTAATTTTAGCAACATTGTTGCCAGCTTATAAATTTATACTTTTATCTCGGTTTAAAACAAGTAATATTATCAGCAGATGTAATTTAATACATAGAGGCCATCATTGTCGAGAAGAAACTTATCACGTAGATTGTCCCGTCTGAATTCCCTTTACATGTAACTAACTCATTTGCATCTCGTCTATTTATGTATGTGTGTGTCTGTGTCAGTAGGCCTAAATATCTACACAGGACATAGCCTATTCTATGCGTGGAATGCACCCGGCGTTGCATACATTATTATTACAACCCTTTCTCTTTAAATCTTTACTCATTCTTTTTACTTCTTATCTCCCCTTATTCTATTATTTTCTTTTATATTATATATTATTCTCCCAGGCTTAATATGCAAAACAGATTTTTATGTTTAGATCTAATTGTTCCTTCTTTTTCTCCGTAGTATATCCATTATTAAGGAGGAGGGGGTTTAAAAGAACTTCACACGATTTACAATTAAATTATTTTATTACTTTTCATCTCCCTTTCTATTCTTTTTGTCGTCCCGCCTTCCATTATCTTTTATTCTTACTCTTTGGTTTCCATTAGGTAAGACGGTTGGGGGTTTTTAGGTCGTCTTGTCAAATGTATGAATGCCTTGTTTAAAAATTTGCATACTTAGATTGGTAGAATATAATTGTAACACCTATATTTTATTACGAGATCGGTTTGAATATCCTTCATTATTATTAACATATATTAAATTAAATTAACTAACCCGGATTTACAATTAGTATACTTATATTTAAATAAATAATGCAATAGCCATATTTTATAGAGTTTAAATCATAAATAAATTCTGTCATTAAAATATAACTCGTACCTTGAGTTCATAAGAAATCAAACTTTATAAAAAATGTAAATTTCATATCCGTAAATTGAACCGGTAGTTCGAAAAAGGGAACACAACTCCATTGAGTCTTACTTTTGGAAAACAACAAAAAACACTCTGTACTGTTGAGTAAATTTTTTTGTAGCACAACTTATGTATGTTTATTTTGACCATTATATCTGTAATTAATGTAACAACAAATATCTTAAAAATATAAAATATAATTTTTTTATGTAATATTAAATTTGTTGGAGTTATTCCCTTCTTCCAACTTAAAATATTTTGATTTGATTTACCCATGAAACTACTTAATAGCCTTGTAATTTGTTTAGTATTTTTATTATAAAACTTACCAAAAAACGGTACTGAAAAAAAAAGAGATTTGGGTATAGTTTTATATATTTTTAATTTAACAACAACGGTAGCTAGAATTTGTCACATAAAATCGTTCTAAAACTTTTGTTCGGACCTTAAACATTTTTAATAAATTCACTTTTTATCTAAGATTATGTTAAAGGAGTATGACTGAAAAGGCATAATAAAATTTAAAATAACAAGTTTTGTTACTAAAAGTCTATAACTTTTGTGTGTTCAAAATAAACTTAATTTTCTTCGTATTCAGCCGCATCATGAAAAGTTGTAGGTCAAGTAGTCAAAGGGTCGTTAAACTATTGTTTTTTTCTTGGAATATAATGCATTATTTTCATAAGGTCAATCATTTTTGCTTCTTTAATAGGACTTTACCTATATAGGCCTGTTCATTTGGTAAGTTTAAGTTTCTAATTAAAAGTTTAAGCTTCACGTCGGAATAAATGTTTTGAAAGACCCCCAATAGTTTGCAAAACAACTATATAACCAGGTTCCTTACTGGTCATTTCAAATTGTTTGTACTTTGAAATAAAAATCTTTGAGGCACTGTTTGTCGGGTCGGCAGTCAGAGCTGCCAACGTGATCCGTTAGAAGAAGGAAATAACTAATAACTACTGCATTTTTTCCTTTCTTCCAATTCACAATTATTTGTTGTGAGTTTTATGCCGTACCAGAGCCCAGCACTAGTTTGATTTTTTCATCGAAACGTGTGCCTATGTAAGTATAATACAAATTCAACTTAACTTTGAAAGTGAAAAAAGAATGGCGTTGTTTCTACCAATTACCGGTTCAATTTATATTTGTATAATAAAAAGAATTTTGTTCGATCATTATTTTTCATATATATGGAAGCTATTACTGTGAATTATTTTACAAAAAAAAAATAATACTTATTCTAAAAATTTTTTTTTTTTTGTCTTCAGTCATTTGACTGGTTTGATGCAGCTCTCCAAGATTCCCTATCTAGTGCTAGTCGTTTCATTTCAGTATACCCTCTACATCCCACATCCCCAACAATTTGTTTTACATACTCCAAACGTGGCCTGCCTACACAATTTTTCCCTTCTACCTGTCCTTCCAATATTAAAGCGACTATTCCAGGATGCCTTAGTATGTGGCCTATAAGTCTGTCTCTTCTTTTAACTATATTCTTCCAAATGCTTCTTTCTTCATCTATTTGCCGCAATACCTCTTCATTTGTCACTTTATCCACCCATCTGATTTTTAACATTCTCCTATAGCACCACATTTCAAAAGCTTCTAATCTTTTCTTCTCAGATACTCCGATTGTCCAAGTTTCACTTCCATATAAAGCGACACTCCAAACATACACTTTCAAAAATCTTTTCCTGACATTTAAATTAATTTTTGATGTAAACAAATTATATTTCTTACTGAAGGCTCGTTTAGCTTGTGCTATTCGGCATTTTATATCGCTCCTGCTTCGTCCATCTTTAGTAATTTTACTTCCCAAATAACAAAATTCTTCTACCTCCATAATCTTTTCTCCTCCTATTTTCACATTCAGTGGTCCATCTTTGTTATTTCTACTACATTTCATTACTTTTGTTTTGTTCTTGTTTATTTTCATGCGATAGTTTTTGCGTAGGACTTCATCTATGCCGTTCATTGTTTCTTCTAAATCCTTTTTACTCTCGGCTAGAATTACTATATCATCAGCAAATCGTAGCATCTTTATCTTTTCACCTTGTACTGTTACTCCGAATCTAAATTGTTCTTTAACATCATTAACTGCTAGTTCCATGTAAAGATTAAAAAGTAACGGAGATAGGGAACATCCTTGTCGGACTCCCTTTCTTATTAGGGCTTCTTTCTTATGTTCTTCAATTGTTATTGTTGCTGTTTGGTTCCTGTACATGTTAGCAATTGTTCTTCTATCTCTGTATTTGAACCCTAATTTTTTTAAAATGCTGAACATTTTATTCCAATCTACGTTATCGAAAGCCTTTTCTAGGTCTATAAACGCCAAGTATGTTGGTTTGTTTTTCTTTAATCTTCCTTCTACTATTAATCTGAGGCCTAAAATTGCTTCCCTTGTCCCTATACTTTTCCTGAAACCAAATTGGTCTTCTCCTAACACTTCTTCCACTCTCCTCTCAATTCTTCTGTATAAAATTCTAGTTAAGATTTTTGATGCATGACTAGTTAAACTAATTGTTCTGTATTCTTCACATTTATCTGCCCCTGCTTTCTTTGGTATCATAACTATAACACTTTTTTTGAAGTCTGATGGAAATTCCCCATTTTCATAAATATTACACACCAGTTTGTATAATCTATCAATCGCTTCCTCACCTGCACTGCGCAGTAATTCTACAGGTATTCCGTCTATTCCAGGAGCCTTTCTGCCATTTAAATCTTTTAATGCTCTCTTAAATTCAGATCTCAGTATTGTTTCTCCCATTTCATCCTCCTCAACTTCCTCTTCTTCCTCTATAACACCATTTTCTAATTCATTTCCTCCGTATAACTCTTCAATATATTCCACCCATCTATCGACTTTACCTTTCGTATTATATATTGGTGTACCATCTTTGTTTAACACATTATTAGATTTTAATTTATGTACCCCAAAATTTTCCTTAACTTTCCTGTATGCTCCGTCAATTTTACCAATGTTCATTTCTCTTTCCACTTCTGAACACTTTTCTTTAATCCACTCTTCTTTCGCCAGTTTGCATTTCCTATTTATAGCATTTCTTAATTGCCGATAGTTCCTTTTACTTTCTTCATCATTAGCATTCTTATATTTTCTACGTTCATCCATCAGCTGCAATATATCGTCTGAAACCCAAGGTTTTCTACCAGTTCTCTTTATTCCGCCTAAGTTTGCTTCAGCTGATTTAAGAATTTCCTTTTTAACATTCTCCCATTCTTCTTCTACATTTTCTACCATATCTTTTTTACTCAGACCTCTTGCGATGTCCTCCTCAAAAATCTTCTTTACCTCCTCTTCCTCAAGCTTCTCTAAATTCCACCGATTCATCTGACAACTTTTCTTCAGGTTTTTAAACCCCAATCTACATTTCATTATCACCAAATTATGGTCGCTATCAATGTCTGCTCCAGGGTAAGTTTTGCAGTCAACGAGTTGATTTCTAAATCTTTGCTTAACCATGATATAATCTATCTGATACCTTCCAGTATCGCCTGGCTTTTTCCAAGTGTATATTCTTCTATTATGATTTTTAAATTGGGTGTTGGCAATTACTAAATTATACTTCGTGCAAAACTCTATAAGTCGGTCCCCTCTTTCATTCCTTTTGCCCAGCCCGTATTCACCCACTATATTTCCTTCCTTGCCTTTTCCAATGCTTGCATTCCAATCTCCAACTATTATTAAATTTTCATCTCCCTTTACGTGTTTAATTGCTTCATCAATCTCTTCGTATACCCACTCTACCTCATCATCATCATGGGCGCTTGTAGGCATATAAACGTTAACAATCGTTGTCGGTTTAGGTTTTGATTTTATCCTTATTACAATGATTCTATCGCTATGCGTTTTGAAATACTCCACTCTCCTTCTTCACGTTCTTCTTGTTCATCACGAAACCTACTCCTGCCTGCCCATTATTTGACGCTGAGTTAATTACTCTAAAATCACCCGACCAAAAGTCGCCTTCCTCTTCCCACCGAACCTCACTAATTCCTACTATATCCACATTCACCCTATCCATTTCCCTTTTTAAATTTTCTAGCCTACCAACCTTTTTTAAGCTTCTAACATTCCACGCTCCGACTCGTAGAATGTTATTTTTTAATTTTCTGGTGACCCCTTCCTTAGTAGTCCCCACCCGGAGATCCGAACGGGGGACTATTTTACCTCCGGAATATTTTACCAAGGAAGGCGCCTCCATTGTTGCTATGTGAAAATGCAGAGAGCCACATTTTCTTGGAAAAAAAGCAGCTGTAGTTTTCCATTGCTTTCAGCTGCGCAGTACTCAGAGGACTGAGTGATGTTGATACGGCCGTTTAAGTCATTGTGACTCACGCCCCTAACAACTACTGAAAGAGCTGCTGCCCTCTTTCAGGAATCATTCCTTAGTCTGGCTCTCAACAGATACCTCTCCGATATGGTTGCACCTTCGGTCCAGCTACTCTGTATCCCTGAGCACTCAAGCCCCCTCACCAACGGCAAGGTCTCATGATTCATAGAGGAGGTCTAAAAATTATCTTATAAAAAAAAAAAAAAAAAAAAATTTTTGTTGGTATTTAAAACATCTATAAAATGTTTTCATATCATATATTAATAAAAGTACCTCTATTTTCACTAAAATCTTACCGTTTTTTTTTTTTTTAATTGGAAATATAAAGTTTAAAAATAATTATTTAATAAGTTTTTTGATATACTTCAACAGTAGCATAAAAATAAATTGAACTCACACTTCTTATAAAAGTTTATTTTTGCGATTTTATGTTACTTTTTTCCACTTATTTTATATCATAATTTAATTACAAAATAATCAAATTAATTTATCATTTATTTGTTTATTATATAATTTTACTTAACCTTTTTTTTTTTTTTAAATAGCAATTACGACTATTACAATTACTTTTCATTTTCATAACTAACATTCTTTGTAGCTCGTATATTGGCAGATATTCAATACGTGACTGATTTTTTTTCAGTCGGATCATACGAAAAACCGCTTGTGAAAATATACTTTTTGTAAATTATTTCATAATTTACTTACATATTTTTAAGACCTTTCTACATGTGTCAAACAGATTTGTAGTACATTAATTTATTTATTTTATAGTAGTTACTAAGTCTGTTTTAAGCTATAATATTTACATCTGCCTCTTGTACGAGCTGTAAAATGAGACTAGATCTATTAAAGAAAAATAATGATCACAACAATGCTAATTTATGAAATAAATAGAACAAAATTTACTTGTAGAACATATCATCCAGAGGTGTTTGACAAGTTAAGTTAAGTTAGGCCAACAGTTGAGGTTTTTAATTTATTATCGAGAGCATTCTTCGTATTCCGTATCATCACTACAAGCATATACCAAGTTTCAGTCCGACACACTCATAATTCTGCTGTTAAAGAGTTAAATAAATTAAAAATATTGTGATTTGTAAAAATTTTAATCAATATAAATATTACATTTATTTTATAAATATTACGGTGAGTCAGCTCCATCGATTAGAATAGTTTGCAAGTTGTCTGTTTATTCTCGGAGTGATCGGTGTAAGCACAAACAACGTTAAACGTTCCAGATGGGCTGTTAACATTACATCAGCAGATAGTATTGTAAAAAATCCTTAATATAGTGATGAAGGATAGAAAGTGAAAGTTCTTGAGATCATTAATACAATAGGCATATCAAATGAATATGGGATCATATTTTACACAAATATTTATATATACGTAAACTGTCCGCAAGATAGGTGATAAATTTAGTCATAGTTGACCAAAATCATGTACAGGTCATTACTTGTACATGAGTTTGGCTAAACCGTGCTTATAAATGATTATTTATAAGCGCGGTATGGGGCTGTTTCAGTGAAATCGAGAAAATTTTGGCCAGTTTTAACAGGTGATGAAACTTGGATAAATCACTATGAATTTGAAACCAAGCATAACCAAACCAGTTAGATTGCAGTAGGAGAACTGGCTCCAAAGAAGACGAAAGCCAATTCATCAAAGAGAAAGGCGATAGCCACTGCCTTTTAAGATTCTTCATAATCTTCATGACTACTATCTGAAGAAAGATAATTGGACAGTATTAGGCTTCTTTTCTGGATTGTCTAAATGAATATATAAAACAACTACAAGATTTGATGAAAAAGAAGGTTTGTTTTATAACCAAGACAATGAACCAGCTCAACAAATTATTGGAATTACAGTAGAAAACTTCTTCTTCATCTCTTCTAATGGCCAGACTTAGTCCTTCGGTTTATTACCTAGTTCCAAATATGAAGAAGTAGATTTGCTGTAATGAGATTTTCGCAAAATGTTGAAGCTATTGCATAAAAATCTGCCTATCTGAAGACTTTCACGGATCATACTATAAGGATGGAATTAAAAAACTCGAGCATCGTTGGCCTAAGGAGATGTTGAAAAACAATTTTTTCCAAAAATAAATTCTCTTTTATTTTTGCATAGACGTTTGAAACACTCCTAGAATTTCAGTAGACTAAGCATACCGATTTACAAGTGTGAAGAAAGTTAATTTGTAACACCGTCTTCAGTATAGCGATGAAGGAAATCGCTTTGTTCATTATTTTTCTTAGAAACCAGATGGTTTTATTCTTCGAAATGGCTACAGATTTCTTTTATGAAAATCGCCTGGATATTACCAGTGTACAACTACAATTACATTCGCAAGATATTAGCAGAAGGAGAGAGATAGACAATTTGTGCGGAAGTAGACAGATGGTGTTTTGCTTTGTGGATTTATAATAGGGGTAATTATGTTTACGAACAAAATAATTTTTATTTGAACAGTCAGAATATCTGAATTTTTTTAAGTGTATTTATTTTATCTTTTAAACAATCTCAGGCAATTTTAGACAATTTCGCGTGCGGGAAAATAATGCTTAAAAAGTTAACAACAGATATTTCTTTATATATTCAAGAACATTCCAACAGAATAATTAAAAATAAAATTTTAAGTTCAGCATTTTCTATTAAATCTGTAGAATCCAACGACAAACCGTTCTTTGAAACAACAGAACTATAAATTTAAAAATTTCGTTTTTATGTTAATAATTAAGTAAGTAAATTATTTTTCTTAGTATGAATATAGGGATTTGTAAACGATGTACCGATACTGGGATACAGTGTACAATGTCGCGTAGGCTAATTAATCAAGACATTCTTTCATGGCACAGTGAACAGTGAGAGCTTCAACAAATTGCGCAACAATTTGTAAACACTATACTTTTTTTTAACCACCATCGTTAGGTATTGCTTCAGAGGATGAAATGAATAATTTGTAACGTGTGTGAAAATGCCTTTCCTGACCGGGATTCGAACCCGGAACCTCCGGACAAAAGGCCTAGACGCTACCACTAGCGCCACGTGTGCAGGTCTATGCACACCGGCTACACTACACGTGGTTTCGGCAGGACAATGCTACGGCTCATACAGTCAACAACACTATGACTTTCTTGGGTCAGTGTTTTCATGGACAAATGATTTCGAAGGGATTGTGGCCCCCTCGGTCTCCTGATTTATCCTCTCCTGAGTTTTTCTTGAGAGGATACCTTAAGGATGCTGCTTAATAAACTCATCCTCGTACCATTCCCGAATTGCAGAGCAAAATTGAACGATGTGTCGCTGCAATTCTTCAAAACACGTTAAAACATGTGTTTAAGACCATGCAACGTCGTATTCAATTATGTGAGTCAGATAATGGAGTCCACGTTCAACAACTATTGTAACTTACACATTTCCCATAAGGTTGACTTTTTGAACACTCTGTAGCTAGGACATCGAAGAAAATATAATAATTTATTTTTATGTTTTTATTATTATTGCGCTCAATCCAAGAAATTGCTATTCCATATGTTTACCAAATAATGTTAATTGAACATTTCCTTTCAATTTTTTTCTAGTAAGATTGTCGTTGATTCAAAATTTAAAAATTAAAGGTATTTACAAGAATATATTTTATTAAATTTAGAGTGGGTAATAGGGAACTTTTCACTTCACACTGTATAACAACGCGCATAAGCACATATGTTTTGATTCTAAAAACCTACAATATTCCTGTATATTTTTTTCGTTTCAAAAAAGATTAAATAAAAATTTTCTTCCTTTTTTTTTAAATAGTAGCAATTAGTTTCTTTGTTTTTGTCGAAGAAAGATAACCTATTGTTATCGATATCAATTCTTTATTTTAAACTACCTTCTTTCAAAAAAAAATGTGAACCATATATTAATATTAATAGTAATATTATCTGTATATAGCTTACTTTTATTTACTTAGAAAATCTAGATAGAAATGTATAAATCAAACGTTGTATTATTCAGAATACAGAATAATCACGCGATGAGATGATGAAATGTGAAAAGAAACATCTATATTTTTCGTTTTATTCTTTTTTTCTTTTAATAAAGTGTATTCTATTGATGGAAGCCTTAATATATTCTTTTTAATATGTTTTTTTTTATTCATCAATGTTCATAAATACTCACGCAATGCTTATACTCAGAAAACTCACAAGCAAACATACAACCAACAAAACTAGACTATTATAATACCAGATGTTATGTGGTCAACCCTTTTAGTTGAACTTAATACACACAAATCCTCACATCATATAATACACATACACGTAGAATACAAAACAACAAACACACCTGGCCCTTCTCTAGTTCTCTTCCTTATTCTACATACAAACAGGTTCACACTCCCACACGTTCCTTGACCTTCGCCCTATAGGGTGGTCCATAATCTCTGAATATATACAACCCTATAAATTCTCTCTTTGTTAGGATTAATTTTTCCACTTTCATTCTTTCTTGGTATAATTCTTAAAGATAAACCAAACCAAATTTAAACTTTATGGATAAATTTATGTTACGTCGAAATGTCTTTAGCTAACTTTATCTAGAGTTATCTAGTTACTAATAACTAATTATAAATCGTTATAAAGTTTATTGATGTGTTTTCAGATTGTATATTCTCTTTGCATAATGTAATTGATTTTACATGTTTAATATCAAACAGTACTGTTTCTTCTAAAGCTCCATGATAAAACGCTAAGCTGTTAGCATTTATTAAATATATTATGCTTACATATAATTCTCTGTGGGTGTTTCGGATTCAAATTTTATCACTATTTGTTTGTTGAATTAATCATAAGTAATGAATATTAATATTAAGCAAATTAAATATTCTTTACTTAGTAGTAAGCCTTAAAGTAAAATTAAAAAATATTATTAATATTAATAATGTTATAAATAAATAATAATAATATATATATTATTATTATATTATTTTTAAGTAAATAAATTCCTTAGAAATAAAAATAACCGTCTATATGAAACCAAATAAAAAAGAACTATTACGGGTGACTCGGTACAATTTTTTAGTGCAAGTGAAGAGATCACTTATTACATCTTATTACACTTGTTTTGAAATAATAAAGATCTTTTTAATGATTTATTTAAAATTAAAACAGAATATTTTCTTTTATAAAACCCAGTTGTTACTCAGTTAATAAGTTTTTAAACACATATAGTTTTTTAAAATATTTTCTTTCTCGTTTAACGTGTTATTTTTGATATGCATAAATAAACATCTTATAAGTTTGTATTTTATTTTCTTTTGATTTTATTTATTTATTATCTTCACACATTGTCTTCAATATATTAAAGACAATGTATGTATGTTAAAAATATATTCTTATGTAATTAATATGAGTATTTCATTTTTATATTTATTAACTTTTTACCTATTAATATATTACTTCAACCATGGTTTTCCAGCAAAGGCTGAGGCAATTAATTTTTTTTTAATCTATGGAGCAGCATATCTGCTTATTTTTCATGTGACTTGCGTAGTAATTATGTGAATTATATGCAGATTTATGTATTTATATATATATATATTTCTTTTTTTCAGTCGTACTTTATTTTCAATCGGTTTCATATTTATTTACAATCAAAACCAAAAGTAAATGGAATGACAAATAATGACACAAATTAAGAGTACACAGAGATACTCCTCATGAAATTCCGACATCAATAGTTTACAATACGTCTCTTTATAACGAGTATTTACCAGCATAAGCAAAATAACAAAACACATAAAAATAATGACAATTAAAAAAAGTAACAGATTACAATAGGAAACAAAATATTAAGGGAGTTCAACAAACAAGTGATCTAAAGAAGTAAACTAAACACAATCAGCAGACAGTAGAGCGATTCATAATTTAATATCATTCGAGAGCACGATTGACCAATAGCCTTCAGTACATCAATAAACCTCGAATAATTCCGATCGGCGTCTGAATTCTCTCTCGTAACAAACACATAGAATTAATATAAAAACATGAGAATGTAAATCTAATACAACAAACTAGGTTGTCCGTAATAATTGATATTTTTGTTGGTGTTTATTACTTTGATGTCATTCAATGTTAACTCAGCCGTAAATATTTCCAACTATTCAGAATCATTGTGTCAAGTAATTTAACAACAGGTTTAATCCATCATTTTACACTCCCATCCTTATGCCAAAATCTAACCTTTATGACATTTTTAAAATACGGTTATCTTTATCCGGTTATCACCAGATAAAGCTTTCTAGTAAATTTGTCCTTAATATTATCAGCAGGATCAACAAACGCGATTTCTACTGAGCATTACGTCTCTAAAAAATACTTCCATTAACTACAATAATTAAAATTTTTTTATCAGTTTTTTATATCAACCGTATAGTTATATGATCCTGTTTTTTAATATTATTATTTAGTTATCCTACAATTTTTGTAGGTAACCTTTCATTCAAATTTATGTTCGTTTAATTGTTTTTATAATTGTATATATATATATATATATACTTAATATTATATAAACTTATTTATTATATTAATTTTATCGCTCATTCATCTAAGCAAAGGTTTTATTCTACAAATTTATTTTTAAAATTATGGATGTACGACAATCAGATTTATATTTGTATAAGAAATTTTTTTTTCCAATTATTTATAAAAATCATCTGGTCAGACGTCAGACAATAATTTACCAGGTTTTTTAGATTACTAATTATCTTAAAATTAAAAAAAGCTTTTGTGTGTAAATGTGATATAATAGTTTTTTTAAATATGAAAAAATGTTATGCCTAATAATATTTTTCAATTAATCTTACTTCGGATAATTTAAAAATTCTTTCATTTTTAAAGTTGATTTTAATATAATTTTTCTTCTTCTCCTCAAAATTTTATTTATAAAAAATCTGATGTGGGCAACACATGATTTCCTTGAACGCTAATTAATTACACTTACACATTTTTTAAAATAAAAAGTACATAAAATTTTATTTCATAAAAAATGTCTGATATTTTTTTCTTTTTTTGTTATTGAATTATTATTCATCGTAACATTTTTTACAATGAGAGGTTATAATTATTAATAAATCAACAAATTTAAATTACAGACAAAAAAAAAATAAATAAATAAATAAAGGAGGATGAAGTCTGTTTCGAACCGATGTGCCTTCCCCTGAGATCTAAATATTTCATTAATTAAAATTTTATTTGGCTATAACTCTGGAACTAATGAAAATAATTACCACTTATGAAATACCGTTGAAGTGTTCTCAATGATGGCTTATTACTGCAGTTAAGAAAAAGTCCAAAATCCAAATTTTTGGGGATTTTGGGCTTTTTTGAACATTTTTGATCAAGTCGATTGCAATCAAAAGGGGAGGTGCTCAACTACATGTTACAGCAGTCCTAAATCCAAAATTTCAACATCCTTCAGCTAATCGTTTTTGAGTTATGCGAGATACATACGTACATACAGACGTCACGTCGAAACTAGTCAAAATAGTTTCAGGAATAGTCAAAATGGATATTTCCATTGAAATCTAAAAACCGAAATTTTTCGCAATACTTCCTTTACTTCGTAGAAGGAATTAAAAATATTATTGAATTTCATTTTTATGCCTTTCATGCTTGTGTTTAATAATTTTATTTTGTTCATCCGTTTTATTTTATTTTGTTGTACAGGGTTAAGTTAAGGTTAAAACAAACAATTAATATTCTAACCTAAACTTAAAACAGTATTTTGTTATAATTTCTGTAATAAAACGTTTTATAGGATTTTTCGTAAATTTGAGAATGTTTCCAACAGACAAATATATACTGTAAAAGCGTTTAGTGATTTATTTTTTGTCTCATTTTCTTTCTCTTCACAAAGTCAACTTTAATATTTATTCGAAAGTTAAAACTAAATGAATTTACTGTTTAATCATCTCAAACAAATAATGTTTCGTTTGTAATACTGGATCGTTCGTAATTTGGGGGAGGAGATTTTGATTCTGTTTATTCATATCACTGGTAATTTACTGACTAATTGCTTGTTTAATATTTATTACGTAGTTGTGTAGCTAAATTAATTTCAGAAGTATATGAAATATCATATGTAAAATAAATTTGTTTATGTGTATATAATACTAAGTACAATACTACAGTAACCAAAAGATTTAAGGCCCTTTTTAAATAATAATTAATATTATATACCAAAAAAAAACTTTATAATTCACATTTTTATTAAAATCTAAAAAAAGAGTTAACATTTTTTTACATAAATTTTAATAAATAGTGAGATTTTAAAATATTTTTATGAACTAGTAACACCAATAAAAATTAAATTGCTACTTTTCCAAAAATTGTTAATGGATTCAACCTAATGAAAAATTTTATGAATTTTTTACATTTTTCTTTTAGCTCAGTAACCGAATGACAAAGTAGTAAACATAGATTATTATATGCTAGTTAATAAAATTATTTCCCAGTTATTAATGTCACACAAAGATGTAAATTAACTAAAACTTAAAAAAATAAAAAAATTATGTATTTTTTTTTCTAAATTGTTATATTTTTATACTTTACAAATAATTTGTAAAGTTATTTATTTGTTTTATTATTTGAGAACTTGGCTGTAACAAAAAGTTTTTTCTGTTATTTAAACTGCGTTAATATTTCAACTTTGTTCTCAACGCATAAATAATCAGTGTATAGTTATGCAAAATTCAACAGTACATGCAAGTATTTTTTCAGTTAAAATTAATTTAATTTTTCTATTAAGAAATTTTTAATACTTTCATTTGCGTATAAATAAATCTGTACAGCTCAGAAGCTTCAGAAGACTCCCTGGGAGATGCTCGAGATTGCCAGCCATGGCATGGAGAACGGAGACTTCCCCGACTGCTGGAAGGAGGCCAGAGTGGTATTCCTACCTAAAGGCACCTCTTCGGAGGAAGATATAACCTATAGACCCCTGAGCTTCCTTAACATGATGGGGAAGCTAGTAGAAAAGATGCTGGCTCGCCGCATCATCAAAGAACTAGAAGAGGGAGCCGGAATCAGTCCTAACCAGTACGGGTTTATGCGGGGGCGATCCACCGTGCAGGCTATCTGCCGAATTTCGGGATGGGCCGACGAGGTGAAGAGAGGCACTTGGCGAACCAGGAGAATTCCACTGATGCTGTCACTAGGCATAAAAAACGCGTTCGGGGCTATTGGCTGGGGTCATATTAATGGCGCAATTGCGGCTAGGGGCCTCAGCCCGTACCTGCGTAGGCAAATTGAATGTTACTTGTCCAACAGAGGATGTCTGGTGGAAGCACAGGAAGAAACAGTACATTTTCAAATGCACGGTGGAGTTCCGCAGGGCTCTGTTCTGGGGCCGTTGTTGTGGCTGGTGATTATAGATGAACTCCTTCAGAAGGAGTTTCCTGTCGGCTTCCAGGTTCTGGCTTATGCAGATGACCTTGCAGTCCTCGTAGAGGGAAGGACGGTCTTTGAGGTGCGGGAGAGGGTGTATGCGGCCATCGACACTATACAGGAGTGGTTGAGGTCCAGGGGTCTGCAACTGTCTACGGAAAAATGCCGGTGTATTGCCTTTACGGGTAGAAGAGTGCTAGAACCGTTCAATATTTCCATCAACGGTCATGCTATAGAAGAAGCGAATAACATCAAGTACTTAGGAGTTATCCTCCAGGAAAACGGTAGATACACCGAGCACATAGTCAATGTATGCAACAAGGCAGAAAGGATGATAAAAAGTCTAAACATCATTATGTCATCGCAGAATGCCCCTCGGGCCTCAAAGCGCCGTTTACTGGCGATCACCGTCGTGTCTTCGCTTATGTATGCCGTTCCGGCCTGGTGGCGCTCTATCGCCATCAGGCGCAACAAAGAGAGACTGGCGAGGACGCACAGGTGTGTGCTCCTAGGTGTTGTGTCCGCATACAGGACAGTGTCCTATGCCGCCCTGTGCGTGTTATCGGGTACACCTCCTATTGACCTAATCGCAAAAAAGAAGGTGGAGAGGGCACAGGGCAAGCCAGAACAAGAGGTCAGGGATGCCGTTTATAATATCTGGCAGGAAAGATGGTCGCAGGAAGCTGTGGGTCGAACCCTCATCCCCAACATCAAGCCATGGTTGTCGAGAAGATTTGGTGAGGTTGATCATCACCTATCGCAGTTTTTTACAGGACATGGTTCCTTCAATAACTACCTGCACAAAATAGGCAAGAGAGAAGAGCCAATTTGCAACTACTGCAACGAGATAGATGATGCTGAGCACACCTTTTTTGAGTGCAATAGGTGGGACACACTTAGACATAGTAAGGCACTCACAGGTATAACTCCAGAGACAACAATAGACTACATGCTAAGAAGCGAGTCAAACTGGAATAATTTTGCTAGTTTTATTAGACAAGTTGTTCTACAGAAATACTCCGATGAGAGAAGACAAGGTGTTGGCTAGAATAGGACTGGGTGGACAGCCTTGCTGGTGAGGTCCAGCATGCTGCGGTGTGTTGGCTCTGATGAGCCACCAAGGACTCCACGGGTAACAGTCAGGCAACAGCACACTGAATACTGAAGGGATCCGGCGCCGCGTCGCGGCGACTGGGTCTGGCGTGGTGTATTAGTATTGCCCTTTTGGGTCCCCAAAGGGGCAATATTGATAAAGAACTCTCAAAAAGAGCTAACCGGTAGGCCGACCTGCCTTGCCGGTATATAGCCGGTAGGTGGGGAGGCCTATTTTAGTTTAAAGACACTCCCCTGGGCGGCGTAATACCAACAAGTCGGTCCATGGGCCAGGGGAGCTGAGAGAAAAGAAAAAAAGAAAAAAAAACTCAGAAGCTTACTGCGGCTCGCGTCAGGTTGGGTCCACTGCGGGGCCGAAATTTGAGAGGCTGACGACCGTTGCTTCAAGCTCTGGGTCTTCGGCCACGTTTTCAGCAAACTGCAGAGACGAGGACAGATCCCGTTTCTCCTTTAACTTTGGCAAGCCTGTCCATAAACGCAGCCAATGCGTGAACCTACGCGATATGTGGAAAAGAGAGCCACAAGATCTCGGCCTTGCGGTGTCGAAACGAGGATTTTTCAGTTCAACGCTACCCGGTGCAGAAGAGCACAATATCTCTGCTGGGAGGTTGCTCTGAGAGAGGGTGCCGTTGTGGTTCTTGTTGCGGAGCCTAATGTAGTAATGTTGGCAGGGCCTGGCTGGCTAGTGGACAAGGCTACTGATTCCGCTCTTAGTTTTCCAGCAGCTGGGGTCCCCACCGGTAGACACGGAAACAGGAAACGGTTTCGAATGGGCTGAGCTCGCAGGCGTGGTAATATTCTCGTGTTACTATTCGCCTAATGCTGGGATTGGTAGTTTTACGTCTCCGAAAAAGAATTTTACATTATGATTTTCTGCCAACTATGAAACTTACTAAATAATTGTTGGACTACAATACTTGGTCGTGGCAAGTTGAGCATGATGCAAATTTTAAGTTAGCCGATGTAAGAGCATTATCCAATTAAAATCTTAGTATATTACTAATGTGGCCTAGAATTTGTTTAGCGGTTGACAGTAACATTTTTTAACACAATACTTAGAAATATGAACATAAAGAATCTTATTTGATGGAATAAGTACGCGTAAGACAGATTGTAAATAATCTTTGGATTGTTCCTTTAATTGTTTTAATGGGTTGTTCAATTTATAAAGTATTTCATTATTTATTTACTCTCCTAATGTGTGTGTTGCAATCTGTTCAACTAGTGAACGTGTAAATAATTCTTTATAACCTGAGTCTTGTACAGACTCGGGTCAACCATACCTGAGACGTGTAGTTAATTGAATCCCAACCACCAAAGTACATCGGTATCTACTGTCTAGCATTCAAATCCGTATTAAAGCAATTAAATTTCATTAGAATTCGAAACTCAAAATCTCGACTTTGAAAATCAGCTATTAAACAACGATTTTCCCGGAGGGGAATTTCATAAAATATTTTTATGTTAAGTTTTACATGAAATTCGATTTTCCACTCTTTTTTTTACAGCATTCACACATTTGATATAATTATCAGTCCTACTATAACTATGGCTCTTACGATGATGACACAGTTATTTTATATTCTTCGGATAATTTCATGATGCTTTCTTAAATTTACAAAATCGCCTTAATTTTGAAGCCTGATTTTTCAAAGGGGCATGAAAAAATTAACTGTAACAAAACAGACAAATTACAGCTGTACAGAGAAATTTTACTTTGTGTGTAAGCAACGTCTATAATCTATATGGCACTGCATTACCTCAAACCGATATAGCACAGTGCTTCGGGCTCTAAATTGATAAAATTTATCCTGAAACGATATTTTACCAAAATATATAACATAAATTAATCTATATGGTTTAGAGTCCTTCTTGATTCCATGTCCTCAAAATCTCCACTTTATATAAAATTTGTAAATCCTTAAAATCAATTTGGATATACAACAGCCAAATTTATTATTGATCAAACCTTTTTATATCTAAACTACAACGTTTTTAATCTTAACTACCAAGGCAAGTAACTAATACATCCTTCTTGGTAACAATTACATCATATATTTACGACTTTTGTACCTGATTTGTCAACAACGAAGTTTACTTTCCTAACATTTGGCTTTTTGCTAGATTTATATAATTCCTCCCGTTTTTTCTTCCAAGTTTAATATTTTACCTTCCTCTTTTGTATTATTTTTTTTGTCTTCAATCACTTGACTGGTTTGCTGCAGCTCTCCAAGATTCTCTATTTAGTGCTAGTCGTTTCATTTCGGCCTACAAACTTTTTTTTAGACTTCTAACATTCCACGCTCCGACTCGTAGAATGTTATTTTTTAATTTTCTGGTAACCCCTTCATTAGTAGTCCCCACCCGAAGATCCGAACGGGGGACTAGTTTACCTCCGGAATATTTTACCAAGGAAGGCGCCTTCATTTTTGTTATATTAAAATGCAGAGAGCTACAATTCTTTGAGAGTACTCAGAGGATTGAGTGATGTTGATATGGGCGTTTAAGTCGTCTTGACCTACGCCCTTAACAACTACTGAAAAATCTGCTGACCTCTTTCAGGAATCATTCCTTAGTCTGGCTTTTATATACCTCTCCGATATGGTTGCATCTTTGGTCCAGCTACTCTGTATCACTGAGCCCTCAAGCCCCCCTCACCATCGGGAAGGTCTTATGATTCATAGAGGGAGTGTAACGCTTTACCATTTCTATTGGCAAATTTTTAATTCTTATATTCTTCCTCCACTTATTACATGATTCTGTTTTTACTTATTTGTACCATTAATCTCATACTGTACTTTTCTTTCTATATCCTTTATATCTGAAAATTCTGTAAGTGGTTTGTTCTTTGCTTTCTATCATACGCTTCTTTATTCATTTTTAAATTTCTCTAGAATCTCTTCTTACCTACTGTTCTTGTATTTTCTTCTTTCTTTTATTTTTTCGATAATCTCTCTGGTGATCAGTAGAGTTTTTATTCTTTCCTTAATAAATCAAGTTGTTTGTTCTACTACTGTTTTTCATACTCACCAAAAATTTTTTTTTTCTCACTATTGCCTTTTGTAATAAATTGAGCTAACATTTTTCCTACTAATTACTTCAAAACGTTTTTTACTTTTCCAGATTAAATTTAACTTTTAACTTTTCAATATTTATTCATTTCTGCTACCAACAATATGTGGTACTACCAATATCGATTTCTGGCAACTGATGTTCCCTTTTTATTGTATTTTTTTAATCTTTCTTGTGTAATTATGTAATTATATTATATATTACATGGTCAACTTGATATCTTTTATTTACTGGTGATTTATAAATATATACCCTTTTTTACTTTTCTAAGAAAATTCCATTTTTCTTACAAAACTTAAGTCATTCCTTTACGTTAATTCTACTTGCCCAGTCCGCTCATTCATTCTGTCCTTCCATTAACAAAACATCCCTTTTTCTTCTTTTCTGTTATGTGTCCAGGCTACCGCCTGTTACGCCATTCTACTCTCTGAATTGATTTTGTCATCACTTCCTTGGGCATCCCACAGAATCCCCCCCTATTGGACGATAAACAAAAAATCTTCTGGACATCTTAGATTTCGTCAATCGCTGAACATGATCCAACCACTGCCTCTGATATTCTTCATCTCTCTTATTCAGTTCATATACACCAAATTATATTCGAATTTATGATTTCTGCTTTTGTCAATTCGTGTACAACCTGTCACTGATCTTAAGAAATGTATGTTTGCTGCTTGTAATCTTGTTTAATATGCAGCCACGTTTGTCCATGTTTCGCTCCGAAAAACACAAGAAGGAACTGAAATTACACTGTACAATTTTATATGAGTATTCTTCCTCATATTATTTCTCGTGGTTGTCTTTATGACATAATTTAAACGATTAAAATTCTCAATTTTATCACACATCAATTTCTCCTAAATTTTAAACTGTTCACTTTCTCAGTGTTTACATTGTTAAAAACAATTATAGACCACAAAGTCCATTCCCCCTTAAAAGCAATGACCTTGGATTTATCCGAGAGGATATTTAAAATTTTTTTGCTACCTTTAAAAATTAAAATATAGTTTATTGTGCTACATCTTCTTTATTCGCAATTATAAATCGATCATCTGCATATAACATCGTCAGAATATTTTTTTTCTCCATATCACATCTATTAAAACGTAAATGTCCATTCTCTAAGAGGTTCGTCCATGTATATGTTACGGTAAATTGGATTAATCCCATGATTATTCATAATTACCGGTTAATTTAATTAATCGCCTGTAACATATATAATTTGTATATTTAACGTTAATTAGAAGAGGTTAGCGAACGAAGAGAGCGTAGGTTATGTTTAATTACGTTATGTTGATATAACCAACCGGGTTGATCTAGTGATGATTTCCTCATCGAAAATCAGCTGATTTTGAAGTCGAGAGTTCTAAGATTCAAATCCTAGTAAAGGCAGTTAGTTACTTTTATATGAATTTGAATACTGCATCGCAGATACAGGTGTTCTTTGGTGGTTGGGTTTCACTTAAAAACACATCTGAGGAATGGTCCATCTGAGACTGTACAAAACTACACCTCATTTACTCATACATATCATCCTCCTTCATCCTCTGAAATAGTACCTTACGGTTGTTCTAGAGACTAAACAGAAAAATGGAGATGTGCCTACCTGTGCTCGGTAACCTCAACTAATTAACAGTAGTGTTTTGATTATTTAAATAATAAATTCTGTAATTACTGCTTGTAGTCGACTTATTATTTTAATATGTAAAATATGATAGTAGGGGAATATGTAAAATGACCGGTATATTTAATAAATTGGTATACATTTATTAAATTCTCAAAATTGGAGGCAATTAATCAAGTTAACCAGAATAATGCATACTAACCGGATTAATCAAAATTACCGTAACATATACATTTCTACCCTGCGTCCCATCTTACGTCCATACATATATTCATCCATAAGCATTCTTATCGTGCATTATTATTGTGTACAGTATTCTTTATTTTCCTTTGGCATAGTTTCTGTATTTGTTCATATATTACTTCAATTGTTATCACCTTCTTGTTAGCTAGATCGCATTGACGCTTATATTAAAAGATATCCTTCAGAAGTTATATTATTTGTAAAAATCCTTTGGTTAAATCTGGCTAATTCTTTGTTTAAAATGTATCCTAAAAAAATATTCTGTTTTTTTAATTAATTTTTTTTCTTCAATAATAAATTGTAACATCTTTGCTAATAAGCTCATATATATCTTCCCATCTCACTTTATTTACACCAATACGCATAGTAAATCCATTCTGTTTCTTCTCACCTCTATTTTAGAATTTTCTAATTTTCCTGCTTGCAGAATTGTTCTTATATTCTATATGTCTATATCTCATCTTCTTTCCGTCTCTTCTTGACTCCTTTCTAGCATCTGATTACCGTATCTTCTAATTCACTCTGAGATCCGGCTGGGAATAGTTTTTAACTCCATACCGTTTAATAAAAAAAACTACTTAGAGAATAATTAGCCTGGTGATATTTCGTTACCTTCCATCGATGGATTACCCAAATCTAATATGAACAAGAAACACTGACTGCAGCCGCTGTAAACGTAGAGAAAACTGAGACCAACTCTAACATGAAACAACTCATCCTCTAAAGAAACACCTAACGGTGGTCCCGGAGGTTAAAAAAAAAGTAACATGAGTAATAGACGGTTTTATGAAGTAACCTATCCGGCTAGGGAGGCTCTCCCATACCTAAACTACGCCAATACAGCTTCAGGATCAACGGGGCACATAAGCCTCACCTCATCATCATCAGGAATCAAAAATAAAAATTTTGATTTCGTAAATTTTGTTACGATTTTCATTAATCTGGGATGAAATATCTTCATTTTTAAATTATTCCATTATAAGAGTTGATTTATCTGAAAAAATTCGTGGGACTCTTTATTCCTGATTTAGTAAAACAATTATTTCCTTCGTACATCTTTTTCCACGCATTTTTAAATTTCCTCTAATGTAATTGAAGAAGTATTTATATAATTTTAATTCCAGACACCGATGTATTATATCACTCCAGTAAGTTTTTTATATAAATGCTATTTATGTGATGTAATTCCTATTATTAAAAATAATTACACCATATAAGAAGATATTTATATGATAATATATAATAACTGATGCATAAATGTATTTTTGTATAATGACTTCTTGCTATCTGTGACATTTATTAAGTTGTCAATTAATATGAATAAATAACCAACTGTAAAAATAATATAAATGTGGAGTGTACGTAAACCGTAACTAAGTTTATTTTATGCTTTAATGGGGTATATAATTAAAACGTACATTTTCCATTAACACAGAAAGGTCAGTGAAATTGCATAATATTCTATTTCAAGTTTTCTTGGATCTGTCTCTTTCTGTTTCTCTTCTCCTGTTTTATCTTTATCATTTATCCTGCCACTTTCCCTTTTATAATTTTCTTTTTCATTCTCTCTCTCTCTCTCTCACATCCTCGATTTGGGATATAATTTTATTCTCCTAGATTGTCGCAAGTATAATTTTATCTCAACCACCTGTTCGTAGGCTAGTTAATTTAATTATGTTTATGTATGTGTGTATATGTATTTGTGTATAAGTATGAGAGACAGAATCCATTACAGTAATAACCTAAAGGCAGTGAAAGTCCTGCGCTCTTGGTCGGTTGACTGCTGTGTTAGTATAAAATTAACTTCTAATTGAAATAAACCCTACATTCGGTATCCACCGTAACGTACTTCCTTGCGCATTGTATATAACCGGTAAAAAGTTAAAAACGTTACACTTCTCTCTTCTATTCTTATATTTAATTGCCGTTTGGTTTTCTTATATTAAAACTTAGTTTCGTAATGTATTAAATTCTATAATTTAATACTTAAAAATAGAACGCACATATATAATAAAAAATCATTCTTTTACATATAAGCTTTCAAGAGTTATTTTCTATTTATAACGAAGTTTTACAATTGAAAAATTATCTTAAATAAGAATGCAGAAAGTAATAAATTCTTTAAAATTGCAAACTTTAAAAATAAATTTTTAAAAAAAGTATTAGAAAAAAGGCGGCCCTATAGCCCACCGCGAAAATGTTACATGATTTATGTTTCATTACACATGATTTTTTAAAATGTTTTCGTCAATTGTAACTAAATAACGTTTAAGAACTTAGCGTTCTAACAACTAAAAGCTTCAAAATCTTACACAATTTTAGCTGTTTCTTGAGTTGTGAATTTTTAACACAGCTTTAACCCCAATGCTTTCCTTTTTTATTCCCAAAACACAAATATAATTTTAGATAAATCGTTTGTATAAAGAAGTATAAATCGTTCGAACAAATGAATCGTTCGTGGGCTGCGCGCAGCTGTCCGGCGCATGTGGTCCGTTCTCCGCCAATAGCAGGTAAAATAAAAATGTGAGTATATACATCAAACAAACAAACAAGCCCACGCACCATCCTTTTTATAGGAATGATTCCAGCAATTTTAATTTTTTTTCATATATATATATCTATTACATATTTAAAAAGTAGTTATTTAGTTACTTCCAGAAAGTTTCTGAATTTGTTATTAAGGAATTTTAATTTTAAAGAATTTAAATGATTAGTAACTATTGTAAAGTATTGCTTAAAAGAATTTTATAAGTTTAATGTGAAATATACATAGAATATATAAGAAGAATAATCAAAACCTGTTCGTTAAAATTCTATAGAAATGAATATATGTCTTAAATTTGTAAACCCATATATTATTTCTGTACAGAGTTAAGTTTATAGAGGTAATCTTTATAATCTTATAAGTAGCGTGAATCCTGATGCTATAGTTTATAAGGACGACTTTAAAAACGTTAATTCTTTTGGTTATGCTTTAGTGGTCGGCAGCAGAACGTACATATTTGGCCTTTCTAGCATCGTCAGTATTTTCGTTGCGCAGCTGTATGCTATTAATAAAGACTTTAATTATTCTAAGGACTTAAATGTAATTAGACCAACATTTCGACACGAACTTGTCTGCTCAGATTCCATGAGTGCCTTACAGGCGATTAGTGACATGTACTCCAGACACCCTATTTTCTTTGAGACTCAGTGTTTTATTTCTCAAATGACTAAACGTAATACAACTGTGAGCTTCTGCTGGATCCCAAGCCGTATTGGAATTTCAGGCAATGAACGCGCTGATAGTGCGGAAAAAGAGGCTAGTTTCTAACATCGTTTCACTAATCGCGTTGTTTCGAACGATCTTGTCTGTTTTCTGAAGAGGGTGGTTCATGATGAGTGGCAAAGTGAATGGAATGCTACCAACAATAAACCTCGCTCATTTAAGACCATTGTGTCACCGTGGAGCTCCTCGTGCAGGAATAACCTTTGAGAGGAGGTTATTATTTTCAGTTTGCGAATAGGGCACATTAGGCTCAGTCATGGATACCTAATGACTCAAACAGATACATCCGTTTTTGCTAGCTGCGACTGACAACTGATTGTACGCCACACGCTTGTGGATTGTATCTGTTATGCGCCGCAAGTTGAAATTAGGAGTTATCATGCGAAATATGTTAGGGAACATTTTAACGATATCTAATTTTTTCGATTTCTTAGAGCGGTCCGTTTATATTCAAATATATGAGATTTCTGTAGTACGTTTCAGCTATTTATGCCATTTGGTGTATAGTGGATGGTAATTTTATTGTTTTAATTAAGATTATTAATGTAATATTTCATTGTTGTTTTATTTCGCTTTTAGTATACATCACAGGCGTTTTATATTTACGCTGTGTTTTTGTATTGCTGGGTTCTAGTTTTTAATTAAATTTTAATTTTTAATATTTATTTATTTACAATATAAATATTGTGTCAGTGCGCTGATTAAATTACTTTGTGTTTTAGAAAAAAGATTTTATAATAGTTTTTAGGATAATCTGGAAACGGATTACCGGAATTATCAGTTCATTGGTTTCAGTATGCTATAATCACGAACACTGGAGAATCCACGAGCATTTTTTTGATATAAGAAATCCACTCTTCCTTTGATAGAGAAAAAAGTAGCGTATATGTCATTTATATCACCTACTTTGACTCGAAACCCTCTTTCATCGGACGACTTAAAAGAAATCACTAATTTTCCATCATTGTTATACTGCTTATTTCTAAATAACCTAATGATTTTTTTTTACCTAATGTAAATAAATAAGTTCACTTATACAATACAAATGAGTCTATGAAGCAATAAAAATATTATCAGTGTTAATGTTCTCGATGCAGAAGAATATGAAACCTTGTGATATTTACAATTCAAAATTGTATTATTAATACTGGTTCCTTTTCATGTTTAAAGAACGAACAATCTTAAAAAAAAAAAATATGAAAACGAACTTGAAGTTTCTGATATATTTATTGTGTATTAATGATGTTAAATATTTACATTTCTCTAATGAATGTTACATGTTTGTCGAAAAGAAATGATAAATTTGATATTAAAGCAGTGAAATCGTGAAAATAACAGAAGTTTAGCAACTACAAAGTTACTGTTTTTTTTATTTTGGGTTTTTTTTTTGAAGGCGAAAAACGCTTTTGCGTTATCACCGCCCGAAAAAGTTACTGATGAAGACGATACTGAAAATTATGATTTTTCCACTCATACAGCTTTTAGTAAGCTTCTGTTTTTGATCAGTATTCATCAAAATTTGGTCACTTACTCAGACATTTTAACATTTTAATACTTTCATATTTATCGAAGAATAAATTATTGATATAATTTTATATCAGTCTCTTGAAAATAAAATAATGGTAGTTTAGTTAGCGTGTATATGTAAGTCGATGTTAGTATTTTCAGTATTGAATCATTTTTATCAATATCGTACAAAACAAATACAGTTCGATAAATCGTAAAACTCATCTATTTATCACTCAATTTAATTATTAGTGACATGGAAAAGAAAAATAACAATATTTTAAATGTAAATTTTTTAAAAATTACCGACCAAAAGCGGATGAAGATAATTTTATTTTTGTAAATTCATTAATCTACCCAAACTTTTTTTACAATTTCATTAAATTTCAATCATAAATTATGAAATTTTAAACTTACGGAGAATTTTATATGAAATCATTGAATTTTGCTTTGTAACCAATATGAACAAAATTATTTGCTAAAGTAATAAATCGAATTTATCAGTAATTTCATATACTGTTGTTAAAAAATACTAATTACATCCTAGTTTAATCATTTTTTTAAATATTTTGTTTGACATTACTAATTTAACTGCATTTCTGTAAAATTGTTACAAATTGTATGATATTCAGAAGAATATTAAAATCCCCTTTACCCAGGCGTTTTCTGTCGTTTGTTTCACCAACTGTTCTATATTTCATTAGACGGAATCGACTGTATTTAAATATTTCAAACGCTTTTCGTAGCGAACCGTTACAGAAGCGATCTGTAAAATATCCCATCATGTCCCAGAGAATTTCGATCGCATGAACTAACCGACGTTCTCAAAATAGTGAAATCTTATCTTTCATTTATGTTGATGCTCGGATTGTATCCTGTCACTTTTTCAAGTATTCAGTGCAGCCAACTGCTTTTGTACTTTATTTTTTAGTTTTTTTCTAAGTTTTATCCGGTGTAGGTCATCTGATGAAATACTTATGCACCTGTATTTATTACTATTTTTATAAAACACGGAAAATTTTAACGCGAAACGTTTTACTGAAAAATGAAAAGGAGAAATGCTATATGAATTCGTCTTTACAAGAAAATAAATATAGAATAATGAGAAGAGATCAGTGGATTGAAGTATGATCTGCATTTTCCCCGATTTTAAAACATTGTAAACTAAAAAAAATTGAAATTAACCGGTACTTTCTGAAACTATGCAGTTGATCCTAAACTAATAAAAGGTTTTTCTTCATTATTTCGTAATTTCCCATAAAATTTAAAAACCGTCAAACGGAATTTGTAGAATAAACAACCACACCTTCCATTTCACCTTTTTGCTAAGAGATGTCGATAAATAAAATACATAACGCAGATTCTTCTTGATATAGCGGGCAACGTACAGCTGTGCCCATTGCGTGCGAGAGCGATAGGTCGATAGGACGGGTGGAACAGTTAGATAGGCATTGCTTTACAAAAACATTTCGTATAGCTTCGTGTACTTACATAGTATGTAACACATCGTCAGAGTTGTTAAGGATAGTTAATAGCGATAGTATGCCAGCCGTCAGCCTATGTGCACAGCATTACGCCAGCCGCTATACTCACTACAAACTATAATTGCGAACTAATA
The DNA here is from genome assembly GCF_047948215.1 of Lycorma delicatula. NCBI lineage: Eukaryota > Metazoa > Arthropoda > Insecta > Hemiptera > Fulgoridae > Lycorma > Lycorma delicatula. The sequence continues at coordinate 96,543,755 of NC_134460.1, forward strand.
AGGGGGGGAACAGAAAGTTTCAATCATGTTCTACGAAACGAACTGCAATTTCTAAGGGAGGATAATTTACACAATTGGACAAAAATGTTCGGCTACATTTCATAGCTTTCTTTTTAATATAATAGCTTATCTTTTATATCAGCCTTTTGAAAATTCTTATTTTCTGTTCAACTCCATTAGAAACTTTCAGCGCATTAATTTATTTTTAAAATGTCATAAACGAAAGTCATGTTGTTCTCTAAGAATTTTATGCAAGAAACATTCATCATAGTGTAAAATGCCTGTATCTTTATATGCACTGGAATAATTTAAAAATAACTTTATTCTTTATAAGTTGAAACTTTAAGCATAAAGGTTGCTTTGTTATTGTTTTAAATTTCTAAAAAATCTGCAAAACCTTGCCTTAATTTTTTTTCTATTTTCCTATCAGTAAAACTTATATGAAAATCTTTTAATAGATAAAAGGAAACTTTATTGATTTTATTAATAAAAAATATTTTTATATTTATCGGGTTTTTACTTTCTTGTACGAAGTAAAGGAAGTATTGTGATCACGAAAAATCTCGGTTTTCATATCCATTTTGACCATCCCTGAATTTATTTTGATTAGTTTCGGCGTGATATCGGTACGGACTTAGCTATGTATCTCGCATAACTCAAAAACGATTAGCCGTAGAATGTTGAAATGTTGGATTTAGGACTGTTAAAACATCTAGTTGTGCACCTCCCGTTTTGATTGCAATTAACGGGACCAAAAGTGTCCAAAAAAGCCCAAAACATTTAAATTTTGGACTTTTTCTTAACCGCAGTAATAAGTCCTCGTTGAGAGCTCTTCAACGATATATCATAAGTAATACTTATCTTCATTGGTCCAAGAGTTATTGCCAAATAAAATTGTAATTAATGAAATATTTGGATCTTTCAAGGGCAAGGCATATCGGTTCGAATCCGATGTAATACGAGGTGCGACAATAAAGTAATGAGACTGATGTGAAAAAAAAATGTTGCTTACCGTTTTAGTCATGTTTAGTGCTGTCTCCTTCAAAGAAGTTCCCCTCTGATTGCACACACTTATTCCAGCGCTTCTGCCATTGATGGTAACATTTCTGGAACTCATCTTCTGTAATATCCTCCAAGACCCTCGTCACAGCTTTTTGGACATCTTGTGTTGCTCTATACTGACAGAGCAGTATGGGATGGCACATATCGTGATGCAGAATCCAATTATCAGCAATGTTGGCACGGACACGAAGAACTCGTTTACGAAGTCTTTCTAAAGTTTCTTTGTAGAAATATTGGTTAACTGTTTGTCCAGGAGGCACCCACTCTTTATGAACAATTCCCTTGGAATCGAAGAAGCACACAAACATGCATTTCACTTTTGACTTTGACATGCGAGCTTTTTTTTGTCTGGGTGATCCCTCTGAGCGCCATTGCGAACTTTGGCGTTTTGTCTCTGGATCGTATTGAAAAAACCAACCTTCATCACCAGTGATAACACGGCTCAACAAATCTGGATTGATTTCCGTTTGTTCTAACAGATCGGCTGCCACATTTTTCCGTGTTTCTCGCTGTTGTTGTGTGAGATTTTTTGGAACCATTTTTGCACAAATCTTTCTCATACCAAGATCTTCAGTTAATATTAGACGAACCGTTTCTCGATTGATGTTGAGTTCTTCTGCAATCATTTTCACGGAAAATCTTCGATCAGATCGTACGATTTCACGCACCCTGGTCAAGTTGACATCTGTCCGTGAGGTTGATGGTCGTCCACTGCGGTTTTCATCTTCAACATTCGTTCTGCCTTCACTAAAAATTTTATGCAACCGGAAAACTTGAGCTCTTGACATAACCGCCTCTCCAAAAGCCTTCTGAAGCTTACCATAAGTTGTCGTCGCGTTTTCACCCAATTTAACGAAAAAAGAAATGACATACCGTTGCGCAGTATTTTGCGGTTTCATTTCTGTGACGAGAGACACAAACACGTGCTCACTTATTATAGCACAACTCACGACTGAGCAGTTTCATCAATGTGCCGCTTGGACTAGAAGTAGCTTATAGACCAAGGTCAAAGATGGTGTGCCTACGCAAGCTGCAGGGTTGCCACATCTTGCAAAGAAAAATCAGTCTCATTACTTTATTGTCGTACCTTGTATATATATATTTTTTAAAAAAAGTTTTATTTATTTAAATATATTGATTTATTAATAATAATTAACCTTTAATTGTAAAAAAAAATACAATAAATAATAAATTCAATTATATCAATTTAAAAAAAAATCAGAAGTTATTAGTGAAATAGAATTTTATGCACTTTTCATTTTAATTCAAAAAATTTTACAGAGGTTAATAATAATAAATAAATCAATGTATTTAAATTTAACAAAAGAAAAAGAACTTTGTATACGAAGTGGGATTCGAACCAATGTGTTCATTGTTACGGATCCGACACGTTCTCATAGCTAGCTGAGGAACGTGAAACAAAATTAATATATAAACTAATATAAAATGTTAAAACGGACACCACAAAAAAAATGCGATGCAATGTTGTGTCCACTACAATGCAATTGTGTAACTTCCACTTTATTAAGGAATTGGAGGATTTTATCTCACTTTCAAATGAAATAAGTTTAAATGAAGTGTGGCAAAAATGTGTATATTTAATTAATTAGACATATAAGGGAGTCATGTAGTGTCCACATCAGATTATTCTTTTAAAATAGAAGGTACAATAGTTCAAATCTAAGCGTTATTTTTCATGGCGTACACTAACAGTTTACCTGTAATATTAACCTGATACACCATTAAACAAGAAACTAGACAATTCCGGAAGTACTTTTTAACACGTTTTATTAGACAAACTAAATAGATAATTTTTTACAGTTTTTTTTTTACAGGATATTAGATATTAAAAAAAAAACTAATGAGACAATAGAAGTACAAGATTCGATGTATTTGTTTTTTAATATTATTCTTATTTTTTCTAATTTACTTTTAAATTTTATTTACTAATTAAAAAAAAAACTTTCACATATAATTCGTTTCTCCTTTTCTTAATTTGCATTATATTTTATCATCAAATCGTTTTTATTAACTTTTGTAGTAATAATGATTACCACATCACATTTACGTTACAGTAATAAATTTTATAATGTTAACGAGAATAATACAACAAAATAGGTTGATATTACAACACTAATATTATTATAACAGATGCAAGTTAACTAGCAAGATGTACACTTTAATAAATATACTTGACAGCCAGATCACCTGTTCATCTGTCTTTATAATATTTAAATGTTACTCAACTTTTTTTTGAACAATTAATGTAATGTAATAATGAAAACGTCATTGTAACTAGGAGCAATTAAATAATAAATTTCTGTTTATATTGTTATTCTCGTTTTTGTTGTTCAAATCATCCTTCTCACTTTTATTAAACTAGCGGTCAGTAAATGGTTAAACTAGCCAGTATATCAGCCAGAGGCTATGTTATATAACACTCATAAATTATATATGAATATTAAATGAGGACATGTAATATATTATAGACAGGTGATGTAGGAATTTATATTTAGCTTATATATTCAAATAAAAGTTAAATGACCTAATTCTATCATTTATTACATGTACTATATACATGTAATAAATGAGTGTAATCGTATGCGCGCGGACATGTAAGGTGTTTTATAAAATTCTATTCAACAAAAATAATAATAAAATTGATTAGTTGTATACTTCTGCACGTTATGTCGGGAAAAGAAATATACATTTTGTTAACATGGCCGTATTTTTTGGGTTCCAATAAAAAAAAATGAAAAAATTCCATGTTCAACAATTTCAGCCGCGATGTAATATGTTGGTTGTGTAATCTGTATACATCAAGGAATTGCCGAATAACCAAATATTATTAAGCATTTCCTTTATTCACTTTTAAATTTACATGGAATTAATTAAATATTACATTAAGTTATAATAGTTTGATACTTTTAGTTAAGTTCACATTTTAAATATATATTAAACATACTGTCTAGCTATAACAGATGTACAGATATACTTAGTAATGTTGTTTAGTTCACATTTTAAAGGAAAAGTAAAAATCATAGAATTAATAATTCTAATAATACTTAATATCAGCTGTTCTAATAACAAATAAGAAGAAGGTTGTTTACATTAGGTAAGAAGATAAAGAAAATAAATGAATCAACAATGTTTATTTAATTTATTTATTAATGTACTTTCAGAATACAAATAAATGTATTAAAAATAACCGTAATATGAACAAATTTAAAAAAAAAACTTAAAGTAGTCAAACAACAAAAAAATAATTGAAAAAGATTGGATTTTAATACCGATAACGTATTTTGCTTTACTAGGTACGTCAAACATACATAAGAATAGGTTTTACGGTCCAACTTCAGTTCACTTTTAAGGAATGAAGATTTTAAAAATATTTTATCTTCTTTTGAGCTAACTGTGGTTCTATAAAGAAGCTTCAGCTACCTCTGAAGCTTAAAATAGCTTTTAAATCCCTGAGTCTCTGAAGAAACTTTATAATAAATGAAATCTAATTCAGATGCATGTGAACATTTTTTCAGTCTTCACCTTTTATCGTATACTACAGTAGATTTTAATTGACAATAAATTTTTTTTGTAATATAAAAAAAATAAAATAAATTGTACATGTTAAGGCTTTAATGTTTTTTTTTTTTTTAACAAATGGATCTTTTTTAACGTTCAAAGGCATGTGCCACAATTTACAGTCAAAAATAAGAAGTGTATTAATCCAAGACGAAAAACATGATAAATTTAAACACTTCAAATGTATATTTTAAATTTATATGTAAAATGTATATGTATAAAATAGGATTTTCCATTTAAAAAAAATATATTTCTTTTTATTAAGTTACTATGTAAAAACATAGTTAATAACTTAGTTAATTCAACAGTTAAACTAGCAGCATAATTATTAAGTTTCCCTTAAATTAATTTATTTTTTCGTCACGTAACCGAATTACTTTTTCCAGCCAGTTTTACATTATTTCTGGTCCAATATGAATGAAGTTTGTTTTTTAAAACGTTGTTTACGAGTATATTTATGAATATATAGAGTGTTTCTAAAATGGTGGGTTGGCTATACTTTTTCGGATTCTACTTATAAAACTAAATAAAAAATATCCTTAGGAAAAATGGCGATTTCTCCTACGTCCTCCCACCGTCCAACATTTTGTTATTCTTATATAAAAATTTATATCTCAAGTTCGGATGGAGGAATCACATTAATATTTAATAAACGTCTTGGTAATAAAGTTGTAAAATTAACAAAAAAATCAGGAATTAAATACCTTCGCAAATTACAAAATGGCGGCCATGTTTATTTCTCAATCTGTTATATCTCCGTAAATATTAGTTTTATCAAAATTTATATTGCTAAAATATTAAGTCCATTATTTTTAACAAAATGACACTTTACTTTTTAAAATCGGTTGACAAATTGCCGTGTTATGACAGAAAATTGATGTAATTTTGTGTCCGTTTTCATGTTCTCCACTTTACTTTCAATTCGATTAATTGTTAATTCTAGTATTATAAATTAATATCAAATTAAGTTGAATTTATTTTTTTTCCGAATTTATTTAGAAGTACAAAACTTAAGGATAAGTTACAAAATTAGAAAAAATTTACTAAGAAAAAAAATGATCAGTAAGTTTCTAGGGAAACCAGAAAAAATATAGTGCATAACAGAAAGAAAAAGAATGACAGTGGAAATGGAATACATAATAATAAAAGAAAAAATGTTAGAGCAATTTCTCATATGAGAGATACTAATAATTCTGAAGTAAAAGAAGAACTAACGTAAATTAAAACTCTTCCAAACTTTTTCAGAGAATAATCTATAAATTTTATCCAAGTTTGTTATGAACAACTAGGGTACACTGAAATATGTTCATACATTCATTCCAACGGTAAATTATATGCATAAAATTAAAAAAAAAAAGAAAGAACTACTTGTAAATAATTATTTCCATCGGTTAAATGATGAGGGTAACTATATAGTATGGTGCAAGATCATTTCATAAAGTTTCACATCATACATTTTATACATAAGGTAATAGGGTTACGCTATATTAAAATTAGTATGAAAGGTGTTCTGCAGCCTCTGAGACGTGTTTTTGCATAACAGATTTCCGTCGTTGTTTTTATAGCAGGTAGAAAAACTGAACATCCCATCTCACTCTTCTATTCTTGTGTACTCGTTTTTGAATAAACTTTTGTTTCGTTTCCCTCCTTTCTTTTGAATGATTCTAAGATAATGTTTTTTTTATTCTTTATTTTTGTTTAAATGAGATTGCGTTACTACGATGTTATTTGTTCCCATGGATTACAAAAAAGGATCACCCATCTCATCTTGCACTCTTTTACATTTCCTGTATATAATTAATGGAAATTATTTACGTAATAATATATTACTGCATTAAACATTTTAATGAATAATGTTTATAAATTGTTTAAAATTATAAAATAAGTAATATATAAACATTTATTTTGTTAAAATACGATTTTTTGTTTTATAAATTATTCTAAGGATAAATTTAAATATTGTAATATTATTAAAATTTATCATTATAGATTAGACTCCATTATTAAATTCGCTTGTCTAAAACATCAATGTCTTGTCTAACTTAAACGGATTAAAAAAAAACTCTTAATAATAAATGTCAACAGTTTTTGATTAAAAAATAATTATTATTAAAAAATTGGATTTCATCTTTTTATATTTCTATATAAACTTCTTTTATTGGTTGTTGATTATTTCAATAAAACAGTATCTCTTAATTATTTTTAATTATTCAAAAAACTTCTGCAGTTCGAAGTAAGAAGACCAAATTTTAATATTTCCGACGTCTTCGCAGCTTGGCAGTAAGAAACGCACTGATTTTCACAGTATAACGCACTACATACGTTATATTAACTAGTAGATACCACAAACAAGCATCAAAGTTTCAACTCGCTCACCTCGTGACTCACTACATAAGCGCGTAGAATTAATACACCACACTACACATACACAGTCAACATAACCTCACTTTTTTTTCAACATTAAACGTAACTAAAGAACGACTCAACCAATCTTCATCAAATTTTCACATGCACATATTCAAATACACTACAATAGCCTGTTTAAATTTCAGTGAAATTGATTAATTAGTTTAGGAGATTTTCGAATCGCAAAAATTTATACATAGGCCTTTATATATATATATATATATATACATTTATACTTAAGAGAATGTCCTGACTGACTGACTGACTCATAATCAACCTAAAGCCAAAATTATTATAAGTAGAGACTTGAAATTTTCAGGGTACCTTATCATTAAGTAGACGTGCACTAAGAAAGGATTTTAAGGGGTTCGAATGAATGATTTTAAGGGGTCAGGCATAGCATTTTTCACACACCCTACAAATCATTCATCTCATCCTCTGTACAGTAATGCTTAACTGCGGCCCCGGAGGTTAAAAAAAAAGGGGGAAAAAAGAAAAAAAGGGGTTCAAATGAATAATCGATAGTATTTTCAGTATCGATTTATTTGTGTCGAAAATATTTGTTTTAAGATCAATCGATATTGAATGAATGGATTACGGTAGTAAAATTTATTAATAATTTAATTTTTTAATTTAATTTAAATTTATTATTAATGTTGTTGTTATTTATTTGTTTATAAACATTCAAGAAAAAGTCTTGTGGTTTTTTGACGGACATCATCATGTAACCATGTTCTTCCTTCTGGCTCTTATTTGTTGGTGTTGCTTCTTCCTACCGATCGTTTATAAAGATTTAAAATAGAAGAAGTCATATGATTTTTTTATGAGTCAACAGGTTGGTGTAGTGTTTCAAAATGCGAATAAACATGTCAGTTGAAAAGATAACTGTCAACGACACGTTAATAATCCAAACAACTAAACCTATCAAAGAGATGGTGCATGCCTGTTCCGGGCACCACAATTTTATGAGGCATGCTCCAGAATCAGCAACCCTTCAGGTTTATTTTGGCGTCAGAATGAAAGACATCTAATGTAGTTTACAAAGAAGTTCTAAGATAATTTTATTTTTATACGTATATTTCATCAATATTTTCTTATTAAAAAAAAGAGAAATCCAGTTGTAAATAAGGAAACCATTAAATGTAATAAAGATAAAAATTTTCCTGTGACAAAATATAAACAATAAAAATTTATTGAACTGAAATGGTAACAATCTGGATGTGAAAATTGTGACTATTTTTAATAGGAAATTAATATTTTGCCTGAAAACATTCCCTTTTTGCATGTGAAAAAGAAGCAAAACTACAGTAATATGTGAATTCACATATTTAAATGAAAGCTTACAGTGTATGTGTAAAATGTATAAACTGGGTTGTATATAAAAATAAAGTAAGTATCGTTTATAGTGACATCGAATAAAATGAGATATCGGATATAGTGATCAAAAAGATGTCTCTTGGTATGCTGTTAATACAAAAATACAGTTTATAATTACATCCGTTGTAGGGACGTACAAGGGTTATTTTTTTCAAGGTCTGATCGGTCACGAAATTAAAACCCCAGTGAAAATAAAAAATTGTTTATTTGTAACAAGTACGTGCTTACATAGTGAGTTACATAAGGTTAGAGTAATTCTTATGATTATCAGGCACAGAATTCCAACCAATCGTATTCTTTGTTTTTAACCAATCATAAGGTGAGTAATTTTTATCATTATCTGGCACAAAATTCCAACCAATCGTATTCATTATTTTTTAACCAATCATAAGGTGAAAGTAATTAATTTTGTAATACACGACATATTAATAACAAAGCTTTCAATTCACATCACATAATTATCTTTACATGTCATACAGTGTTTTTCAGTTACACATTGTAAAGAAAAGTGGAAGAATCTGCGGTCAGTTTTTGTCTGGAAGTGGAAACTTCCTCCATGTGGTGAAGACAGAAAATCAAGAAAACTAAATTATTTACATGAATATATGCAGTTCATAATTTCATACATAAAACCTTCAGCCCCTCTGACCGGTTGATGTGACAAACCAATCCAATGAAAACACCGAATCACAAAAAAATGAAGCTGAGGATCTTTAAATGCGTTTAAAATAAACATCTTTGGTAAATACATTGAAAAGAAAACCAATATTGAATGAAATGGATAAAGCCTTTCTTGGCTACTTTCAGCATATACAATCCGTTAATGACGGTTGTCCTCGAAAATACTTCTTACTAAGTCTTCTGTCCTAAGTTAATGAACTAACTAAAGCACAATTTAACATTTTTAAAAGATGAGCACTGACATTGTTAGATGAAATGAACGTGTTATTCTCCCCTATCATAGATACCTTTCATCTCTTTCCTGTGCATCAAACAATTCATCGGCATTCTTTCCTCAAACTCCTATGCCACCTTTAGATTACGATGGTAACAGTGCTCATTTGCCTCATTTGTAATAACAGTTAAAATTGTATGTTTTATAATGCTTTCATTTTGTACATACATGATGTTACATATAAGAGAAGTAATTAATTAAAAAATTATTGATTTTCAAAATCGTTTAGTTTTATTAAAGTATACTACTTACCTCGATGTTTATTAGCAGTCTTTCCTTAATAGGAATACAGGTTCTATAATGTGTATCTCTTTTAGTAATTATAGGTCCTACTAGCTCAGTTTGAAACTTTCTTTTGGTATTCGATAAAACGACTTGAATTTGTTTTCATTATAGGACAGTTCCTACGCGCGCACAAAAGCTCCTCTTACGTTGTTTTCTCTTTTTCCTGTACAAATAATAATAAGCTACAATTACATCTTCGTCGCTTGACATTTTAGAAATTAAAAACTGTCATGTGATAAATTTAGCAAAGCGAAATAACGTTCCGGTCGCGTATCCTTGGTATGCGAACATGCTCGACGCAGTCGATTTTTCGCTTTCAATATTTCACATTCCAATTGCTTCAAGGTGTCGAAGTGGTAGCATCGCATTGGTGGGAGATCGGCCTTAGTTTTCTCGAAAATTTCCTGTGCACTATCCTGTGCGTTTGTTATATTGTACACTGTTTTCTCATATCTATCATCCAAAGATTTCAACTTTATCCGTAGATCTATAACAACGACAAAGTCCGTTCCATCTTTTCAGTATCTTTTTATGCTTCATCTGTTTTAAATAACCCAGCCGGCCTTTTTTCTAGAATTTTACGTAACATCTACATTATCTCCGCTTCCATTTAACTCTTCCGTATTTATATTCATCTTGCTTGTTTTTAATAAAATAATTCTTCATAAAGGTTTTCTTTCAGATATTCTGAGATAGAAGTCATCGTCCTGATCTACATGTATATCCAGGTCTTAAATATCATGTTAAAACTTTAAAAATATAAAATAAAGAAATATATATATATATATATTTCCTTTTATAATGCATTTATATCAGCACTGACGCACTGTTGTTTATGCACGTTATTTTTCATTTTTGTCAAGAGTTTCATAGGTATATAAATACTATTCAGTGGCAGGGTGAAGGGTGGCAGGGTGTTCTCATTATTATATAGTCGTATACTATTTAAAAAACAAAATTACACGTTACCCGAGTAAAAGCATCAATCTCATATTTATAGAATATAATTAACGTTTTCAAATATTTGGGATAGTCGTGTTAACGTTAAACGAAACAAAATAGTTATTATCATTCCAATTCGCGCAAATATCAAATAAATATTCTAAAATCGTAAATTACAATGATGTCTTTTTTCGGTTTATAGTGATTTCAATGGTTATGAAAAATGTGGTCAGCAGTTTATAGCCCTCCTCCAAAACGGCTCGTTTAAAAATTTTGAAAATATTCATATTATACTAATTAATTCGTTTCTTTCTTCCAAACGAAAACAGAATTTATTACTCGTATACACCAACTCTCATACTTAATTACAGAAGCAATCGGCACTTTCTTATTTTTAATTCATTAAAAAAATTTTTATTGCTTTCTTTTTGCTTAATCTACATTTTGATGTTGAGATTACAAGAAGTTTTCAACGCTTTTACTTCTTGTTATATATTTTCTTTATTCCAGTTCACTTGTTGACTAATTAATACTTTCTTGATTCCTTCCTTCGATTTTCTTCTAGACCAACTCTTGGCTTCATTCCTTTCTATTTTGCTTCGAAGAACAATTTAGGAGGTCTTGGTTCGTCCATCCTTATAAGGACCAAATCAACGAATTTCCTACTCTTTTTCTAACTTTTTCTATCTTAAGGGTCTGTATTTATAGCCTGGTTTCTTATTTAGCCATGCTATGTTTTGTTTTTTTATTAGCAGAAAATATGGTGGTATCAAAAGGTACCACGATATCATTGCGTACTACGGTGCCTCTTGTTAATATTTCAGGATTTGTAGCCATGTATGTAACACTCACGGAGTATTATAATATATAAACAGCTTTACAATTTTTTTTTTTTGTGTAATTTCCCTATTCTCATTGAAACTTTTTCTGATTAAATATTAAATAGGTGTCCGATGTACCAATTTCACTATTTAACTTTCCATCCATCTTTCTATTTTTTTTCTTTTTGCTGTTTGGCCTCCGGTAATTACTTTTCAGAGTAATCCTTCAGAGGATGAATGAAGATCACATGCGAGTGTAAATGAAGTGTAGTCTTTTACAGTCTCATTTCGACCATTCCTGAGATGTGTGGTTAATTGAAACCGAACCAACAAAAAACACTGGTATCCACGATCTAGTATTCATATCCGTATAAAAATAATTGACTTTACTAGGACTTAAACGCCGTAACTCTCGACTTCCAAATCAGCTGATTTGGGAAGACACGTTCACCACTAGACCAACCCAATAGGTTATCTTTCTATCTTGCTTTATCGTTATTGCAAACTAGAGGAACTCATTGTTTCATCGATAATCCGATATCATCTTTCTGTTTTAATTTCGGAATGTTCTGCTGATTAACATGTTTTTTTGTTTTCTCAATATTTATGTTAATTCTTATTTTACATACGAGGGGCACTCGAATGGTTATCTGCCTAGAGGTGTTGCGAGTTACGAATTGAGATGTGCTTGATACTTATATATAGTTCATAATACGTATTATACTTAAAATATTTATATTCATTTTTTGTTATTTGTTATTTAATGTTTTTTTTTTAATTATTATTTATGTTGTTTGTTATTTAAATATTTATTAAAATAAATTCTGTAAATGACAAGCGATTAAGAAGCTTTTCGTATTGATTAGTAGGTTTTTAAAAGCTCTGAGTCTGTGAAGGCTCGGATGGAAAAAAGAGCAGATTTTTTTTTTGGGAACCCGCAAGTAACTATGATGATGACTGATGCTTGTAAGTGATAAGAACAGGAGTTCTATTATCTATTTCTGACATCATCTTTTAAACATAGCAACATAATAAGCAAAAGCATCACTCCAAAACATTCAATAAATATGTTTAAAATTCAAGTATCGCGTGGGCGAGGCCGCGATGGGTAACCTGCTAGTATATATATATATATATATATATATATATATATATATATATATATATAAAGGAAACCCCAATTTAAGTGAATTTTTTCATTCTCTCTTTTCAGTCTATTTTTCGTTTCAGTATTATTTACTTCCCAGTAGTTGATTTTGAAGTTAATTAAAAATTTATATCTATATTTTTCAATTTCAAATACTGCTACTATTCCTTTTAATAATGAATAATTGTAATTACTACATACATTTCTGCTTTATCTTATTTTAAAGTAACATATCAAGTTTTATGATTTAAAAAAAATGAAATAGACGTTACTTAAAAAATGGACAATAGTCAGTTTTGATAATACGCTTAAATGGATGAGAAAATATTGATAATTAGGAAATTTAGGACATATTTCTAACTTTTTTGTTTGTATATTTTGAGATAGGTTTGAAGTCTCTCTTCCATTATGTTTAAAGATCAATAAAGTCTACTTTTCCAAATTTTTTCTGAGTTTGAAAAAGAAATTCAAACATTAAATAACATTGAAAGAAAACTGCTGAAGGAATATATTTTTGGGAAATGACTTCTTTTCTTTTTTTTAGTATTAATTAAAATAAAGACCAAATGAAATGTAACAATTTATATTAGGAAAACGAGATATTTTTTCTATTATTAAACTAAAACGCTAAATAAGAATACAAGTAATTGTAATGTTTATTTACTTCTTTACATGATTGATGGAACTTCAATCTTTAATTTAAATATTTACTTTTCTACAAATTTTTTATTACACATTAAAACGTTTAAGATAAACTCTATAAAAAAGAAAAGAAATTAATTAAGGACTTTACTATGAAACAATTGGGCAAAATAAATTTTAAAGATCTGAGGAAAAATATTACTGATTTATAAAAATAATTGAGATGAAATTAATTCAATCATCAGTTAATGATTCAAAGATTCAGTAGTAAAAAAAGTAAATGTTGTCTTCTAATAGCAGTATTTATAAAAGAGCATTCAAACTTTTAAAAGCAGCTTTTATCAATATAGTATTCAAAATAAGCTTCTCGGAAAATATTAAAAATGTAAATTTTATTAAATCCTCTCAACATATAGAAAATTTACACAAATAACCTTATTAAAGGCAGACTTTCTTTCAAGCTATAATTATTTACAGCATGCTTAATTATAAATATTTATTATATAATTTAATAATATAATAACTTAATTCTGCTAGGAACAGCAGGAAGACTTAAAGGAAAATAAATCGAACATTACCAAAAATAAATCCACCAAAATGATTTAGGCTTATTGGATATAAATATAATTGATTCTAATCCGCAGGACTTAAAATCCCTAGGGATAAATGTTGATCCAAGTCGTAGTAAATTTTCCTACATAATTAGTTGTCAACACTATTAGTACATTATTTTCTGTTTTGCATCTTGCCTGGTTGGTTAAGCTGTAATGTTTTAAAAAGTATACATAGAGATGCGTTCGCAATATCTTCTCATACGCATTGTTATCATGGAGTCACTCTTCTCACATAAAAAATAGCATTTAATTCCAAAAAAGGGCTTTTGCAAAAGAATTTCATGAGGATTAATACTATAAATTTGAATAATGTAGTACCTTGACTCTATAGTGTTTATATTTTGTTTTTAATAACTTTGCGTATACTTTGTTTATACTTTTAGCGTTAATATGTTTTATTCAAAAGTAAAAAATGTGCCTAAGAAAAATATAACCTTAATTAGGCGAAATCTCGAGATATTGAGGGTGACCTTACTTCACAGCTTCACCCCCTTGACCTTTTAAGATGAAAATTTAATGGCATCAATGCCCCACATATAGAAGTAATCTGACCAAGTTTGATCAAAATCGGTCCAACAGTTCTGAAGATATAAGGTGATTTAGAGGCCAATTCCGAACACACGTACATATGAATATTAACATCCGTAAAATTTCCATACGGTTTTTTGGGTTCCTTAGGTGTCGGAACGTCAAAATCTGGTGATTCGACTACAATTCGCACAAAAACTTTGTAAAAAGCTTTTTTGTAGATAATGTTATCTACAACTGTGAGCCGGTGAAATCCGCATACACCCAAATTGGGCCGATTACAATACGTTCCTTTCTAGAGCTATAGCGTCAACGGGAAAGTAAAACAATTGAAAATAATATTTTTAATCTTACTTAAATTATGGGTTGGAATAAGAAAAACATTGTCCCTATGAATAAACCGTTAGAAAAAAACCTGCGTTTTAGTAAAAATTAAGAAATGAATGCAGAAAAATAATTACAAAAAAAGCCACATTTTCTAAAAAATGGTTCCAAAACTACTTTTATATGAAGTTTCTTCTTTATTTTTACCACTAGAACATGTCTTGACAGATTTTTATATTCTTCGTGAATCATTCTATACATAAATTTAACTTATACATAAATGCGAAAGTTTGACTCTTTCTTTGTTTGTTTGCAGCAGAATCACACGAGAACCGATCGACCGATTGCTTTCAAATTTTCAGAATAGATTTGTGTAGAGAAGTTTTAAAGTCACAGATCGAGGCAATAGCCCTCTTGGGAGGTAAGATATTAAGGATATTCATTAAAGAAACAAAAATTAATCCATTTACTTCATTATATTTCTGTCACAACAGCAACAGAAATAGAAATATATGTATATATATATATAATATATGTATGATAAATATATATATATGTGTAGAGAGAGAGAAAGAGAGAGAGAGTGAAAGAGAGAGAAATTTCTTTCACTATTTTCCATTTGATTACACCTTCAGACAGCAAGTCAAAAAAGGTACACCCAAAAGTACGTTCATTGTTGCTAATATTAAAATTGAGTTTTGCTTCTTACGTAAAATTGTACACATCTGTATTATAACAGTGCTTTTTAGTTTTTTAAATTTTTTTACGATTTACGAGTTTTTCGTTGATACTACTTAATTAAATAATTGCACAAAATATTACAAGCTATACGAACAAATATCTGACCGTACTTTAATTTTAGTTAAAAATAATATCTATCGATAACGATTAACAAATACATTTGCGTGTGTGATAAAGGGTGTTTGTGTAATGAAATAAAATCACAAATCGGTTTTTCTTACTGTCTTGAATTCATGAAAAATAAATTATTAATCGAATCAGTCAATAAAAATTGCTTATAAAATACTTATTTTTCATTTATAATTGGTAAAGAATAATGACCCAATTTCAATTATACCTTATAAATAAATATTGTATCTGAAGTAGTTAAATATATGTAATACAGTATTTACCTTTCCCTAACGTTAATTATGTAGATATACAACTTCATAATAATGATATTCCATAACATAAAGTTACGTAATATTCAATCATTAGCCTATAAAGCCTATCTCTTTTATTGTAATAAACTTAAATCCAGTGTATTACGTTATCATATGATAAGCAACTAAAATAAATTAATCAATAATATATATATATATATACATATTGTAATAATTACAATAAATAAACAAGTAATTAAATAAATTAAATTACAATTAGTATTACCGTACATAAATAAATAAATGACTGATATTAAAATGTGGTATTATAATTAAAATTTATGTTTAAGATACGAGTTAAGATAAAAATGAAAGTAGGGTGGTACATGTTATTTATACTCTTTTACATCGAGTAACAAACAATGTTTTTTATAATAAATGAGCCAACAATTCAGGTGATTTTAATGATGTAATAATTGTTTTATTTGTATATTCATATAAAAACTTTTACAGCAAATTGGCAATCTCTTTAATAGAATTTAATTTGACCTTATAATGAATCTTTTTCATCCTTACACCTTCAAAACGAATATTATTTCAGTTCACACAGACTTAAAGTCAGGATTTTATACGAGTAATTTCCATCACGATGTAATATAATCACAGTTGTGGTCATCTTAGTAATAAATTTTAACTTCGGGTTATTCAACGTTTCATCAGGATAGATAACCAGCGATCTCGAAAATTAATTAAAATCGCCGTGTCTGAGAAAAACATGATATTGAAATAATGTTAATTGCATATATTTAGTGCCTAGCCGTGACAAGTAGTTCTACCCTTTTGAAACCACTTAATATTTTTTCCATATTTCTTCTCTATTTTAGGAGAGAAAACTTTGAAGGTATCTCTGACGTGACGTTAACAGTACATTCAGAAGATGTTGTTTCATAGCATACGCTGATTTTTTTAATTCGTAATGGTTCTTAATGAATTACTTTGATTGTTACGTAATACCGGAATTTTAGTTAATTTATACACTCACATAAGTAGAAATCTGAGAATGAATGACGACTGAAAAAATCGTTGGAGGTTTCGTAACACTGTTACTTTTACGGCGTCTATGTTTTCATGTATTATATTACTTTGTTTACAAAATGACTCTTGTTCAATTGCGATCCAGTTTCTTTAAAATAAAGCGTCCAGATTTCAATGATATAACCTAACAGTACGCTCCGATAGATATCGAAGTGGCATCAAAACAATCGTTTTCCAGCCGTAAAGTTATCATAATTTTTATAGAAACCTTAAATCGCCAGCAGGTTGCATTTGAAGGATTTAATCGCAAAAGGAGAGCGTGGTTTCCGATACTCCATCAAAACTCAGTGCTAACAGACCTGTGCAGTAAAGGATTTTTAGACTTATCTGAATCTACTGTTACTTAATAATACCAAAAAAATGTATCCCTATAATCGCTCGTTTCAGCGATGGATCCATTAATTTAATGGATTAATAAATAAACCCAAACGATATTCTCTGTTTACATCAGTTTGACAAGAGCCGTGGCATTTTACGCCACGCCTCTTGTAAAACTCCTCTGTCCTCTATGAGATGGAACGCCGCATTATTCCTGTAGCCCTGCAGGCCGTAGTACGTGACTACTTGTCGGATCGCACGGCTCTATTTAAGGATGCACACCTAGTTGTGGAAATGTCCAACACCAGGGGAAGCCCGCAGGGCTCCGTTCACGGTCCCATGCTGTGGTACCTGGTATTCGACGGATTTTTGGGAGTGACATTTCCGGAAGGGGTCACTCCCAAATGCTTTCGCCAACGGCTGTCACCTGTTATTTCGTGGTAATTCACGACCGCAGCTAGATGACCGAGCACAAGCGTCTTTGTCAACCACAGAAAGCTGGATGGACATTCAAAATTTAAGGATTTCTGTGACCAAGACGAAGTTTATGCTTCTTAAGGGTGCAGAAAAATTATCATACAGTCGTAACCCCCGTATTAAGTATAAAGGCTGTGTAATCAGCCGAGTGAGAGTACATAAGTACCTAGGTGTTTTGCTTGATGAAAAGTTGCTGTTTAGCAACCACGTTAGGATAGTAGCGTCAGACGCCGTCTCTGTGATGCACAAGCTTAGAAAAATTACTCGAAAAGATAGGGACTCTCGGCCCTACGGCCCGAGAGTCCGTAATCTTGGCTGCAGGGCCCGGGAACGGCATAGCAGGGCTCGGTGTCCCTGGCCTTAGAGATTAGAGGCTGAGGCAAAATGAAAATAAGGAAAACAACCGTAACCGGTGAGCCGACCTGCCATACCGGACGTACTGCCGGTAGGAGAGCAGGCTCATTACAGTCGCAAGGACACTCCCCTGGGCTGAGTAATACTTGATTGTTGAGCCTGCCCAGGGAAGTAGAAAACAAAAACAACTAAAAAAAAAGATTTGGTTGCAGAGATCAATGTTTCGAAAATCGTATTTCATGAAATTTGTTACCAAACTT
Organism: Lycorma delicatula; assembly: GCF_047948215.1. NCBI lineage: Eukaryota > Metazoa > Arthropoda > Insecta > Hemiptera > Fulgoridae > Lycorma > Lycorma delicatula. The sequence continues at coordinate 96,562,044 of NC_134460.1, forward strand.
AAAGGAAGGAAATTGTCATACATAGATCATATTATGAGAGAAAAAGACAATAGTTACGTATAATTAATTATTCAAGGCAAAATAGTGAAGAAAAGGAGTGTAGATAGAAGAAGTACATCGGGACTTCAGAACTTGAAGGAGTGATTTAATTGCTCATCAAGAGATTTTTTGGAGCCCCGGCGGGTATCAAATTCCAATTAATCATACTAATTACCAATGTTCAAAAAAAATGACACCTTAAGAGGAAGAGACAAAATTTGTCTGGAACAATCTGTAAATTTTGATAATAAGAAAAAATTGATTACAATATACAGAACATTTTTACTTTCCTGGTCATACTGTAGAGCTATGCTGCAAGAAGGAAAGTATAATAATCAGTCAAAAATAAGGTATGGGTTTTTTTGCGTTTCTCGACCTAGGGACCCCCAAAAAAGTGGGGGTAATATTCGTACGTACGTATGTTGGCGTGCTTGAAACTTAAGAACATTTGACTGGATAAACTGATTTAGATGAAATTTGATAAAACGAATCGTGTAACATCGTTCTTTGCTCATTAAAGTCAATTGGTTTGCTTGGAATTTCTCCCGCCACCACCCCATTCAGTCGCCGTAAAGCATAAGACCGAATGTTTTTCCACAAACGGCAACTGAGCCTCTAATAATTAGCGACCAGTATCCTAACATAGCTCCTCTACCTGACAGCGTGAGCGAACTAAGCATGGCTCCATACACCACCAGCTTACGGGTTCCAACCGCTCACTTGTCATATATTTGCTAAAATGGGTAGGCGCACCCCGTCATCTACTAAAAATATATGTGACATCATTAAATAAAATTTAATTCGTCTAGGCAGCAATTCGCTGTCGCTGAATGCCAGCAAGTACCTGTCCACCATTTTATAGCGCTTGGAGCCACAATAATTGGCTGGTCAATTATTATCGTGGTCAGCCACGATCAGGGTTAGCTTCCCACGGCAATGCGGTAAGAGTCTTTCCCTTAAGTAAACTACGGATACCGGTTAAACAAAGCAACCGCATCTAGGAACTGCCACACCGTCCGACAATGAGGCTCTCACCAAATTGACTTGCCGCTTGTGAGTAGCCTATTTTCTCTGTTGCCTCTAAATTTCAGGGTGGCCCGTCTCTGGCCCTTCCAAGAGCAGGGTAGTCAAACATCAGGTGTTCATTTGAGTGGACCTCCCCGCAGACGCAAAGCTCATCAGCTGCCAGGCGTAACCGAAACAGATATTGATTCAAGATAACGTGATTAGTGAGCACCCGAGCAACCGTTGCCCTTAAAATCGAGCTCGAAGCATACCATCTTCCCAGATCCTGTATAAACTTATATGAAGACTTAAACTTATATCCTTTAGTCTTGGTGTCTCATTCCAGCTGCCATGCTTCCATCGCGAAGCTCTGCAGCATCTTCCGCAGGCGGGAGATGGGCAACTGATCGAAATTTAGATCCGGTGCATTGTGATCACCGTTCCGCTCTGGAACTGGCCCGGTTCGAAACCGCATCTCAAATACCTCGGCCTCCGGTCTCTTCGAAATCTCCACATGGCTTCTCGAATTTTCACCACTAAATCGATTGGAAGAGTCTTTCCCAATACGGTGGTACCCCTCGCAGGAGGCTGTTCTAAAAACACCAGTGCATACAATTAAGGCTCTGCGCTGGGCACTTCTTAAATTTTGAATAAGCGCTCGATTTCTTTTCAACCTATGCGCCTAAACGGACGCCGCGTATGAAGTCATACTTTCGAAGACACCTCGATACACCATGTACAAATGACGGCTCTAGAGTCCGTAATCTTTTCGAGTAATCCTTCTAAGCTTTTGCATCAGAGACGGCGTCCGCCGCTACTTGCCTAATGCGGTTGCTAAATAGTAACTTTTCATCAAACAAAACACCTAGGTACTTATGAACTCTAACTCGGCTGATTAAATAGCCTTTATATTTAATATGGGGGTTACGACTGTACGATAATTTGTTTGAGAAGCATAAACGTCGTGTTGGGCACAGAAGTCTTTAAATTTTGCATGTCCATCCAGCCCTCTGCGGTTGACAAGGCCGTCTGCGCCCTGCCTTCTTGTTGTGATCGTGAATTACCATTAACTAAAAGGAGACAGTCATCGACGAAAGCCTGGGCCGTGACCTCTTCTGGAAATGTCAACCCCAAAAATCCGTCGAATAACAGCTTCCACAGCAGGGTCTCGAGAACGGAACCCTGCGGGTTTCCCCTGGTGACGATTTTTCCACAACTTGGTGCGCATCCTTAAACAAAGCCGAATGGTTAAACAAATAGTCACGTACCACGCCTGCAGGGTTACGGAAACACTGCGACATTGCAACTCATATAGGTTGCCACTCACAGAACTCCAATACAAGGAAGGAAATGCTGCCTCTGTCTATAAAAATGTCCAAAAAAAATATTTACCGTCGGCCCATTGAAGGTAAATCAGAATTTATTAATAAAATGCACGCATCGGGAGTTAACAATTAATTATTTCTCCTGCTTTTTTATTAATTTAAAAGTGTGTTGCCGTGCAACAGAATTACTTTATATTTGAAGTTTTTAGTTTGCCTAATTCATTATATTTTTTGTTACTTACCGTTATAAGAAGAATTTTTAAGCGGTTAAAATAATAATGTCGAAAATAACTAATTTTTTTGAATGTTTAACAAAACCTGTGAGAATTTTTAGTACTAGTAATCGAAATGGATCAATTGAAATATTTAAAGGAATATGGCTAGAAACTGAAGGGGATATGTTTACTGCAATTCAAGAAGTATTTCAGAGAGACACCATTATAAAGATGTTAAATACCGAAATTACTGAATTAAATCGCACTCAGCAATCAAGTAATTATATTATAAAACATTTAAATGAAAAAAATCGTCGGTTCCAAGAAGAAGTAAAAATATTAAAATCTGAATTATGCGAATCCAATGAAAAATACATTCTGCAGGAAAAGGTCATAAAAAATATGAGATACGAGTTGACTACCAGTTACAACAAATTAGCCGAGGTAGGGGAAGTAATTAGCAACTATAAATCTGAAATTACAGATTTGAACGATGAAATAATTTCAAATAGAAAAAGACTCGAAGAATTAAGAGCAATCGAAAAAGATTATAAAACTCTTCTGGAATCTCACAAAGATTGTGATGTGGTGAGGGCTAAACTAGAACATTTCAACGAATTATACGAAAAGCAAGCGTACACTATGGCATTTTTAAGAGGTGAAAATGAAATTCTGAAACATGATTTACATATACAATGTATAGATTCTATTAGAGCAAATAACAAAACGAAGATACATTATGAAGAACAACTAGCTGCAATTCAGCAGGAAATGGCAATATCTTTTGCAAAACAAGATTACCTGGATATCAAGTATGAATATGAATTACATAGCCAGTTAGCAAAAGTAAAAGAAGATTATTTAGGTGCTTATGATGAACTTAAAAAATGCCTCAGAAATAATAAAGAAGCTTATACAAAACATTTAAAAAAGTGTCAGTTAAATCATGCTAAACTTGAACAGCAGAAAAAAGATGTTGAAGACAAAATCCAGACGATTAACGATAATTTTCAAATTTGTGAAAATGCATTTCTGAAATTGAAAAGTAAGTTAAAAAATATAGAAAATATTAGTAAAGTCCAGACATCACCGGGAACAAACTCAGATAACAGCGAAAAATCGTACTCTGTTAGACCTATTCCATCACATTATGAATGTGATGAAGCCTCACTACTCGAAGTCGAGCCACATAATTTGTTGCCATGCCTACCAGAATTTGTTGATACGACCCAAATAACTGTAGACAATTGCTCATCAGCTGGAGTCGGGAAAATATTCCCGAGTAACAACGTGATCAAAGAGGTGTTAGATGATAATTTAGTTGAATCAAAGGAAGATAAATGTAATATGAAAACCTCTGTAAAAAACAAAATAATGAATATTCCTGATAACTTACAGAATACAGAACAAACAAGAAATGATAAGTTTTTTGCAACGTGTGTTTCTCAGAATCAGTGTTTATTGGAACCGATGAAGATTAGCAGTTCTCTTGTCCATGATGACAAGAACGAAAAAGATAATATCTCCTAAAGTTTCGCCTTTAAAATATTATATATAATTTAAAATTAACAGTGGAATTGTGACTTATAATATAAAAATCACCGTTATCATCTTCAATATATTTATCTTTGAACAGTTGGAGTACTACAAATTTGTTATTGTGTGCTATGAACATGTATATAACTCCATGGTTATATGAAAATATACGTAGTACTAGATCCATATCTATTATTACGTATAATTTTATACCATGACATGACTAAAATTTATTGTGATAGATTTCTACAAGACGTTTTTAACTATTTCAGATTTTACTTGTTTAAAGTATATAGATTTTTGTGTTTGGTGAACATGTACATAACTATTTTAAGGACTATATAATTTAAATTACAATGGAAAATTTGTACCAAAATCAAGAAATATGTTTATTAAGTTCTATTATAATTTCTTGATGGTGAATTAAATTGTTTCGTTTGATATTTAATTGTAATGTCTTTTTTTTCGAGTATTATTTTAATATTCTAATTGCTAAATGATAATTTTTATTCAACATCTTTTATGATCATTATTTAATTACAATGTTTCTTACAAATATTAAAATTAAAATAAAACATTACTCTTTTTTGGGCAGTTGTGTAAAACACAATTCCGAGTGATAATGAATAATGATGGAATTCTTATGCTTCTTAAATTATTGTATAATTTAATTGTAATGATTACTTGCGAGAAGGATTTAATTTTTAATTAATTTTGAAAAATTAAAACATTTGTTTACTACAGATCACTAAAGTGGATTGGGAAAAAACTTTCTACAGAGGTTTGAAGGTCTATTAATTAAACAAAATATAGATGCAAAAAAATTCCTATTAACTCCTTTTCTGAAGCAAAATATATAAAGTTATTTTTTTGGGAAGGGGATGAATATTAAAAAGACGTGCACACTACATGACTTCCTTGTAACGCCTATTAAATTACATTTAAACATTTTTTTTTTTTAATGAAAAAGACAGTTTTATTTCATCAATAACTTCTGTTTTTTTTTTTTTTTTTTTGTTTTTTTTTACTGAATTATTCATCGTAAATTTTTTTTACAATGAGAAGTTAATAATTATTAAATCAATATATTTAAATTAAAAATAAAAGGAGATGAAGTCCGATTCGAACCGATGTGACTTCCCCTTGTAATATCCAAATATTTCATTAATTAAAATTTTATTTGGCTATAACTCTAGTACCAATGAAAGTAAGTGACACTAATGATATATCGTTGAAAGGCTCTAAATGAGGACACCAATATCCAAAATCAACATTTTTTAGATTTTGAGTTTTTTTTTGATAATTTTGGTCCAGTCGATTGTAAAAAAAGGGAAGCTGTACAACTAAACGTTACAACAGTCCTAAATACAAAATTTCAAAATTCTACGACTAATTGTTTTTTAGTTATGCGGGATACATACGTACAGACGTCACGCCGAAACTAGTCAAAATGGATTCAGGGATGGTCAAAATGGATATTTCCGTTGAAATCTGTAAACCGAAATTTTTCGCGATCACAATACTTCCTTTGCATCGTACAAGGAAGTAAAAAGGAAAATTTAGCAAATTTTTTTAACTCGAATAGATCTATTTTTCGGTATGAGACAATTATTTTTGTATTGTATCAATTTTGAAGATAATTGAAAAAAAATTAAACTGCTACTATTTTGGTTAGAGTAGTTATAGGCTGATTTTATCGTCAAAATTTTTGTTTTTTCATTCCATTTAAAATAAGTGTCACAATATACCCTTTTCATTTAAAATTTTTGAGCTTCTTCCCAAAGGAAGTTTAGGAGTATGGTGATCTCATCCAGTAAATAGGTCGTATCGTGGTGGGAGTATTTGTTAAATTATATTTTTCTATGTTTAACTCTTGAAGTAATTGCCATAATTTAACACCCGGTACATATATATGTATTTGTGTGTATGTGTATTCGTGTACGTACGCGCGCGCGCATTTATGTTAGAACATCTTGAAAATTTTAGGCCAATATAACATAAAAATTAGAAAATAAGTATAAATATGGGCAGTAAATTTAATGAAGTGACAGGTAGTAAAAGTAAATGGTAGTATACTGTATTCCTGAGTGTTATAAGATGAATTTCCATTTTAAAAATAATAGTTATAGTTGGTTACCCGTCCTCAGTACGGGTAAAAAAGTATTTTGGACAGTTCTCAGCGTTACCCGATATATACTATGAGGAGGAGACTGTACTTTGTTTCTCATTTTCTTTTTCCTTTGTTTTTTAGTCAAGTAACCAGAGGCAAGTGCAGTTTTGTCACATACACAGTAACAGTAGCAAGTAGCAGTGGCTGTGTTGGTTGAACAGCCGCGCCATGCACTGAAAAAATTGATATCAATTTTTTAGAAAATTTAATATTAAATACTGCTAGTGGCCTCCAAATTCGATTTGACCCTATAGTAAAGTTGAATATCGGCTAGAAATATAATTCGGGTTTTACCACAAACCATAAAAACGGCCACCAATATGAAGCGGTGAAGCATTCAGAGTCGGCAATAGTTTTATGTTCTTTCCGAGTGTAAAAATTATGTTCAACTCAATCGATTTAAAAGTTTGCGTGAAAGAGTAACAGACTCAGGAGACATCACTAGATTTTTATATATGATATATGATGACTATGACTATGACGGTCATGTACATATATATATATATTGGTTATTATAATCAGTATTACGTATATAATCAGTATTACGCTCTAACCAGCTGATTTTCGTATTCGAAGATTCTAAGGTTCAAATCCTAGTAAAATTTAGTTGTTTTTACACAGATTTGGATATTAGGTACTGGATTATACTACCAGTGTACTTTGGTGGTTCAGGTTCAATTAACCTCCGTACGGCTCACAACTCCTGGGGAATAACTCGGCTCTATCCACACTATAAAAGCTGACTTCGGACTAGGTCAGTCTCTACCCATCCTTCGAAGACTCATTGTGATTGTTACAAATGTATGACTAATTTAATAATGATATATATATACATATATATATATATATATGTTTTGTCTTCATTCATTTGACTGGTTTGATGCAACTCTCCAAGATTCCCTATCTAGTGCTAGTCGTTTCATTTTAGTATATCTCTTACATCCTACATCCCTAACAATTTGTTTTATATATTCAAAACGTTGCCTGCCTGCACAATTTTTTCCTTCTACCTGTCCCTCCAATATTAAAGCGACTATTCCAGGATGCCTTAATATGTGGCCTCTAAGTCTGTCTCCAGTCTGCCTATAAGTCTATTTCCAAATGTTTCTTTCTTCATCAATTTGCCGCAACACCTCTTCATTTGTCAGTTTATTCCCCCATCTGATTTTTACATACTCCTGTATTACCAAAATTTTTTTCCTATATTTCAAAAGCTTCCAATCCTTTCTTCTCAGGTACTCCGATCGTCCAAGTTTCACTTCCATATAAAGCTACGCTCCGAACATATATGCTTTCAAAAATGTTTTCCTGATGTTTAAGTTAATTTTACATATAAACAAATTATATTTCTGACTGAAGACTCATTTCGCCAGTACTATTCGGCATTTTATATCGCTCCTGCTTCGTCCATCTATAGTAATTCTACTTCCCAAATAACAAAATTCTTCTACCTCCATAATCTTTTCTCTTCCTATTTTTACAATCAGTGGTTCATCTTCGTTATTTCTACTACATTTCATTACTTTCGCTAATATATATATATTAATTATTAATGTAATATATTATTAATTATTATATATATTGTATATAAATTATAAGATCAAGGTTATAATATATGATAATTGAAGTAAGGCTTTTTATTTATATAAATTAACCAGAGAATAATTAAATAATTAAACCTAACCGAGGTACTTCACCAAGGCGGCAATTATTTTGGTCCTAGAAATATTATGGTTTTAGGAATGGTCGGCCTGAATCTGAACAAGACTACATCACATTTACACGTTATTTATATAACATTCTCTTCTCATTGGGCCGCTGGGTATATACAGTATACCCAGTGGCCCAATGAGAATATTATATATATATATATATATAATATGTGTGTGTGTGTGTGTGTGTGTGTGTGTGTGTGTGTGTGTAATATATTACATAATGTGTTTTTTAAAATATAGTTAATAATAATAGTTGTTGTAACTACTCTGAAAGTTGTTTCAAATAATTAAAAATTAAATCTTTACAGTTAGTAACAGTAGATTATTTATATTTATTAAATTTAGTACAAATTTAGCAGTTTTTTTTAAATTTAATTATACGAGTCGTGCTTTCTTTATTATTTAATTAGAGAATAAATGGAAAAAGAGATTGTGATAAGTATATTGCGTCAGTACCGGTGATATACAACAGTTTTAAGAGATTGATTAGCTAGTAATTTTAAACAGCAAATGGTATTTACTGTTATGCTTTTTTTAACAGTTCTTTTTTCTTTCTTTAACAGATATTGTAAAATAATTTTTTGTTTAATCACCACATCTTACCCGTCGTAATAAAGATTACTTTTAATTATTACCTACTTTTCTTATTCAGCTTATTAAAAAAAAAAAAGCAAAAAAAAACAGTTTGTTTTCATATTTAAACTAAACTTTTATTTCAGAAGTTATTTCACTTTTATTAGTTATTAGTTTAAAAATTGGCCGCTATTCATTGGAAACTGATGGCCTAACTACCCCACATTGGGCAAGGAAAAAAAGAAAAGTGTTGTTCATTTCCTTGTTAATATGAAACATTTATTTAATCACGTTCACGTTATTATAAAACCGGTTTTAAGTAAATACTTATTTTTTTAAAAGGCCATTTATTCAATTTTTTTTAAATAGATTTCGGATTCAAAATAAAATTAAAAGACGTATTAGAAAAATGATTACGGAATAAAATAAGGTTTCCCAATTTTATTAAATTAGAATTATTAATAATTATATTTATTTTCTAAATTATTTTTTTTTTATTAAAATAAGTTTGTTTTACTGTTATTATGAAGGAAATTATTACGCTTCATATTAATCAGAAAAGATTCTCTCGACTAATACTTGGATGTAATTCTATGAAAAAACTGAGAAAACATAATTGTTACGAAAAGTAGAAGAAAGAAGGAAATAAATCACTTAATGTCTATAATTCATATAAGTTTCCTTTTTGTTTTATGCTTTTATTTATGTCATTTTAAGATCTGACCCAAATTACATAGGCACTAATTTTAGTTTTTGTTTTCTTTACTTAATTAGTTTGCTTGAAATTGTTACCAAAAACGTTATTTTACGTAAACTAATAACAGAAGTTAACTTTATGAACAAAGCCACCGTTGTTAATATCTCAGTGAAGTTTTATTTAAAGTGTTTTGTTCTTTATATTGTACTCGTATTTATTTATGCATAGTCATATGTATGTATTTGTATTTGACAAATATTAATTATAAAATATATATAGAAGGAATTGTTTTAAAACGTAGCATAATTTAATAAATATTCGTAAAAAGGGAATGAATAAACAATTCAACAGAGTTTTGTTATTTTAATATTGTATACATATTCTGTTAATATCGTACCAAACGTTATTTTTCTACTATGTCAATATTTTTAATTAATTTATTCCCTATCAACAAATAAACATATGTGTTGTAAAAAGCTGTTTAATAATTTAGACAGTAATTTGTTTTTTTTTATCAGAAAATTTATAGAAATTGATATAATTAGCATAAGAAAATAATTTTATTAACATTTTAAATTTGTTATTATTAGTTGAAAAGGTTTGAAAACGTTTTCCGAAAAAGAATTAGTGTAAATATTCTAAATAATTGTCACAATTAAGAATATTTATATTTTTTTTTTTTTTTACTTTATATTTCTTTTTTTTTGTCTTAACGATTATCACAACGTTTTCTGTGCTTAGCAGAAGGGATTTAGTGGATTTTTCTTTACCAGAGCTTCTTCCTAATCCCAATACTAGAGGTATTATTAGATTCATAAAATATGATTTCTTTTTTAATCTCCGGGGACCACCGTTTGGTTCAGAGGATGAGATGAATGATTTGTAGCGTGTGTGAAAAAATACCTTGCCTGACCGAGATTCGAACCCGCGATTTCTGGATGGAAGGCCAAGACACTACCAGTCGCGCCACAGAGGCCTGCTCTATGATATATTGATCAGACTCTCATTTATTAAAAAGAAATTTTATAATTTGTTTTTAATAACTTTTAACTTATATAAAAAATTAAAATTTAACTTTAATAATAAATATATTTCTAATAGTTTATTTTTTCTTTTTTAAATTAAAATATAAAAACAACTCAAAATCCTTAAATTTAATAATATCTTTATTTTGAGTCTTCAAAAATGATGTGCAATCATTATTAAATAAAAACGCCAATAATAATTTGCCCAAACGTTTGGTATACTTATCCAGAGCTAGTTTCAGGTCAGCAGACGTCTACAAACCATTAAGGGAAATGGCAAACCCATTTAAAAAATAATACCCATCCTATGTAGATTTATTAAGAAAAGATTCCAGTTTGTAAGAAAATTTCCCACCTACTTCAGCGAATTAGATAATCACACTGTTGTATATTTTCACGCCTGTCCTATCAAAATGCAGTTCATCTTCAGATCTTCTAGTGACAACTTCAATCTGTTAATCATTGTAAATTGATATTATTATTGAGAAAGCAATTTTGATTACTCCTGCTTGTTCTCTAATGTTTTATAAGCGTCACAGTCATAGGAATAATAGTGCAGACAACAAATAGGAACAATGTATCCTTTATCTGGGAAACAATGCATTTATTATACACTCTGTCTTCATTCAAAAGGAACTGCTTAATAACAAATAGCAAATAATTAAACAAATGACATAAATTTCCTGCGCTTTCTTAAAATCAACATTAATTAATCAGTTGTAATTAAATAAACAACTCTATTTTATGTTATTGTTGAAACTAGTTTCAAAGAGCACTCTACAATCAGTTTGTAAACATTTTTAGCAAATATGTTAAATGCTTTATTTTCTACGTTGAAAACACCCGTTAGTATGTTATTAGAGCTAAACAAATTTAACTAATTAAATCCGAAGATTGTTTTATCTAATTAAGTAGACAATAAAATTTTACTTATAAATCTTTTATTAAAAACAATAATTTTAAAATATCAATTAAGATTTTGATCGTTTTTTTTTTAAACAAATTATACGGATTTCAAAATAAGGAACATAATAAATATAGGAAGTACGAAAGAAATATATAAAATTATTATTACAAAATGTGATCGTTCATCAGTTTTTAATAAGGAAATTATTTCATCAGTTGGATTAAACCTATTATCAATTAAAAATCTTTTTTATTGATCTTATAATTGATTTTTTTTTATAATCTTCAACTCTATTTGGAAGTATTTCTTATTAATTTAAATCCCATAAACAAAAAACGTCTCTTGTATAAATAAAGAAATGTAATTATGTTGTTCAATTTAATACTGCTTGTATATTTTTATTATCATTACGTAATATTTCATTAATTTTGAAGGTTAAAGATTGTTTATATAGAACGATTTCTTATATACGTATGTATAACATACAGATATTAAGTGACCAATAAAAATTCATATTTTAGAAAACCTATGTAACAAATACGAGGTGTGTGAGAAAAGTAATGAGATTGATTACACTACGAGCGATCTGGCAACGCTGTGTCTACCGGTCTATGCTAGACCGGTTTGTTCATCCCTTCCACATGCTCAGTACGAGTTTCAACTCCGTTCAGCCAGCACATTGTTTTTGACAACGCCATCAGTGAAGTTGTGTTTTTGTTGTGTGTTACGAAAATGGAGCACTGGAATTTAGAGCGACGTTGTGCGATCAAGTTTTGTGTTAAACTAGGGGAATCCGCGAGTGTAACCTTTGAGTTGAAGCAGGCCTAGGGGAACATTGCTTATCAAGAGCACATGTTTTCCGCTGGCACAAATCATTTTTGGACGGCCGAGAACACGTTGAAGATCAACCTCGCTCAGGGAGATCTTCAACTTCAAAATCTGACGAAAACGTTGAGCGTGTGAGGGTTCTTGTGAAATCAGACCGTCGTTTAACAATAAGGATGATGAGTGAACAATTAAATTTAAACACTTTCACCGTACATCAAATTTTGACAGACGATTTGGACATGCAAAAGGTTTGTGCAAAATTGGTGGCGAACAACGGAACAGAAGGACAATCGAAGAAACGTGTGCGTTGATTTGACAAAGCGAATAGTGGAACATCCCTCATCTCCTAGACCGAAAAAATGTCGAATGAGCAAATCAAAGATCAAAACCATGCTGATTTGCTTTTTTGACAGTAGGGGTATCGTGCATAAAGAATTTGTTCTTCCACGACAAACTGTCAACCAATTGTTTTACAAAGGTGTCCTTGAAAGGTTCAGGAAAAGAGTGATTCGCGTGAGACCAGACATTGCAGACAAGTGGATGCTTCATCATGACAATATCCCGTGTCACAAGGCCATTTTCATCAGGGAATTTTGACCTCAAAACTCATTCCTACAGTTCCCCAACCCCCCTATTCACCTGATTTGAGTCCTTGTGACTTTTCCCTTTTCCCGAAATTGAAACGTGTCTTAAAAGAACGTCATTTTGGAACTCTGGAGAACATTCAAAAGACTGTGACCGACCAGTTAAAAGCCCTACCAGTTGAAGCCTTCCAGCGCTGCTACTAGGAGTGGAAACAACGACTCCGCCGGTGTATAGCTGCCCAAGGAAACTACTTTTAAGGGGATAATATTGTTGTTTGAAAAAATAAAAACTTTGTTAAGTAAAAAGGCAGTCTCATTACTTTTCTCACACACCTCGTACATTTAAAAGTATATTTTTAATTTTTTTTATCTCGGTGTTTAATTTGTCTGTTCCAAACAAACGGAACAATAAGTAAATATGAATACAAAAAAATGACATGCAGATGTAGGTCTCCATTGAAATCCCTCAAATAACTGTATACATATGTATACATATCTTAAACAGTATACTTTAATATATAATAAACATAGATCAGTAAATACAAAGATGAGTCCAAAGAACATTGATCAAAGTTCAAAGTTCAGAACATAAAAAGTAAAGAAAACATAGTCTTATCAATCACATTAAGAACTAATCAAAGAAACAGTGAAACAAATCAAAGAACCAACAAAAGTGGCGGAACGAAATGAAGAGTTTTGACGACGCACAACACTGTAGGTTAGCCGATTCAGCTCAAATCTCGGTGAACTTACAGATCTATTATACGCAATCGCTTTAAGCGCCTAATATGCTCGCTGTTATCGAGGAGGTTAACCGCGATCCAAGTTTATATGTTCGTTCAATTTCATTTTGTATTTTTTCCAAATCGTCGTATGTCCTTTCGAACGGTTGGCAATACCAGATAATCGTGTATTTCAGTGTTTTTTACAATCCACGGCGCTTCTATTATATTTCTCAATAATTTATTCTGGAATCACTGAAGTAGTACAGTGATTCCAAATATTACTCTCGCTTGTCGTGCCTCATAACTGGATTCCGTAGTTCCAAATCGGCTAACCCCTGCTTAACAACCAGCACATTTCCTTGAACTTAATGTTAAGTTGCGTCCTTTTCTCCTTGACATGAATACTCCATGTTAGACGGCGATCCAGTTAAAATTCTAAGTATCGCACGCTGTTAGCATGCAGGATGAAAACTCTATTAAGTTGAACTCGCGGGCAAACACCCCTGTTTTAAAAATATATATTTTAAAGAAATGCATTTTTTGATGAACTAAAAAAAAATGATAAAGCATGTCATAAAACAACTCATATCTAATATGTGACTTAATAAGGCAATGATAAATAGTTGTATTTAATCTAATAAATCTTATCACATACATAAATATATACATATATATCCGATGTTAAAATATTTGTAGACAGGAATGCTCAAAAATTGACGGTTAACATTTTCGTTTGGTTCATTATCGTTGATTTGTGTTCTTTCTTTATATTTATATATATATACTTTTAAAAATTCAATAGATATGTACTTTACCTTATTTTATATTTGATTACATTTTTGCTTAATATTCGTGAAGTAGATGTAATCTATCTGGCAGTTAGTAGTAAGCGAGTGTTTACCTGAACAGATGATTGATTATCATCTACATACATAATAGCACTACCCTAGATTAAACTGCTCTCAAATTCATTTATGTAAATGAAAAATAGAATGGGAACGAAGAATTAAACTTTGTGGGAAGCCTAGTTACAGTTTAAGAAACTCTGAAGTCAATGTCTCAATATCGTCTTTTATACTTAAAATTAATATAATATCACTCTATTGTTACGTAAGACTCAAATTATTCAAGTCTGGAATCAACTACCTGCAATTCCACCCAATCTCTTGCTCTTAATAGTAAAATTTAAAGTTGTATGCTTTTTTAGAATTTATAATAATAATCCAATCTCTGAATGTTCTAACCTCACAAAAATTCAAACTGGCTGGGTATTTGCATACAGAAAATAAATAATTTTTCTTAGATTGATGTAAAAAATGTCAGATGGTTTGCACTGCAGCATCTAAGATAATGTATAACTAAATATTTTTTTTTTTTTTTTTTTGAGAACGGAAAGGTTTCAGTAAGATTTCTAAAAATAAAATACATATTAAAACTGAAATCTTGAAAGAGAAAGTAATTTAATCCAAAAAAGATTTTTTAAATGCATATTTTTTAGTATGATACACCTAAAGGTAAACAGAAAATTTTACGAAAATTTTACCATTTTACAACGGGGCTTTTATAATTTTTAATACATTTATTTTACAATTTATTTTTAGTTTTAAGAAAAATATTTGAAAAAATTTTGCTTACTCATAAACCCCTTTTATTTTTTTATTAATACATGCACAACAAACACCTTAAGTAAAAAAATTATATAATAATTTATATAATAAAAAATTATATATTAAGTGATTAATTTATAATAAAAATATATAGGAAATATCCTATAATATGAAAAACCATTTTTTAAATTGGAAAGAGATGACTCTTTAAAAAAATTTTAAACATTTTTAATTACTGGTAAAAAAATACCAATAAACCTACAGAATTTTTATTTTATCACTAAACTTTATTACATCATCTTTTGTTGAAGATGGTACAGTTTTATATCTTCTGTAAATAGTACTGTAATTTTTTTTTGTTTTTACAGTATTTTTTATTTGTTGTTCCTTAAAAGTTATTTAATTGTACTCGTATAAATATTTAAAAAAGTTACAAAATTTTTCCCAATTTCTATATTTTTATTTTTTTTTATTTTTTATTTCAATATTTTTGGCATTCAATACTAGACCTATATTAACTTTTCTTGTTAATTTAGATTCACAACCACTTTTTTTATATATGTCAACAATGATATATAATTTACACCTACTCTTAATTTTTTTTTATACCTTTACAGTTTTAAGTTATCATAAAAAATGATAGATGATTTAAAAGGAAATAAATAAAATAACTCAAAAGTTTACTTAGAATTAGAAGAGAATGAAGATCCATTTAGTGCGAGGGACCTGCCTCAGGACAAATAACCTTATGACGATAAAACTTACTCTTAACTTTCTATATTTCAGTCAGTAATGACAGCTCTTAATATTAAAGCTAACGGTTTCACGCAATTGAATTTATAATTAATCTAGTTATTCCTATTCTATTTTTAATTTTTTAAAGCCTTAATCTTTTCAAAATGTGCATCATCATCATGATATATATAATTATGTACAAAAATTGTAATTATTCCATATGAGTTGTATATTATAATAATAATACCAGTTCTCAACGCTAATAAGGAAATTTAAATATTTTTCTTTATTATCAAATTCCTCTGTATGTTTTATTCAATATATTCCGGATTGGACTTGTTTGATAAGTTGTAAAGCCCATTATATAGTAAATATAACATAACTGATAGCTTATCATTTTATAAGGTAGGAAATCTTTCAGAAAATTATTTTGTATAATTAATTTTAAATTAATTAATTATAATATTAAAAATTATTATTCTATAATGTATTTATTTTTAAATATAAAAATTTATTTCTATTTTTAAATTAATATCAATATCAAACTTACCAAAAAATATAATTTATTTATTTTACTAAGATATTCCTTCTAACATCATATCTAAATTAAGATAACTTATTTAACTGATGTAAATTGATATACATCTAAAATATAAATAAGTAAACAACATAAAATACCAGTTAGGTTAGTATCCTTTTTAGAACAGAATGATTTAACAATAAAAAAAATATTTACTTTTATTATGAAAATTTAAACCACTAATATCATTATCCAACTGCTAATGAACAATATTTGTTTTTAATAAACTATGCATAGAAGGTTTTCATGTTATATAACATATGATTCTATTCAACGTTTAGAAGAAAATATAACGGTTTACAAAAATAATATGTAATTAATATATCATTGTACATTATTATGAATTTAAACAAAATCCGTGATTGTTTGTTAGATATTGAAAAACAGATCTTGAATTATTTGCTGTTTTCTAGCAAAAAAAAAAAATAATAAAAGTTGGATTAATTAAAAATGTTTATTTAAGTTTTAATTTAGCTGATGTAAAGTTTGACAGAATATTATTATGTTACAGATTGAGTACGTAATGAACTAGTTAAGACTAAATGGTAAAAAGAAAGGTTCGTTGCAGGTATCAAGTGGAGATAGGTATAAAAAGGAATTTAAGATTTCTTAATTTTGTTGTAGTTTAAAAATTATAAAATAGTAACTGTAAAACAACTAATGATGCAGGATGTAACACAGATAGTTAAATAATATAATACAGAATAGAAAGGAATGGAGAAATACATCAAACTAGAAATGCAACAAACGATGACAAAAACAACAATTATGCAAAACTTTATTTAATTCATATATTAAATATAAAATAATTATCAACATTAAGAATTTTTCCATTCACCTTAAAAAAACAATTAGGAAATTTGTAACAATATTGGGACAACCAAATCCACCGATGATGTATTTGGTGATTTTTTTTTACCGTTGTTTATGGAAATTACTTTTAAATATTAATATTACTTTAAAAATATTAATTTACAATTCTATAATTAATCCAGCCTACTTTTTCGGCATATATATTCTTTAAAATTTGTATATAATATATGTTTGTTTTGTGAAATTATTGAAAATATGATGTACCAAGAATATCAAAAGACTAATTAACAGTTAACATTAATTTTCAATTTAAAAAATTCAAAAGAGCAAAAATTGAAAATAGTTTTTAGTTAACCGATACAGTATTTTAAATGATTTTATATAATCATATATATATTCTATGTAAAAATAAATAACTTTTGAAAAGTAAAACAAAAAAATAATTAAAAAAGAAAAAACAGTTTAACAAATTATAAGGGTTTGTAATTAATGTATTTTTAAATTTATAGCCGTTGAATTTAAAATAACAAAATAATAATAAACTAAAACAGTTCATTAATTCAGATAAAAAATATAAAATAAATTTAAAAAACCTGAACGAATAGTTTTTTCATAAAAAATAATTTTTTTTCAGGATAATCATATTTCAGTTTCATATTATTTATTTTCAAGAAGAATCATGGTTTTAACGCTGACGGAAAACAATTTTTCTACAATTAATTTTTATTTCTTTTTTAAATCTATTTTAAGTCTTTACATAAATAATTTTTTAGTCATGAGGATAAATGTATAAGTATTTGTGTGAGTATTTGATATTATTACAGTGTTATCGTACATAAGGAGTCACTTCCCAAACCATCTATCTATCCTTTTTCCGATAATGCGGGTTTCTGTTCTCTGTACATACTTCTCAAGCTCTTATGTTGTATACAGCTGCCATTCCTTCTTTATATCGATCTTTTTCAACTCTCTTATATCCGCCATTATGTCTCCCCTACTTTTCTTCCCTTTTCCCCTATTTTTCTTCGTTTCGTCTTTTTTCTCTGCAGCAACTCTCCTTCCTACTTGTATGTCCCTCCTTTTTTTTTTCTTTATTTCTACGGTAGATGCTGTATACTAAAAGTATAAGGGGACATGCTGAAGACTAATGACGTCTGGTACTTATATTCCAACCATACCGAATCAATGAATGACTTGTTATATGCAAAAATAAAGCCATTATTCCAAAAAGCATTATCTTCTTTTCTTTCTCTCTCTTTTTCTCTGTCTGTCTCCTTTTAGTTTTTTCTGCTTTCTTTCCTTTCATCGTTCTTTCTCTCAATCTCTCTTTATACTTATTAGGAATTCAGATATATACTAACTTAATATATAGTTGCATAAAAAAAAAATATATATATATTAACCCCGAAGCTACGACAGTAGGTTGTATTCTATCCTTATTTCTTCTTACTGATGTTGATGAATACATTGCGTCATAAAACACTGTGAAACTTTAAACCATTTTAAACTTTATTGTAATCTTATATATATATATATACACACAAAGACTCCATTCCGTCATTGAAAAATCAACCCTTAGTTAAATCATCCCTTACTTCCAATTAGTTGTAAGAAGAAGAAATAGTCTGTTTGGGAATAAAGCAAAATAAAATAATAAGATAATAAAAGAAAAAATGAAGAAGGGACATAAGGTTGAATAATATAACAATAAAAGTCTAACTGTTTTTGTTATTATCGTACAATAATTATTGTGATATAACAAAAGCTTTCCCTTATCATTGTTATAACCATTGACTTAAAATATTTTAGCTCTTTAGGGAGATAATAAATTAAGTTGTTAAAGGTAATTATGGTTACAATAGTAATAACCTTGAAAAAATTAATAGTATAAAAAAAATTATATATATATATATATGTGTGTACATCAGGAGGAAATGGAAATAATTTGGGAATTATTTCTAGAGATTGAAATAAGGAAAAACGTTCACACAAACATATCCGAAAACGATTTGTTATCGAGTTATGGCTAGCGAAAAATTTACCCGGATTTCAATTCCCCCGGTGAAATGTGGTGTTACTGAAATTTTAAGGCTTGTATAAGGGTTAAACTTGATGGTTTCTTATGTTTATTGATTTATAAAATCAAATAAAACATCTCCCAGAACTGTTTCTCCAATATTTTTCATGATATCTCAGTTTCATGATAAAATAGAATAATTCGATAAGGAAAAACACGTTTTTTTTATGTGTGAAGTCAATAACTTTATAAAATGACAAATAAGTGCGTAAATTTTATTTTCAAAACTTATGGAGAACATAATTCTGAGAAAATTGATGTAATAATGTCTACGAAAAACAAAAAGAAATCAGTTTTTTTATTAAAAGCAAAATAGAACAAGACTTAGAAAAATGTTATGAATTTGTAAAAATGAAAACAGCTATTTTTAGTACTATAATTTAGAGCTTTGAGAAATTAAAACACTTTTAATTTACTTTAAAGTATATACAGTTGTATTAATTTGCAAAAAAAAATGTATGAAAATTTCACCATTGACATTGATGGATTTTTCTACTATAACAAGGTTTTCCTTAGATTTTCTGTTGCCAATCTAATGATATCTTCGGGTTCCTTGATGAAGGCAGCATCATTGAAAATCCGAGTGATCAGTCTACCACGTAAATCTACATTTTCCTGTATACCTTGCATTTCATCCATCCCCACAAACAATAAAGTTAGAGTGTAAGTTTCGGTGATCTTGGTGTCCAATTTCCGGTCCTCTACATCCAATTTATCTAACATCTAAGCATTGTCTTACTTCCTTTGTGAATGTGCCCATCAAGTAGATAGTACATTCCGATTCATTTCGCCAATGAGAAATTTTCAAGCGCTGTAAGAAATTCATTGTTTAAAAAAATTTTCGGATAATTTCAAACCCGTGACACGTTGATCTAGTATGAAAAAGGCTATTAATTGATTCGATCATGTCACACCAGAAATTCGCCGAAAATCATTACTGGAAATTTGATTCGACTACAGCAGTGGGTCTTCTTCAGACCACTGATCTGAATTCCATATGTGTTTATGCTATTACGGGTAAAATTAACTTCGACCGAAAATAGTATGAACAGAATTAGGTGAAGTTTATTGTTAACCAATCGACAAAACTGCAGCCTTCTGGCACGGTCACCAATGTGGAGGTGTTGAACTTTCTCAACATGATACGGACGCAGTCCGTAAGTAATGTCCTCCATACCGTACTTTGTGGAAGTTGAGTCTCTTCTTCTTCAGGGATTAGGTTGTCTAGACCTGTTCCGGTACTCATCGTTTCCTCGGTCTTCATACAAATTGATAAGCTAAGGTAGCTCTGGTATCCTCTCTCGCGTCATCCTACTCAAGTGGTTGCACCCTTTGTCTATTTTGTTCTATTCTGTCGTATAAAGGTTGCATTGAAAGCTCTGTTCGTATATTCTTCCGTGTGAATCCATATACACTACGAAAATCCTCATCTCCGCCGCTTGAAATCTGTTATCCGGTTTGTAATGTGTGCCCACGATTCGCAACCGTATAAAAATTGCGTATAAATCTCTCTATTGTGTTATAAAATTAATTAATCTCTATTGTGTATCTTTCCGTGTTTTATTTTTCAGATGCCTGTATATTCCCACGTATTTGCTGAAATTTTTTAAGTTTTTCCAATGCATTATTATCGAACTCCTATGTCACATCACTGCCATATATTTAAAATGCTTGACTTGCTCAATCACCATTCCTTCAATCGCTATCTTTGTACGTCTTGGAAAATCCCCTTTAAAGGCAGAAGTTTTAGTTTTTATCGATGATATCCTTAAATTATATTGCATTCTAATGTTTTCCAACAAAATACCGCTTTCTGCAATTTGTCTTCACTTTTCTATATCAGAACTTTATCATCAGCTTACATTAAAGAGTTTATCCAAGTGTCCGCTGAGAGCTGTATACCAGAGTCCACCCACAATTTCCATGTATGCAATATGTCATCATGTGTATTAAATAACGTCAGCGATGTACTGCCTCCCTGTCGAACACCCTTATTTATTGGGATGGGCTCCGTTAGAGCACCATCCACGTTAACCACAATTACTGCTTCCTCATACAAACTTTCAAGACTTGAATTAAATATACTGGGAACCTCTAGCTTTGAGGACATCTTTAGACTACTTTAGACTGTGTCCGTTCCCAGGGAATTTTTTTATGCTTCCAGTACATATTAAAAAGGTGTAGTAAACTTAAATGCAGCGAAACACAGTGAAATTTTTCAGCGGAATGTTGAGTCGTGTAGAATTTTTTTGCGTGCTCGTTATATGACTAAGCGGTACCATCTGAAGAATATTTTTCTTTTCACCATTTACCGGTTGACTTTCAGGTGAAACTTGAGCGCTGGTAAGTGGTACACTTACCAGCAGTGTAAGTGGTACACTGAGCGCTGGTACAGCGCTCAGTGTTCTCACGAAGGTTATTAAAAATTCTACAAAATACTTTAAGGTGTAAATTTATTGCACTAAAAACAGCCGTTTTTAATTTTTATAAATTTATAGCATTGTGTTGTTAAATTTTGTTCTGTTTGGTTTTTAACAATAAAAGTTGTTTTTTGTTTGTTTTTTTTCATAGAATTTAGTATATCAGTTTTCTTAGAATTGAATTCTCTAAAATTTTTAATAATAAAATTTACACATTTATTAGTTATTTAATACAGTTTTATTTCAATCCCAAAAATAATGTTTTTTATCGTCATCGAATTTTTTTGTTTTACGTTGGAAATCATGAAAACTACAGGAGATACAATTCTGTTTGACCTGTTTTATACCACTAAATCAAACATAAGAGACAATCAACTTTAACCCTTATTTCTTTACTCCTTAAAAATCTCAGTATGACCTAGTTTCATCGGGGGAACTGAACTTCGGGCGAATTATTTCTGTAGCCGTAACTCTATAACAAAGCGTTTTCGCACATATGTTTGTTTATATGAATGTTTTTGGTTCATAAATTAATAAATCCTAAAAAATTAATAAAAAAACCGTGATTGGGAAATAACATAAGACCATACTTTATTTTCATCGTTATTTTTGAACTGATGTATTAAATTATTTCAGAAGCTTACAAAGAAGTTTGTACATGGAATATGAAAATGGAAATTTGTAGCGTATGATAAATGTCATGCTTGACCCGGATTCGAGCAAGGAATCTCTAGATTAATGGTCGAGACCGTACCACTCCACCAGGGAAATGGATTAATTATACTTCTAACTCATTGGCAAACATATAGTGTTACTGGAGTAGTATTTCAATGCTTTTAAAAATTCTCTATTGATTTTTTATTGTTCAAACTTATCATTCGAAAGTTTTTTTATTGTACAGTTTATAATTTATTGTTTGAATTATCCCGGTGAATTAAAACAGTTTATATATATTGTTTCATAGTTGAAAAATATATATTAATTGTTGATTTAAACTATCAGTCCCAGTTTTTTTTTTAATACTTGTACCGCTTATTAAGTACGTGAAGTAATCAGGGTTGCTTTCTGTGAGAGTAATGATACTAAATACTCAGTACCTCTCGTAAAAAGAATAAAAATATAACTTGCTACGCTGATATGCAGTCTTATTTGGGACCCAAGAATGCAAAGAGAATTGTTTTACTCCTCGCTTTCCGGAGTAAGACTGTCATGGGATTTGTTATTCTAAAGGATGATTGTCATTTTTTGAAATGACTTGCGACTTATTTCTGATCATCTACTACTGTTAGATTGTAGAACAATTACTCATTATATTGTTAGAATTATTGATCAGCTACTAACATGTTTATTATTTTTTAACAGAATATTTAACGATTTTATTTCGAATTTAAAACTAACACTGAATTTAAATTAATCAAATTTAACTTCATAAAAAGGTTATAAGCTGTATTTCGAACTTTTTTCTTTTAAGTTTAAAAACATTTCTTAAACTTTAAAAATTACTTGTAAATACATTGATTGTTAAGATCAAAAAAATAAATATGTCTGAACTTAACTTATTTCATAATAACGTTGATTTGATATAGACGAATGAAAGCCATTTTAAAAAATATAACAGAAGTGAAAAAGCTCTTTAATATTCATTGTAAGAATAGTATAATTTAGATTAAAGACATGCACGCGCGCTCACAAACACATACATATATTTAAAGATATATGTGATGTGTATGTTGTAGGATGAGATGTGTATTCTAATTTATGTTGTGTAAGGACATTGTGTCGGACGAGTCAACGAGAAATACGCCGATGCTGACCGCAGCATCATAAATTGTACTATTAACACGGCATATAAAACTGTCCGAACTAATGCCTGTACCCTGATCCCCCCTCCACCAATAACCCTAGTTCCTATCCCCGGTTGGCGCCCTCAAAACCAATTTACATTTTACGTCCAACTTGAATCTAACTAAATTGTCAATTTGGTTAATTCTGTCGCTTTGCCCCTATTTTGACTACCAGACTAACACATCAAGTAGGCTATCATTCGAAATGAATATACTGACTGACCTCTTTTAACATTTAAACTGTAATGTTGACCCTCCTTCCTACTCTAATGACCTAAAGATTCCGTTTTATTTATTCGGGTCATTTACTTAAACTAAACAATTGACTTTTTAATCCTTTATGTTTTTTTGATATTTTTCTTTATTCACTTTTCATTCAAGATTATTCTTTACCTAATGGTTCTCAGAATTTAATACTGTCTTTCATTCTTTAATAAATATTAATAATTTAAACAGTTATCTGTTATAAGTATATCCCATTAATTTATTTTAAGAAGATTTAAATTAAAAATTAAGAATATTGCTTAATTAATCCTCGAATAGAAAATTACTATTAAAAACAAACAGAATAAATTAAAAGAACGATTTATATGTTATAACAAAACAATCAAGTTATTTATTAATGAAACCCTTAAAAATACTAGCTTTAAGTGAATAATGAAGTAAATAAGTATTAATTATCATTAGCCATTTTTTTATATTCACAAAAGACCAGATGTGCTGAAAATAGATCTTTTTTTAGAGATCACATATTGGTTAATTTACTTAAAATCTTATATTTGTTTTCTGGTCAATTACTTCATAACAAGCTATTAGATTGATTTCAACGTATTTTTTTTTTTTTTTAAAGAAAATAATAAAAATATTAAGCAACTTCCCAATTAGTATTATTATTTGTAAATTAGTGTTATATATTTCACGGTTCTAAGCAGAAACAATCATTTCAGATTTTTACATAGCTAACTATATATAAAACCAGGTTTGACTTTTTTTTTCAGTTACAGATTCTAAAATTCTTTCATATTTGTTTAATAATTATTTTATCAACTAATTAAAATTATTGAGATCTAATAACGTGATTCAACCAACTTTGTGTTTTGTATCACAACCTTTCTCTCACACATATATATATATATATACGTGTGTGTGTGTTATTTTGATAGTGTGTGAGGTAAGATAAGGCTTAATAGCTATCCTTAGTAAAGTCCTTACAAATAAATAAACCTTTTTCATGTTCTTCATAATTTTCAATTAATTTTATTCTTCAATGACCCCATCGTTACAATTTTTCCAACTGACAAATGGTGTAAAAATTTCTTTATGTTATTTTGATAAAAGAATTAAAGTTTTGGGCATAAATTAAATACTTATCTTATATTTAGTAGAATTAAAAAATTAAATTTCAGACAAGGCTTATTAACATGATTTTATTGAGAGATTTTGTTCTTAGAATTTACTTGAGCTGGAAAGACAGGGGATAGTACATGAAGGGTGAAGTAAATGTTGTGAAAGGCCCCTCTTATTAAAATTCATAATTCTCATTCCCTACTAAGTTGCTAACGTGTAGGCTATTTGGTTATTGGTTATGTAGCTTACAGTTTAATATTTTAATTAATAATGAATGGTTCACAATTAAAGTATTCTGAAATCACTTCATCAGTACTTTTATTATTATAAAGATTAGACTCAACAGTTGATCAGAATCTAATTTTAAGTTGAAAATATTCAGAAAACTAGACTAATAACTTACGGTACCCAGCAGTAGAACCATAATAAAATAGGTTATACTGAATTTCATCGTATGAATTTTTTTATGCCTGTATTTACGTAAAAGTTGTTAATATTAATCAATTTTTTTAATATTAAAGATTTGAATTCTGTGCGTTTATGGTAGGTAAATTTTAATCAATAAAACATGCATTAATTTATTTTAATCAGTAAATTCTCCGTATAAAGTATTCTGTCTCGATATATATTTTTATTGTACATATGTGTTGTTCACTATATTTTGAACGTCCTTCTATTGAAACATCCCTCAATTTTTTCCCGGTTAATTTCACCTAATTATTCCTCTGTATACGTTATAATCTATCATTTTAATACATCCTTATTGAAATGTCAATATAACATAAAAAATAAATAACTATCTGGTTATCGTTAACAAATTAATTTTAGGTATATTTTATAAAATCCTAAATTTTACTTCTCTTAATTGTCAAATAATGTAAAATGACGAAAATGCTGAAGATATTTTTTTATCATAAAGTAGGTTATTTTACGAGCCTATAATGATATCCATTCGTAAACTCCTGAGAAGTTTACGACACTCATCAAGGCTCGTGTCGTAACTTCACACTCGTGCATTAATGGCCATTATAGAGAGTTGCATACCGTATTTACTACGTATGAAAAAAAGATATGGGATTTGTTGATTTATATCGGTGATAGAATACATTTTTTACAAAGTTTTTTTTTTAATTATAAAAAATATAAATTAAACAATACATTTCTGTAGCAATAGGCTGTCATAAGATTTGCCTTTTCTTTAATATCGATCAATGATAAAGATATTTCTTCATCAGAATCCGACATAATTAACTAAAGGATAAGTGTAATACAAAAATTTATTTACCTATTGGTGTACTTCCAAATTAACCTCTGTTTGCTAACTACGTACTGAATTAGATTAAAATAAAGTAAAAAAACACAAGATACATTAAACAATGCTCTCTTCTGATTGGCCAGTAGTTGAAAAAAGTAAGCTTTTGATTGGTTAAGCACTTGTACCAATATTGAAAATATATTTCATAATGACTATCATTATATGATAGATTCTAGCCGCATAATTCAAAAGTTATAATTCAGCCGCAGAAAAAAAATTGTGTTTTATTCTCTATTATTTTATTAATTTATTTATCTCGCATTATGATTGAAAGAAATATTATTTTGTAAGTAGTTTGATTCTTTCTAAATGTGTTTTAAATAAAGATTTTTTTATACCAGTTTATACCAAATTATTTGTAATTTTACTAATAGATTTGTAGATTTTTAAACAAAATATTACACAGAAATTATAAAATTTTTAAATATTACAAATTTTAAATATTTTTTGTAAATATTTTACAAAATATTATAGTAAAAATACACATTCATAATTTTATGAAAAAGCTTAAATTTTTACAATAAGTAACCGTCAACTGCAATTTCATTATTGCTGTTGGTTTTTCTTTTTTTTTTCTTTAATATGTCATTTGACTGAATGGTTTGTTGCTATTTTCTATTCCTTTCAGTTCTGTTTTAATCTTTTAACCTTAATGCATTTATTACATACTACATCATCGATTTTCCGCTTTGTGTATTCCAAACTTTAACTCTCTCCAGTTTTTACATTTCTTGCGTCCATTCATTATTAAATTTGCGGCAGCTATATATACTGTACATATCCACAAACGTCCTCTAACAAAAATAGATTTTTTGCACTTCAGAGCATTAGAATAATAATTTTTTTTGCAGAATATTTACAATTTATTTAAATCTATTTTTTTTTTGTTAAATTTTTTTTAATCTCTTCTTAAGTCACAAAACTTAAAAAAGACCAGTTTTTTAACCGATCTATATACTTTCCCGTTATAACTATAGATGCTGTAGCAGCATAAATCGCTATAGGTCGGGAAAATAAAACCTCTATATTTGTGTAATAAGATGCTTAGTCTTGATTTTTTTTATATGACGTTATATATGTCATGTATCAAGTGAATGTTAATCCTGGAAAGATTTTTATGTTTTACAGAATCATTTTTTTTTTTTTTTACAAAAGATATGTATGCTTAAAATCTAAATGATAAAAAAAAATTAATATTTCTAATTTTAACTACAGATTTATATAAATACTTACTCTTATAGCTTCTTACTATTTTTTTCAGAACCTGAATTAGTTAATTAAAATACTCCAGTAGATTTTTATTGTTATTTTTCTAAAAATTTGAAAAACTTTTACGATTTAGTATGAAAAATTTAGTTAAAATATAAACCTAAATGACCATTTTATTTTAAAAAAATTATCGGTAGACAATAAGTTAAAAGTATGTATGAGAAAATAAGTAAAAGATTACATAATAAATGAAAAAAAGACGAAATAATGGAAAAAATAAAAACGTAATTATTGACAAATAAGCCCTGTAAAACAAGTATTATTTTATTTGTTATTTTTAGGACTAGAACGAAAAATACAGACTGCTGTTGTCGGTTTTGGTCTCCTCCGCAGTAGTAAACGTAAATTTAGGTAAGCATTTAACCATTGAAAGCTTGCCCTGTATTCCGATTATCTAAATCAGAGGTTTCAGTGGTTTAGATGTTTGTAAGCAAAATTTACACTTGGGATTGTCTAAATCGACAACGTTTGTATTTTTTAATGTTATTCTAAAAACATTTACTAAAAAGTACGTTTTATTTTTCTTATTCTTTCTTTTATCATTATTGATTTATTTCTCTTTTTATTTTATCCACTGGTAAAATTATTTAACAGTCCAGTGGCTAACTAATTTTTTATCTGAAGAAATAGTCATATATTATATCTATATACATATCTATATACATATATATATATATATAATATATATATATATAAAATATTTTTATAAACAGTTTTTGAGTATAATCTGGTTTTCAATTTATTTCAATAACCGTTTAGTACAGATATCTTTATTTGTATTAATTTTTATTTTTATTAATATAAATCAGTAAAATATCTTAACATAGTATAAAATTATTAATTTAACTACTGTTCTTTTAAGTGTTTTTTACCTTTCACAGCTACATATTGTAAGATTTACTTAAAAATCTTTACTACATATTCCATTTTCAATTAATTTTCTTCTTGGAATCTAATCTTTGATTATACCTAAAAGAGTGAAAATTAATTTTTTTCTATAATTTTATGTTTACTATTATCTGGCTACGTAAATTTATTACTTATTTCCAACATATTATATAATTAATTCTACTATTATTTTAATAATGAAAATATTATTACAAATATATATATATATATATATATATATATATATATATATATATATATATATTAAGAAAGTTATTTCTTAATAGCCTAAAATCAGTTAAAAATTAGTTATACTATTAGGAGATCTATCAGTTACAGAATTAAATCAAACAACTAGGCGTACCAATTACAACCTCTATAATTTGTAGAAAGTGTGTTTTTATGAATACTAATCAGTATTTAATTGATTTTTTTTAAAGAATTCTATACATAAAAAACTTTGTCTTTACATTCAAAAAACTTGATTTAAGAATAATATTAACAGTTCAAAATTATCTTACTTTAGTGAATATTTTGATAAAGAGCGTAAGAAATGAACTTTCTATGAAAGCACTAGTTTTATTTCACTGTAATTCTCTTCAACCGTCTATACGAAAGCATACAATAAAATTATAACCATTATAACCTCTCTCTTTGATTAAAAAATAATTATAATATGAAGTTATTTTACCCATCTGTTTTTTTTTACTATATGTATTTGTATGTGTGAGTGTGTTTTTTTTATCTCGCGCGTGTGCCTGCACGCCCGCAATTTAGTTTTTAAGAAGTTTCAAAGAGTACTTTTTTCATTCTAGCTTTGCACATTTTTAGTAAGATTACAAATTAAGGATTGCCATTATTATTATTATTATAATCGTAAAAGTCGTAGTAAAATCGTATAATAATAATTACATGATACTTAATGAATTCCGCATCAATAATAATAATAAAATTAATAACTCAATAATAATTCATTCCGTATTAATAATTGAATCACTATTTAAAGATAAAAAAAAATAATAATAATAATTAAAGCTATCAATAAGAAAATTTCTTTAATACAAGAGTATATCCGAATTCATTTCGTAGTTCACAAACATAAGCAATAAATAAATATATAATCAGTCAAAATAACCAAATAAATAAGAAAAAACACGTACACTGTTAGCTTAATAAATCCCGTTAGTAATTACTCAACACTTAACGAAATAGCAAAGGAGAAAGCAAAAACCATAATAATAAAATCGATGATAACTGCAATTTGTCATTTATTATTCTCCAAGGCTACCACGTAGTGTCGTTTCAACCTTCGGACGTCCTCACTGTTATCAAGCAGATTGATTGAAACGGAACGCAAGGGTAGCTGGAGATTATTATTGTCTCCCTACTAATTGCAGAACCTGAACAAAGTCCCTTGCTGCTGTGTATTTTTTTTTGTCGAGTTATTGGTTGCATATTGGCGGTTATAGATTTTCATGATTTATTTATGGACGGATTTTGTGATTTGCGTTCTGTTCCTAAAGACCAGTGTGAAGTGATTTAACCCACCGAATTGGTCTAGTGGTTAACGCGTCTTCCCAAATCAGCTGATTTGGTAGTCGAGAGTTACAGCGTTCAAGTAAAGCCAGTTATTTTTACACGGATTTGAATACTAGATCGTGGATACCGGTGTTCTTTGGTGGTTGGGTTTCAATTAACCACACATCTCAGGAATGGTCGAACTGAGAATGTACAAGACTACATACACTTTATTTACACTCATACATATCATCCTCTGAAGAATTATCTAAACGGTAGTTACCGGAGGCTAAACAGGAAAAAGAAAAAGAAAAAAAGTGTGAAGTGATTTACCGTGGCTGATCGTGGGAGACTAAACGTATTTGAGCCTCGTGCTCCCGGCGTAATTCCCCTTCACTGAAGTCCTTTCGGTGCTAGCGCCTTTCGGGCTAGCAGGAATACGCCTGCCGGGGACCCTATTTTATGAAGAAAGCAACCCCTTCTCCGAAGAGAGTTGCATCTGCTGGATGAAGTGAAATTGTACGTTTGGAAAGGAAGATAAAACCGTACCGTATTCATTGCTAGGTTGTTGACGTGATTTTCTAAACGCCGTTGGTATTTATTACTGTACTGTTTCACAACCTCATCAACAGACGGAAGCTCTAGGTATTTATGAATTCATCGTTCCGTGTGAACTATGACGCCTCCACAATTGTTCTCTTTACATTGATTTGGAAACGTTTAGTGACGTCGATGTTACTTTTACTTATAGTTCCCCCACAACTCCACATCGTAAGTCCAGATTGGTCGTAAGACAACTTTGAATATCAGAATTTTATTAGACAATATGAGGTTTGAGTTTCTGTTCAATAGCCTTCACGTGATATTTCCAGGTCAAAAGCCGATCGAGGTGCAATCTAAGGTACCGTACGTGCTCTGATTGCGGGATCAAAACACTCCAGGATTACACTGGGAGTCACCTCTTCTCATTGCAAATGTGATGTGCTTCGATTTATTCTGGTTAACTTTTAACCTCCATTTCTTTACCAATCCGCAGTTAAGGTCTAACGCCGATTGCAGTCCTCCCGAGGCTGGTCCAGAGTCTTCAACAACAGCAAGGTTAGCTGTGTCATCGTCAAATAAGGCGACGAACAATTTTCGGTACAGTTTTTCTTGAAATGTTGTAACAAATTTATTTTAAATGTACTTCTTAATATATAGATATTTTTTAATTAAATCGATTTCATATAAGTTACATAAATAAAAATTATCTATGCACCCGTGTTACGGCACTTATCATAAAACACTATGATTTTTCTACAAAAACTTAATTAATTACGTTCATGATTTGTTTTATAACTTCAGTTTTGTTGACTTTATTGTATTTGATATGAGTTAATATATATTTTTTTAAACAAAAAACTGTACTATAAAATTATTTTTATTAACTTTTAACTATTATACCATAGCCTTACAGCTTTATTCTCCCTGGTATAATTAATCTTTAAAAATAGATTTTCCTTCTACATTTCTGCAAAATTCCTCAGCTTCAGTTAGAAATTAAAATAATTATTTTATTACAATACACAGGTTTTACATTATACCATAGTTTATTCCACATGAATCCCAATCCAGAAAAATTAAGATATTTTCACTTTTTTTTAAATTAAGAATTTTGAATAATTATAGTTGCCCAGTTTATCATGGAAAAATAAATTTTTTTTATAAAGATAAATGGGTATATACAATTAAATATATATCTAAGTATTTCGTGTAGTATTTTACTCTTTATTGTTATAAATATAATAAATTAAAGCCGCACTTAAGAACATTTTTTTAAAATATATAAAGTACAATACTCAATTTAGTTTCAATTATAATTATGTCGGAAGAGAATAGTAGTTAAACTATTATTGCCCAGTTTTTTTACTTTAGTTTTTCAGTAAGCATCCGGATTTTTTCAGGCACTGTTCATTAACTTTTGTGTTTTTTGTAGGTAATTAGTAATTTAGATTTTAAAAAAAACTTTTTCTACATATTTATATCTATGACTGTATTTACCCAATTTTTTCTGTTTTTTAAAAATGTTC
This sequence comes from Lycorma delicatula, assembly GCF_047948215.1. NCBI lineage: Eukaryota > Metazoa > Arthropoda > Insecta > Hemiptera > Fulgoridae > Lycorma > Lycorma delicatula. Next base: position 96,593,870 of record NC_134460.1, read on the forward strand.
AATTTACATTTTTATGTTTTTTTCTGTTTTTGCTGATTGTTATTAATTGAAAAATTGTTACGTCTTCTCTTCCGTTTGCACAACTAAATGTGTACCATTAATAATGTTACCTCAGTTTATTATGGATTACTTATTTTGCATAGTATTGAGTTCGTAGAAAGTACTTTTCAAGGAAAAAAGAAACTATTTGGATTAGAATTTACATTTATTTTTTTTGTAAACAACGTACTTTTAATTATTATAGAATTGAGAGCTTTCCCATTGATAATTATTTTATCATACATTTTTATTTTAAATGCATTGTTAATGTTTTTTTACTGTAAGATTGATGTAGGAACATAATTAACGGATAAATTTATCAAAATTATTAAGGTCACGAAATTTCAATGAAGAATAAAATGGTTTAGTGTGGAAAACATTACATTTATTTATACTGGGCGTAGTTTTCAAAGTCACGGGTGAATTAATGAAGGAAAAGCTAATTTAATTAATTGTTCTTCCTTAATTTTCTTTTTGTTCTTTCTGATTCATAGTTAATGGCAGCACTCTGCCATCTGTTGGGAGAATTATATAGTTTATACTAGTCCGCTGATTCATTGACGCATCCTATTGGTACTTTTAAGAAACAATTTGGAAGATGTACGTTATATGTAGATTACATTTTGTACAATGTTTTACTAGGAAAAATATATTTTGTGTTTTTTTTAAATTTCAAATATATTTTATACAAGCTTCATTATATTTACTTAAATAAGAATTTAGAAGATATTATTCAAATTTATATAATACTTGTAAGTATAGGATATCTGATTTTACTTGATTTTTCTCATAATCACGTTCTGATTCATTGTTTTTTTATGCGAATTAATATTATTTGTTAGCAATAAGTTATATTTTAAAGTTATATATTACTTCAAATTAGACTACATCTATTGAACAAATATGAATTAAAAATACGGATTGATTTTAAATTATAATTACATGATATTTTTCCGGCATTTCAAATACAGTGAGTTAATTTAAGTGTAACAATATTTTCCCCGAATGAAAATAAAAGGTTATCTTTACCTTGTTTTACCCAAAAAAAAAGTTTTATTAAAAAATTAAAATTAACATCCTAAAGAAATTATACAACTGCATTAAATTCGTTTAAAAAAAAATACAATGCAATTTATTTAGAGTTGTACACATAAAACAATAAAGCAAAAAAAAATTACAAATAGTCTGATCGATTTTTTTAAATAGAGAAGTAAATGAAGTATTTTTTTGAGAGAGTTTTTTTGTATTTTTTTATTATACAAATTATTTTTATTATTTCTTTCCATATATGAAAAATACAATAAACAAGAATTCTTAAAGATTGTAGATACATGTTTGTAATATAAAATTAATATAACAAAAAACGATGCTAGTATTCTTAATTATTGTACATAACTAAAATACAAACAGTATGGCTTTCTTCCCTCCTCCCTTAACATGTAGTCTCATGCCATCTGTGGTTGATTTATTGAACTACGTCTACTTTCGGTCGATAAGAAGATTTTGCATCTAAAATAATAAAAATTAATATAACATAATCAATCTTCTATAAATTATTTATTTTTAGAATTATTCATTTATTTATTTTAAAAATTAATTGTAAATATATTACATGTATAATGTTTATTAACTTTAAACAACAAAAAATGATACGTTTTTTTTTTTTTTAATTCAAATACCTTATCGCAGTGGATATTTTATATATTTTGTTAACTCGCATTAATGTAATTAATGTTAGGTTCCTGATTAAATCTAAAAGGAATTTTTAAGTTTTTTTCATTGATATATACGAAAGCAACTGAATGTTAAACTATGTAAGTTGTTTGATTTTTGTTTTTTTTTTGTTTTTTTAAATATTTTATTTAAAAATAATCTGTTATTTATAATAACTGCTATGTTGAGCATAACATAAGTTATTGTATTTATCTAAAAATTTTACTGAAACGGTACAATATTGCGGTGTTAAAATATTGTTAGAATATGTGGTGTAACGTAAGTTAATGACTTTCTAGTACACAAGTTTCGTAAAAAAAAATTACTTCCTTACTCGTTGAAATTTCTGCTTATTTATTTCTGCAAGAAATTTAAATCTGCAAGATTTATTAATATTTTAATAATTTCATATTTAGACGCTCAGATGTCAAACTAAATATTCGTTTTACTTTTCTTTTAACCAACCTCTTCTTTTATCAGTTTCAAACTGATTTCTCTACATAGCAACTCTGCTACTTTCCATTTTAATTAAGTGTTATAAAGTAAAAAAAATGTGATTTTTAACTGCTGAAACAAAAATTATTGAAATAAATACTTCGAAAATAATTGTTAAAAACACTATAAATCTACCTTTGTTACATGTCTTTAATAGATTAAAGAATTTTACGTTATATCCAGCATAATTTTTGTTTTTTTATTTTTTTTAATTTATAATCGTATTAACAATTAATCATTATCGACTTAAGAGTGTAATGTAACTGTGCCGGTAAACGTATAATCTTGAACAAACTCTAGCCGACCATTCCTAAGACATGTAGTTAATTGAGACCCAACCACCAAAAAACACCGATATCCACGATTTAGTATTCAAAATTAACTAGATTAAAATTATGTAATATATATTAAATAATAAACAAAAAATTAAAATTAAAATACTATATATCTATTTTTAGTAGTATTAATAATTGTTGAACATAACCTTAATTCCTGATATTTATCTTCATGAACTGTAAATGAATTAAATGTTTAACATAGCTTTAAATAAATTTGTAATTACGTCAGGTATTTCTCTGCGGAATCTTATCACAACTCTTTACAATTGTCCTGGATTTTTGCGTAAACATTTACGCATGAAAAATTTTTGCATAAAAAAAAGAAAAAAATTCTTATTACAGTTTACATTAAAAAATCATGTTTAGCCTACAATTAATTAATGAAACGCTATTATTTTATATATTTCAAAAACATTTTTACAGTAATAGGTATCGTGTTCATTTTACGAAACAATAAAGCTATATTACTCAGAGATTGTATTACGGCTATTTATTCTTTCTTTCTTTGTCGTGAATATAAATTAAAAGTTAAATAGTAATTCTTTAATTAAAATTATTCACTATAAAATAATTTTCTATTTTTTTTAATACAACATTTTTAAGGCCTTCTAATTTGGATAAAATATCAACTATAACATTTTAGACGATTAGACGACGTTTATTGTAAGAGTTAGATTTCTCTCTTCAAGTCGTTAATACGTCACAAACTTATTGTGATATATTATTAGAATTATTTACAACATTAACATCTCCCGTCGCGAGTTTGCCCGCTCTGGAATAGTTTACCGAAACTCTCCAGCAAAAACAAAAGTTATTCCTCCCATCAACTTATCATATGACCTAAGGTCTCTGAGAGTACGATCAATAAGTTCGATGAATTATAGTATATTACGATCAATAAGTTCGATGAATTATAGTATATCCATCCCATTTGTATAAGTTTTGTAATTTTAACAAGAGGACCATTTTTACGTGCATAGCAAACTGATACTTTTCCACATGGTGCATTAACGGCAATTTAAAAGTTGGATGAGCAGACATACCACCAATGAGGAGCATCGCAGCGATGCCTGACGATCCAAAACCGAGAGTTAAACAACCTGTCGATCGAACATATGCGAAAAGTAGATTAATCAAAAAGGTTTTCCTAGTACCTTCAGTAGCATCTAAAAAAATACCTTTTTCTGACATTATGGATATTATTAATTATGGAATCATATCCTTAGCGCTGATCTGGTACTAATTTAGAAAGGTTAACATTTATGTACTTTTAAAGTTCGTTGATATTAAAAGAATTTCGGAAAATTTTTCATAGGGGTTTTTATTACATTTTTCATCATAATTGATAAGCCGAAATCACATAAATACTTTTCACCATGACTTACAACAACTTCGTCTTCAATTTCAATAAGACCTCTATTGAAAAATATCTTGGGAACGACTCGCTATAAGAAAGGATCATGAGAATTTAGTGGCTCGCCAGCTAGCGATTATAATGACAAGTGCAGCACTGTAACGGATTATTTATTATTTACACGTTCTAATAAATAATTTTTCAACTTAATATAGCCAATGACACTCCGGATTACATAATGAAGATAATGTTAAAATTTGGTAGCGATTATTTTAGCGGCTCTTGAGATTTTTGTTAACAAACAAACGTCTCCTCTTTATATAATAGAAAGATTGTTAGTTAAGATTTTACTAATTCTGATTAATAAATTATTCATTCTTTATCAAAAAAATTCTTGGTTTCTCAGAACTTATCTTTTTCTTTTTTCTAATCCTATTTCAGCTGTGATTTCTAACTTTGTAACAAACAATAAGACTAATTAATAATTAAAATTTCCTTTTTCAGTTCTAAATAACAGAATTTTATTATTTATTTACTTTATTAATTTAATATATACTTTAAAATACAATATACTGACGTTTATTACATATGATTACTTTTTTAATTTCCTTTATATATGTTACCATATATATACCTAACTTAGTACCGGCGGATTGCAACGGTAGCAGCTCAGATGTCAGCGGAAGTTCAGTATACGTACGCGTTTGCACAGCGTCACTCCCGCCGGGCAGTTCTCCCACTTAGCGGCACTGCAGCCCCACCACTCGTAGGCTCCAATAAAAGAAGATACACGAAAGTGAATTTTCAATTCATCCTCAACCACGACCAAGAATAAGGAGAAGAAGAAGATGGAAGAAGACAGAAATAGTTCCCTGGCCGCCTCAACGTGGGACCTCCCGTCGGATGCCAACATCCCCACCGGTGCAGCAGGCCTGGCCTGCTGCAAGTTACTAAGCTTGAAATACGCCAACACAGATACATACGTTCGTACATACGGTGTGTACGATGAAAATAAAATTTTGCTTGCACGAGACAGACAGTCGCTATGCAGGGCATTATATTATTCTTTTCTTGTAACATTAGGGTCATTCAGAAACTGAGTATTCTGCAATTCAAAGTGTGTAACTATTTTCATAGATAGCAAAAATTCTTTCTACAATTAAAATTTACTACTATTATTTTTTTTCAGGCAATACTTTAAAAATTTTTGGGTGCTTAAGTATTTTTCTTACTGTATACAGTAAAAAAAACTTATAATTTATACTTGTATTAATAGATTATTACACTCTCTCCATCAAGTGAGTCATAAAAAGCTTCTTGACCACTTAATAAGAATAAAGGTTATCAAAATATTTCATTTGAGTTACATGCACTTGCAATGGGCATTAGTGTTGGTGATGTTTATAGTAATAAATATAATCTTAAAATTTTTAGCTTACATCCTGCAAATTACAATAATATATTAAGAGCTAGTCATTTTATACGTAATCATAGAATAGTTAAGTAAATTTGTATCGCAATGTTGACTAATAATCAATACTAATGTTTTCTTTTCATTTTCAGTAAACTGATTTAGTTCAATTCTTGGCGAGACCCGACACAAATGGTATAATTGTTTTCTTCTGTAATGTGTACGTTTTAGTAAATGTTTTGTGTTTAATTATGAATGCGTATGTTTTTTACGTTCTTGTGTAGTGAATCATTTTAGGCAATGACAGAATTTAAATCATTTTATAACATTTAGGTATTGCTAGTAATTGGATGGGCGGAAAGTGGGTGGATGGTGGGCAAATAGTAGGGGCGGATTTTGGGTGGTGGGTGGGTGGAAGCCCTGAAGAAATTTAATATTAAACTGAACAAATATTAATAATGAACTGAACAAATTATATTTACTGTACGTTGTTTATGATGAGAATAAAACGCTCCGTAGTCACGCGCCTGAAATAGTTAATAATGTCCACGATTTTATGAAAAAAGAAACTATAAAGTTAGGAAAATTACATGACAAACATTTAATACGTATTCAAAAATGTGGGATTATATTCAACTTGTGGGATTTCAAGTTCACAAGTTCAAAAACTCCTGGAGGCCGGGAACGGCATAGCCGAGCCTGGCACTTCCCTCGTCTGGCGACTAGAGGCAAAGGCATCTCCTGAAACAGTGTTCTGGTTCCGGGAGGCAGGGGGAAAAAAATTCAAAACTCCGAAAAGAGTAGCAGGATTCTTTTTAAATCTAAATCGCAGTCGTGCTCATTCAGTACACCAAAGTACAAACGACGATCAGAACCAGTTAATTGATGACAGTTTTGATCAAGGCGTTGTAAGATGAATAATTAACGATTTTCAAGTAAAACATAATGAACGGCCTTTATTAAATTTAAACATTAATTCTGTTCATTTAATCTTATTTCATTTGAAAGTGAGATACGATCCTCCAATTCTTTAATAAAATGGACAGTTACAAAATTGCTGAAACTAGAGAACATGTACAAATTAAGATCAGAAGAATTATATCAAGCCAAAGAGCGATTAAATGATTGCAACAAAAAAACAAACAAATGAAATTGATGATCAACTCAGTAGGGAGAATATTGTCCGACAATAGCAGAGGAATAATGAACTAAAAGATAAGAATTTTTTGCAATTTATTAAAGATCGGGCACGTATGCCTCAGTGTACAAGTTTTTCTTGTGAGGGTATATTTTTCAGTCACTCTGTAGTTAAATTTAATGTAGATAAAATTAAACAGAATTTACAGCATAAAAAAAATTTTAAACAGAAATTAAACTAAAAAATCCAAAACGATTCAAAATTATACTTTTCAATTAATATTAAATAATCAGCTGTTTTACCAAATCAATTACATATATGCATATGTAATAATGACTATTAAATTACATATACACATTTTGGATTTTGGGCTTTTTTGGACACTTTTGGCTCAGTCTCACTTTTAAAAAACCCATATCACATTTTTTTAACTGATTCCTTCTTGCGGCAGAGATTCGTTTAGATTTATTTGCCGAAGTGAGCAAAGCATAAAGCAGCTTTTTGTTACTCGATCGAGTGCACTGAATGATAAAAATAATATAAATTAATACCATAAAAATCGTAACTAATGTAAAAAATAAAACTTAAGATATGGAATAATGCAGTGGGGTTTAAGACAGTCATAGTAATTACGTTTAACATTTTAAATCATATTGTATATAAAACCTTACCACCATAAAATAGCAATTGTGTTCACTGTTACATTTTCTATCTTTTCAAACATAAAGTAATATAGAGTTATAGAAAGTTACCACAGCCACTTTAATATGAATGGACTGCCCCAAGCTGGCAGTCTACTTTTACTAACCTTAAAAAAAAATAAATGAAAACATTTATAATTTAAGCCTATATTTGAATAACAGAAGGATACCAAAACAAATTTTAAGGTGTTCTTTCTCTAACAGACTTACTTCGTGGTCTCCTGAAGTTGCAGAAACCCATGTGCTATTCTTTAGTATGTGTTTAATCTTCCAGCAGTTTTGCATAGGAAAAAACTAAAGGTTCTCTCTGCTACAGTAGCAATTTTAAATAATATTATACTTTTTACTAGCTGACCCGGCAATTCTTCGCTATTGCAAGATTTGAGTATGTACATAGATTAAATGAACGCAATTGATAGTTTGATAAAACATTAACAAAATGAACATTACGGAACTTCAAAAAAATTAGCCTTTCCCTTTTACCCTTTGTCCCTTTTTCCTTTCACCCCTTTCCTTTTCCTCACATTCATTTTCCCATTTTCATTTTTACCATATTCCCTTTTCATTTCCCCGTTTCCCCTTTCCCTTCGTTTTCCTTTCCCACTTATCTTTTCCTTATTTCCCTTTCTCCCTTCCTCTTTTCCATTTATTTTCTTTCTCCTTTCCCCTTTTCTTTCCTTTTACCTTTTTCGATTTTTCCCTCTTTCCCTTTTCCGATTTTTCCTTTTCTCCGTTTTTCTCCGCGTAAATCGGTCCAGCAGTTTTTTAGTATATAGCGGACACACATATCGGAAACATTGAAATGGATTCGTAAAATAATTAGTATAACGTGTGTTGCTTTTACGTCCAACATCGCGCTGTTTTTAAAAAAAATCATGTTTTCACCTGTGATTGATGTGAAATCTTAGGTATATAAATAGTAGTTACGTAAAAACACGCGAGTATTCAAATGCAACTTTGTGTCAATATTTAAAAGCAATTGGTGAAGAACTTTTAGAGATTTAAGATTTTGAACAGACGAACATTTACATTTTTATTTATATAGATGAACACAGGGATTTTTATTGTTAATTTTAATAGGTAAACGATATTGTGAGTAATCTGGTTATTATTACACTTCTCAATTAAATATCCAGTTAAATTAACATGTACTTTTATTTATACTATCCTATGAATTTATTCAAATAAAAATTTAAAAATGTGTAATTTATTGAAATTTACAAATATCTTTTTTGCATAGCATTACTAAGATAATTAATTTGTTTCTTAAAATAATGATTCCAATTTGAAAAAATTCCTTTCGGCACGCCGGAATGCGGAGATAGATTTCACCGGACAAAATAGGGATAGGTGAACTCGGATTGTACGAGCTCGTATCAAACATTACTTTCTATGTTTTACGGACACTAAGTTTTGTCATTAGACTATAAGCTATTGCTGAATTTATCAAGATTATGATTTTTCCTGAACTGCTTGACAAAAAAACTATTTGAGGATTACTGGGAGAAAGAAGCTACTTCTGCTTGGGATGACTTTTCACGCTCACATTGAATAGCGCGCTTTGCCCGTGAAGGGTATTTCTGCTGCCTTTCCTTGACCAGCTGAAGACGAGCCTCCCTCTGACGACTGGGGTTGGAATTCTCTTTATCTACGTCCTCACGTTCCCTCGCCAAATATTAACTCACCCGTTTGGAGTTTTTTCGCTGTTGGTAACTTTTCTTCTTAAATCTAGGCATATTTACACAATTTCACATTAAGCACGGATAACACACAGAAAATCCACACTTCTTGGCAATAAAATATTTTCACTTGCAAAAATTAAGATTTAAGTACTAAGTCACGGAAGTTTAAATGCGTTAACTTCAAATTCACTCAAAACGAAAATGGTAAATAAGTTCATGTGTGAATTAGTTTCATATGTTTCACATGAAGAAGAGGGAAGCCTCTTCTTCTTACAATTCCAATAATATCATCCCTTGCCGTGAGGGTTGGTCATATTAAAAATCGTTTTAGAAAAGATTTTAGGTAATACGTATTTAGAGGACTAACTACCACTTTAAACAGATTCGATCTTATGCCTATTAAGGGAACTATGATTTTTTTGTCCTTGAAACCCCATTTTTTCCACTTCTTGGCTCATATCCAAAGAATAGTAGGAACTTTAAACTAATTAGATATTTTACTTAATAAGAAAGTTACAGTGATATTTTGTTTTTTTTTCGGAAAAGCCCTTCCATTTCCACCCCCATGGTCCGATTTTTCCCATTAACGAACTTGACCGAGGTTTTTTGTCGTTGTATTTTATATATCAATTTGAAAGTGATTGGCGCAAAATTACGGCAATTATCGTGTCTATAAGATAGTGAAATATATATATACAAACGTTTTGACTGACGGTGGTTTTGGGATCTGAGAGATGTGAAACGCAAAGATATGCTGAAATTTTCTGGAAGTCGAATCATGGTATCCATTAAAATAGGTAGCTTTCTTATGAAATCTACCTAATTACTGATAAGTAATTAAACAACTAAACAAGCTAAAAGACTTGCAATTTGAAGTGGTGTATTTACTATTGTCTGATCTCCAACCATATTTTGAATGACATATCTATAACGTTAAAACCAGTTTCAAAGAACTTTAATAAATTATTTTGAGAGTAAATTATAAAAAATGGGTTTTAAATATATTACAGAGTACAACCAGATAAATTAACCTTAATAATTTAACTTGATTGTCTTTTCTTTTTTTCAGCATAATGATATCACCGTATAAGATTGAATTTGTGCGTGGGATATGAAAATTGAATTTTTTAGCGTGTGAAAAATATCATGCCTGATCGGGATTCGAACCCTGGACATTCGGATGAAACGCCGAGACGCTACCACTCTGCCATAGAGATCGACAACTATTAAATAAATTAAATGTAACATTTTTAGGAGAATGTGGGTTCGTTATGGCAGTATAACTGGAGAAAATCATACAAATCCGTATGAAATTAACTACCTTTACTAGTTTACTGCCTTTACTTGAACCTTAGAACTCCCGACTTCGAAATTATCTAATTTGTGATAAAAAGTTACCCGGTAGGTTTGACAATACGATTTAGGAACTTACAAAATCCCATAATATAGTATTCAACATAAAGTTTCGCCTTTTTTTTATAGGCCGATTTAAAAAATAACTGATAGATCCAGAGTCTGTAATCTCAATTTCCTACCGTAGAGAAAACATTGGACATAAGATTTTGACTCAACTGTTTAATTTTATATCCATTGATATATTCAAAATTCATCATTCGATAAACTAAATCTGTTCATATTCTGAAAAATTCCTGTTTGGGGAGGTCTGTTCAGCAGTTGGCGTGTTACACATTTAATACATCTGTAAATCCTATTGAACGGTAACAGAGTTTTGGCATTTTTCATCTATTTTTCAATCTTTCCAAAATGAAAATCTTTACTCACTCAGTGTAGGATAAAAAATGAAAAAAGAATCTATTAATAGGTTTCGACAGCAGAGTTTAAAGCCGGATCATATATTTGTCGCAAAACAAACAGTTTAATCTTCTAATATTCTTGATAGCTCATATTTCTAGATTTTCTGCTAGAATTGCATTAATTACAGCTGGAAAATGAGTATAAATTAAATACTTCAGTGTACTCCTGATTATAGTCAGGATGCTCCGCTTGCCCTTTGAAAATTCTAGGTATCTAAGTTATAACAAAGATTAGAGGTTTATATATCACCTGTAATGCAGATTAGAGGTTTTTATAACAGCTATAATGACATAATTCTTTTTTTGTATGATTTCATGCATCTAAAATAGAAAATCTGAAGAAATAAAATGTAATTTTCCCAAACTTACTGAAGCATATCTACTTCGTTTAGCAAACAAAATATAATTAAATATTTTCATCCGTATTGTTCTTCGTAAGAATAAATGCTTTGATTTATGCATATTGAAAGGATGCAGTCATCTTTAAAGCTTGAATAGCGACCTCTATCTGAAAAAACAAAGAAATTTAATTCATATCACTTTATAGGACAGGCCTAAGATATTAACTTGTAAAGGTTTCTGTCAGTATTTAATAATTAATAATTAAATTTATTTTTAAAATTAAACATTTTTTTAAATAATTAAAAATTTAATAATTAATTAAACAGGAAGTTTTTGTTGCGTGATAATAAAGACGTTTTGTTTTTTGTTTATTGAACTTGGGATTAAGACATTAATTTAAGTCTGATTTGTGACCGGAAAAACCAAAAAAACAATTTGACTTACAACTTGTTTTTCCAATACAATCTTTCTTAAATCTCTTAATCTTTGTTACTATAATATTATAAGAAGAATTACCAGCGGCAGAATGTATTGTTTAGTTTAAATATTAGTAGCCATTACAATTTTTTTTTCACAAATCAATGATGAACGTGATGTTGAGGCTGATGCTTCAATGATCAATAAATTTAGTATATTGTGATGTACACCGTAGATGTGAAATCAAATACAAAACGTTAAATTACAATTTGAAAAAGTATTACTTGCAGGAACTGGTAGGTCCTGTAATAATAAAAAAGAATTAATTAAATCTAATTTTTTTTTCAGGCCATCTTTGGACCATGTTTACATAATTTGGCTTTTTTCTTTTCCCAAAACTTCTTCATTATCTCTGCTTGTTTTTTTCTTCTTTCTTCACTCCAAATTTTCTTTGATTAGGTTTTGCAATTTATAGAGAAATTGTATAGAAATGATCAAACAGATCGGGATTAGAACCCAGGAAGCTCTGGATTAAAGCGAGAAAACGTTACCACTTAATCATAGAGATTTGTGTTATTCTATTATTGATATCAATAAAAACTAAACATATTTTAAGATTTAAAAAAATTACGTATTTACTAATAGTATAACAAGATTTGTACAGTAATTTAAAATAAAATATCATTTAAACGGAAACCTGTATGATAAAAAATCCATATCAAGAAAGGCCAATTAAGATACTATAAAACAGTAATCCTTTTTTTAACTCAACTCTTTGTTGATAAAGAATCCTTAGAAAAAATATGCGGTCTGAAGTTTAAGGATGGAATGTATCAAATAAGTAAAGTATTAGATATTTTCTAATTAACCATCGAGAGAATTTCAGCCGTTTATCAAAATCAGGTGGTAATAACTCTTGTACACGTGTTGTATGGAATGGTTATAATCGTTGCTACCATAACTTTCACCACACACTTGATTTCGAATCACGAAAGCGATGTGAAAACCTTCTGGTGCTTCGAGGTGGGAGATACTTGTACCGCATTCAATTTCTTCTTCAGCGTTGGCATTTTTCTCAAAATGTTCACGACCAACATCGAGTCATTCTGGTTTAAGCATACCTGTTTCTCAGACTCGCCTCTCAACCTTTGAGGCTTTGCAGAAGTACTCTTCGATCTGGATAATTTCCCCGCTATTCACGCACGGCAGTCATTCCAGTCTGTGTGTTTTATTTCTAATTAAAGTTGAACTTGTTAAATTTGTGTTTATTTTAATAGACATTATGTACATCAATTTTCTCAAAATTAAATTCTCTACGAAATTAACTAGAAATTTATATTAGTTTATTGGTAAATTAACAAAGTTATTTTATTTGAAACCTAAAAAGGTGTATTTTCTGACAAAACATTTTCGTGTTTTACCCCGATTTTCTTAAAACTTAAGTAAGATAGAGGTTTGGGACAACTTTGACCACTTCTATTCAATTTCTTAAATCAAATACCATAAGGAAACACCAAAGTTATCCCTCTATTTGTATCTCAATAATTTTTGTATGATTTAATTTCACAGAGGAAGCACAAAGCAGGGCTAAATGTTTCGCGAGCCAAAAATCGCTAACGAACTGTTTTCTGACCTATGTTTATATGAATGTTTTCTTATTTTTGGCTATAGAATCATCTCCTTAGAGATTGTTGTGCAATTTGGAATCATCTATATATATAATTTTTTCTTTGATCTTGCGCGAATAATTTTCAAGTACACAAATAATTTTTATGTTTTTATAAAATTATAATATATTTTATATGTTTTTGTAATTTTCCACGAGTAATAAATCGTATATTACATTCATATGGGGATAAATCACATTAAAACATTTGTACCATGTTAACAATCCAACAAGAAACACTGAATTATATTTGTAATTTGAAAATCTAGATGAATAAATTAAACAAAGGTTTAAAACATACAATATTTTCAAGAATCTTGTTTTATTGTTTTCTGAAAGATTACGAAATTGTTAGTTTTTCTATTAATCTTTGGTACCATAATTGTAATTAAATATTTCTGATAATGTTCAACGTTATTAGAATATCGTTCAACGTTATGTATGCATCATGCATAGATAACATTACACTTTATTTTTAAATCTTTGAAGTGAAGGTAAATGGTAAATTATATTTTTTCAAGTTGAATTTATTACCTCAAAATTATTTTCGAAATTATCTTTTACAAGAATTAAAAAAAATTTTTTTTTAACAAAGCAAACGCGGATTTTCTTGGTTAGAAGTTAAATCCGATTAAAATATCTACTGGTACGAGTAAAATTTAAATAACTGTTGTAATATAAACTTCATTTGGATATTTATATAAAATAACGAATTAAAAAATGAACAGGTCTAAATTAGATTATTTCTTCTAACCTGTAATCTGGATTAAATCCGTTACGAAAATTTGATTAAACGCTGATTTATCTCACTGTAATAATCTTCAAAAAGTTTTGGTTTAGTGTTAACAGAACATTATACATTTCATAACAGAAACTATGCATTTCGTGGTTAAAAATATAATGTTTTTTTTATGTAAATAATTTGTTTCATTTTTTATTTTAATTTGTTTTTTGTTTAATTACTCTATGTTACCTTTAATAAATTGCAAAGCTATTTCAGATGTAAAATCTTCTAATGAAGTAACTTGTATAGGATATATATAAATTTTTTTAATTATTATTAAAATATAAAGTATTTTGTTAGTAAAGTAAATAAAGTATTATTATTGTACAAATGAAATGATGCTGAACTGAGCACAACAAGTTAAAATGCAGTAAAGGGAGTTGAAATTTAATTAAATGAACTTGTCTTTTTTACATTTCCATGAAGCTTTGTTTTACAACTTTACAATGTTGCCTATGAAACGGTGTATAAATTCACTGTTGAACATTATTAAAAAAAGAATAAAAAATACACAGTTGTTTAAGAGTGGTCGGGGATTTTTAAAGCGCGAGAGATGAAGTATACCGATTGAATAGAACAGTGAAAAAATCTGCAATAGATACAGTTTTGTGTAGAGAAATACAACTACATGCTGCTGAATATTACAACCGTGTAGAGTGAACTCGGGAAAAAGTGTACAGTGACTAACCATTCTATGCGTTGTTGGGATAGAGTCTGTTCCAACACAGTTTCTGATAAAACTGACGCAATGTATGATTGGCAGGGCAATGGTAACCGCCATTATGTGTTACTATAGCAACAGAATCAACCACCTCTTCTATCTACACCCCCACTTATAACGGAGACCAACAACCACCCGATGCCCCCCAAAAACCACTCCTCCGCCTCTACCTCACCCAAGTAATTAAATACAAAACACATAACGTTATAATGACTTTCACTTTACTTCATATTTAACAAACAGAGGTCAAATTAATTATTTAGTGAATCTGTATTGAAGTATAATGGGTATGCGAGCATGCATATCATTTGCATACAAAAACATATTCGTTCACTACCCATAATAATCAGTAACATGTTCAAATAAGTAATATTATTATTATTCAGAACGGTTAGCCGATGACTTGCTGCTACAGCTAGCCAGGGACTTGGGGCTGATTAGCAAGCAGTACCGGGACCGTGACGACTCCCAATGGTTCCGGGACTCGCTCGAGACTGCCGCGATATGGATTCCGTTTTGCAGCAGAGCCCAAGTTCAGAAGCACAGCGCAGGCGAGGAGTTCGTTTGGGTCTGCAGCAGTGGATTTTTAGCTGTTACCTCACCCCAAATGACGTGTTAGCGGACTTTTGTCGGAAGGTTGACACGCTGGAAGATGTTATCCTTGCTGCCGCCGGTGGGTTGGTGGTAGCTGGGGACTTCAACTCCAGGGTGGTGGAGTGGGGTATGGTGCATACCAACTCCAGAGGGGGAAATTCATTCTGGACATGGCGGCTCGTACTGGACTCGTGATCCTCAATACAGGGAACACAACGACGTTCCGCCGCCCATGATATTTGGAGACCATTCCCAATATTTCCCACGCCTCCGAAGAGCTGGTCACGCTCGTTCAGGACTGGAGAGTTCTCGAGGATTATATCAGTAGCGACAACCGATATATCTCGTTTACAGTCCTAGAATGTGCAGCCGTGGACCCCACAGCTGGTGAAAAGATACAACGTCAATAAAATCGACGAGAAGAAATTCAAAAGAAAAATCTCCTTAGCGGTGGTAGCCTCTGAAGACATTACCAATGGTTGGGGAGGGGGGATGCTGGCGCTGAAGCCGTAGTTACCATGCGTGATTGCTTCTGCATGCGACGCCTCCATGCTCCACTGGGGGACCGAGGCACTGGAAGCGACCCGTGTACTGGAGGACATCAGACATTGCGGGCTTGCGCCGAAAGTGTCTTTGACTATGACGAGTTCAGCAAAGTGCAAGGAATCGCAAGAACACGAACGCCGTCTATGTCGGCTTGCTGAGGCTGGAGATCCCTGAAGAATCGGTTTTGAGTTGGGTACGCTGACGACGTTGCGCTACTTACGACGAGCGCGCCCAACTGAGGCTCAGCCGAGCAATGCACAGAGTCAGTGCCTAACTGTACGACCATGGGTTGTTTTTAGCCCTCAGAAAAACGGAGATCGTAGTTCTAACGAAGAAGCGTATCGACAACCTCCTCTCCCTGTGAGTCCAGGTCGAGGTTGTCGAGACCAAGCCGGCCGCAAAGTCCCTCGGTATGATGATTGACCGGAAACTCAGCTTTTCTGAACAGCTTCAGAGAGCCTCGACAAAGCTTCAAGAGCCGTAACTTCTCTTAGCCGGCTCATGGCGAATGTCGGCGGACCGAAGGCCAGCAGACGGCAACTGCTGATGTCCACGATGTATTCCGTCCTGTTTGTTATACGGGGCAGAAATGTGGGCCAGGCATTAAGAGTCGAAAGAAACCGGAAGCGACTCGCGCACTTCCTTTACTTCGTACAAGGAAGAAATTAATCAAGACATATATCTACTTCTTTTTATTTGTCGCATTGCTAATATCAGTCCTAGTGTAGAGTTTTCCTTTTCAGTTTATTATTTTCTTAAAAATTATTAATAAATTATGCTTGAAGCTTGTGTGGAATAGATATTGGTTATTTTTTAAATCTATTAATGCTCAGTACACAACTAATTATGAAACAGAAATAGGATTTCTAAATTCTGTAACAGTTAAATATCATCTGTACTATAAACGTAGATGACAATTTTGCTTTATTAAATTAATTATTAAAAAATTTCGAAATTATCTTTACATTAAGTTGAAAAATTGAATCAAATTCAACGAAAGGAATTTGTCATAAAAATTACGATCGCAAAACCCAATAAAAATAATAGATATGGGATCAAACTTTTTTCGTATTTTTCAGATTATGTTATTACTTCTAGAAACGTTTTATTACCTGGTGCTGACAGCTTTTCTTTTTAAAAAAATATGCCTTTGTACCTCTACTTGTAATTTGTCATCATGTAGAAGTGTGAGTGTGAAAATATACTCGTAATTAAAAAAACTCAAACAAAATATTATTAAAGAAATTAATTTTTGTGACGTCCTTTAATGACATTATTAATAGAATAAACAGATAGTTTGCAACAACTCGATCAAATTGAAAATGTACCCGTATTTAACTTCGGTTTTCTGGAACTTAACAGATCTAACGTTCTGTTCACCAGGCCTAGATTTCACTGGTTATCATGTGGGTGATACCACATGATATAGCTAGCGACCATTATGCCACGATGTTATCATTGAACGATGTCAGTTTTAAGACGAATGAACAACCCTCGTTGATTAGATTTTCTGCGTAGCAAATAGAAGTAATTACCAATAGAGTGGCTGCAAGACTAGAGGCGGCTGAACATCTTACGCCAGATACTTTGACCAATATTGTTATGCAAGAGATGGATAGAGAATCGCGCAATGGCCTCAGGAAACACACGGTCTCTTGGTGGACAGGTGAAATAGCACTCCTTAGACAGACGCTACAAACCAGGAGACGTGTAATGCAAAGGCTCAGACCCGCGGGTGACTCGAGATATCAGGAGGCAGTTAGCAAATATAAAGAGGCTAGAAGAGCTCTCAATAAAGCTATAAAGAAAGAGAAGAGAATACACTGGTTGAGGTTGTGTGCTGAACTAGACAGTGACCCATGGGGCATGGCTTTTAAAATAGTTACAAAGAGGTTTGGCAGAAGGCTTCCGATACTCTCCAAGGATTGGGCTGAAACACAAGTATCTAGTCTTTTCCCGCATATAACTGTTGAGGAGCGCAACCCCACTGAATGCGATAGCAGAAGATTTGCCTTATGCGAGTTGCAATGTGCTGGCAGCATGCTTGCGACTAAGAAAAGCCCCGGACCGGACCAGGTACCAGCTGCATTAATTAAGAATCTCATCAAGAAAGCACCTTGGGAGATACTCGAGGTGGCCAGCTGCGGCCTGATTCACAAGACTTTCCCGGAGTGTTGGAAGGAGGCAAAAGTTGTGTTTTTGCCTAAAGGCACAAATGATACAGGACAATTGACATATAGACCGTTGAGCCTCCTCAACACGATGGGAAAAGTGGTTGAAAAAATGTTGGCTGGCCGCATAGTGCGGGAGGTGGAAGATGGTGCGAAAATAAGTGCTAATCAGTTTGGTTTTTGGAAAGGCAGGTCAACAGTTCAGGCAATTAGTAAGGTGATTAGTTGGGCTAACGAAACTAGAAGAGGTACTTGGCGGACAAGAAGCATTCCTTTGCTTGTCTCTTTAGACGTGAAGAATGCTTTCGGGTCGATTCCATGGAAACATATTAATGCGGCCATGGTTGAAAAGGGAATTAGCCCGTACTTGAGAAGGCAAGTAGAGGAATACCTCAAAATTTGCAGCTGTATAGTCAAGGCGCAAGAGCAAGAGATATCCTTTAGTATGAGCGCCGGAGTACCGCAGGGCTCAGTCCTTGACCACTTTTATGGGTCATTGCCTTTGATGGTGTGCTTCGGCTAACATTTCCTGAGGGTGTACAAATTATAGAATACGCAGATGATCTGGCAATCCTTGTGCAGGCCAGAACGATCGATGAAGTTAAAAACAAGGCAAACGCTGCATTAGAGACAGTCGGTAGATGGCTCATAGATAGGGGATTGCAGCTTTCGATTGAAAAATGTAAATACATTAAATTCACTGGAAAACGTGTATTGCAGCCAGTAGATATACGAAATGGAGACTACAATATTGAGGAAGTAAAAGTATTAAAATATCTTGGAGTCATCTTACAGAAAAACTGCAGATTTACTGAGCAGGTACTAAGTGTCTGTCAGAGTGCGGAGAAACTGACTAAATGCCTAAATATAATTTTGTCAAAGCAGAGCGCTCCTCGGGCATCAAAAAGAAGAGTTTTAGCGACAACCGTAGTGTCAACAATGATGTATGCCGTGCCGACATGGAGTTGTGCTCTCAATATTAGCAGAAATAGAGACAGGTTGAAGAGAGCACACAGGGGGATACTACTGGGAGTAGTATCTGCCTGTAGAACTGTTTCTTACGAGGCCCTCTGTGTGCTCTCGGGAATGTTACCGATTGACCTTATCACCAGATATAGAACTGACAGGTTTTTAGGGAGAGCAGAAAATGAAGTCAGGGAAAACATAAATAGAATCTGGCAGGAGAGATGGGCGGAGGCTGAAGTGGCTGGATGGACAAGAACCTTAATTCCAGAATTAACAGGATGGATTAACAGGCGGCATGAAGAAACTGACTATTGAATCACCCAGTTCCTGACGGGACATGGGTGTTTCAATGGTTATCTCCATAAGGTGGGAAGAAGGAATGAACCCACGTGCATGTACTGCGAACAGGACGATGATTCTGAGCATACGTTTTTAGTATGTAATAAATGGATAAGACTAAGACACGACGCGGGTATTCATGGAAAAACGCCGAAGGAGACCATGGATTTCATGCTCAGCAGTAAGGAGAACTGGAGGAAGGTCGCTGATTATATAAAGACAGTACTAAAACAGAAGAATGAAGATGCAAGAAGTATGGGTTTCTAGAATGTTAGGTTGGGTGGACAACCTCAGCGGTGAGAGCCAGCATGCTCTCACCGCTGAGGCTGTCCTCATGATCATTGAAACCAGCCCTGTGCTGGTTTCAATGATCCGCTGAGGACTCCTTGGGGTGTACTGTAGGGACAATAGAGTATTATAAAAGATCCGGGGGTCACATCACGACTTGTAGGTATGATGTGGTTCCATAGAGGACATAATAGAGAATAAAAAATCTCAAAAGAGCCACCGGTAGGCCTGACCTGCCATGCCGGTATATAGTCGGTAGGCGGGGAGGGCCTATTAGAGTAACGGACACTCCTCTGGATGGCGTAAAAAAAAAAAAAAAAAAAAAAAAGAATTCACTGGTTAAGAGTTCTAAGGTACAAATCCTATTAAAGGCAACTGCCTTTACTAGGATTTCCCTAGTATAAATCCATATAAAAGTAACTACTTTTATACTGATTTGAATGCTTGATCGTGAATACCGATGTTCTTTGGTGATTAGGTTTTAATTTAACCATATATTTCAGAAATGATCGACCTGATGTTGTAAATGAAGACTACACTTCATTTACATTCATACATATTATCCTCATTCATCCTCTGAAGTAGCACCTACGGTGGTTCCGGAGGCTAACAGAAAAAAAAAAGAAAAAAGAAAGATTGTACTGGTAAACTCGTCATCTCAAATCAACTGATTTTGAAATCGAGAATTCTATGGTTCAAATTTTAATAAAGGCTACTTTTATACAAATTTGAATGCTAGATTGTGGATACAGGTGATCTTTGGTGGTTGGGTTTCAATTAACCACACATCTCAGGAATGGTCGACCTGAGACTGTACAAGACTACACTTCATTTACATTCATACGTATCATCCTCTGAAGTAATACCTTTCAGTGGTGTGGGAGGCTAAGCAGAAAAAAATGATTGCCCTGGTAACCTGGGAGGATTGGAAGGAGTCACGACTCATCTTATTGAAAAATGAGGGACGTCCATTCAGCGATCCAGCTGATTACGGCTGCTTTGTCCTGTAAACAACTTCTGCAAGCTGTTCGAAAAGATTAATGTAGACCATTTACGGACCATTTATTATGTTCCATTTACGGAGCATTGAAAAGAACAGCGGTCTGAGTTAGTACCAGTATGGTTTTTCGGAAGACAAATAGATCTACTGTTGACGTGGTTAGCCATTTAACGAATATTGTTGATAGGGCGGTGGCGTTCACCAGAAGAAGTCTGATACCCATACCTACCAATGCTCGATATAAGCATAATAATGCTTGTTAGTAATGCATTCAATAGCGTTGCTTGGGCATCAGTATTCGAAGCATTAAAAAATTAGAGACGGTATCCTTAACTTAGAAAAGTGGTGCAATTATACTTACCATAGAAGGTCAATTGTTGTACTTAGGATAGCTAGATGACATGAAGAGAAGGGTTTCTTAGGGCTCCATCACTGGACCCTGTTATGGGGTCTGGTATATGATGGCTTAAGTTTCCTAATGGAGTAACTCTTCTTGTTTCGCTGATGATCTTGTATTGATCATCTTGGGAAGATATAAAGGGAAGGTAATGTTTCAATCTATTAGATCTACTGTTGAGGCTTCATACCGATCATTATCGGAGAAAGGACAAGGCTGAGATTTATGATATTCTCCTTAACCGCTGGGAGAACAGATGGAAGACGTAAGGGAAAGGAGGATGACGTTTCAAGTTGATTAAAAGAGTGATACCATGGGTAGGCCGGAGTTTAGGCGAGATCAATTGTGAACTCATCAAATTTTTTACTGGGAATGTTTGCTTTTGGTTTTATCTTTTTGTCAAGGGTTGATCGGAAGCTAATCTATGTCCACACTGAGGTGAATCTGATAACCAAGAACTTGTTGTGGTTCTGCACAGTAATAGCTGAAGGAAGTCAGAAAGCGATGGTGTGTGGCACCATCAACTGGTCTGTTAAACGTGGGAAATATGATTGACGTGATGTTGTCGAGCAGTGAATGCTAGAATGCTGTCAATAATATGGTAGGCCACATCATTTGGATGAAGGGGACAAAGAATATGACAGTTGGACAGCCTCCACATGGAGACAGTCTGCGTTTAAGCGTGGGTGGACGTTCTTCGTTGACTCGCGTAGGACTCCGCAAAAGTCGTGTACAATGCCAAACCTTTAACGCAGGCAAGAGAGTTTATGATGTTTTGATATATTCACCTGGGCAATGTAATGCTTAGAGGTTTGGTTCCTGTTTGATGGTGGTAAGAAAAAGGGATTCTAGTTGGTGATAGCCTGACATCATATGTCGGTCGATGACACCGTCATCACCACCTGTGCGAGGGCGAGTGTTCTGGCAGAGATTTCCCTTTTCTACTCTAAAAAAGGTGCATTGGCAAAGTATTATAGTATACTAAATCTATATTTATGAGTTAAAATTCGGGATGAATTTGATGTTTTGAGGGAAAGAATTCTTTCCCTTAAGAAACATACGCGGTTTTTTTAATTGTATCTGACCATTACAAAAAATTTAATATGAATCCAACAAATGTTTAAGCAAACACTCTGATTATTAACAAGTTAAGAATCTAAATTTTAGTGTTTTCATCTCACTGGAAGATGTTTGTAATAAATTCTTTTGACTTAAAAATGAAAAATAAACTACCTTGTAAATTTCTCAATACTGTTTTTATTATAAAGCAACAAATCTACATTGATACAGTTTGATACCGAAAGGTTAAAATAAAATAAAGTGTTCTAATATATATTTTTTAAATTTATTAAAGAACTAAATTTGTGTAAATTTTAATGAGAGGTTTTAAAAGAAAATAATTGTATAGATTAATTAATTTTAATTTTATTAATAATAACTGTGATATGAATATTAATTTATTAAAATTAATAAATGAATGAATTTTGAATGTAGTGTAAATTAAATTGATAAATTATTATTTATTTATTAATATTTCTATATTTGTTAGAATTTTACGCTAGATTTTTCAATCAAAAGGTAGGGAACATAATTTCCTCGTAGCTATAGTTGTAATTTTAGCAAGAAGCTACCTCTTTCATTCAAACGGGCGGAATATCGCCAAATCGTCACAAACTGGGAATGTCAGTCACTCGGAAACTGCCTTCTACTTGCTGCACTCAATGAACGAGAAAGTGATTGAATGAAAGAGTATTTATTTCAGTTTGTTTACGGGGACTGGCAACTACATTTCAAGTATATCCAGTCTTTATCTCCCTCCAGCGTTTAATTTTAACATACTATAAGGAGTAACTAATAAAATTTATACAGAATTTAACAATGAATTGACAACTGTTTAGTATTAAAGTTCCGCATAGAACAGAAACCTTTCTTGAGCTAATCTGCAAGAAGGTAATCAGTCAAAAATGAGAGTAAGATTTTTTCAATTTCTCAGTGTTCCATAACCCAAGGACCCCACAAAAACAAAAAAAAAGTGTGGGATATGTTCGATCTTAAGTACGTTTATTAAGTACGATCTTAAGTACGTTTAAGTACGCTTATTGACATGTTTGAAGCTTAATAACTTTTGAAACCTTTATGAAAGCCATTTATGAAAGCTTTATGAAAGCAGTTTTGAAGTATTAATTGTAAATAATGTTTATAACAATTATTACAACTGTAATACTAGAAATTATAGAATTTTTGAGACCCTTTCAGTCGTATTAATATTTTTAAAAAAACTGGCCATTAATAGGAACAGTTTTTTCTAAATAAATTTCCTGATGAAGTGTGTGAAATTCCCATAAAGAAATTTTAATGAAAAATATGAAACTGGGCCGTTAAAAATACTTTTTATTTTATGTAAAGTATCTTGAGAAAGTCCATTAAAGCTTAACTTTTACTTTCCTGACATCATAGCTTTAAAAACTAGAGCAACGCTGAAAGAAGAAAATTCTGGTAATCAGTCAAAAAAGAGATTCATTTCTCAATTTTTCATTCCCAAGAATCCCAAAAAAAAGTGAGGAGTAATATTCGATCTTAAGTACGTATGTTTTTTTGGCGTGTTTGAAGCTTAATAACTTTTGACTGGCAAAACCGATTTAGATAAAATTTTGTACGGACTTGTGAACATAAGAAAATTTGTTGGTCAAATTTTGAGGTTAATATTTTCAGGGGATGAATGATTTTTTGGGGATCAACGTTTTCAAAGGTTTTCCAACATAATCCCACTAATCTCATGTTTAATCTAGAATTAGAATTAAAGTTAATGTATGAATTAGAATAAGAATGTACTCATGAACTGAGCTCATTAAAGTCAGTATATGAGTACATTCTTATCTTAACATTATTTTTAAATTCTGCTCCCAAATTTTTCCGCTTCCCCAAAAATCGTAAAAAGCTATTTTTTATATATTGCATACTTTTAACCTAATTTTTTTGATTATCAATTAAAATATCAGTTTGAAAATTATTAAATTTTTTCATGTTTCATTATTTTTTCACCGTATAAAAATAAATAACCAATCCCAGAAAAGTATTACAACTTTGTTGTCAACTTTTATAAGTGACCCGTTGGAATAAATAATTGAATAGTACTGTCATAATTTAATTCATAAAAAGTAATCTATTTTTAGTTAATGTTGGCCTACTTTATTGAAAATTTACTAATTAAAATAAATAAGCAGGAAATAAAGTCCATCCAAAAGTTAAGTAACGGTTTAACTTTTAACATTAAATTATCAATATTCATCTGTTGATATCAGTAATATAGCACACATTCCCTATTTCTCTGTACTATATTTAGTAGACAGGATACACGAAAACTCCATATAAAATACAAATATCTATCAATCCTTTTACTCTACTTAATGAAAATTAACATAACTTGGCAAATCGATCTGACACTTTCAGTCTCATGAACAATAGGTTGGTTATTTACACCATTTACATATTTGTAAATGTTTATTCCATTTTTTCTTCATATTTAAATGTAGTTTTAATGATAGTTGTTTTTTTAAATATATGAATTATTTAAATCCAAAATTATTAATATTCAATAAATAAAACTATTTTTTTTCTTTTAACAGTGACAGATTACAGTTTTATTCTACTTAAAAAGTTTAACAAATTAAACATTTGTACATTTTACTTTTTTGATATAAAATCCTACTGGTTTAAGAAGTAAGAAAAGTAGAGACAAGTATCGCTGAAGATTTTTTCCAACTAGGAAAATCAATTCTAGAAACAAACCAAATGGGTGTTAATAAAAAAAATTTCTGAACTTATTTATACTAAAATTAAGTTTTTGTTTTAATATATTTTAACGAATTTTTGTAATTAAATTTATGGTGGTTTACTAGGGTTAATAAATAAAGAACTTTTGAATTTTTTTTTATACTTTATGTTTGTTTAGTTAACGAAAAATATTTTATTTCATGCAAAAAAACTAGCGACGTATTTGTTATGATTGCAATTATTAGTTTCTATCATTAATCGATAAACAAACTACTTAACTTAAATAAATTCAGCGGAAACCTTAAAAAAATATTAACGAGTTTTTTTAATAAAGAATCTCAATTCATGATAAACTTGTTACCAATCCTGTTTTTTTTATTTAATTTTTTGTAATGGTATTCTTTTTACACTTTTTATTGAATTTGTTTTTAAAACTCTTTTATTCTTTTTTTTTCTGAAAAGGTATTTAGAATTAACCCAAGTAATAACAGTAGAAGGGAGAAGAATACTTGTTATAATAAAAGTAATAACAATAATTAAAGTAGATCTTCTACTGTGCAATATGTATGACGGTCACAGGTAGTTTTAAAGACCCACATATTATAAAAAAATCCTCACCCCACAGGAGATTTACAGGTAAAAAAAATTCCCCTACACAAATGCCGTTTAAAGATACCAACATCCATTATGATAATTAATCTTTTTGACTCTTTTTCACCACCTTTTTTTATTATTAAACCACTTAAACTCAATTTCCGCTTTTATTAACGATTACAACTGAAATATAAACTGTTTATATTGATTTTTTTATGTGCGAAAATAAAAAAAATAATAGTTTTTATTAAAATATAAACCCTATTAAATCCTTTTAAAAAGTTAAATTTATATTTTCTTATTTTATAAATGTTTTGAAAAATTAATCAGTAAATAAACCAAATCTATTTCCTGCTTTGGTCAATTCAAACTGAAATAATCACTAAGTATGTAAACATAAAATTAAGATACAATTACTAAAATTTGGTAAAATCTGGTTTTTTTTGTGGTGTCAGGTAGGATAATTAAAATCAATAGAATTCGGAGTATCATCACATAGGTGAGAAAAAAATATTATGTGCCATTAAAACTATTCTAAGTATGAAAGATATAAGTTCTGAACATGAAGATAGGATTAATGTTGCAAAATTCTCTGAAAAATCCATATTTGTATGTAAAAACCTATCCAAGATATTTATCTCGGGATCTGGAAAATAAAATTGAAGATACGTAGGAAGTGGGTATCTGAAATTATTGTGGCGTAATTTTTTATTGCGTCACTCAAAACTATAGCAACGATATTGGTATCCAACAGGTTTCAGTAATCGAATACGATGTAATGGATTCGGCGAGACAAAATAAGTTAAAATATTATTTATAAATTTTAAATGGATTTCAGAGATTTTGCAGAGGAAGTAAGTAATAAAAGATTGAAAAAAAAAAGATTATGAAAATTGTGAGGTTGAATTCATTGAAGAAATTTCAGAAAAACTCTCATAGAAGAGTAAACCATTGAGTTAACATTGAACTAATACAATTATTGCTATGGGTATTTTACATTTAAGAACGGAAAAAATTTATTATAAAAATACTGGCAAATAACATAGACTTAAATCCCTTCAAATATTATGCAAATTTCATGAATTAATATTAAACATTAAGAATCTGATATAGTTTAGTAATTATTTCCAATTTCAGATCTGAGACGCAGTCGTCTTAATGCATCTTTGCTGAATTGTTTATGAGGGCAGTTGGAGACTATTTCCTCTACTTTTCCGAGACTAAATTATCGGTTGAAAAAATATGCCACATTAAGCGATATTTGACCTAAACCTAAGGTATTAAATTGTGAAACCTTTGGTTTTTCCTTCATTTGTGTAATCAAGCTTCTGAAAACCTTCAGGAAATATTATCAGGGGTAGCTGAAATAATGTAGTCCATAATTTTTTCCTCATAGGGATGTAGAGAATCGACTAACCTCAATAGGCATCTTTCTTTGTAATCTCGAAACACTTCATCTATGATGCCGTGAAACTCCAACACTTCATCATAGTTCATCTTATTTGGGCAATCTAAGAGCTTTTTATTGGGACCTGAAAGAAACCGTGAATAATTTCGTCTGATCCATCGATTGGAATTTCCATGAAATGAGCTAAAATTGTTTCCTTAAATTTAAATGTAATGTTGTAGGATGACGAAGAATGTTGAAAGCATTCCCATTCTTCTTTTGACTATTTAAGGTGGAGAGTGAAACCAGACGAAGTAAAGCAGATGCAGTTGGAAGCAAGAAGCCAGTTACGTATTGCGCTGTTGAGTTTTACAAACTAAGTATGAAAGGTAACTTAATCCAAAATAATTCTATACTCTACAATTCTACATACTAGAAAAATTCTGCAATTTCGTTTCGTAAGTTATTCAAATCCGTGATACCGTCATTAAACATAAAAAATCTGATGTGATTTTGTGTGTATCTATAAATCTAGATAAGAAAGAAATTCTTGCATCTTCCTCTAGATGTTGAGACTTCCTTGTCTACAGACTCAGTGAACGTTTATATCTGCTTTATCTCGGACCAAACTTTGAAAATCCAATAGTAAACTCGTCTCATAAAAATTCATAAAGGGTTACTGAAGTTAAACGTAAAATTTGGATGATACCTTTCGTTCTATCGAAAGTCTTTTGGAAAATTATTAACACAAAAATAAATAAATAATAAAATTGTCCCTTGGACAAACGTTACTGTACGTATAGATACGATAAATATTATGAAAATACAATATTTTAAACAATTCATAATAACTCTTAGAAGAATTGAACTACTATATCATTATTAGTAATTTACCTGAGCAACAAGGAGTAAATTTTACTCCCACCGGGTTGGTCTAGTGGTGAACGCGTCTTCGCAAATCAGCTGATTTTGAGATCTAGAGTTCCAACGTTCAAATCCTAGTAAAGGCAGTTATTTTTATACGGATTTGAATACTAGATCGTGAATACCGGTGTTCTTTGATGGTTGGGTTTCAATTAACCACACACACACTTCAGAAATGATCGACCTCAGACGACTCTGTAAGACTACATTTCACTTTTCACTTATTACACTTATACGTATCATCCTCTGAAGTAATACCTGACTGCGATTCCCGGAAACTAAACAGAAAAGAAAAATAAAGAAAAGAGTATACTTTGCAGGAATAATAGTTTTTCTATGTTTCTTTGAAGTTTTTTAGGTGTTTCTTAAAAATAAATTAAATGGAAAAATATTCAGTCAATTGATGTACCGCTGAAAAAAATTTCGGTTGTCTTTCATTTAAATAAGTTAAAAATAAAAATGTTCAAATAATAAAATAATTAATTTACCTTTCCGTAATTTATATCTTGTGTATAATACTTCTGGCTTTTTAATTTTTAGTTAACATTTCTGTTCTAAAGTTGTGGCACTATGTAATATCAGCCTGTAGATATCGGCTTAAGGGTTGAAAATGTACAACAAAACTTCATCCTTCTTTTCCTTCTATGCTTTCTGTATAGATTTAATGAAAATGAACAGTCTTAAGACATTGACAACTATCTTCGGTTAAAAATCGAAGATTTTTTTTTTTTTTACGTCACTACTTTTCATTCCTTTTTCACTATTATATTCGATGTTGTTTATAATACTGAGTGATTTTTAATAAACGAACTGCTTCTACATCCTTCACATTTTTTTTTATTCTATAACATTTCATTCTTCCCCACCACCCAATAAGAAAAACAATCAAAGCATGACTTCTGGTTATATTTCCTATTTTCTCTTGATTACCCTTTTAATTTTCACCTAGAAGAAAAAAAGAAGAAAATTAGCGCTAGAAACAACAAAACAACGTAATTAAAAATTGTTTATCTAGTATTTCAATTTCTTTCATAACAAGTTTTTAATCTATATTCTTGATAATAACAGCAACCCCTATAAAACTCTACAAGACACTATAAAACTACATTTTCAAAGAATTTTGACATTTTTCAAAGTTGAATTCTTCGAAATTAATTTATATATTTTGATAAAACTTCAATATCCATTCTATCATAGTATTAATTTTAATGTTTTAAAATAATTACTGAAAAAAATTCTATCTTTTACAGTTTTAAATAT
Source organism: Lycorma delicatula (assembly GCF_047948215.1). Classification (NCBI taxonomy): domain Eukaryota; kingdom Metazoa; phylum Arthropoda; class Insecta; order Hemiptera; family Fulgoridae; genus Lycorma; species Lycorma delicatula. The sequence goes on from NC_134460.1 coordinate 96,622,725, forward strand.
TTTACATTATCATTTATCGTTTTAGAAAATATATTAATAAAAGGAATTTCATTTCATTGCAACGTTGATTTTATCAGCGGTCTTATAGAATTGCTACCCAAGTGGATCCATAACTTCCATATATCTCTTGCGAAGGTATTTTTTGTAAAGTACTCGAACAAGGTTCTTGAATTTTCTTTTAAAATCATCTGAAAATACTTCTATTATTATTCTTTTTACTTCCTTGTACGAAGTAAAGGAAGTATTGTGATCGCGAAAAATTTCGGTTTTCAGTTATCAACGGAAGTGTCCATTTTTATCATCCCTGAATCCATTTTAACTAGTTTCGGTGTGACGTCTTTACGTACGTATGTATCACATAACTCAAAAATGATTAGCCATAGGATGTTGAAATTTTGGAAATAGGATGTGCAGCTTCCCTTTTGATTGCAATCGAAGTATGCAAAAAAGCCCCAAATCCAAAAAAAATGAATTTCGGTATTTTTCTTAATTGCAGTAATAAGCACTCATTGAGAGCTTTTCAACGATATATCATAAGTGGTATTTATTTTCACTGGTTTCAGAGTTATAGCCAAATAAAACTTTAATTAATGAAATATTTGAATCCTAAAAGAGGAAGGAACATCGTTCCTTCATTTCCTTTTTTCTCTTTTAATTTTTTTTTTTTATTTAAATATATTGATTTATTATATTAACCTCTGATTGCAAAAAATCTTTTAAAATAAATAATAATTCAATATTAAAAAAAAATTAAAAATTTTAATAAAAAATATGTGTAATTTAATAGGCGTGCAAGGAAGTAATATGGTGACCACATCAGATTTTTATATCGTTATAGATAAACAATAAAGAAATGTTGAGATGATAAATTCAACGCCTGAATCCATGTTAAAACAAAATAAATTAATTAAAAAATTACTTCGTTACGTTATCTTACCTTTAAATTCTTTAAATACTTATTATATATTTTATAGCATAAATTGATCTAATGACTATAATTCAAGACCGACAAGAATGAAGTAATTAGCATATTAGCTTCCAATTACCCTAGTACTAATGTTTTAATCCCTTTAAGGTATGACACTTTTTTTACCTACGATTTCATCCATCCATCTTTCTCGTCAAAATAAATGTATATCATGTCTGAAAATCAGCAATAATTTTTTTTAAATTAATTTTTTGATAACAACGGTATTTCTTATCTTAAATAAATATTAATCTCTGCTTTTAGTAATATAGATAAAAATAATTATCTGGTTCAATCATTAAGTGGTGAGAAAATCTACAATAATTAACTTTTTACTTAGATAAGAGTTGTTTTCATTCGATTCTATTACTTGTATTATCTGTAATTTTTTAGGTATTTTTTGCTATTTTATATATACAATCATCATTTTTATCCTTTGTAATGTTTTCCCTCTTTCCGCTTTAGGTGATCCTTTCAATCCAATCTTTTCTTTTAGGTTGGGATACTACCATTTAAATTTTTTTTTAATTCTGATTTTTTTTTTTTAAATTTGTGAAAACCTTTACTCTTCATTCTTTATAATACTGTTTTTTGAAATTTCTCCATTTGCTGTTTTCCTTTTCATTGAAAATTCAATAAGAAAGGGACTTTTTTGGGGTTCCTTTCGAATATTTAACATAACCTTTGTCTCTCTTTTTCAATATCCATGACCTGTATCTCTAATTTTATATTTTCCAAACACAGAAATCTGTTTGACGCTTTTATTCATTGAGTTTTATTCATCTACTTAGCAAATTCTTTCTATTGAAATCCTTTCTCTTGGCTGTCCCTATTTTAATTTTCATTTTTTTATTCTAAGCTTTTGTTATCCTGCTTTTCTAATACTGTTTTATTTGTTCAGTTCGACTATTCTGTGGAAATTTATTGTTCCTTTAACATTTATGTTTCATTAGTTTTCTTTGTTATTATTTCTTTTCATCTTGTAACAAATACGTTTCATCTCTATTAATATTGATTTTAAATTGATATATTTCAAAGTTTTTCATTTATTACAGTTAGAGAAATGAAAATGATATATTAAATTTATTTTATTATTAAGTTGTTTCTACTGATTATTATTATTATTATTATTATTATTATTATTATTATTATTATTTCAGTTCCTGTCAATTATTGTTATAAAAATAATTTTTATAATAATAATTTTTTTATTAATTCTTATACAATAATAACAAAAATATATTTTTCTATTTTTTTTTCGTTTAACTTTAGTTTTGTTAGTAGATCATTACTGGTTTTCAGAAGAATGAATTAATATCTTTGATAGCTTAATTTAAAATATTATAATTTGTTCATTAAAGAAAAAGATTACATTAAAATAATAATTATTGTTCTTGCTACAGTTCTTATGCACCTGTTTGAAGTATTTTCAGTTATTAAAAATCTCTTTTGGTGTATAATATCTTCTTTTTACAATTAAGTAAAAAAAAAAAATTTAACAAATAGAGTACATATGAGAAGATTATTGCTGTGGGGGTTGTTATTAAAAGTTTCCAGGGGTTGAACCCCCCTCTTCAATAATGCGTTTCCAATGCCGACGGCGATGGTTATACATTGGGTTGAGGAGAGATGATGGGTGGTTTGAGTATACAATGAGTAGGAGCGAAAGATTCTCCCCAACGAATTTCCCCATTTTTCTCTTATTTTCTTAATAATTTTTCCCTCCCTAGTTGCCTGATTGGCAGTCTACTAACAAAAAGAAGGAAGCCATTTTGAAAAAAGTCGTCATGGCAACTAGATAAGGGGTGAAGTGAGGGGGTGACGTCTTGCAAATTAAAAGTAGACGAGATAAGGATGGATCACTAAGTCGAACCTTACCTGATATTTTTTTTTTTTTAATTTGACAAATTAACACAGGCTACAAAAACCTTTCATTAAATAATCAGTTAAAGTATAGCAAGAAAATATGTTAACATATGTTTGCTTTTCTACATTCGAATACACAAATATTCTCTAACGTTTAAGATGTAAGCAAGGATATATTTTTAATGGTTTAAATGTTTTTGTTTAACCTCTGAATCTGATTTGTAATGCACTTTGGTTCTCTAAAAACAATTGAGCCTTTGAGGTCAAAATTGAGAAAAAGTTTATGGTTATTGGAAAATACATTATGAGACCACATAAGCACCACTTTTTTCTGACTTTCTGTCATTTTTCTGGCAACACAATAATCCCGTTGCTACAAAATTAATTTTGTTTCCGGTCAAAAAATTGCGACACAACATTTTCACAGGTCTCTTTTGAAACTAACTTAACACCATTCAGGAAGTTCTGCGGAGACCGAAACACATTTGTTTCGGTCTGACGGTGCGAGGTCCGGGCTATACGGTGGATAATTAAAACTTCCCAGTGAAGTTCACTCAATCTCTGTTAGGTGGTAAAAGGGGTATGCGGTCTGGCATTGTCAGTGCGGTATACGATACCCTTCTCTGTTTACCAGTTCAGGCCGTTTATTTTAAATTTCTTGGTGCAATCGCGCTAATGTCAACAGTATAGGTTTAATTTTATCTTCTGCCTGGCAGTAGCAGGTTGTGATGCACGATGCCTTTCCAATCCCACAAAACGCACAGCATAATCTTTCTGGGCATTAATAAGGGCTATGGCACAGACCGTAGAGCTTCTCCGCGAATCGACCACAATCTTTTTTGCACATTTTTGTCGTAGGTTATCCATTTTTCATCACTTACGATCAACCGCTTCAGAAACACCTCGATTTCGTTATTTTTCGCTAGAGATTCGCATAAAGAAATTTGATCGAGTAAATATTTCTGAGTAGATCATGCGGCACCCATACGCCGAGCTTCTTTTTGTATCCAGCTTTCTCAAAACGGTTTAACGTTTTTAGGTGATGGATTTTTAGGTCATGATGAAGTCATAACTGCTTACATGCCGGAAATCCTCGATTTTTTCCAGAATACGCTAACGCTATCTCGTGCGCAAAATGCTCACGAGACTACCTTTTTACTTTTTTAGACTACCTTTTATTTTAAGATGTAAACCTTAGGAAAGTAAACTTTAATTCAAAGAATCTCCGAACTGTAAATAGATCTTGGAAAATCAATTTAGTGATATAAGATAGATGAAATGAACACAACATGAAAGACCAAAGTTAAGGATGAAAGGAAATAGACAAATATAACGTAAAACGTGATCAGAAAACAAAAAGATAACGTGGATAAAATCTTAAATGCCATGGTAATAATAAGATATGAATGAACATTATTCTCAATGAATAAGGATGAAAAAATCTAGAAACCTTTTTTGAAGAGCTACTCCTTTTTATCTATCTGTTATACATCTAAAATAATTCTATGGTCAAGCTGTGAATTAATTCAACTTTTATGATTAACCTTCTGTGAATATCTGACTAAGTATTTTTTAATTCAACTAGATACTTTCACTAGCTTTACAATCCTATTAATGGGCGAGGTTATTCTTTTAAAAACTGTAATCCTGATCTCAAATGGCTCTTTAATTTCTGGAAGAATATAATTTGTGTTACAGCGTGTATTAAATTTTCAAGATATACCCATTGGTCAGTAACGCAGTACTGACCATCCCATCCTGATAATGCTCTTTGCACTTTTGGACCAGATGGACGCTCGCAAACTGAAAGAGGCTTTAGCAATCTTTTGAAAAGTTTTCTTTTTTTGTATTGTGATGTGGATTTTTAAAGGCAAATCATTCTTTCTGACCGTCCACCTTTTCATTATCCTTAACCCCTTATTCATAGTTACGAGGTTTATTGGTTCAAGTAACAGATTAACATGTTAATTCTGTAATTAATAGTAGATATATCTTTATATCTAGACGGCATCTACAGATTATCCTGTTGGGAGTCCCTTTATCCTACTTTATAACTGCACAATAAGCCTGTGGATGCTGAAGTCTCTATACGGTAAAGGTTTATCTCCTAATCACTCCTAAAATACAGGTAAAAATAGGTTTTATTGAAAAAGGTTAGGTTATGTATAAATAAAAAACCAAAAATCAACAACACATCCGATTTCTATAAGACAAGTGGAGGTAGAATGATGCACGGACCACCTCCTTATGTCTATTCTCCTTCTACAAATATACCGGGCTTGTTTCGTTCAGTGAAGTTGCCGTCGATCAGTATGCCTTGAATAAAAATCAAACATGGGCACTATATCAACATAACATTTAACCATTGAAGTTAAATTCCGAATAACGGACTAGTTAAATATTATTATTAATGTTAAAAAATTATTATTAAATAGGTAAAAAGTAAAAAATTTCTATTAAATAATAGTAATAATTATTTTTATTAATTTAATTGTCAAATATTATTAATCAACTCTGTCACCGAATGATTGTTGCTTCGTAGGTACCGAAAATTCCACTGTGTTGGTCTAGTGATTAACGCGTCTTCCCAAATCAGCTGATTTGGAAGTCGAGAGTTACAGCGTTCAAGTCCTAGTAAAGCCAGTTATTTATACACGGATTTGAATACTAGATCGTGGATACCGGTGTTCTTTGGTGGTTGGGTTTCAATTAACCACACATCTCAGGAATGGTCGAATTGAGAATGTACAAGACTGCACTTCATTTACACTCATACATATCATCCTCATTCATCCTCTGAAGAATTATCTAAACGGTAGTTACTGGAGGCTAAACAGGAAAAAGAAAGAAAGAAAAGGTATCGAAAATTAAAAGGAAAATTAAGAGAAGAATTGAATATTGCGACCAACTCTTGAATCATGAAAAAGGGCATATTTCCTTTCAGTGGTATGACTAGTGATTAAAATTTAATGCAATAATACCCTACTAGACATTTCTTCAGATATACAGTATCCCACAAAGAAACAAAGAATCTTTTAGGACATGTTCTAGTAGTGAAAATAATGAAAAAAATTAATTTTAAACATAGGTCGGTAAACGCTTTGTTTTCGAGTTACGGCTAGCGAAAGATTTCGCTTGGATTTCAGCTTTTTTAAAAAAAAGAAGCATTATTGCATTTTTGGGATCCAAATTAAGGAGTAAATCTGGTAGTTTCTTATGTAATTTGAGCTGGGAAATAGGATAAAATAGATCCCAGAACTGTAACTTAACTAGTTTTTAAAATATCTGATGTAAAATGTAAAATTCGGTGACGGAAAAAAGTTTTTTTTTTAGGTTTTCAGTATAACAGTTTTGTTAAATGACTAAAACATGTAGAATAAAACTATAGAGAATGAATTCTTACAGTCTTATTGACTGTATTTAATGTAAATACGCATACAATCAATAAAAACTAAATAAAAAGTTTTAAAAATCGATTTTTTATTGAAGCAAAACAGACAAAAAATAAGACAGAAAATCGTATTATTCTTTCTCTACCTAATAAATATTCTTTTTGATAACAAAAACGCTAATTATTGAAAATAATTAAATTTATAAAACAATATTTTAGCTGTGTATATTCAATTATTTATATAGGTACAATAAAATAAATTATATTTCTAGAATTGAACGTACGCATCTCACGTAAGGTTTTTATTGAAATGGTCAAACATTAATGCGGAATTTATATTGGAAATTAAATATAATATATATATATATATGTGTATAGATAACTCGCCGGATTAGTCTATAGGTTAAACTCGTTATTCCAAAATCAGCTTATTTTCGAATTCGAGAGTTCTAAGGTTTGAGTCCTTATAAAAGCAGTTGTTTTTATATGGTTGTTTTAAATTCTAAATTGCGGATATTGGTGGTGTTCCTTGGTGGTTCCTCTTTTTTTCTCTTTAGCTTCCGGAACCACCGTAAGGTATTACTTCAGAGGATGATATGTATTAATGTATTCTTGTACAGTCTCAGGTTGACCATTCCTGAGATGTGTGGTTAATTGAAACCCAACCATCAAAGAATACCAATATCTACGATCTAATATTCAAATCCATAGAAAAGTAACTGCCTTTATTAGGATTTGAAGTTCAGTACTCTCGACTTCGAAATCAGCTGATTTTTGATGACGAATTCACCACTAGACCAATCCGAAGGGTTTCCTTGGTTGTTAGGTTTCAACTGACCACAAGTTTCAGGAGTGGACAACCTGAGGTCTGTTCCAGACTGCATTTTACCGATACATTTACACTTTACACTGCTTTACGTCTACAGCTACGTCAGGCCTAGCAAGCCGGTGGCAGTAACAGCATTTGCCTACAGATGTTAGGTTAGATTTGAGTATCATTTCTTTATTAGCATGATCAATTTTTTTGCTTCATTAGTCAATTAAAAATAGATTATCAAAATTAGTTGTATAGAAAATTTAATTTTATACTCAAATTCAAGTAAAAAGATTACTTTTTGTTAGTTCTTGAAAAAACAAAGTGTAATTTCTCAAAAATGTTTAATACAATTTTGATAAAACTGAAACATTCCCATGCAATGTAACCTACAAAATTTTAATGGAAATTTAGTATTCTGATTCGTAGCATTTACAGAATTACAAAAAAAATATATATATATTTTAGATAAACGTGCTGCAGTATTATTAACTCTTACATTATAAAATCACTTCAATATTCATTGAGTGGCCCAAATTTTTCTAAGTTTCAATCTTTTTTAAGTTTTCAATCTTTTTTTCTTAAAGTATCAATTTTAAACAAAATTAAAGAATTATTGTAAGGGTAGACATGTGATTTTATTGAATGACATAGATTTGATTTCAGTTAAGACTAAAAAGGTTTAGGATATATAATTTTTTTTCATTTTTTAACTTTAAAAATTATTAAAAAATAATTAATTTTTTGATACCTCAATATTGGAAACGCACGAGTCGCGTCAGTACTGCCTAAGAATTTCTCAACTTTTTAAATAATCTATTAGTTTTCTCATAAATAGTATATTTTATTTTAATTCTCACGCAAAACAAAAAAAAAATTATTTTTTTCCACACCTAATTTCTCATAAAAATATTAAAAAAAGACATTTCATTTATTTTTATATAGAATTTTATTTATAAAAGTATTTAATTTTTGTATTACATTAATAAAAAATTGTACAACAGATAGATTTCAACACATATTATATTTTTGCTGTCTATTTATGCTTGTATCCGCATGTATGTAAATAATTCTACTTGTGTGCTTAGCAAAAAAGAAGTGCAAATTGAACACACTTTCATTCCAGTTTATTCATTTTTTGAATTATGTATTCTTTCTTTATTTTATTCTTTTTAGCTTTCTACAGGTATTAATTTTTTATATTTTTAAATCAATTATTAACATTTCCACTAATAAAACAAAGATATATAACTTATTTTTAATTTTTTTTTTTTTTTATAGAATACACAAAAAGACAATTTATGTTCAAAATATAATAATAATATTACATCATTCTTTTTTTTTAAATTGTGAATGTATTTTTAAATATGTAGATAAATCGTTTCATTTTAATTAAAATTAAAATTGAAAAACAAACGTTGAAATTAATAATTATGAATATAATATAAACAACAGAAAAAACTAACGTTACATTATTTAGAATAATTAAAAATAACAAATGTACATAACTGAAAACGAGAAATTAAAACATGAAATGAAAGAACGTTGTTAAAAATGAAAAGGTACTTCAATTCCGGCAGGTAATACGTATATAAAATTATACATGAAATTTCCCCTGCTTTACTCATAAAATTATACACATACATACATTATCCACAATTTTAACAAGCTCTTGTTTATAATATTACAACAACGTAGTAACAGTTTTTTATAATACCTCATCTAATAGTAATCCAAATTTTATAGATAAAAAATATTATAAAAGCTACGCAGAGTTAAAAGCTTAGAGAAGAAATCTTGAAAAGTTCATCAAAATGAGTTGTTTAATTTATTTTCATGAATTACGGTATTTCGAGCCAAATGAATAATACATTAAAAATAGTAATATTTGTAAATACTACTACTATTCATTAATGATAATTTAATTAATTTTACGTTTTAATGCAGAATTAAATTTTTATTTCGATTGCCGATAAAAATTCTTGTTCAGCTGTTTATATCTTAGATGGTTCTTCCTTGAAAAAAAAAAACACATTTTTTTAATATCTTTCTATTTATAGTCTCATCAGGAATTAATTTCACTAACGACTGGAGTGTAACTATAAATATACCGGAAAGCGTGTTCTTGAACAGACTTAGGCCGACCATTCCTGAGACGTAACCACAAGTCGCAGGAATTGTCGACCTGACGTTGCTGCAGATGTGCAATGTAAGTGTAAATGTACCGGTAAACATGTAGTCTTGAACAGGCTCAGGTCAACCAATCGTGAGATGTGTGGTTTATTGAACTCCAGCCACCAAAGAATATAAGTATCCTCGATCTATTCAAATCTGAATAAAAGCATTTACCTTTAGAAGGTACATGCTTCCGAGTACTACTAGGATTTGAATCTAAGAACTTCGAAATCAGCTGATTTATGATGACTAGCGGGATTGGTCATTTTATAACAAATTATATTTGTAATAGGCTTTTAAGTTATCTGTTTTTTATTTAAAATTAAATATTTTCTTAATACAAACCAAGTTCGGTTCCTTAATATTATTTACATTTCCGTTTTTTTATACATTACGTATTATATATATTTCGTATTTTATTTTAATATGTTATATATATTAAAAAAAGAATAAAATACAGTAAAATATCCTGTAAAAAAATTACTAATTTTATATCAAATTCATTGAAAAATAATTTAGTAGTTATTTTTAAACTTTCCTATTACTTGCAAGTTGCAGTATCAAATCGAACAATAACAAATATTAAAACTAGCTTCTAAAATTTCTAGTTTTTTTAAAAATCTTATTGATTTTATTTACGTAAAATGCGTTTAATAGTTCACAAACAAAATGTAGAATTCTGTTTTAGCTATTTTAATTTGTTTCTTTACTGTCTAGGAAACTGACTTCCATTGTTGGAAATAAAGAATGTCAATCCATCATTCAAATGACAAATAAGTTACAATTTCATATTATCCAGCTGTTTCATGTTAACTTTCTCGACAGTACATTGGATCGATTTTTGACATCTATTAGATTCAGTTCTCTGTTTAAAGACACACCTGTGTTCTAATAATTTCCAAGTACTGGCGAACAGATAAACGATTACCTCCTTTTCAAAACTATAATAAAACATTAAAAATCAGTTATAATAAAACTTCAGTTTCAGGGACAAAAAAAATCAAAATGAAAATCATGAATTAACACAACATTTAATACTGATAATATAAATACAAAGTGGTTGAAGAGTTATTCCTCATTTCAAAACACTTATACTTTATTTATTAACAACTTATAGATTTTAAAAGAAATTGATTTAAGAGGAAAGCGTTTAGATTGAAAATTCTATAAGGGCACTTGATTTCTCTACCAGCTTCTCGAGCCGCCCAGGAATTGCGTCAAATGATTTCATCAGGAACTTTTGTGGAATGGAAGACATAACTTCTCGTATTTGCTGTTCAAATTCTTTCAATGTCTTTGGTTTGGTATAATAACCTCCTTTAACCAGTTCTTAAGAAAAAAGTCACAGGGTGTTAAAAGTCAGAACTCCTGGCTGGTTACTCATACGGACCACGACAACTCATCCATCCTCCGGGAAAGTGGGTTCAGCCATTCACGAACGAAAATAGAAAAATATGGAGGTATGTCATTTTGCATGAAAATCAACATTCTTTCATGCACTGATAACAGGTCAGATTTCATCTTGCAGCACGGTAAGCTACCTTACATTACACTTGGTATCACGAAAAATGGCTGGACCCACAATGATGTCCGAAGTTATTCCATACCACACCGTTACCTTGGGCCATTCTGTATAATTTCAGAATTAAATAGAGGATCTCCACCTGCCCAGTAGTGGCAGTTGTGATAGTTCACAAGCCCACCGATGTGAAATATTGCTTCATCACTCCGAGGATATTTTTAAAGAGATCTCATTAGTAATCATTTTCCGAAAACTCCATGAGAATGTGTCAGTCTTCATTAGAGAGTAACAGATTACGTTCTCATACATTACAGACCAAACATAAATAATTTAAGACAAAAATTACCGTAAATAAATAATTTACAAGTGTTTTAAAATAGGGAATTACTTTTCACTTATCCTATATATTAATAGAATATTTGTAGCATTTCTTAAATCATCAAATACTGGCTTTCAACTCGAAAAAAAGACGCACTGATTTTTCATCTCATCCTTAAATTATTCTATTCCAGTAAAACAAAAAACTAGGATTTATAATAAAAAATATTTGAATGTGGCAAAACTTTTCCTTTGGCTAATTTTTACAGATCTCTAACTGAGATCCAATATTTGGGAAATTTTCAAAATTACGAAGATAAATTTCACTCTTGTTAATGTTAATGTATCTGCGCATAGAATAATCTAGTTTAAAGTTGCTAAAAATCTAACACAACTCATCCTTCTCAATGTGTTTATGTCTTGTAAATCATCGTTTTAATAAGTCCTGCAAAGTCGAAAGAGTCAAACCTAACTTTCTCCCTTTGTCACTAAGCAAACAATATATATTACTGGAGTTCTTCGTAGTGTCAGCATCTATAGAATCAGCATCATTATTGTTCAAGCAACACTTCAAGCATCATTTTGAATTTCTGCTATTAGAAATAACTTAATGGTAAAGACTAACGTGAAGACTTTTTCTCCTTCAAATAAGGATTATTAAATGTCACGTTTTTCCTTCATCAAATCCCATCCTTAATTATTAATTTTTATCACACAAATAGTATTCATTCAACCATCGCAGCGATAAAAGACTGTGACAATAATTCTAATGCTACTTTTGATAATAATAATAATAATAATCTAATAACTGTGATACTGAAAATTTGAATTCTTATTCATCATTTGCATTAGAATCTCTAAAAGAGCAATTCCCATCAGTTTAATCACGTATTTTTTTGCCTAAAACTTCTTTTCTTCGTCATTCTTCGTATTTTATTTAAGTAATTTAAATACCTTAAAAAATGTAATTATTTCTATCAAGTTGATACAAAATTTTCTCTCTAAAACTTGCTTGTTATTTACTACATTTTTTTCAGAAATAGAAACGTAAATCCTGAACTAATCTTAAACGACTAGCTATCTAATTTTGTCCGTTTTAAACACATTTTAAAAAGGCACAAAATCAGTTCCTTCCATTACTCGTATTCATTGGCCTAATCATCCCACCGAAGAAATGTACGATGGGTATGGAGTACAATCATTGCTGTTCATTCCAAAGTTTCTCATAATTTCGTTCGAACAGTAAAACATTCTTCTTTTCAGGTTACAATCGCTTTCGATTATATCATATTTTCCTTTTGTTTAGCTTTTCTATTTTCTTATCTATTTTACTTGTCATTTCATGTTCTTAAAATTTTAATAATTTTTTAATTCATCGAGATATTTATTTTAGGAGGTGATTTTTAACGCTTTAAACAGAATGTTTGTTTTACAAAGCAACCCGTTTTAAAGAAAAATAATGTGCATATTAAATGCGATTAATTATAAATATGACTAATTGATAGACAGAGAATTAATAGAAAGAAACTAAACATTAAGAACTAGTATCAAGTATAGTAGCAAATATTCTCAGTACGAACGAAATAGAAGAGAGAACTGGAATGCTGACTGATTGAGCTGAGTACTCGGTAGGTTTTCTACAGTTCCGCCAGCGGAATAATGGTTTCTGGGAAAAGTACTCTGAGAGAGGCAGAAGAGCACGAACGGAGGACGAAGGGATGAACGACAGCTCTCTGCTGAGCTGTCGCTGGTCCGCGCTTGCGTGGATCGCCGACGGTGATGACGCACGGGGACACTGAATCCTCTGAGTCACAAAGGCTCCCGCCGGGGCCGTGGTAATACGTCAATGCCGTTCTGGCTCGGACGGGGAGATTTGAGGGGGTTTAGGTTTAGTCGGTAGGGTGCAGGAACACATACGCACTTTAATTAACACCTTGCCGAATCTGTGGCGAGTCCACACTGTTCCTTATGAGGCGTACGTAGCTATTCCCCCTTCTCAACAAAAAAAAAGAAAAAAAAATTTAAAATATTACAGTTATTTGTGCAAAACAATATTGAGATCAAATTTTTTTATAACATATGCTCATGAAAAGGGTCCACCATTTTCATCACTACAAACCTTTACCCTCTTTTTCATATTCAACACTTCGAAGTGTACCTCTTTTAATTTCTTGTAATTCTTGAATTACGTTGGCTTTCAGTTCTTCATTGGTGTGTGGATTATTTTTAAATACAAACCTTTAGATATCCCCAGAAAAAGAATTTGCAGGAGAAAGATCAGGTGATCTAGTTGGCCATAAGCCAGTTGATATTAGTTTTTCACCAATGAAGTTTCTCAGAAGGTCCATTATTGCATAACCTGTGTAACATTTGGTTCCATCTTGTTGAAACCACGAATTTCTCTCATTTAATTCTAAATTTGCAATAAATTTCGTTAACATTTCTTGGTAGATGTCTACATAAGGAGTGTGTTAAGGATATGGAGCCAATTATTATTCGCCTGGAAATTGCACGCCAGACACCAATTTTCTGTGGGTGTAGAGATTGTAAATAGATGACGTGAGAATTTTTGGAGCCGCAATAGTGATTATTCTGACTATTAAAACAACCACTCAAATAAAACCAAGTCTCGTTTGTAAAAAATTCATTATCCAACACTCTAATCCTCTCTCAAACAAACTGATTAAACCATTGACAGTAGTAGAATCTTAAAGTTAAGCAGCCGGGTGGGTAGTTTTTACGACACTATGCAGAGATATCGCTTTTTTTGCGCAAGTTCTCGTAGTGATTCGTTAGGCGAGGTTAAAAGATGTTAGGTGACTTATCCTAACATCTTCCAATGTTTTGTCATTAAGTACTGAACGTCTCTGGCTATATCTCTGATTGCAAACAGAACCAGTCCCTCTGTATTTCTTTGTCAAACGGTGAATTGATTTATTTGGTACATTCTTACTCGGGAGCTGCAATTGAAAAGCTTCTTGGCACAAAACAAAAAGTTTAGTTGTTTAATAATTTTCCACAATAAAAATCCTTTCTTCCATATTCAAAACCATTTCTTAATAAAAAAACACAGATAAAAAAAATAACTATCTTTTCTCAAAAAATAAATAGAAAATTATATCAACTGATTATAAAACAACAACAATAAGTAGTGCTACCAACTTCTCCATACGAAATTACTGTATTAACGTTTTTAAAAAGTATTTTACTTGGGTTGCATTTTAAAAGAAACACCAGTGCATTTAACTGATTGTGTCAAATGAACTCAATCGACATAATCTACTTTAGTATATCGCATTTAATATTTTGTTTATATTTGCTCCCTCAAAATTTATTCTACTATCTATTAGATATAACACGACAAGCTTATCATCTTGACTTGGCTAGTTACATAATTCGAAGAATTTCCTACATAAATTTCAAAGCTTCTGATTATTTGCAATCTTATACTTCTTGTTTTCTACTTTGATTCATGTCCCCTTGTGATCTTTTGTCTAATCTGTGGTTAAATAGACTTGGATCATTCCATAGAAGAAATAGTTTAAAAAAGCTTAATTTATTAATTAATACCTTTAAAGTCTATTGTTCAAATAGAAAATACTATAAACATTTTTTCATTTCATTCAGCATGTTGCTTCGTCTGGACGTTCTTCAATTACCTTCCTGCAAACAATCTTCACAGCTCAGTTCTTATCTTGCTATATTTGCCTTTTTAAGGACAAGAGTTCACTCATAAAACGTGCCATCTCTACAGACGACTTTTCTAACTAAATTCAGCATAATAAAATCTGTAACAAAGTCAAACAAAGAATGTAAGATTAAGATTACATTTGGTCGAAACTAATATATCTGCACTGAATATTTAAGAATATTTGGACTCATACTAAGCATTTTTAAAATACTTCTTCCCTTTTTTTTTAAGTCCAGAAAAGCAGTCGTTTTCAGTGGTTTCTGGCGAAATCCAAATATTTTTTTACTACACATTCGTTTTCTGTTAAATTTCAAAGACATTAAATCAGTAAACGATCGATCAAATTTCTAATCCGTGGAACCTTCAGCCTGAAACAGTATATCAGCGGAATCAAATCTCCTAAAATATAAAATATTCAGATACGGATGTATTTGCTGTTGATGTACTTCATTAACTACTAAAAAAAGCTCTATCATTTATATAATTTACCTGTTTAATGATCTACTCTAAACCACAAAACTTTCTGTTAAATGTAAGTTATTAAAGTGGTTCACAAACCCGACAGACTAAATCCAACTTTTTATCGTCCGATTAGTTGTTGTCCCTTATCCTCCTAAGAGTTTGATAAAATGATTCTCCTTCTCACAGCTTTTTTTAAAACTCTGATAACTTTTCAAATTATCACTTTGATTTACGACTAACCCATAATGGTTCAAATTCCGAGAAAGTTCCACACTGTTGGTACTTATATCTTGTCAGTTAAATTTTTGATAGAGTTTGGCTAGACATATATTCTGATAAACTCGATTTTTTTCTCTTAAGTAGAATCCCTAATACTTTTATCACTTCAAATAACTGCTGAATGTTTTAACCTTTTCTGTTTGTAAAAAAATATTTTTTACTTTAATCATCTTTCTTATTGAAAATAAAAATCCGGTCCTCGTTATTATCAGCAATATGTTGTTTCTTTTTTTTATAATTGAATTCAAAATTGAGCTTCGACAACTTTTTGATAGTTATATAAAAAGAGTAAAAAATATACTTTTGAAGCTAGATTGATTTTTTTTACTTAAGAAAGGGGACTGGGTCTTTTCAAACATACTCCCAATGTTTTTCTTCTGTAACCTAGGTCATTATTCTTGCATAAATTCGTTTATTCTTGATTAACTAAATGAAGTACTTACTATTAATACTAAAACTGTTATGCGAGTATTTTATAGTTTAATTTCACATTTTTACTGCTGCAAAAAAATCAATAGCTATGGTATGAAAGCTTACAATTGGTTAAACCAACCATAAACAAGTAGCTGAAACTTTTAAAAATAATGCACATGTAAAATTTAGTTCCTCAATCAAGATGTAGAACGCAGAGTCTAGTTCTCGATTTTCTCATTGTTAACTAATGATCTACCTCAAAATCGTGAGCCATTAAAAAATCGTAGACGAACCAACTGTCTTCGTATATAAAAATAACTATTTAAAAGCAATTGAAGATCAAAGATAGCAGTACAAAAAATTATTCACTTGATGGATTGTAGCTATCTAACTTTAAATATTATAAAACATATCTAGAACCACATTTTCTTTTTCAGCCAGACCTAACATTGATGATAGCATGGAGAGAATTCCCACTAATGATAATGGTAGCATCTTTGTTGTTTATAAAGCAAAATTTCTGGGTGTTTTATTAGACGTAAAGTTCTATTGGAATGAGCAAATTAATTTTGTTTCTAACAAATCAACCTGTACTCTTTTGTTTTGAAATGACTTGTAAAATGCTAAACTCGTCATAACTATTACAAATTTATTATACTTATGTATATCCCGTCTAAACGATAGTGCATTTGGAACATTGCTGTGCACTGAATTATATATATAAGAGTAATGACTAAAATTTCTTAATTATTACTTTGTATTTTTATTTCATTATTTTGTAGAAACGGATATTACAATAAACTGGAATAGTTTAAAAAAGGTGCAGGAAATGTCCTCCTTTAACATCAATACAACAATGCACATGTCTCAATTTGTTTTCAAACACTTTGACCAGCTGATGAACTGGAATGTTTCGTACGTATGTTGTTGTTATTGTGGTTTAGTTTGTCAATCGTGTTTGGTCTATTGCGATACACTGCTTGTTTCGCTGACCTCCATAGAAATTAATATGGATGAGTGAGATTGGGTGATCGTGCAAGCTATAAACGTAATCTCGAGGATACCTACAGAATTTTGGTCAATAAAACGTTTAAACCAGTGACAATAATTTAGTCTTTGGCATGATCTGTAGGTTTCAGTTCTTGAACACACAGTACTTCGTAGGGGAAAAGTCTCAGTTCTTTTCTACAGCTTTATGTGCTGTAGAAGTCCGATATCTTGATACTGTGCTAACTGTATCAACTGAAACTGTGCTAACTGATACTGTGCTAACTTACGCATTGACTTAGGTGAACTTTCGGTCATTGTATCCGAATAATTAAGCAGTTTCTGTACGTTTAGTTTAGGTGGTCTTTTACTTCGATCATCATCTTTCAACAGATCCTGTTGCCCGAAATTTTTCGATAAGAGTTCAAACAACTGCATTGCAGTGAGGAACACAAATATTTGGAAACTTTTCAGAAAACTTCTGCTTTACTAAATCAGTGTAATTATCACCTTCACGAAAGACGTATTCAACGAGAAAAATGCGTTCCTATACCGAAAGAACTATTACGTTTCTCAAAACTACTGATTCCGATAAACGAAACAACACGAAATGAAACAAAGCGTGTTCAAACACACCTCAACAACTGACGTCTTGATTTATTACTGTGCAATGCCCCACGAACCCACAGGACAACCAACCTGACGCTGAAAGAACAGAATGCACCACATAATCATAAAGAACACTGCACAGCGATTTTCCGAACGCGTTGTATAATGATAACTCTAGGAGCTTC
The DNA here is from genome assembly GCF_047948215.1 of Lycorma delicatula. Lineage (NCBI taxonomy): Eukaryota > Metazoa > Arthropoda > Insecta > Hemiptera > Fulgoridae > Lycorma > Lycorma delicatula. Next base: position 96,640,405 of record NC_134460.1, read on the forward strand.
CTCAAAAAGTGAGAACACATTTTTAAGGTACAAAAATGGGGTGCCAAATTTGGTGCCCATAAATATAAATTGTGCATACCAATATATAGGAAATAATTAAATATCATTACTTATCCGTGTATTTTTATTTATATTTATACATGTGCTATAATTGCTAAAAAAACAGTCGTTATTCTTAAAAAAAAAAGACAATATCACCACTATCAAACCAAAGGAACTGTTTTCGTTTAACACAACAATACTTTGGCTTAAGAGAAAGGACCTTATATTTCCGTTGTCACTTTTAATAAATTGCCAAACCATCTGAATATTTTTCCAATAAATTTATTTAAAATACAGTTAAAAGATTTTTTTGTTTTTACGGAAAACAATTACTTTGTCGATGAATTTTTAAATAATACTAATTTTAAAGCATTTCTGATTTTTTACATCCTGTTCAACGTGAAAATATATATTTGTGCTCGAAATATTTTTACAGTACCTCCGTTTGAAATGTGTATTATTTTGTAGTAATTTTTTATATGTAATATATCTACCTTAATTAATATTTTTACATATGTTTATATAATTGAAATGGATTTTAATCACATATATTTTTTATCTTATAAGATATAGGATGTTTATAATTTATTATGTATTAATCAATATAAGAGATTTATTTAATAATATTTATATTAAATTTTACAAAATTTAAATCAGCTTGACTTGTATTTTAATAAGAAAGGAATATTATTTCTGTTCTGAGCTAGTTTTAGATACATTTACTCATGTATTAGTACATGATTAGTATATACACATAAGTATATTTAGTTTTTATTAATAGTAACAATAAAAGTTAAAAAGTAGATAAAAATTTAACCGCTTTCATACAGAAATTATGAATGAAATATGAAATTATATGAAATATCCGCACAGGTTTGACAACATTCGTTGTTCTGAGTGTGTTTGGCGGGAGTGTACTTTCGCTTAG